>NC_092774.1:52550899-53840899 GCF_047496795.1 Chiloscyllium punctatum
GGAAAAACCTGAACAAGCAGAGGATCAGACGGGAGGGTTTAGCCCTGGAATGCTAAGAGAGTGCAGTAGCAAGACAACATGATGAAAGGTTTTATATGTGTAGGTGTAACTAAGAAAAGAGGCAAAATATTTTTTGGGAGGTTGTAATCTAGAATACAGAATCCGAAGACAGAAAAGGAGACCACAGCTGGTTAGTGCAGAAGGGAAATGGGCCGAAGTGCACCAGAGCACTGCGAGTAGACAAATTGAAGGTGTTACATGTAGCACATGAACTATCTACTCGTGGTCAGCTAAGGGTAGGAAATGCTCAGGCGAAGGTACAATATTTTTTCATTGGCCTGCACTGCACAAGGATGTGGTACCCGTTTGCTGAACGTGTCGAAAATACCAAATGGTAAGACATCATAAAACCAGCACCTTTGTTGTAAATTCATTAATTTGAATAATTTTTCACGCGGGTTACCACTCTTCCACCCACAGATTCGGTCACATTCAGCTGAGTCCCAACACAGATTTCTGTTTTTGCTTTAATATTATTTACAACCAGTTCCTTTGCATGACCCTGGTTTCATCTCTATCCCTGTCTATGGAGCCCAATCTTCGGCCATCATAGCTGTTCTTCTCAAATGGATCAGGAAACTAAGGTTTTCTTAGTCAATTCTGCTGTTTGCTACATTTTAACAGCTGTTTGTACGAAAAAAATCAACGTTTCAAAACATTGATTTAATATTTTGAAATATATTGGGGATTCTGTGCGTGGAAGGGCCAAACCAGATGCAACGGAGAAGGTCTATATTTTTAAGTTTGCGCAAATATTTTTCTGTAAATAATCAAAAGCAGAAAGCGACAGAAATGAAAGCACAGCGTCTGTACAGACAGAAACAGAATTCAAGGTCATTAGATTTGTAATGTCAAAGCTTCATCTTTCTCTCTCCACGATCTCGCCACACCTCATGAGTTTCTCCAGCTTATCTTTTATTTTGGTTGTTCAAGATCTCCAGCAGTCATAGTTTTGACTTATTTTATGTCAGTGCATTTACTTATATTCAGTCCCGATAGAGACTTCAAGAGAAAGACAGCAATTAATTTGCGAATATCTAATACACAAATAGATTTGACTCAGATAATTTCTGTCATTTTCTGCATCTTCAAAATAACTCGTCAGTTAACTGTAGAACCAACACCGATAAAACAGTGTTAAATCTTGTAGGCCCGACTTAGGCTTCATATTAAGCTTCGATTTAGACGTTTCAGTTTTAGATTGAAAACTTGTTAGTAATCGAGCAAATTTACCGTCATTGGCCAGGTCGTTTCATCTAGGATACTGATCGTGGGGCTTGCACAACGTGAGAGTTGCGTAAAGCAGGTGACTTCCACTGAGTTCTATGGGACGTGGAATGTAATGAGATTTATGGAAAATTGTCTGTGATGTTTCGTGAGGTGCACCTCAACAAACGGATCATCTCACTGCAGAGTTATTCTCGGTGATATGGACGAGGCTGGGCATCCCCAAAATATTTTGAAAAGGCAGCCTGACTCTAACTGTTCCTCATTTTAAACGCTGATGTGTATTGGATATTCCAGGTGTGAGGCAGCTAGTTAAACCACTCGGCTTTAAGCAAAACAGAACGCATTTAAATACTACAATTGAAATAAAAACGAAAGAATACATAATTTAGAATACCTAACGAAACAATCTGAAAAAACAACTAATACAACAATTTAAACATGGACTGATTAGAATTCCCACAACGCCCATAAACGCACTCCTTGGCAAAACGTAAATTCAAATTTAGGTTCTTACAGGAAGGAGAGATGTCAGAGAGAAACGTCAGTCCGTGATCATCTGCTGAAACATGGAATCCTTTGCACAGTTTCAGTTTCTGCGCCTGCTCACAACATCTTCTATGCTATAACGAAGCGAAAACGCACAAACTCTGAACATGGAGAATCAATTACTTCCATGCCATTGCTAAACTGGGCATTTCCCAAAACGTATACACACATCTGCCTTTCCAAAATCTCTAGAAATAGAAACCCAATTGTAAAATACCCATACTTAAGTGACAGCCTACTCCTTCCGTTTATCAATTATGTTTGGCAGTAATGAGTGCAAAATTACATGGATCTAAAGTTGTTTAATGGTGCATTAGCAACGCAACTTAGCTAATACATATTCAGCTTCCGACCTTACCTCATATGTTGAGCAAGGTAGCTGAGAAGAACTGTCAATAATGCAACTTAGAGAAGGTACATGGTGACCTCAGCTCGCTCCTTGCCCTGAAAATCCACTCAGATGAACACCAGTTCCCAAGATCTCATGACACAGTCCATGCACGCCTTTTCCAGAAAGTTCCATGTCCCCACATCTAAACGCACTTTAAGGGGCAGAAATCTGCGAGATCAAACTCTCAGCTCAGCGAAAGCTTAAAAAAAACTTGAACTGATAAACGTTCAGTCTTTATTTAAAAAAGAGCCACATGCAGTGTTTATGGCAAAAACTAATAAGAGAGGTACAAACTAATGGATCCCGGAACTCTCCAAGTCAATTTCACCTTTACAAAGAAGAAGAGTAATATCATAAATTTTAAAATATGCTGAGAAATTGCAGATTACATGAAATGTAAGTCATTTGTCGTGCTGAACATTTGCTTTACTAGTTTGACCAAACATTAATCGTTTGCATCATTCCATGACTCTATTTCTGTTGCATGGACATTTTGTTTAAGCTACACTCTGCAGTTCAAGTTATACAAGGAGCCATTAAGAAGATTACTGACGTTTTATCAAGCTAGTACAATTTGTTTATATTCAGACTCGTCGTGAAACCTGTTTCTGACCTTTGGCCACAGAAAGGTTTAATTTGCTGATCCTTAATTCGAGAATTAGCCACTTTTTTCAATCATGCAATGTCAAACGTTCCCCACAATGCCACACCCAGGCCTGAGCATTTATAATATGGCAAACTGCATGAACAGACCGGGCAAACTTCTGATCTACTTACAACACTCTTGTGCAATTGTAGGTTCTACGTGAAATGTTCCAGCAAGGAACACGTTGTGCGCTGGAAGAAATGCATTTAGCTCATGACTTGGACTAAGGTTGCATCCCTGAGGCCATTGTTGATTGTCAAACACAATGCTAGTCCACCCTTGCCTCGTCTGTTTACCTGCTCAAACAAAGCCATTTGACTCCTAAGAAATCAGTCTTGCCTTGCTGCTTCGCATGAACCCAGAGCAGGATTGTTGTCAAATTTTCACTCAGCTTCATTCTCGTCAAGAGAGAGATCCTTTGCACAGGGCCTCACAGCACAGTAACTTTGCGACAGACTCTGGTAGTAGTCAAGAGAATTGGGAACAGTCAGTCAGTCAGACACTCAAGATGTTCCATGCCAGGATGTACACCAGTCGAATAAGCTTGGAACCAACTTTTGTATGTCCAGTGGTGTTGGAGGGAAGGCCAACATTTAGTGCCAATATCTACTTATGCTTGAACTGAGGGGCTATGTCATCTATCGGTGAAGACAATCATGCCTCGAAAAAGCACTAAAACTATCTCTTGAATATATTCAATGACGTGACCGCCATTGCCTGCTGTAGGAGAGAACTCCACATGTTCACTGTTCTCGAACTGAAGAAATGTTCCCTCATCTCAGTCGTACCCAATATCCTGAGACTTCGATACCTGGTGAAAGAGTCACGAACCAGGGGAAGGATGCTCCCTGTATCGGTCAGTCCAACAACGTTAAAAGAGTATACCTTGCAGTCAGATCATCGCTCATTCTTTTAAGTTTTATTGAATAAACGACCACCCAACTCAATTAAGGGGTGGCACGGTGGCACACTGGTTAGCACCGCTGCCTCACAGCGCCGGAGACCCGGGTTCAATTCCTGCCTCAGGCAACTCTCTGTGTGGAGTTTGCACATTCTCCCCAAGACTGCGTGGGTTACCTCCCACAATCCAAAAATGTGCAGGTTATGTGAATTCCCCATGCTAAATGTAGTGTTAGGTAAACGGGTAAATGTAGGAGAATGGGTCTATGTGTGCTGCCGCTTTGGCGGGTCGGTGTGGACTTGTTGGGACAAAGATCCTGTTTCTACACTGAAAGTAATCTACTCTCTCTTCGAAGACAGTTCTGCTGTCTCTCGTGACAGTTTTGTGAACTTCCACTCTGGCAAATATATTCTATCTCAGCGAGTGAGAAGAAAACCACTCGTGATAATCTAAGCAGAGAGCCCTTTTGAAAATGCAATTCCGTTTACAGATTACAGTCAGACCTAAAACAAACAGCGCCCAGTTGAAACTTTCCCTTTAATGGTTTATGGCAACAGCAATGGGAGGTATAACCAGATGAACTCCTGAGACTTCACGTTTTGTTTAACAGAGGTGGGATAGAATGCAAGCATTCCACTCTTGAGCTCTATATCAAGCACAGCCTCATTACTGTCATGTAATTGCTGAATATACCTTGACTGATTTATCTCTTAATAAAAAACGTGATAGAGTCATATAGCATAGAAACAGATACTAGGATCCAACTATATCAGTCTACAATGTTCCAAACTAAATTTCAGTTGCTGCACAAATGCTGTCTGATCTGTTTTATGTTCAGCATTTGCTACTTTCTGATGCAAGGGAATACTTGCCTCAACCTTCGAATACTTTACTTCACTCAACAATTAATGCTTCCAAACTACTGGAAATGAAACAGTTGATCATATCATCCTGTTCTCCAATGAGAGAGAGAGGTGACTGGTGGTGGGTTTACCCTGAGATTAAGAACACCTCTGACGTGGAGAGACGTTAGAAAGAAGAGGTTTTCAAGCTAACGTCACCTGATGTGCTAATCTACTTTGTTGTTGTCAATGTACATTGCAAACAATACATCTAACCAACTGAGTTAATTGATGCTATCCCAAAAGACAGTTTGATAATGCATGTGTAAACAGGATTAAATGACAGAAACCTACATTCAAACAAAAAAAAGGCATTTTAAATCTGTTAATTGAGGCAAACATAATGTCGTTCTACAAAATTTCTTGAAAGGGGATTCTGGTCGGCAGGAACATATTATGAGCAGAAAATTAATTTTTCAGGAAGAAATGCCATTAATCTTGCATCTGGTTAGAGACCCCACTTGTAGCTATCCACTCGGTAGAATCGTTGTAATCTGGAACAACGAGCAGAAAATATTCAGTTTGTGCATGCATTTGTAGTTTAAAGTGAACACAAGATCACAATGTTTCGCAAAATATTGTCCAAAACAATTCCAGATGAAAATGATTCGCAATTCACAAGATATGCTCCAACGAGGTGGATTCCCGAAGGAAACAGACAAAAGCAAGTACTTTCCAGGTGACTCAGCCACACAAAGCTCGCTTCAAATTAAGTTCGTTGAGGTGTATCTATCTTGAATCATTGCTCAAACAGTTTTATTCTTGAGCGAGAATTATTCACTTACCCATTATTGTTACCTCTTTACTTACTTATCAGAGGACACCTTTCACTCCAGAAGCTGTTCCACGTCCATCATATTCCTCTTTTGTCCAGTAGGTTGTGGAGGGTACAGTGCACAGGATAATGTGGTACAATATCCCTGAGGTGTTCCGACTTGACTCCCAAGCCCTCCAATTTCATTTTCCAGGACATCCTTCTGTCTGCTCAACAAATCCTTGACCAGGATTTTGCATTGAAAATGCAGTCGAGTGTTTGAAAACTGGTGTTCAGCATTAGGCAGCTTTTCGTTGGAAACACCGAATGAATTCTGACAATTTCTGCGTTCGTTAAGATCCTTTTGGAATTGGATAAGCTGAATGAAAACGGAAAACGGAAATATTGAACTGATAATCAAGTTAAGGAAAAAAAAACTTGCACAAGATTATCTGATCAGCATTTCGTTTGTAAATCTCCCAATGAAATAATTTGAGGATTTCTGCATTCTCTTCTTGATTCTGTATCTGATTGCAATCATCATCTAAACGTCATGCAACTATCATAGTTTGATACAACCCTTGTATGTCTTGATATATCCAGTGCACTTTAAAATACTTCTTCACTGTTAGAAGAGTGTCTCTCTTTTCTGCACATAGTGATAGTGAGATCTAGGCTCCCACTATCCTTTCATTGATTCTACTCCATCACATTTCCTATAACCCTGCTGTTACTTGCTTTCTGCCCATTCTCCCCGCCCTGTAACGGATCCCTTCACCAAAGGGAATTATCTTGCCTGCCTTCGTTAGCTATGTTTCTCAGTTTTTTTATACTTCTTTACGCTTTGTACTTTCCCCAAATATTTCCTGCTCCAAGGATAAAAAATCCGTCTCCCAATTTATTCACATAAATACAACCCTATTAACTAGACAATATAATGGTTGAACTTTTCTGAACCCTTTCAGTTGCAATTTGATTGTTTCAAAAGCTTCCAGAACTGTAGCTGTGGTCTAATGTTGTTTTTTGTAATATTGCAGGAAACATTGTTTTTTAATCTTTCACACAGACAGTTTGCAACATCTGTAACCAACTACACTAAAGAGTGCTATAATCTATCATTATCATTCTCAAACTGCCCTGGGATCAAGGGATATGGGTGGAAGGCCAGTGGAATGAATCTTGGATCAACCGTGATCCTAATGAATGAAAGAGCAGACTCGAGGGAACGAAGAGCAGATTTCTGTTAATTTTATTTATGGTCATAAGGAATAGGGTCCATTTTCGGGATTGACAGCAGAAAATCGGGGGAGTAAAACAAAATTGTATTGGTAGAGGTTTGATGGAATAACAAACTTATTTTGTTCAGTATTACTGTTATAGTTATTCGATTATCCTACGTAGTTACAGAAAGGGATGTCGGGGGTGTTGTGCATGACATGCCTATGAGGTTTCGAACGATATTGAATGCAATGTCACACAAAATGCTTTTGGGAGAAGTGAAGTCCTTGGAATTGAAACGACAGTGAGATGGGTCGTTTCAGTTTGAACTTTGTTACAGCTTCCATTAAAGTTTGTCGAATGCTTATGTGAACAACACTGAAACTATAGGGAATGAAAAAATTGGAAAGGTGAAGCATTGGATGTCAGATAACTGAAAGTCGGTAGGTCAGTAAAACGAAACATTTTATTGAACTCACAGTTTGAGCAGGGAACAGACAACTTAACAGAAAATATGAGTTATCTCCAGGGAAAAACGTCTGTCGAATTCATTGAAACTAACGTGAGTGATGATATCACATGAATGACTCTCTGGAGACCTGAAGCATTCATAAATGTAAGCATCCTTGTCATGCATCAGCCACAGATATTTAGCACTGGCAGAAGTCATTGAATATTGAATATGGTTAAACCATGGATTTTGCTCATGAAAGAAGTATGTTATCCGATTCTAGCAGTCATTTGCATTCCAGGTAAATCATTCCAGTCTGTTTGTTTTTGTGTAAGTGCTTTTCGTTCATTGTTAATGCCCTACTGAGAAAATAACTAATTGCCAATGCCAATGTTTTATGACACAATGTTACCGAAAGCAAAATCAGCAATTGTTTGTGGACACTTTCAACTCTTCCTACTTTCTCAACATATTACTGCTGTAATAATAACATAATAGAACTGACGTTTGCAATTTTCTTTTTCCTTAATACTTACACTGTCAGTCTACAGTGGATAGGATACCGATGTTACTGGCACACAAAAGTCTCAGTAGGTAAGTGGTTAGCACTGCTCCCTCACAGCATCAGGGAACTGAGCACGATTCCATTTTCGGGAGACAGTCTGCATGTAGTTTGGACGTTATCCCCGTGTTTTTGTGAGCTTCAGCCGCGGGACCTGGTTGCCTCCCACAGTTGAAAACTGTGAATGTTAGGTGGATTGGTCATTATAAATTGCCCATCGTTGGCAGGACGTGTGAAGTAGGTGCATCAGCCATCAGTAATTCAGGGATAGCCTGATTCAGGTCACGGGTCTGGTTGGGCTGCTCTTTGCAGTGTCAGCGTGCAGTTATTGGACCGAATGGTCTGAACTACCCTGTAATGATGCCACGAATTACATGGCTTATGTTCAAATGTTTATGGTATGTATCTTCACACTTATTTAAATCATGCCTTGGAAAACTGATATAAAAGAGAGGGGTAGGATATAGTAGTGATATAGTCGCTGGACTATTCATGCAGACACCCAGATGATGTGCTGGACTGTTGTTTACGCTTCCCGCCACAGTCAACGTTGGATCCTGAATTTGAGAAAATATATTGAATTAATGCAATGCTTTCACATGCACATATAAGTCTATTGGGTTAATTTGCATTTGCAGAATTGTATTTGTAGATACATTCTGTTCTTTTCAAAGAACACATGTAATCTGTAGGCAGCCATTTCTTTTTTGATAATCCATGGAACATTTTATGAATTTACACTTTGGGAATAGAACTATTCAGATACAAGTTTGGAAAACGTACAGACTCTAACCTCACACCACTTATGCATTGTCTTAGCTGAGGTGTCACTTTTTTGTGAGCACCCTAAGTTAACTCGGGAATGTGACTCGAAAGAAGTTCTGGCGTTTACATTTTAATGAATCGAAAACTGTAACCCTTTCTCAAAGATGAAAGATGTAACAGCAATCTGGGTTGTTTCAATATGACGCATCAGAGTATGACACTTTGATAATCCATAATCGATTTTTTGACCTTTGATCCTACTCCACGATGTACGTGACGTAGGATCAGAGCTCTGAAGGCTTGTACTTCCAAATAAATCTGTTCTAACAAAGCTGGTGACGTGTGCTTTTTAATTTCGTTCACCCTAGTCGAAACTGACATCTCCACGTCATAATCCAACGATAAACAGGTATCCACCTTACCCAGGTCACGAACGATCATAATGGATGTAAACTACCATCCTTACCTCGTCAGGTTGACAAGGAATTGCATATGCATAACAATGTATTTGTCTCTAAACTTCACTTTGGAGAATGAGACATGGACAATGAATGCCAGCCGAGCCAATGACACCACCAATCAAAGACGATTCCTTTCTTGAAGGTACTGAACCTCCCTGTCTCTCTTACAGCAAATTCGATGACGATTTTGATTCTCTTGCGAGGCAACTGTGGTCTTTCCAAGTGTATCTCGGTTTACATGATAGCTATGGCAACTTCCGATCTATTGGCCATTATCATTAATATTGTCGTGTATCGCATTTTGAACTATCATTTTCCATTTTCCTTCTTGTCTCACACGCCTGTATGCTTATTCATTGCATACATTACGACCATCACTCTTGATCTAACTGTTTGGTTCACCGTTTCATTCACATTTGATAGATTTGTGATGATCTGCTGTCAGGAGTTTAAAAGAAAGTATTCCACAAAAAGAACCGCAATCACATTATTAATAATCATCTCAGCCCTGATCCTACTGAAGGATATTCCGGTATTGTTTGCATACGAGCCTGAGAAGATCGTTCAAAAAGTCCAGTGGGGCTGTAGAACAAGAGCAACTTTCTTAGCTTCACCTCTTGCGATGACGTTTGTCTGGTTTTACAGTGCCTCGGTTGCTTGGATTCCATTTCTGCTAATATTCGTGTTCAATTCTTTAACCGTCTACCGCATTTTCGTGGCAAATAGAAGGCGTATTGGACTCCAGGGGCACAGACATGGGAATCAGGGCAATTCAGTGGGCGAGAACCGAAGGAAATCTATCATTTTATTATTCTCTGTGTCAATCAGCTTCATCGTGCTTTGGTCGACATATTCCCTATGTTTGGCCATCACCAGAGTATCACACTCTAATTATTCCCGAGGCGACTTCACAAACCCTGAATATATCGCAACGGAAACAGGAAATATCCTGAAGCTCCTGAGTTGTTTCCTTAATCCATGTATTTATGCAGCAACACAGAACAAATTCAGGGAATCGCTGCTGAATATGATGAAACCTATAGGGAAACAAACCCTCAGAATATGTTAAAATGTATAAACAGAGTACTTATTTTCAAAATACAACAATATAGCTGAGCTTTCAGTTCATTTCTTTTCTAAAACAATAGGTTTTTCTTCGGCTCTGTTAATGTACATTTAAAAAAAAGTTGTTAGCTTCCATTACTTAGTTTTGCTGTGGGACAATTTATTCTGATTATTTTTCTGTTCTTTATAACTTCTTTTGTGTTGTTACAAATAGTATATTCATTGAAAGGGAACAATTTCAACTTTGTGAATCAATATTTTTAAAAAGTATAATGAAGGCGGAAGTGATGTCTTACCTTTGAATTGATATCAAAGGAATCTGAGCACATACCAGGATCCAATTTGACAGTTTTGCTTTTAAGATTGGACTGGAAACAATCCAAGATTACTGTCTTGCTTGACAATTCAACTAACGTGTGTGTGTGTTTGTGTGAGAGATGTGTTTGTTTGTGTGTTTGTGTTAATATTTGTGTTTGTTTGAAATGATTAACTACGCTGAACCATGAATTTTTTTTTGGAAACTGCAGAATAGATCTGCAGTTTGGAGACAACTTCTTAGTTCTTATTCTGTACAGAGAGTCAAAAACCTGACTATCACAGAGCTGAGAGTGTGTTGCTGGAAAAAACACTGAAGGTCAGGCAGCATCCGAGGAGTGTGAACCCTGATGACAGGCGCTGGCCCGAAACGTCGATTTTCATGTTCCTGGGATTCCGTTTGACCTGTAGCAACACATTCCCAACTCTGATCTCAGCATCTGCAGACCTCACTGCCTCCCTGACTTTCACAGAGCGTCATTTTGCAAAACCACTCTGACGAGCCAACACTCAGATGTGATCGAAATGATTGCAGACTGCAAGTAGCCAGCCAGAAACACAGAAAAAAAATTGAGAAAAGAGCTGAAGAATATGGTGAAATCTGTATAGAGACAAATCTGAAGACTTGATAAAAATGCGGACGAACATACATGTTTTTCAAAAGACTCCTTGATAATTAATTACCTCTTTTACTGTCATCCTTACTTACTGAAAACCGAAAAGAAAAGATTGCACGTTGGGTTTTGCGAGGCACATTCCTTTGATTTCCTATTGGATATTTGCTGTGGGTGACTTTCGAACAAAGTAAAAAGAACAAAGAAATTTTACAGCCCAGGAACAGACCCTTTGGACCGCCAAGCCTAAGACTATCCAAATGTATTGCCTTAACCTGTCGGACACTTCCTAAGCATTTGTGTTCCTCTGCTCCCCACCTATTGAAGCATCTGTCCAGATGCATCTTAAATTAATCAGCCGTGCCTGCCTCGACCACCTCTGCTGTTCCAAACGCCCACCACCCTCTGTGTGATGTACTTGCCGCGTGTATCCCCCTTAAACTTTCCACCACTCAGCTTGAAAGTTAACCTCTCGTTATTGAATTCTTCACCCTGGGAAAAAAAGCTTGCCTCTATCCAGCTTGTCTGTACCCTTCATGATTTTGTAAACCTCAATCAGATCCCCCCTCAATCTCCTTTCTTCGAGTGAAGATAAACCTAACCTACTCAAAATCTCTTCATAGCTCTAACCTTCCATACAAGGCAACATCCTCGTAAACTTTCTCTGTACCCTTTCCAAAGTGCCCACATCCTTTTGGTAATTTTGGTGACCTGAACTGTACGTAGTATTCTAAATGCAGCCGAACCCAATTTTAACATGACATGCCAGCTCTTATGCTCAATACATCGTCCAATGAAAGCAAGCATACTATATGACTGCTTGACCACTCTATCCACCTGTGCAACAACCTTCAGGGCACAATGGACCTGCACTGCCAGATCTCTCTGCCAATTAACTTTTCCCAAGATTCTTTTATTCATTGTATAATTCGCTCTGGAATTAGACTTACCTAAATGCATCACTTCACATTTGGCTGGATTGAAAGCCATTTGCCTCTTTTCTGCCAAACTCTCCAGTCTATATATATTCTCCTGTATTTTCTGAGAGTCCCTAATGTTTTCTGCTCCACCAACAATCTTTGTGTCGTCTGCAAACTTGCTGATCATACCAACAGTGCCCTCTTCTCGATCATTTACGTATATTATACAAAACAGTGGCACCGTTACTGACCCCTGTGGAACATCACTTGTCACCTTTCTTCAATTCGAGACACTCTCTTCAACTACGATTCTCTGTCTCCTGTTGCTCAACGAGATCTTTATCCTGCTAGCTAGAACACCCTGCAGGCAATGTGATTTCGCTTTTTCCATTAGTCTGCAATGGTGAACCTTATCAAACGCCTTACTAAAGTCCATGTATATGACATCAACATCCCTTCCTTCATCTAACAACTTGGTCACTTCCTCGAAGAAATCTATCAAGTTGGTAGGGCACGATCTTCCCTACACAAAGCCATGTTGCTCATCACTGATAAGCTCATTCTTTTCCAAATATAAATGCACACTATCTCCCAGTACGCTCTCCAGCATCGTCCCAACAGGGACGTCAGTTTCACTGGTGTGTAGTTCCCGGGAATATGCCTACTACCCTTCTTGTACATGGGGACAACATGAGCAATCTTCCAGTCCTTCAGCACCGCACCGGTGTTTAAGGATGTTATAAAGATATATGTCAGTACCCCAGCTATTTCCCCCTTCGCCTGCCTCAGCGACATAGGATAGATCCTTTCTGGTCCTGGCGATTTAGGCACCTAACAAACCCGAGCATACCCAACACAACTACCCGCTTTATGCCAACGTGATCGCAGCTAATCCAACTTTTATCTCTAATCTCAAGATTCATCAAGTTTGTCTCCTCATTGAACACTGATGCAAAGTAATCATTCAGAATCTCACACATTATCTCAGGTCCGACACGCAGCCTTCCTTCATTATCTTTTAGTGGACCAATCCATTCCTTAGTTACCCGCTTGCTTCTGATATTAGAATAAAATGCTTTGTGATTTTCATTAATTCTGCTTGGTAAAGCTATTTCATGACCCGTTTTAGCCCGCTTGTTTCCTTTTTTATTACACTTTATGTCATTAATGTTTCATTTTACATTGTACATGTAGCAGATTCTTTTCAAGGTAACATTTTCAGCCTCAGGAGTAAAAGCTTAAACATGCAATGAGTTTCAGGAGTAAAATCTGATTAATGACTAATGGAATTCATTTCAGATGCTAAAATCAAATGCACCAGTTTAATGTCAAAACAAAAACAATCAAAGCTTTTACTGTAACAAAAGTGGATGCACTGCAAAACATTTACGTGAATATGGGACATGTTTATTCTGCAAAATGACTTTGAAACTTGATGCTACGCAAATTCTAAGAGGCAAAAATTCGAAAAAAAGGTCCTTTCTTGCTCTCCTGGTTATTGTGCAGTACTGAATAAAGCGTAGTTTATTGACCAAATGAAACAGGCAGTATTTTTTAATTAGTTGGTTCCGCAAACATGCGTGATGCCTAAACACTCATTGATAAGTTCATTAATGAATCGTGCTTTCATAGAAACATTGAATATAAGAGCACGTATAGAAGAACCATTGTCAACAGCGAACAATACTCCTCAAAAGCGTATCGACCCCTCAGTGCCAAGGTCAGGAATATCTCGTTACGAGTTCACAGGACTTTGAAGGGAAATGGTGAGCAGCCAGATGTCGTGGTACACATCGGTGAGAACGAGATAGATAGAAAAGAATGTGGACGTGAAAAGTAAATACAGGCCGTTAATTTAGAAGCTAAAAGTTAGGACAAGCAGAGTAGTGCCCTCCGGATTGCTATAGATACCACGGGCGTGATGCAAGGAAAAGAGTGCGTATGAAGCTGAACACGTGGCTGCAGAGCTGGTGTAGGAGGCAGGGCTTCAGATATGTGCATCATCGCGATAAATTCTGGGGAAAGTGGAACCAGAACAAGACGGAGGTTTCGCATCTGAACAGGAGGGGCACTGATCTCTTCACCGGGAAGCTTGCAATAGCTCTTCGGGAAGGTTTAAACTAATATGACAGGGAGATGGGAACTGAACCGACGTGTGAGAGGTTGGAGGCCGCTGGTGAACAGGCAGATACAGCGAGGACAAGGGAGGATAAACACTTGATAGGCCAACTTTGCAGTCCGTGTGTTTGATTAAAGTGTGTCTATTTTAACACAAAAGAGTTTGGAATATGGATGATGAACATAGAGCATAGGGGTATGAATGGTTCTCCGATGTTCTGCACATTACTTGTTTCAAAAGTAATAGGGAGGGAGGTAAAAGAGGTGGTGGAGAGGAATTGCTAATCAGAGATAGTATCACAACTGCAGAAAGGGAGGCCGTCGACGAGAGCTTGCTTATTGAGTCAGGATGGATGAAAGTCAGAAACAGGGAAGATAAACTCAATTTGTTGGGCGGTTTCCACAGATCTCCAATACCAACAGAGACCTGGCGGAGCAGATTAGATGGCAGATTTTGGAAAGGTGCAAAAGTAACAGGGTTGTTGTAATGGGTGACATCAACTTCCTTATTATTGTTTGGCACATCCTTATGAAAAATAATTTGGATGGAACAAATTCTGTCAGGTGTGTCTGTGAAGGATTCCTCACTCAGTGTGGAGATGGGCGGACGAGCGGGGAGATCATTTAAGATTTGGTGCTGAGCAACGAATCAGGTCAGGTGTCAGATCTCTCAGTTGGAGAGTATTTCAGTGATAGTGATCACAACTTCTTGATCATTATGATAGGCATGGTGAGGGAGAGGAGCAGACATAATGGGAAAGTATTTAATTGGAGGAGGGCGAATTACAATTCTATTAGCTCTGGTACCTCACCTCTTTGTGGTTTTCATTAATGACTGGGATCAGGAACTGGAAGTGTTGATTAGCAAGTTGGCCGGTAAAACTAAAGTTGGTGGAGTTGGAGATAATGTGAAGGCCTGTTGTGATTTAACAACGGGACATTGAAAGGATGCAGAACCCGTCAGATTAGTGGAATATGTAAATCAATCTGAAAAAGAGAAGTGATTCGTTTTGGAAGTTCGACTTTGAATGCAGGTTTGAAGGCAGGTTTGGACAGTGTTGGGGAACAGAGTGATTTGGGGATTCATGTACACGGATCCCTCAAAGTTTCCAATCAAGTTGATAGGGTTTTTAAAAGGTGGAATGTTTTGGTGGATTTCATTAGCAGGGGGGCTGAGTTTGAGAGCCACGAAGTAATGCTGCAGCTCTATGTAACCCAAATTATGTAACTCCTGGAATATTGTGTTCAGTTCTGGTCGCCTCATGATAGGAAGGATATGCAAGCTTTAGAGAACATGCAGAAGAGATTTACTAAAATGCTGCCTGGATGGATAGCATGTCTGATGAAGATAAGTTATGGAGCGAGGGTTTTTCTCATTGGAGTGAAGAAGGTGAGAAATGGCTGGATGGAGGTGCACGAGGTGATGAGCGGCATAAACAAACTGGGTAGCCCAACAGTTTCTCCCAGGCCAGAAATGGATATCACAAGTATGCATAATCTTATATTGATTGGAGAAAGGGTTTTGCGAGATGTCAGAGGTAGGTCCTTTTTACACAGAAAGTGGTGGGTCCATGGAATGAACTGTCAGCGGTGATCATGGAGTCAGATGCATTTCGGATATTTAAGCGACTCTTGTATAGGAACAGGTATGATAGTAAAATGAAGGGTATGCCAATCCGTTTGACTGTAGAGTAGGATGAAATCTCGGCTCAACATCGAGGGTCGAATGGCCTGTACTCTGCTGCGCTGTTGTATACATTTCAGTGTTTACAGTACCTTCAGACCATCACATCTACTCCATATTCAAAATGTTTATTGCTGACCATAAATCTCATAAACATTTATCCGCTTGCTCCTTCTATCATTTGTATCCTGGAGCCTTCAGGAATATGCAAAGCTACGTTTTGAAACATTTGCTTTTTAGGCTTCATCCATTCTCTGCAACAGTAAATCATCAGGGTCACCATTCTCTGAATGAAAAACGTCATCCTCAATCATGTACTAAATGTCTTCGTTCATGTTCTTGGACTGAAATCCGTGGTTGCACTTCACAGTTACATGGTGAGAAAACTATTGCAGCTTACTTTACTCTCATGCACGAAAACAATATTGTCTGCTCTACGTCCGAGTATCTAATGTTTGGTTCAATGTGAGCATGTTTGTCTCACTGCCTAAAACTGAAATTGTGGTGCACCATTTAATTCAAATGTTGCAGGACTTGTTGAACATACAAATGTGCTGTTTAGGTTTTGCTTTGGGGAAAGGATAGATGCAGCGGATTATCGACCCTTACGCAATAGATACAAAGAATAGCACACGTTTGTTCTCCTTGGCGCCGACATTGAGCGATTACCTGTGAGTGATCTACATCGGACATCGTCATAGCATTGCTTATAAATATTCCACTCATTTAAATATAACTTTGATGTTATCTCTTTTCCTCACTATGAACCTTATGCTCTGCATATCTTGGCTTATTTTATCCTTCCTGTATGGCTCACAAACAAATTATTTGTCTGTATTTAGGCACATGTTGTCACAATAAAATAATTGAATCAGTTGAATTTTCTCTGTTGAAACGTGGAAAACAGTCTTGAAAAATTCAGAATGTACCAAGTATGATTTGAAATTAGCAGCTCACTCTGATGTTGGAGGCACTGACTGAAGTGTTAGCTTTCTCATGTTTTCGTCGTGAAAAATAATTTTCTCCGTCAAATAAACCAAACAATTACAAGTTGAGATGCACTTTAATTGACGGCACCATTAAAAACTAATTTTGCTTTGAATGGAATGGGGGAGACTTTGAGAGGATGATGAACGAAATTATGTTTGCTGGTGCTGGTGTCATCTAAAAAATAAAAAGAATTCTCATAAAATCTACTGCGCAAAACACTATTTCATTTCAGAGCGATCTTGACAGTGATTATCTTTGCTACATTTTAGCATTGGATAGAAAATGGGGAGAATTACGAATCACACAGGGGCACGATGGATATTGAACAGGATTCAACAGTTTATCTGCTGCCTCATGTACCCTATTAGCAGTTTATTTGCGGTAAACGAAAAGATTTCTCTCTTTGAAAAACAATTTAAATAAAAAACCTGCAGAAAAATTGGAGGAGTTGACAAGATCATAAAATTGCATGAATAATTTGCGCCACGGTATTCTGAGAGACGGATTGGCATGCATTTGGAGAAGCAATGACGAATTAGGAATAGTCAACATTGGTTTGTTCGTGGAAAATCTTGTCTCAAAAATTTCATTGACTTTTCAGAGGATGAACCAAAAGATACATGAAGGCAGGGCAGTCGGCGTTGTGCATATGGGCTTTAGTTAAGCTGTTGACTAGGTTGCGCATTGTTACGCTATTTATCAAATTGAGATAATATCGAAATCAGGGAGAGCTTGACAATTGAATGGAACGGTGGTTTGACTGTAGGAAACAGAGTGGGGCAAGCAACAATTATTTATTCAGATTGGTGGACTCTCATCAGCTGTGGGGATGGGTGGGGTTCAACTGTTGCTTGTCTTTTGTAGAAACGATTGGGATGCGAAGTTAGGAGTCATGGTTAGTCATGGCGAAGGAAACCAAAACGTTGAAGGTATGAATTGAGATGGCATTTTCAAACTGAAGCTGATGGTGGGACAGTTACTTTTCTTTAGGGTTGTGTACAGCTCTGGTCGCCTTGCTACTGGTATGATAGCATTAACTTGACGATGCTACATTTAAGATTTAAAAGCATGCTACTGCGACTAGACAGTATGAGGTATATGAAAATGATAGATCTGTTCACTGGAGCACAGGACATTGAGGAGTGAACTTATAATAGCTTATAAGACTTGCGGGCAAAGAAATAAAGAGTAGCAAAGGTCTCTTCCATCGGGTAGCACACTTCAAAATCAGATGGCATATTGTAAAGTAAGAACAGAAAGGTTAAAATAGATCTGAGTGGCAATTCTTTCATACAGAGGGTGTCTTGTATATGGAATGAACGGCCTCAAGTAGTAATTGGTGCATGTACGTTTACAACATTTAAAAGACATTTGGACACACGCTGGAAAAACAGAAATGATCTGAGCAATATGGAAATGGAACATAAATAAAGAGATTAGACTACCGAATAACTTCAGCTGTCCGATAACACAATCGAGCATCCCAACTGAACAATGCTGTTCCGAAAGCTTGCAACAATCCATATAAAACACCCTTGGAAACAAAAATAATTTTCAAACACAGTGTCTTAGAGAAGAGAGGTCAGGGAGAGATGACCAGCATGGAACTGCTGCTTTGGGTCCAGCAATTTCTGAACTGCCTGGATACTTTCAGCCAATAACCTGACTGCCAAAACCAGATAAAAGTTGGAGTGGGAGAACTGGCCACTCCATTTCCAAAGTGGAAGTTTTTTATCCCCTTACTCTTGAAAGTCTCTGGGCTGAAGCAGTATCTATTAGCTGAAATCAAACTGGCCCGAAAACCCTTCAACCCCACACTTATTGTACCCTGTGTTTATTTATTCATTTAGGTTCTCATCCTCCTGCTGCTACTCAGTTAATTTCTCTGAACGAAGGATTTCTTCTATACCTTTCATTTGCTTCAGTTCTGTCTCAAGCATTTGATCAATTAATAAATCTCATAATTCCATTTTAAGTTTCTTATCTGTCTTCGCTGATCACTTTTCTTTCAACCGTTGACCTTATGACGTCATTTTCACACAGTCTGCAAAAACAAAAACATATGTTTTCTGCAAAAGTTCAGCAGCAGAGTTTTCATTGGCTTTTCAACCAAAGGCGGCAGAACTCCTGACTGTGACTCAGCTGCATCATCAACCAGGACAATTGTATTCCTTGAGCTGAGAGCTTGTTCAGGACTCTTAACACAACTTCTCTACTCTTCACTGGGCACTCGAACTTCACTCTAACTGAGCACTTTTTGTCTCACTGTGAAATCCCGTTACTTGCATTTTTTTCTGTCAACAGTCATTCAAAGGCACATATCCCGTTATCTTCGAACATCAAAGATAGAGAGGATCCTGTTTCTTCATATTATAAACTCTTTACCTGCTGGGCTGAAATTGGAGAGTGAAGTTAACCTTTGTAATGAACTGGCAATTTCTCCTTAACCAGAGTCTGACTATTTTGTGCATTCTTCTGCAGCTTTTTAGATCCCAAAATGCTTTCGGTTAAAAAAAAACAAAATATACTGGCTTGTCCGATTATCCTCCTTCTGGCTTCCCAATGCTTTTTATCACACATCAACACCGTGCTTTCAGGGCCTACTTAATTGCACTGGAAGCACTGGAGTTTTTTAACTTTCATTTCCCCTTCACGACTTTCCATTTCTGCCTGTGGAAAATTATCCTTGTGATCTTCACCGAGACCTACCTTTCTGTTGCTCCATTGGGATTTTCCTTTTGCCCTATTTCTGTTACTTCCGGATTGAAATCGATGTTTGATGGGAAGTTTATTTATTCAACCAACTCGTCTTTACTTCAGCTAATCTTACCGTCTTAACTTTCAGCTCTTCCTCATGATTTCCCATATTTCGTGAATTGATTTTTGTTGAACTTCAACAAAATAATCTTGTCTCCTAAAGCGACATAGTTTCGCTGTATCTTTAACGCCCATATCCATCTATCAAAATAGCTTCATGTATTCATTTAAATCTCGATGTAGGTTTGACTGTAGACCCTCCGTTAGTTACTGAAACGCTGTCTGTAGGTTTCTGGCAAAATGTAATTTGCCCTTCAAATGGTTATCTTCACCTCCTCATATGCCGCAAATACCTTCTCTGATAGTGATGCAAATAACGCACAAGGTCAACCGAGAAGTTGAGTTAGGATCAGCAAAACCCACAAGGTCACTGGCTCCTTCATTTGTTTAGCTACGTTCTCAAATGAGATAGAAAAAGGCTTCTACATTCTTCTAACCGAATATCGTCCATGATTGAATGCAATTGAACAAATTCCCGATAGTCCTTTGGCGGCCATATGTTTGCTCATCCACCTCTCTTCCTCACTCAGCTTACCTTCAGCCTTCATCACCATCCTTGTAACCTGACTTTCCTTTCTAAGTGTTAATTTATGTAGTTCAAACTTTTTTTCTGTTTGTTTCCTTTCCTACCTGCACCTTGCTTTTTATTCTACATGGACATTTCGTTCATTTTCTTTCAACTCGGCTCTTAATCGTAATTCATACAGTTTCTACTCTTTTTCCCTTTCCTTTTCTTTTACATCTTTCTCAAGCTGCTTCATGTTCAATTGAATGTTTTGCAAAATCTAAAGCTTCTGCTGGCGTTTCCTGAAAATTCAAATGCTGGCTGATTGTTTTAGTTCCCTTTTCTTGCCTCAAGGAAGGAGGCAGCTTCATTTCCAGTTTGACTCCCATTTCCAGCAGCTTTTCCTTGAACGCCTCTTGGAAAATCACAAAGTCAGTTGAGCCCTTGAACACCGGCCCTTCAATCGCCACTAGGACGGAACCCCACTGCTCCTCACCAAACACCCCACCAACCTCCATATGCATTGTATCATCCGTCGTCATTTCCGCCACCTCCAAATGGACCCCAGCACCAGGGATATATTTCCTTCCCCTCCCCTATCAGTGTTCCAAAAAGTCCAATCCCTCCGTGACTCCCTCGGCAGGTACACACCCCCCACCAACCCAACCTCCACTCCTGGCACTTCCCCCTGCAACCGCAAGAAACGCAAAACTTGCGCCCACACCTCCCCCCTTACTTCCCTCCAAGGCCCCAAGGAATCCTTCCATATCCGCCACAAATTCACCTGCACCTCCACACAAATCATTTACTGCATCCGCTGCACCCGATGTGGCCTCCTCTATATTGGGGACACAGGCCACCTACTTGTGGAATGTTTCAGAGAACACCTTGGGGACACCCGGACCAACTAACCCAACCACATCGTGGCTCAACACTTCAACTCCCCCTCCCACTCGACCAAGTACATGCAGTTCCTTCGACTCCTCCATCGCCAGGCCATAGCAACACGACGGCTGGAGGAAAAGCGCCTCATCTTCTAACAAGGAACTTTCCAACCACCCCGGGAGGAAACCCGATTTCTCCAGTTTCCTCATTTCCCCATCAAAAACGTTGTCTCATTCCCAACCCACAAACTCAGCACCACCTTCCTAACCTGCAATCTTCTTCCTGACCTCTCCGCCCCCACCCCCACTCTGGCCGATCACTCTCACCTTAACCTCCTTCCACCTATCGCATTTCCAACCCCGCTTCCCCAAATCCCTCCTCCCTACCTTTTATCTTAGCCTGCTGGACACATTATCCTCATTCCTGAAGAAGGGCTCATGCCCGAAACGTCGATTCTCCTGCTCCTTGGATGCTGCCTGACCTGGTGTGCTTTTCCAGCAACACATTTTCAGCTCTGATCTCCAGCATCTGCAGTCCTCACTTTCTCCTCCATGACTACATCAAGCACTGTTTAAAATAAAAAGTTCAATGCCCAGCCCAGGAGACACTAAAAGCGACCAATCGCCAAATTCGAGTCATACAACCCTTATCCCAAATCAAATTCTTAAAGCAAATCCGGCTACGAAACCCCAGTCTTCATGAAGCAGCCAGACCCCCTCACAACCGTTCAAAATGGTAGCTCAGTTCCAAACATTTCTGTTTTTATTTAAGCGGTTGTGTAATGGATATTCCAGGACTGATGCAGCCAGCTCAAACACCCAGTTTAATTAAAGCTGAATGTATTTACGCACAAACGAAATCATATACAATTTAGAATTCCATAACTATTTGGACACTCAAACGACTACTTTGCAACTTAATGATGCTCTTCCAAATTCCTGAAACGTCCCACAAACTCGATTTGGCCAAAAGGGAATTTCAAACTCAGGTTCTTGAAGGAGAGATGTCAGAAGGAGACGGAATCGGCATGAAAGTGCTTCACTGGGTCCGCAGCAGCTTTTTTGCGTTCCAACCTAAAACTTGAACAGTGCATTAAAAAATAAACAGCTTGCCAAAACCAAACTAATCCGAGCCCTGAACTCTGAGAACTGGCCACTCCGTTCTCATTGTACAAGGGTTTCAATAAAAGTTGAACGATATTTCAAGCAAATATATCAAGACATTTCGAAGCCTCTATCTTTATGTACGCTCTGAAATAAAACAACGCGGACAGAATGCCCTTGTAATAGGAGCAGCATCGTCACAAGAGGTATCTGAACATTGCACGTTAAGCATTTACTTGTCAGGTGGAGTGAAGAGCATATAGGAGTTAAAATGAGACTTGACGTCAGGTCTCAAATTTTATATTTCCATTTCCTTTTAACACCGCACCCATTGTGGTTAGTTTTATGTTGCACTATGATTCATAGTTCTGAATTTCGTGTTGGAACCATCCCAATGCCGGTTAGTGACGTCATTACCTGTGATTATACCATTTTCTGTGGTGACAGTTTTTCTGTGGTGATGTCATTTCCCATAGTTGCGTCATTTCCTGCTCTTTTTCTCAAGGGCTGGAATGTGGGATCCTAGTCACTGTTTTATGGTGATGTTGTCCCAGTCGAAGCGATGCCCGTCCTCATGTGTATGTGGTTCATTTCGTTTTGTGGCAAATTGATGTTCATATATCCTAACGGATGGTTTTCGGCCAGTTTGTTCAGTGTGGTTTTGAATGCGGTTCTTGGAAGGTATTTTACATTTAAAAAGCAGCTGATGAACTTGAAAGACCCGATACAGAAAGCACGCAAATGTAATTCCATTTACAAAATAGTGTAGTGACAATACGTCTGAAAACAAATCTTCTAGCTCAGCAATCAAACTTGCATCCAGAAGTTAGTTTGTGTTTAACGAAGGGCAAGGTTAAAGCTGAAATTGTCTGTGAATTACTTAGGTGTGTCAAAGAAATAGACATTAGGGACAGTGGAAGAAAAACATAAATTACAATTGAGGGAAGTGGAATGAGGAGATAAACAGAGAGAGAGGAAAAAGAGACAGAAAAGAAACAGAGAGAAGATTCTTCACTGAGCAAATAGAGAGACAAGAAAGGGAGAGAGAAATAGAGAGTAAAGAAATGTGCTCTGTACATTTTGATGCGGAAGATTGTAAAGCTTTCTTTTTTCATTTGAATCATTGGCTCAGATGATGGAACGGTCCGAGGATTTATGGCTCATGGTAATTCACATACAACTGGTTGGCAGAGATATTGAGGTATTTGTCTCGCTGTCATATGAGGAGTCAAGGGACAATGAAGAGGTTAAACAGTCTATTTAAAGTGTTCATCAATTGGCATTGGAAGCATACACACAATGGTTCACAATCATAACGAACGAAAATGGTCAGACTTAAGCTGTGCTTGAAAGATTTCAACGTGGTCATTTTGCTTGTTGAGTAATTGCTTTAAAAATTGATAAGACCACTAAGTCTCTACGAGAGATTATTCTACTGGATTATTTTAAAATGAGTTTCAAAGCTGGTAACAATTCTCGTAGAGGAACAGAAAGTCCAGGAAATGAGAAGGGCAGCAGAATTAGCAACTGAGAACATGTTGCTTCAGAAAACAAGATTGCGAACAAAATATCGACCTGTAAGGGATAGAAATTTGAAGGGAGATCCTAAATTACATAACCAAGATTGGACAGCACTGGGGAGCTTTTTAAAACGATGCCCAATAGGACCGAAAGGATTGGTAAGACATCAGGTGTTTCCACTATGATAAAGTGGGACATGTAAATTCGCAGTTCTGATAAGTCAAGAAACGTGCTGGGAAAAACAAAAGATGTCGTAAGGGAACCTAAACCAGAGGCATTCGTGAAGGTATTAAAATAACACCAAGAAGAGCCGAGGATCTGCAGGAGATAGCACAGCCTCGGCAGGGGCTCAGTTTGTAGTTAGTACCTTATCTCGAAAAAGAGGTCGCATTTGCGGCTAAAGTTTATTCCAAACGAATGGGGAAGGAATACAAAAAAAACTTAATTTCAGAGATGCAGGATCACACCAGTCATTGATCGTGAGAGATGAGCAAATATGCATTGTTTCTGATCTGTTAGCCGTGAGTGTGGTAAGTTTTGGGATAGATGGACAGAAATTTAGCGTCCCCCGATGTAAGTTTCGGTTGGAGTACTACCGTAAATTTGCAGAAGTTACAATGGAAGTGATTGACAGACTGTCAGTTTCAGGATTTCAGTTTTTTCTTGGGAATGATTTGGCAAGATCCAAGGTGGGAGTGACACCCCATGTTATGGAAAAGCCCAAGAAAGTCCAAGAAATTGAGGCGTTAAAACAGAAATATCCTGGTATTTTCCCAGACTGTATAATAATTAGATCTGACTATGATAATAAACACAACGAAGTGAAAAGGAGAGAAACATGAAGGAGTTGAAGTTAAGATAGCAGGCACGCTGATTGACGTAATGGTGCAGGAAAAACCTGAACAAGCAGAGGATCAGACGGGAGTGTTTAGCCCTAGAAGGCTAAGAGACTTGCAGTAGCAAGACAAGATGATGAATGGTTTTATATATGTATGCCCACTATGAAAAGAGGCAAAACGTTTTCTGGAAGATTATAATCAGGAATATAGAATCCGAAGACAGAAATGGAGACGACGGCTGGTTAGTGCAGAAGGGAAATGGGCCGAAGTGCACCAGAGCACTGGGAGCAGACAAACTGTAGGTGTTACATGTAGCACACGAACGACCTACTCGTGGTCACCTCGGGGTAGGAAATTCTCAACCGAAGGTACAATGTTTTTTTTTCATTGGCCTGGACTGAACAAGGATGTGGGAATCTTATGCTGAACGTGTCATATATAACAAATGGCAGGTAAGCCACTGGCGGTAACAAAACCAGCACTTTTGTTATCAATTCACTCATTTGAAGAACTTTCACGCGGGTTACCATTCTCCCCCTCACAGATTTGGATACCTCCCGCTGAGTCCCAGCAGTGATTTCAGTTATTGTTTCAATATTATTTACAACCAGTTCCATCGCATGAACCTGGTTGCATGTCTTTCCCTGTCTGTGTGTTCATGGAGCCCAATCTTCGGCCATCATAGCTATTCTTCTCAACTGGATCAGAAAACTAAGGTTTTATGAGTCATTTTTGCTGTTGCCCCTTTCCAAAGAAAGGAGAAATATCATAACTTTTAAAATACGCTGAGAAATTGCAGATTACATGAAATGTACGTCATCTGTAGTGTTGAACATTGCCTTATTAGTTTTACCAAACATTAATCATTTGCATCGTCCTATTTCTGTTGTATGGACATTTTGTTTGAGCTAGACTCTGCAGCTCAAATTGTACAAGGAGTCATAAAGAAGATTACTGATATTTCATCAAGCCTGTACAATTTGCTTGCATTCAGAGAGGTCCTGAAAGCCGGTTCTGACCTTTTGCCAATGACTTGTTTAATTTGCAGATCCTTAATTCGAGAATTCATCATTTTCCCATCATGCAATGTTAAACGTTCCCCACAAAGCAAAACCTAGGCCTGAACATTCATAATATGGGAAACTGCAAGAACAGAACGGGCACACTTCTGATCAATAGTAACATACTTGTGCAATTCTATGTTGCACGTGAAATGCTCCAGCATGGAACACATTGGGCGAAGGATGAAATGCATTTAGCTCATGACTTTGGCCAAGGTTGCATAGCTGAGTCCTTTGCTCATTGTCATACAAAATAATCGTCCACCGTTGCCTACTCTGTTTTCCCTCTAAAGTTAAGACTCATAAGACTTCAGTCTTGCCTTGCTGCTTAGCATGAACCCAGAGCAGGATTGTTGTCAAGGTTTCACCAGTCTTCATTGCATTCGAGAGAGATCATTTGCACAGGGCCCCCACATCACAATAACTCTGCGACAGACTCTGGTCGTTGTCAAAAGGATTGGGCACAGTCAGTCAGACACTGAAGAAAACGTTTGGACCAAACTGTTGTATGTCTAATGGTGTTGGAGGGAAGGCCAAACTTTGGTGCTAATGTCTACTTATCTTTGAACGGAGGAGCTGTGTCTTCTATCGCCGAAGACAGTCATGTCTCTAAAAATACTAAAAACTCTCTTATGAATATATTCAGTGATGTGAACGCCATTGCCTGCTGTCGGAGAGAATTCCATATGTTAACTGTTCTCGAACTGAATAAATGTTCCTGCATCTCCGTCATACCCCATATCCTGAAACTTTGACACCTGGTGAAACAGTCACGAGGCAGGGGAACGATCCTCCCTGCATCGGTCAGTTCAGCAACGTTAAAAAATATACTTTCGTCAGATTATCTCTCATCCTTCTAAACTGCATTGAATAAACGACTACTCAAAACAATCTCTCCTCGAGGCCAGTTCTGCTGGCTCTCGAGACAGCCTTGTGAACTTCACGTCCACTCTGTCAAGTGCACTCTCTCTCATTGAGTGAGAACAAAACCACTCGTTATTCTCTAAGCGTGGTCTCACCGAGCCCTTGTAAAACTGAAGTTTCATTTACAGATTACAGCCAGGCCTAAAACAAACAACGCTCATTTGAAACTTTCCCTTGAATGGTTTATGGCAACAGCAATTGAAGGTATGAACAGATGAACTCCTGAGAATTCACGTTTTGTTTAACAGAAGTGGGATAGAATGCAAGCATTCCACTGACCTGTATGTCATACACAGGCCCATTAAAATCATGTAATAACTGAAAATACCTTGATTGGTTTATCTCTTTTAATAAAAAACAGCGTAATTGAGTCATATAGCATGGAACCAGATCCTAACATCCAATTACTGCAGTCGGCAATGTTCTGAAGTAATTTTTCCTTGCTGCGCAAATGCTGTCAGAACTGTTTTGTGATTTCAGCATTTGCTACTTTCGGATACTTGCCTCAACACTCGAATACATTACATCAATCAGCGATTAATGAATCCAAAGCATGTAAATGAAACAGTTGATCAGAACGTTCTGGTCTCGAATCAGAGAGAGAGCTAACTGCTGGAGGCTTTACCCTGAGATTCAGAACACTTCAGACGTGGAGAGAGGTTAGGAAGGAGAGTCATTCATGCTGACTTCATGTGGTATGTTAATCTGCTCTTTTGCTGTCATTGTGCATTTCAAACATAGCTTCGAACAAACTGAAATACTCGACTCTATCCCAAAAGTCGGTTTGTGAATACATGTATAAGGAAAGTGCATTAAATGATTGAAACCTACATGAAAGTAAATAAATTTTAAAATGATTCATTTAGGCAAATAAACGACGTTCTACAAAAACTAATGAAAGTTGCTTCTGGCCAACAGGAACATGTTATGAGCAGGAGATTTATTTTCTCTGGCCACAAATCCTGCTTCTGCCTAGATACCACAGTTGTAGATCGCCACTCGGTGGTATCGCTTTAATCTGGAACTAACAGTAGAAAATATTCAATTTGTGCGTGCATTTGCCGCTTCAAAGTCATCACAAGATCACAATATTTCGCAAGTGTCCGTCCTCTTGTTTAAAATAGTGCCGAATGAAAATGATTCGAAATTCACGAGATATGCTCCAACGAGGTGGATTCCTGAAGGAAATAGACAAAATCCAGTACTTTCCAGGTGACTCAGCCGCACAAGATTCTCTTCAAATTAAGTTCGTTGAGGGGTATCTTAGTTTTCCCTAAGTTCTAATCAGTTGGAGGATTCCTAAACAAAATTATCATGTTTCTTCCCACTGATTTTCATCCTTCAACTCAACTTGCACAGCTTCGCACAGAAGTGAATATACGAATGATTTGAATCTGTAATCCCCAAACAGCATCACAACAACTTCAAGATCCAGAAGAAAATTAACCTCACAAGATTCCTTCAAAATGCAATCGAGGGTTTGAAAAATGACTTTCAACATTACTCAGATATTCATAGAAAGTCCCCAGTGAATTCTGACAATGTCTGCTTTTGTTAAGATTCTATTGAAATTAGGTAAGCTGATAGAAAACGGCATACGGAAAGACTGATTGATAATCAAGTTAAGAAAAAAACTTGCACAAGATTATCTGGACTGCATTTCATTTCGAAATCTCGGTCACATCACTGCAGGCATTCTACATTCTCCTCATGATTCAGAATGTGAATAAAAGTCATGCAACTCTTCTGGTTTGATACAAACCTTGTCTGCCTTGACAAATGAAGAGCACTTTTAAAAACTTCTTAACTTTTAAAAGTGTGTCTCTCATTTCTACACAAAGGATTCGTGGAGATCCACGCTCCATCATCCATTGATTGATTCATTTCCATCACAATTCCTGTAACACTGCTGTTACTTGATTTCTGTCCAACGGCCCCGCTCTTTAACGGACCCATTCGCCAAGGGGAACAGGTGTTTTTGTCTTTGCTAGCTATGTTTCTCATTTTTTGATATCTTATTTACGCTTTATACATCTCCCCCCGAATCTTTCCTGCTCCCAGAAAAGAAAAGTCGTCTCCCAATTTATGTACATAAATACAACTCTTCAAAATAGGAAATATTATGGTTAATCTTTTCTGAACCCTTTCAGTTGCAATTTGATCTTTCAAAAGCTTCCAGAACTGTAAATTTGGTCTAATCATTTATTTGCAACATTGCAGGAGACGTTGTTTTTACACTTTCACACAGACAACTGTAACCAACATCTGTAACCAACTACACTGAAGAGTGTTATAATCTATTGTTATCATTCCCAAACTAGTGGGATCAAGGTTAGTGAATGTTGGATCTTCCATGATGCTACTGAATGAAAGAGCAAACTCGAGGGAATGAACAGGCTGTTCCTGTTCTCTTTACTGATGGTCCGAGGGAACTGGATCTATTTTCTGAATTGAGAGCAGAAAGATCGGGGGAGGTGACACAACATTGGGCGAGTTGGCGTTTGATGGAATAATAAATCTCTTTTGTTCTGTATTACTGTTAAATGTATTCGATTACCCCATGGAGTTGCAAACAGGGATATCAGAAGTCTTGTGCATGACATGCCAATGAGGTTTCGAAAGATATTTAATGCAATGTCACGCAAAATGTTCTTGGAAGAAGTGAAGTCCTTGGAATTGAAAGAACAGTGAGATGGATAGTTTCAGTTAGATCACTGTTATTTCTGAAATCAAAGTTCGTCGAATCCTTATTTGAACATGATTGAAACTGGAGGGAACTAAAACATTAGAAAACTCAAGTATGGATGTCAGATAACTGAGAGCCCGTAGGTCAGAAAGATAAAACATTTTATTGAACTCATGGTTTGAACAGGAAGTCGACCATTTAAAAGAAAATATGAGTTATCGTTCAAGAAAAACGTTTGTCTAATTCATTCAAACGAACGTGAGTGATGACATCAGATGAATGATTCTCTGGAGACCTGATGCATTCATAAATGTAAGCATCCTGGTCATGCATCAGCCACAGATATTTAACACTGGCAGAAGTCATTGATTCTTTGAATATGGGGAAACCATGGATTTTGCTCATTAAAGAAATTTGTTATCCGATTCTCGCAATCATTTGCATTCCAGGTAAGTCATTCTTGTCTGTTTGTTTATGAGTCAGTGCTTTCCTTTCATTGCAAATGCCCTACTGTGAAAAGAGCCATTTGCCAATGTCAATGTTTTATAACCCAATGTTACCACAACAAAATCAACAATTGTTTTTGGTCACTTTCCAGTCTTTCTACTTGCTCAAAATATTACTGCTGTAATAATATAAATAATGTAATAGAACTGACATTTGCAATTTTCTTTTTCCTTCATTCTTACGCTGTCAGACCACAGTGGATAGACTACCGATGGTACTGGCACACAAAAAACTCGATAGCTCAGTGGTTAGCACTGCTGCCTCACAGCTTCAGGGAACTGAACACGATTCCATTTTCGGGCGGCAGTCTGCATGTAGTTTGTCCGTTATCTCGTGTTTTTGTGAGCTTCGGCCGTGGGACCTGGTTACCTCCCACAGTTTAAAATTGTGCATGTTAGGTGGATTTACCATTATAAATTGTCCATCGTGGTCAGGACATGTCAACTAGGTGCATCAGCCTTCAGTGATCCAGAGAAAGCCTGATCAGGGTTATGGCTCTGGATGGGCTGATGGACTGAATGGCCTGTATACCCCTGTAATGATGCTACGAATGAAACGGCTTGTGTTCAAATGTTGGTAGTAAGTACCTTAACACTAATTAATATCATGCATTGGTACACGGATATGAAGCTGAGGCTTGCAATACAGTAGTGATATATTCACTGGACTATTAATGCAGAGACCCAGATGATGTCCTGGGCTTCTGTTTACGAATCGCGCTACAATCAACGTCGGATTGTGAATTGGAGAAAAAATATCGAATTAATGTAATGCTCACACACACACAATTACGTCTAGGGTTGAATTTGCATTTGCAGAATTGTATTTGCAGATGCATTCAATTCTGTTCAAAGAGAGCGTAATCTCTAGGCAGTCATTTCTTTTTTGATTATCCATGGAACTTTTTATGAATTCATACTTTGGGAAAAGAGCCATTCTGACACAAAATTTGAAAACATACGGATTCCAGCCTCACACCGCATTGTCTAAGCTGAAGTGTCACTGTTTTTTGCACACCTTAAGTTAACTCGGGAATGTGACTTGAAAGAAGTTCTGGGGTTAGCGTTTTAATGGATGGAAAACTGAAACCCTTTCTCAATGATGAAAGACGTATAAGCAACCTAGGTTTTTTTTCAATATGACGCATCAGTGTATGATATTTTGATATTTTGTGATCAATTGTATGTCCTATGATCCTACTCCACAATGTAAGTGATGAAGGATCAGAGCTCTGAAGGCTTGTACTTCCAAATAAAGCTATTGTAACAAAGCTGGTGTCGTGTGTTTTTTAATTTCGTCTAGTCCAGTCGATAACTGGTATCTCCACGTCATAATTCAATGATAACGAGGTATCCATCGCTGATTGTTGAGAAACCCTTACTCAGGTCATTAACGGTCATTTTGGAAGTAAACTACCATCGTTACCTAGTCAAGCTGACAAACGATTGCATGTGCATAACAATGTAGTTGATTCTGAACTTCACTTTGGAGAATGAGACATGAGCAATGAATGCCGGCCAAGCCAATGACTCCACCTGTCAATGAGTAAGTTCTTTTTTTAAAGTACTGACCTTCTCTATCTCTCTTACAGCGAATTCGATGACGATTTTGATTGTATTGTGAGGCGACTGTGGTCTTTCTAAATGTATCTCGGTTTACATGGTGGCTTTGGCAACTTCCGATCTATTGGCAATTATCATTAATTCTGTAGTGTATCGCATTTTTAACTATTATTTTCCATTTTCCTTCTTGTCTCACACGCCTGTATGCTTATTCATTGTACACATGAGTGCCATCACTCTCGATCTAACTGTTTGGTTCACCGTTTCATTCACATTTGACAGATTTGTGATGATCTGCTGTCAGGAGTTTAAAAGAAAGTATTGCACAAAAAGAACCACAACCACATTATTAATAATCGTCTCAGGCATGATCCTGTTAAAGAATATTCCGGTTTTGTTTGCATTTGAGCCTGAGAAGATCGTTCAAAAAGTGCAGTGGGGCTGTAGAACAAGTGCAACTTTCTTCGCCTCACATTTTGGGATGACGCTTGTCTGGTTTTACAGTGCCTCGGTTGCTTGGATTCCGTTTCTGCTAATCTTCGTGTTTAATTATTTCACCATCCACCGCATTTTCGTGGCAAATAGAACGCGTATTGGACTCCAGGGTCACAGAAATGAGAATCGTAGCAATTCGGCGGGAGAGAACCGGAGGAAATCCATCATTTTATTATTCTCTGTGTCAGTCAGTTTCATAATGCTTTGGTTTACATATTCCCTATGTTTGCTCCTCACCAGAGTGTCACACCCTAATTATTATCGAGGCGACTTCACAAACCCTGATTATATTGCAACAGAAATAGGAAATATCCTGAAGCTGCTGAGTTGTTTCATTAATCCATGTATTTATGCAGCAACACAGACCAAATTCAGGGACGTGCTTCCCAATATGGTGAAATTTATATGGAAACAAACCCTCAGAATATGTTAAACATAATTAAGGAAACAATATATATATATATATATATATATATATATATATACACACACACACACAAAAAAAAACACTTTTTTTTGCATGCATTCCTTAGTTTTGCTGTGGGGCAATTTATTCTGCATATTTATCTCTTCTTTATTGTCTATTTTTGCGTTGTTACAAATTGCATATCCATTCAAAGGGACAAATTTCAACTTTGTGAATGAATGTTAAAATAAAAAGAACAATGAAGACGGAAGTGATGTCTCACCTATGAATTAACATCAAAGCTATCCGAACACACACCTGTATCCAAAGCGGCAGCTTTGCTTATACTTTAGACAGAAAACAATCAAAGATTGCTCTCTTACTTGAAAATTCTGCTTTTGTGTGTGTGTATGTGTGTCTGTGTCTGAGTGTGCCTGAATATATTTATTTGTTTTAAAGTATTAGCATCGCTAAAACTTGAAGTTTTTTTGGTAATTTGAGTAGACAGAGTAGATCTGCAGTTTCGAGCCAAAGTCTCAACCCTTATTCTTCAAAGAGAATCAAAAAGCTGACTTTCACAGAGCTGAGAGTGTTTTGCTGGACAATCGCAGGATTCCTGATGAAGGGCTCCGGCCCAAGGAGTTGATTGTTCTGTTCCTCGGATGCTGCCTGACCGGCCGTGCTTTTTCCAGCAACACAGTCTCAACTCTAATCTCAGTATCTGTAGACCTCACTGTCTCCCTGACTTTCACTGAGCATCATTCACCAAAATCACTCCAAGGAGCCAACCCTCAGGTGAGACCGAAATTGCTGTAGACTGCAGGTGTCTATGAGAAACTCAAAAAAAAAATAGCGAAAATCTGAAGAATGTGGTGAAATCACTACAGAGACAAATCTGAAGACTTGGTAAAAATGTGGACGAAAATACATGTTTTATCAAAAGACACCTTGATAATGATTCTTCGATTTTCAATTGGATATTTGCTGTGGGTGACTTTATGTTATTAATGTTTCCTTTCAAATTGTACAAATCGCTTGTGCTTTTAAAGGTAACATTTTCAGCGTCAGGAGTCAAAGCTTAAAAAAAGCAATGGGCTTCAGCAATAAAATCTGACTAATAATGAATAGAATTCTTGACAGATACTAAAGTCAAATGCACCAGTTTGACGTTACAGCAAAAATACTCAAAGCTATTACTGTGAAAAACATAGATTCTCTTTAAAACAGTTACTTGAATATGGAACATGATTATTCTGCAAAAATACATTGACGCTTCATGCTGGGTAAATTCTAAGAAGCACAAAGTCGGAAAAAAGGTATTTTCTTGCTATCCTGGTTATTGTGCGGTACTGAATAAAAAATAGTTCATTGACCAGTAGGAACAGGAAATATTTCTTAATTAGTTGATCGTACAAACAGGCATGCTACCTTTTTTTTGTGATAAGTTCATTCATAAATCGTGCGTAAAGAGAAACATGGAAAATAAGAACATGTTTATAAGAAGGATTGTCAGCAGTGAACAATACTCCCCAAGACTGTGTTCACACTTCAGTGTCTGGATCAGGGATGTCTCGGATCGAGCTGACAGAACTCTTAAAGAGAAAGGTAAACAGCCAGATGTCGTGGTAAACATCGATGAGAATGACATAGTTTAGAAAAGGATGAGGACGTGAAAAGTGAATATAGGCAGTTAATTTCGAAACTAAAACGCAGGACAAGCAGAGTAGAGCAATCAGGATTGCTACATATACCATGGGCGTGAGGCTAGGAAGAGAGTGCGTGTGCAGTTGAACACGTCGCTGCAGAGCTGGTGTTGGAGGGAGGGCTTCAGATATGTTTATAATTGCGATAAATTCTGGGTAAGGTGGGACCTGTACAAGAAGGACGTGTTGCACCTGAACCGAAGGGGCACCAATATCTTTGGCGGGAAGTTTGCAATAGCTCTTGAGGAAGGCTTAAACTAGTTCTGCAGGGGGAACCGGAGCTACGTATGTGAGGTTGGGGGTAGCTGGTGAACCGGCAGAGACAGCGAGAACAGAGTCTGTGAGGGAGGATAAACACTTGACAGGTCAACTTTGCAGTCAGTGTGTTTGAGTGTAGTATGTTATCTTAACACAAAAGAGTTATCAATATGGATGATGAACTTAGACCACAGAAGTTGGAAAAGATATTCTGCAGTTTACATGGTTCAAAATTAATAGGGAGGGAGGAAAAGACGAGCTGGAGTGGAATTGCTAATCAGAGGTAGGATCACAACTGCAGCAAGGGAGATGGTCGACGAGAGTTTGCTTATTGAGTCAGTGTGGAAGAAAATCAGAAAAACGAAAGAAAACACTCAATTTGTAGGGAGTTATCCACAGTTTCCCAATGTCAACAGAGAAATGGTGGAGCAGACGTGATGACAGGTTTTGGAAAGTTGCGAAATTAACAGGGTTATTCTAATGGTTGACATCAACTTACTTAATATTGATTAGCACCACCTTAGGGAAAATAAATTGGATGGAACAAATTCTGTCAGGTGTGTCTGTGAAGGATGCCTCACTCAGTGCGCAGATAAGACGATTGGAGTGGAGGCCACAATAGATTGAGTGCTTGGAAACGAGTCAGGTCGGGTGGCATATCTCTTAGATTAGATTAGATTACTTACAGTGTGGAAACTGGCCCTTCGGCCCAACAAGTCCTCACCGCCCCGCCGAAGCGTAACCCACCCATAACCCTACATCTACATTTACCCCTTCCCTAACACTATGGGCAATTTAGCATGGCCAATTCACCTGACCTGCACATCTTTGGACTGTGGGAGGAAACCGGAGCACCCGGAGGAAACCCACGCAGACATGGGGAGAACGTGCAAACTCCACACAGTCAGTCGCCTGAGGCGGGAATTGAACCCGGGTCTCAGGCGCTAACCACTGTGCCACCGTGCCGCCCACAGTTGGAGAGTATTTTGGTGATAGTGATCGCAACTCCTTGATCATCGTAATAGTTATGGTGAGGGATAGAAGCAGACATTATGGGAATGTATTTAATTGCGGGATGGAGAATTGCAATGCGGTTAGTTCTGGCTCCTCAGCTCTTTGTGATTTTCACAAATGACTGGGATGAGGAAGTGTAAGTGTTGATTAGTAATTTTAGCGGTAACAAGAAAGGTGCTGGAGTTTTGGGTGTGTCGTGGCCTGTTTTGATTTGACAATGGGACATTGAAAGGAAGCAGACCCTGTCAGATTAGTGCAATATGTAAATCGAACTGGAAAAGAGAGAAGTGATTCATTTTGTAAATTCGAATTTGAATGCAGTTTACAGGTTTGAAGGCAGGATTTTGGCAGTATTGGGCATGGAAGGCTTATGGGGTTCATGTCCACGGATCCCTCAAAGTTGCCACTTAAGTTGATCGGGTTCTTAACAAAAGTGAACGTTTTGGTGTCTTTTATTGGCAGGGGACTGAGTTTAAGAGCCACGATGTTATGCTGCAGCTCTATGTAACCCTAATTATGTAACACCTGGAATATTGTTTTCAGTTCTGGCCGCCTCATGATAGGAAGGATATGCACCTGTAGAGAAGTTGCAGAGGAGATTTACTAAAATGCTGCCTGGACTGGAGAGCATGTCTGATGAAGACAGTTTAGGGAGCGAGAATTTTTCTCATTGGAGCAAAGAAGGATGGGAGATGACTTGATGGGTGTGCACGAGATGATGAGAGGCATAAACAAAGTGTGTATCCCAAGAGTTTTTCCCAGGCCAGAAATAGATATCACGAGTCTGCATAATCTTACACTGATTGGCGAGAGGTTTCTGGCGAGATGTCAGAGGTAGGTTCCTTCTACACGGAAAGTGATGTGTCCATGGAATGAAATGCCAGCAGTGTTAACGGTGTCAGATGCATTTGGGATGTTTAAACGACTCTTGTATAGGAACAGGGAGGATAGCAAAATGAAGGGTACGTCAATCAGTTTGATTGTACAGTGGGATAAAAGCTCATCTCATCATAGAGGGCCGAAGGGCCTGTAGTTTGCAGTACTGTTCTATACTATCTTTTCTCTGTTCACAGGACGTTGAGACGATCAGGTCGACTTAAAAGCTTATTTCTGACAATCAATCCCACAAACGTTTATGCGCTTGCTCACTCTACATTTGAATCATCATTCCCTCAGAAATACACCAAGCTATGTTTTGAAACATTTAATGTTTAGGCCTCATCCATTCTCTGCAGGAGTAAATGATCAGGTGCACCATTCTCCGAATGAAAACGTCATCCTCAGTCGTGTACTCAATGTCTTTGTTCATGCTCCTGGACTGTAATCCATGGTTACACTTCGCAGTTACCTGATGAGAAAACAATTTCTGCTCACTTTACTCTCATTCATGACAACAATATTGTCTGCTCTAAATACGAAAATCTATTGTTTGGTTAAATGCCAGCATGTTTTTGTCACGGCCTAAAACTAAACTTGTGGTGCACCATGTTGTTCAAATGCTGCAGGACTTCTTGAACATACAAATGCCCTGTTTGGGATTCTCTTACGATGAAATAATAGATGCAGCTGATTATCAACCCTTACATAAGCAGATACAAAGAATAGCACTCGTTTGCTGTCCGTGGCGACGACACAGAGCGACTCCTGGTGAGTGACCTAATTCGGATCTTATCATAACATTGCCGATAAATATACCATACTTTTAAACATAAATCTGATGTAATATGTATACCTCACTATGAATCCAATGCTCGGGATGTCTTGGCTTACTCTAATCATCCTGTATGGCGAACAAACAAATTCTTTTACTGTACTTAGGCACACGTTGTCACAAAATATTAAATACATCAGTTGAATTTTATCTGTTGAAACGTGTAAAACAGTCTTGAAAAATTCAGAATTAAGTCAGCTTTGAAACTGCCAGCTCACTCTGATTTTGGATGCACAAAACACTTCTTCCTGAAGTCATCAGTCTCACATCTTTTCATTTTTGATTTTTAAGGTATTGAAGGTTGAGTTGCAATTTAATTAACTGCAGAATTAAAAAAAACATAATTTTGCTTTGAATGCAATGGGGGAGATTTTGAGAAGATGATGGATGAAATTATGAATGTTGGGTGCATGTGTCAACTAAAAAATAAACAGAATTCTCCCTACTGTGAAAAATATTATTTCATTTAAGAGCGATTTTAACAGTGATTACCTTTGCAACATTTTACCATTGGAAAGCAAATGGGAAAAAGTACGAAAAACACAGTGGTCATGATGCACATTAAACTAGGATCAACAATGCATCTGTTGCCTCATGTGTCCGATCATCAGATTATTTTGAGGTGAATGAAGAGATTTTTTCTTAATTTTATTTTTAAAAACCTTCATACGAGGGTGAAGAATGTAACAAAGATCACAAAACTTCATGAATAATTTGTGCCAGGAGATTCTGACAGATGGATTGACACGCACTTGGAGAAACAACGTCGAATTAGGACGAGTAAACACAGGTTTGTTCATGGAAAATTGTGACTCAAAAATTTCATGGAATTTTTGACACAATGTACCGAAAGTTACATGAAGGCAAGGCAGTAGGACTAGTGCATATGGACTTTCGTTAAGCCTTTGACAAGGTTGCGCATGGTTGGCTACTTAGCCAAGTGAGATGATATCGAAATCAAGGAGAGCTTGACAATTGAAGGAATTTTGATTTGATGGTAGGAGACAAAATGGGGTAAGTGAGAATTGTTTTTTTAAGATTGGTGACCTGCGATAAGATGTGGAGGTAGGTGGTGTTTCCACTGTTGCTTGTCGTTTGTGTAAACGATTGGGATGCGAATTTAGGATTCATGGTCAGTAAGAAATCCTGACCAATTCGGCCAATTAGTTGAGGGGTGGCAGGTGGAGCTTTATTTGGATAAAGATACTTTCGTTCGTTTTGGCAGCAGATGGAATGGCAGGACTTACACAGTTAATGCTTAGTCCTTTCCGTTGCTACATTAGGATTGTTTGTTTGCCCTATTGCTGTCCCTCACAGATTGAAATCGACGTTGGATGCCAAATTTAATTATTCAACAAGCCGCCATTTTGTCAGCTATTTTTACCATTTTACCTTTCAGCTCTTCAACAAGATTTCCCACGACTTCAGGAAGTGATTTTTTGAACTGCAACAAAATAATATTGTCTCTAACAGCGTCATAGTTTTGCTGTATCTTTAATGCCCATATACAACTATCAAAGTTACTTTGAACTATCCTTCAAATCTCAATGTAGGTTTGACTATTGTTCCTCCGTAGGCTTCTGAAATGCTGCCTGTCGGTTTCTGGCAAAAGCTCATTTGCTCCTAGAATGGCCGTCTTCACCTCCTCATACGGCCCAAATACCTCCTCTGATCGTGATGCAAATAGCTCACTAGCTCAAACCGACAAGCAAAATCCATATGGTCACTGTCCCCTTCAATTGTTTGGCCACCATGTTAAAAGAGATGGAAAAAGGCTTCTACATCCTTCTAGTCCAATGATGTCCATGATTGAAAACATTTGAACAAATTCCCTTTTGCTGCAATGGGTTTGCTCATCCACCTCTCTTCCACACTAAGCTTACCTTCAACCTTCATCACCATTCTCTTAAGCTGACTTTACTGTCTCAGTGTCAATTTCTGCAGTTCAAGCTCTCTTTCTCTTTCTTTCCTTTTCTCCATGTACCTTTCTTTTCTTATTCGGCGAGGACATTTCGTTATTTTCCTCTTAACTTGGCTCTGAATCGTCATTCATACAGTTTCATATCTTTCTCCCTTTCCTTTTCTTTTGACTCTATCTCAAGCTGCTTCATTCTCAATTAAATTTTTCACTAAATCTAAAGGTTCTGATGGCGTTTCCAGCAAATTGCAATGCTGGACTTATCTTTTCGTTCCCCATGGAAGGAGGCAACTTCAACTCCAGCTTGACTGCCAATTCCAGCGGGTTTCCTTGATCGCCTTTTGGAAAGATCACAAAGTCAGTTTTTCCACCCCTATATGCTCTTGTGGACTGAAGAAGTAATTACTACATCACGTCCTGCTTAAAAAAACGACTGCAATGCCCAGCACAATAGTCTCTAACAGCGACCACTCGCCGATTTCGATTCCTTCAACCCTTATACCAAATCAAAATTTGAAAACAAATTCGGCGGTGATACCCCAGTCTTCATGTAGCAGCCAGACCCCCTCACAACTGTTCAAAAAGGTAGCCCAGATCCAAGCATTTCTGTTTTTTTTTAAGCGGTTGTGTAATGGATATTCCAGGACTGATGCAGCTAGCTCAAACATTTAGTTTTAAACAAAACATAATTTATTTACGCACACACAAAAGAAAGTCAAATTTAGAATTGCGTAAATATTTGGAACTCATTCGACTCTATCGCAACTTAATGATGCACTTTCAAATTCATGAAACGTCCCAAAAACTCCCTATGGCCAAGAGGGACTTTCAAACTCAGGTTCTTGCAGGACAGATGTCAGAAGGAGCAGCAATCGGCATGAAACTGCTTCACTGGGTCCTCAGCAGCTTTTATTGCGTTCCCATCTAAAGCTTGAACAGTACATTAAGAAAAACAGCTGGCCAAAACCAAACTAATCCGTTACCTGAACTCTGAGAACTGGCCATTCCGTTATCGTTGTACAAGTGGTTAGAGAAAAGTTGAATAATTTTTCAAGCAAATATATCCAGGCATTTTGGAACCTCTGTTTTCAAGCACACTTTGAAATAAAAAATACGTGGACAGAATACCCTTGGAAAAGTGGCAGCAACGTCACAAGAGATATCTGAACTTTGCAAGTTAAACACTTACTTGTCAGTTGGAGTGAAGAGCATAATGGAGTTGAAATGAGACCTGATGTCAGGTCTCAAATTTCACATTTCCATTTCCTTCTAACACCACTCCCACTATGGTTAGTTTTGTATTGCACTATGACTTAGAGTGCTGAATGCGTGTTAGAAATCACCCAATGCCGGTTGGTGTCGTCATTACCTGTGATTACGCTATTTCCTGCAGTGACATCACTTTCAGTGGTGATGTCATTTCACAACGTTGCGTCATTTCCTGCTGTCTTCCTCAAGGGCTGTAAAGTAGGAACCAAGTCGATGTGTTTGTTGGCAGAAATCCTGTTCAAATGCCATGCTTCCAGAAATTCTCGTGTGCGCCTCTGTTTGGCTTGTCCGAGGATGGAGCTGTTATCCTAGTGGAAGTGCTTCCCATTCTCACATATACGTAAAGATAATAATGAGAGGTTCATGTCATTTTGTGGCAAGTTTATCTTCATGTATCCTTGTGGCTAGTTTTGTTTTCTTCCTGTTGGTCCAATGTGATATTTAGTGCGGTTTGACAAGGTATTTTACATAAAAAAAGCAACTGATGAACTTGGAAGACCCAATACAAAAAGCAAGCAAAAGTAATTTCATTTACAAAATAGTGTGGTGACAAAAGGTCTTAAAAAATCCTTCAAGCTCAGCGAGCAAACTTACATCTAGAAGGTAGTTTGGGATTTATCAGAGGACGAAAGTAAAGATGAAATTGTCAGGGAATTGCTTTGGTGTGTCAGAGAAACAGACATTAACGGCAGATGCAGATAAACATAAATTACAATTGAGGAAAGTGGAATGAGAAGAAAGAGAGGGAGAAAAAGCGAGAGAAAAGGGATGGAGAGAAGATTCTTCGCTGAGCAAAGAGAGAGAGAAGAACGGATGAATGAAAGAGAGTGAGAAGAAAAGGAGACAGACAGGGAGAGAGAAGCAAGGGAGAAAAATGGAGAGAAGAAATGGAAAGACAGAAAGAGCGAGAGATTGAACTTGAGAAGTTGTGGCTTCGTCAGCAAAGACAAGTTAACAGGATGGAGATGAGAAGAGTCAGCAGTGATATGTACAAATATATCACTACTCTGCCAAATTTTGATTCAGAAGACTTTGAAGCTTTATTCCTTTCATTTGAAACTTTCGCTCGGATGTTGGAACAGTCGGAGGATTTATGTCTAATGGTAATTCACATACAACTGCTTGGCACAGCTCGTGAGGTATTTGTCACGCTGTCAAATGGGGTGTCAAGGGACTATGAAGAGGTTAAACAGTCTATTTAAAGTGTTCATCAATTGGCATTGGAAGCATACACACAACGGTTCACAAACATAACGAAGGAAACAGGTCAGACTTACTTTGAGTTTGAAAGAATTAAATATGGTCATTTGGCTCGGTTAGAACTTGCTTTAAAAATTGTTAAGACCACTGAGTTTCTACGGAAGAGTATTCGGCTGAATGATTTTAAAATCTCACTTTAAAAGTTGGAAACAATTCTAGTGGAGGGACAGAAAGTTCAAATAATGAGAAGGGCAGCAGCAATAGCAGCTGAGAACATGTTGCTTCAGAAAACAAGATTGCGAACAAAATTTAGACCTGTGAGGTATAGAAGTTAGAAGAAGGGAGATCCTAAATTACATTATCAAGAGTGGAGAGCACTGGTAAGCTTTTTAAAACGATGCCCAATAGGGCCGAAAGGATGGGTAAGACATCAGGTGTTTCCACTATGGTAAAGTGCGACATGTAAATTCGCAGTGCTGGTCAGTCAAGAAACGTGCTGTGAAAAACAAAAGATATGGTCAGCGAAGCTAAGCCAAAGGCCTTCGTGAAGGTATTAAAATAATCCCAAGAAGAGCCGAGGAACAGCAGGAGAGAGCACAGCCTAGGCAGGGGCTCAGTATGTAGTTAGTACCTTATCTCGAAAAAGAGGTCGCCTTTGTGGCTCAAGTTTATTCCGAAAGAACTGGAAGAAATACAAAAAAAAATTAATGTTCAGAGATGCAGTTTCTCACCAGTCATTGATCGTGAAAGATGAGCAAATACGCAGTCTTACTGATCTGTTAGCCATGAGTGTGTAATTTGTGGGATAGATGGAAGGAAACTTAGTGTTCCCATATGTAAGATCCGGTTGGAATATCAACTTAAGTCTGAGGAAGTTACAATGGGAGTGATCGATAGACTGTCAGTTTCACGATTTCAGTTTGTTCTTGGGAATGATTTGGTACGATCCAATGTGGGAGTGACATCCCATGTTGTGGAAAAGCCCAAGAAAATACAAGAAACTGAGGAGTTAAAACAGAAATAACCTGGTATTTTCCCAGACTGTGCAGTAATTAGATTTCACTATCATAAGAGACACCACGAAGCGAAAAGTAGAGAAAGATGAAGGAGTTGAAGTTAAGTTAGCAGGCACCCTGATTGACGTAATGGTGCAGGAAAAACCTGAACAGGCAGAGGATCAGACGGGAGGGTTTAGCCCTGGAATGCTAAGAGAGTGCAGTAGCAAGACAACATGATGAAAGGTTTTATATGTGTAGGTGTAACTAAGAAAAGAGGCAAAATATTTTTTGGGAGGTTGTAATCTAGAATACAGAATCCGAAGACAGAAAAGGAGACCACGGCTGGTTAGTGCAGAAGAGAAATGGGCCGAAGTGCACCAGAGCACTGCGAGTAGACAAACTGAAGGTGTTACATGTAGCACACGAACTACCTCCTCGTGGTCAGCTAAGGGTAGGAGATGCTCAGGCGAAGGTACAATATTTTTTCATTGGCCAGAACTGCACAAGGATGTGGTGACCGTTTGCTGAATGTGTCATACATACCAAATGGTAAGACACAGATGGTCATAAAACCAGCACCTTTGTTGTCAATTCATTAATTTCAATCATTTTTCACGCGGGTTGTCACTCTTCCCCCACAGATTCGGACACATTCTGCTGGGTCCCAAAAGAGATTTCTGTTTTTGTTTTAATATTATTTACAACCAGTTCCTTTGCATGATCCTGGTTTCATCTCTTCCCCTATCTATGGATCCCAACCTTCGGCCATCATAGCTGTTCTTCTCAAATGGATCAGGAAACTAAGGTTTTATTAGTCAATTCTGCTGTTTGCTACATTTTCACAGCTGATGTACGAAAAAATCAACGTTTCAAAACATTGATTTAATATTTTGAAATATTTTGGGGATTCTGTGCGTGGAAGGGCCAAAACAGATGCACCGGAAAGGACTATATTTTTAGGTTTGCGCGAATATTTTTCTGTAAATGATCAAAAGCAGAAAGCGACAGAAAAGAAAGCAAAGCATCGGTACAGACAGTAACAGAATTCGAGGTCATTAGATTTGTAATGCCAACGCTTCATCTTTCTCTCTCCACGATCTCGCCACATCTAATGAGTTTCTCCAGCGTATCCTTAATTTTGGTTGTTCAAGATCTCCAGCATTCATATTTTTGATTTATTTTATGTCAGTGCGTTTACTTATATTCACTCCCGATACAGACTTCAAGAGAAAGACCGCAATTAATTTGCGAATATCTAATGCAGAAATAGATTTGACTCAGATAATTTCTGTCATGCTCTGCATCTTCAAAATAACTCGTCAGTTAACTATAGAATCAACACCGATAAAACTGTGTTAATTCTTGTACGCCCGACTTAGGCTTCGTATTAAGCTTCGATTTCGACGTTTCCGAATTAGATTGGAAATATGTTCGTAATCGAGCAAATTTACCGTCACTGGCCAGGTCATTTCATCTAGGACACTGATCGTGGGGCTTGCACAACGTGAGAGTTGCGTAAAGCAGGTGACTTCCACTGAGTTCTATGGGACGTGGAATGTAATGAGATTTATGGAAAATTTTCTGTGATGTTTCGTGAGGTGCACCTCAACAACCGGATCATCTCACTGCAGAGTTATTCTTGGTGATATGGACGAGGCTGGGCATCCCCAAAATACTTTGAAAAGGCAGCCTGACCCTTACTGTTCCTCATTTTAAACGCTGATGTGTATTGGATATTCCAGGTGTGATGCAGCTGGTTAAACCACTCGGCTTTAAGCAAAACAGAACGCATTTAAATACTAGAATTGAAATAAAAACGAAATAATGCATTATTTAGAATAACTAACTAAACAATCTGAAAAAAACAACTAATTCAATCCAACAATTTAAACATGGAGTGATTAGAATTCCCACAACGCCCATAAACACACCCCTTGGCAAAACGTAAATTCAAATTTAGGTTCTTACAGGAAGAAGAGATGTCAGAGAGAAACGTCAGTCCGTGATCATCTGCTGAAGCATGGAATCCTTTGCACAGTTTCAGCTTCTGCGCCTGCTAACAACAGCTTCTATGCTATAATGAAGCCAAACCAGACAAACTCTGAACAGGGAGAATCAATTACTTCCATGCCATTGCTAAACTGGGCTCTTCCCAAAACGTATACACACATCTGCCATTCCGAAATCTCTAGAAAAAGAAACCCAAGGGTAAAATACCCTGACTAAAGTGACAGCATACTCCTTCCGTTTAGCAATTATATTCGGCAGTAATGAGTGCAAAATTACATGAAACTAAAGTTGTTAGCATTAGCAACGCAACTCAGCTAATACATATTCAGCTTCCGATCTTACCTCATATGTTGAGCAAGGTAGCTGAGAAGAACTGTCAATAATGCAACATAGAGAAGGTACATGGTGACCTCAGCTCGCTCCTTGCCCTGCAAATCCACTCAGATGAACACGAGTTCCCAAGAACTCATGACACAGTCCATGCACGCCTTTTCCAGAAAGCTCCATGTCCCCACATCTAAACGCAGTTCAAGTGGCAGAAATCTGCGAGAACAAACTCAAAGCTCAGCAAATGCTTAAAAAAAAACTTGAACTGATAAACGTTCAGTCTTTATTTAAAAAGAGCCACATGCAGTGTTTATGGCAAAAACAAATAAGAGAGGTACAAACTAATGGATCCCGGCACTCTCCGAGTCAATTTCACCTTTACAAAGAAAAAGAGTAATACCATAAATTTTAAAATATGCTGAGAAATTGCAGATTACATGAAATGTAAGTCATTTGTCGTGCTGAACATTTGCTTTACTAGTTTTACCAAACATTAATCGTTCGCATCATTCCATGACTCCATTTCTGTTGCATGGACATTTTGTTTAAGCTAAACTCTGCAGTTCAAATTATACAAGGAGCCATTAAGAAGATTACTGACGTTTTATCAAGCTTGTACAATTTGTTTATGTTCAGACTCGTCGTGAAACCTGTTTTTGACCACCAAAGTTAAAAAAGTATACCTTGCAGTCAGATCATCGCTCATCCTTCTAATTTTTATTGAATAAGCGATCACCCAACTCAATTAGAGGGTGGCACGGTGGCACAGTGGTTAGCACCGCTGCCTCACAGCGCCGGAAGACCCGGGTTCAATTCCCACCTCAGGCGACTCTCTCTGTGGATTTTGCACATTCTCCCCGAGACTGCGTGGGTTTCCTCCCACAATCCAATAATGTGCAGGTTAGGTGAATTCACCGTGCTAAATTGCCCGTAGTGTTAGGTAAAGGGGTAAATGAAGGAGAACGTGCCTGTGTGTGCTGCGGTTTGGCGGGTCGGTGTGGACTTGTTGGGACAAAGATCCTGTTACTACACTGTAAGTAAGTTTCTTTTGGAATTGGATAAGCAGATATAAAACGGCATACGGAAAGATTGAAATGATAATCAAGTTAAGGAAAAAAAAACTTGCACAAGATTATCTGACCAACATTTCGTTTCTAAATCTCCCAATGAAATAAGTTGAGGAATTCTGCATTCTCTTCATGTTTCTGTATCTGATTGCAATCATCATCTAAACGTCATGCAACTATCATGGTTTGATACATCCATTGTATGCCTTGATATATCCAGTGCACTTTAAAATACATCTTCACTGTTAGAAGTGTGTCTCTCTTTTCTACACATCGTGACAGCGAGAACTAGGTTCCCACTATCCTTTCATTGATTCTACTCCATCACATTTCCTATAACCCTGCTGTTACTTGCTTTCTGCCCATTCTCCCCGCCCTGTAACGGATCCCTTCACCAAAGGGAATTTTTTTTCCTGCCTTCGCTAGCATTGTTTCTCATTTTTTATACTTCATTACGCTTTATACATTCCCCAAATCTTTCCTGCTCCAAGGAAAGAAAATCCATCTCCAAATTTATTCACATAAATTCAACCGTATAAACTAGAAAATATGGTGGTTAAACTTTTCTGAACCCTTTCATTTGCAATTTGATTGTTTCAAAAGCTTCCAGAACTGTAGCTGTGGTCTTATGTTGTTTTTTTAACATTCCAGGAGACATTGTTTTTTAATCTTTCACACAGACAGTTCCCAATATCTGAAACCAACGACACTAAAGAGTGCTATAATCTATCATTATCATTCTCAAACTGCCCTGGGATCAAGGGATAAGGGGGGAAGGCCAGTGCAATGAATCTTGGATCAGCCGTGATCCTATTGAATGAAAGAGCAGACTCGAGGGAACGAAGAGCCGATTTCTGTTAATTTTATTTATGGTCAAATGGAATAGGGTCCATTTTCGGGTTTGACAGCAGAAAATCGGGGGACTAAAACAAAATTGTATGGTAGGGGTTTGATGGAATAACAAACTTATTTTGTTCAGTCTTACTGTTATATTTATTCGATTACACCATGTAGTGACAGAAAGGGATGTCGGAGTTCTTGTGCATGGCATGCCTATGAGGTTTCGAACGATGTTGAATGCAAGGTCACACAAAATGCTCTTGGGAGAAGTGAAGTCCATGGAATTGAAACGACTGTGAGATGGGTCGTTTCAGTTTGAACTTTGTTACAGCTTCCATTAAAGTTGTCGAATGCTTATGTGAACAACACTGAAACTATAGGGAACGATAAAATTGGAAAAGTGAAGCATTGGATGTCAGATAACTGAAAGGCGGTAGGTCAGTAAAATAAAACATTTTATTGAACTCACAGTTTGAGCAGAGAACAGACAACTTAACAAAAAATATGAGTTATCTCCAAAGAAAAACGTCTGTCGAATTCATTGAAACTGACGTGAGTGATGATATCACATGAATGACACTCCGGAGACCTGAAGCATTCATAAATGTAAGCATCCTTGTCATGCACCAGCCACAGATATTTAGCGCTGGCAGAAGTCATTGATTTTTGAATATGGTTAAACCATGGATTTTACTCATGAAAGAAGTATGTTATCCGATTCTAGCAGTCATTTGCATTCCAGGTAAATCATTCTAGTCTGCTTGTTTTTGAGTAAGTGTTCTTTTCTTTCATTGTTAATGCCCGACTGAGTAAAGAACTAATTGCCAATGCCAATGTTTTATGACACAATCTTACCAAAAGCAAAATCAGCAATTATTTGTGGACACTTTCAACTCTTCCTACTTTCTCAACATATTACTGATGTAATAATAACATAACAGAACTGACGTTTGCAATTTTCTTTTTCCTTAATCCTTACACTGTCAGATTACTATGGATAGGATACCGATGTTACTGGCACAAGAAAGTCTCAGTAGGTAAGTGGTTAGCACTGCTGCCTCACAGCATCAGGGAATTGAGCACGATTCCATTTTCGGGAGACAGTTTGCATGTAGTTTGGACATTATCCCCGTGTTATTGTGAGCTTCAGCCGCGGGACCTGGTTGCCTCCCACAGTTGAAAACTGTGAATGTTAGGTGGATTGGCCATTATAAATTGCCCATCGTGGGCAGGACGTGTGAAGTAGGTGCATCAGCCATCAGTAATCCAGGGATAGCCTGATTTGGGTCACGGGTCTGGTTGGGCTGCTCTTTGTAGTGTCAGTGTGTTGTTATTGGACCGAATGGTCTGAACTACCCTGTAATGATGCCCCGAATTACATGGCTTATGTTCAAATGTTTATGCTATGTGTCTTCACACTTATTTAAATCATGCATTGGAACAATGATATAAAAGTGAGGGGTGAGATATAGTAGTGATATAGTCGCGGGACTATTAATGCAGACACCCAGATGATGTGCTGGACTGGTGTTTGCGCTTCACGCCACAGTCAACGTTGGATCCTGAATTTGAGAAAATGTATTGAATTAATGCAATGCTCGCACATGCACATACAAGTCTATTGGGTTAATTTGCATGTGCAGAATTGTATTTGTAGATAGATTCTGTTCTTTTCAAAGAACATGTAATCTGTAGGCAGCCATTTCTTTTTAAATAATCCATGGAACTTTTTATGAATTTACACTTTGGGAATAGAACTATTCAGATACAAGTTTGGAAAACGTACAGACTCTAACCTTATGCATTTTCTAAGCTGAAGTGACACTTTTTTGTGAACACCCTCAGTTAAGTCGGGAATGTGACTCGAAAGAAGTTCTGGCGTTTGCATTTTAATGAATCGAAAACTGTAACCCTTTCTCAAAGATGAAAGATGCACAGCAATCTGGGTTGTTTCAATATGACTCATCAGAGTATGACATTTTGATAATCCGTGATCGATACTTTGACCTTTGATCCTACTCCACGATGTACGTGACGTAGGATCAGAGCTCTGAAGGCTTGTACTTCCAAATAAATCTGTTCTAACAGAGCTGGTGACGTGTGCTTTTTAATTTCATTCACCCAAGTCGAAACTGACATCTCCACGTCATAATCCAATGATAAACAGGTATCCACCTTACCCAGGTCACGATTGATCATAATGCATGTAAACTACCATCCTTACCTCGTCAGGTTGACAAGGAATTGCACATGCATAACAATGTATTTGTCTCCAAACTTCACTTTGGAGAATGAGACATGGACAATGAATGCCAGCCGAGCCAATGACACCACCACTCAAAGACGATTCTTTTTTGTAAGTACTGAAGCTCCCTGTCTCTCTTACAGCGAATTCGATGACGATTTTGATTCTCTTGCGAGGCAACTGTGGTCTTTCCAAGTGTATCTCGATTTACATGATAGCTATGGCAATTTCCGATCTATTGACCATTATCATTAATATTGTCGTGTATCGCATAGTGAACTATTATTTTCCATTTTCCTTCTTGTCTCACACGCCTGTATGCTTATTCATTGCATACATGACTACCATCACTCTCGATCTAACTGTTTGGTTCACCGTTTCATTCACGTTTGTGAATGATCTGCTGTCAGGAGTTTAAAAGAATTTATTCCACAAAAAGAACCGCAATCACATTATTAATAATCATCTCAGCCCTGATCCTATTGAAGGATATTCCGGTGTTGTTTGCATATGAGCCTGAGAAGATCGTTCAAAAAGTCCAGTGGGGCTGTAGAACAAGAGCGACTTTCGTAGCTTCACCTCTTGCGATGACGTTTGTCTGGTTTTACAGCGCCTCTCTTTCTTGGATTCCATTTCTGCTAATATTCGTGTTCAATTCTTTAACCGTCTACCGCATTTTCATGGCAAATAGAAGGCGTATTGGACTCCAGGGGCACAGAAATGGGAATCATAGCAATTCAGTGGGCGAGAACCGGAGGAAATCTATCATTTTATTATTCTCTGTGTCAATCAGCTTTTTCGTGCTTTGGTCGACATATTCCCTATGTTTGGCCATCACCAGAGTATCACACTCTAATTATTACCGAGGCGACTTCACAAACCCTGAATATATCGCAACGGAAACAGGAAATATCCTGAAGCTGCTGAGTTGTTTCCTTAATCCATGTATTTATGCAGCAAGACAGAAAAATTTCAGGGAATCGCTGCTCAATATCATGAAACCTATAGGGAAACAAACCCTCAGCATATGTTAAAATGTAAAAACAGAGTACTTATTTTCAAAGTACAACAACATAGCTGAGCTTTCAGTTCATTTATTTCTAAAACAATATGTTTTTCGGCAACTCTGTTAATGTACATTTTAAAAAAAGTTGTTAGCTTACATTACTTAGTTTTGCTGTGGGACAATTTATTCTGAATATTTTTCTGTTCTTTATAACTTCTTTTGTGTTGTTCCAAATAGTATATTCGTTGAAAGGGAATAATTTCAACTTTGTGAATCAATATTTTTAAAAAGTATAATGAAGGCGGAAGTGATGTCTCACCTTTTAATTGATATCAAAGGAATCTGAGCACATACCAGGATCCAATTTGGCAGTTTTGCTTATAAGATTTGACTGGAAACAATCCAAGATTACTGTCTTGCATGACAATTCAACTAACATGGGTGTGTGTTCGTGTGTGTATGTTTGTGTGAGAGATGTGTTTGTTTGTGAGTTTGTGTTAATATTTGTGTTTGTTTGAAATGATTAACTACGCTGAACCATGATTTTTTTTTGGCAACTGCAGAATAGATCTGCAGTTTGGAGACAACTTCTTAGTTCTTATTCTGTACAGAGAGTCAAAACCCTGACTAACACAGAGCTGAGAGTGTGTTGCTGGAAAAAGCACTGAAGGTCAGGCAGCATCCGAGGAGTGTGAACCCTGATGACAGGCGCTGGCCCGAAACGTCGATTTCCATGTTCCTGGCATTCCGTTTGACCTGCAGCAACACATTCTTAACTCTGATCTCAGCATCTGCAGACCTCACTGCCTCCCTGACTTTCACAGAGCGTCATTTTGCAAAACCACTCTGACGAGCCAACACTCAGATGTGATCGAAATGATTGCAGACTGCAAGTAGCCAGCCAGAAACACAGAAAAAAAATTGAGAAAAGAGCTGAAGAATATGGTGAAATCTCCTTGATAATTCATTAACTGTTTCACTGTAATCCTTACTGACTGAAAACCTAAAAGAAAAGATTGCACGTTGGGTTTTGCGAGGCACATTCCTTTGATTTCCTATTGGATATTTGCTGTGGGTGACTTTCGAACAAAGTAAAAAGAACAAAGAAATTTTACAGCCCAGGATCAGACCCTTTGGACCGCCAAGCCTAAGACGATCCAAATGTATTGCCTTAACCTGTCGGACACTTCCTAATCATTTGTATTCCTCTGCTCCCCACCTATTGAAGCATCTGTGCAGATGCATCTTAAATTAATCTGCCGTGCCTGCCTCTACCACCTCTGCTGTTCCTAACGCCCACCACCCTCTGTGTGATGTACTTGCCGCGTGTATCCCCCTTAAACTTTCCACCGCTCAGCTTGAAATCGAGACCTCTCGTTATTGAATTCTTCACCCTGGGAAAAAAAGCTTGCCTCTATCCACCCTGTCTGTACCCTTCATGATTTTGTAAACCTCAATCAGATCGCCCCTCAATCTCCTTTCTTCGAGTGAAGATAAACCTAACCTACTCAAAATCTCTTCATAGCTCTAACCTTCCATACCAGGCAACATCCTCGTAAACTTTCTCTGTACCCTTTCCAAAGCGCCCACATCCTTTTGGTAATTTTGGTGACCTGAACTGTACGTAGTATTCTAAATGCAGCCGAACCCATGTCTTATACAATTTTAACATGACTTGCCAGCTCTTATGCTCAATACATCGTCCAATGAAGGCAAGCATACTATATGACTGTTTGACCACTCTATCCACCTGTGCAACAACCTTCAGGGCACAATGAACCTGCACTGCCAGATCTCTCTGCCAATTAACTTTTCCCAAGATTCTTTCATTCATTGTATAATTCGCTCTGGAATGAGACTTACTTAAATGCATCACTTCACATTTGTCTGGATTGAAAGCCATTTGCCTCTTTTCTGCCAAACTCTCCAGTCTATCTATATTCTCCTGTATTATCTGTGAGTCCCTCATGTTTTCTGCTCCACCAACAATCTTTGTGTCGTCTGCAAACTTGCTGATCATACCAACAGTGCCCTCTTCTCGATCATTTACGTGTATTATACAAAACAGTGGCCCCATTACTGACACCTGTGGAACATCACTTGTCACCTTTCTTCAATTCGAGACACTCTCTTCAACTACGATTCTTTGTCTCCTGTTGCTCAACGAGATCTTTATCCTCCTAGCTAGACCACCCTGCAGGCCATGCGATTTCGCTTTTTCCATTAGTCTGCAATGGTGAACCTTATCAAACGCCTTACTAAAGTCCATGTATATGACATCAACATCCTTTCCTTCATCTAACAACTTGGTCACTTCCTCGAAGAAATCTATCAAGTTGGTAGGGCACGATCTTCCCTACACAAAGCCATGTTGCTCATCACTGATAAGCTCATTCCTTTCCAAATATAAATGCATACTATCTCTCAGTACGGTCTCCAGCAACGTCCCAACAGGGACGTCAGTTTCACTGGTGTATATTTACCGGGAATATGCCTACTACCCTTCTTGTACATGGGGACAACATGAGCAATCTTCCAGTCCTTCAGCACCGCACCGGTGTTTAAGGATGTTATAAAGATATATGTCAGTACCCCAGCCATTTCCTCCTTCGCTGCCTCAGCGACGTAGGATAGATCCTTTCCGGTCCTGGCGATTTAGGCACCTAACAAACCCGAGCATACCCAACACGACTACCCTATTTATGCCAAGGTGATCGAGGCTAATCCAACTTTTATCTCTAATTCATCAAGTTCGTCTCCTCAGAGAACACTGATGCAAAGTAATCATTCAGAATCTCACACATTATCTCAGATCCGACACGCAGCCTTCCTTCATTATCTTTTAGTGGACCAATCCTTTCCTTAGTTACCCGCTTGCTTCTGATATAAAAATAAAATGCTTTGTGATTTTCATTAATTCTGGTTGGTGAAGCTATTTCATGACCCGTTTTAGCCCGCTTGTTTCCTTTTTTTTACATTTTATGTAATTAATTTATCATTTTACATTGTACATGTAACAGATTCTTTTCAAGCTAACATTTTCAGCTTCAGGAGTAAAAGCTTAAACATGCAGTGAGTTTCAGGAGTAAAATCTGACTAATGACTAATGGAATTCATTTCAGATGCTAAAATGAAATGCACCAGTTTAATGTCAAAACAAAAACAATCAAAGCTTTGACTGTAACAAACGTGGATGCACTGCAAAACATTTACGTGAATATGGGACATGTTTATTCTGCAAAATGACTTTGAAACTTGATGCTACGCAAATTCTAAGAAGCAAAAATTCGAACAAAAAGGTACTTTCTTGCTCTCCTGGTTATTGTGCAGTACTGAATAAAGCGTAGTTTATTGACCAAATGAAACAGGCAGTATTTTTTAATTGGTTGTTTCCGCAAACAGGCATGATGCCTAAACACTCAGTGGTAAGTTCATTAATGAATCGTGCTTTCATCGAAGCATTGAATATAAGAGCACGTATAGAAGAAACATTGTCAACAGTGAACAATACTCCCCAAAAGCGTATCGACCCCTCAGTGCCAAGGTCAGGAATATCTCGGATCGAGTTCACAGGACTCTTAAGGGAAAGGGTAAGCAGCCAGATGTCGTGGTACACATCGGTGAGAACGAGATAGATAGAAAAGAATGTGGACGTGAAAAGTAAATACAGGCCGTTAATTTAGAAGCTAAAAGTTAGGACAAGCAGAGTAGTGCCCTCCGGATTGCTATATATACCACGGGCGCGATGCAAGGAAAAGAGTGCGTATGAAGCTGAACACATGGCTGCAGAGCTGGTGTAGGAGGTAGGGCTTCAGATATGTGCATCATCGCGATAAATTCTGGGGAATGTGGGTCCTGAGCATCTGAACTGGAGGGGCACTGATCTCTTCACCGGGAAGCTTGCAATAGCTCTTCAGGAAGGTTTAAACTAATATGACAGGGAGATGGGAACTGAACCGACGTGTGAGAGGTTGGAGGCCGCTGGTGAACAGGCAGATACAGCGAGGACAAGGGAGGATAAACACTTGATAGGCCAACTTTGCAGTCCGTGTGTTTGATTAAAGTGTGTCTATTTTAACACAAAAGAGTTTGGAATATGGATGATGAACTTCGAGCATAGGAGTAGGAATGGTTCTCCGATGTTCTGCACATTACTTGTTTCAAAAGTAATAGGGAGGGAGGTAAAAGAGGTGGTGGAGAGGAATTGCTAATCAGAGATAGTATCACAACTGCAGAAAGGGAGGCCGTCGACGAGAGCTTGCTTATTGAGTCAGGATGGGTGAAAGTCAGAAACAGGGAATATAAACTCAATTTGTTGGGAGGTTTCCACAGATCTCCAATACCAACAGAGACCTGGAGGAGCAGATTAGATGGCAGATTTTGGAAAGGTGCAATACTAACAGGGTTGTTGTAATGGTTGACATCAACTTCCTTCATATTGTTTGGCACATCCTTATGGAAAATAAATTGGATGCAACAAATTCTGTCAGGTGTGTCTATGAAGGATTCCTCACTCAGTATGGAGATGGGCCGACTAGAGGGGAGGTCATTTTAGATTTGGTGCTTAGCAACAAATCAGTCAGCGGGGCAGATCTCTCAGTTGGAGAGCATTTCGGTGATAGTGATCACAACTTCATGATCATTATGATAGTCATGGTGAGGGAGAGGAGCAGACATTATGGGAAAGTATTTAACTGGAGGAGGGCGAATTACAATTCTATTAGCTCTGGTACCTCACCTCTTTGTGGTTTTCATGAATGACTGGGATCAGGAACTGGAAGTGTTGATTAGTAAGTTTGCCTGTAAAACGAAAGTTGGTGGAGTTGTGGATAATGTGGAGGTCTGTTGTGATTTAACAACGGGACATTGAAAGGATGCAGAAACTGTCAGATTAGTGGAATATGTAATTCAACCTGAAAAAGAGAAGTGATTCGTTTTGGAAGTTCGAATTTGAATGCAGGTTACAGGTTTGAAGGCAGGTTTGGACAGTGTTGGGGAACAGAGTGATTTTGGGATTCATGTATTCGGATCCCTCAAAGTTTCCAATCAAGTTGATAGGGTTCATAAAAGGTCGAATGTTTTGGTGGATTTCATTAGCAGTGGGGCTGAGTTTGAGAGCCACGAAGTTATGCTGCAGCTCTATGTAACCCTAATTATGTAACACCTGGAATATTGTGTTCAGTTCTCGTCGCCTCATATTAGGAAGGATATGCAAGCTTTAGAGAAGATTCAGAAGAGATTTTCTAAAATGCTGCCAGGATGGAGAGCATGTCTGATGAAGATAGGTTATGGAGCGAGGGTTTTCTCATTGGAGTGAAGAAGGTGAGAAATGGCTGGATGGAGGTGCACGAGATGATGAGAGGCATAAACAAACTGGGTAGCCCAACAGTTTCTCCCAGGCCACAAATACATATCACGAGAATGCATAATCGCATATGGATTGGAGAAAGGGTTTTGGCGAGACGTCAGAGGTAGGTTCTTTTTACACAGAAAGTGCTGGGTCCATGGAATGAATTGTCAGTGGTGTTCATGGAGTCAGATGCATTTCGGATATTTAAGCGACTTTTGTATAGGAACAGGTATGAAAGTAAAATGAAAGGTATGCCAATCAGTTTGACTGTCGAGTAGGATGAAGGCTCGGCTCAACATCGAGGGTCGAATGGCCTGTATTCTGCTGCACTGTTCTATACTGTTTTTTCTGTGTTTACAGTACCTTCAAACCATCACATCTACTCCATATTCAAAATGTTTATTGCTGACCATAAATCTCATTAACTTTTATCCGCTTGCTCCTTCTACCATTTGTATCCTGGAGCCTTCAGGAATATTAAAAGCTATGTTTTTGAAACATTTACTCTTTAGGCCTCATCCATTCTCTGCAGCAGTAAATCATGAGGGTCACCGTTCTCTGAATGAAAAACGTCATCCTCAGTCATGTACTAAATGTCTTCGTTCATGTTCTTGGACTGAAATCCATGGTTGCACTTCACAGTTACACGGTGAGAAAACTATTGCAGCTTACTTTACTCTCATTCAAGAAAACAATATTGTCTGCTCTACGTCCGAATATCTAATGTTTGGTTCAATGGGAGCATGATTGTCTCACTGCCTAAAACTGAAATTGTGGTGCACCATATACTTCAACTGTTGCAGGACTTGTTGAACATACAAATGTGCTGTTTGGCTTTTGCTTCGGGGAAAGGATAGATGCAGCGGATTATCGACCCTTACGCAATAGATACAAAGAATAGCACATGTTTGTTCTCCTTGGCGCCGACACCGAGCGATTCCCTGTGAGTGATCGACATCGGACCTCATCATAGCATTGCTAATAAATTTTCCACTCATTTAAATATAAATTTGATGTTATCTCTTTTCCTCACTATGAACCTTGTGCTCTGCATATCTTGGCTTATTTTATCCTTCCTGTATGGCTCACAATCAAATTACTTTACTGTACTTAGGCAAACGTTGTCACAATAAATTAATTGAATCAGTTGAATTTTGTCTGTTGAAACATGGAAAACAGTCTTGAAAAATTCAGAATGTACCAAGTGTGATTTGAAATTGGCAGCTCACTCTGATGTTGGAGGCACTTATTGAAGTGTTAGCTTTCTCATGTTTTCGTCTTTGAAAATAATATTCTCCGTCAAATAAACCAAACAATTACAAGTTGAGATGCACTTTAATTGACGGCACCATTAAAAACTAATTTTGCTTTGAATGGAATGGGGGTGATTTTGAGAGGATGATGAACGAAATTATGATTGCTGGTGCTGGTGTCATCTAAAAAATAAAAAGAATTCTCATAAAATCTACTGCGCAAAATACTATTTCATTTCAGAGCGGACTTGACAGTGATTATCTTTGCTACATTTTAGCATTGGATAGAAAATGGGGAGAATTACGAATCACACAGGGGTCACGATGAATATTGAACTTGAGTCTGCAATTTATCTGTTGCCTCATGTACGCTAATAGCAGTTTTTTTTGCGGTATTTCTCTCTTTGAAAAACAATTTAAACAAAAAACCTGCATAAAAAATGGAGGAGGTGACAAACATCATAAAATTGCATGAATAATTTGCGCCACGGGATTCTGAGAGACTGATTGGCATGCATTTGGAGAAGCAATGACGAATTAGGGATAGTCAACATTGGTTTGTAAGTGGAAAAATCTTGTCTCAGAAATTTCATTGACTTTTTGACAGGATGAACCGAAAGATACATGAAGGTAGGGCGGTAGGCGTTGTGCATTTGGGTTTGGTTACGCCATTGACTATGTCGCGTATTGTTACGCTATTTATCAAATTGAGATGATATCGAAATCAGGGAGAGATTGAAAATTGAATGGAACGGTGGTTTGACTGTAGGAAACAGAGTGGGGCAAGCGACACTTATTTATTCAGATTGATGGCCTGTCATCAGCTGTGGGGATGGGTGGGGTTCAACTGTTGCTTGTCTTTTGTATAAACGATTGGAATGCGAAGTTAGGAGTCATGTTTAGTCCTGGCGAAGGACACCAAAACGTTGAAGGTATGAATTGAGATGGCATTTTGAGACTGAACATGATGTTGGGTAAGGTCCTTTTCTTTAGGGTTGTGTACAGCTCTGGTCGCCCTGCTACTGGTATGATATCATTAACTTGACGATGCTACAGTTCAGATTTAAAAGCATACTACTTCGACTAGACAGTATGAGGTATAAGGAAATTATAGATCTGTTCACTGGAGCACAGGACATTGAGGAGTGAACTTATAATAGTTTATAAAACTTGCGGGCAAAGAAATAAAGAGTAGCAAAGGTCTTTTCCATCGGGTAGCGCACTTCAAAACAGATGGCATATTGTAAAGTAAGAACAGAATTTTAAAATAGATCTGAGGGGTAATTCATTCATACAGAGGGTGGCTTGTATATGGAATGAACGGTCTCAAGTAGTAATTGGTGCATGTACGTTTACAACTTTTAAAAGACAGTTGGACACACGCTGGAAAAACAGAAATGTTCTGAGCAATATGGATATGGAACATAAATAAAGAGATTAGACTACCGAATAACTGAAGCTGTCCGATAACACAACAGAGCATCCCAACTGAACAATGCTGTTCCGAAAGCTTGCAACAATCCATATAAAACACCCTTGGAACCAAAAATAATTTTCAAACACAGTGTCTTAGAGAAGAGAGTTCAGGGAGTGATGACCAACATGGAACTGCTGCTTTGGGTTCAGCAACGTCTGAACTGCCTGGCTACTTTCAGCGAATAACCTGACTGCCAAAACCAGATCAAAGTTGAAGTGGGAGAACTGGCCACTCCATTTCCATTGTGGATGTTTTTTATCCCCTTACCCTTGAAAGTCCCTGGGCTGAAGCAGTATCTATTAGCTGTAATCAAACTGGCCCGAAAACCCTTCAACCCGACACTTATTGTACCCTGTGTTTGTTTATTCATTTAGGTTCTCATCCTCCTGCTGCTACTCAGTTAATTTCTCTGAACGAAAGATTTCTACTTTGCCTTTCATTTGCTTCTGTTCTGTCTCAAGCAATTGATCAGGTAATTACTCTCGTAATTCCATTTTAAGCTTCTTATCTGTCTTCTTTGATCACTTTTCTTTCAACCGTTGACCTTATGACGTCATTTTCACACAGTCTGCAAAAACAAAAACATATGTTTCCTGCAAAAGTTCAGCAGCAGAGTTTTCATTGTCTTTTCAACCAATGGCGGCAGAACTCCTGACTGTGACCCAGCTGCATCGTAAGCAAGGACATTTGCATTCCTTGAGCTGAGAGCCTGTTCAGGACTCCTACCACAACTTCTCCCCTCTTCATTGGGCACTATAACCTCACTCTAATTGAGCACTTCTTGTCTCACCGTGAAATCTCCGAACTTGCATTTTTTTTTCTATCAACAGTCATTCAAAGGTACATATCCCATCATCTTCCAACATCTAAGATGGAGAGGATCCTGTATTCTTCATATTATAAACTCTTTACCTGCTGCGCTGATATTGGAGAGTGAAGTTAACCTTCGTTATGACCTGGGAATTTCTCCTTAACCAGACTCTGACTAGGTTGTGCATTCTTTTGCAGCTTTTTAGATCCCACAATGCTTTCGGTTCAAAAAGTAACTAAAATTTACTCGCTTGTCCGATTCTCCTCCTTCTGGCTTCCCAATGTTGTTGATCACACGTCAACACCGTGCTTTCAGGGCCTACTTAATTGCACTGTAAGCACTGGAGATTTTTAACTTCCATTTCCCCTTCACGGCTTTCCCTTTCTTCCTGTGGTAAGTTATCCTTATGATCTTCACCGAGATCTACCCTTCTGTTCCTACACTGGGATTTTCCTTTTGCCCTATTTCTGTTACTTCCGGATTGGAATCGATGTTGGAAGGGAAGTTTATTTATTCAACCAACTTCTGTTTTCTTCAGCTAATCTTACCGTTTTAACTTTCAGCTCTTCTGCATCATTTCCCATATTTCGTGAAGTGATTTTTGTTGAACTTCAACAAAATAATCTTGTCTCCTAAAGCGACATAGTTTTGCTGTATCTTTAAAGCCCATATACATCTATCAAAATAGCTTCATTTATTCCTTTAAATCTCAATGTAGGTTTGACTCTCGACCCTCCGTTGGTTACAGAAACGCGGTCTGTAGGTTTCTGGCAAAACCTAATTTGCACTTGAAATGGCTATCTTCACCTCCTCATATGCCGCAAATACCTACTCTGACATTGATGCAAATATCGCACTAGCTCAACCGAGAAGTTGAGTTAGGATAAGCAAAACCCACATGGTCACTGGCCCCTTCATTTGTTTAGCTACCTTCTCAAATGAGATAGAAAAAGGCTTCTACATCCTTCTAATCGAATATTGTCCATGATTGAATACATTTGAACAAATTCCCAATAGTCCTTTAGCAACCATATGTTTGCGCATCCACCTCTCTTCCTCACCCAGCTTAACTTCAGCCTTCATCACCACCCTTTTAAACTGACTTTCCTTTCTAAGTGTTAATTTATGTAGTTCAAACTTTCTTTCTCTTTGTTTCCTTTCTTACCTGTACCTTGCTTTTTATTCTGCATGGACATTTCGTTCATTTTCTTTTAACAGGGCTCTTAAACCTAATTCATACAGTTTCAACTCTTTTTCCCTTTCCTTTTCTTTTACAGCTATCTCAAGCTGCTTCATGTTCAATTGAATGATTTGCAAAATCTAAACCTTCTGCTGGCGTTTCCAGAAATTTCAAATGCTGACTGATTTCTTTAGTTACCTTTTCTTGCCTCATGGAAGGAGGCAGCTTCATTTCCAGTTTGACTCCCAATTCCAGCAGCTTTTCCTTGATCGCCTCTTGGAAAATCACAAAGTCGGTTGAGCCCTTTACCCCCGGCCCTCCAATCGCCAGTAGGACAGAACCCCACTGGTCCTCACCTACCACCCCACCAACCTCCATATGCATTGTATCATCCGTCGTCATTTCAGCCACCTCCAAATGGACCCCACCACCAGGGATATATTTCCTTCCCCTCCCCTATCAGTGTTCCAAAACGTCCGATCCCTCCGTGACTCCCTCGTCAGGTCCACACACCCCACCAACCCAACCTCCACTCCTGGTACCTCCCCCTGCAACCGCAAGAAATGCAAAACTTGCGCCCAGATCTCCCCCCTTACTTCCCTCCAAGGCCCAAAGGGATCCTTCCATATCCGCCATAAATTCACCTGTACCTCCACACACATCATTTACTGCATCCACTGCAACTGATGTGACCTCCTCTAGTTTGGGGAGACAGGCCACCGACTTACGGAATGTTTCAGAGAAAACCTCGGGGACACCTGGACCAACCAACTCAACCACCCCGTGGCTCAACACTTCAACTCCCTCTCCCACTCCACCAAGAACATGCAAGTCCTTGAACTCCTCCATCGCCAGAAAATAGCAACACGATGGCTGGAGGAAAAGCACCTCATCTTCCACCGAGGGATCCTCCAACCACAAGGGAGGGAACCCGATTTCTCCAGTTTCCTCATTTCGCCTCCCCCTCCTTGTCTCATTCCCAACCCTAGAACTCAGCACCACATTCCTATCCGGCAAATTTCTTCCTGACATATCCGCTCCATCCCCCACTCTGACCTATCACCCTCACCTTAACCTCCTATCGCATTTCCACCTATTGCATTTCCAACGCCCCTCCCCCAAATCCCTCCTCCCTACCCCTTATCTTAGCCTGCTGGACACATTATCCTCATTCCTGAAGTAGGGCTCACGCCCGAAACGTCGACTCTCCTGGTCCTCGGGTGCTGGCTGACCTGGTGCGCTTTTCCAGGAACGCATTTTCAGTTCTGATATCCAGCATCTGCAGTCCTCACTTTCTCCTCCATGACTACATCAAGCACTGCTTAAAACAAACAAGTTCAATGCCCAGCCCAGGAGACACTAAAAGCAACCAATCGCCAAATTCGAGTCCTACAACCCTTATCCCAAATCTAAATCTTAAAGCAAATCCGGCCTCGACACCCCAGTCTTCATGAAGCAGCCAGACCCCCTGACAATTGTTCAAAATGGTAGCTCAGTTCAAAACATTTCTGTTTTTATTTTAAGCGGTTGTGTAATGGATATTCCAGGACTGATGCAGCAAGCTCAAACACCCAGTTTAATTAAAGCAGAATGTATTTACGCACAAACAAAATCAGATAAAATTTAGAATCGCATAACTATTTGGACACTCAATCGACTCTTTTGCAACTTAATGATGCTCTTCCAAATTCCTGAAACGTTCCACAAACTCGTATTGTCCAAAAGGGAATTTCAAACTCAGGTTCTTGAAGAAGAGATGTCAGAAGGAGACGGAATCGGCATGAAAGTGCTTCACTGGGTCCGCAGCAGCTTTTTTGAGTTCCAACCTAAAGCTTGAAGAGTGCATTAAAAAAAAAACAGCTTGCCAAAACCAAACTAATCTGCGCCCTGAACTCTGAGAACTGGCCACTCCGTTCTCATTTTACAAGGTTTTAAATAAAAATTGAAAGATATTTCAAGCAAATATATCAAGACATTTCGGAGCCTCTATCTTTATGCACACTCTGGAATAAAACAACGCAGACAGGATGCCCTTGTAAAAGGGGCATCATCGTCATAAGAGGTATCTGAACATTGCAAGTTAAGCATATACTTGTCAGGTGGACTATGATTTATAGTGCTAAATTTCGTGTTAGAAACCAACCAATGCCTGTTAGTGATGTCATTACTTGTGATTATGCCATTTCCTGTGGTGACATTTTTTCTGTGGTGATGTCTTTTCCGGATGTTGCGTCATTTCCTGGTTCTTTTCTCAAGGGCTGTCATGTCGGATCCTAGTCTCTGTTGTATGGTGATGTTGTCCCAGTCGAAGCGATGCCCGTCCTCATGTGTATGTGGTTCATTTCGTTTTGTGGCAAATTGATGTTCATATATCCTCACAGATGGATTTCTGCCTGTTTGTTCAGTGTGGTATTCAGTGCGGTTCTTGCAAGGTACTTTATATTTAAAAAAGCAGCTGATGAACTTGACAGACCCGATGCAGAAATCACGCAACAGTAATGCCATTTACAAAATATTGCAGTGCCAATATGTCTGAAAACAAACCTTCTAGCTCAGCAAGCAAACTTGCATCCAAAAGTTAGTTTGTGTTTAACGAAGGACAAGATTAAAGCTGAAATTGTCAGTGAATTACTCAGCTGTGTCAGAGAAATAGACATTAGGTACAGAGGAAGAAAAACATAAATTACAATTGAGGGAAGTGGAATGAGGAGATAAACAGAGAGAGAGCGAGGAAAAAGAGACAGAAAAGAAACAGAGAGAAGATTCTTCACTGAGCAAAGAGAGAGAGAAGAAAGGGAGACAGAAATAGAGAGTAAATAAAGGTACTCTGTACATTTTGATTCAGAAGATTCTAAAGCTATTTTTTCATTTGAAACATTGGTTCAGATGATGGAACGGTCCGAGGATTTATAGCTAATGGTAATTCATATATAACTGGTTGGCAGAGCTATTGAGATATTTGTCTCGCTGTCATATGAGGAGTCAAGGGACTATGAAGAGGTTAAACAGTCTCTTTAAAGTGTTCATCATTTGGCATTGGAAGCATACACACAATGGTTCACAAACAGAATGAAGGTAACAGGTCAGACTTAAGCTGACTTTGAAAGAAGTCAACATGGTCATTTTGCTTGTTGAGTAATTGCTTTAAAGATTGATAAGACCACTGAGTCTCTACGAGAGATTATTCTGCTGGATGAGTTTAAAATGATTTTCAAAAGCTGGTAACAATTCTCGTGGAGCAACAGAATGTTCAGGAAATGAGAGGGGCAGCAGAATTAGCAGCTGAGAACATGTTGCTTCAGAAAACAAGATTGCGAACAAAATTTCGACCTGTGAGGGATAGAAGTTAGAAGAAGGGAGATCCTAAATTACATAAAAAAGAGTGGAGAGCACTGGTAAGCTTTTTAAAACGATGCCCAATAGGACCGAAAGGATGGGTAAGACATCAGGTGTTTCCACTATGGTAAAGTGGGACATGTAAATTCGCAGTGAAGGTCAGTCAAGAAACGTGCTGTGAAAAACAAAAGAAATGGTAAGCGAAGCTAAACCAGAGGCATTCGTGAAGGTATTAAAATAAACCCAAGAAGAGCCAAGGATCTGCAGGAGAGAGCACAGACTCGGTAGGGGCTCAGTATGTAGTTAGTACCTTATCTCGAAAATGAGTTACCCTTTGCGGCTAACGCTTATTCCAAACGAATGGGGAAGGAATTTTAAAAAAAACTTAATTTCAGATATGCAGGGTCACACCAGTCATTGATCGTGAGAGATGAGCAAATATGCATTGTTTCTGATCTGTTAGCCGTGAGTGTGTTAAGTTTTGGGATAGCTGGACAGAAATTTAGCGTCCCCCTATGTAAGATTCGGTTGGTGTACCAACTTAACATTGTAGAAGTCACAATGGGAGTGATTGACAAACTGTCAGTTTCAGGATTTCAGTTTTTTTCTTGGGAATGCTTTGGCAAGATCCAAGGTGGGAGTGACACCCCATGTTATGGAAAAGCACAAGAAAGTCCAAGAAATTGAGGCGTTAAAACAGAAATATCCTGGTATTTTGCCAGACTGCATAGTAATTATTTCTGACTATCATAAGAAACACAACGAAGTAAAAAGTAGAGAAAAATAAAGGAGTTGAAGGTAAGTTAGCAGGCACCCTGATTGTCGTAATGGTGCAGGAAAAACCTGAATGGGCAGAGGATCAGACGGGAGTGTTCAGCCCTAGAAGGTTAAGAGACTTGCAGTAGCAAGACAAGACAATGGTTTTATCTGTGTATTCCCAGTACGAAAAGAGGCAAAACGTTTTCTGGAAGATTATAATCTGGAATATAGAATCCGAAGACAGAAATGGCGCCGACGGCTGGTTCGTGCAGAAGGGAAGTGGGCCGAAGTGCACCAGAGCACTGGGAGCAGACAAACTGAAGGTGTTACATGTAGCACACGAACGACCTACTCGTGGTCACCTAGTGTTAGGAAATTCTCAAGCGAAGGTACAATGTTTTTTTCATTGGCCTGGAATGATCAAGGATGTGGTAATCTTTTGCTGAACGTGTCATATATAACAAATGGCAGGTAAGCCTCAGGCGGTAACGAAACCAGCACCTTTGTTATCAATTCACTCATTTGAAGAACTTTCACGCGGGTTACCATTCTCCCCCTCACAGATTTGGACACCTCCTGCTGAGTCCCAGCAGTGATTTCACTTATTGTTTCAATATTATTTACAATCAGTACCATCGCATGAACCTGGTTGCATGTCTTTCCCTGTCTGTGTGTTCATGGAGCCCAATCTTCGGCCATCATAGCTATTCTTCTCAACAGGATCAGAACACTAAGGTTTTATGAGTTATTTTTGCTGTTGCACCTTTCCAAAGAAAGGAGAAATGTCATAACTTTTAAAATATGCTGAGAAATTGCAGATTACATGAAATGTACGTCATCTGTAGTGTTGAACATTGCCTTATTAGTTTTACCAAACATTAATCATTTGCATCGTCCTATTTCTGTTGTATGGACATTTTGTTTGAGCTAGACTCTGCAGTTCAAATTGTACAAGGAGTCATTAAGAAGATTACTGACATTTCATCAAGCCTGTACAATTTGCTTTCATTCAGAGTGGTCCTGAAAGCCGGTTTTGACTTTTGCCAAATACTTTTTATAATTTGCAGATCCTTCATTCGAGAACTAGTCATTTTCCCATCATGCAATGTTTAACGTTCCCCACAAAGCCAAACCTAGGCCTGAGCATTCTTAATATGGCAAACTGCAAGAACAGAACGGGCACACTTCTGATCAATTGTAACGTACTTGTGCAATTCTATGTTGCACGTGAAATGCTCCAGCAAGGAACACATTGTGCGCTGGATGAAATGCATTTAGCTCATGACTTTGGCCAAGGGTGCATAGCTGAGTCCTTTGTTTATTGTCATCCAAAAAAATCGTCTACCATTTCCTACTCTGCTTGCCCCCTCAAACAAAGACTCATAAGTCTTCAGTCTTGCCTTGCTGCTTAGCATGAACCCAGAGCAGGATTGTTGTCAAGGTTTCACCAGTCTTCATTGCATTCGAGAGAGATCATTTGCACAGGACCCCCACAGCACCATATATCTGCGACAGACTCTGGAAGTTGTCAAAAGGATTGGGCACAGTCAGTCAGACACTGAAGAAAAAGTTTGGACTCAACCGTTGTATGTCTAATGGTGTTGGAGGGAAGGCCAAACTTTGGTGCTAACGTCTACTTATCCTTGAACGGAGGAGCTATGTCATCTAACGCCGACTCTAAACACACTAAAAACTCTATTTTGAATATACTCATTGATGTGACCGCCATTGCCTGCTGTCGGAGAGATCTCCGCATGTTCACTGTTCTTGAACTGAATAAATGTTCCCTCATCTCCGTCACACCCCATATCCTGAGACTTTGACACCTGGTGAAAGTGACACGAGGCAGGGGAACGATCCTCCCTGCATTGGTCAGTCCAGCAACGTTAAAAAATATACTTTAGTCAGATTATCTCTCATCCTTCTAAACTGCATTGAATAAACGACTACTCAAAACAATCTCTCCTCGAGGCCAGTTCTGCTGGCTCTCGAGACAGCCTTGTGAACCTCCACTTCACGTCCACTCTGTCAAGTGCACTCTCTCTCTCATTGAGTGAGAACAAAACCACTCGTGATTCTCTAAGCGTGGTCTCACCGAGCCCTTGTAAAACTGCAGTTTCATTTACAGATTACAGCCAGGCCTAAAACAAACAACGCTCATTTGAAAATTTCCCTTGAATGGTTTATGGCAACAGCAATTGAAGGTATGAACAGATGAACTCCTGAGACTTCACGTTTTGTTTAACAGAAGTGCGACAGAACGCAAGCATTCCACTGTTGACCTGGAGGCCAAACACAGCCCCATTAAAGTCATGTAATAACTGAAAATACCTTGATTGGTTTATCTCTTTTTCAAAAAACAGCGTAATTGAGTCATATAGCATGGAACCAGATCCTAACATCCAATTACTGCAGTCGGCAATGTTCTGAAGTAATTTTCGCTTGCTGCGCAAATGCTGTCAGAACTGTTTTGTGATTTCCGCATTTGCTACTTTTGGATACTTGCCTCAACACTCGAATACATTACATCAGTCAGCGATTAATGGATCCAAAGCATGTAAATGAAACAGTTGATCATAACGTTCTGGTCTCTAATGAGAGAGAGATGACTGCTGGAGGCTTTCCCCTGAGATTCAGAACACTTGAGACATGGAGAGAGGTTAGGAAGGAGAGTCATTCATGCTGACTTCATGTGGTATGTTAATCTGCTCTGTTGCTGTCATTGTGCATTTCAAACATAGCTTCGAACAAACTGAAATACTCGACTCTGTTCCAAATGTCAGTTTGTGAATACATGTATAAGGAAAGTGCATTAAATGATTGAAACATACATGAACGTAAATAAATTTTAAAATGATTCATTTAGGGAAACATAACGACGTTCTATAAAAACTACTGAAAGGTGCTTCTGGCCAACAGGAACATGTTATGAGCAGAAGATTTATTTTCTCTGGCCACAAATTCTGCTTCTGCCTAGATACCACAGTTGGAGATCGCCACTCGGTGATATCGCTTTAATCTGGAACTAACAACAGAAAATATTCAGTTTGTGTGTGCATTTGCTACTTCAAAGTCATCACAAGATCACAATATTTCCCAAATGTACGTCCTCTTGTTTAAAATAGTGCCGAATGAAAATGATTCGAAATTCACGAGATATGCTCCAACGAGGTTGATTCCTGAAGGAATTGGACAATATCCAGTACTTTCCAGGTGACTCAGCCGCACAAGATTCGCTTCAAATTACGTTCTTTGAGGGGTATCTTTCTTGAATCATTGGCCACGCAGTTTTGTTTTTGAGCAAGAATGATTCTCTGGCCCATTATTGTTGCCTCTCTCTTTTCTTATCAGATGACACCTTTCACTCCTGAAACTGTTCCAACTACGTTATCCTCCTCTTTTGTCCAGTAGGCTGCGGGGTGGCATAGTTCACAGGACAATGTGGTACAATATCCCTGACATTTTCCAATTGACTCCCAAGCCCTCCAATCTCATTGGCCAGGACATCCCTCCATCTGCTCAACAAATCCTTGATCTGGATAGTGGACAGTGTTCCCTAAGTTCTTATCAGTTGGAGGATTCCTAAACAATATTATTATGTTTCTTCCCCATGATTTTCCTCCTTCAACTCTACCTGCACAGCTTAGCACAGAAGTGAATATACGAATGATTTGAATCTGTAATCGCTAAATAGCATCGCGACAACCTCAAGGTCCAGAAGAAACTGAAACTCACAAGATTCCTTGAAAATGCAATCGAGAGTTTGTAAAATGACTTTCAACATTCGGAAGATGTTCATAGAAAGTGCCCAGTGAATTCTGACAATGTCTGCTTTTGTTAAGATTCTATTGGAATTAGGTAAGCTGATAGAAAACGGCATACGGAAAGACTGATTGATAATCAAGTTAAGAAAAAAACTTGCACAAGATTATCTGGACTGCATTTCATTTCTAAATCTCGGTCACATCACTTCAGGCATTCTGCATTCTCATCATGATTCTGAATGTGAATAAAATCATGCAAATCTTCTGGTTTGATACAAACCTTGTCTGCCTTGACAAATGAAGAGCACTTTTAAAAACTTCTTAACTTTTAAAAGTGTGTCTATCTTTTCTACACATCGGGTTCGTGTAGATCCACGCTCCATCATCCATTGATTGATTTATTTCCATCACATTTCCTGTAACACTGCTGTTACTTGCTTTCTGTCCAACGGCCCCGCTCTTTAACGGACCCCTTCGCCAAGGGGAACATGTATTTTTGTCTTTGCTAGCTATGTTTCTCATTTTTTGATATCTTATTTACGCTTTTTACGTTCCCCCCCCCCCCACCTCCCCGAATCTTTCCTGCTCCCAGAAAAGAAAAACCGTCTCCCAATTTATGTACATAAAAACAACTCTTCAAACTAGAATATATTATGGTTAATCTTTTCTGAACTCTTTCAGTTGCAATTTGATCGTTTCAAAAGCTTCCAGAACGGTAATTTTGGTCTAATCATTTTTTTTTTGCAACATTGCAAGAGACGTTGTTTTTACTCTTTCACACAGATAATTCCCAACATCTGGAACCAACTACATTGAAGAGTGTTATAATCAATCGTTATCATTCCCAAACTGTAGTGGGATCAAGGTTAGTGAATGTTGCATCATCCATGATGCTATTGAATGAAAGAGCAAACTCGAGGGAACGAACAGGCTGTTCCTGTTCTTTTTACTAATGGTCCTAGGGAACTGGGTCTATTTTCTTAATTGAGAGAAGAAAGATCAGGGGAGGTTAAACAAAATTGGGCGAGTTGGCGTTTGATGGAATAACAAATATATTTTGTTCTGCATTACTGTTCAATGTATTCGATTACCCCATGGAGTTGCAAACAGGGATTTCAGAAGTCTTGTGCATGACATGCCAATGAGGATTCGAAAGATATTTAATGCAATGTCACACAAAATATGCTTGGGAGAAGTGAAGTCCTTGGAATTGAAAGAACTGTGAGATGGGTAGTTTCATTTTGAACACTGTGGCATCTGAAATCAAAGTTCGTCGATTCCTTATTAGAACATGATTGATACTATAGGGAACTAAAACATTAGAAAACTCAAGTATGGATGTCAGATAATTGAGAGCCCGTAGTTCAGAAAGATAACACATTTTATTGAACTCATGGTTTGAACAAGAAGTCGACGATTTAAATGTAAATATGAGCTATCGCTCAAGAAAAACGTTTGTCTAATTCATGCAAACTAACGTGAGTGATGACATCAGATGAATGATTCTCTGGAGACCTGATGCATTATTAAATGTCACCATTCTGGTCATGCACCAGCCACAGATATTTAACACTGGCAGAAGTCATTGATTCTTTGAATATGGGGAAACCATGGATTTTGCTCATGAAAGAAGTTTGTTATCTGATTCTCGCAATCATTTGCATTCCAGGTAAGTCATTCTTGACTGTTTGTTTATGAGTCAGTGCTTTCCTTTCATTGCAAATGCCCTACTGTGAAAAGAGCCATTTGCCAAAGTCAATGTTTTATAACCGAATGTTAACACAACAAAATCAAAAATTGTTTTTGGTCACTTTCCAGTCTTTCTACTTGCTCAAAATATTAAAGCTGTAATAATATAAATAACGTAATAGAACTGACGTTTGCAATTTTCTTTTTCCTTCATCCTTACACTGTCAGACCACAGTGGATAGACCACCGACGGTACTGGCACACAAAACGCTCGATGGCTAAGTGGTCAGCACTGGTGCCTCACAGCTTCAGAGTACTGAACACGATTCCATTTTCGGGCGGCAGTCTGCACGTAGTTAGTCCGTTATCTCGTGTTTTTGTGAGCTTCAGCCCGTGGGACCTGGTTACCTCCCACAGTTTAAGATTGTGCATGTTAGGTGGATTTACCATTATAAAATGTCCATCGGGTCAGGACATGTAAACTAGGGGCATCAGCCTTCAGTGATCCAGAGAAAGACTGATCAGGGTTTTGGGTCTGGATGGGCTGATGGACTGAATGGCCTGTATACCCCTGTAATGATGCTACGAATTAAACGACTTGTGTTCAAATGTTGGTAGTAAGTACCTTAACACTAATTAAAATCATGCATTGGTACACGGATATGAAGCTGAGGCTTGCGATACAGTAGTGATATAGTCACTGGACTATGAATGCAGAGACCCAGATGATGTCCTGGGCTGCTGTTTACGAATCCCGCTACAGTCAACTTTGGATTGTGAATTTGAGAAAAAATATCGAATTAATGTAATGCTCACACACACACAATTAGGTCTATGGGGTGAATTTGCATTTGCAGAATTTTATTTGCAGAAGCATTCAATTCTGTTCAAAGAGCACGTAATCTCTAGGCAGTCATTTCTTTTTGTATAATCCATAGAACATTTTATGAATGCTAACTATGGGAATAGAGCCATTCTGACACAAAATTTGAAAACATACGGATTGCAGCCTCACACAGCATTGTCTAAGCTGAAGTGTCACTGTTTTTTACCCACCTTAAGTTAGCTCGGGAATGTAACTTGAAAGAAGTCCTGGGGTTAACATTTTAATGAATGGAAAACTGTAACCCTTTCTCCATGATGAAAGACGTAACAGCAATCTAGGTTTTCTCAATATGACGCATCAGTGTATGATAGTTTGATATTTTGTGATCAATTGTGAGTCGTACGATCCTACTCCACAATGTACGTGATGAAGGATCAGAGCTCTGAAGGCTTGTACTTCCAAATAAAGCTATTGTAACAAAGCTGGTGTCGTGTGTTTTTAATTTCGTCTAGCCCAGTCGATAACTGTTATCTCCACGTCACAATTCAATGACAACGAGGTATCCATCGCTGATTGTTGAGAAACCCTTACTCAGGTCATTAACGGTCATTTTGGAAGTAAACTACCATCGTTACCTAGTCAAGCTGATAAACGATTGCATGTGCATAACAATATTGTTGATTCTGAACTTCGCTTTGGAGAATGAGACATGGGCAATGAATGCCGGCCAAGCCAATGACTCCACCAGTCAATGAATGAATTCTTTTTTTTTAAAGTACTGACCTTCTCTATCTCTCTTACAGCGAATTCGATGAGGATTTTGATTCTATTGCGAGGCGACTGTGGTCTTTCCAAGTGTATCTCGGTTTACATGGTGGCTATGGCAACTTCAGATCTATTGGCCATTATCATTAAAAATGTAGTGAATCGCATTTTTAACTATTATTTTCCATTTTCCTTCTCGTCTCACACGCCTGTATGCTTATTCATTGGATACATGAGTGCCATCACTCTCGATCTAACTGTTTGGTTCACCGTATCCTTCACATTTGACAGATTTGTGATGATCTGCTGTCAGGAGTTTAAAAGAAAGTATTGCACAAAAAGAACCGCAATCACATTATTAATAATCGTCTCAGCTCTGATCCTATTGAAGAATATTCCGGTATTGTTTGCATATGAGACTGAGAAGATCGTTCAAAAAGTCCAGTGGGGCTGTAGAACAAGTGCAACTTTCTTAGCTTCACCTCTTGCGATGTCGTTTGTCTGGGTTGACAGCGCCTCTGTTGCTTGGATTCCATTTCTGCTAATATTTGTGTTCAATTCCTTAACTGTCTACCTCATTTTCGTGGCAAATAGAAGGCGTATTGGACTCCAGGGACACAAAAATGAGAATCATAGCAATTCAATGGGCGAGAATCGGAGGAAATCTATCATTTTATTATTCTGTGTGTCAGTCAGTTTTCTAATGCTTTGGTTGACATATTCCCTATGTTTGGTCATTACCAGAGTGTCACACCCTAATTATTACCGAGGCGACTTCTCAAAGCCTGAATATATCGCAACAGAAACAGGAAATATCTTGAAGCTGCTGAGTTGTTTCCTTAATCCATGTATTTATGCAGCAACACAGAACAAATTCAGGGAATCGTTGCTGAATATGATGAGACCTATATGGAAACAAATCCTCAGAATATATTAAAAAAAATAAACAGCATGTCTATTTTGACACCATAACATCGTAGCTGAGTTTTCCTTTCATTTCCTTCTGAAATAATAGATTTTTCTTCGATTATGTTGATGTACATGCAACAAAAACAAGTATTTCGCTTACATTAATTAGTTTTGATGTGGGACAAATTATTCTGCATTATTTCCTGTAATTCATAATTTATTTTTATGTTGTTACAGATAGTATATTTATTTAAAGGGAAAAAATCACAACTTTGCGAATCAATGTAAAAACAAAAAGTACAATGAAGGTGGTAGTGACGTCTCAGATGTGAATTAACATCAAACGAATCTGAACATATACCAGGTTTGCTTTTTAGTTTAGACTGGAAACAATAAAATGTTACTGTCTTGCTTGACAATTCAACTAATGTGTGTGTGTGAGTGACGTGCTTGTGTTAATTATTTTATTTGTTTAAAATTATTAACTCCACTGAAACGTGAAGTGTTTTTGGCTATGTAAGTAGACAGAATAGATCTGCAGTTAGGATATAACATTCTCAGTTTTCATTCTCCACAGAGAGTCAAAAACCTGACTTTCGTAGAGCTGAGAGATTGTTGCAGGAAAAAACACTGCAGGTCATTGAGCATCCGAGGAGCAGGACAATCGACGTTTCGGGCCGGAGCCCTTCATCAAGAAAACGTGGGATCCTCCCTGACCTGCTGTGCTTTTCCAACAACACACCCACATCTCTGATCTCAGCATCTGCAGACCTCACTGTCTCCCTGATTTTCACACAGCGTCATTCACCAAAAGCACTCCTAGGAGCCAACACTCAGATGAGAACGAAACTGCTGTCGACTGCAGGTATCAATCAGAAACACAGAAAGAATTGAGAAAAGAGTTGAAGAATGGACGAAGTCCTGATAGAGACAAATCTGAATACTTGATAAAAATGTGGACAAAAATACATTTTTGATCAAAAGACTCCTTGATGCTGAATCTTTGCTTCATCTCTTTTACTGTTATTCTTACTTATTAAAACGAAAAAGAAAAGAATCAACGTTGAGTTTTGCGTGCACATTCCTTCGTTTTACTATTGGATATTTGCTATGGGTGACTTTATGTTATTAATGTTTCTTCTTAAATTGTACAGATAGCTTATCCTTTTTAAGGTAGCATTTTCTGTCTCAGGAGTCAAAGCTTTAAAAAAGCAATGGGCGTCAGGAGTAAAATCTGACTATTGATTAATGGAAATCATTACAGATACTAAAAAGATACCAGTATTTTCTCGCTATCCTGGTTATTGTGCTGTCTGAATAAAGCGTAGTTTTTTGACCAGTCGGAACAGGCAATCTTTCTTAATTAGTTGATAACACGGTCAGTCATAACACATTATCACTCAGTGATAAGTTCATTCATGAATCGTACGTTTATAGAAACATTGAAAATAAGAAAACCTTTAGAAGAAGAATTGTAAACAAGCAAACAATACTCTCCAAATGTGTGTGGACACCTCTGAGACAAGGTCAGGGATGTCTCGGATCGAGCTGACAGGGCTCGAAAGGGGAAAGGTGAGCAGCCAGAAATCTTGGTATACATTGGTGCAAACTACATGTATAGAAAGGGATGAGGACATGAAAAATGAACATAGGCAGTTCGTTTCGCAGTTAAATACATGATAAGCAGAATAGTGTTGTCAAGGTTGCTACCTATACCATGGGGTTGTTTGTGCGGCTGAACACGTGGTTGCAGACGTGGTGTCGGGGGGAAAGCTTCAGATATGTGCATCATTGCAATAAATTCTGAGGAAGGTGGGACCTGAACAAGAAGGACGTGTTGTCCCTGACCTGAAGGGGAACCAGTTTGCAACAGGTGTTCATGAAGGTTTAATCTAGTTTGGCAGGGGGAAGGGAGCTGGAGCTACGTATGACAGGTCGGGGGTAGCGGGTGAACAGGCAGAGACAGCGAGAACAGAGTCTGTGAGGGAGGATAAACACTTTACATTTCAACGTTGCAGTCAGTGTGGTTGATTGTAGTGTGTCTATTTTAACACAAAAGAGTTAGGAATATTGTTGATAAACTTATAGCATAGAGGTAGGAATTGTTCTTCAATGTTCCACAGTTTACACGATTCACAATTAAGAGGGAGGGAAGTAAAAGAGGTGCTGGAGTGAAATTGCTAATCAGACGTAGTATCACAGATGCACAAAAAGAGTGCGTCGACGAGAGTTTGTTCATTGAGTCAGGATGGTGAACGTCAGAAACAGGGAATGAACACTCAAATGGTTGGGAGTTTTCGACAGATCTCCAATACCAGCAGAGACCTGGAGGAGCAGATTGAATGGCAGATTCTGGGAAGGTGCCAAACGAACAGGGTTGTTGTAATGGGTGATATCAACTTCCTTCGTGTTGTTTGGCACTTCCTGATGGAAAATAATTTGTATGTCACAAATTCTGTCAGGTGTTCTGTGAAGGATTCCTCACTCAGTGTGGAGCTGGGCGATTAGAGGGGAGGTCATTTTAGATTTGGTGCTAAGCAACGAATAAGGTCAGGTGACAGATCTCCCAGTTGGAGAGCATTTCGGTGATAATGAGCACCACTTCTTGATCATTGTCGTAGGCATAGTGGGGGAGAGGAGCAGATATAATGGGAATGTATTTAATTGGGGGAGGGGGATTACAATTCTGTTAGTTCTGGTACTTCACCTCTGTGATTTTCAGTAATGACTGGGATCAGGAACTGGAAGTGTTGATTAGTAAGTTTGCCTGTAAAACGTAAGTTGGTGGAGTTGTGGATAATGTGGAGGCCTGTTGCGATTTTACAACGGGACATTGAAAGGATGCAGAATCCGTCAGATTAGTGGAATACGTAATTGAACCTGATAAAGAGAGGAGTGATTCGTTTTGGGAATTCGAATTTGAATGCAGTTTTCAGGTTTGAAGGCAGGTTTTGACAGTGTTGGGGAACAGAGAGATTTTGGGATTCATGTGCACGGATCCCTCAAAGTTGCCACTCAAGTTGATAGCGTTCATAAAAAGGCGAATGTTTTGGTGAATTTCATTAGAAGGGGGGTTGAGTTTGAGAGCCACGAAGTTATGCTGCAGCTCTATGTAACCCTAATTATGTAACACCTGGAATATTGTATTCAGTTCTGGTCGCCTCATGATAGGAAAGATTTGCAAGCTTTAGAGAAGATGCAGAGGAGTTTTACTAAAATGCTGCCTGCATGGACAGCATGTCTGATGAAGATAGGTTAAGGCGCGAGGGTTTTTATCATTGGATTGAAGAAGATGAGAAATTGCTGGATGGATGTGCACGAGATAATGAGAGGCATTAAAAAACTTCTTAGAGGCATGGTACTCATCCACTGATTTAATCAATAATCACATCGATCAGGACCCAACATACCGGCCACTGCAGCGGACAGCTGGAACTGACAACCGGAAGCGGCAGATACAAATCACTATAAATGTCGGAGGAAACAAAATAGAAGCGATTCACAGGCGGCTCCCAAGCACGGAGGATGCCACCTCAACAGGGGACGAAACGTCTGCAGCACAAATTCCTAGCTCGGCGAACAGAACCACAACAACGAGCACCAGAGCTACAAATCTTCTCCCAAACTTTGAACACCTCTGCCATTGCGAAATCTCTTCAATAATAAACCCAAGTGTAAAATAGCCTTATTAAAATGACAGCACAGTCCTTCCTATTAAAGTTGTTAAATGGTGCATTAGCAACGCAACTTAGTTCATACATATTCAGCTTCCTATCTTACCTAATATGTTGGGCAAGGTAGCTGAGAAGAACTGTCAATAATGCAACATGGAGAAGGTACATTGTGACCTCAGCTCGTTCCTTGCCCTGCAAATCCACTCAGATGAACATCAGTTCTGAATATCTCTTGACACGGTCCATGCACGACTTTTGCAGGAAGCTCCATGTCTCCAGATCTAATTGCATTTAAGTTAGCATGGATCTGTACGATCAAACTCAACACTCAGAGAAAGATTTTTTTAATAACTAACTTGAACTGAAAAAGTCAGTCTTTATTTTAAACAAATCCGCTGGCAGTGTTTCTGATTAAAAAAAACACATAAGAGACGAAGAAACCAAAGGATCCCGGTACTCTCCAAGTCGATTGCACCTTTAAAAAGAATAACAGTAACATCACACATTTGCACATATGCTGAGAAATTGCAGATTACATGAAATGTACGTCATCTGCAGTGCTAACTATTTGCCTCATTAGTTTTGCCAAACATTAATAATTTGTATCATTCTATAATGCTATTTCTGTTGTATGGACGTTTAGTTTAAGCTAAACTCTGCAGTTCAATTTGTACCAGGAGTCATTAAGAAGATTACTGATGTTTTGTCAAGCTTGTACTATTTGTTGATATTCAGACTGGTCCTGAAAGCTGGTTCTGAACTTTTGCCTGTTTATTTTGATGATCCTTCATTCGAGAATTACTCTTCGTTCCCATCATGCAATGTTAAACGTTCCCCACAATGCCGAACATCGGCCTGAGCAGTCATAATAAGGCAAACTGCAAGAACAGACAGGACATATTTTGACCTAATTGCAGCAGACTTGTGCAATTCTATGATGCACGTGAAGTTCTTCAGCAAGGAACACATTGTGTGCTGGATGAAATGCATTTAGCTCATGACTTTGAACAAGGTTGCATCCCTGAGTCCTTTGTTCATTGCCATACAAAATACCAGTCCCCCATTGCGTAGTGAGTTTGCACCTTCAAACAAAGACTCGTAAGACTTCAGTCTTGCCTTGCTGCTTAACATGAACCCAGACCACGATTGTTGTCAAGGTTTCACCAGTCTTCGTTGCATTCAAGAGAGTGATCCTTTGCACAGGGGCCCAACAGCACGATAAATCTGCGACAGACTCTGGTAGTAGTCAGTAAGTCAGACACTCAAGATGTTCAATGTCAGGATGTACACCAATCCAAATAGTTTGGCGTCAACTGTTGTATGTGTTGGAGGGGAGGCCAACATTTGGTGCCAATATCTACTTATCCTTGAACCGAGGGGCTACATCATCAATCGCCTAAGGCAGTCATGACTCTAAAAACACTAAAAACTATCTCTTGGATATATTCAGTGACGTGGACGCTTTTGCCCGCTGTAGGAGAGAACTCCACATGTTCACTGTTCTCGAACGGAAGAAATGTTCCCTCATCTCAGTCGTTCCCCATATCCTGAGACTTCGACAACTGATGAAAGAACCAGGGGAAGGATGCTCCATGCATCGGTCAGTCCAGCAATGTTTAAATGTATACGTTAAAGTCAGATCATCTCTCATGCATCTAAACTGTATTGAATAAACGACCAATCAAAACAGTCCCTCCTCGAGGACAATTCTGCTGTCTCTCCTGACAGCCTTGTGAACCTCCACAGCAAGTCCACTCTGGCAAGTGTACTCTCAGTGAGTGAGAACAAAACCACTCGTGATTCTCTAAGCGTGGTCTCAAAAACCCTTGTAAAACTACAGTTTTGCTTACAGATTACAGCCGGGCCTAAAACAAAGAACGCTCATTTGAAACTTTCCCTTGAAAAGTTTATGGTAACAGCAACTGAAGGTATAAACAGGTGAACTCCTGAGACTTCACGATTTGTTCAACAGAAGTGGGATAGAATGCAAGCATTCCACTCTTGACCTGTACGTCAAACACAGCCCCATCAATGTCATGTAATTACTAAAAATACCTTGATTGTTTTATCTCTAAAAAAAAGCGTGATTGATTCATATAGCATGGAAACCGATTCCACAATCCAATTTGTCCAGTCGCAATGTTCTGAACTAAATTTCACTTGCTGCACAAATGCTGTCTGTACTTTTTTGTGATTTCAGCGATTGCTACTTTCTGATACTTCCCTCAACTCTCGAATACTTTACTTCAATCAACGATTAATGGCTTCAGACCACGAAAATGAAACAGTTTATCATGTCGTTCTGTTCTCTAATGAGAAAAAGATGACTGGTGGTGATTATACCGTGAGATTCAGAACACCCCAGACATGGAGAGAGGTGAGGCAGGAGAGTCATTCATGCTGACTTCATGTCTTATGCAAATCTGTCTGCTCCTCTCAATGTGCACTGTAAACAAAGCGTCGATCCAATTAACGTAATCAACACTACACCAGAAGTCAGTTTGTTAATGCATGTATAAACAGGATAGTTCATTATATGGCTGAAACCGACATTAAAACAAATAAATTTAAATTGATTAATTTAGGCAAACATAATGACGTTCGACAAAAGCTATTGGAAGGTGCTTCTGGCCAACAAGAACATTTCATGAGCAGAATATTTCTTTTCTCCGGAGCAAAAGCCACAAATCCTGCTTCTGAATGATAGTTTAGATATCCACTCGGTGGTATCGCTTTCATCTGGAACTACCAACAGAAAATATCCAGTTTGTGCGTGCATCTGCTGCTTCAAAGTGATCACAAGATCGCAATATTTCGCAAAAGATCGTCCTCTTTGTTTAAAATAGTGCTGAATGAAAATGATTCGCGATTCACGAGATATGCTCTAACGAGGTCGATTCTGAAGGAAATAGACAAAAGCCAGTACTTTCCAGGTGACTCAGCTGCACAAGATTCGCTTCAAATGAAGTTCGTTGTGGGGTATCTATCTTGAATCAGTACTCTCGCAGTTCTGTTCTTGAACGAGAATGATTGTCTGGCCCGTTATTGTTTCCTCTCTGCTTTCTCAACACAGGGCACCCATCTCTCCTGAAACTGTTCCACCTATGTTGAAATCCTCTTTTGCCCAGTAGCCTGTGGAGGGCACAGTGCACAGGATAATGTGGTACAATATCCCTGAGATATTCCGACTTCACTCCCAAGCCCTCCAATCTCATTTTCCAGGACATCACTCCATCTGCTCAACAAATCCTTTACCAGGATTGTGCACAGTTTTGTTTAAGTTCTTATCAATCGATGTATTCGTAACCAAAGTTTTATGTTTTATGCCCATACTTTTCATCCTTCCACTCTACCTGCATAGCGTTGCGCAGACGTGAATATAGGAATGATATGAAGGAGCAATCCCAAAATGACATCGCAGCATTGTACTACATCAAAGTAACGAAAAACAGTAAACTCACAAGATGAACTGAAAATGCAGTCGAGTTTTGTAAAAATGGCGTTCAACTTTAGGCAAATGTTCATTGAAAACGCCCAATCAATTCTGACAATTTCTGCTTTTGTTCAGATTCTGTTGCAATCAGATAAGCATATGGAAAACAGCATACGGAATGATTGAATTGATAATCAAGTTAAGAAAAAACTTGCACAAGATTATCTGGACTGCATTTCGTTTCTATGTCTCGATCAAGTCACTTCAGGCATTCAGCATTCTCCTCATGAATCTGATTCTGATTGCAGCCATAATCTAAACGTTATGCAACACTTCTGATTTGATACAAACCTTGTCTGCCTTGACATATCAAGTGTACTTTTAAAAACGTCTAAACTGATATAAATGTGTCGATTTTTTCTACAGATATGGTTCGTGAGATCCACGTTCCACTATCATTTGAGTGAATCTTTTCCATCACATTTCGTGTAACTTCTGCTGCGACTTGCTTTCTGTCCATCCTCCCCGCTCTTTAACGTATCCCTTCACCAAAGGAACCATTTCCTTCCTGTCTTCGCTCGCGATGTCTCTCATTTTTTGATACTTCTTTACGCTTTATACATCCCTCCGAATCTTCCCTGCTCCAAGGACAAAAAAAACCCGTCTCCCAAAGTAGACCATACATACAACTCCAGACAATAGAAAATAGTGTGTTCAATCTTTTCTGAACCCTTGCACATAGAAATAGATCGTTCCAAAAGCTTCCAGAACTCTCACGGTGGTCTTACCGTTTATACCAAAACTGCAGGATACATTGATTTTTACTCTTCCACACAGACAGTTTCCAACATCTGTAACCAACTATGCTGAAGAGCGCTATAATCTCACTTTATCGTTCCCAAACTGTACTGGAATCAAGGGATATGGCGGAAGGACAGCCCAATGAATGTGTGATCAGCCATGATCCTATTGAATGAAAGAGCAGACTCTAGGAAACGAACGGCCTATTCCTGTTCTTATTACATATGGTCGGATGGAACTTAGCCAATTTTCGGGATTGACAGCTGAAATTTGGGGGAGTAAAACAAAATTGGACGAATACGTGTTTGATGGAATAACAAACCTCTTTTGTTCTGTATTGCTGTAATATTTATTCAATTACCCCATGTAGTTAGAGAAAGGGATTTCAGAGGTCTTGTTCATGACATGCCAATGAGGTTTCGAACGCTATTTAATGCAATTTCTCTGAGAAAGCTCTTGGGAGAAGTGAAGTCCTTGGAATTGAAAGGACAGTGAGATGGATAGTTTCAGTTTCAACATTGTTACAGCTGACTTTAAAGATTGTCGAATGCTTATTGGCACGTGACTGAAACTGGAGGGAACGAAATCATTGGAAAATTCAAGTAAAGCATTGGATGTCAGAGAACTGACAGTCTGTAGATCAGAAAATAAAACATTTTATTGAACTCACAGTTTGATCAGGGAGTCGACAATTTAACAGAAAACATGGTTATCTCTAAAAAATAGACGTTTGTCTAATTAATTCAAACTAACGTGAGTGCTGTTGTCACATGAATGACTCTCTGGAGACCTGACGCGTTTATAAATGTCATCACCTTGATCATGTACCAGCCACAGACATTCAGTACCGACAGAAGTAATTGTTTCTTGAATATGGGGAAACCATGGATTTTGCTCATGAAAGAAATATGTTATCCGATTCTAGCAGTTATTTGTATACCAGGTAAATCATTCTAGTCTGTTTGTTTTTGAGTCAGTGATTTTCTATCATTGCTAATGCCCTATTGTGAAAAGAGCCATTTGCCAATGGCAATGTTTTTTTTTAACACAGTGTCACCACAACAAAATCAATAATGGTTTGTGGACACTTTCCTACTTTCTCAAAATGTGAGTGGTGTAATAATGACGTAATATAACTGACCTCTGCAAATTTATTTTTCTTAATTCTTACACCATCATACTGTAGTCGATAGAATACCGACAGAGCTGGCATTATGAAAGGTTCGGCAGCTCAGTGGTTAGAACTGCTGCCTCACAGTAGAAGGGACCTGAGCACGATTCCATCTTCAGGCGTTAGTCAATATATAGCTGGCTCTGGTTGCCTCCCACAGTTGAAAACTGTGCATGTTATGTGGATTGGCAGTGGTAAGTTGCCCATAATGTGCAAGAAGTGTAAAGTAGGTGCATAAGCTTTTGGTAATGCAGGGGGAACCTGATTAGTGTCATGGGTCTGGATGGGGTGCTCTTTGGAGTGTCAGTGTGCAATTATTGGACTGAATGACTTGTATTCCCCTGTAATTATGTTATGAATTACTTGACTTGTGTTCAAATATTGGTAGTAAATATCTTCACATGTATTTCATTCATGCGTTCGTACATTGACATAAAACTGAGGGGTGGTGATGCAGTAGTGATATATTCGCTGGACTATTAATTCAGAGACACAGTTGATGTACTGGACTGTTGCGTAAAAATCCCGACTCAGTCAGCATTGCATTTTGAATTTCAGAAAATATAAAATTAATGCAATGCTCTCACAGACACACATGGAAGTCCATTGTGTGAATTTGCATTTGCAGAATTATATTGGTAGGTGCATTCTATTCTGTTCTACAAGTACGTAACCTGTAGTCAGTCCCTACTTTGGAAATGAAACATTCTGACACAAGTTTGGAATATGTATGGACTCGAACCTCACACTGCTGTTGCATTGTATGAGATGAGATGTCACTCTTTTTCGAACACTCGAGAATGTCACTTGAAAAAAGTTCTGGGTTTTACATTTTAATGAATCGAAAACTGTAACCCTTTCTCAAATATGAAATACTTGACACCAATCTCGGTTCATTCGAAATGTCTCATTAGTGCATGACATATTGATCATTTGTGTTAAATTCTATGTCCTGTGATCCTACTCCACGACGTACATGATGAAGGAGCATGGGGCCGAAGGCTTGTACATCCAAATAAACCTGTTGTAACAAAGCTGTTGTCGTGTATTTTTTTTAAAAATTTCATCCGCCTCCTCATCATAATCCAATGACGAATCGATATCTGGCACTGATTGTTGAGAAAACCTTACTGAGGTAACTAACGTTCGTTATGAAAGTTAAATACCATCCTTAACTCTTCAGGCCGATGCATAACTTTATGTATGTCTCGTAAGTTAGCTTTGGAGAATGAGACATATGCAATGAGTGCCAGCTAAGCGCATGACGCCGTCATCCAATGAATGTTTTTTTTTAAAGTACTACTCTTCTCTATCTCTCACAGCGAATTCGATGACGATATTGATTCTGTTGCGAGGGAACTGTGGTCTTTCCAAATGTATCTCTGTTTACATGGTGGCTATGGCGACTTCTGATCTATTGGCCATGATCATTAATATTGTCGTGTATCGCATTTTGAACTACTATTTTCCATTTTCCTTCTTGTCTCACACGCCTGTATGCTTATTCATTATATACATGACTACCATCACTCTCGATCTCACTGTTTGGTTCACCGTTTCATTCACATTTGACAGATTTGTGATGATCTGCTGTCAGGAGTTCAAAAAAAAGCATTGCACACAAAGAACCGCTATCACATTATTAATAATCATATCAGGCCTGATCCTGTTGAAGAATATTCCGGTGTTGTTTGCATATGAACCTGAGAAGATCGTTCAAAAAGTCCAGTGGGGCTGTAGAACAAGAGCAACTTTCTTCGCTTCACGTCTTGGGATGACGTTTGTCTGGTTTTACAGCGCCTCTGTTGCTTGGATTCCATTTCTGCTAATATTCGTGTGCAATTCTTTAACCGTCTACCGCATTTTTGTGGCAAATAGAAGGCGTGTTGGACTCCAGAGGCACAGAAATGGGAATCAAAGCAATTCAGTGGGCGAGAACCGGAGGAAATCTATCATTTTATTATTCTCTGTGTCAATAAGCTTCATCGTACTTTGGTTGACATATTCCCTATGTTTGGTCATCACCAGAGTTTCACACCCTAATTATTACCGAGGCGACTTCGCAAACCCTGAATATATCGCAACGGAAACAGGAAATATCTTGAAGCTGCTGAGTTGTTTCCTTAATCCATGTATTTATGCAGCAACACAGAACAAATTCAGGGAAGCACTGCTTAACTTTATGAAACCTGTAGGGAAAAAGACCCTCAGAATATGTTAAAAATAATAAACAGAGTATTTACTTTCAAAGTACAACAACGTAGCAGAGTTTTCATTTCATGAATTTCTAATACAATAGATTTTTATTAGACTCTGGTGATGTCCATACAAAAAAAAAGTTTTTAGCTTACATTAATTAGTTTTAATTTCGGACAAATTATTCTGCATTTTTTTCTATTTATTATAATTGTTTTTGTTGTTACAAGTAAGATATTAATTCAAAGGGAACAATTTTCAACTTTGTGAATCAGAATTTTTAAAAAGTACAATGAATGCGGAAAAGATGTCTCACCTATGAATTAATATCAAAGGAATCTGACCACATATCAGGATCCAATGTGACTGTGTTGTTTTTAAGTTTACGCTGGAAACAATCTAAGATTACTGTCATGCTTCACAATTCAGCTTGTTTATGTGTGTGTGTGTGTGTGTGTATATGTGTGAGTGATATGTGTGTGTGAGAAATGTGTGTGTGTATGTGTGTGTGAGAAATGTGTGTGTGTATGTGTGTGTGTGATGTGTGTGTGGGATGTGTTTGTTTGTGTGTGTGTGATGTGTTTGTTTGTGTGAGTGTGTGATGTGTTTGTTTGTGTGCGTGCGTGTTTGTGTGTTTGTGTGTGTGTGTGATGTGTTTTTGTGTATTAGTGTGTGTGTATGAGTGTGTGTGTGTTTGAGAGAGAGTGTGTATGTGTGTGTGAGAGAGTGTGTGATGTGTTAGTGTGTGTGTGAATGTGTGTGTGTGGTGCGTGTGTGTGAGATGTGTGTGTGTATGTGTGTGTGAGTGAGTGATGTACTTGTGTGTGTGTGAGTGTGTGTGAATGTGTGATGTGTTTGTTTATGTGTTTGTGTGTGTGGTGTGTTCGTGAGAGAGTGTGTGTGGTGTTTGTGTGTGTGTAGCGGGTGTGACTGTGTGAAGGGTGTGTATATGTGGGGTGTGTGTGGAGGGAGGTGTGGGTATGTGTGTGAGTGTGTGGGGTGTGTGTGTGTGAGTGTGAGTGTGGGGGGTGTGTGTGAATGTGTGTGGGGTGTGTGTGTGTGATTGTGTGTGCGCGGTGTGTGTGTGAGTGTGTGTTTGGGGTGTATGTGTGTGTGGGGTGTGTGTGTGTGGGGTGTGTGTGTGTGTGTGTGTGTGTGTGATGTGTTTGTTTGTCTGTGTGTGTGTGAGAGAGAGACGTGATTGTGTGTTTCTGTTAATATTTGTATTTGTTTTAATTTATTAACTACGCTGAACCATGAATTTCTTTCGGCAATGTGAGTAGACAGAATCGATCTGCTGTTTGGAGACAACGTCTTAGCTCTTATTCTTCACAGAAAATCCAAACCTGATTTTCACACAGCTGAGAGGGTGTTGCTGGGAAAGGCACTGCAGGTCAGGAAGCATCCGCGGAATGTGAACCCTGATGAAAGGCTCAAACACGAAATAGCGATTTTCCTGCTCCTGGGATGCTGCCTGACCTGCTGTGCTTTTGCAGCAACACACTCTCAACTCTGATCTCAGCATCTGCAGACCTCACTGTCTCCCTGACTTTCACACAGCGTCATTCACCAAAACAACTCCGAGCAGCCAACCCTCAGATGAGACAGAAATTGCTGTAGACTGCAGGTGGTCAGTCAGAAACACAGGAAAAAAAATGAGAAAACAGCTGAAGAATGTGGTAAAATCTCTCTTGAGGCAAATCTGAAGACTTGACAAAAATGCGGACGGAAATACATGTTTTATCAAACGACTCCTTGATGATTAATCTTAGTTTCACCTCTTTTCCTGTAATTCTTACTTATTGAAAACTTAAAAGAAAATAATTAACGTTGTGCTTTGTGGGCACATTCCTTTGATTTCCTATTGGATATTTTCTATGGGTGACTTTATGTTATGAATGTTTCCTTTAAAATTGTACAGATAGCATATCCTTTTCAAGGTACCATTTTCAGTCTCTAGAGTCAAAGCTTAAAAAAGCAATGGGCTTCAGGAGTAAAACCTGTCTAATAATTAATTGAATTGACTACAGAGACTAAAATCAAGTGGACCAGTTTAATGTCATAACAAAAACAATCAAAGCTTTTACTGTGACAAACGTGGATACATTGCAAAACATTTACTTGAATATGGGACATGATCATCCCCCAAAATGACATTGAAACTTCATGCTGGGTAAATTCTAAGAAACAAAATTCGAAAAAAAAGGTCTTTTCTTACTATCCTGGTTATTGGGTGTTACTAAATAAAGCGTAGTTTATGGACTAGATGGAACAGGCAATATTTTTTAATTAGTCGATAGCGCAACCAGGCATTATGCCTCAACACTCCGTGGTCAGTTAATTAATGAATCGTACATTTATTTCAACATTGAAAATAAGAACACGTTTAGAAGAAGGATTGTGAACAAGCGAACAATACTCCCCAAAAGTGTGTTGACACCTCAGTGCCAGGGTCAGGGACGTCTCAGATCGAGCTGACAGGACTCTTAATGGGAAAGGTGAGTAGCCAGAAGTCGTGGTAAACATCGGTGAGAACAACAAAAGGATGAGGACGTGAAAAGTGAATATAGTCAGTTGGTTAAGAAGCTAAACTGCCGGATAATCAGAGTAGTGCTCTCAGGATTGCGACTTAAACCACGGGCATGAGGCTAGGAAAAGTGTGTGTGTGCAGTTGAACACGCGGCTGGTGTTGGAGGGAGGGTTTCAGATGTGTTCATCATTGCGATACATTCTGGAGAAGGTGTGACCTGTACAAGAAAGACGTGTTGCACCTGAACAGGAGAGGCATCAGTATCTTTGCCGGGACGTTTGCAATAGCTCTTCATTCAGGAAGGTATAAACTCGTTTGGCAGGGAGATGGGAACCGGAGACACGTGGTTCGACACGTGGTTCAGGGAAGCTGTATCATGCAGATACAGCGAGAACAGAATCTGTGAGGAAGGATAAAAACTTCATCGGTCAACGTTGCAGTCAGTGTGTTTGATTGAAGTGCATCTATTTTAACACAAAAGAGTTAGGATCATGGATGATGAATTTAGAGCATAGGGTTATGAATGAGTCTTGGATGTTCTGAAGTTTACATGTTTCAAAATTAATAGGGAGGGAGGTAAAAGAGGTGCTGGAGTGGAATCGCTAATCGGAGATAGTATCACAGCTGCAGAAAAGGACGTCTTCGGCGAGAGTTTGCTTATTGAGTCAGAATAGGTGAAATACAGAACCAGGAAAGGAACACTCAATTTGTTGGGAGTTTTCCACAGATCCCCAATACCAACAGAGACATGGAGGAGCAGATTGGATGGCAGATTTTGGAAAAGTACAAAAGTAGCAGGGTTGTTGTAATGGGTGACATCAACTTCTTAAATATTGGTTGGCAATTTCTTAGGGAATATAATTTGTGAACAAATTCTGTCAGGTGTGTCTGCGAAGGATTCCTCACTCATTGTGGCGATAGACCGATTAAAGGGGAAGCCATTTTAGATTTGGTGCTGAGCAAAGAGTCAGGTCAGGTGGAAGATCTCTCAGTTGGAGAGCATTTCAGAAATAGCGATCACAACTCTTTGATCATTATAATAGTCATGGTGTGAGACAGAAGCAGACATCATGGAAAAGCATTTAACTGGGGGAGGGGAAATTACAGTGCTGTTATTTCAGGAACTTCAGGAAACAAATGGTCAAGGGATCCACTTTGTTATTTTCATTAATGACTGGGATCAGGAAGAGGAAGGATTGATTAGTAAGTTTGCTGGTAAAACGAAGGATGGTGGAGTTATGAATAGTGTGGAAGCTGTTGTGCTTTGACAAAGGGACATTGAAAGAATGCAGACCCTGTCAGATTAATGGCAGTATCAATTCAAACTGGAAAAGAGAGAAATGATTCATTTTGGAAGTTCGGATTTGAATGCAGATTACAGGTTTGAAGTAAAGTTTTGACAGTGTTGGGTAACAGAGGGATCTTGGGGTCCATGTAATTGGATCTCTCAAAGTTGCCACTCAAGTTGATTGGTTTCTTAAAAAGGTGAACGTTTTGGTGTTGTCCAGTCGCAGGGGACGAGTTTTAAGAGCGACGAGGTTATGCTGCAGCTCTATGTAAGCCTAATTATGTAACACCTGGAATATTGTGTTCACTTCTGGTCACATCATGGTAGGAAGGATATGCAAGCTTCAGACATGGTGCAGAGTTGATTTATTGAAATGCTGCGTGGACTGGAGAATATGTCTTATAAAATAGGTTAGGGAACGAGGGCTTTTTTCCCATTTGGAGTGAAGAAAGATGAGAAATGACTTGATAGAGGTGCACTAGATGATAAGAGGCAAAAACAATTTGGGTAGCCCAAGAGAGTATCCCAGGCCAGAAATAGATATCACGACAGTGCATAATCTTATATTGATTGGAGAAAGGTTTTTGGCGAGATGGCAGAGGTAGGTTCTGCTAACACAGAAAGGTCTGTGGAATGATCTGCCAGCAGTCGTAATGGAGTCAGATGCATTTAGAATATTTAAGTTACTCTTTTGCAGGAACATAAATGATAGTAAAATGAAGGGTATGTCAATCTGTTTGATTGTACACTAAGATGAAAGCTCGGCTCAACATGGAGGGTCAACGGGCCTGTACTCTGCAGTGCTGTTCTGTAATGTGTTTCCTGTTTTTCCAGGACGTTCAGATCATCAAGTCTGCTCTACATTGAAAATGTTTATTGCTGACAATCATCCCACAAATCTTTATCCGCTTGCTACCTCGACCATTTGTTGCCTGGGTCCCTCAGAAATACGCAGAACTACGTTTTCAAACATTTACTTTTTACGTCTCGTCCATTCTCTGCAACATTAAATCATCAGGTTCACCATTCTCCGAATGAAACACGTCATGATCAATCATATCCTAAATGACTTCGTTCATGCTCTTGGAAAGTCATCCATGGTTACACTTCACAATTACATTGTGGGAAAGGTATTTTAGCTTAGTTTACTCTCACTCATGAAAACAATATTTTCTGCTCTAAATCCGAATATCTAATTATTTGTTCAATGTGAGCATGTTTGTGCCACGGCCTAAAACTGAAATTGTGGTCCACGTTGTTCTTCAAATGCTTCTTGGTAAACACAAAAGTGAGTTGTTTGGGTTTTGCTTCAGGGAATGGATAGATACAGCTGATTATTGACCCTTGCACAAGCAGATACAAAGAATAGCAGACGTTTGTTCTCAGTGGAGCCAGCACTGAACGACTCCCAGTGACTGACCTCCATCGGACCTTATCACAACATTGCGTACATATATTCCACTCTTTTAAATATAAATCTGATGTTGTCTGTATGCCTGCCGATGAACCTGATGCTTCGGATGTCTTGGCTTACTGCATCATTCCTCCAAGGCTCACAAACAAATTCTTTTACTGTAATTAGGCATACGTTGTCACAGTAAACTAATTAAGACAATTGAATTTTAACTGTTGGAACTTTTAAAGCAGTCTTGAAGAATTCAGAACGTACGAAGTCAGATTTGAAACTGGCAGCTCACTCTGATTTTGGATGCATCAAACACTGTACTTACTGAAGTCTTAGCTCTCTCATAATTTCATCTTTAACAATAATTTTCTCTATCAATAAATCGAACAATTGTAAGTTGAGGTGCACTTTAATTGACTGGACCATTAACCAATAATTTTGCTTCGAATGGAATGGGAAGATTTTGTGAATATGATGAACGAAACTATGAATGTTGGGTGCCAGTGTCAACTAAAAAGTAAACTGAATTCTCATATGCCTACTGTGCAAAATACTCTTTCATTTCACATTGTTCTAGACAGTGATTATCTTTGTTACATTCTAGCATTTGAAAGTTAATGGGAAGAAATATGAAAAAAACACAGGGGTCTCGATGCACATTGAACTAGAGTCAACAATTTGTCTGTTGCCTCATGTATGCTGTTATCAGTTTATTTCCGGTAAATGAAGAGATTTCTGTCTTTGAAAAACAATTTTTAAAATAATCCTTCATATGAAGATGGTGAATGTGATAAAGATCATAAACTTCTTGAATAATTTGCTCCAAGGGTATCTGAGAGACGGATTGACATACACTTGGAGAAGCAATGCCGAATTAGGAACAGTCAACATAGGTTTGTTCGTAGAAAATCGTGTCTCAGAAATCTGATTTTTTGACACGATGAACATAAAGATACATGAAGCTAGGGTTCGTAGCAAAGTGAGATGAACTTCGGTTTGACGGTAGGAGACAGATTTGGGTAAGCAAGAATTGTTTCTCAGATTGATGGCCAGTGGTGAAGTGTGTGGATGGGTGATGGTTCCACTGTTGCTTGTCTTTGGTATAAACGATTGGGATGCGAATTTAGGAGTCATGGTTAATCAATTAGGGTAATGACACCAAAATTGTTCGTATATTTGACAGTGTAGAAGATTATCTTAGAATACAAAGGAATCTTGATCAATTAAGCCAGTTAGCTGAGGGGTGGCAAGTGGAGTTTAATTTAGATAAAGATGCTTTCGTTCGTTCTGGCAACAGAAGGAATGACAGGATTTACACAGTTAATGTTCAGGCCTTCCCGTTGCTACATGAGTATTTTTCTTTTGTCCTATTTCTGTCCCTTACGGATTGAAATTGGCGTTGGAAGCCAAAATTAATTATTCAACCAACTAGCCATTTCGTCAGCTAATCTTGCCGTTTTAACTTTCAACTCTTCCACATGATTTCCCATGACTTCGGGAAGTGATTTTTTGAACCCCAAAGAAGAAATCTTGTCTCTAAAAGTGTCATAGTTTTGCTGTATCTTTAATGCCCATATCCACTCTTAAAATTACTTTGTTCTATCCTTTAAATCTCAATGTAGGTTTGACGATTGTCCCTCCGCAGGCTACTGAAATGCTCCCTGTAGATTTCTGGCAAAAACTCATTTGAACCTAAAATGGCTGTCTTCACTTCATCCAAATACCTCCTCTGATAAGTGATGCAAATAACTCACTGGCTCAAACCGACAAGTTTGTTTGTATCAGCAAATTCCACTTGGACACTGGCCCCTTCATTTGATTAGCCACCTTGTCAAATGAGATAGATAAAGACCTCTACATCCTTTTAGTCGAATGTAGACCATGATTGAATGCATTTGAGCAAATTCCCAAAAGGCCTTTGGTTGCCAACGGTTTGCTCGTCCACCTCTCTTCGTCACGAAGCTTAACTTCAACATTCATCACCATCCTTTTAAGCTGACTTTCCTGCCTAAGTGTCAACTTTTAAAGTTAAAAACTCCCCTCTCTTTCCTTTCCCTCCTGTACTTTGCTGTGTTATTCTGCAAGGACATTTCGTTCTTTTCTTTCTGCTAACTCAACTCTTAATCGTGATTCATACAGTTTCACGTCTTTTTCGCCTTTCCTTTTCTCTTGCCTCTATCTCAAGCTGCTTCATTTTCAATTCAATTTTTCACTAAATCTAAAGCTTCTGATGGCGTTTCCAGCATATTGAAATGCAGAGTGATTGTTTTAATTATCTTTTTCTTCCTCGTGGAAGGAGGCAGCTTCAACTCCAGCTGGACTGCCAATTCCAGCAGCTTCTCCTTGATCGCCTTTTGGAAAGATCACAAAGTCAGTTTTTCCACCACCAGAAAGCTCTTGGTGACTGATGAAGCCATTACTGCATCAAGCACTGCTTACAACAAACGAGTTCAACGCCCAGCCCAATAGAAACTAACAGCGACCACTCGCCAAATTCGAGTCTTCCAACCCTTATCCCATTTCAAAATCTTAAAGAAAATCCGGCTACGACACCCCAGTTTACATGAAGCAGCCAGATCCCCTCACATCAATTCAAAAAGTTAGCCCAGATCCAAACATTTCTCATTTTTTTAAGCAGTTGTGTGGTGGATATTCTAGGGCTGACGCATCAAGTCCAAACACTCAGTTTTAAACAAATCAGAATTTATTTACGTACAAACAAAAGAAAACCAAATTTAGAATTGCATAACTATTTGAACTCTCAATCAACTCTATCACAACTTAATGATGTTGTTCCAAATTCCTGAAATGTCCCTCAAATTCTCTTTCACAGAAGGGAATTTCAAACTCAGGTTCTTACAGGAGAGATGTCAGAAGGAGAAGGGATCGGCATGAAAGTGCTTCACTGAGTCCACAGCAGCTTTTTTGATTTCCCACCTAAAGCTTGAAGAGGACATTTTTTTAAAAAAATCAGCTTGCCCAAACCAACCCTAACCATGCTCTGAACTTTGAGAACTCGCCACTCTGTTCTGATTGGACAAGTGTTTAAATAAAAATTGAACGATTTTTCAAGCAAACATATCCAGACATATTGGAACCTCTGTCTTTATGCGCACTCTGAAATAAAAAAACGCGGACAGAATGGCCTTGTAAAGGAAGCAGCATGGTCACAAGAGCTATCTGAATTTTTCAAGTTAAACACTTACTTGTCAGGTGGAGTGAAGGGCATGAAGGAGTTAAAATGAGACATGATGTCAAATCTCAGATTTTACATATCCATTTCTTTTTAACACAATTCCCATTATGGATAGTTATGTATGGCTCTAAGACTTAGAGTGCTGCATGCGTGTTGGAACTTATCCAATGTCATTTGGTGACGTCATTCCCTTTGGTTATGCCATTTCCCGGGTGTCATCATTTTCTGTGGTGATGTCATTTCCCATAGCTGTGTCATTTCCTGCTCTTTTTCTCAGGGCGTGGTAAGTGTAATCCCAGTCAATGTGATTGTTGGTAGAGTTCTGCTTCGAATGCCATGCCTCCAGGACTTCTCGTGCGTGTCTCTGCTGGGCTTGTCCTTGGATGGATGTGTTGTCCCAGTCATGGTGATACCCGTCGTCATGTATATGTAATGATAATATTGAGAGTACTCGTGTCTTTTTGTGGCAAGTTGATGTTCATGTGTCCTCGTGGCTGGTTTTCTGCCTGTTTGTCCAATGTAGTGTTTAGTAGAGTTCATTCAAGATATTTAAAAATAAAGCAAATGAACTTGAAAGACCCTACACAGAAAACAAACAAAAGTAACGCCATTTACAAAATAGAGGGGTAACGAATCGTCTGAAAACAAACCTTCCATCTCAGCGAGCAAACTTACATCCAGAAGTTAGTTTAGGGTTTAACCCCGGACAAACGTAAAGCTGAAATTGTCAGGGAAATATTTAGGTCTCTCAGAGAAATAGACGTTTGCAGTAGAGAAAGAGAAACATAAATTACAATTGAGGAAAATGGAATGAGAAGATAAACAGAGAGAGAGGAAGAGAGAGAAAAACAGAGATAAGGTTCTTCGCTGAGCAAAGAGAGAGATAAGAAAGGGAGAAAGAAAGAGAGTGAGAAGAAAGGGAGACAGAAAGTGAGAGAGTAGAAAGAGAGAGATAGAGAGAGAAGAAATGGAAAGACAAAACGAGTGACAATTTAAAACTTCAGAAGTTTCGATATGGTCAGCAAAGTCAAGTTAAGAGGATGGAGGTTGAAAAAGTCGGTAGTGATATGTACAATATGTCAGTACTCTGCCACATTTTGATGAGGAAGATGTTGAAGCTTTATTTATTTTACATTTGAAACTTTGGGGAGGCAGATGGAACAGTCCGAGGTTTTATGGCTCATGATAATCCATATACAACTGGTTGGCAGAGCTATTGAGGTAATTGTCGCACTCTCAGATAAGGTATCAAGTGACTATGAAGAGGTTAACGATCAGTTGTCACCAGAAGCATACAGACAGCAGTTCAGAAACATAATGAATGAAGCAAATCAGACTAACTTTGAGTTCTAAAGAATTAAATATGGTCATTTTGCTCGGTGAGTGCGTGCTTTAAAAAACTTTAAGACTACTGAGTCTCGACGAGAGATCTTTTCTCTGGTTGAGTTTAAAAACTCACTTTCAGAGCTGGTAAGAATTCACGTGGAGGAACAGAAAGTTCAGGAAGTGAGAAGGGCAGCAGAATTAGCAAATGAGTACATGTTGCTTCATAAAACAAGGTTCCGAACACAATTTCGACCTGTGAGAGATAGAAGTTGGGAGAAGGGAGATCGCAAACTACTTAACAAAGAGTGGAGAGCACTGGTAAGACTTTAGCACAGATTTTAAAAAGATGCCCAAGAGGGGCAAAACAGGAGAAGTACCTCAGACGTTTCCACTCTGGTAAAGTGGGACATGTAAAGTCACCGTACTGGTCAGTAAAGAAATGAACTGTGCAAACAAAGGATGTGGTAAGCGATGCTAAGCTAGTGGCATTAGTGAAGGTACTAAAATAATCCCAAGAAGAACCAAGGAGCTGCAGGACAGTGCACAGCCTAGGCAGGGGCTGGGTATGGAGTTAGTACCTTATCTCGAACAAGAGTTCGATTCTGTGGCTAAAGTTGACTCAGAAAGAACGGGTGAGAAAGAGATGCAGGATCTCACCAGTCACTGATCTTGAGAGATGAGCAAATATGCATTCTTTCTGATCTATTAGCCGTGGATGTGGTGATTTGTGGGATAGGTGGACAGAAATTTAGCTATGCCCTATGTTAGATCCAGTTGGAGTTCCAACTTAAGACTGAGGAAGTTACAGTGGGAGTGATTGACAGAGTGTCAATTCCAGTTATTCAGTTTGTTCTTGGGATTGTTTTGGCAGGATCCGAGGTGGAGTGACACCCCTTGTTGTGGAGAAGCCGAAAAGGAAGACCAAGAAACGGAGGTGTTAAAACAGATATATCCTGGTAATTTCCCAGACTGTGCAGTAACTAGATGTCACTATCATAAGTAACACCACGAAGAGAGAAGTAAAGTGAAAGATTCTGGAGTTGAAGTTGCGTTAGCAGACACCCTGCCTGACGTAATGGTGCAGGAAAACCTGAAGAGGCAGTGAGTCAGGATGGGGTGTTTAATCTTCGAAGGCTAAGAGACTTGCAGTGGCAAGACAAGACGATGAAAAGTTTGATATGTGCATGAGTACTACGAAAAGAGGTAAAACATTTTTCTGGAAGGTTATTATCTGGAAGATAGAATCCGAAGGCAGAAACTGAGATCATGGCTGATTAGTGCAGATGGGAAATCGGCTGATGTGCACCAGATGGTGTTGCTGGGTGCACACAGACTGGAGATTTTACAGGTAGCACATGAATGAGCATCGGAGGACACCTAAGAGTAGTAAAGGCACAGACGAAGGTACATTTTTATCATTGGCCTGGACTGCACAAGAACTTGTTAATACGTGTGATACATGCCACAGGTGGTAATAAAACCAGCACCTTTGTTGCCAATTCACACATTTGAAGATCATTTCACGCAGGTTGTAAACGACCACCCTCCTCTGACTTCTAACACTGACTTCAGTTTTTATTGAACTCAATTATTCCGGCTCTGTTGTGTGACGTTGATTTCATCCCCGTCCGAGTCTATTAGGTCATGGGAACTAATCTCTTGCCGTCATAACTGCTTTCCTCAACTGTATCGGGATACTACGGTTTTATTCGTTAGCTTTGGTATTTACTGCGTTTTAACATCTGTTTTTACTCATAAATCATTCATTCAAACTATTGATTTTATAGTTTGGTATATGTGCAGTCACTTTTGCAAAAGGTTTGGCCAATACTGATAGAAAGTAGCCGGCTTATGTTGTTCAACGTTTGCATTAATATTCTTCCGTAACAGATCAAAACCAAAAAGCCACAGAAAAGATTTGGTAGGTCTGGTGGCATCGCATCTCGAGAGACAGAAACACAGGCAACTGTCATTGAATTTGGAATGCGAACGCCATTTGTCTCTCTCTGTACCATCTCATCAGACCTCATGCGTTTCTCCAGCACTATATTTTGTTTTGAATATTGCAGATCTCCAGCGTCCAGAGCTTTGTTTTATTTCACGTTTGATGACTTTACTTATATTCAGTCATGGTATAGGTTTCAAGAGATAATCAGAAATCAATTTATGAATACGTAATCCAGAACTAAATTTCAATCAGTAATTTCTGTTTTTCTTTATGTCTTCAAGATGGCAAATTAGTTAACTGCAGAGGAAATCACCATCAACTCTATTACATTGCATTAAATATTGAAGGACTAACTACAAGTTTTGCGTTAAACCTCGATCTATGCTTTCCTGGATCAATTGGCAAGTGGTAAGTAATTGAGCAAATGCGATATTTTTGGCTAGGCAATTGGATCATAGAATCACAGAATCACGACAGTGTGAAAACAGACCCTTTGGCCGAACATGTCCACACGAGCCCTCCGAAAGATAATCCCCTGAGACCTATTCCCCTAATGCTATATTTACTCTAAACAACATATCCCGGAAAATAATGGGAAATTGAGTATGGCTGCAATCGAACCTGGGTCACTGGCGTTTTAGGGCAGCAGCACGCCCCACTGAGCCACTGTGTCGCCCTACAGAATGGCGGATTCAGTTCAAGATGCTGAACTAACGTGAGGGCAGCAGAAAGCAGAGTAATTTCATCCATATCTCTCGAATGTCCGCTATGAAGAGATTCCTGGAAAATTGTCTGTGATGTCCCGTGAGGTCCATCTCAACATGATATGTATGTACCTATCAGGCAGGAAAGAAATGGTCGTGTGAGGGAGCCTTGGTTGACGAGGGATGTTGAATGTCTAGTAAAGAGGAAGAAGGAGGCTTACATAAGGTTGAGGAAACAGGGTTCAGACAGAGCAGTGGAGGGATACAGGATAGCCAGAAGGGACCTGAAGAAAGGGATTAGGAGAGCTAAGAGAGGGCATGAAAAATCCTTGGCGGATAGGATCAAGGATAACCCCAAGGCATTTTATGCGTATGTGAGAAACCTGAGAATGATGAGAACGAGGGTAGGTCCGATCAAGGACAGTAGTGGGAGACTGTGTATTGAGTCGGAAGAGATAGGAGAGGTCTTGAACAAGTACTTCTCTTCAGTATTTACGAACGAGAGGGACCGTATTGTTGAAGAGGAGAGTGTGAAACGGACTGTTAAGCTTGAAGAGATACCTGTTAGGAAGGAAGATGTGTTGGACATTTTGAACAACTTGAGGATAGACAAGTCCCCCGGGCCTGACGGGATATATCCTAGGATTATGTGGGAAGCAAGAAAGGAAATTGCAGTACCGTTGGCAATGATCTTCTCGTCTTCACTGGCAACGGGGGTGGTACCAGGGGACTGGAGATGAGCGAATGTTGTGCCCCTGTTCAAAAAAGGGAATAGGGATAACCTCGGGAATTACAGGCCAGTTAGTCTTACTTCTGTGGTAGGCAAAGTAATGGAAAGGGTACTGAGGGATAGGATTTACGAGTATCTGGAAAGACACTGCTTGATTAGGGACATCCAGCACGGATTTGTGAAGGGTAGGTCTTGCCTTACAAGTCTTATTGAACTCTTTGAGGAGGTGACCAAGCATGTGGATGAGGGTAGAGCAGTGGATGTAGTGTACATGGATTTTAGTAAGGCATTTGATGAGGTTCCCCATGGTAGGCTTATGCGGAAAGTCAGGAGGCATGGGATAGAGGGAAATTTGGCCAATTGGATAGAAAACTGGCTAACCGGTCAAAGGCAGAGAGTGGTGGTAGATGGTAAATATTCAGCCTGGAGCACAGTTACAAGTAGAGTTCCGCAGGGTTCAGTTCTGGGTCCTCTGCTGTTTGTAATTTTTATTAATGACTTAGATGAGGGTGTCGAAGGGTGGGTCAGTAAATTTGCAGATGATACGAAGATATGTGGAGTTGTGGACAGTGAGGAGGGCTGTTGTCGGCTGCAGAGGGACTTAGATATGATGCAGAGCTGGGCTGAGGAGTGGCAGATGGAGTTCAACCCTGCCAAGTGTGAGGTTGTCCATTTTGGAAGAACAAATAAGAATGCGGAATACAGGGTTAATGGTAGGGTTCTTAGTCAGGTGGAGGAACAGAGGGATCTTGGGGGTCTATGTACATAGATCTTTGAAGGTTGCCACTCAGGTGGATAGAGTTTGTAAGAAGGCCTATGGAGTATTATCGTTCATTAGCAGAGGGATTGAATTCAAGAGTCGTGAGGTGATGTTGCAGCTGTACAGGACTTTGGTTAGGCCACATTTGGAGTACTGTGTGCAGTTCTGGTCGCCTCACTTTAGGAAAGATGTGGAAGCTTTGGAGAGGGTGCATAGAAGATTTACCAGGATGTTGCCTGGAATGGAGAGTAGGTCGTACGAGGATAGGTTGAGAGTTCTCGGCCTTTTCTCGTTGGAACGGCAAAGGATGAGGGGTGACTTGATAGAGGTTTATAAGATGATCAGAGGAATAGATAGAGTAGACAGTCAGAAACTTTTTCCCCGGGTACAACAGAGTGTTACAAGGGGACATAAATTTAAGGTGAAGGGTGGAAGGTATAGGGGAGATGTCAGGGGTGGGTTCTTTACCCAGAGAGTGGTGGGGGCATGGAATGCGTTGCCCGTGGGAGTGGTCGAGTCAGAATCATTGGCGACCTTTAAGCGGCATTTGGATAGGTGCATGGATGGGTGCTTAATCTAGGTTAGAAGTTCGGCACAACATCGTGGGCCGAAGGGCCTGTTCTGTGCTGTATTGTTCTATGTTCTATGTTCTATGTAACAACCACATCTTCTCGCAACATTGTTATTAACTGGTGTTATGGACCAAGCCAGGCCACAATAAAAAAAAGATGCTGAACCCTCATCTTTTCTTATTTCAAATGAACATGTGAAGTGCATATTTGAGTTTTAATGCAGCTGGTCATAGCTCTCGGCTTTGAAAAAAGCAGAATTTATTTAAACACTACAGTTGAAAAGCGAACAAAAGAAAGCAGAATTTAGAATATCTTTACTAAACTTTCTGAAAACCCGAAGACTTGACATAGCAACTTAACGATGGATCTGTTCGAATTCCCACAACACCTACATGCACACACCTTGGGAAAAGTTAAATTCAAACACAGGTTCTGAAAGATAGGAGAGATTTCAGACAGAAAAAGTAGTCAGGGAGTATTTGCTGAAGCATGGGAACTTTTACGTTGTAGCAGTTTCCATGTCTGATATCAGCAGCTTCGAAGCGACAACTAAAATTAAAGTACACAAAACCATAATTGGGAGAACTAGCCACTCCCCTACCTTTGTTAAACTTGGCTCTTTCCGAGACATTTAGGCACATCTGCCTTTATGCCCTCTCATTAAATAAAAACTCCAACGACAGAATAGCCTTGTAACAGCATCATCCCAATTAGAAACCACGTTTGGCATTAATGAGTGACAGACCCTATGGAATTTTACTTGTAAAATAGTACATTAGCGGCGCAAATTAGCCGATTCATTGAACATAGAACACAGAACAGTACAGCACAGAACAGGCCCTTCAGCCCACGATATTGTGCCGACCACTGATCCTCATGTATGCACCCTCAACTTTCTGTGACCATATGCACGTCCAGTAGTTTCGTAAATGTCCCCAATTACCTTGCTTCTGCAACTGCTGTTGGCAACGCATTCCATGCTCTCACAACTCTCTGTGTAAAGAACGCGCCTCTGATATCCCCTCTATACTTTCCTCCAACCAGCTTAAAACTATGACCCCTCTTGTTATACATCTCTGCCCTGGGAAATAGTCTCTGCCTATTGACTCTATCTATGCCTTTCATTATCATGTATACCTCAATTAGGTCCCCTCTTCTCTTCCTTTTCTCCAATGAAAAAAGTCCGAGATCAGTCAACCTCTCTTCATAAGATAAGCCCTCCAGTCCAGGCAGCATCCTCTGAACCCTCTCCAAAGCATCCTCATCTTTCCTATAATAGGGCGACCAGAACTGGATGCAGTTTTCCAAGTGCGGTCTAACCAAAGTTTTATAGAGCTGCAACAAGATCTCACGACTCTTAAACTCAATCCCCCTGTTAATGAAAGCCAAAACACCATATGCTTTCTTAACAACCCTGTCCACTTGGGTGGCCATTTTAAGGGATCTATGTACCTGAAGACCAAGATCCCTCTGTTCCTCCACACTGCCAAGAATCCTATCCTTAATCCTGTACTCAGCTTTCACATTCGACCTTCCAAAATACATCACCTCGCATTTATCCAGGTTGAACTCCGTCTGCCACCTCTCAGCCCATCTCTGCATCCTGTCAATGTCCCGCTGCAGCCTACAACAGCCCTTTATACTGTCAACGACGCCTCCAACCTTTGTGTCGTCCACAAACTTGCTGGCCCATCCTTCAATTCACTCATCCAAGTCATTAATAAAAAATACAAATAATAGAGGCCCAAGGACTGAGCCCTGTGGAACACCACCCACCACAGACTTCCAGGCAGAATATTTTCCTTCTACTACCACTCGCTGACTTCTGTTGGCCAGCCAATTCTGTATCCAGACAGCTAAGTTCCCCTGTATCCCATTCCTCCTGACCTTCTGAATAAGCCTACCATGGGGAACCTTATCAAATGCCTTGCTGAAGTCCATATACACCATATCCACAGATCGACCTTCATCAACTTTTCTAGTCACATCCTCAAAGAACTATTCAGCTTCTTATCTTACCTAACATGCTGGGGAAGGTAGACATGGAGAAACTTCGACAACGCAACTAACAGGAATCACCTGTTGACCTCAACTCCCTTCTGGCCCTGAAAGGCCACCTCGATGAACACCAGTCACCAATATCTTATGGCACGGTCCATGCGTACATCTGCACACAACGCCATATCCCCAAACTTGAGCATTCATACAATGACAACCTGAAAGCACTCACAGGACACTTTTCCAATTTGCTTAAACCATGCTTCTCTTGTAGTTTGTTGCACGCAAAATGCTCCACCAAAGAAGACGTTGCACTGGAGGAAATGCATCGAGCTCATGACTTGAACCAGGTTAAAACCCCGAGTCCTTCGTTCATTATCGTGCACAATACCAATATTTCACTGACATCTCTGCTTCCCCCTTCAATCAAAGACATTTTACACATAAGATTCATGACTTGCCTTGGTGCTTAGGATTCTTGCTGAGGTTTCAGCAGGCATCAGTCCACGTGGAGAGCTTTTGCGCTGGAACTACCAGGAAAGTAATTTAAGAACAAGCCTCTGATATTAGTCCAAAGGATTGGGCTCAGTCAGTCAGTCACTCAAGATGTTCCGAGACAGTATGTACTCCAAAATAATGATGTTACAGCCAACTGTTGTATGTCAAATAATGTCACTGACAAGGTCAGCATTTGCTGCCCATCTCTACTTGTCCTTAAAACGAGGATCTCCCTTAGCTAATTCATAGGACAGATAAGACTTAAAAACACAAAAGCTATTTCCTGAATACATTCAATGACGTGGCTGCCATTGCCAGTTTTAGTAAAGAATGCTGCATGTTCACTATTGCCTGACTGAAGAAATGTTCCCTCAGCTCCGTCGTACCAAATATCCTCAAATTTTGACATCTTGCAATAGATTTGTCAAACAGGGAAAGTAGTCTCCTGCATCAAGTCCGCCCAGCAACTTTAGAAAGTTTTATATTTTTCAATGTGATCATCGCTCACCCTTCTAAATTGTTCTGAACATATAGTCAGTCAAATCAATCTCTCTCATTGGACAGTTCTGCCATCTCTGGTGTCAGCCTTGTGAACCTTCACTGCACTTCCTCCTTGGCAAGTATATCCTCTTTCAGGTAGGAAGTTCAAAACCGCAATTTATGGTCTGGCAAAGGCCTTGTAACATTGCCATAAGGAACAGCAGTTTTCTTTACAGATCACGGCCAGGACGAAGAAAAACGTTCAGTTGGCAGTTACCATTTCGTGGTTTGTGACAACATAACATGGAGATTTATCCAGCTTAAAACATTAAGCTTCACGTTTTGTTCGAAAGAAGTGGGTTGGAATTCAAACATTCCAGCCTAAAGCTGTCTACCCACCACAGCGTCATTTAGGTTCATGTACCTGTTGAATATCTCTTCAGAGATGGATCTCATAAAAACGAGAGCCATAGAATCTTAACGCATAAAAATCGACCCTTGGGTCCAACTAGTCCATGCCAACAATGTTACAAACTAAATTCGTTTCGCATGTTGCATTTCATCCATAAATGCGAGACATAGATTTACTTGAATTTAAATTCTGCCTTCCATTCCTAGGTTCATTGGCTGTGCATAGCTGGTCACAAAGTATCTGAAAAAACGTCAGGCCTGTAACTATTGGATTTGCGATGTGAGACAGTAATACATTAATGTATACTCTAATATAGAGAACAGTGACTTGTAGAACAGCAGCAATGTGTGAAGTTCTTGCGGATTGTGATCTGACAATGAAACCATTGGAGGTAAAGTTGAAGTTATGTGACAGAATTGTACTCACAGCTAGAGCTTTAAAAAAAGCTCTAACATTGCATCATTGCATCGTACTGTTCCAGAATGTCAATGATGCAATGCGAAAATCGTGCATCTACAATTCCAGTTAGATGCAAAGAAAACTGACATCAACGCAACGTAACTAATTTATAGGCTTTGACTCGTAACCATTCTATTAACAGAACAAGATTTTCAGCGCTTTGCACGTCACTAAGTCATTATCTGCAGAAAATAACCAGACAAATGAGAATGATTATTTCACAGCGTATGGCTGTCTTTCAGAAAAATACCGTTGCGATGAGTATTATAGATTATGTGAGTCCAATTTAGCACATACCAAGGAAACCGTTCTACCAGCCCAATATCTAGCTTGAAAGATTAATGAGAATAGCTTGCAAAGATGGCAGTATACAGTACTGAAGAAAATGAGCACTTAAGCACCGATTAGCCGCCATGGCAGAAGTGAAAAATCCTAGAACCATGAGGGAGTCTGTGTATATTCAAAGGCCTTTCCTAAGTCATTAAAAATCTGCCCTACACAGACCATAGTTGAAGTGTTACAGCAATCTGTTAAGTTTGCTATGAAAGATGGATAGTGGGAAGTGAATGTCGATGAAAGCAGATGCTTTCTGAACTCACATTTGTCATTACTCGGGAATACAAATGAATGCATGTTTTCTTTGACCTTCCCACTACTCTGGAACGTTACTATGAAATAATGAAAGATCTACCAGAGTGGAAATGATTCAGCAATGATCTTCTAGTTCCTGGATTTAAAAACACAATGCAAACGGGTTTCAGTAGACAATGAAACTGATGATAACTAATTAAAATGCATAAATGAACGATGAACCAAACAACGAATGTAAGTATTGCATTGAGTTGCTTAAATTGTGAGCAAACCAGAAAAGGCTCTAATTTTCAGTCTAAGAAGATGAACATCCATGCAGGCTGACTGCAAAGGACGTTCACAGGTACAATGTCCTCTGCACAACTTTCCTCAAATTGTCGCCACTCATTTTAATGAGCACTGCAAAAGATTGAGATAGAATCAAACGAAAAGAGACAAAATCGGAGTTTGCGGTGAAACCTCCACCTTCTCACTTTATTTGTGTCATGCCTATTATATAAATTTAACAAATTATCAATGTGCTGTGATTATTCCACACGTCAATGGAGTTTTTGGTCTTTTCCTTACCACAGAAGTCTGGAAAGTATCTCCATGCTCGGTGTGGGCTTGTAGTCAATTTGACTCTCTTTGCATCAGAGGGAAGAACTGCAGATAAAATAAGCATTAGTCAGGAAGTTGGCTGGGAGGCAGAATTTTAGTTATGAAGAGGTTCTGGGTAAACTGAGATTGATTCACTTTGGAATAGAGGAGATTGAGAGAGGATATTGGTGAGACGTATACAATTATGAGTAGTATGAATAGGGTCGAAATGAACTTTATTCTGCCAACGGGGGAGATCAATGACAAGGGACATAGATTTAAGTTTGGGACAGGAGGATTAAAGGCGATGTAAGCAACAATGTTTGCTCCCAGATTTTAGTGGGAATATGGAACACATTGCCTGTAAGGATGATTTTGACAGAAACCTTCATAAGCAGTGATTCGATATGTCCTTGTGACCAAAGCATAACAGTCGATGGTTTAAGTCCTCTGAAATGGGATTAAAATCGTTAGCTTCTTATTTGTAAATGATACAGGTGTTCTTGATGAAGGGCCTTTTTCACTGTTATGGATTTCACTCAGTCTAACTCTGTTATTATTCGTGTATTGTTGAGCAGAGACTAGGATGAGAACTGTGCTCTTCCTTGTTTTAGTGTATCTCAAGGGTTATGAATGATTTATTAAGTAAGGCAAACTTTAACCTTTATCTGGAAAGTCTTTCAACTCAAGTGTTCATCTGACATCCTTTTTTTACGTCATGATTTGGCTGTATTTCCATCAGGAACACATGTGCCTTCTGGACAATCAATATAGGCAGCATAGAGTTTTCATCTCTGTGAACGGAGAGGAACAGCAATAAACCACGCACCTCTTCAGCATTATTCTGCAAGTGCCAGCACCGCCTTCACCTCCACAAAACACACAAACAAGCATCTACACGGTTTCGGTATACCTGTATCTTTTCTTTTCATTTAGAATCCTCTCATACTGTCCGCAAGTATGCTGAATTTATGATCGTCCGCAGCCCTCTGGGTCAGCGAATACATAACATTCATAACGTGGTGTACAAAGAAAGAAAAGCCCTTCGTCTTGCTCTTACGTGACTTTCCCTTATTTTGAATTTTTGCTCATTGGTTCTACACTTGTCCAGCTAAGGTGTCATTATGAATGCACTGACCGCATTCACCCCCTTTTATACTTTGTAGGGTAAAATAAAATCACTTGTTGTTCTTCCAGATTCCAAATTCAATTTCCAAATTCCAGATTCAATTTTCGTAATCTTGGTTCATCAGTCAGTTCTGTCGTTTTTGCATCATGCTTGGTGAAACTTTGTTGTGCTGCCTCTATGGTTATAAACTTCTGCATATTCAACGTCTGGTCTATGAGAGTCAAAACGCATTTAAAGCAAGACCTGTTTGTGAGAAAGGATTTTTAAAAGCCGTTATCCTTTGTAATTACATGATGTACCTGCATGTTACCTCTCAGTGACTTAATAATAAGGACAACTATATTCATTTGCAAATCTACCATTACCCTCATTGCAGTTTGAGAAATGCTTTAGATATCCACATTGCACGAACAGTGCAGAAACTCGTTTTCAAAGTTGTTTTTGATCTGTCGCATTTCTGCTCTAACGGTAATTCGTAGAAAATCAATAAATGCTGACCAGGCCAGTGATACAGAAATACCATGACAGAATTGGTTTTCTGCATCTCAGCCAAGCTTCAATCATTGCAAGGAAGTTATTTCCTATTTCATGGATTTTAATGTGATACAGACCCGATCTCTTAAGGCAAGCCTTCTTAAAATCTTCATATGCCAAGGCTACTGACTACACTTTATGAATTCTTTTCTGACGTCTTTCAAAATTTTCAAATTGTCTCAAACTCTATTACTCATTCATTTCTCCGTTATAGTCGTGCACAATTAGCTCATTATTATCTCAATATTATTATCTTACTGCATTTTTATGAAAACTTATCGAATTTTCCTATTAGCAAAGTATGAATAAGAGGTTGTTGTTGCTTTTAACCTTTTCCCGTATTCATTAAACGATGGTCTGATATTTACCAACATCCAGTATGCTTGAACCCTTCAATAATCTATCGCAGTTTGGAAGGTACATCAACCATTGAACTCTCTTTCAAAACAATGAATTGTAAGATGTCTGGTACCGATTACTTGCTCACTTTTAGTCATCTTCCATAATCTAATTGAACTCAATTCGTATTCTGCTTCGAGGGTGGATCTTGATTTCTGGGAGATTCCTTGCATTAAAGTGTCTGACTCCAGTTATTTCACTTTCCTTCCATATCTTAACTACCCCCTGTAATGTCTTCTGATTCTATCTCTAAAGTTCTTATGCTTGATTGAAACAAACGTTTCCATATCACGAAACGTACAGGAACATTGACAGCCAACATTGTTCTGCTTCACGAGATTAAATTCAAACGTTATTCCCCCTTTCCTTATCAGTTTTTCAGTCTATTATCGCTATGTTCTAAAATTCTCTGAAACGTTAAGCTATCCAGTATTTCTGTCAATTTTACGGTCTTTGTAATCATGCATATCATTAATATAACCTTGAACTTAATTCATAAGTGCCTTTTTCTTTTTGTAGAGCGCTTTGTGCCTTGACAGAATTTGCATTTGCTGTAAGTAACAATTCTGAAAGACTCTCCATTGCTCATGAGCTGAACAATGTTTTGATGCATTTTTCGTTTTCCAACTCTCAAAATTTTCCTCAAATAACAAGAAAATTCCTTTCCTCGTTTTTGTTTAAAATACTAATTGGGTAGCTTTCATCCAAATGCCCAAGTGCTGAAAATCCCCAAACAGACTGAAAGGCAATCTGAGTTCAACTGGATGAAAAGAAAGCAAAATGTTGCTGAGGCCATGTGGACTCGAATGAAACTACACGTTAATGGAATTGAACACACCATTTAGTTGAGAAGCAGTTAGAACAGGGAGGGTTGGATAAAGGATTCCCACACTGTGACCCATGTATTTAAAGGTAATGTAAAATTATATCTTAATTTCTCATCCCTGAATATTCCCTTCAAACATTTAAGAGTCATTTTGTTTGGGAGAGTGTTTGTTCTCTTGCTGTCTTGTAGCAAGAATCATTTCTCTAGCCCACATAATACTGTAGGCTCTCTGCAATGTATCTGCATGCACTGATGCTCGACATTCAACTTTAGTCTGCCTCTACGGTTATGCACTTACTTACTTTGTTCCTTGGTTGAACCCTTGGTTCAAATCTGGCTTGATCTCGCAGGCAATAAAAACAGATAGTGGCTTCCATCTACTAACTCGAGTTCAAATTAGAATGTATTATCATTCGCAGTCCAGTTTATTTCATTCCCAGCTCAAACCCATTGTCTTCACAGAGATAAAATCAAATCACTGACATTAAATCGGAGTCACTGGGCAGCACTAATGGTGAGGAGCAACTTTTCAGCTTTTCCTTCATTTACACCTGAGATTCTGAGGATTGTATCTACATTTATGTTGACTGAGTATGTTGGGTTTGAAAGAAGAAAATTATTTCATTTTCTCCACAAATGTTGGTTGAACTGCCTTGCACTTCCAGGATTTGGTAGTTGCTCACACAAGTGACTGTCTGTTTCGACAATCGAATGCTTTGGTTCGATAAACGACTACTGGCTCTAAACTATTGATGATGAAACAGTTTATCGCATCGTCCTACCATATCATAAGAGACGGATGACTGGTAGTGCTCTAACCTGCGAGTGATAACACCTGAAACAAGTAAGGCTTTAAAACAGATTAACGTGGGCAAAAATAATGACATACTGCAATAGCCAATGAATGGATGCTTATGGCCAGCCAGACAAATTGATGAGCAGATGATTTTTTTCCAGTATGTATTAGCACCCAATCGTGCTGCTGGCCAGGTGCCTCTGGTTGCAGAAATTCACTTGGTTGTGGAGTGCGGTGTGGAACAAATAACAGAAACTCTTCACTTTCTGCATGTTTTTGTTCATCCTAAGAACTATCACAAGGCCAAAATGTTATATAAAAGACAGTCCACTTTGTGTAAAACAGTGCTTGATGAAAATGATTCTCAATTCACGAAATATGCTACAACGATATGGATTCCCAAAGGAAATGCACAAAAGCAAGCACTTCGCAGGTGGTTCAACCACATGGTATTCACTTCACCGTAATATTGTTGGACAGTACGGGACTTGAACCAATCTCAAGCATTTTTGTTCGTGCGGGAGAATGATTTCTTTGACCATAATTTTTGCCGCTCTGCTTTTTCATCAGAAGACACCCTTCACTGCTAAGCTGTCCAGCTTCCGTCATATTGCTTTTTGGCCAAGTATATTAAGGAGCGTAGAGTGCAACAAAATGATGTGTTTCAAGCTCTCTGGGATGTACCGACTTGCAGTACCATATGTTCCAATATCATTTTCCAGGACCCCTCATCGTTCAACAAATCCATGTCGAGGATTGTGCATGGTTGCTGCTAAGTTGGAATCAATCTGAGGATCTGAAAATTTGTTGCTGGAAAAGTGCAGCAGGTCAGGCAGCATCCAAGGAGCAGGAGAATCGACGTTACGGGCATGAGCCTTCTTCAGGAATCCTGAAGAAGGGCTCATGCCTGTAACGCCGATTCTCCTGCTCTTTGGATGCTGCCTGACCTGTTGCGCTTTTCCAGCAACATATTTTCAGCTCTGATCTCCAACATCTGCAGTCCTCACTTTCTCCATTAATCTGAGGATTCCGAACTTAAATGATTATGCTTATTTCCGCGATTTTGATATTTCAACCTTGCCTGGACAGCTTAGCACAGCAGTGAACACAGGGATGATTTGAAGTTGTGATCCCATGTCACACCGCTGCAAGTTTGTACATCAAAGAACAGGCGAAGTGAAGCTCCGAAAGTACACGCTTTGAAAATGCGGCCGAATATTTGAAACAATGGCTTCCAACATTACACAGAAGTTCGCTGAAAAGGTCCAATGACATTTAATGAATTCTGCTTTTATTAAGATACCGTTGTACCAAGATAATCTGATAAACACGATGTCTCTGATCGTGTTTTCCGGGTCCTTAAGGGGGAGGGGGAGCAGCCTGAAGTCGTGGTCCATATTGGCACCAATGACATAGGTAGGAGGAGTGCTGAGGATGTTAGACAGGCTTTTACGGAGCTAGGTTGGAAGCTCAGAGTTAGAACGAACAGAGTTGTTGTCTCTGGTTTGTTACCCGAGCCACGTGATAGAGAGTCGAGGAATAGGGAGAGAGAAGAGTTAAATGCGTGGCTACAGGGATGGTGCAGGAGGGAGGGATTTCGGTACTTGGATAACTGGGGTTCTTTCTGGGGAAGGTGGGACCTCTATAAACAGGATGGTCTGCACCTGAACCTGAGGGGCACCAGTATCCTTGGGGGGAGGTTTGCTAGTGCTCTTGGGGGGGGGTTTAAACTAACTCTGCAGGGGCATGGGAACCCAGACTGTAGCTTTAGGGTGCAGGACCTGGAGTGTAGGGAGGTTAGGAATATGGCATCAATCTTAAAGGAGGGTGCCTGTAAACAGAAGAGTGGCTTGAAGTGTGTATACTTTAATGCCAGAAGTATACGAAATAAGGTAGGTGAACTTGCAGCGTGGGTTGGTACCTGGGACTTTGATGTTGTGGCTATTACGGAGACATGGCTAGATCAGGGACAGGATTGGCTGTTGCAGGTTCCAGGGTTTAAATGTTTTAGTAGGGTCAGAGGTGGGGGCAAAAGAGGGGGGGGGGTGTGGCTTTGCTTGTCAAAGATAGTATTACAGCGGTGGAAAGGAAGATTGACGAAGATTTGCCATCTGAGGTAGTTTGGGTTGAGGTTAGGAATAGAAGAGGTGAGGTCACCCTGTTAGGAGTCTTTTACAGGCCTCCTAATAGTCCTAGAATCGTTGAAGAAAGGATTGCGAAGATGATTCAGGAGAAGAGTGACAGTAATAGGGTGATTGTTATGGGAGACTTTAACTTTCCTGATATTGATTGGGAAAGCTATAGCTCAAGTTCGTTAGATGGGTCAGTGTTTGTGCAATGTGTGCAGGAGAGTTTCCTGACACAATATGTCGATAAGCCAACAAGAGGTGAGGCCATACTGGATTTGGTTCTGGGTAACGAACCAGGCCAGGTATTAGAACTAGAGGTAGGTGAGCACTTTGGGGACAGTGACCACAATTCGGTGATTTTTACTCTAGTGATGGAGAGGGATAAGTGTGTACTAAAGGGCAAGAGTTATAGCTGGGGGCAGGGAAATTATGATGCGTTGAGGCATGACTTAGGATGTGTGGATTGGAAAAGTAGATTCCAAGGCAAGAGCGTAATTGATAGGTGGAACTTGTTCAAGGAGCAACTATTGAGTGTCCTTGATAAGTACGTACCTATCAGGCAGGGAGGAAAGGGTCGTGTGAGGGAGCCGTGGTTTAATAAGGAGTTGGAATCCCTTGTTAAATGGAAGAGGGCGGCCTTTGTAAAGATGAGGCGTGAAGGTTCAATAGGGGCAATTGAGAGTTATAAGGTAGCCCGGAAGGACCTGAAGAGAGAGCTAAGAGCAGCAAGGAGGGGACATGAAAGGTCCTTAGTTGGTAGGATCAGGGAAAACCCTAAGGCTTTCTATAGGTATGTTAGGAATAAAAGAATGACTAGGGAAGGAATAGGTCCAATCAAGGATAGTAATGGGAAGTTGCGTGTGGAGGCTGAAGAGATTGGGGAGGCACTGAATGAATACTTTTCGTCAGTATTCACTCAGGAACAGGACATTGTTGTCGATATGAATACTGAGGCACGAATAAGTAGAATGGATGGCTTTGAGATATGTCGAGAAGAGGTGTTGGAAATTCTGGCAAGGGTGAAAATAGATAAGTCCCCTGGGCCTGATGGCATTTATCCTAGGATTCTCTGGGAAGCAAGGGAGGAGATTGCAGAGCCATTGGCCTTGATTTTTGTGTCCTCTTTGTCGACAGGAGTAGTGCCAGAGGACTGGAGGCTAGCAAACGTGGTTCCCTTGTTCAAGAAGGGGAGTAGGGATAATCCTAGTAACTATAGGCCAGTGAGTCTCACTTCTGTTGTGGGCAAAGTCTTAGAGAGAATTGTAAGGGATAGGATTTATGCACATCTGGATAAGAATGATGTGATCAAGGATAGTCAGCATGGTTTTGTGAAGGGCAGGTCGTGCCTCACAAACCTTATTGAATTCTTTGAGAAGGTGACTAAGGAGGTAGATGAGGGGAAAGCGGTAGATGTGGTATATATGGATTTTAGTAAGGCGTTTGATAAGGTCCCCCATGGTAGGCTACTGCAGAAAATACAGAGATATGGCATTGAGGGTGAGTTGGAGGTTTGGATTAGGAATTGGCTCTCTGGAAGAAGACAGAGGGTAGTAGTTGATGGCAAAGGTTCATCTTGGAGTGCCGTCACTAGCGGTGTTCCGCAAGGATCTGTTTTGGGACCATTGCTGTTTGTCATTTTTATAAATGACCTGGAGGAAGGGTTAGAAGGTTGGGTGAGCAAGTTTGCGGATGATACGAAAGTCGGAGGAGTTGTAGACAGTGAGGAAGTATATGGCAGGTTACAGCGGGATATAGAGAGGCTGCAGAGCTGGGCAGAAAGGTGGCAAATGGAGTTCAATGTAGCTAAGTGTGAAGTGATTCACTTTGGTAAGAATAATAAAAAGATGGATTACTGGGCTAATGGTAGACTACTTGGTAGTGTGGAAGAGCAGAGGGATCTTGGTGTCCATGTACACAGATCTCTGAAAGTTGCCACCCAGGTAAATAGTGCAGTGAAGAAGGCATATGGCGTACTGGTTTTTATTGGTAGAGGAATTGAGTTCCGGAGTCCTGAGGTCATGCTGCAGTTGTATAAGACTCTGGTGCGGCCGCATCTGGAATATTGTGTGCAGTTTTGGTCGCCATACTATAGAAAGGATGTGGAGGCACTGGAACGGGTGCAGAGGAAGTTTACCAGGATGTTGCCTGGTATGGTAGGAAAATCCTATGAGGAAAGGCTGAGGCACTTGGGGTTGTTTTCATTGGAGAAAAGAGGTTTAGGGGTGATTTGATAGAGGTGTACAAGATGATTAGGGGGTTAGATAGGGTTGACAGCGAGAACCTTTTTCCACGTATGGAGTCAGCTATTACAAGGGGGCATAGCTTTAAATTAAGGGGGGGGTAGATATAGGACTGATGTTAGGGGTAGGTTCTTCACTCAGCGAGTCGTAAGTTCATGGAATGCCCTGCCAGTAGCAGTAGTGGACTCTCCCTCTTTATGGGTATTTAAGCGGGCATTGGATAGGTATATGGAGGATAGTGGGTTAGTGTAGGTTAGGTGGGCTTTGATCGGCGCAACATCGAGGGCTGAAGGGCCTGTACTGCGCTGTATTCTTCTATGTTCTATGTTCTATAACACTACTCACAGAAAGCTCGAGGTGGTGATCAAGTCAGTTTAGCATAGGTCACACGCATTTATCTGTTTTGCATTTCGTTTGTACGTTCGATCAACTCACATCAGGTGTTCCCAATTATCCTCATGATTCTGAGTCCTGTGGCAGTCATAATCAAAAGATTATGCAACAGTTATGGTTTGACAGAATCCTTGCATGCTTTGGCATCTCAAGTGCACATCTAGATACTTCCAAACTGCGATGAATGCATTTCCAAACCTTACAGGCAGTAGGTCTCACGCTTCCACCATCCTTTGAGTGATTCTTTTCCTTCAAAAGTCCGATAAACCGCTTGTTACTTGCTTTCTGTCATACCTTACCGCCACCAAATAGAATGCTTCTTTCCTGACTTTGTTGGATAATTCGCTCATGTTTTCATAATTCTCCATACTTTATAGGTTCCCCCATTTTTTCTGCTCCAAAGAAACAACCTCAGTCTACCGATCTTTCGACATAAAGTCACCTCTCCATCTCCGAAAATGTTATGGTCAGTCTTCTCTGAACCGTCTCTTATACAATCAGATTCTTTCAATAGCTTCAATAACTCTGTGTTCTAACATTTTTTTTCTCGCAATGTTGCAGGGTGCTGGTCTTTCTTTGCATAGAAATATCCCACCATCTGTAACCAGGTTCGCTGAATAGCGCTACAATCAAATGCTGTTGTTCCAGAACTAATGAAATCAAGGAATAATGGGTAAGGGCAGTACAATGAATGCTACATCAACCATAAACCAAGTAAATGAAAGAGCAGGCTTAAGGAACGAACAGCCTATTCCTCTTCCTATGACTTAAGTCCGTGTGGAACAGATCCAATTTTCTGGATTGACGACAGATATTCTGGGAAATGAAACGAAATTGATTGCGTACGTGTTTGACCGTATAATAAACCTATTTTGTTCCGTCTAAACAGTGAATTTATTCGATTATCCCAATGAGATTCAGAAAGGGATGACGGTGGTCGTGTGCGTGAAATATCAATGAGGTTTCAAAGGGTATTTAATGAAACTCCTCTGAAGCAAAAGTGAAGTCCTTGAAATTGATAGGACAGTGAGAAGGGTAGTTTCAGTTTGAATGTTGTTACAGATGACATTGCCATTTGTTGAGGCTTTATGCGCACGAGAATGAAACTACAGGGAACTGAAACATTGGGAAATTTCATTTAATGCATTGAATGTCAGCTAACTGAAAGTCAATAGGGAAGAAAAGTGAATCGTGTTATTGCACTCTCAGTTTGAGGAGGGAGAAGAAGGTGCAACAGAAAATATAACCTGTATCACTAAAAGAAGTTTTCTAAAGCATTCAAACTTATGTGGGCGATGATATCACCTAATTGGCCTACGGGAGACCTGATGCATCATCTGTAAATGTAAACGCGTTGGTCATTAACCAGCCACAAACATTCAGCTCGACAGAAGTCATTAATTCTCGGACGTGTGGAAACCATGGATTTCGCACTTGAAAGAGAAATGTTATCTGATTCTTGTAGTTATTTGCATTCCAGGTGAGTTTTTGAGTGAGTGCTATTTTTCATTGCTAATAACATTGTGTAAAAAACCATTAGCCAATGTCAGTATTGTATAGCAAAGTATTACCACAGCAAAATAAACGGTTTGTGGACACTTTCCACATTTTCTACTTGCTGAAAACATTACTAGTGTAATAACAATGTAATATAAATATCCTCTGCAAATCTCTTTTTCCTTAATCCTCACACAGTTCTACTACTCCAGACAGAATAACAACGTATAGGCTAGACATGGTATTTCAATGGTTAGAGTCGAGAGTGTGGTTCTGGAAAAGCACAGCAGGTCAGGCAGCATCCAAGGAGAAGGAGAATCGACGTTTCGAACAGGAGTCTGTCCTTACTTTGTCCGAGCTCAGTGGTTAACACTGCTGCCTCACAGTGCCAAGGACCTGAGCTTGAATCCGTCTTCAGAGACTGCCTGTATGGACTTTGTACTTTCTCCCCCTTTCTGTGCGAGTTTCTGCTGGTTCCTCTCGTTGCCTCCTACAAGCTAAGACTGTGTTAGATGTATTGACCATGCTAAATTGCTGACAGAGTTCAGGATGTGAAGCATAGCTGCGTCATCCATCAGATATCCAGAGGGCAATGAATGCTAACGGGTGAGGGGCTGTCTGGGCTTCTCTTTGGAGGGTCGGTGCGCACTTGTTGGAACAAATGTCCTGTTTATGCATTTTAGTGATTCTATGAATAGCATGGCATGTGTTCAAATATTGTTTTGAAGCATCTTCACGAGTAGTTCAGTCGTACTTTGGTGTGTTGATATAACACTGAGGGGTGATGATGGAGAAGTGATATATTTGCTGGAATAATAATGCAGGGACCCAGATGATGTTCAGGACACCTGTATTCGAATCCCACCACAGTTGGATTTCAGTAAAATCTAGAGTTAATTCAATACATACACACACACACATAAATGTCTACGTGTTGAACTTGCATTTGTAGAATTGTAGATAAATTCTGTTCTACTCAGAAAGGCCACAATTCTGTAGGCAGTCTTTTTTTTAATACAAAGCACGTGACATTTTCTAAATTTCTACTTTTGAAATAGAACCAGTCTGACTCAAGATAGGATTAAATACAGACTCTAAACTCACACCTTTAATGAATTGTCTGAGCTGACATGTCACTTCTTTAAAAATAAAACATTAAGTTATCTTGGAAATGTAACTTGAAAGAAGTTCTTAAAATTGCACATCAAAAATAGAAGCGTACGGCACAAAACAGGTCCTTTGGCCCACGATGTTGTGCGAAGGATTAATCCTAACGTAAAATAAAATAACTTATCCTATGCACCCCTCAACTCACTGATATCCATTTGCATGGCTAGCAATCGCTAAAATGTCCATAATGACACTGTTTCTGCCACCGCCACTGGCAACGCATTCCATACATTCACAACTCTCTATGTAAAGAAACTTCTCCTGACGTCCCCTCTACACCTTTCTCCTAACATCTTAAATCTACGACCCCTCGTGCCAGTAAATCCTGCCATGAGCAAAGGTCTCTGGCTATTGACTCTATACTTTCCTCTCATTATCCAGATGTTGGCTCACCAGGGACATATAGAGCAGTGGCAAAACCTCGCAGTGCATAAAGTCGATCCCTCTGTTAATGAAAACCAAAACACCATATGGTTGTTTGACAACACTGTCCACTTGGGTGGCAACTGAGAAGGATCAATGTGCTTCAACAACAAGATCCCTCCGTTCCTCCACACTGTCATGAATCCTTTCTTTAATCCTATATTCATCATTTGAGGTCGACCTCCCAAAATGCATCACTTTGCATTTATCCAGATTGAACTCCATCTGCCATTTCTCAGCCCAGGTCTGCATCCCGTCTATGTCATGCTGCAGCCTGCAGTAACCATCCATACTATCAACGCCACCTCCAACCTTTGTGTCATCTGCAAATTTACTAACCCACACCTCAACTTCCTCATCCAAATCATTTACAGAAACGACAAACAGCAGAGGCCCAAGAACAGATCTCTGAGACACTCCACTCAACACTGACCTTCACGCAGAATACTTTCCACCTACAACCACTCTCTGCCTTCTATCAGCCACTAATTCTGAATCCAGATAGACAAACCTCCCTGCATTCCATTCTTTCTGACTTCATGAATGAGCCCACCATGGGGAACCTTATCAAATACCTTGCTGAAGTCCAGATACGCCACATCCACTGCTTGACATTCGTCGACATGTCTTGTCACCTCCTCAAAGAACTCAATAACATTTGTGAGGCACAAAGAATGATAGCATTCGCCTCCTTCCAATCCCGTTGTGGGTGAGGAGGCAAAGACCTTCGCCAGCGGCTTAGCAACCTTCTTTCTCGCTTCCAGGAGCAGCTTAGCTTAAATCTGCTCTGGCCATGAGGACTTATCAATCTTAATGTTTGCCAAAATTTCCAGCACATCAACTTCATCGATCATGATCTGTTCAAACCTGTTTCCCAGCTCCTCAAAGTTGTCATTCACAACAAGATCCCTTTACTTGTTGAAAACCGAAGCAAACAACTCATTTAGGGATTCCCCTATCCGCTTAGACTCCAAGTACAAGCTCCCTACGCTATCTCTGAACGCCCTACCTTCTCCCTGATCATTCTCTTATTCTTAAGGTATGAGTAAAATGCCTTTAGATACTTCAGAATCCTTCTTGCCAAGCCTTTTTCGTTACCCCTCCTGGCTCTCTTCCGTCCACTTCTGAGGTCCTATCTAGAAAGTCTGTAATCCTCTAAAGCTCTGTTCGATTTTTGCTTCCCCCATCTTACATTAGCTGCCTTCTTCCTTTTGACGAGAAGTTCCTCTGTACTCGTCATTCAAGGTTCCTTAATCGTACCCCGTTTTACATATCTCAGTGGAACAAATTAATGCATCATTCGCAACAACTGCTCCTTAAATAGTCTCCACATGTCTGTTGTGCCCTTTCTGTGGAATAATTGCTCCTAGTCTGTAATCCCAACTGCTGTCTGATAGCGTAATAATTTCCTTCTCCCCAATTAAGTGTCTTCCCTCATTAACTGCTGTGATCACTTTCACCAAAGTATTCGCCCACCGCGAGATCTGCCACCTGTCCTGGATCAGTGCCGAGCACCAAATCCAAAATGGCGTCTCCTCTCGACGGTCTGTCTGCACACTGAGTAAGTAACCCCGCCTGAACACACCTGACAAAAACGGTTCCATCCAAACCATCTGCACTTAGTAGGTTCCTGTCGGTATTAGGAAAGTTGAAATCACCAATAACAATAATTCTGCTGCATCTGCATATTTCCAGAATCTGCCCGCCTATGTCTTCTTAACTCTCTCTACTGTTATTAGGAGATCTGTAGGAAATCCCCAATGAGGTGACTGTTCCCTTGCTGTTCCTAACTTCCACCATTTTTATTCAGTAGTCAAACCTTCCTCAACAACCTTCGTTTCTGTAACTGTGATGCACTCTCTGATTAGCAATGCTGCACCCCCTCCTCTTTTTTTATTCTCCCTGTTATTTTTAAATGTTCTAACCCCTGGAACATCAACCAACGATTCCTGCCCCTGTGAAACCCACGTCTCCATATGACCACAACATCGTCGCCCCAAGTATTGATCCATGCTCGAAGTTCTTTACTCTTATTTCTGACACTCCTTGCTTTAAAGCAGACACACCTTAACTGAACTCTTTGTTTTATCGCGTGAGAAAACTTCCCGCTAGATTCACTACATCCTGTCACTGCCCCATCTGCAACTGCCCCCGTCTCAGATGTGCGGCTCTGATTCCTACCCCCTGTCAAACTAGGTTAAACCCTCCAGAATCACACGAGAAAATCTCCCACCCAGGGCGTTTGTGCCCCTCCAGTTCAGGTACAATCAGTCCTTCATGTATAGGACCAACCTTCCCCAGAATGTTCCCAATGATCTAGGTACCTGAAGCCCTCCCTCCTGCACCAGTCTCGCAGCCAAGTGTTTAGCTGCATTCACTGTGTGTTTCTCACCTCACAATGATTCGAAGTTTGGTGGAGTAGCAGAAAGCATAAGGGATTGTCAGAGAGTACAGGAGGATATAGATAGACTGGAGAGTTGGGCAGAAAGTGGCAGATGGTTTTGAAACCAGAAAAATGTGAGGTGATGTATTTAGGTAAGACTAATTCTAGAGCAAATTATGAATGGAAGAGCCTTGGGAAAGATTGATGGGCAGAGAGATCTGGGAGTGCAGGTCCATTGTATACTGAAGGTTGCTGCACAGGTGGATAGAGTGGTCAAGACGTCATATAGTATGCTTGCCTTCATTGGACGGAGTATTGACAATACGAGCTGGCAAATCATGTTAAAACCGTACAAAATATTGGTTCGGCCACATTTAGAATACTGTGTGCAGTTCTGGTCGCCACATGACCAAAAGGATGTGGACGCTTTGGAGAGGTACAGAGAAGGTTTACGAGGATGCTGCCTGGTATGGAAGGTGCGAGCTATGAAGAAAAGTTGAGTAGGTAATGTTCATTTGCATTAGAGTAAAGGAGATTGAGGGGGGACCTGATTGGTTTACAAAATCATGAAGGGCAGAGAGAGTGTGGATAGAGACAAAGATTGAGTAACGAGATGTCACGCTTTCAAGGTGAGAGGTGGAAATCTTAAGGGGGATACATGTAGTAAATACTTCACGCAGAGGGTGGTGGGCGTTTGGAACGCATTACCAGCAGAGTCGGTAGAGGCAGGCATGGTAGATTCTTTTAAGATGCGTCTGGACAAATGCATGAGTAGGTGGGGAGCAGAGTGATACAGATGTTTAAGAATTTACCGACAGGTGTAGACATTACATTTGCATCTGCTCAGGCTTGGAGAGCCGAAGGGCCTCTTCCGGGGCTGTAAAATTTCTTTGTGCTTTGTTCTTTGTTATCTCATGGCATCGGTAGCAAAATTGAGGTCACTGCTCTATTCGTCCTGCTCTTCAGCTTCTAACCTAAATCTCTGTAGTCACTTCTCTGATTCTCAATCCCATTCCTGGCTGTGTCATTGGTGCCAATATGTACCATGGTTTCTGGCTGCTCATCCAACCCCTTCAGAATCCGGTGAAGCCGATCGGTGACATCCTGGACCCTGGCACTGGGGAGGCAACATACCTTCCAGACAGTTTGCTGCTCATTTTGTTTTCGAGAGATTTGGAAAATTCACAGACTTGACACTGATATTTTGGATTTGATGCTTCCAATTCCCCACCTGACAACTCACAATATTTTCCAAAATCCCATTGCTTTTCTGCAGCTAATATGACGTAGGTAGATATTAGGAGAAAGATTAGTTTGAGTCGGGGTGCTGTTGCAGAAGTGAAGATCTACGCTTCTCATCGGAAAGAAAAGAGTTCGAAATTTAAAGAGCCGAACATAGCGCTCGATCTCACGACCCTGCGATGAAGCATTGCATTGTGTGCTGATTGAGCCAGTCAAGCACACACAAGCAAGGTTTTCACTTACTGTTTAAATATTTGATGCGTAAGGAGATCAGGCAGGTGGGAGTAAGGGAGAAGTAAGAGAAAGAGAATTATATCAGCAATGGCCAATTATAAAAGTAGAGTCAATTAAGCGGATTCTGCTCCTCCCACCTATGGCATGTGGTCTTCTAACAGCTATGGACATTGCAGTAAAATTCGTCATTCATCTGAATAATCCCCCATCAAGACTGGGGCATTTCACATTTGGAACTGTTTTGGAACAAATCTAAATACAGGTGAAAGGAAAGAAGAGGACATAATAAAAGAGTAGGTCTGTAAGAGAGTGGAAGACAGCAAAGGTGCAATAACAAAAAGGAGGATGTCAATTGAACGAGATATAATTGGTACAAATAGAGAAACCCAAGTTCTGTAGAAGGTCACAAATTGTTAACGTAACTATAACAGACACTACGTTTTACGAGAAAGTTATGTTCTTAGTAAAGAGAAAAAATGTTTTGTTATCCTCGCAGGAAATTCAAGATGGTGGATGAGAGAAAATTGTCGCTGTTAGAGGTGTTCCTATTTCCGATTTTTTTTTTTCTTGTCAGTGCTTGAGTTCATTTCCTCGATTTCTTGAAGCAATAGTTACTGTTATCGCGCATTGTTTTACGAAATTTAAAGGGAAAAAAAATCAAAATAACGGTACTTTTAAACGGGAGAGAACAGGAGGTGCATTCCTTTCTGGAAAGGAAAGTTCTCCTGAGATGAAAGGGACAAGATGAAACCGTTAGAATGGAATTCAAAACAACATGCTAATTAACAATCACTGGGAGAAAATAGTCAAAGCATCGTAAATAATATATATCATTGAAAAGAGGAGACAGCACTGCCTAATAGTTTGTTGCCATTTCACAAATGGGTAATTAAGATTGTCTGCAGAAGGGGTAAGTGAGATAAAGGGATTACTTTCAAGAAGGTTCTGCTTTGAACAGAAAAGTATTGCGTAATGTAACTTGGAAGAAGGAAGGTATTTCTGATAACACTTGATGATTCCAGAAGTGCAATGACTGCTGGGTTGAACTCAACAAAAGAACCATTAACAATATCAGACGGTGACCTAACAAGACATAATATCCTGCAATAATTTAACTTCATGCTTCTTCAGAAGCTGATCCTGGAAGAACAACACGCACAAGAATCTAACCTGAGCAGGTATTTTTGAATCAACGCTATGTTGCTGTGTTAATCGCGTAATGCATAAGTTGAGATGTTAGGAATTAGTTTCTGACTTGAATGGTCTTACCTTGGTTGCAAGAAGCAACAATATTTTAAGTAATTATTTCAATATCTGATTGTCTGTGAGATTTCTGAATAAACAAGTGGATTAAAGGTTGTCTCGTGTTCTTCATACCAATATCTGTCATTCGAAAGGTTGTATTGCCTGCCAGTGCTCGGCATCAGGATATCACACCTGGCTGCAGAGAAAGATGAAGCAAGACAAATAGACCCATTTGTTGTGCGAATTAGTCAGAAAAAGAAATAAGTGCTTCAGAGGAATATGAGCAGTTGGAAATAAACTCAATTTCGAAAGCAGAAACAAATATGTCATAATTTTGAGATTACGACATAAACCACAAGGTAATTGGCAGATCACGACAAAATTAAAGCATTAACTATGTGAATGATAGATTGATGTGGGAAAAAAAATGGTTCTACGTCAGAAGCCCTGAGTTCAAGTTATACCTGGTCCAATGTTGCATTATAATACCACCGAACAAGGTGATGATAAATTATGTATGAAACACATGGAGACAGCTAAAATAACCGGGGAAGGAGAGACGTTTTCAAATAGGATGAGCTCCGAACGAACCAGAATGACACTGGCGTTCTGTCAAATCATATGGATAGTGTTGTGCATTGGATTAGAGCTAAATAATTGTGGCAATTTGGCTATGGGCGATGGTAGGCGCTTTCAATGCTTGAAAAGCTGTGAAGAAAGGTGAAGGTGTGAAGATTTAATGAAGGTTAGTAAAGTTTTCAGAACAATTAATAGGGAAGAGAATTTGAGAAGTTTCATGACTATAACATCAGGAACAGCAGATAAGGAGACTGGCTGTACTGTTTTCTCTTCAAATCTCTGTCGTCTAATCAGGAGTCAGTTCTCAGTCCAGTTGTAAATACTTGGAAAAGGAAACCATCTGCTTCACTAATGTTCTTTAGGGAATTAATCTGTCTGACCTACATTTTGAAAAATCACACAAAACCAGATTATGACGTAGTGTTGTATGATTTTTAACTTTGTCCAACTGAGTCCACCAACGGGCTCCTCCAAATCTAGGCTTACATGTGACTCTAGAGCAGTGCGGTCGACTCTAAACCGCCCTCTTTGCTATCAAGGATGATGAATACTTATTGCTTTGGCGAGTGTTTAACCTGTGAATGAATTCAAATGTATGAAAATGGGTCTTGTGGTGTAGATGATAATATCCTGTATAGCCATTACTTTATGTAATTTCTGTCCTATGAGGAAACGTAAAACGGAATTGCGATGTGATGAAACATTTCTCTTGAACTTCTGACAGTAGAATTATCTTATAACTCATCAGCAATATAAGTTTCTGTGATACTTCGGCATATATTCTCACCATGAATCGACAGTATTTCAGACGATTCGCAGACTCTCTACAAATTCCCACACCAAGTTCATGTTCAGTGCAGTGAGATCTCAGAAAATGAAGCTATTTTAATTGCCCATTTACGAATATGAGCTTCGTTACTCTTAAGAATAATTTCCGTGCTCTATAAGTTGCTGCTTCTCCGTTTCTGACCTTTTGAGGACAGCAAAACTTCTCCACATAATTGATCAAACCTAATCAGACGATATTATCATTATCAAAATGATGTCCTGTATAATATTGAAAAGTTGTAGCGTAAAAATGAGCATATGCTTTATTTTTATTTTCTGGTAGGTAAATGCTTAATGAGAACCAAAATGTTTCTGAGAAGTCTTGTGAGACGGGTCCTCACGATTTCCCTTTTGCTCGCTAATCTGCAATCAGGGAGTCCTCCTTCTGACCAGCAATTTAGATCCCTGGCTCACTGCTTATCAACATAATGTCAAACGGGGTTATTGGAGAGATCAGTCCAAAAGCTCAAGAGAGGGAAATTGGGAATAACTGAGAATTTCAAAAGTGATCGCAAAATAGAACTAAACTAAAGTAATCAACTAAAGCCCAAACTAGGGACGAACGGAAGAGAGATCATTAATTTTAAAAGTATTGACGTGGAATGAGATGTTTCCACTTGAGATGTACCCGAAATTATATCAATCATTAATCAAAGGAACCTACAAAAGAACAGACGGGGAATAGTTCAAAGCAGAGACTGGTGGAAGTGTTGCTTTCGTTTCCACAGAAAGTAATTGAGGTAACTAGCGTACATGCATGAACCAGAAGCGCACTAAACAGAGGAGGACTAAAGGGACTGAAATATATACTGGCAGTATGGTGAAGGAGATAGGTGCTAATGACGATTATAAACACGAATCTGATTCTTTGTACTGTAAACGTTATTTCAAGCAACAATGAGTGTGATTTTTCAATATCGGCTCTGATCATTTGAACTTCAATCAATGACTTCCTCCAGTCTATCATGTGAAGATGCATGAAGGGGAAACTAGTAGAGCAAATGTGTCAGCTTTCAGGATCATAACTGGCGTCAGTTGTTGACTATTTCTTTCCACTTCTGAAATAAATATCATGGCACATTATAATTTCCATTGCAGGGATAACACAGAGATGGTGCCCAAGTGGGCAGTGACTTTGATATTCCGGCGTTCCCTCATCATGAATGATGGTTATTTCCCTCAGAGTCAGGATTTGGAATTGCTAACTGCTTAATGTAGGTTTGAGCGAGGGTGCTGTACTTTGGAAATCTCTGATGGAAAAGAACAATGTAAGCAGATTCTTTTTTTTTTATTGCCATTTACTTTTTAAGGCAACTGGCCATTCTGGCATAGGGAAATAACATCAACTTTTGAACTTCCTCGCGGAATTTGTTTTGCGATACTGCATAAATGAAGACATTGTTGCAGGAACTGACTAACTGTAACAGGTTGGTCAACTCTTGAAGAATGTACCTTGGGTCATTGAAATCCAGGCCAGTGAAATATCCCTCACCTGTAATCCGCACGTAGAGGAAGCGTCCAATATAGGTGACCCACAAGAGGAGAAAGCTCAATGAGATTGCAAAAAGCAAGATAATGGACTTTCTACGGTTGGCCATCTCCTGATCTTCTCGATTTTCGGTACCCCTGAGCCGCTTGCGGGCTCTGCTAGCCGCTATGATATGTTTGACAGTAAAGATGTTGAGCAGCAGAATGAGGAAAAATGGGAGAAACGGGGTTAAGATATGGTCCATCCAGTCGTAGACCTGCCAGATCCGCAAAACATAATAACTGTCCTTGATACCGCAGAACCAAGGCACCCCGTCCAGAATGTACAAGGGCTCGTGAATGAAGAAGTAAGGGACATTCTTGACGCAACTCATAGCACAGATGACTCCGATGGTCAGCGCTGCAGTTTTCTCAGTGCAGTATCTGGTCTTCAGACTCTGGCAGCAGATGGCCACAAAACGGTCGATGGTAAAGGCCACGGTCAGCCAGACTGAAGCATCCCGAGTGGTATAAGCCAGCATACTGGTTACTGTACAGCCAGGGGTGGTGGACAAGAGACTGAAGCGAAAGTAAGTGCCACCTATTCGGTTGAGGATCACGGCAATTACAATAACAAGGAAATCATTCACTGCTATTGCCACCAGGTAGAAGATAATGCAACGAGAGAGTCCACACCGCCCTCGGGAAAGAACTATGATTGCCAGCAAGTTGGCTGCGAGATATAAAGAAAGACAATAATGTTATGAACAGACTCCATGCAACAGCAACACGTTATATGCTCTGTCATTGGAACCCTCCTGAACCATTACAAAGCTACCTCCAGATTCAAAACGGTCACGTGCCCGTGTTAGCTTTTCGATTTCCAATGCCATCATAAGCATAAATGAATAGAGAACTCTTACTCTCATTTCTCGCTACAAACCCCTCTCCACTTTTGCTATCCAAATTAACATCAGCTGGAAAGCATTTTGCTCATGCCATTGCACAAAGAAAGTCCCGTCCATCCACCAACCCAATCACATCATTTAGCAGACCACATGTCCATCATTGTCTTATTTTTATTGAGTGTTTAACATTGAGTCTATAGCATTTTCAAATGCCTCCTTATCCACGTCAAAGAGTTTCCTGATTTTAAAGAACCCAGAAGCATTTGAAGTCATAGCATACTTGCAATGCTATGATCTTTTTTTTCACCGGGAGACAAATGTATCCCTCAATCTTAAAAACGTGCTTATCTGTGACAGCTCCAAACTCGAGAGGAAACCTCTTCTCTGGCTACCTACTGTGTCACTCCATCGGTCCTTCTTCACTAAGGCCATTTTTATAACCTTTCCCCATTCCATACTTTTGGGCCTAATATTATGTAGTTCTGTATGAAATGTGCTTGTTCAAGCTGCTTTGAATATATAACATTCGTTGCAGAAATAAGCCCAGATCCACCTTCCTAAATGGTAAATAGATATATGCAACAGATATTGGCATTCGCAGAGCCAGATACATGCCACCCAAAATTAAGATAAGTGTTGAAATAAAAGGTAAGTGAACAAAACGTGTCAACATGAAATTAAATGTTTAATTAATCTTGTATGTACGCCCACACATTCCAACTTGCACTGTTAATTCCTGAAGTCACATCAACAGTGGAGATTATCAAGGGGGTGGGGGAATTATCTTATTATACACATTGCATACTTCTTGTAGTTTTGCTGTGAATTGTTCTGATATCTGAGTGAAGTGTTATGTTGTAATTAATCTAATGAAATTATTACACTAGCATTATATATACACACACATATGTATATTTCAATACGGTAACATAAATAGAAAAACAAATCTCATGACTCCATGCTATTTGATTATCCCAAATAGTTGGAAACGCAAGAGAATGGAAGTTAGATATTTGACTAAAAACCTAATATATACGAAAGAATTACTGGCGCTGTAAATTACAAAACATCAGCAGAAGTTGCAAGAAAATGTCAGTGAGTTTGACATCGTTTGTGAACAGAAATTCAACGAAATGTTTCTGGTCCGGTCATCCTTCCTCAACGCGCTTCTGAGGGAGTGTCACTGTACTCGATGCATTAACTTTGATTTCTCTTCACCGATAGTGCCAAACCTGCTGAGCATTTGCAAAAGCTTATGTTTATCTTTCTAATGTATCTGAATTGGGGTAAGGTACTTTACTCTCAGACTGCGCTGAAGTTTAGGGAAATAACGCTGAAAAAAGAAGAAACGTTTCTAGACAGTAACAACTACAAAATAAAAATTACAAATGAATTAGGCAATCACTTATAATTTTTCACTTACCAGGGACACCAAGGACACCGAGAATACAGTAGCAAATTGCAAATACTGGACTATTGGCTGCACCATGCATTGTCTTTTAGGATACAACGGAATTCCAGAGACTGTACACCTTCATTTGCGACACATTCACTTAATCCTCTTTTAAGCTGTGTGAGAGTCTCAAGGGAGACAACCAAATTACAACATGCATCTCCATTAGATTCAGTGAACAAACACATTACCTCAGTCTTGTAATTAAGAACATTGGGAAGGTGAATGGTGGCTAACCATTGGCTGTACATTCTAGTGCTGCCATCTCCTGACAAGCCATGTGGATTTCTCTACATTAAATGTGGCTCCTAATTGTGGACATAGTCTCGTATAGATTCCAAATTGTTTCACGATGTCTGACACTTTTGGAAAAGATATTGTGCATTTTGATAGCTTTTATTTCAGGTATTTCCTGCATTAACGAGTAATTTAGTCTTCACTGTTTTACTGTTCCCTAAAAGTTTAAATTGATTTACAACGCAGTTTTAAATTCGTGTCAGCCAATAGAAAATATTATCTTAAATGTCGTTTTCAGTGTAGATTTTCTGACCATGTGGCAAATGCTGAACTTTTGAATTGTCCTACCACATCACAAATTAAAGAAAGGCTTCCAAGCGTGCCTGTGAAGGCACAGAATTTCAGGCACATTCATAGTCGACAAAATATGTGTTGTGAAATAAAGCAATTGTTCTTCAACTACATTAATAATTGGAACTTTTTAAAATTTGAATGAGGAATACTGACAAATGAATAACGTTCAATGTAATATAGCTTAATTCAACATTAATAGCAATAAGCAAATGCAATTTATAAAACCCACTGCCCTGTGCAGTTAATATAAGCCCTTACTGATGAAGGGTGTTTGCCTGAAATGTCGATTTTCCTGCTCCTCGGTTGCTGATTGACCAGCTGTGTTTTTCTAGCACCACACTCTCGACAGTTATTCGAAGGGTTTGTGAAACAAAATAGAAATCTTTGAATGCACTCAATAAACTGCAATCTAACGTGGCTACAACCCTGGCCTAATATGATGTTCAATGAGTAATATACTGCCGATTTCAGCTGCACGTTCTCACGTGCTGTTCTCCAATCCACGAGGTAAATAAAATCAAAAAAAAAAATCAGAGAAAAATGCAACTTGGAGACAATCACGGAACCTTCCAACTCTTTAGAGACTGCAAAGGCTTTTCCTTAAAACTACAGATGAGGATTTTTTTAAAAGTCTAGAAAACCTTGCCTGTGAGAGTTGGCCACATCCAGCCTAATTCCACTCTTCCAATCTTCTAATGAGAAAGTCTGACCTTTTACCATTAAATTTTCCTTTCAACAAAGAGAAAGTGAGGACTGCAGATGCTGCAGAGTCAGAGTCGAAAAGGCGCTGAAAAACAACATAGTAAGTCAGGCAGCATCCATGGAGCAGGAGAGTCAACGTTTCGTGCACAAGTCCTTCGCCAAGGGTTGAAAGATAAATAGGGTTTGCGGGAACGGTAAATGGGAAGGCGATAGGTGTGAATAATGTCGATCAGTCAGAAGGGAGGGTGGACCAGATAGGTGGGAAGGAAGATGGGCAAGTAGGACAGGTCAAGAGGGCAGTTCTGAGTTGGAAGATTGGATCTGTGATAAGGAGGGAGAGGGGAGATTTGTAAATTAGTGAAGTCGATAAAGATGCTGGCTGTTCAAAAATTACTGTTGGGGCATCTCTGCATGTCCAAAAACATAGTCGAAAACGTTACTTAGAGTTCTGTATACTCAATCTTATACAGGTTGATCATCAAGCCTGCCTCCCAACGTCAGTCAAAACATTTTGAATGATGCTGCAATCTAGGACTGAAAATTACCAGGTCATCGATGTGCATCACACATTTGGATAATCCACAAACGATGTTATTAGCTAGTCTTTGAAACGTGGTGTGCAGATTTTGCATACCAAGTGGCATAACCTTAAACTGCTAAAGCCCTTTTGGTTTCACAAAAGCCGCAATTCACGTTGCACTTTTAGATGAATGCTTCTGCCAGTCTTATCTAAGAAAATCGAAGTTATAAATATGCACTGCTCGTCCCACCTTCTTAACACTGTCTTAACACGTGGAATAAGACACGATTCAGACTTTGTAACTGCTTTGCTTTGCTATTGTCCACTAAACGCCATGGTTTTGACACGGTTACATTGGGTGAACTATTGTTGCTGCAATTTACATCAATTATGTTGTTTCTGAATAAGCGTTCAAGTTCGTTTTAGCCGGTGTCAACTATACAGAGTAATTTATAAAAAGATGTTGCTTAATTGGAACAGAATTTCCTCCGTCTACATCATGTGTAATTAGATTACCATTTCCCAACTTAGACACAAACATGTCCCAATTCGGTAGTTAAGACTCTTGCAGGTCATTTCAATTTTCCTTTGGACGGTAACTTAATATATCCCATTGTGTGAGAACTTCCTCATTGTCCAGTTTAATTTGATGAATGTCCAATTTAAAATTATCTGAACTCGGTTCTTCACCTTGTGTTGTAAAGAGTTACACATTCTCCTTTCACCTTCTTTACGATCAAAATACCTTTTTGAGCATATTCACACGACACACTCTGTGAGATTTCTTTCGCTCTGTTCTTATCAAATGATCCACCTCACGCATTCTCGTTTTGATGAGGATACGATAGACTACACCTTGCTTATAGAGATTCACTTACTACTGGAAATACCACTGACACTTGATATCCATGAGCAACTTAACTTTTTAAAATATATTTTCTCAATCCTTTTTCATCACAGGTAGCGTTATTTTAAAACGCCTTCAAATCAACACACCATCTGTATTTAACATTTCTGTAATGTCTGACACATAGTCCAACCACGTGGCCTCTGAAACTTCGATTTTCTCCTAAATTAATTTCAGTGGTCCTCTCACTTCATTACAAAAAAAAACAGTTCAAAGGGCAATCAATACTGAGGACTATATTTGGTTCATTCATTTTAGTGCATCCCTAATTGCAAAAGTGCAAACTGGATCCACGTATCCAAATTCTCTAAAGATTCTTGACTACAAGCCATCAACATGATCATTAATGTTCCATGCCAAGGTTTTAGTGATCCTTATGATTCTGGATGGTACACAGTGTGTTTGAATTATATTATTCATCAGCTATCTGCAACTTCCATGAATAATTTAGAAGTACAATCAGATTATGTCTCTCTGGATAGAACGGATCTGATGAAAAGTTGAAACAAAACTCCATCACAATCATTTTTAATTGTGAATTTGCTTCATCGAATGGCCTCAGAAATCTATGCTCAGTAACGAATGATTCCCACTTTTCATGTAACAATAGGGTTTCACACAATAAATTCATATAATTGGAAAACGCACCCTCAAGCACAGGAAGAGGTATTAAAGGGTTTGGCTTTATCACTGACTGATGTTTTCCACACATCTGACACGATTGACATATCTAGTAAAATCCAGTACATTCTCATGCGATTGTTATAACACGCAGGTGAACTCCTCTGCTAATTAAACCAAACACCCAGAATTTTCTCACCTGGCCACGTAATCTGTTAAAGCATGAGTGACAGAGAACTCCCGAATTCTACTATTTTAAGAAAATAACAGGAATTTATTTTTTAACACAAAAAGTTAACATTAAACAGCTATTCACAGTTCTAAACGCCCCTTCTCTTAATTGCTCTTTGTCTGCCTCCAAATCTATAATAATATGCAGTTCCAATAGAAACATATTAAAAATACATCAAATTAATTTCAAAACCACATAGCCGCTGTTTTCTAATATGACATTACTCTTCCGGCTTTTGAATTCCTTTGGATGTCTTTTTTTTATGTGAGCATTTTTCATATGGAAAGGTAATTTAATAGACAGTGTGCCCGAATTACTTGGATCTGTTTGGATGGCAGTTGCTCTCTCCAATTTTAAAATGTCCACATTTTTTTCTCCCCAACTTTGGATCGTCTCATTGGTTCAATGATGGCAAAGCTCCAAATTCATACTCGATTGGGCTTTAGTATACTGGAGCATAATTTAAACTGAATGGTTTAATTATGATTGTTGTCGAAAAGGGCATCCAATACTGAGGTCTCCATTTCAGAGCTAAATATTACATATTTTCAATTTTGCATTACACTCTAGGACAGCTATCAATTCATATGCATAGGTATGTACAAGCTCTCAGTCAGAACAGCATTCACTCTCTCTTAAAAGTACAGTGCATACTTTCAACTTCATAACACCTCCCCTTAAGAAAAGATGAACAACCATAATGAAAAGATAGCTTCTATTTTTTTCTAATTCTTAACTCCATTACACTGAAATACATAGGTCATTGATCTTAGTTATACTTCCATATTAAGTTCTGCCCACATGTGCATAACTTTGGAATCTGTCAGATCTTGTCTATCCTTTTTCCTTTTAATTTGCAGTAACGCATCTGCTATCGCATGTTTATGACCCACAACGTAGTAGAATTTTTATATTAAAAGTCTGTAACAAACAGTCCAATGAAAGTGCCTAATATTTTTGTCATTAAATCTTTCCAAGAATGTAAGAATATTATGGTCCCAACTGTCACAGTCACATTGTTCGTCACATAAACATTAGAGTGTTGTGAGGCAGTAGCAAACTCAAATATTCTTAACGGATGATAGATTATGTTTTGATGGGTGTTGAATTTCTCCACATCACTGTCGCTGATTTCAACAATGAAGTGTTTCAATAAGTTTGGTGTAGCTCAAACTGGTGTGTTGGCTGTTATTGCGTTTAAATTCTCAAATTCCTCCTGGCATTGTTCAGTCCAACGAAATTTTGTGTTCTTCCTTAATAAATCTGTTAGCAGTGCCAACAGGCTGCTACATTTGGAACAAATTTCCGGTAGAATCGGCTTAGTCCCAAAGATTGAAGCATCTTTTTCTTCTAGGAAGGTTGTGGAAACTCGTCGATGGCTTTTAATCTTCGTGTTCCTTGAGGTCAATCTTCCATGATTGATGTTATGTGCCAAAGACGTCACCACTGCCTTTGCAAATTCTGCTTTCTTTAAGTTTATTACCAGTTTGCTTCTCGTAATCATTCAAGAACCTTTGCAAACTGTATTATTTGATTTTTCCATGACTCGCTAAAGATCATTACACATCCAGATAAACTGCAAAACTTTATATCCGGCCACAATTCTGTTCATGGGTCTTTAGAATGTTGCTGATACTTTCTTCATTCCAAAGGGCATCACTTCGAATTCACATAGTCTATTTGGGGTTACAAACGGAGAAGTTTCTTTCACCATCGCTGATAAAGGTGCGTGTCAATAGCCACGCGAACAGTCCAACTTGGTGATGTAACTGGTTTGTCCAACTTCCTCTGTGCAGTCCTCCAATCTTGGCACCAGGTATGAGTCCGACTTTGTTGCAGTGTTTAACTTTCGATACTCCATATAAAATCGTTGAGTCGCATCAGGTTTGGGAACTAACACAATCGGAAAATTCCACTCACTTTCAGTTGATTCAATGATACCTTACTTGATCATCGCATTCACTTCATTCAGGACCTGTGTGGATTGGAATGGATGAAATCTGTAGGGGTGTTTTTTTTTTCATCGGAATAGCATTCCCTTCTTCCACCGCATGCATAATAGCATTACTCCTTCTCATCTTATTTCTGCATTTATCATCGTACTGCTGCAACGAACCTTCAGCTGTGTTCTTTATTCCTGAGACAGAGTTCACTAATCTAAACCCATTCCTCAACAACTTGGTCATGATTTGACGCATTTAGAGACACACTAAACACCACGACAACTGGATTTGATTTGATTCCTCACACTGCGGGACAGTAACTGACACCTGTTTCTCCCGTTCATGTCTCTATTATAACAAGGTTTCAACATTTTTGCATGACTTACGCGATACAGTTTTGTTTTCTATCTGACATTTTTCCCAGATAGTTTACCTGACATAAGTTCTTCATCAATTTGATGGAGATTACTAAACGTGGCTTTTAAAGGATCTCTTCCCATTGGTAACAATACAAATATGTTGTCTCCCCGCGAAAACGTCGGAATTTAGAGTTTTTAATCTGCCACCTGCTTCCTACCATTTTTCTCCCTCTTCTGGTGCTTTTCAGCTATCTCTCGTACCGGGGTGAATCTCTCCCTCTCCTGATGAAGAGTTCATGCTTGAAAAGTCGATTCTGCTGTGATTTGCCAGGACAACACGTTTTGACCCTGTAATGACTCAGTTTCTAATTTTCCACTAACGTTTCAATGATACTAGGCATCACTTCCACCAGATGTACATGTATATCATTACCAACGATAAATTCTACTCCTGGAACCGAGAGTCTCTCAGGTAATGCTAGCAAAAGTTCTTCACTTTCCTTGGAATCTCCAACATCACTTTATATAATGGCACACGTTTTGTCTCACCATGAATTCCATGCATTATCATTTTCTGTGGAAATGTACCATAGCAAATGCATATGTCGTCCTTTCTCAGCTTCTTATATTGACATGCTTCTGCATCTCTTAAAATTTAAATTAAATTGTCTGCTCATTTTTGCATATATGAGTGAGTCTTACCTTTGCAAGAAGTTATGCAAAGACATTTGCCACGTTCTTATCAAAGAGCCCTTGGCAGTTTTGTACATCCTCACGCAGCTTTTTAGTTTCCAATGCACATTCCTTCTAAAATTTAACAGAACTCACTGACTTATGCTTCTTTCCCACATTCGTTTTCCCAGTGCGTTTATAGACTACTAATAGTACAATTTCATGTGATTAATTTTATTGAAGCGAATAGCTGAGCTTATTAAGAACTCTATTTGGCTCATGGGTTTCCCTGTTCACTTGCATTAAACTATCTTTACCATCTTCAATGAGATCACTTTTCCCATTAGCACCTGAGGATTTGACGTTCCTCCAATTTCTACTCTTCACAGACGGAAATTTATATCAGAAGGCAGACTTTGATTTACGAAGCATCTCGTTGTGATTGGACATTTCAGCTGCGAATCTTGCAAGCTTTCTCTAATCCTTTCAAACTCGGTGCACGTTTGACCATGATTTATCCTGACATTCGTAAATTGTTGTCTGTAGGCGCCTGGCACTATGTCATGTGCACCTAAGATGGCTTTCTGCATCTCCTTAAACTTTCCACAGTGTTCTTTGATCAAGATTCAAATACCTCATTAGCTCAACCCAGCAAATTTGTCTGGATCGACAATACTCACATGGACAACTGCCATTTCATTTCCAAAAGAGAAAATGCTGGAAAATCTTTGACAAAGGGACAGATAGACTCAAAACAACAGCTCTTTTTTCTCCTTACAGATGCTGCCAGACCTGCTGAGATTTTCCACCATTTTCTCTTTTCAATTCTGATTCCAGCAGCCGCAATAATTTGCTTATTTGCCATTTCATTTCATCTGTTTATCCACTTTCCAAAATGAAATAGCCAAGACTTCAACATCCTTCTCTTTGATCTTAGCCAATGCTTGGACATATTTAAACAAATTCCTAGCGGGCCTTTGCCTACGTCATCACAATTATCCTCACCGAGACGAATTTTTAACATCACCTCTGTTCATTCAAGACGACTTTCTTCTCTATTTGCCAACTTGTGAATTTGAGACTTCGTCCATCTTTCTGTTTTTGTTCTCTCCTTTTCTGACTTTCTTCTGATAGGGCTATATAGCTTTTTCTTTTTCTCTCACTAACACTATTTATTTCTTTTGTTTTACCTCTAATTAATGTTGCTCCAGTTACTTTCTGAATTTTAGCCATTCCTAAATATTCTCATCGCATTTCCAGGAATCCCAACCTTTGAGCTATTTTTGCCATTATCTCCCCCTTCCATGCGGAAGAAGTTGACAAAGACCGGCCATTTCCAAAACCTTTGCCTTTCTCACTTTTTGTAAAACTTCCAACGTTATTTCTTCCAACCCCAGCAAACTATTAGTGACTGAAAGGACCATTAACACACAAGTCAAATCCTTCAATGAGAATGATAGCAATTCAGTGCTGGTGAACCACAGAAAATCCATCTTTTTTTTCTGAGCCTGTCAGTTTCACAGTGTTTTTGCTGACAAACTCTATGCTTGTTCATTACCAGTGTGTCATATCAGAAGTATTACACAGACAACTTCACAAACCCTGCATATATCGTACCAGAAGCAGGAAATATCCTGAAGCTGCTGGACTGTTTGCTCAATTCATGTATTTATGCAGCAACCCAGAACAAATTCAGATATTTGCTGAAAAATATGGTGAAATCCATATGGAAACAAAGCCTCAAACTATCTTTAAAGAAACGAATAAACAAAGAAAATCTACGTTGGCATTTGAACAATTTAGCTGAGTTTCCATTATTTCTAAAACAATAACTGTTCTGTAGACTCCGATACCGTATATATAATAAAATTAAGCTTTTAACGTATATTGCTTAGCTTTGGTATGTTACAATTCATTCTGCATTACATTATTTTCCTTACAAAGGTTTTTATTGTTGTTGTGATAAATAACATATTCTGTCAAAGGGAGCAAATGTCATAAATCAATGGACCATGGAAGAGATGGCTGACATATTAATTAAAAGGAATAGAATCCCTGAGAGAAACAGGGATGCAAGGCGACACAGAAGTTATAAGACCCATTGGACTAGTCGACAATTCAAGTAGTGCCAAATATGCACTCTATCAATGCGTCGTTAACACAAAATGTAGCCATTTCTTCTGAGAAATAATGATTACGAAACCCTCAGAATAAGACGGGCACGGGAACAATGAAGATTTAATTTCAGGAGTGCCTGAGTCATGGCCATTGACTGAAAAGATTCAGAGAATCGATTGATCTATAGAAAGCAATCCGCCCCTAGGAATTTGTGATATCATTAGATTTGTTTGTTTCTATGTCTGTTTCTGTAAAAGTGAATGAACACAATGAACGCTTTACAATATCACCACATATGGCACCATCTTTGGTACAAAGTACTTTGCTACAGACCTGACAGAGAAGAATAGAGCCATAAAGAACAAAAAAAGTTGCATCACAGTTATCCATAATTTGAGTTAGAAATTCCAAATAAATTCACAGCGATAACCATTACAAACTTTCAATCAATGACCTGCAATAGATCAATTCTAGGGGCTTCCACAGGTAACCCACGTGGCCTGGGATGCTGTTGAACGCCTACTGACCACAGAGGTCGCAATCCAAATAACCATCCCTCCTCTGCTCTGCACCCTTGGGCCAGCCCCAGTTTGTTCCCAGTCGGTTCTCTATCGCCACTCTACTTCAGAGCCGCTGTCTGTCCATATGTGTTCCACACGCCACTCCACTTACTGCATGCTGCTAGTCTACTCTGCTCCAGCACTTAAACATTCCAGTGTCATCACCACCGCGCTCTCCACCATTAAATGTTCTCTTTCAGAGTAAAAAAGACTAAAATAGTGAAGATGAACCAGAAAGGCATAAAGAAAAGCACTGAAAAGTGAAAGGATAGATGAGCCCTGTTCTGAGAATCCTAACGCTGTCTACTTTGCTGCCACCATCTCGTAATTCAATAGATTCTAATTGAAACAAGGAGTTAGGAAGGAGAATTCTTCCCCTTTTTCATGAATGTAAAGGAATATACATTCTTCCCTGATGTATTCAATATATTTTATACCGTGTTCGAGCAGAAGTACTGACGTCTGCCCTGAAAGCCTCAGACACATCTGATCCTTGAGTTTCCACTGCAGACGTGAGCTCAAGGGCAAAAACTGCCCTGAAGGAGTCCCCAGCCACGCACACTCTGCAGACCGGAAAGTGGTGTTATTTGCTGAAATTGTTGAACCATCCTTTCTACAACCTCCCGTTTCCATCAGGTTCAAGTAGACCACAATCTTACCGGTTCCCAAGATATGACATGCCATGTGCCTTTATAACTACCATCCGGTGCCTCTGACCTCCATAATAGGAAAGTGCTTCGACGGGTTAGTCATGGTTCACATCAACTCAGTCTCCCAGCTTGTCTTAATCTTTGCAATTTGACTTTGGGCACAACAAGTGCCATTGTTTTCTCGCCTTACAAACATTTCTGGAACGGTTGGCTAACGCCAGGCTTCTACTTATTCAGTACAGTTCTACCTTTAACACTATAAACCCAACTAAATTATTCTTCACACTTCGAGAATCAGGTCTCCGTTCCGCTTTATCCAAATTTATCAGTGACTTCCTGACCTAAAGAAACCTATCAGACTTTACAAGCAAGAGCACTTGCCTATCAATCTCAATGGTGTTGAATTGGAACTGTTTGTGAAAGTCAAGATCCGAGGATTGATGATCACGAACAATCTGTCCTGCACCACCCATGTTGACGTAAGTTTTAAGAAGACACAACAATGTCTCTTCTTCCACAGGAGTCTAAGGAAATTAAAAATTTCCATAAGAAGTCACGCCAACTTTTACAGATGAACAACAGAAAACATTCTGCTGGATGCATCACAGTTTCGTACAGCATCTGCTCTAGCTAGTGTCGTAGAAACTCCCGAAAATTCTGAATACATCCCAGACCATCACGCAATCAATCTTTCATCGACATTCTTCCTTGCCTTCGGAAAGGCAACCAACATTGTCAAAGACCTCTCTCACCCTGTTTATAATATCGTTTGAACTGTTCTATCAGGCAGAAGATATAAACGCTTAAACAGATGTGCCAACACGTTCAGGAAAAGCATATTCGATGTACTTCTGAATGGACATCTCAAATTTCAAACCCTAACGTTGATTTTGCTTTTTGTACAGCTACCTTGTAGCCGTAACCTTGTATTTCTCTCTCTGTTCACTCACCCTATGATCTCTGTATGTTGTGATTTGCTTACACTACACGCAAAACAAAACTGTTCATTGTACTGACGCGTGTGTAACAATAATAAAGAAGGCAAATCAACTCAATATCATTTTTAGGGCAGCTTAAGAGTTATTAACCAGCTTGATAATAGACTAATAGTAATTTGGGAAAGAGGCAGAACAGCACTATTTCTCTTTGATTCTTCCTATTCTAATAAAAAATTCCATCAGGACGTAACATGTAGTGTGGAGACGTTTATAAATCTTAAGATGTTTATCGTTATTAATTCTCGATGCATAAACTCTCCTTCTTTGTGCAAATTTCCAATTACACCATTAAGTCTGAATACCGTTTCATGCTCGTTGTTTACAGCTTCACTCTGTTTCCCAGTGTGAGCTGTCAAACACAACATATTCATCATTCAAACCATAGTCGCCTATCCCAACATAGCTCAGTGATTTCGAGCTTGGCATTCACATTATTTAATCTTTTAATGCATAAATGATAGTCATCCAACCCTATTTTTAGTTCATCACGTCATTCCAGCTCATTCCATTAAAACAAACTGACTGTGAACAGGATGTCTGCCAACTGAGGCTTATTCTTGTTCTTGGCATACTCACTGCCCTCGAAATATCGAGCTCCTCCGAATCAAATTTATTCTGGAGACATGGGAACAATCTGATTCAACCAATGCTGAGATGTCCATGTCCCCTGAATCCAGAACACTGCTTCAAGTGGAGCGGTTCCTCCAAGACCCTTTCAGTGTCTTCTTTGTACTCAATTATTCTGAGGGTCCAGAAGTCGAGATAACTTTAGAATTCCCGATGCACAGGAATGTAATTCACTAATGTCATCGGAAATTTCAAAGAGATATTACAGTGTTTAAAGAATGGAAAGATGTGCCGACTGTGTGTGGTCAAAGGGACATTTTACTTCTCATTCCATTTCCTACAGAGATTTGAAAATTTCATAAACAGGCCACTGGTATTTTGGTTTCGTTCCTTCCAATTTTCGATCTGACAACTGACAATATTTTCCAAACTTCCCTTGCTTTTCTGCAACTAATTTGTCCGAAACGGATATGAGGAGGAAGATCAGTTTGAGTTGGGATGCTGATGAAGAAGTGAAGATCTGGGTTTCTCATTGAAAAAGACGTTCGATGTGAACCCAGCGTAGCGCTCGAACTCACGATCCGGAGACTAAACATTGCATTGTCTGCCGACTGAACTTGTTGGTGAAAGGCCAGCAAGAATCACTCTTCCTGTTAATAAATAAGTTGTTTATGCGTTAGGAGATCAAGGAGGCGGCTATGGAGACAACAGCAGACATCATTTTTCTTTGGATTACCCCCCACCCCTTCAGGATGGGGCATTTGACAGGTGGGACTGTGTGGCTGCAAATCTAGACACAAGTAAAAGGAAAGAAGAGGGAAAAGAGAAGATCTCTGAGGGAGTGGAAGACAGTAGAGGCAAATAACGAAAAGGAAGATGCCAGGGAAAGGAGATATAAATTGGTACACGTAGAGAAACCGAGATTCTGAGAAGGATCGTTGGACACAAATTGTTAACTCTACTAACCACAATTGCTGAGGATTACAAGACATTTATGGTCTTGTCAAAAATCGTTTGTTAACTTCATAGGAAATAGAAGATGGTGGTGGAGAGAACACCGTAGCTGTAAGACCTGCTCCTTTTACCAATTTTTTTTCAGAACTTGAGTTCATTTCCTCGACTTCTTGGAGCAGTAAATACTGTTGTATAAGCTCTTGCTCTGTTTTAGAACTTTAAAACATAACGATCAAAACAACATAGTTTAAAACGAAAGAGAACATGAAGAGCATTACTTTCTGGAAAAGGTTTTTATTTTCCTGAGATAAGAGGGGCAACTTGAAAACCTTAGAATGGAATTCAAAACAGTATGCTAATTAAACATCCCCGGGAGAAAGTAGTCAAAGCATCATAAACAATGCATTTCATGAAAAAGAGGAGGCAACACTGCCTAATGTATGTACGTTTGGTCGCTGAGCTGGAATGTTCGATTTCAGACGTTTCATCATCATACTAGGTAACATGTTCAGTGAGCCTCCGAATGAAGCACTGGTGGTGATGCCTGCTTTCTATTTGCATACTTCAGTCTCTGATGATTGGTGATGTCATTCCCTGTGGTGACATCATTTCCTATGGTGATATCATTTCATGTTCGTTTTCTCAGGAGGCGGTAAATGGGACACAAGTCATTCCAGGGTACATCCAAAACCTCAACCTGAGCTACAAATCTTCTCAAAACCCGCTAACACTGGCTAATAATGTGTTGTTTCGTTACAAATGGTAAATTAAGATAGTCTGCAGAAGGGATGAATGAACTATCAGGATTGTTTTCAGGAAGGTTCTGCTTTGAACAGGCAACTAATGCACAAGATGACTCAGAAGAGGCAAGCTAGTTCTGAGAAGAAGTAAAGCCTTAGACTTGATGATTCCAGAAGTGTAATGGATGCTGAAGTGAACACAAAGAAGGAGCATGATTAATATCAGGCAAGAGACATCACAAGAAATAATATTCTATGACAGTTTAACTTCGGGATTTTTCAGAAACAGATCCTGGAAGAACAATAAACACAAGGATCGAAGCTGAACAAACGGAGACGGATATTGTGAGATTGAACCGACTCTTCATTCCATTGTAAAACGCATAATACCTAACTTGACTTTTGAAACATTACTTCTTTCATTGAAGGGTTTATTTTGGTTGCAAGAAACAACTTTTTTTAAATTTTTTCTTTCAAGATCTGATTCTTTGTGAGATTGCTGCATAAGCAAATGAAGTAAATGTCTTTCTTGTTATTAACACAGCATCAATATCTGGAGTTGCAAAAGTAGTGGTACCTGCATGGTGCTTTGGATCAGGATATCCCGTTTGGCTGCAGAGTAATGTGAAGGAGAAGGGACAGATCCAATTGTTATGCGAAATAGTCAAAAAAGCAAATAAGCTTTTCAAAGGAATATGAGCAGTTGGGACTAATGACAATTTAAAAAGCAGAAACAAAAAAAAACTAATAGTTTTTGGATTCCTACGAGCTAATTGGCAAAGCACAACAAGTTTGAAGAATTAACTATGTGACTGATAGATTTGTGTGGTAGAAAATACTGGTTCTAATCAGGCGCCCTGATTTCAAGTTATACTTGCTCCAAAGTTGTGTAATAATACCTGCAAGAAGGCTGATGATGAAATACGTATGAAACACATGGACACGGGCAAAATAACTGGGGAATCAGACATGTGTTCCAATGGGATGAACACCAAATGTATAATAATGAAACCGATGTTCTGGCAATTCGTATGAATGGCGCTGTAAATTGGGTTTTTACTGATTAGTTGGAGGCGGGTGTTGACGCATTCAGTGCTTGGAAAGTTATGGAGAAAGGTAAAGGTGTGAAGATGCAACGAAGAGTATTAAAGTTTCCAAAACAAGTCATAGGAAAGAGAATGTGGAAAGTTTCAGGACTATAACTTCAGGAACAGTAGATAAGGAGATTGGCTGTACTGTTCTATATTTTGTGTTCTCATTAGGAGTCATTTCTTCGTCCAACATGAAACCTTTGTAAATTGCTGGGAGGAAGAAAATATTTGGTTCACTAATAAATCGTGGGAAGAAAACTGTCTGGCTTTCATGTTAAAAATAACATATTACCATATTAGAATCTGTGATGTGATTTTTAACTGATCATGTACAAATTACTTCACCAAATAGAACAGTTAGTGTTCAGTGCAGTGAAATCTAAGAACGGGAAATTATTTTAATTGTCCATTCCGACTATGATCTTTGTTATTGTTCACAATAATTTTCATGTTCCATAATTTGTCACTTCTCTATTTCTCACCTCTTGAGAACAGAAAATCTTCTCGACATAGTTGTTCAAAGCAAATCAGACGACATTATCATTACTAAAATGATATGCTGAATAATAATGAAGACTATCAGCAGTAAAAATGAGCATATCATTTATTTATATTTTCAGGAAGTGAAATGCTTTTGAGAACCAGCAGATGTCTGAGACGTCACGTGGGATGGTTCTTCATAGAACATAGAACATAGAAAAATACAGCACAGTACAGGCCCTTTGGCCCTCGATGTTACGCCGATCCAAGCCCACCTAACCTACACTAGCCCACTATCCCCCATATGCCTATCCAATGCCCGTTTAAATGCCCATAAAGATGGAGAGTCCACCACTGCTACTGGCAGGGCATTCCATGAACTCACGACTCGCTGAGTAAAGAATGTACCCCTAACATCTGTCCTATACCTACCACCCCTTAATTTAAAGCTATGCCCCTTCGAAATAGCTGACTCTATACGTGGAAAAAGGTTCTCATGGTCAACCCTATCTAAACCCCTAATCATCTTGTACACCTCTATCAAGTCACCCCTGAACCTTCTTTCCTCCAATGAAAACAGCCCCAAGTGCCTCAGCCTTTCCTCATACGATCTTCCTACCATACCAGGCAACATCCTGGTAAACCTCTTCTGCACCCGTTCCAGTCCCTCCACATACTTCCTATAGTATGGCGACCAAAACTGCACACAATACTCCAGACGCGGCCGCAGCAGAGTCTTATACAACTACAACATGACCTCTGGACTCCGGAACTCAATTGCTCCACCAATAAAAGCCAGTACGCCATATGCCTTCTTCACCGCACTATTTGCCAAGGTGACAACTTTCAGAGATCTGTGTACATGGACACCAAGATCCCTCTGCTCATCCACACTACCAAATAACTGACCATTAGCCCAGTACCCCATCTTTTTATTACTCTTACCAAAGTGAATCACGTCACACTTACCCACATTCAACTCCATTTGCCACCTTTCTGCCCAGCCTGCAGCTTATCTATATCACGCTGTAACCTGACACATCCTTCCTCACTGTCAACAACTCCACCGACTTTCGTATCATCCGCAAACTTGCTCACCCGACCTTCTAGCCCCTCCTCCAGGTCATATATAAAAATAACAAACAGCAATGGTCCCAAAACAGATCCTTGCGGAACACCGCAAGTAACTACACTCCAAGATGAACCTTTACCATGAACTACTACCCTCTGTCTTCTTCCAGCCAGCCAATTCCTAATCCAAATCTCCAACTCACCCTCAATGCCATACCTACGTATTCTTTCCAGTAGCCTACATTGGGGAACCTTATCAAACGCCTTACTAAAATCCATATGCACCACATCTACCGCTTTACCGTCGTCCACCTCCTTAGTCATCTTCTGAAAGAAATCAATAAGGTTTGTGAGGCATGATCTGCCCTTCACAAAACCATGCTGACTATCCTTGATCACATTATTCCTATCCAGATGTTCATAAATCCTATCCCTTACAATTCTCTCTAAGAATTTGCCCACAACAGAAGTGAGGATCACCAGCCTATAGATTTTAGATTAGATTACTTTACAGTGTGGAAACAGGCCCTTCAGCCCAACAAGTCCACACCGACCCGCCACCCACCCATACCCCTACATTTACCCCTTACCTAACACTACGGGCAATTTAGCATGGGCAATTCACCTAACCTGCACATCTTTGTGACTGTGGGAGGAAACCGGAGCACCCGGAGGAAACCCACGCAGACACGGGGAGAACGTGCAAACTCCACACAGTCAGTCGCCTGAGGCGGGAATTAAACCCGAGTCTCCGGCGCTGTGAGGCAGCAGTGCTAACCACTGTGCCACCGTGCCGCCCGGTTTCTAGGGTTATCCCTACTCCCCTTCTTGAACAAGGGAACCACATTTGCTATCCTCCAGTCTTCTGGCACTATTCCTGTAGACAACAAGGACATAAAAATCAAGGCCAATGGCTCTGCAGTCTTCTCCCTTGCTTCCCAGACAATCCTAGGATAAATGCCATCAGGCCCAGGGGACTTATCTATTTTCACCCTTTCCAGAATTTCCAACACCTCTTCCCTACATACCTCAAAGCTGTCCATTCTAATTAATTGTGATTCAGTATTCACATCGGCAACAATGTCCTGTTCCTGAGTAATACTGACGAAAGTTATTCATGCAGTGTCTCCGCAAACTCTTCAGCCTCCACACGCAACATCCCACTACTATCCTTGACTGGAGCTAATCCTACTCTAGTCATTCTTTTATTCCTGACATACCTATCGAAACCCTTTGGATTTTCCCTAATCCTACCAACTAAGGACTTTTCATGTCCCCTTCTTGCTGCTCGTAGCTCTCTATTCAGATCCTTCCTGGCTACCTTATAACTCTCAATCGTCCCAATTGAACCTTCACGCCTCATCTTTACATAGGCCGCCCTCTTCCCTTTAACAAGGGATTCCATTTCCTTATTCAACCACGGCTCCCTCAAACGACCCCTTCCTCATTGCCTGACAGGTACCTACTTATCAAGGACACTCAATAGTTACTCCTTGAACAAGCTCCACATATCAATTACGCCCTTGCCTTGAAGCCTACTTTTCCAACCCACGCATCCTAAGTCATGCCTCACCGCATCATAATTTCCCTGCCCCCAGCTATAACTCTTGCCCTGCAATGCACACTTATCCCTCTCTATCACAAGTGTAAAATTCACTGAATTGTGGTCACTGTCCACAAAGTGCTCACCTACCTCTAATTCTAACACCTGACCTGGTTCGTTACCCAGAAGCAAATCCAGTATGGCCTCACCTCTTGTTGGCCGGTCTATATATTGTGTCAGGAAACCCTCCTGCATACATTGGACAAACACCGACCCATCTAACGAACTTGAGCTATCGCTTTCCCAGTCAATATCAGGAAAGTTAAAGACCCCATAACAACCACACTATTACTTTCACTCTTTTCCTAAATCATCCATGCAATCCTTTCTTCTACGTCTCTAGGACTATTAGGAGGCCTGTAGAAAACTCCTACAGGGTGATCTCACCTTTCCTATTCCTATACTCAGCCCAAACTACCTCAGATGGCGAGTCTTCATCCATCGTCCTTTCCACCGCTGTAATACTATCTTTGACAAGCAATGCCACACCTCCCCCTCTTTTACCCCCACCTCTGACCCTACTAAAACATTTAAACCCTGGAAGCTGCAACATAATTACCATTTTGCCAGCAACCCTGCAATAAGGAAGTTTTCCTTCTGATCAGCAACTTTGATCCACGGCTCACAGCTTTTCAACTTATTGATAAACAGAGAATATTGCACAGATCAGTCCAAAAGCTCAAGAGAGGGAAATTTAGAAAGACTGAGAATTTCGAATGAGATGAGAACATAGACTGCAGGGTGCAACGCAATAAAGCAGAAATTGGGGAGTGACCGAAGATAAGTCATCAATTTTAAAAGTATGAACGTGGAATGAGATGTTTCCACTTTAGTCATAACCGAATTGGTATCTGTCATTAAGCAAAGGGACAGAAAAAAAGAGCAGACGGAGGAATGGTTCAAATCAAGAGACTTGTAACTGGTGTTTTCGTTCCAGAAAAGGTAGTTGAGGTGAATAGCGTGCATGCACGCTTGGCAAGCTCAATAAACAGAAGAGGGCTGAACGGAATGAAAAATACACTGATAGTGTGGTGAAGAAGATAGGTATGAATAATGATTATCAATATGAATCAGGTTCGTTCTACTGTAAACCTCACTCAGTAACAATGACTGAGATTTTTCACTGTCAGTGTCGATCATTTCAATTTTAATTAATAACTTCTACCAGTCTATCCTGTGAAGATATATAACGTGGAAACTCGTCGAGCAAATGCGTCAGCTTTCAGGAACATAACTGGTGTCATTTGTTGATTATTCCTTTCCAAATCTGAAATAATGACAACGGGACGTTTTAATTTCTATTTCAGAATATCTATACAGATTATGATTCAACAACTGACCCAAGTGGACAGTGACCTGAATAGTCCAACTTTCTCTCATCGTGGATGACGGTCCTTATCTCTCACAAAGTGAGGATTTGCAATCGCAAACTGTCTAATTCAGGTATGGGTGGGTGCTGCATTTTGGGAAACTCAGGTGGTAAAGAATAAATCAACGAATTTTATTTTGTTTTTTAACGTTTAATGCAACTGGATATTCTGGCAAAGCGACATAACATCAACTTTTGCAGTTCTTCACGGAATTTATTTTGTGATATTGCGTAAATGAAGACATTGTTGCAGGAACTGAGTAACTGAAGCAGGTTGGTCATCTCTTGAAGAATGTACCGTGGATTATTGAAATCCAGGCCAGTGAAGTATCCTTCGCCTGAAATCCGCACGTAGAGGAAGCGTCCAATATATGTGACCCACAGGAGAAGAAAGCTCATTGAGATCGCAAAAAGCATGATAATGGACCTCCTGCGTTTGGCCATCTCCTGATCTTGTCGATGCTCGGTACCCCTGAGCCTCTTGCGGGATCTGCTCGCCGCTTTGATGTGTTTGACAGTAAAGGTGTTGAGCAACAGAATGAGGAAGAACGGGAGGAATGGGGTTAAGGTATGGTCAATCCAGTCGTAGACTTGCCAGACTGACAAAATATAATAACTGTCCTTGATACCACAGAACCAAGGTACCCCGTCCAGAATGTACAAGGGCTCGTGAATGAAGAAGTAAGGGACATTCTTGACGCAACTCATAGCACAGATGACTCCGATGATCAGCGCTGCAGTTTTCTCAGTGCAGTATCTGGTCTTCAGACTCTGGCAGCAGATGGCCACAAAACGGTCGATGGTGAAAGCTACGGTCAGCCAGACTGAACCATCGCGTGTGGTATAAGCCAGCATACTGGTTACTGTACATCCAGGGGTGGTGGACAAGAGACTGTAGCGAAAGTAAGTGCCACCTATTCGGTTGAGGATCACGGCAATGACAATAACAAAGAAATCATTCACTGCTATCATCACCAGATAGAAGGTGATGCAACGAGACAGTCCACACCGCCCTCGGGATAGAACTATGATCGCCAGCAAGTTGGCTGTGAGACATGAAAAAAGTAATGAATAGACTCCAAGCAATAGCTACACTTCATCTGCTCTGTTCGTGGAAAACGTCTGAACCATCACAAAGCCACCTGCATACTCCAATCATTCAAGGGTAGTTTTTTTTATTTTATTGTCTTGATTTTTACTGTATGCATCAATAGCATTTTCAATACCTGTATATCACGTCAAAGCGTTTCCTGATTTTAAAGAAGTCTAGAAGTATTTGAAGTCACCGCATACCTGCAATATTATGTGTTTTTTTAATACTCGGAGATGAATATATCCCTCAATCTGGGAAACGTACTTATCCACCAAGGCTCTAAACTCAGGAGGAACCCATCTCCGTCCGCTACATACTCCATGACTCCATTTCTTATTACCGTTGCCCTTTTCAAACTTTTTGGCCTAATATTATGTAGCTCCGTATGAAATATGTTGGTTAAAGCGCCTTTCAGGTGTCCAGATGACACATACAGCATAACATTGGCAAGATGAATTAGAATAGCCACTGGCTGTAAATTCTGCTGCTGCATTCTCCTGACAAGCCATGTAGATTTCTCACCATCAAATGTAGCATCTCATTGTAGACATAGTCTCATAGCTAACCTAAAACTTGATCACCATCTCTTCATTTTTGAAAAAGATTTTGTCTTTTTTGATGGCAGATTTTTTTTCAGCTATTTTCTGAAGCCGAGATCCGCCTTTGTAAATGGCAACTGGATATAATCAACAAATATTGGCTTCACGCTGCCCAAAGTTAAGATGATTATTTGAAATAAAAAATAAATAATGAAATTAAATGCTTGATGAATCTTGCATGCCCACTCATACCTGCACAAACGTTGCCAATTTATTCCAGAAATCACATTTAAAATGGAGACTGTCCAGTGGGCAAATTGTTATATTGTACACATTGCATACTTCCAGTGATCCAGCTTTGAATTGTTGAAATCCCTGAGTGAAGTGCTACATTGTAATTAATTTAATGAATCGTTTACACTATCTTAATATGTATCTCAACATGGTAATATGAACAGTACAATTGATCACATGATTCCATGCTATTTGATTATCCCATATGATGGGAAAGGCTGGAGATTGTAGTTTAGTGTTTTAGACTAAGCAAAAACTAACATATAAGAAAGATTTACTGATGCTGTAAATCAGAAACATTAACAGACGTTGCTGGAAAAGCTCAGCAGGTTTCACAGCGTCTGTGAAGAGAAATTAAAGTTAAAGTTGCGGGTCTGGTTACCCTTCCTCAGCACGTTTGTGAGGAAGGGTCACTGGACTCGAAGCCTTAACTTTGATTTCTCTTCACTGACGGTGCCAAACCTGCTGAGCTTTTGCAGAAACTTCTGTTTATGTTTCTAATGTATCCGCGTTTGGGTGAGGAACTTTTCTCTCAGACTGCGCTGAAGTTGATGGAAATAAATCCAAAAATAGGAAACATTTTTGGACACTAACAACTACAACTAAATTTAAAAATGAATTAGGCAATCACTTATGATTTTTCACTTACCAGGGACACCCAGGACACCGACAATACAGTAGCAAATGGCAAATACTGGACTATTGGCTGCACCATGCATTGCCTTTAGGATATAACGGAATTCCCGAGACTGTAGACCTTCATTTGTGACACAGTCAATTTATTCCTCTTCTACGCTGCGTGTGTCTCAAGGGAGACAACTAAATTATAACATGAATCTCCATTTAGATTCAGTGAACAAACACATTATCTCACTACTACAATTTATAACATTGGCAAGATGAATTTGAATAGCCACTGGCTGTAAATTCTGCTGCTGCATTCTCCTGACAAGCCATGTAGATTTCTCACCATCAAATGTAGCTTCTCATTGTAGACATAGTCTCATAGCTAACCTAAAAATTGGTCACCATCTCTTCAGTTTTGCAAAAAAATTTGTCTTTTTTGATGGCAGATTTTTTTTTCAGCTATTTTCTGCGTTACCAAGAGTTCTCATCTCCACTGTATTATTGTTGGATAAAAGTGTAAATTGATTTACAACGCAGTTCTAAGTTCGTGTCAACCAATAGAAAATATCGTCACAAATGTAATTTTTAGTATGGATTTCTTGACCACGTGGAAAAAGCTGAAATCTCCAATTATCCTGCCACATCACAAATGGAAGAAATGGAAGAAACGTCGCTGTTCAGGCAAAGAATTTCTGACACACTTAAAGTCGACAATTTCTGTGGTGTGAAATAAGCCAACTATTCTGGTGCATTAATAACTGGAACGTGATTTATGAATTCGAATGAGGAATACTGACAAATGAATCAAGTTCAACGTAATATAGCTTAAGACAACATAAATAGCAATAAGCAAATGCAATAATATAAAATCCATTGCCCTGTACATGTTAACATAAGGATTTGTGCAACACAAAAGAAACAAAGAACGCATCCATTAACCTGCAATCTAATGTTGATATAATCATGATTTAATATGATATTCAATGAGTAATGTACTGCGAATTTCAGACACAGAGTCTCACATGCCGTTGCCCAATCCAGGAGGTTAAAATATCAGGAGAAAATGCAGAGGAAAGTGTAGCTTGGTACAATTACACAACATTCAAACTCTTTCGAAACTGCAAAGGTTTCTCCTTATAACTAAACGTGAGTATTTTTTAAAAAATAAACTTGAAACCTGGTCTGTGAGAGCTGGCCACGTCCAGGATGTTTCCGTGGCTCCAATCTTCAAAAGAAATCTCAAGACCTTACAGAGTTTAATTTCTTAGAGAGAGCGTTGTGCCTCTGTCTTACAATCGATCTTCAAAAAGGACAAAATTAACTCTTAAAATGACAGCACAATCACGTCACCTCCCTGAGAAAAAGCCATCAATATGCAAAGATGGCTTCATTTTTAAAACACGTACTCATACATGAGTGCATGTACACACTGCATTGAATGTAAGCATGCAAACATTCACTATAAAGACCTGTGCCAGTCCGTTTAGTTCTGCCACTGAATGTCTCCAACTTGACAGCAATTATGTTTTCTTATCTTGCCACGTGTGAAAGCTTCAAATTGAATCTCTGTGCTAATAACCTCTATTGAGACAGTCTGAATCTCTTATCATTGTATTTATCCAAAGTTTTAATTATTTTTGATCTGTATGCATAATTTGTTCAGCAACGTTACTGTCACTAAAAGTGTTGTAATAGTGTGACGCCAATGCCAAGTTCTAGGTTTCCCTTGCAGTCATGGAGTATTTCGGCTGACGAGTATCCAATTTTCTGAAAACAGAAATACCCAACAGGTCTTTGGATCTTCTAGTCCTCATCTTATAATGGTATAGCACCGACACCAACGTGGAGAGCCAGCTTGAATGGCTTCGTGGAATTAGATGTGCCTAACACTGGGTCTTTGGTTAATACAGCTTTCAGAGAATCAAATGCCTTCCGGCAGTCTGCTGTCTATGGAAACTTTCTGCAGGTGTTCAATAGGTCAGTCAATGGAACAACCGTACTGCGATTAATTTGTTATGAAATTGCGATAAAACCCATCCAATTTTAAACTTCCCTCCTCGTTAGTGGTTTGCAAAACTCCCCGACAGCGGGAAAGTGAGGACTGCAGTTGCTGTGGAGTCAGAGTCGAAAAGGGTGGCGCTGAAAACTCGCAGTAGGTCAGGCAGCATCCAAGAAGCAATGGAGTCAACGTTTCGTGCATTAGCCCTTCGTCGAGAATGTGGAAGGGGAAGGGGTGAAAGATAAATAGGGGTTGAGAGTCGTCCTGTGGGAACGGTAAATAGGAAGGTGATAAGTGGGCATAACTGTGATAGGTTAGCGGGGAGGATGGAACGGATAGTGGTAAGGAAGATGGACAGGTTGGACAGGTCAAGAGGGCAGTGCTGAATTGGAGGATTGGATCTCGGATGAGGTGTGAGAGGGGAGAATTGTAAACTAGTGAAATCGATGTTGATCCCCTGTATTTGAACATCAGTGTGGGGGCATCTTTCTATGTCGAAAAACATAGTCAATAAACGGGACTTGGGATTTTGCATAATCAATCTTAGCCAGGTGGATCATCAACCCTGCCTCCGAAAGTCAGTCAAACAATCTGATAGATGCTGCAGATGTTCCTTCAATGCAGATCTGAAAATTACCAGGTCATCGATGTGGAGCACACAATTAGGTAATCCATAAACGATGGTATTAGCTCGTCTTTGATACGTGTCGGGCGCATTTCACATACCAAGTGGCATGACCTTAAACTGCTAAATTCCTTTCAGTTTCACGAAAGCCAAAATTCCCTGTGCTGTTTTAGATAAAGGCATCTGTCAATCTTATCTGACGTTCTTTCTCTCTGGCGTTCTTACCAAATAATTCAACTCACCCACTCTCCTTTTGATTAGGTCAATGTCCACTAAACCTTGCTTTTAAATGGTCACCTAGCACTGGATATGCGACTGACACTTAATTCTCTAAATAGCATTGACGGCAAGCCCTCAACATGGATTTTAAAGTTTAATGCCACCGTTTTAATGAACATAGAACATAGAACATAGAACAATACAGCACAGAACAGGCCCTTCGGCCCACGATGTTGTGCCGAACTTCTAACCTAGATTAAGCACCCATCCATGTACCTATCCAAATGCCGCTTAAAGGTCACCAATGATTCTGACTCTATCACTCCCACTGGCAGCGCATTCCATGCCCCCACCACTCTCTGGGTAAAGAACCCACCCCTGACATCTCCCCTATACCTTCCACCCTTCACCTTAAATTTATGTCCCCTTGTAACACTCTGTTGTACCCGGGGAAAAAGTTTCTGACTGTCTACTCTATCTATTCCTCTGATCATCTTATAAACCTCTATCAAGTCACCCCTCATCCTTCGCCGTTCCAACGAGAAAAGGCCGAGAACTCTCAACCTATCCTCGTACGACCTACTCTCCATTCCAGGCAACATCCTGGTAAATCTTCTCTGCACCCTCTCCAAAGCTTCCACATCTTTCCTAAAGTGAGGCGACCAGAACTGCACACAGTACTCCAACTGTGGCCTAACCAAAGTCCTGTACAGCTGCAACATCACTTCACGACTCTTGAATTCAATCCCTCTGCTAATGAACGATAATACTCCATAGGCCTTCTTACAAACTCTATCCACCTGAGTGGCAACCTTCAAAGATCTATGTACATAGTCCCCAAGATCCCTCTGTTCCTCCACCTGACTAAGAACCCCACCATTAACCCTGTATTCCGCATTCTTATTTGTTCTTCCAAAATGGACAACCTCACACTTGGCAGGGTTGAACTCCATCTGCCACTCCTCAGCCCAGCTCTGCATCATATCTAAGTCCCTCTGCAGCCGACAACAGCCCTCCTCACTGTCCACAACTCCACCTATCTTCGTATCATCTGCAAATTTACTGACCCACCCTTCGACTCCCTCATCTAAGTCATTAATAAAAATTACAAACAGCAGAGGACCCAGAACTGAACCCTGCGGAACTCCACTTGTAACTGGGCTCCAAGCTGAATATTTACCATCTACCACCACTCTCTGCCTTCGACCAGTTAGCCAGTTTTCTATCCAATTGGCCAAATTTCCCTCTATCCCATGCCTCCTGACTTTCCGCATAAGCTCACGGTGATTTTGGATGGTACGCAATGTGCTTGAATTTTATTATTTTTTCAGCTATCAGCAACTTCTATGAACAATTTCGAAGAACAATCTGATGGTAACCCTCTGCATAGAACGGATCTGATCAAAACCTTGAGCAACTCCTCCACAATCTTTATTTGGTTATGAAATTGCTTAATGGAATGGCCTCGGAAACCTAGTAGACATATCGATTTCAGTCAATAAATAATTAGTCCCTTTTCTATGTGAGGTAGCGGTCTCAAACAATAAATTGGTATCCTTGGATAAAGTTCCTCACATGCAGGAAGAGGTATTGAAGGTTCTGGCATTATCACTACCTCAGGTTTTCCAAGTACCTGACACGTGTGACTTCTTTGGCAAAATTCTAATCATTCTCATGCATTTGTTACAGCACACAGGTGAAACCATCTGTTAATTCATCCAAATACTCAGAAAAGATCACCTTGCTTCCTAATATGTTAAAGTATGAGTGACAGAGAACTCCCAAATTCTACTATTTAAAGAAAACAATAAATGTCCGCATTTTTTATCCCCAACATCGGATCGTCTCATTATTTCAATGTTGGGAAAGCAATAAATTCAAACGTGATTGGGTCTTAGTATCCTGGAGCATACTTTAAACTGAATGGTTACATTAGAATTGTTGTCAAAAACGGCAGCCAAAACTGAGGTGTCCATTTCACAGTTAAATGTTATTTATTTTCAATTTTCCAGTGCATTCTAGTACAGCCATCAAGTCTTATGCGCAGGTTATCAAGTCAGCTCCCAGTTAAGAACAGCATTCACTCTCTTTCAAAGGTACAGTACACGCCTTCAACTTCATAACAACTTGTCCTTAAGAAAAGACGAAACATCATAATGAAAATATGGCGTCATTTTTTTTCTAATTCTTAACCCCATGGAAATGAAATATTTAGATCATTGATCTAAGTTACACTTTCATGTTAATTTCTGCACACACATGTGTAACGCTGGAAGTTGTCAAATCTTATCTGTAGTTTTTTTTTCTTTTAAATCCACAGTAATGCGTCTGCTGTCACACTTTTATGAGCTGCAACATGTAGAATTTGTAAACTACAAGTCGGTAATGTAATGCTCGAATGAAATAGTTTCATCTGTGCCGTTAAATCTTTCCAAGATACTAGGAAGTTTATGGTCCCTGTATGCAACTATCTCAAATCACATTGCTCATCTCATAAGCATTTAAATGTGGAAGGCCAGTACCAAACTCAACCATTCTTTTTCGATGGTAGGCTATTATCTCTGGTGGGTATCGAGTTGCTCCTCTGTCACTAGATTGTAACATTGAATGGTTTCAAAACATTGGTGTAGCTAAAACTGGTGCGTTGGATGATACTGCTTCTAAATTCACAAATGCCTCCTTTGACAATGCCTCCTTTCAAAAATGCATCACTTAGAGGTTACAAACGAAGCAGTTTCTTTTGCTTTTTCTCATCCATGTATCTGCCAATAACCACGCAATAAGTACAACATTGTGATGTTCGTGGCTTGTCCAACTTTCTGTGCATAGTCCTCCAATCTTGGCATGGGATATGAGTCCGACGGTTTTGCAGTGTTCACCTCCACACGATACTCCACAAGAAATCGTTGAGTCCCATCAGGTTTAGGAAATAATAAAATCGCCAATAAAATGCCTCCTAGCATTATCTTTTCCACCAAATTTTTTTGGTGCTCTTCTTTAATAAATTCGTTAGCAGTGCCAACATGCTGCTGAAATTTGGAACAAATTTCGAGCAGAATCTGCTTCGTTCCAGAAATCAAAACATCTGTTTCTTCGAGAGAGGTTGTGGAAGTTCCCGTATGGCCTTTGTCTTCGTGTTCCTTGGGGTCAACCTTCCATGACCGATGTTAAGTCCCAAGGACCTCACCACTCCTATCACAAATTCTGTTTTCATTAATTTTATTGCCAGTTTTGCTACTCGTGATCATTCAAAGCCCTCTGCGAACTGTAACATTTGAACTTTCCATGACTCACAAAATATAACTGCATCATCCAGAAAAAAACTGCAAAACGTGTTAATCCTTGCCACAAGTCTGTTCGTGAATCTTTGGAATGTGGTGATTTCTTCATTCCAAAGGGCATCACTTTGACGTTACAAACGCAGAATCTTCTTTTGCTTTCTCTATCCAGGTATCTGTCAAAAACCACGCAATAAGTACAACATTGTGATGTTCATGGCTTGCCCAACTTTCTGTGTATAGTCCACCAATCTTGGCACCGGATAGGAGTCCGACTTTTTGCAGTGTTCCGATACGCCACATAAAATCGTTGAGTCCCATCTGGTTTGGGAACTAATAAAATCGGCAAGATCCATTCACTCACAGTCCGTTCGATGAGCATCGCATTCACTTTCTTCGGGATCTGTATGGATTTGAAAGGATGAAGTCCGTAGGGTTGTTTTTCCATCGGAACAGCACTCCCTTCTTCCCCCTCATGCATAATAACTTTACGGCTCCCCATCTTATTCCTGCATATGTCCTCGTACTGCTGCAACAATCCTTTGAACGGGGTTCTTTACTCCTAACACAAATAATTCAATAACACATCCCATTCCTCAAGTACTTCCTCATTATTTAATGCATTTAGAGACACATTAAACACCATGTCTTTTGGGTTTGATTCCATACTCTGCGGGACAGTAACTAACACCTGTTTCTACAGTTTGTGTCTCTAATATAGAAAGTTGTCAACATATAGAACATAGAACATTACAGCGCAGTACAGGCCCTTCGGCCCTCAATGTTGCACCGACCTGTCATACCAATCTGAAGCCCATCTCACCTACAATATTCCATGTACGTCCATATGCTTGCCCTATGCCGACTTAAATGTACTTAAAGTTGGCGAATCTACTACCATTGCAGGCAAAGTATTCCATACCCTTACTGAGTATGAGTATTCCATACCCTCTGAGTAAAAAAGCTACCTCTGACATCTGTCCTGTATCTATCACCCCTCAATTTAAAGCTATTCCCCCTCGTGCTCACCGTCATCATACTTGAAAAAGGCTCTCCCTGTCCACCCTATCTAACGCTCTGATGATCTTATATGTCTCTACTAAGTCACCTCTCAACATACTTTCATAACTTACGTGATAAGTTTTGCTTTCTATCTGATATCTTCACCCGATAGTTTACCTGACGTAACTTTTTTTTCTCAGTTTGATAGGGATTACTAAACTAGCCTTTGAAGGGATCTCCTTCCACTGGTAACAATGGTAATACCTCATCTCCCAGGGAAAATGTCGGAATTTAGAGTTTTTATCTGTCACCTGCTTCCTACCATGTTGTGCCCTCTTCAGGTGATTTTCAGCGAATTCACCTGGAGTGAATCTCTCCCTCTCTTGAAGAGGAGTTTGGGCACAAAACGTAGATTCTGTTGCTCCTGGGATGCTGCCTGACAGGCTGTTCTTTGCCAGGACTACACTTTTTGACACTGTAATAACTCAGTTTCTAACTTTCCACTATCGTTTGAAACATCATCTGCATCACTACCACCAGATGTACAGGTATATCATTACCACCGACAAATTGTACTCCTAGAATCGAGAGTCTCTCAGGTAATGCTACCAAACTGTCGCCATTTTCGTTGGACTCTCCAACATCGCTTTATGTAATTACACACGTTTTGTCTCACCATAAATTCCATACATTATCACTTCCTGTAGAACTATACTGTAACAATTACATATCTCACCCTTTCTCAGCTTCAAAGACTGACTTGCTCTCGTATCTCTTAAAATTTAACTTTAATTAACTGTTCATCCTTGAATATTTGAATGGGTCTTACCTTTACAAGTAAATCATGTAAAGAGACTTGCCAAGTTCTTGTCAAAAAGTGCCTGACAGATTTGTACATTCTTGTGCAGCTGTTTAGTTTCCAACGAACTTTTTTTTCTGGAATTTAACAGAACCCACTGACTTATTCTTCTTTCCCATATCCGTTTTCCCAGTGCTTTCTTTAACCTACTAATACTGCGGTTTCATGTGGCCTCTTTTATTGAAGTGAAAACATCTGAGCTTTCTAAGATCACTATTTACCTCGTGGTTTGCTTTTCGCCTGCATTCATCTATTTCACCACCCTTCAATGAGATCACTTTACCCTTTACCAACTGAGGATTTGACTTTACCTCAATTTCTTGCCTTCACAGATTGAAATTAATATCAGACGTCAAACATTGACTTACGAACCATCTCATAATTATTGGACATTTCAGCTGCGAATTTTGCATGTTTCTTTTTAATCCTTTCAAACTCAGTGTGCATTTGAGATGGTTTCTCCCGACATTCCTCAATTTTAGAGATTTTGATCACAAAAAGAGTCTCAAGACCCACTCAAACTATGATAAGTGGATAGTCCCGAACCTTCATTTTTTTAAAGCACTGAGTTCCAGATCCAATTTAACTGTTCAAACTACTCGATATTAAGAAAAGCACAATTTATTGAAATCCTGCCGTTGAATTACAGCAAAAGAACGAATAACAAAATAACTTAATTCATTGGGAAAAGTTATCATAATGTAAGATACAGTAACTATTAATAATTAGCTGTTTCAATATAGTAAACATACCCCATAGTGTAAAAAAACAAATTGATCAGTTAGATTTTCTCACATGCAACGCTCGCAGTTGAGAATTCTGACCTTGCAGCTGTAAGTGGGAGAGGGCAAAATATAGCTACATTTTCTTTTCAGACTCCAACAGCCACTGTTTGAAACTGAACCTAAGAAACTAAAACGGCAAGAAATCGTAAATTAAAACTGAAGAAATTGTAGATGTTGTAAATCAGAATAGATGTTGCTGGTAAAGCTTTGCATGTCTGGCAGCATTTGTGAAGATGGTACATCACAGTTAACGTTATGGGTCCCGTAAAATTTCCTCAGAACTCAGAGTTTTCAGGAAACCGGACCTAAAAAGTTAACTCTGATTTATCTACAAGACCTGCTGAGCTTTTCCAGCAATTTCTGTTCTGAAAATAGAAGCTTTCATCTTAGAAAGTCCTTCCCAACTGCTTCTATCGCACCAATGTAAGAAAAAACGCGGCCCAAAGTGTGTACTGTATGGGCCATTACTAGCCAGTTTGGTGTCTCTGCTTTAAAACCTTTCTTTAAAAAAATGAGAGTACACGACCTCAAGCCACAACATCCTCATACTGATTAACGGTCTTTCTGTGGTCAGTGAGCTGCAACCTTCAGGCAGAGTGAGAGAGAGAGAAAGAGAGAGCAAGAGAGAGACGTGCCCATGTGTGTGCGTGCCTGTGTTTTTGTATGTACGCCTTCTGTGCATGCGTGTTTGTGTGTATGCTAGCACATTGAAGTTTCAAGGGACTTATTTACATACCGAGCAGTAAACAATCAAATTTGACGTAGACAATCCATGGCCCCACTTAGTTTGCAGATTCAGACTATCGACTAATTTAAAATGTGTGCAAACTGGGTCAAGCAAGGCTGCAAAATTGAAGCATCTTCCATTCTCCTGTCTTCCTTTCTGCAAAACTACCCCTCCACCCGAAGATGCATAAGCATCCAACTGGAATTGAGTTAATTCACAGGCTCAGTGGGCAAACTGTTCTACTTAGATTACCTCTATTTCACGATGGAGAACACTCAAACTACTGTCAGGAAGATTTACTCATGCCACACATTTTTCCGCATGCATAATCAGGTGCTACCTTCCCAAATAGCATTGATGCGTTCATAAAGAAATATACGAGATAGCATTAAGGTCCTCTTCCATCCTTCTGCTTCTACACAGCACTGTCCTCACCTCTTTCCTGGCAATCAAGATCGGTGGTGAACCAACGCATCATGTTGATCAATTCCATTACCTTGGGAGCATTCATTCAGTGTGTGCAGCAATTGATGGCAATACTCAACATCACCTCATCGCTATAATCAGCGTACGTCTTCGACCTTTTTAGGAAAATAATTTTATGAAAAAGATCACAAACCTGTCTCCAAGCTGGACAGTTTATCCCTAATATCAGGAATTGGAGAAATGGACAATGTACATTGATACCTATAACCCCTGCAGAGATGTCATAGAACATGGAAAATTTTGCGCAGTACAGCCCCTTTGGCCCTCGATGTTGCGCCGATCCAAGCCCACGCTAGCCCACTATCCTCCATATGCCTATCCAATGCCCGTTTAAATGCCCATAAAGAGGGAGAGTCCACCACTGCTACTGGCAGGGCATTCCATGAACTCACGGCTCTCTGAGTAAAGAATCTACCCCTAACATCTGTCCTATACCTACCACCCCTTAATTTAAAGCGATGCCCCCTCGTAATAGCTGACTCCATACATGGAAAATGGTTCTCATGGTCAACCCTATCTAAACCCCTAATCATCTTGTACACCTCTATCAAGTCACCCCAAAACCTTCTTTTCTCCAATGAAAACAGCCCCTAGTGCCTCAGCCTTTCCTCATACGATCTTCCTCCCATAACAGGCAACATCCTGGTAAACTTCCTCTGCACCCGTTCCAGTGCCTCCACATCCTTCCTATAGTATGGCGACCAAAACTGCACACAATATTCCAGATGCGGCCGCATCAGAGTCTTATACAACTGCAGCATGACCTCAGGACTCCGGAACTCAATTCCTCTACCAATAAAAGTCAGTACGCCATATGCCTTCTTCACCACACTATTTACCTGGGTGGCAACTTTCAGATTTGTGTACATGGATACCAAGATCCCTCTGCTCATCCACACTACCAAATAACTGACCATTAGCCCAGTACCCCATCTTTCTGTTACTGTTACCAAATTGAATCACCTCACACTTACCCACATTCAACTCCATTTGCCACCTTTCTGCCCAACTCTGCAGCTTCTCTATATCCCGCTGTAACCTGCCACATCCTTCCTCACTGTCAACAACTCCACCGATTTTCGTAACATCCGCAAACTTGCTCACCCAAACTTCTAGCCCCTCCTCCAGGTCATTTATAAAAATGACAAACAGCAATGGTCCCAAAACAGATCCTTGCGGAACACCGCTAGGAACTGCACTCCAAAAAGAACCTTTATCATCAACTACTACCCTCTGTATTCTTCCAGCCAGCCAATTCCTAATCCAAACTTCCAACTCACCCTCAATGCCATACCTACGTATTTTTTGCAGTAGCCTACCCTGGGGAACCTTATCAAACGCCTTACTAAAATCCATATACACCACATCTACCTCTTTACCCTTGTCCACCTCCTTAGTCACCTTCTCAAAGAATTCAATAAGGTTTGTGAGGCACGACCTGCCCTACACAAAACTATGCTGACTATACTTGATCACATTATTCCTATCCAAATGTTCATAAATCCTATCCCTTACAATTCTCTCCAAGACTTTGCCCACAACAGAAGTGAGGCTCACCGGCCTATAGTTACTGGGGTTATCCCTACTCCCCTTCTTGAACAAGGGAACCACATTTGCTAACCTCGAGTCTTCTGGCACTATTCCTGTAGACAACGAGGACATAAAAATCAAGGCCAATGGCTTTGCAATCTCCTCCCTTGCTTCCCAGAGAATCCTAGGATAAATTCCATCGGGCCCAGGGGACTTATCTATTTTCACCCTTTCCAGAATTTCCAACACCTCTTCCCTACATACCTCAAAGCCGTCCATTCTAATTAATTGTGACTCAGTATTCTCATCGGCAACAATGTATTGTTCCTGAGTGAATACTGACGAAAAGTATTCATTCAGTGTCTCCCCAATCTCTTCAGCCTCCACACGCAACTTCCCACGACTATCCTTGACTGGACCTATTCCTACCCTAGTCATTCTTTTATTCCTGACATACCTATAGAAAGCCTTTGGGTTTTCCCTAATCCTACCGACTAAGGACTTTTCATGACCCCTCCTTGCTGCTCTTAGCTCTCTTCGGATCCTTCCTGGCTACCTTATAACTCCAATCGCCCCAATTGAACCTTCACGCCTCATCTTTACATAGGCTGCCCTCATCCCTTTAACAAGGGATTCCAATTCCTTATTAAACCACGGCTCCCTCACACGACCCTTTCCTCCCTGCCTGACAGGTACATACGTATCAAGGACACTCAATAGTTGCTCCTTGAACAAGCTCCACATATCAATTGCGCCCTTGCCTTGAAGCCTACTTTTCCAAGCCATGCATCCTAAGTTGTGCCTCACTGCATCATAATTTCCCTACCCCCAGCTATATCTCTTGCCCTGAAGTGCACACTTATCCCTCTCCAGCACTAGAGTAAAAGTCACTGAATTGTGATCACTGTCCCCAAAGTGCTCACCTACCTCCAATTTTAACATCTGGCCTGGTTCATTACCTCGAACCAAATCCAGTATGGCCTCACCTCTTGTTGGCCTGTCTACATATTGTGTCAGGAAACCCTCCTGCACGCATTGGACAAACAGCGACCCATCTAACGAACTCGAGCTTAGCTTTCCCAGTCAATATCAGGAAAGTTAAAGTCCCCCATAACAACTTCCCTGTTACTTTCACTCTTCTCTTGAATCATTCTCGCAATCCTTTCATCTACGTCTCTAGGACTATTAGGAAGCCTGTAGAAAACTCCTAACAGGGTGACCTCACCTTTCCTATTCCTAACCTCAAGCCAAACTACCTCAGATGGCGAGTCTTCATCCATCGTCCTTTCCACCGTTGTAATACTATCTTTGACAAGCAATGCCACACATCCCCCTCTTTTACCCCCACCTCTGACCCTAGTAAAACATTTAAATGCTGGAAACTCCAACAGCCAATCCTGTCCCTGTTCTACCCATGTCTCCATAATAGCCACAACATCGAAATCCCAGGTAGCAACCCACGCTGCAAGTACATCTACCTTATTTTGTATACTTCTCGCATTGAAGTATACACACTTCAAGCCACTTTCCTGTTTACAGGCACCCTCCTTTGATCTTGATGCCATGTTCCTAACCTACCTACACTCCTGTTCCTGCACCCTAGAGCTACAGTCTAGGTTCACATGCCCCTGCATAGTTAGTTTAAACTCCCCCAACAGCAATAGCAAACCTCCCCCCAAGGATACTGGTGCCCCTCACTTTCAGGTGTATACCATCCTGTATATCGAGGACCCAACTCCCCCAGAAAGAACCCCAGTTATCCAGATACCGGAATCCCTCCCTCCTGCACCATCCCTGTAGCCACGCATTTAACTGTTTTCTCTCCCTATTCCACGACTCTCTATCACGTGGCACGGGTAACAAACCAGAGACAACCACTCTGTTTGTTCTAGCTCTGAGCTTCCAACCTAGCTCCCTGAAAGCCTTCCTAACATCCTAAGCCCTCCCCCTACTTACGTCGTTGGTGCCAATGTGGACCACTCCTGCGCGCTTTTATAGGGAAAAAAACCTACCCAGGCAAGCTTGCGCTACACCAGCTTCCGGGTCCTGGCTGCCCCTCTGGTCGTCGTCACTTCCACCTGCTGCTCCCGCTCTTTCTGTGAAGAGAAAAAAAAACCGCTGCCCGCTACCGGTTAGTAATTTTAACACAAACTGTCTTACCTTAGCTGTCACCTTCCGGGTTCGTTTAAACTCAGCTGCTGCTCGCACTCAAAAAAAAATCCTGTGATTCCTATGGAGTATCCTCTAAGATGAGAAGCACACAAATGCAGTCTCGTCTCTCAGACCAGTCTACAATATCGATTCACTGCTTACAATCAATCAGTTGCATTTGGCAGTTACATCATCGACGTGAGTGTCATAGGCCATCCAAAACCAGCTCCCTAATGGGGGTGAGCATCCTCATCAAATAAAATGCCAGTTGGGTCGAATAGATATTTTAAGTATGCCTTCGAATTTTCTCTGGAATAAAAAGCAGTTTCTCCATTCATTCAAGGGAATCCTTAGTCTAATACCATCCAATCTGAAGAACAAACTGTGAACAATATTTTAAGCATCTCTGGCAGGCCCAGGTGGTGAACAATCATAATCAATGGAAGAAGCGTGTGAAATTCCGAGCATCATACGGCACCTCCACATCAACGTCAATATGTGGGAAATAGGTGCGGGCACTGCCAAAGATCTATCAAAATGTAGGATTTTTCTCAATATTAAATGAATGAGATCTCCCCTATTCTCTGAATGTAATTGCTGTCAACGAGGTATGAAGCTGCTCAGACCTGCCCAGCGAAGTTGTTGCTGCTGCTTTCTCTCCGAATGAAGATTCACCCAGACTGAGACAGCGTCCTCTGTGCATGCTCTAAGATTAAACAAGTTCACCCAGTTTCCTTTTATTTTAAATTCTGAATTTAAATTATTGACTTGCAGAAATATGTGGCAATACTTGTGGATCCAGCAGTGAATGACGTATTTCATAACCTCAGGACCCACAACAGCGGTGTGGAAGAAAGTCATCCTCGATCCACAGTGATTGCCTAAGAAGCATATTGTTTTACGAAAGTTATTGTAACTAAGAGGTAGACATTCTGACTACATTTTGGATGGTGTAAATTCTCCTTTCAGTCTAAAAATATAAATGAACATACTCCATCCTTATCTAAATTCCGAATAATTCGAATAAACTAATTCTTCCGACTATCATTATCACCCGAACATCTTCTTTATGAAGTGCTTCGAACAGTTAGGAGTGAGACAGATCTGAACGAAAAAAAAACGAAAGGAGTGCAGATGCTTCAAAAATGAAATAAATCAGAAATCGCTGGACAAACTCAGTAGTCCTGGAAGCATCACTGAAGAGAAAGCAGTTAAGGTTTCGAGTTCAGTGAAATTTTCCAGCAATTTCTGTTTTTGTTTGTTACCCACGCCTCTCAGTCTTTATGCCTGATATCTGAAATAAAGACATTTGTTGGCTATTTCATTGAATCTGAAGAACGGGACCAGGCCTGTCGCTTCAACTGGTTTCTGTCAGTATTTATGCTCCACATGAGCCTCTGCCCATCCCTGATCCTTCCCCAATGGCCATAAGAGGAAACTTTTACTCCTTTCTCTCTGGCTTGGTTTACTTAATAATTGGACCCCCATTGTATAAAAATCTGAATCCCATTACACAAAAGGATTTTGCTGAATGAGTAAGGCCATCAGCTGTTTATGATTCCCACCTGCACACACTAGTAGCGTGCATGCACGCAAAATATTACTTCTGGATCAGACAACGTCAGCTATTAGGAAGCAGATCAGACCAGGATATGGCTCTGTTAACTTAATGCAATTTTGTTATAGCGACCGATGACTAAGTTGACAAGATGGCCGCTTACGGCATTTTCTTTAGTGAACAGAAGATGGCCGGTGATATCTGACAGATACATACAGCAGTCATTCGCAGTTAGACGTGTGGTCTCTATTTAAATATACTGGGGTTAATAATATAAAATGAGGTTCTCAGTAGGAGGAAATAATAGGGATATTAGTCAGGTTTATGTAAACATGCAGTGTGACAATAAAAGGAAATTGCAAAATGGGGAATTTTTGCATGTCTACTTTACCCACGTTACAAAGATGTGGCGAAAAATGCTATCAACTTTTCACATAATTATTATAGCAAGAAGGATATAAAAATATTGCATTTCAGATAGTAACTCGGAGTTTCATTGACTTCCAGTCTGAGCTGTGATTACAAAGGCAAAAGGGTCCAACGTGGCCGCCATTTCTGAAGTCGTCGTTGGCCTCTCCCACATGTGTGGTAATACACCTCCATAGGAAGATCATTTGTGCTATTGAACACAGGGCTTAACATTGCCACTCTATATTTATCTTTACAGCAAATTGCATTCTGTATTTTAGATGCTCTGCTCGCTTTCATCTTCTCTCCACTTCGTTATGGCAACTCTTTGCTCTATCTCTCTTAGGGAAGTTATTATTATTCACAGATAACAGACATCGTTGTGGATGATGGTTTTGTTTCGTGTCAATTTCAGTCCATTCTTCACCCTGAAACTATGGGCCATGGTGCATCTGTTGCCACAGGTAATCACATTCAGGAGCAAAACATATTAATCTTGAGTATTAGGCTTTTTGATATGTTGGTAAATGAGACTGTGGTGTCACTTCAGATCGCTTTTTAAGACATTAAATAAACCAGTTTTTGTTTCAAACATATTTTGGTGTGTCATTGTTCTCTCAAAGACGTATTGCCACTATTGGTCAGTGCTTTGAGTATCAGAGTTGGGATATCATGATGCAGCAATCCAGGACATTGGCGAGGCCACTTTTAGAATGCTGCATGTAAATCCAGTCTTCGTGCTGTTGCTAAACATCAAACGGTGCCGATAAGAAAAGTGTGTTGTAGAGACTGAGGATTTTGAGATGCAGGGTAGCGCTGATTAGACTGGGGCTATTACAGCCCAGATTGTCGGAGGATGTGAGGATGGTATTACAGAGATATGTAAACTCATGAAGAGCATGGATTGGGCGAAAAGCCATGATATTTTCCCGAGGATAGGAGAGTCCCAAACGCGAGAGCATAAGTTTAAACTGGGTGAATAAACAGATTTTTTAAAAAATAAATCTAGGTCGGAGGGTCAACCTTTTTCATTAAGACGGTATTGCATATATGGAACGAGCTGCCAGGGATAATGTTGAGGTAGATTCAGTCGCAACTATGACAAGTCATTTGTATTTGCACATAAGTAGGAGCGTTTAGAAGGATATGGGCCAAATGATAGCAAATAGGACCAGATCAGTTTGAGGATGTTTTATCAGCGTGGACGAGTTGCACCAAAGGGTCTGCTTCGGTGTGAGATGGTTCTATGAGTATTCCAGGAGAAATTCCTGTAAATACACTCAGGAACCACATTTAGTAAGCATTCATCAGTTGATGACATTGGATTAAATAATTTTCGGAAGTACAAAAAGGAGAGATTTAATTAGTTGTTATGATATGTAATGGTCTGCCTGAAGGCAAGTGTAATTAGGTTCACAATAAGATTCATGCGTAAAGCAAATCTGTACTTTTAATGAAGCGTTAGGAGAGAGGTGAGGACAGTTGGAATAATTAGCAGCTCTTTCAAACATGGTCATATCTCTATCAAGCAGCTCTATATTGACAGTAGAAAGGATCATGTCTAACTCGCCTAGATTAGCAAGGAATCAAGGCAGTTATGATGACCTTGTATCAGACAAAGATTTGCCTTCTAACAGAGCATTGTGTCCAATTTAGAGCATTGCATTTTCGGCAGAAGGTGATCGCTTCGCTGAAAAATTGTACAAGGATAAAGATCAATTGTGGGGGTGGGGTGGGGCAGAAACCTCGCATGGCAAGTTCGAGTGGCGTCTGTTGCAATCTATCCATTGCATTGTTCCAAAAAAGACTTTGGGGAAACGAGAAGAGAGAATGACTGATAGACAGCTTCTTCAAAGATGGTTCCGAGTAAACAAAACAGCTCTATGCTTATTGATCTAAAGCTCTGCAGAAGAGTCATACTGGACTCGAAATGGTAACTCAGCTTCTCTCTATGTCGAGACTGCCAAACGACTGAGATGCTTCAACATTTACTGCTTTTACTTCAGATGTCCAATATTTGCAGAGCAGTGTTTTGTTTCTATGTTGAAGACTGTTGGTTGCCCAATTACTTAAGAGAAATTAAAGATCTCAAGTACAGCTTGAATGCTTTGTAAATATCTTTCAGATGCTGATGTACTTGCTATTCCAATTGACATTTCACTTCCTTGCGCTCCAGAGGGGATGATCCGGATGTATACTTTCCACTCAATGTATGCTAGAATTCAAAGGGTTTTCATTGTCTTGGGAAATTGCCAAAAGTAAAAAAAAGGAATATTTACAACAGACAGAGACTATTCAGACACTTGAAGCACCCTCAAAGATTCAATTAGATCAAGGCTGAAACGGTTCTGAATTTGATTTTAATTGCCTTTGTTTCATATACCATAGTGATCTTTACAAACATCGAATATGTCAGATTTCAAACTGGCACTTGGCGCCCAGAGTCTGCAAAGTTTTGGTGGAAAAAGTTCTATTGTTTCCAGTTCTCCATCTTTCTGTTTTGCTGACATTTCTGTTGTTGGCTCACTGCATTCTTCAAGTGAAACTAAATATAATCTTCAGGAAAGGACCTCATATTTCAGTGAGGCACTTTATACCTTTCTGGAATCACCTTTGAGACTATAAGTTTCATACTTTGAACTCTGGCCCCATTTTGTTTTCATTTCTTTTCTTGTTTAAATTTGATTGTTTTTTGTTCAACAGTACACGTGCTCCAGGCACATCTTTTCTTACTTTGTTTCTTTCTGAAGGCACTGCATTCCTCGTGTCCTTGAGAATACTAACCATTCAGCCTTTTAATTTCTTCTATCATTCATCCTGCCACAGTCCGTCTTTTAGTCCTTGTCTCCCCTTGCTCCTAACCTGCTAGCTATTGCAGTTCTGGTAAAAGTTAAATGACCTGAAACATTAACTTTATTTCTTTTTGCACAGATGCTGCCAGAAATGCTGTGTTTCTTAGCAACATATTCTGTGTTTATTCTGAATCTATGCTGTTCTTCGTATTAAAGAATTGATCGTATACAAAGTTCAGTACTGAATATTCTCAATTTCCCCAAAGAACGAAATATATTCCGTATACATCTAATTAATACTTCTGACTGTTTTTAGTGAATTCTCTGTAATTCAGAGCAATATCAATTGAGTTTCACATTCCAGGAACAACCATGATTTATCTTAACATTGTACTACAAAGTTTTCATAGCTCCCTTCATTTCTAACCAAGAAGTGTTCCCTGTTGTAATCCTGAAGAAGGGCTCATGTCCGAAACGTCGATTCTCCTGCTCCTTGGATGCTGCCTAATCTGCTGCGCTTTTCCAGCAACACATTTTCAGCTCTGATCTCCAGCATCTGCAGTCCTCACTTTCTCCTGTAATTCTGTTGAACCAACCTGAGTGTTTATTGTAGGATTTGGACGATTAATTGCTCCTGATACTAGACACGGAACTAAACGTGTGGGTTGCTGACAGAATGGTATCAAAACTCATATGTAATTCCCAGGGTATGCGCAGAAATAATTATTCTCCTGCGTTTTGAACGTGTAGAGGTGTACTTTAACTTTAAGAGAAAGTGAGGAAGCGAGCAAGGATTAACTGAAAGCAGAGTGTCCTGAACAAGGTAAAAATGTAACACTTGGATGAAACACATAGCTGGAGTTGCGTTGCCATAGAAAAAAAAGATTCAAATTCGGCCAATTAGTTTAAATTATGCCCCAGCTACCAAATCCAATCGAATTTGAATTTAGCGTTTTGACTACATTAAACCAATGAAATGTTCGGATGATTTGGGGTATAAAGCAGTTTCGAACAGTTAATAGAGAACTGCCAAGAAAACCAACAAATATAGTCTGTTCGCCGAATAGCTCTCTGAAAGACACTGGTTCATATGAAAGACCTGCGAAGCAGAACACTGAACGAAAGACAACAGAGGAAGAATATTCGACAGCTGGCCGGCTTCGAAATTTGATTTCGTTTTTAAATGTAAATCAGGGATTTTTATCGGACCAGATTTGTAGAGTAGGAGGTAAAAGGCAGGTTTAAGAGTAAGGAGTTGTAAGTAGTTGTTGGTTTTAATATTCTCTGTTGGACTTAAACAGAAATATTGTTTATTTTTACTTTAAATAGCGACCTCTGGGATAATGCTTTGCCTCTCGAACTTTATCAGATTATGGTGTGAGGTAAGCTTCTCTTTGTGTTGATTTTAAACTAGCAGAGGGATTTACCACGTGTCATAACACCTGGTTCAGGGAGTTCAGAACCAGTGGGCACAGTACCAGAATAGAAGCTAGATGTTTAAAACTGAGACAAGGCGAAATTTGCTAACTCAGAGAGTGGTGAATCTTAGGACATCTCTCTCGCAGACCAATGTGAAAGTTCAGCCATGCTGAAGGTTAAATTCAGAAATCGATAGATTTCTAGATTTTAAGTGTTTTGAAAGATGTGCGGATGGTGCAGGAACATTTTATTAAACTAGATAATCACCCATGATCTAGTCAAATGGCATAGTGATCTTAAAGGGCTGAATGACCTGTTCATCTCCCTTTATTTCCTTACAATTAGGGAAGGTTTTCCGGATAATTGCCAAAAGGACAGCTTTACAAGACAAGGTAATATTTTCTAGATTGAATATGGGAAGGTGTAGGGTGGAGAACCTTGATGATGTGGAAATAGCAATTGGTCAGACGCTTACCCAGTTCGGTGTGATAATCTTGGGGATATGTTTGAGGAATTTTCGCACAAATTCTCTGATATTTTGTTGAGACAGAACCAATACCCAACAGGAAGTTCCTTTTGCGCATGTGCCTTGCACATTCCAGAGAAGGCACATTTCTCCCATGAGTAACGCTGATGTTTGCACCATTGCACTGTTGCATATATTGCGACCATCAAAAATTGTCGGCACGCAGTCGAAAGCGTGGTGACGTCACCGCACCCTCTGGGCTGTGGCACCAGTTTCAAGTTCACTTCCTCCAAAGAGAAGCTGATATATTTGCAAATGCAAGTTCCCACTGATGTTAGTCTGAAAAACAAAGTGAAATTCTTTCAGTGGCGAGTTTACTTCAACTTCATCTAAAAGTTCGAGTCCTTAAGCTGGGCTCTACAAATAAACAGTGATCCTCCTACAGTGCAAAAATGTGCAGGCCAGGTGAATTGTCCATGCAACATCGGCCCATAATGTGCAGGTCAGGCGGGTTGCATTTACTAATGTAAATGCATTGTTGCCGTGTAATTGGTCTTTACAGCCAGCGAAAGTGCCAACCTGAATTCCTGCCACATTAGAAATGAAAGTGAGAAAACGGTTAAGAAAAAAGAAACTTCAAAGAAATTTACTACAGCAAAAGGCATAGGTTAACCCATTCACCTATTGAATCAAAGACGGGCCGTCGCCCTACAGACAACAGCATGTCAGCATTGTTAAAATAAAAATGGGTGAGATATGCATTTCCACTTTGTGGTCTGGACATTTGATTTTCGAATTTATATTTTCTTGTGCACTTCTTAACTCATCTTTTGTCTGCATACCTGTGAATAAGTTAATCTGTTTTTCCAACGTTTTAAAGGGATCAAATGTAAGCTGCATAATTGTACATTAGTTCTCATTCGTTCTGTGCCATCAGTTCAATAATGAGTTTGTTTACAATAAATAGTTATTTCCCATTAGAAAAATGCATAGTTGCGGGAATGGGTTTGGATGGGACTTAATTCAGAGGATTGGTACAGACTCAATGGCTGAAGAGATTCCATGATCACTTGATCATATAGTCGCATTTTCTTAATGCCCAGAAATCACTAGTTTCGTTCACTAGAAATCACTATCTCCCTCGTTGGATGCTGCCTGAACTGCTGTGCTCTTCCACACCACTAATCCAGAATTTGGTTTCCAGCATCTGCAGTTATTATTTTTACCAAATTTGAACAAAATGCCAAATCATGATTATGCAGGAATCGACCAACTTATCGCCACCAGAATATCATTGATATTATGGAGGGAATGGCAAGAGACTGTACACGTGTTCGTCACGGTCGATTTGTTTTTTTAATTAATTCATTGGATATGACGTCACTGACTAGGCTAGCATTCTTTGGCCACCCATCTTTCTTCTCAAGAGTCAGCCACATTACTGCAAGTCTTGAGTCATGTGTAGGCCTTAACAGGAAAGAGTGTTCGCTGAAGGGCATTAGTGAACCAAATGGATATTTCCAGCAACCGGCAATTCGAGAGTTTTCTTGATGTCAAATCCAATCTACCACAGTGGAATTCAAACCTCTGTCCCCTGCGTGTACTACAGTGAGCAGCAGTCCCCATTTATAATCTGGTAACAACAGTGTCTTTGATTGTGTCTCTGTCCAGATACTATGCTCCAATAGTCCCTGCATATATTACAGAAAACAAGTCTCTGTGAGTATATTGCGCCACTAGATTCGCTGGGCCATCGGATACCCGTGTGGCTACAGCCGATCGTCTGGCCTGTCTGAACACAACTGCCGTCATGGCAAGAAGAAGCTGTGCAAATGTGAGAGTTGCAGGAAGCCATTAAAATCTCCAAGTCAATGCAATGACACGAGGAAGACGCAGTTCCTTTGCTCTGTGTGTGAGAAAACATTCACTGGGTTCACACACTTGCTGCAACACCAGCGATTTCACACTGAGAGAGAGGGCATTTACTTGCTCTGTTTATGACAGGGGATTTGCTAGCTCATACAACCTATGGACACTCATGTAGGTCATAGTAATGAGAGAACTTTTAAATGTCAGATTGTGGGAAACACTAAACATGTTCTAAGGCACTGATACGCCATCGAAGTGTTCACACCGATGAGAAACTATTCAAGTCCTCTCAATGGGAGACTTTGTTAAAGCGTTCATCAGAACCCAAGCGAAATAAAAGCATTCACACTGGGAGACTAACAGCTTCTCCGTGTGTGTGTGTGTGTGTGTGTTGGGGGGGAGGGGGCGGTGTTTGGGGGAAGGGGTAATCACTCAATCGTCTCATCTTTATTCACACCAGGGAGGTAACAATGGAGAGAAGCTACATGTATGCCCCATGTGTGAACATAAATGCGTTCATTCATCCCACCTGATGAGACACCAGCGATGTTAATGTAGATCTAGTGAGAGAATTTCGCTGTTACCACATCCAGAACTGACCCCTGTCCTGCAGGGTCTGATGCTTTTAATGTTGATAAACTCCAGACCAGTTAAGGGTGTTAATATTGCAGGTGTTAAATAAAGCTTAATTGAAAAATTGAAGTGCTGTGAGACATTTTAATATCGGAGACAAGTTTCTTACTTTTGAATGGCTACCCTTCCCTATTTTCTTCACGCTCACCTCCAAAGACGAGTGCAAGGAAAATAACGGTCTACATTGTCACTAATATTGATACAATCTGATCAACTCCTCTCCTGTTCCCCTTCCTTCTACTATTTCACTGCCTCTTATGTTGCCCCGTGGCGAGCACTGAACGTGCACCTCTCTCAACTTTCCCTTACATTTTATTCCCATTCGTCCCTAAATAAGCTCATCTCACTTCCTCCTCCATTGGCGGACATCCCAGTAAATGTTGGACAACTGAAATTCTATCTACTTACTGCATTGATTAATGTTTCTGTCCGTTTTGTGGTAAATTGGTCGTGTTTACATTCGGACCCCAGCATCCCTGCAAGTCATGGTCACGTTTTAAACTTGTCTTTCCCGTCAGACATCCTGCAATGCATTAGTTCCTACCAGATGCTGACAATTACATTAATATTTCCTATCAAAAATACATTAAGTCAGTACAAAGTCGTTACATCAGCCCACTTACTGTCTCAATAAACCCCATAAAACAAATGCCAGTATGACCACAAATCTATCTGAGTGACACTTCGACAATGATCTGCAGTAAACCAGAGATCGTGAAGAAGTGAGGTTGACAAGGTCATTGTGATCTTAGGCAGTGCAGGGGGTCAGACCAACATTAATCACATTTGGTCAGGTCTCTGTTTAGGTTAATCCGGATCCTGTCTGATACATCATTGCATTCTCTCAGCCTTCTGTATATAATCCCCTCGTCCCTGCTGCCATCTTGTCAAATCAGTTTGCATTCTTTCATGTTGCAAAGATTATCTAGTGACAATAAATTAAACTGCTGATGCTGAAATCCAAAATTGAGAGGCAAGAGGCTGGAAAAACACAGCAAGCTAGACAGGTTTGACGAGCCAGATAAGTAACAAAGGTTACGCCCGAAACGTCGACTTCTCCACCTCCTGATGCTGCCTGACTAGTTGTGCTCGTCCAGCCTCTTGCATGTCTAACACAGAATATCTAGCAACCTGTTACATTTTAGTTTAATAACACGGTGCCACAGTTGATACAGCTGTAGACATTGTCATGGATTAAATTACATTATCACTGCATCTGATTGTATCAAACTATACACAATATTTATCTATGCAGTTGTCCAATTCAGGATTCATAGCTTTGTGGATAGAGCACTGAGCCTGTTCACATGAGGCTGCAACTACGATGCTTCTATGAAATGGTTCATATTCCTGCTTCAGTCAACACCAAATGGAGCGATTGACATTTATGGTGAAGTAATATTAACATGGTCCCAATTCCTCTGAAGGTCTGGGTTGATACGTTTGTGCTTGCAAATCTCGTTTCTCCTTCCAAAAGTTTCAGGAAGACTATTCAGATGGACAAGAAGCAGCTGACGTGAGCACTGTTCTAGTCTGCCGGGGAGAACGAAGTGAGACACAAACTGCAGTGTGTCTGAGAAACAACAGGGGAGTGACACGGATGGAGAAGCAGCGGATGCTCCCCTCCTCTGCTATGATCAAAGTTGCATTACATGATGTATAGAACCCTTAAACATGACCGACTTTTGAAGGTGATGTGTCTCCCACAACTGGCTCAGATCCACTTCTGAAGAAGGGTCACGAGTGATGTAACGTTGACTCTGGGCTGAAGAGCTTCTTTCAGTGCTGTAGAATCTGATGACATGTCCATCCTGCCGGAGAAGTTTGTCTCTGGTTAACATACTCGCAAATTAAAAAAAAAATTCAGTCGTTGTAAATAATGCTATTGCGAAAATGTGGAAATGTGGCTGGCGCATGCCCTGATGGTGTAGTAGTTCGACACTCTCACCAATACAGCCCGTGTTCGATTCCTAGACAGGCATTGAAGATTTATTGGTCTTCTACAGACTCTAAAATGTCCATGGATTCCTGACATTGGCAAGAATAAAGTTAGAAGACCTCTGTAAGATTGACTAAGGGTTTCAAATCAGAGTGTCACTTGGAGCTGGGAACAAAGGGGATGAATCGCATACTCCATCTGCCACATAGCACTGCAAAAAAAAAAACCGCGCATATTCCTTATTTAAACAAGCAAGATACTTGTGATAAAATACAATAAATAACTGTGGATGCTGAACAGCAGGAATTAAAACAAAATTTTCTGGAGAAAGGCAGCAGGCCTTGTAGCATCCGTGTGAAGAAAGCAGAGTAAGCATTTCAAATCTGATGACACTTCATCAATACCATTGGGGAACTTGACAAAGAAGGTGCAAAAAATTGTTTCCACTTGTGAGAGAATCTAAGACAGGGGGTGTAATCACGGATCAAGGAGCAGCAATTGAAGAGATGAGAAGGAATGTCTTCACTCAGAGGGTAGTGAATCCGTGATTTTTTTTAAAAGCATAAAGAGATATCATGGTGGTGTTCTAAACAATATTCAAGGGTGAGATAGAGAGATTTTCCATCATTAAGTAAATCGACAGGAATGGGGAAAATCAGGAAAATGAAGTTGAGGATGATCAGATCAGCAATGATTTCATTGAATTAGATGTGAGGGCTGGACGGCTTACCTCTGCTCCTCTGACTTACATCGCAATATGAAGCTGTGAAAATAAACTGAGGAAAGTCTGCAAATTTCAAAATGTTTTTATCCACTTGGAGAAATGAACTGCATTGAAGCATGCAGAGGGAAACTCACGACAGAGAATAATTGTGGGGAATTCTGTTCCATATGCACCATTCCTGCAGGGAGAATTCCAGGACGTCATGCAAGAAATAAGACTTGCTATCTGAGCGTTCCCATCATGGCGAGTTGTTGAGGCGCAGGGTTAGATGACCTTATTAGGTTAGATGAGATTTCCGACAGATCGAAACAGGTTCTTCTAGCCCAACCAGTCTACACCCACCCTCCGAAGATTAACCCACTCAGACCCATTCCCCATATTGACCCCCGACTAATGAGCCAAATTAAGGGCTAATTTAGCTTGGCCAATCCACCCTAAACTGCACATTTTTGGATTGTGGGAGGAAACTAGAGCACCCGGAGGAATCCCACGCCTGACATGAGGAGAATGTGCAAACTCCACACAGATAGCCATCTGAGGCGGGAAGCGCACTCGGGTCCCTGGTGCTGTGCTAACCACTGAGCCACTGTGCCACCCTAAGATGAGTGTAGGAAAATCGGTTGCATAGGTGATTTCTATTAACATTTTCTGGCACAGATTCGAAAGATACTGATTATTGGATTACCGTTTGGCTGATTTAGAATGAGTTCCAGTCGGGATAGTTACTGTACAAACACAAGAAAAACCCATTGATTCCAACATCCTGTTCTGTTTTCTGATACTCTAGAATTGTCTCAATTCTAGAGATTTTCAGTCTGAAATGATACATTAGTGAGCAGAGTTGTTTGCATCTCCACTTTCTGGCAGTTTGTCGCCCTGAGTTTGTCTCTTACTTTCTGGAAGGTTTCTGTGCGTTTCCCCTCTGAGGTTCTAAATGAGTGTTTAGGTTAAAGTGATGCTGGAAAAGCACAGCAGGTCAGGCAGCATCCGAGGAGCAGGAAAATCGATGTTTCAGGCATAAGTCCTGAAGAAGGGTTTATGCCCGAAACGTCGATTCTCCTGCTCCTTGGATGCTGCCTGACCTTCTGCGCTTTTCCAGCAACACATTTTTTTAGTAATTCACCTAACCTGCACATTTTCGGACTATGGAAGGAAACTGGAGCAGGCCCACGCTGAAATGGGGAGCACCATGAGGTGACCTCTGAGCCAAAGTGCCACACATGTCCAGGCTTTTGCCACTCCAGATTGCTCTATTTGGCTGGCAGCAGCCGTGATTGAATATTTAGTGGCTATTTGCTGTCAGAGCCTGAAGACTAATGCTGCCACGAGCAGATTGCATTGCTGATCATAAGAATAATTTGTTTACTGAGTTGGAGACGCCGGTGTTTAACTGGGGTGTACAATGTTAAAAATCACACAACACCAGATTATAGTTAAACAGATTTATTTGGAAGTGCCACAATGGTCAGATTGATTCTAATCTTTTTTAAAAATGGATTTACAGAAGCTTATATGGATTCGTGCAGATTTGGGGCAAAGTAAAATGTAATTCTGCAAGGGCAAATTCACCCCGCAAAGTTATATGTGTATATGTGCATGTGGGTGTGAGTGTGGGGAGGCGTTGGGGGGTGTTATTATGTGTGTCTGTGAGAGGTTGTGTGTATGTGCATGAGTGTGAGTGTAAGGGGGTTTAGGTCTGCGAGAGGGTGCGCGTGGGGTTGTATGTGTGAGTGCATGAGAGAAGGTCTGTGTGTGTGTGTGTGTCTGTCTGTGTTTCTGTGTGTGTCCGTCTGTCTGTCTGTGTGTACGTCTGTGTGTGTGTGTGTATAGTGCAATAGGGTCACCTGTAGTGTGACATGAACCCAAGGTCCCGGTTGAGGCCATTCTCATGGTTACTGAACTTGACTATCAGCCTCTGCTCAGCCACGTTTCGGTGTTGTCTGCCCCGAACTCCGCCTTGGAGGATAGTCACCCGAAGTTCCATGGTCGAATGTCCCAGACCGCTGAAGTATTTTCTGACTGAGAGGGAACACTCAGGTCTGCAATGTCCATTCATTGATTGCCGTAACCTATCTTTAATCTCTCCAATGCACCGTGCATCAGGGCATCCCTGCCTGCAGCATATGAGATAGACAATGCTAGCTAAGTCGTATGAGTACCTGCTACGTTCATGGCGGGAGGAGTCCCCACGCATAATGGTGTTATCCATGTCGGCACTCTGACACTTGCTGCAGCGTCTACTGTGACATGGTTGTATGATATTGTCCTGAAAGCCGGGCAGTTTGCTACTAACAATGATCTGTTTGAGGTTTGGTGGCTGTTAAAGGTGAGACGTGGAGATGTGGGAAAGGTCTTGGCGAGATGCTCATCCTCAGTGATAACGTGTTGCAGGCTGTGATTATCATAGCGTAGGTCTTCGGCTCCTGGAAAATACTGGACAATGAAGGGTACCCTGTCGGTTGCAGCTCTCTCTACTGAGGGCTTGTTACAGTTCATTGCTGTGGCACGCCGGAACTGGCAGTTGATGACTTGAACATCGTACCCCGTTCTTATGAGGGAATCACTGAATACTTCCGAGTCAGGGCACAACCCTTAAACAGATCATTGCTCATAGCAAACTGCCCGGCTTTCAGGATAATACCATACAGCAATGTCACGGTAGACGCTGCAAGACGTGTCAGAATGTCGACACGGTTGCCACCATTACGCGTGGAGTCACCTTCCACCATGTACGTGGCAGGTAGTCATGTGACTCAGCCAACATTGTCTCTCTCATTCGTTGCAGGCAAGGATGCCATGAGGCATGGTACAATGGCAAGATCAAACACAGGTTACTGCAACAGATGAATGGACACCACAGAACAATCAACACATGAGTGTTCCCTCCCAGTCGGAGAACACTTCAGCGGTCTGGGACATTCGACCTCAGACCTTCGGGTCACCATCCTCCAAGTCAGACTTCCGGACAGACAACACCCGAAAAGTGGCCGCGCAGAGGCTGATAGCTAAGTTCAGTAACCATGGGGGTAGCCTCAACCGGGACCTTGGGTTCATGTCACACTACAGGTGACCCTATTGCACTATACACACACACAGATAGATGGCCACACACACAGATAAACACACACTCAGACCCTGTCTCATGCATTCACACATACACTCCCTCACAAACCCTCTTGCAGACGTAAACCCCTTTACACACACACACAAACACACACACACACACACACACACCCTCTGACAGACACTCATAACTGCTCCCCCAAACATACACCCACATGCTCACATACACATTTGGGGTAAATTTGTACTGGCAGAATTACTTTTCACTTTGCTCAAAAATTTCATGAATCTATGTAAGACTCTGTAAATTCGTTTATAGATTAGAATCAGACTGACCATTGTGGCAGAAACAGACTCACCGTGAGTTAACACGTTCAATACCTTTTCTGGGCCGACATGACACCAATTGTTAAAGTACACGTGAGAAGGTACCTTCAAAAAGAAGTTTTGCGATTTACATATGAAAGAACTGAAACGAACAAGATCATTCTTAAAGATGACAGACTTAGCAAACAATCCGGTCTTTTTCAAGACATAATTTCAGTTACATCACACCATAAGCTTTTGCTATAAATTTTGTGTCTTAGAGTCTTATTCCCAACAATCACCTGATGAAGGAGCAGCACTCCGAAAGCTAATGCTTCCAAACAAACCTGCTGGACTATAACCTGGTGTTGTGAGATTTTAACTTTGACTACTGAGCTACATTATGATCACACCTTCTATTTCAGCTACTGGTGCTTGCATATCGTGGTTGACATGCCTTAGTCCTGTGATATGAGGTCCAAATTTTACACCTCACCCGCCTGGAAGGCCTTCCACTGTCAGTACGTTTCATAATCCTATTTTTCCCCTTCCTCTCCATTCTGCTTCTCAAAGAGAATCCTAAAGATGTGAACTCTATAAATCAGGACCATAGTCTTGCAACTGTGTCCTGGTAATTAGAGTTGAAGATGTGCCACACTAACAGTGACGCAATCTCTCTGAATGCCACCGACGTCCATATGAAGGGCTTTTGCCCGAAACGTCGACTTTTCCTGCATCTGGGATGCAGCCTAATCTGCTGCGCTTTTCCAGCACCACTCTAATCTTGTTGTTCATACCAGCCTTTTGAATGACTTTGAGGTCACCTCCTGCAAGTGCAGAATGAGGAGCTAATTCTCAAGATGTGGATCAAATTTATTTGCACAGCTGACAACCCAGAAGCCCATTCCTTACCCTTACATTGAAATAGAATAACTATGGAAATGAGAGTGCTTTGCTTTTCATGCAAATTACTGTTGATGTCACATTTAGAACATAGAACAGAGAAGAATACAGCGCAGTACAGGCCCTTCGGCCCTCGATGTTGCGCCGATCAAAGCCCACCTAACCTACACTAACCCACTATCCTCCATATACCTATCCAATGCCAGCTTAAATACCCATAAAGAGGGAGAGTCCACCACTGCTACTGGCAGGGCATTCCATGAACTTACGACTCGCTGAGTGAAGAACCTACCCCTAACATCAGTCCTATATCTACCCCCCCCCTTAATTTAAAGCTATGCCCCCTTGTAATAGCTGACTCCATACGTGGAAAAAGGTTCTCACTGTCAACCCTATCTAACCCCCTAATCATCTTGCACACCTCTATCAAGTCACCCCGAAACCTTCTTTTCTCCAATGAAAACAACCCCAAGTGCCTCAGCCTTTCCTCATAGGATCTTCCTACCATACCAGGCAACATCCTGGTAAACTTCCTCTGCACCCGTTCCAGTGCCTCCACATCCTTCCTATAGTATGGCGACCAAAACTGCACACAATATTCCAGATGCGGCCGCACCAGAGTCTTATACAACTGCAGCATGACCTCAGGACTCCGGAACTCAATTCCTCTACCAATAAAAGTCAGTACGCCATATGCCTTCTTCACTGCACTATTTACCTGGGTGGCAACTTTCAGAGATCTGTGTACATGGACACCAAGATCCCTCTGCTCTTCCACACTACCAAGTATCCGACCATTAGCCCAGTACCCCATCTTTTTGTTACTCTTACCAAAGTGAATCACCTCACACTTAGCTACATTGAACTCCATTTCCACCTTTCTGCCCAGCTCTGCAGCCTCTCTATATCCCGCTGTAACCTGCCATATCCTTCCTCACTGTCTACAACTCCTCCGACTTTCGTATCATTCGCAAACTTGCTCACCCAACCTTCTAACCCTTCCTCCAGGTCATTTATAAAAATGACAAACAGCAATGGTCCCAAAACGGATCCTTGCGGAACACCGCTAGTGACGGCACTCCAAGATGAACCTTTGCCATCAACTACTACCCTCTGTCTTCTTCCAGCCAGCCAATTCCTAATCCAAACCTCCAACTCACCCTCAATGCCATATCTCTGTATTTCCTGCAGTAGCCTACCATGGGGGACCTTATCAAACGTCTTACTAAAATCCATATATACCACATCTACCGCTTTCCCTTCATCTACCTCCTTAGTCACCTTCTCAAAGAATTCAATAAGGTTTGTGAGGCACGACCTGCCCTTCACAAAACCATGCTGACTATCCTTGATCACATTATTCTTATCCAGATGTGCATAAATCCTATCACTTACAATTCTCTCTAAGACTTTGCCCACAACAGAAGTGAGACTCACTGGCCTATAGTTACTAGGATTATCCCTACTCCCCTTCTTGAACAAGGGAACCACGTTTGCTAGCCTCCAGTCCTCTGGCACTACTCCTGTAGACAAAGAGGACACAAAAATCAAGGCCAATGGCTCCTCCCTTGCTTCCCAGAGAATCCTAGGATAAATGCCATCAGGCCCAGGGGACTTATCTATTTTCACCCTTGCCAGAATTTCCAACACCCCTTCTCTACATATCTCAAAGCCATCCAATCTACTTATTCGTGCCTCAGTATTCATATCGACAACAATGTCCTGTTCCTCAGTGAATACTGACGAAAAGTATTCATTCAGTGCCTCCCCAATCTCTTCAGCCTCCACACGCAACTTCCCATTACTATCCTTGATTGGACCTATTCCTACCCTAGTCATTCTTTTGTTGCCTTACTAGTAGCTGGAAACGTATTGACCTGCAAAACTCAAACTGGAGTTGAATAAATCCTTCATTAAATCAAACGTTCAGTAAAATTCAGAGGTATGGATCATTCCAGCCTTTGGTTTTCAATTATCCGTCCTTGGCATGGTGACTGGCTCGATTCTAGCCAATTGGCAGAAGTGTTAGCAGAAGTATGGTTCTTGGGGCTATATAAATGTTCATAAAGCATTCCTTTTACAACATCAGGACATTCATAGATATCTCTCAGTGCAGTCAGTATTTTCTGAAGGCCAATTACAATTGTGTTAAATGCAAATTAAGTCGTCAATATGTGCATCGATAAATCCCTTTCTCATCCTAACCATAGCAAACCATTTATCTGGAATTTTTTTTCCTGTGATCGACAGAAACGCGTGAGGGCGGGAAGAAGAAGGATAAACAATGCACAGAAAGGACATATTCAGGTGTAATTGAAGTGATAGCTGCAGAATGGAACTGTTACACGATTATTTATTTAACAATTCGTGTGATTATAGAAAATGTTGATGACGTAGTGGGTCATTGGATTAGTAATCATCTAGGAATGTCTGTTTGAAAGGCAGCTGGTAAGATTTAAATTCATCAACAACAAAAATAAGTCGAAAGTTAACCTATAAGTAGTGATTGTTGATGTTAAAATAGCCATCCATTTCACTAATATCCTTTATGGAAGGAAACGTCTGCCTTGCCTGGTCTGGCCTTTCTGTTATTCCAGATCCATAACAGAGTTCTGGCTGTCATCTGGGAAATAAATGCTAAAAGGCCAATGATACCCACATCCCAGGAACGATTTTGAAAAGCCAAATTGATAAAATAAAGGCGATGTTCGAAAGTAGAACTCATGAATCCTTGTAAGTAGTATCTGTTATTTGAAAAATTACTTTATACTATGAATTGCTTTACCTCAGAGTGTTGTTTTTACTTAGCCTGGTTGAGTTGAGAACCCAGACCCACAACAAAAGTATGCACTTTGACTGTACAAACAGATGACGGAGCAAGCCACGTGGTTTACCAAATCGCCGCAGAAATGTCCAATATGAATGAAACTGGATGTACTACATGGCATAATATTGAACAAAAGAAATCGTAGTGGAACACACAGCTCTGTTGGCTCTGCATCGTTCTCCACACTGAAAGCTGAGAGATTATGGCACAATTTCGGAAGCTGTCCCAAAACGAGTCAGCAACAGCTTAACATAAACGTTAACAGAATCATACGTTACAGGCAATGTCCAGTTTCTAGAATTATAATCAACATTATGTCTAATGTCACCAACACGAAACAGGCAGTGCCATAGTGGTATGTTGTCTGGAGTAAGTGGTTGGGACAAGGACCCAGTAACAGAGACTCAGAGACATATAACATCTAACAGGAATGGATTCATTACACGTAGGTTGGATGTCTGGTTCAGATTATATTTTTTGTGAATGGTCTCAGTAACTAGAGGTGTTAGTGTCACACATAGATTGGAGAAGCCGGTTTAGAATGCCCTATATGGCAGAAGTATGATTCTTGTGGATATGTGAGAAAAGAAATATTGAAGTCTCCTCAATTTCTGCATCTGGTTGGACCGTTTTTTTTATCATCTCCGCTCAGCCTAACATCCAAAATGTACCATTTCACATTTTGCAGTTTTTCACTTTCCCGTTCATCTATCAGTCCATTTCCCCAGATTGTCTTTATTGTGCTAAAGATCACAATCCTATTCATTGTTTACAACATTACGAAATTTCATCTCATCGACAAAATTCGAAGTTTTGTCACGTAAACTGAAGTAAAGTTCATCGATTAATTATCAAATGGTTTGCCTCCTTCTTCTTGAACACAATGGTTGCAGACATCGCAGCTTTAAGTACCCCATAATGATTCTTCAAATAGGTATATCGAGTTTCATAATGCATATCTATGTATCTGTGTTTGTGTGCACTTCTAAATTTGTTTGTGACTCTGCGTGAGCATGTGGCTTGTGTAAGTCACTGTGTACATGTCACATCACCAGTATGTCTGAAAGCAGGCATCTTTGTATGCCTGCATGTGTGTACGTCTATCAGTTTACCTGAGTTTATGTGAGTGAATATTTCGATGTGTGTGAGACTGTTTGCATGTTTGTGTATGTGTCCATGTTTGTCAGCGTATATCTCTCTGTGTGAGTATAGTTGTTGCTTTATTTATAGATTTGTAAGCACCACAGTGTGCACACAGGCGTGAATGCATGTGTGTGTTTATGCAAGTCTCTACCTGCATGTGACAGAAAGAGAGAGAGAAAGGGAGAGATATAGAGAGAGCTATAATTGTGTACAATTGATGACGAGGGAGTCCACGACTTTAGGCCACAATCTAAGTATTTATAGTGTGCCATTTAAACTGAACTGAAGAGGAACATTTGTATCCAGAGAGTGGTGACCTTTCAAATTGTCTGCCACTGAATGCGGTCGTGGTCAAAACTTTTAATACGTTCAACAATAATGTAGACAGGCCCAAATGCTGCAGAGTTGTTGAGTTAACAGGGGCGTAAGTGGGAATGCAAACATTCACAACTTGAACAACCATCAAAGAAAATAGCCATCACTGCTTCTCTTTCATGGTCTGCAGTGAATTTGACTGGCAGAGGAAACGCGTTTGAACTCAGGTGGCTGCCTTTGCCTCGATTCTTTCTCTTCGGCATGTTTCGTTATTTTATCCACAATGACTCTGCATTTGTGAAGTTTAAAGTATTTTGTTCTACTAATGTAGCTGTCCATTGATTGCACGTATTTGGAGTAGGATGGCTTTTGAACCGGGGTCTCTCAGTTCAGTGTTAGGGACGATACCACTGCTTCACGACGAGGCCTGCCCCTGCAGCTGGTTTTCTAAGGTGCCCTGGGAGTAGTTAGTGGCGCCTGACTACACAGGAGCAGGTGATTTTGTGATTTGTTCCCGTCCCAGTATGAAGCTTTAACCACTGATTTAAATGCTTCAATATTCTGACAGAACGACATTTTTTTTTGCTGTTGCGAACACCTAGAGTTCCTGGTTATTCTAACAGTTCGTTCAGGAACCTTAAACCCTCCTTCCATAACAGCGAGTCCAACCTGCATCGCGCCGGGCAAAGCGTCAAATCATAAACAAAAGACCACCAGGGAAGACTGCAGCCAAGGTGACATCTTTCCTTTCTGACGGGGCTTTTGTTTTCAATTTGTTTTATCTGAAATTAATTTCACTGGAGATCAATTTCATCTCCAGTAAAATGGAATCATCGCGTTTGTACAGCACGAAAGAGGTCCTTTAAAACATCTGTCAATGCTGGTCATCAAACATCCATCTATTCTAATCTCACTTTCCACCACTTGGCCCCTTAGATTTGTATGCTCTGACATTTCACGTGCTCATCTCAATAGCTCTTCAATGTCTTGAGTATTTCAGTGGGACACAAACATCATCTTCAGTGAAAGGAATAAACTGTTGCCTTTCACTTTTAGATGAAAAATCTACACTTCCCTCCGTGAAGATTGTTTCGAAAGCACAACCGCTTTCTCCTGGTAGATTCTCACTTTTCCTAGTGTGGGCTCACTCTCAGACGGTATTCTCGCATGTCCCTGGGAAGCGCCTTGGAGCGTTTCATGAGAGAAGTAGAAAGGTACAAAATCTCATCTTGCAACTTTTCACGCTGATATTTTCCCACCTGAGGTTTTAATCTGTAACGACACAATGAATGGGACTGAAGTTTAAGGTGGTGAAACTCTTCACCTCCCCGTTAGAGAATCAAACTGCTGCAACCCGCACACAGACACATTCCGCCAAACGCGCAGAGGCTTCCACAGAGTCCAGGCCCTGAGAATGTAATTTCGCCCACTCATTGTTTCTTTACTTAAGAATCAAAATTTCCTTAACACTGATAATTCAACTGAAATTAAGGAATGTCGGGAATTGTAACGCTTTCGCAACTCTTTGTTTTCGACAATTATTTCCGCAAGGTCCCGTTTCAAATCAGAAATGGCGAGTATGAGAATCGGGAGGACTTGAAACTGCTCTGGGAGACACGTCAATGTCACCACTCGGTCATGTTTGCAGGAACCATGCATAATGCAAAATCCGTCATTCAAAACTATAGCCTGGTTAAGGCAAGGAAAGAAAACATTTGGTTACTAAGCTGTCCGTTTTACCCACCATGCTGACCACATCCCGCCTCAAGTTTTCCCCATCATTCTGCAGGTTGTACTGTTATGAAGGTGTAAGGGGTACTGTACCTTTAAGAGAGTTGAAGGACTTAGCAAGAACGTAGAGTGCTTGAGAATTTACAGTGTAATATGTGGTCCAGCATCCAACAGTAAGTGGGCTACTTTGAGACAAAAAAAACAAATTCAAATTCAGCCAGTTTAAGTTATGCCCCTAGATGATAAACACCAATCAAGTTTGAATTTGGTAGCTTGAAAATATTAAAACCAATGAAATGATCCGATCCTTTGGGTATAAAACCGAAAAAAGAATTGAACACTTTGGGGAGAAGTGCCAAGCCACGAACATCTGCAGACTGCCCGCAGAATATCTCACTTAAAAGTGCCTTAAAAGTATCAATGACCTGTGAAACCTAAATCTCCAATAAGAAGAAAATAAAATAGAGGAAGATACAAAGAGAAGATTCGACAGCTGGCTGGTTTTGAAATTTGAATTATTGATTAATCTTTATCGGGAGTTTTATTGGATCAGTATTGTAGAAGGGACAGTGAAAGGTAGGTTAGAGAAACGCATTGCAAATAGTTGTTATGTTTGATTTAAAGAATAAAGATCTTCATTTGTTTACACTTCAAATATGACTTTTGGGATAGCTTTGGCCTCTTGAATTTTAACGGATTACAGCGTGGGTTAAATCATTTCTCTATTGCATGTTTAAACTGGTAAGGTTTACCCCGTGTAGTAACAATACGGCCACACCTCGTTCTTCCTGCCACACCCGAACATTTTTCATGGCAACTGCTTTATGCCTGTCTAAACCACTTAAAAGATGGAACGGGAATGTGGAAAGGGAGCCATAGGAAGATTATTACATCAAGGATATAAATCACTCATTTTGCTTTTGAAGATAATTTGGATATGAACTATCTCAAAATGAGACTCAAACTCACGAGTTCTTGCTTAGAACTTGATTGTTTACATAGAATGAACTCAGTCTGTGAGGCTGGGCGTTGCTGGGTCCAGAAAACATAATAGTCTATGCAAGTGAGCTCAACTGCACAGTTTAAAGTAACCACTTCTCCTTCTGTCTGAATATAACATCACAGCAGATCTGAAAAAGAAACCGTGTTCAATAAGAGGGGGGAACAAACTAAAAGGGGTATTTCAAATTCAGATTCAAACCACGTTCGGGAAATGAGTGAAAAAAGGATATAATATGTTTCATCTAGAATCACCGATCTCAAAAGCTCCTACATTATCTAAGCCCTGCGCAGGAGCATTATCCCGTCAGTTCTGTAAAATGAAGGAGGATTTTAACCCATCCAAGTATCAAACGTTCAACATCAACGGAGCATGAAGAACTCTATGTTATTATTGCTCAGATTTGAAAGTGCTGTGGGACAGAAAGAAATGCCGAAGGTTTTTAACTGTCTCCTATCCCATTATTATTACTCTCCAAAATTATTACACTCAGCTGTTTCACAAATCGGATTGCAGGATGTGTCTCTCATTTCTACTTCCATGTGCCTTGCAAACGTTACCATCTTCAATACACTTGCCTTGTCCAGGGATTACTATCAAAGTCAATCATTCAATCTGTGGATAGTTCCATGTGACAATATTTTCAAAAATACCTTTTATTCGTGAAATTTCTCAAAGTGCATGGCACACTTTGTCGACTTGATCCCTGCAGTGAGTAAGGAAAAAATGGGAGCAACCCCCTGCAATGAGTGAGGTCATAAAGGGCCTGAGTCCTGCAGTCAGTGAGATCACAATGTGCTTGACCCCTGCAGTGAGTGAGGTCACAATGTGCCTGACCCCTGCAGTCTGAGGTCACAATGGGCTTGATCTCTGCAGTGAGTGAGGATGGGCCTGACCCCTGCAGTCTGAGGTCACAATGTGCCTGACCCATACAGTGAGTGAGGTCAGTCTCTGTCTCTCTCTCACACACAGACAAACAGACGCACACACGCATACTTTCTTCAGTTTCATTGCATTTAGCGCAAATCCTCTTTTGCTCTGGATCATTTGGTTTTCGCCCACCTGGCCATTCACCCATCAGTCTGTGCATATTCTCGATGACTGTTCTCTGAGTAGCTCCTCATATGACCGTCTCTCCAATTCTCTTCGCTGCTATATGAACAGAATCTCTCCCTTTCAGTCCTACATATTGCTGTTCTAAGATTAGATTTTTCATCCCCTCCTTCTCTGTTTGTTTGCTTTACTCTCTTGGTATCTGCGAATCATTTGGATCTATGCTTGTTGCATATATGCTATCATATCATCTGTCTTTGATGATTCAACATAAAGATTTTAAGTCACTATGTTTCAGAATGCATATTGCTGACTGTAATCTGGTTAAAATAACATGTTTGTTTAGTGACTGTAAGTAACAATAATCTCCATTGACCCTTGTGGTGACGCCAGAGGGTTTAATTTTTTCTATTAATAATGAAGTAAGCAGCTTCATTCCATAATATCATTGAACGTATCACCTCCAGCGCCAGTAGTGATCAGTGACTCGCAGTGGTGAAGAAAATGTATAGGAGTCTCACACTTACTGGCAAGATAACAACGTTTCTTATTAATGTCCAAGAGATTTTCTACCCAGCTCTGGCTGCTATTGGTGTTCCTGGTATGTCTCTTTATTTAACTGTAATCCTAATGTTGTCATTTACCATCCTGAGGCATTGGTGTTCATGGCCTTGGTAGGTTTATAGATCAATTTGTACATCCTCAAATGATGCTTCATCATATTTCAGATCTTCTGTAAGAAAGCGCCGTATGATGCTATTATTCGGTTTATTTGTTGCCCCTCGATGCGATCTTTATTTCATTCCGCTTTATGTAATTATTAGACCTTGCATATTGTTCCCAGTTAACATCTTAGCATGTGTTCTCTTTCATTTCTTTTTCAAATGCTTGTAATTTTCCAAACATTAATAGAGGCCATAATTCTCAAAAATGCCTGCCTATTTTTAGAAATAAAGTCCTCATCTTAATATGACAATGAATGTAATAACACTTCTATAATGTGTAATGGTGCTTATGTTCTTTCCATCATATCATTCATGGAATAACCACATCCCTTTAAGGGATTGACAAATTTGTCTAAAAAGGCAGTTTTGCAGCTCAGCAAATTCTACTGTAACGAAATATTTACAAAGTCTTATGAAGGAATAAATGCCTTCTGTATGCAATCTTGTTTATTTCCCTTTCTTACAGTGAACCTAATGACGATTGTAATTCTGTGTCATGGGAAATGTGGACTTTCTAAATGTGTCACGTGCTATCTGGTAGGCATGGCCGCGGCTGATCTCCTGGTCATTATCATCGACCTTATATTGAGACATTTTCCGGTTCTTTTTTGGAAACCGTTTCATTTTGTGTATTCCATCCGTGTTTGTAATATCCATGCTATCATTCTTTATGCATCTACAGACTGCTCTGTCTGGTTCACCGTCACTTTCACTGTTGATAGGTTTGTGGCTATTTGTTGCCAGAAACTGAAAAGGAAATATTGCACCAGCATAATCGCAACTTCAGTCCTTTCAACAGTAACAGTACTGAGTTTTTTAAAGAACATTTTTTGGTATTATATGTTGACAGCTAAGTATTGGCTTATTAACTTCCCTTGGTTTTGTGAGGTAAGAAGTGGTGTCATGGAATCTAAGGTTTGGGCAACAGTGGAATTTCTTCATTATATCTTTACACCATGTGTTCCATTTGTTCTGATACTGCTGCTCAACAATTTAACCATCAGACATGTTTTAGTTGCCAGCAGAGCCCGTAAGAGGCTTCGGGGTCACAGCTGTGCGAACAGTTCCAAAGACCCAGAGATGGAGAGTCGAAGGAAGTCGGTCATTTTACTGTTTGTTATTTCGGCTAATTTCATATTGTTCTGGTCAATATTTATGTTGTACTCTGTATGGTGGCGTATGTGGGTTTTTGGCTATGAATCTGTTTGGTTTCCTGAATTTTTACTGGAATTGGGCTTCATGCTGCAGCTCCTGAGTTGCTGCACTAATACTTGTATTTATGCTGTCACGCAGAAAAAGTTCAGGGAGCAATTGAAGAATGTAATGATATATCCCATTAGAGTACTTGGAAAGTTTAATAAGTGATTAAAAGCACACTTCCTATGTTTCCAGCAGCTGAACTTAACTTAATTTCAGATGATGTAGAAATAACTAATATCGCCAGTTCAGATTATATAAATCAATAAATAGTAAGACGGCACTGGCACATTCTGTTCCTAATAGTCCAAAAGCTGTGATTTTGTGAAATGTGTAACATTACCACTGATTTCTGAAATTTCATGCTATAGCAGGTATCAAAGGTTAAAGTTGACGCATTCTTAAAGACTGTCAATTGATGCAATGAAACTGACACTATTAATAAAACGTTTACTAAATCCTTGACTTTTATTTGCAATGAAAAGAATATGAGAAGTGTATAAACATTTACTGCGCAGTTATAACATTCATTTGCTGGTTGAGAGTAACACATGCACACATCATAATAGTGCCGGGGACATCTCATTTTAGAAAAAACCATTACCATCTTGGAAATCCAAAAGTAATCCACGTTATTTCATGATATTACATCAGTGACATCTCACTGGTATCTCTGCTGGCACACTCTTCATATCTTTTTCTCCGCACATCAATTGATGACTCATCACCTTTTGAAAAAAGAAAGGATTTAACTCTTTCAGGACATGTGTATTTACTCGTTAGGATCCTGTGCAAAATATCAAGCAGGAAACTACATTAAGGGTACTAAAAATATATACGACCAGTCAAGTGAAAACCTACAATGTTGAGTCTATAAGGCACCAACACCGTGTTAGTGGTTGTACATTCTAAGGTTAATTACTCGCCTCCTCACTCTCTAAACGCTGTCTAATATCTACAAAACATGAGTCAGAAGTGTACAGGACAATCCTCATTGGACTGCATGAGTGCAATACTAACAACCTTTAAGAGTCTTGAAACAATCCGTGACAAACTCTCAACGCATCCAGAAGCATCTACCCCTTCCAAAGCTCAGCAGCACTGATACATAACATCTGCAAGAAAAACTGTAGAACACCAAAATTCATTGACAGTATTTTCCAAAGCCATGACTATCCATCTTTACAAATACAATGGCAACAAATACATGGGAACACCAGCACCTGCATTTAATAACCAACCGCTCGCAACCTTACCCCTCCCCACCATGAAGCCACTCATCATTACGTATCAATCGTTGCAAACGACGTTTAGCCACACCCTTGTGATGATCATATTCATAATAATGGTTGACAGGACACTTGCTGTTTTATCTTTTCTAAACATTTTCTTTCTCTGGTTGACTATCCAATGTCCGTTCTCAAAATTCATCGGGTTGATAGGCTCCTAATTGCTCAAACATTTGAACAGGAGTGTAATTTCTTACCTTGTTTCATGTTCTCCAATCTCCTTTATCCAATCTACTTCTGGTTCATCCACCCGACAGAAAGTGCATTTGACTGGTACAAAAGTTTGACTTCCTTTCTCAACTATGATTTGTCAAGATTTGGAGATGTCGGTGTTGGACTGGGGTGTACAAAGTTAAAAATCACACAACACCAGGTTATAGTCCAACAGGTTTAATTGGAAGCACACGAGCTTTCGGAGAGTCGCTCCTTCATCAGGTGGTAGTGGAGGGCTCCATCCTAACACGCAGAATTTATACCAAAAATTTACAGTGCAACGTAACTGAAATTATGCATTGAAAAATACCTTGATTGTTAAGCCTTTCATCTGTTAGAATACAGTGATAGTTTCAGTTCTTTCCTGTGTAAATCACAAAACATTCTTTTAAAGTTGCATTCTCGGGTTAGCTGTTAACAATGCTGATAGCTAGACAATATGTCGAGAGTTTTGACTTAAAACTGGATAGAGAGCATTTTGCAATCTCTGTCTCCGACTCTGCATATTCAGCAAATGGATGTGATCTCTGCTTTCGAGTTGGCAGTCAGTTGTCACGGGCTCAATCTAAAAATCTGAATATTCTGAAAGAGAACTTCAGTCGACTTCGGAGTTACAAAGTGGTTGTATTACTCTCTCCATACTGATCTGTATCATTCCTACAAGCAGTTCCTGAGCAACACTTACATCTACGAAAACATGTAATGATTTAAAGCCTCATAATTTCAATCACTCCTGTTCTTAGCCACAACGTGTCCACCTCAACATTTGTTTCGGGGTTTGCATATTGTCCTGCTCTCTGCCCTCATTCCGAAATCAGATACACTTTAATATCAAACACAATTTCAATTGCAAAGCTGATGGAACAACAATGGGAAACAAGTCAATTGCTCCGATAAATCCCATGGAGTTCATGCTTAGTTGCACAACAGTCACCTTTTCCATAAACTGATGATATTTTGCCAAGTAGGTTTTTTGGGAAGTTGCTGTGACTTCTAATCGTGACGTTCTCACTCAGGTATTGGCCAATGCTTCTCGAAAGCTCTGTTTTCCCAATCTCCCTCACTGTGGAGTGCGAGTGAATCACCGATAGCTTTGTTGAAATCCAAGCAATTCACAGATTTATAAAGGATTGGATACAGAGACGGTGTGGTCTGGTATGTCAGGAGATTGTTAAAGCTAAATGTTGATTTAAATAATAGAAGTACTTCAGTTGTTGGTCACTATTTGGAGATCAACCTCCTGATCTCATTCACAACTTGAAATATGCGGCAAAATGTTGAATGAAATCACCTGAATCCCCTTTCCCATGTGATCTCAAGGCAGCATCCTTTGATTGAAAGGCGAATTGCGCCACAGGCAGTGGTGAGGTTCATGATCCCATGAAACAGGCTGTCAGTGAGTTAAAAGATTTTATTCAATTGTCCTGTCTCAGTTCTATTCTTCCAAAATAAAGGCTGGGACATTTAGTGTGCGACATGGGAACGGTCTGATGCCACCCACTACATTCGTGACATTCAGAATCAGCTCTCCCAAACCAGATCAGTCTCCCTTCCAGTCGTTTAGTTTTTATGTATGTGTTCATGAGTTCTATCACTGTTCCAAATCCAAGATGAGGTTTGAATTCCTGATGTTTAGTTTCACGAAGATAATCTTTTTTTTCCCTAAAAGCGGTTCCTTGGTTCACTGATACTTTGTCCTTGATTTGTTTTTCCAGAGTTTTAATAAACCAGGCCAGCTCTAATCAAACTGATTTTGTACAGAGATTAAAATGTATTGAGAGGCCTTTTTGTTGATATGTAAACAGATGAGACTTCAGGCCAAAGTGGTCATGTTTTAGAAGTGACCTGTAGAAAGAAAGGGGAGTGGTCAGCTCGCTAGCTGAGCTGAGCAGTTTAATCCAGTTCAGTTCTGGTTGTGAGTTCAACAGTGAGCTGTGTGGAAACTCTCTCTCTCCACCAACTTCAAGCTGTGATCATGTGTTCTATTCGTACTGGTTTTTAAAGGCGTTTGCTTATTGGGACTGTTGTGTATATTCGGAACAGCATGTTTAAGTTTAGTCTGGATATACAGTGATCTGTAGGGGTTCTTTATTCTGTTCTTCGAGTTTCATTGAGTAATTTTGTGTTTTTTTATCCGTTTTTAATCTCGCTAAATTAATCTGGGTAATTTTTAATATACTCTTACTGAAACAAATTGCAAAGTTATGGGTTGCCTGCTTAAGAATGTTTTGAGTGGTCTAGCCTAGTCCATAACAGACTGGGGTCTTTTGCGGGATTTTAAACAGCGAGTGGTAGGTGCTAGTGTCTTTATTTCGGGTGTTGGTTTAGTCGGGTAAACAAAGTTGGGATAGTAATGGCTCTTTCTGTTGCCAAATGTTTTCTGGATGTGGATACGGTGACTTTCGAAGTTTTGCGAAAAGTGAATAAGAACATGCTGTAGGAATTAGCAGAGAAGCTGGAATTGGAAATGCCTGCTTCTGTGAGGAACAGAAAGATCATTACAGCATCGTTCAACATTTAAAGTCGCTGGAAAAAAAAGCAACCAATTCTCTAGAGATAGCAATAATTCAATTGCAAATGAGGCAGCTTGAGTTAGAGGCGAGTGGTAGGGAAATGGCCACAGAAATGAAACAGTTTGAGTTATGATTAAAAACAGAAGAGAGGGAAACAGAGAAAGCAAAGAAATAAAAAGGGAAAGCTTTTCAACTTCAAATACGGACAGTTAAAAAGGAAAGTCAACTTCAAAGGCTGGAGATAAAGGCTGATGGGAACCTGAGTGAGGAATTAGTGCGAACTCATGTGGAAGAGCAGCTGGTTAAAACAGCAAGGTTAGCAGCTGAACTGACTGATGATTATGAGCTGGTCCATAGAACTCAGTTTGGCATCCAGAATCAATTTCAGTCCATGAGGGATAGATATTGGGGCAAACAGAAATCCTCACGGGAAAAGGGAAAGATAGATCTCAGTGAAGATCATAAGAATAATTTGCCACAGGGTTAAATAGAAACACCTGAAGGGGAAAAAAAAAGTTTAAAAAGCTCCAGTATTTTCATTGTAATCTAGTAGGCCACACAAAATCTTGGTGTTGGTTGGCTAGGAGAAAACCAGATGTAACAAAACAATACAAGCCTGTAAAATTTGTTGGAATAGTAACAAAAATCACAAGGGATGTTTGGCAACTTCTTCAGAAAGTAAAAGATGATGACAGGTTGGCTAAGGTGGAAGTGCCAGATTTGCTTTAAAAATATACATGCAAGAGTAAAGTTTATTCAGTTAGGCCAGGAGTACATAAGGAGTTTACAATATTAAGGGTCACAAGATTATCTCAGTCTGTAATGCTGAAGGATGAGGAGATGTGTACTCCTGATGGACTTTTGTCAGAAAAGGTACTGGCAACAGGAATTCATGGTGAGACAAAAGTGCTCAGTATGTAAAGTGATATTAGAGGGTCAAGAGCAGAGTAGAGAATTTGTGATAGGAGTAACTGGACAAACTCTCAGCTCCAGGAATACGATGTGTCCTTGCAAATGATATAGCTGATTCACCGGTAGGCGTGCTGCCTACTCTACTTGAAAAGCCAGTGGAGACACAGGCAACTGAAGACATGGAGAATGTTTACCCACAAATGTTCACGTTAACACAGAGGCTCAAGTTGAAGTAGGAGGGATCAAAAGGCGCAGATAAGGAAGCTGACGTAGTGTTATCTGAGATATTTTTGATCAGATGAATGGAAAAGATAAGCAGCAAATCCGTAAACATGTCAGCATCTTTAGCTCTGCTAAGCTGATTGAATTACAGCAGAATGATGAGAACTTAAACAATTACATGAAAACGCATATACAGAAAAGGAAAGCAAATGCATTCTTGTGTGTTATTACTTAACAAATATTGTCTTAATGAGGAAATAGAGACCATCACACATTCAAGCAGATGAGAATTGGGTAGAGATTCATTAAATTGCTTTGCTCGTAATGTATAGAAAGGAGGTGCTAGAAGTGGCTCATGAGCTACCACTTCGAGGTCATTTAGGGGTGAGGAAAACAAATGCTATAATACAAATGCATTTTTACTGGCCTGGACTATACAAAATTGTAGTTGAATTTTGCCAGACATGACATACATCTGCTAATCGGAAGACTATAGGCAGTAATAAACCTTTACCTTTAGTACCTATTCAAGCATTTCAGGAACCTTTCACAAGAGTCTTGATTGATTTCATAGGTCCCCGACGTCAAACAAAAAGTGTAAATAAGTATGTATTAATAATAATTAATGAGTCAACTAGATTTTCAGCGGCAATCCCATTATGCAACATCACAGCTAAAAGCGTTATAGAAGAATTACCTAAATCTTTTACGAGATACAGACTGCCAATAGAGATCCAGTCACATCAAGGAACAAGTTTCACATCCAAACTATTCAAGAAAGTTGTAGGTAACTTGGAAATAAAACAATTCAAATCTACTGCGTACGATACGTAATCGCAGGGAGCACTTGAGAGATGGCATCAAACATGAATAACCATGTTTAGGGCTCATAGTCAGGATTACCCAGATGATTGGGATAAGGGAGTTCTTTTTGTATTTTGTTTTGCGATCAGAGATGTACCGAATGAATCGACCAAATTCAGTCCATGTTACTTTTTTTTAGGGGGGGGAGACGTGGCATGAAGTAAGAAGACAGTTAAAATTGATTAAGGAGAAACTAATAAGTAAGAATTCAGTGACCACCCTTTTGGTCTATGTGTCAAATTTTAGAGAACGACTAAATAGAGCTGGAAAATTGGCTAACATTTAAAAGTATCACAGTATACAATGAAACAAGAAGCGGATACAAAATCACAAATTCACAATTTCGCATTTGGGGTAAATATTGGTTTTACTTCCAGTGACAAGTGAGCCTTTAAAAGCAACGTTTAGTGGAATTGATCCAATTGAGAGGAAATTGATTGAAGTGAACTACTTGATAAGAACTCCGTACAGGAAGAACTCTCACAGGGTGTGTCATGTGAATGTGCTCAAAATGTATTTTGATAAGGAAAGAAAGCAAGAGGAGAAGGTGTTACTGATTACAGCATAGAAGAAAGAATGAAGTTCAGATGATTCCGAATTGGCATTCCTCAAATCAAATTGAACAATGAGGAAGTTGCCAAACATTGGATTAAATTATTGAGTTACATTCCACAAGAAAATCAAAATGGCCTGAAGAGTTTTTGCTGTCGCATGGAGAATTATGCTGAAATAAACTTGGATATACTAACCTAATTGTGCAAATAAAAGAGATAGGGGATGCTGTTTTGAGTAAGCAACAACATTTAGAGAAAAAAAATCACCCTCTAAAGTTGGCACTGGTTCAGAAGGAGATAGAGAGCATTCTCCAAGATGGCATAATTGAAGTAAGTTACAGTGACTGGAGCTCCTCCATAGACATAGTGCCAAAGCCAGATGGTACTCAACTGTTCTGCAACAGTGTAGAGTGTCGCAGAATCAATGCCGTTACAAAGACTGATGCACATCCAATTACACGGTTGGAGGACTGTGTCGAAAAAGTGAGATAAGCAAATTACATTTCTAAGTTGGATTTGTTGAGAGGTACTGGCAAGTGCCTCTGTCAGAGACAGGAAATGCAGTTTCAGCTTTGGTAACGCCAAATGGAATATATCAGTTCAAATTTATGCCATTAGGTATGAAAAACGCTCTAGCCACATTTCAGAGACTGACTAATGAGGTCATTGCTGGACTACCCCCAACTGTATTGTCGATATTGATGACCTGGTGATTTTTAGTTAGTCATGGAAAGAACATTTAGAGCATTTATTTGACTTGTTTGATCGACTTTGGAAGGCAGGCTTGTTGGTAAATCTAGCTAAAAGCGAATTTGCCAAATTCCAAGTCACATTCCTGGGCCATGTTATTGAACATAGACAAATGGCCCTACGAGATGCAAAAATGGAAGTAATTGGGGTATTTCCCACACAGTCTTCGAAAACAAAGCGGCACCACAGTTCCTAGGCTTGAGTGGATTTCACCAAAAACTTATGCTGCAATTTAGCAGCGTGGCTACTCCACTTACAGAATTGTTTAAAAAAGCGCAAGAAGTTTCAGCAGACTGTCGAAACATTTGGCAGCCTAAAACATTTACTAACCACTGCCCCAGTATTAGCCACAGTGGATTACGTGAAGCCTTTCAAATTGGCTATTGATGCCAGTGATGTGGGTGTCCATGTAATATTCCTGCAGGCGGATGACGAAAGGATATAAAGACCCGTCAGGTATTTTTCCAAGATTTTGAACGTTCATCATCAGAAATATTCGGCAGTGGAGAAAGAGACTTTCAGCTTGGTGCTGGTATTACACGTTTTCAGTGCTTGTATGACCAGTAATGTATCTGGGTCAATCATATACACTGATCATAACCCAATGAAATTTGTGGAAAAAATTAAGGACAAAATGCCAGACTGGTTAGATGGAGCTTGTTGCTCAATGTGACAATTGTGCATGTGGCAGGTTGCAAAGTCATGATAGCTGATGTGTTTGAGATACAGAGGCATTCGGTGGTGGGTGTACTGTGGCCTGAATTTGCATGTTTATAGTTCAGTTTGTGTGTGTGTGTGTTTGTGGGATGTGGGGTATGGTGTGTGTGTGGTGGGTGTGGTGTGTGTGGGATGTGGAGTGTGTGTGTGTGTGTGTGTGTGTGTGTGTGTAGTAACCGTTTTTTGAACGGTTAAAATAATCCATTTGTTTATACTGATGGTTCTGTTTTTAAGCAGGGAGATGTCACAAAGCTAGCGTTTTTTCTAAAAGCTGTCCCTTAGCTCAGGGACACTCTCTTTTTGATGTTCTTTTTTTCAGAGGAGCAACAAACCAGGCTGACTCTGATCAAGCTGCTTTGGTGCAGAGATTAAAGTGTATTGAGAGGCCTTTTTGTATATTTGTAAGCAGATGAGTCTTCAGGCCGAAGTGGTCATGTTTTAGATGTGACCTGTAGAATGAAAAGAGAGGAGTCAGTTCTCTGGCTGAGACAAACAGTTAAATTCAGTCTAATACTGGTTGGGAGTTCAGCAGTGAGCTGTGTGTGAACTCTCTCTCTCTCTCTATCTATTCTGTCTATCTATCTATCCTGTCTATCTATCTATTCTGTCTATCTATCTAATCTGCCTGTCTGCCTGTCGGTCTGTCTGTCTATCTATCTCTTCTAACTTCAATCTATAAACTTATGAACCATTTGTACTGTTTTTTAAAAAGGGTTTGATTATTGGGAATGTTGCATATATTCGTAACAGCATACGTAAGTCTAGTCTGGATATATTGAGTTCTTTGGGGGTTCTTTATTCTGTTCTTCGAGTTTCATTGTGTAATTGTGTGAATTTCTTTTTTGCCTGTTTTACACTTGGTAGTCAACCTCGCTAACTTAATCTGGGTAATTTTCACTGCACACTTACTGACACAATTGAAAAGTTATGGTCTGGGCCGCTTGCTTAAGAATTCTTTGAGTGGTGTAACCTTGTCCATAACAGTAGGAACAAGAATCTCTTTTATGTCTCAGATCAATAAATGACCCAGAGAACCAAAAGCCATTAGGTGGAGAAATCACCAGGACCGGATGGGATCTATGCCAGGTTACTGAGGGAGGCGAGTGAGGAAATAGCTGGGGCTTTAACAGATAACTTTGCCGTATTCTTGAACACAGGGGAGGTCTCAAATGACTGGAAAATTGCGAATATCGTCCCCTTTTTTCAGAAGGTTAGCAGGGATAATCCAGGTAATTTCCGACTGGTAAGCTTGGCTTCAATGGTAGGGATTCGACTGGAGAAGATACGAAGGGATAACATATGTACCCATTGGAAAGAAAATGGGCTTATCAGTGATGGGCAGTATGATTTTGTGAAGGGAAAATTATGTCTCACAAACTGAATGGAATTATTTGAAGGGATGAGAACGTTGATTGATGAGGGAAGGGATGTCGATGCCATATTCATGGACTTTAGTAAAGAATTTGATAAGGTTCCCCATGTAGGCTGATGAAGAAGGTGAAGTTGCATGTGTCCAGGGTGTTCTAGCGAGATGGATAGAGAACTGTTTGGGCAACAGGAGACAGAGTAGTAGTGGAAGGGAGTTTCTTTAAAGGTAGACCTGTGACCAGTGGTGTCTCACAGGGATCCGTGCTGGGGCCACTATTGTTTGTGATATACACAACTGATTCGGAGGAAGGTCTAGGTTGCCTCATTAGCAAGTTTGCAGATTACACAAAGAATGTTGGCGTATCAGATAGTGAAGGGGACTGTCAGAAAATACAGCAGCATATAGATAGATTGCAGAGTTGGCTAAGAAATGGCAGATAGCATTCAATCCAGACAAATGCAAGGTGATGCATTATGGAAGATACAATTCCAGAGCGAACTATACGGAGAGATCTGTGTGTTCAGGTCCATTGTTCCCTGAAGGTGGAAATGCAGCTCAGTAGAGTGGTCAAGAAGGCATACAGCATCCTTTCCTTCATCGGATGGGGTATTGAGTGCAAGAGTTGGCAGGTCATGTTGTAATTGTATAAGACTCTAGTTTGACAACATTTGGAATACTGCGTACAGTTCTGGTCGCCACATTTCCAAATTGATGTGGATACATTGGAGAGGGTGCAGAGGAGGTTCACCAGGATGTTGCCTGGTATGGAATGTGCTAGCTATTAGGAGAGGTTGAGTAGATTATGATTGCCTTATTTCTCACGAAAACAATCTGGGGGTCCTGATTGAGGCCGTCAAAGTCGTGAGAGTTGTACACAGGGTGGATAGCCAGAAACTTCTTTTCTCAGAGTGGAGGACTCAATTACTATGGGTCACAAGTTCAAAATGAGAGGGGAAAAGATTAGGAAGATATACGTGGAAAGTTATTTACACAGAGGGTAGTGGGTATTTGGAACGTGTTGCCAGCGGAGGTGGTAGTATCATTTAAGACGTATGTTGACAGATACATGAATGGGGAGGGAGCAAAGGGATACAGATCCTTTGAAAGTAGACAGCAGATTTAGATAGAGGATATGGATTGGTGCAGGCTTGGAGGGCCGAAGGGCCTGTTCCTGCACTGTAATGTTCTTTGTTCAACATTAGAGTCAATGTCCCAGCTTCTTAAAGAAAGTGACGACGCATTAACTGTCTCTACTCAGTTAGACTCTTTATTTCTGCTTCCCAAATAGTTTCTAAAGGTTCACAAATGTGAAGACTGCGTTTACCATTTTGCTTTCTTTCTGTTCCCAGGATCGGCAGTGAATGGGTGGTGGGTTTTGGAAATTGAAATCCGCATGCGAACAGCTTGTGTGATCATTTGAGCTCACTGTTCATTTTATGTCACACCCACGGTTCTCATTGCTTGTATCCCACGTAAAGCTGCTGTTTATCGGAGAAATGTGTCTGGGGCCAGAAGTTGATGTGAAGAAATGGCACAAGGAGCGGGTATAATCCTAGATGTAAACAGTGCGGGTGGCTTATTTTTCTACTGGATTTATCGTTCACATCTGGTGTTTTCACTGCCATGGTCCAGATTTGATTTATACATTAAGCTAATTGTTTATATTTCCAGCAATAAATATGAAATATTGACTGAACTTTAGAAGTAGTATTACATCATGGTCCAGAATCGCTTCACTGCAAGCTACACTTTCACCTTAGGAGTATCATCTACAAATGCTTGACGTGCTTCAAACAAGAACAGAGGGTATCACAGGATAGGTGAAGGGCAGTGGTGGTTTGTGGGGGTGACTCTAGGCCGAGTAGAACCGGGCTCAATTTAGATGTAGAAGATTGGTTTTCACTGTATACCATGGCACACTGACATGTCTCAACAAGTCAGGGCACATGAACGATCACCCGGGTCCAGGGCAGAATATGATCATAGAATCCTTACAGTGTGGAAACTGGCCATCTGGTCCAACACGTCCACACTGAATTCCGAAGAGTGACCCATCCAGACCCATTCTCCTATCTGATTACTCTACATTTCTCATAACTAATGCACGTAACTGACGCACCCCTGAAAACTATGAGCAATTTAGCATGGCTAATTCACAAAACCTGCAGATCTTTTGTCTGTGGGAGGAAACTGGAGCACCCAGATGAAATTCCCGAAGACATGGGGAGAATATGCAAACTCCACACAGGCAGTCACTTGAGGCTGAAGTAAAAACTGGGTCCCTGGCCTTGACAAGCAGCAGGGCTAACCACTGATGCAGCATGCCGCCCACTAAGCCACCGTACTGCCCACTCATATGGTTAATATCTGTCCTAGAATGTCAAGGCTGGAGGTTTTAAACTCTTTTTTGAGATGGGATTAGCATTTTCAGGCAGCAAACATCAAATTAGAGAACTATTTCTTTCTCAATGAATGTTTATCTTGTAATGATAGTGATGATTTCTAAGCTTATTGGAAGAGGATTTGCAGATCAAAACCTGAAACCAAACATCAAGATTTGATAGTGTCACCTGATGCGTTATTCATTCATCACTGGATATTATTGACTTTTGAACGTAAGTATTGAATAAAATGATTTAACATCAAATTCCTTCTTTAAATTTTCCAGTAACTCTTGTTCAATATCTTAAGGCTGCATCCTTAACACTATTATTATCACTAAATGGAAATGGCTGTTCTTTGTCCACATTATCTAACCTAATATAAACTTAGATAGATGCATCAAATCTCACCTCAATCCCCTTTGCTCCATGCAGAGCAACTGAAACTAACTTAAACTACCTTGGCAGGGGAGAAGTGGGATTCTGAATAAGACAGGAGCCATGGGAAAAGTCAGAGGAAAATGCATTAGCCAACGAGAGCAAGTTTACTATTCGAGATAGCAAGGAGCACGGTAAAGGGAGGATAGGTTTTCTGATTTAAAGTGCACTTATTTCAATGCATAAGGCCTGACTGGTAAGGCAGATGAGCTCAGAGCATAGATTGGATCTCGGGATTGGCACATTATAGCCATAACAAAAACATGGCCGAGGGAAACTCAGGGCTGACAGCTCAGAGTTCCAAGATGCAGGAGCTACAGGTATGACAGAAGTACAAGTAAGTGAGGAAGGGGACTTGCCCTTTTGATAAGAGAGGACAAAACAACAGTACTTAGAACAAAGAAAAAGTACAGCACAGAACAGGCCCTTTGGCCCACGATGTTGTGCTGAGGATTAATCCTAATGTAAAATAAAATAAATTAATGTACACACCCCTCAGTTCACTGCTATCCATGTGCATGACCAGCAGTCACTTAGATTTCCCCAATGACTCTGCTTCTACCACCACAGCTGGCAATGCATTCCATGCATTTCCAACTCACTGCGTAAAGAACCTAACTCTGACGTCTCCTCTATACCTTTCTCCTAATATTTTAAAACTGTGACCCCTCGTACCAGTCAATCCTTCTGTGAGAAAAAGTATCTGGCTATTGACCCTATCCGTGCTTCTCATTACCTTTCATGATTTGGAGATGCCAGTGTTGGGCTGGGGTGTGCAAAGTTAAAAATCACACAACACCAGGTTATGGTCCAACAGGTTTAATTGGAAGCACACTAGCTTTTGGAGCGACGCTCCTTCATCACGTGATTGTGCAATCACCTGATGAAGGAGCGTCGCTCCAAAAGCTAGTGTGCTTCCAATTAAACCTGTTGGACTATAACCTGGTGTTGTGTGATTTTTAATCTCATTACCTTGTGTACCTGAATCAGGTCACCCCCTCTTCCTCCTTCTCTCCAGACGAGCTTAGTCAACCTCTCTTCATAAGGCAAGCCCTCCAGTCCAGGCAGCATTCTGCTAAACCTTCTTTGCACCCTCTCCAAAACCTCTCTATCTTCCCTAGAGTAGGAGAATATTCTCAAGAAGCCATCAAATGAGGTCATGTAGTTGGAAACTAGAAACAAGAAGGAGATGGTCTCTCTGTTGAGAATGAATTATAGACCCCAAAATAGCCAACGGATACTGGAAAAACAAATGTTTAGAGAAATTGCAGGTACATGTCGGAATAATAGAGCCGTGTTGGTGAGATGCTTTAAAGTTTGATTGTGTGAGTCTGCTGAAGGAAAAGAAACCGCTGGCAAATGGGAAGCTTTCAAACGTGGGATATCAAGAGTTCATGGACAGTATGTGACTGTAAGGATGAAGGGAAAAGCTGGCAGGTTTAGGGATCCCTGGCTGATGAGGGATATTTAGGCTCTGGTCAGGGAAAAAGGAGAAAGTGAGGACTGCAGATGCTGGAGACCAGAGTTGAAAAGTGTGTTGCTGGAAAGGCGCAGCAGGCCAGGCAGCATCCGAGGAGCAGGAGAATCGAAATTTTGGGTATAAGCCCTTCTTCAAGATGGCAGCATACATTCGATGTAAGCTATCTGGCTCAAGTGAATCCTTAAGTGACCATAAAAAGTGCAGGAGCACACTTGAGAGGGAAAGCAGAAGAACCAAAACAGGGAATGTGATGGATCTGGCAAATAAGACTAAAGATATTCCCAAGAAGTTCTATAGATACATTGCAAGTAAAAGGGTGTCTGGGAGAGAATAGGTCCCCTTAAAAGTCAACTTGGCCGTCTTTGTGCTGTGCAAAACATGGCGCCAACTTAAACTATTCCTATCTGCTTGCCTTGGTCCATATCTCTCCATTTATTGCGTATTTATGTCCTTTTCCAAAGGTCACTTTAATATTTCTATCACGTCTGCTCCTCCACTACACTTTGTAACGTTCTCTTGTGTAAAAACGTGCCCCTCACAACTTCGTTGAACTTCATCACTCTTACATTAACTGCTTGACCCTAACTTTAGACATTTTATTTCCTCTAGGAAATGGTGTTTGACTTCTTAAGTTGCATATGCATTTCATAGTTTCATGGACTTCTACCAAGTCTCCCTTCAGCCTCCGCCACTCGAGACAAAACAATCTGATATATTCAAGCCTCTCCTTGTAGCTCATACCGGCTCATCTAGGTCACATCCTGGTAAACCACTTCTGCACTGTCTCTGAAACCTCCATTTTTCCAAGGTAATTCTTGTGCTCAATTCTCTGACGAGTAAAAGGGAAGCATACCGTAAGCCTTCTTTACCAAATCATCTGTGTATCTGGCCACTTTTGTGGAGGTGAACCCCAAGGTCCCTCTGTCCATCAATGTTGTTCAGCTACCTTCCATTAACTGTATACTTTTTCTTAATAATTGATTTCACAAAGTGCAGCAGTCAACACTTAATCGGATTATCTCCATCTGCCATTTCTCCACCTATATCTGTGACTGATCGGTATTCTACAGTATCCATTGACAACCTTCTACACTATTCACAACTCCATAGATCTCTGAACAAAGTAACAAGGTTCTGAGGCAGGGTCACCAGACCCGAAACATTAACTTTGACTTTTCTTCACAGCTGCTGCAAGGCTTGCTAGGCTTTTCCAGTAACTTGTGTCTTCCTCCCCCTTCCCACCAACCCGCCTACCCACCCCCCCCCCCCCCCCCCACACACACACACACACACAGGTCTTTGTATATCTGCAAACAGGCTAACAGATCCACATACATTCTCATCTAAGTCATATACAAAAACCACTAGTCACGGATTTCCAGGCGGAAGAACACCTTAAATCCATTACCCTCTGCCTTCTATGGTTAGGCCAATTCTGAATCACGCTGCCAGGGGACCTTGGATTTCATGCATCTTAATCTTCTGGATGAGGCAACTGTGAGGGATGTTGTTGAAAACCTTTCTAAGCTCCATGTAGTCAATATCCACTACTCTTCCCTCATCAATCATCTTTGTAACCTTCTCAAAGTATTCAATCAACTTAGTAAGATATGACTAGCCTATCACAAAGCCATGCTGCTTAAGTCTAATGAGGGCATTTTGCTCCCCCAAATGCACATAAATCCTATACCTCAGAATCATCTCAAATAGCTTTGCATCCACGGATGTGAAACTCACCAGTCTATGATATCCCAGATTGTCCCTATTTCCGTTCTTCAACACACAACAACATTAGCTACTCGCCAGTCCTGCAGGACTTCTTCAGTGGCTGCCAAGAATGCAAAGACCTTTGTCAAGGCCCCAACAACTCCTGTATTGCCTCTCATCAGCCTAGTTTAGGTATGATCAGGCGCTGAGGTCCTATCTACCTTAATGCACTTCAAGAGCTTCTTTCTTGACATCAAAATGCCCCAGCATATTCGTCCACGCCATGCAAATCTTGTTATCCCCCTGTATCGCTGTCTTGGGTGAACACCAATGCAACATACTCCTTTAGGATCTCGTCCACATCCTATGCCTGCAGCCAGGTTTTCTCAACTTTACCCTGGAGTGGTCCTACCTTCTCCCTAGTTGTCATTATTTTTTAATGTTTATGTGACACGCCCTGGACTTCTCTTGAATCCTACTTGCCAAACTCATTTCACTGTCCCTTCTTGCTCTGCTTAATTTCTTGCCTGCTTTCTTTATATTCCTCCTCGGCTCTGTCAGATTTTAGCTTCCTCAACCTGATATTGCTTTCTTTCCCCCCTTTTGACTAAATTCAAATCTTCCACCGTAACCCAAGTGTACCTTGCATTTTCATCCTCCTCCTTCCTCCATACTGGAACATTTTGGTCCTGAACTCTGATCAACAGTTCTTCAAGCAACTTCCACATGTCAACTGTGGACTTCCCAGAAAACATACCCTCCCAGTTAACACTTCCTCGCTCCTGCCTGAGACTAACGTAATTTGCCCTCCCCCAATTTATAACCTTCCAAAAGGTCCTGCTTTATCATTATTTGTAGCTATTGAAAACTTATTGAGTTCCGATCAGTTTCCAAACTGCTTTCCAACTGATTGGACAGCCACCTGGCCAGGCTCATTGGCCAATTCAATTTCCCAAAGTTCCCATTACGTCCTTGTATGCACTTGATTAAGCCCCGGAAATTAATCCATCTCTGGTTCTTTTTTTAAAAAAGAAAACATCCATCACTTGCTCTTTTGTAATGTGGACTGTTTTCAAGACATCAAAATTTACTTCTCGAGTTCAATTGTCTTCATTTCTTTCTTCAAAGTAAACGCAGATGCGAACTATTCACTTCGTATCTCTCCCCTCTCCTTTCCTTCAATGGATAAACAATATTGTTGACTTTAGAGGTCCCTATTCGCTCCCAATTGTTCTTTTTCTCTTAATGCACATGCAGAATCGTTTTGGAATATTCTTAAACTTCCACACTCAAACTTCCCCAAAACCGAGGTCAGGCTCACTGGTCTATAGTTCCCTGGCTTGTCTTTACTGCCCTTCTTAAACAGTGGCACCGTGTTTGCCAACCTCCAGTCTTCTGGCCCCTCACTTATGACTATCAATGATACAAATTTCTCAGCAAGAGGCCCAGCAATCACTTATCTCGCTTTCCAGAGTTCTCAGGTACACTTGATCAGGTCTGGGGAGTTATCCACCTTTAACTGTTTCAAGACATCCAGCACTTCCTCCTCTGTAATCTGGACATTTTGCAAGATGTCACCATCTATTTCCCTACAGTCTGCATCTTCTTTATCCTTTTCCACAGTACATACTGATGCAAAATATTCATTTAGTATCTCCCCCATTTTCTGTGGCTCCACACAAAGGTCGCCTTGCTCATCTTTGAGGAGCCCTATTCTATCCCTAGTTACACTTTTGTCCTTAATATATTTGTAAAAACCCTTTGGATTCTCCTTAATTCTATTTATCAAAGCTATCTAATGTCCCCATTTGCCCTCCTGATTTCCCTCTTAAGTGTCCTCCTACTTTCTTTATACTCTTCTAAGGATTCACTCAAACTATCCTGTCTATCCCTGATCTATGCCTCCTTTTTCTTAACCACACCCTCACTTTCTTTAGTCATCCAGCATTCCCTATACCTACCAGCCTTCCCTTTCACCCTGACAGGAATATTCTTTCTCTGGATTCTTGTTAACTCACTTCTGAAGGCATCCCGGTTTCCTGCGAACATCTGACTCCAATCAGCTTTCGAACGTTCTTGCATAATACCGTCAAAATTTGCTTTTCTCCAATTTAGAACTTTAACTTTTAGATCTGGTCTACCCTTTTCCATCACTATTTTAAAACAAATACTACTATGGTCGCTGGCCCCAAAGTGCTCCCCCACTGACACCTCAGTCACCTGCCCTGCCTTATTTTCAGGACTAGGTCAAGTTTTGCACCTTCCCTAGTAGGTACATCCACACACTGAATCAAAAAATTGTCTTGTACACACTTAACAAATTCCTCTCCATCTAAAACTTTAACAGTATGGCAGTCCCAGTCGATGTTTGGAAAGTTAAAATCCCCTACCAAAACTACCCTATTATTCTTACAGATAGCTAAGATCTCCTTACAAGTTTGTTTCTGAATTTCCCTCTGACTATTGGGGGGAGAGGGGGGGGGGGCATCCATAATACAATCCCAGTAAGGTGATCATCCCTTCCTTATTTGTCAGTTCCACCCAAATAAATTCCCTGAATGTATTTCTGGGAATATCCTACCTCAGCACAGGTGTAATGCTATCACTTACCAAAAATGCCACTCCCCTTCTCTCTTGCCTCCCTTTCTATCCTTCCTGTAGCATTTGTATCCTTGAACATTAAGCTCCCAGTCCTGCCCATCCCTGAGCCATGTTTCTGTAATTGCTATGGTATCCCAGTCCCATGTTCCTAACTATGCCCTGAGTTCATCTGCCTTCCCTGTTAGGCCCCTTGCATTGAAATAAATGCAGTTTAATTTATTAGTCCTACCTTATCCCTGCCTGCCCTGACTGGTTGACTCACTTCCGTTCTCAGCTGTAACCATCTCAGATCGATCTCTTTCCTCACTATCTCTCTGGGTTCCACCACCTCCCCCCACCCCCACCTCCCCCACACCTTACTTTTTTAAATCGTCCCAAGCAGTTCTAGCAAATTTACCTGGCAGTATATTAGTCCCCTTCCAATATAGGTGCAATCCGTCCCTCTTGTGCAAGTCACTTCTACCCTAAAAGAGACTCCAATGATCCAAAAATGTGAATCCTTCTCCCATACACCGGCTCATCAGCCATGCATTCATCTGCTCTATCCTCCTATTCCTGCCCTCGCTATCTCGTAGCACTGGGTGTAATCCAGATATTACTACCCTTGAGGACCTCCTTTTCAAATTTTTGCCTAACTCTCTGTAATCTCCCTTCAGAGCTTCAACCTTTTCCCTTCCAATGTCGTTGGTTCCAATGTGGACAATGACCTCCTGCTGGCCCCTCTCCCCAGTGAGAACATTCTTCACCCTCTCTAAGACATCCTTGATCCTGGCACCAGGGGAACAACACCCATTCTGCTTTTTCTCTGCTGACCACAGAACGTCTGTCTGTACCTCTGACTACAGAATCCCCTAACAAAACTGATCTCTTGGAAGCCGATGTACCCCTCATTGCATTAAAGCCAGTCTCAGTACCAGAAACTTCACTGTTTGTGCTATGTTCCCCATCACCCCCTACATTTTCCAAAACAGCATACCTGTTTGAAATAGGTATATCCACAAAAGACTCCTGCACTAGCTGCCTACTTCTCTTACCCTTCCTGGAGTTAACCGATCTATGTGACTGTATCTGAGACTTTCCCCCTTCCTACAACTGCCATCCATCACATACTGTTGCTGTTGCAAATTCCTCATCGCTTCTATCTGTATCTCCAATGGATCCACTCGATCTGATAAGATTCGCATCCAACAGCATTTATGGCAGATATAGTCCGCAGTTACCCTTAAACTCTCTTGAAACTCCCACATCTGACAAGAGGTACATATCACTGCAAAGGCCATTTTTTTGCTCCTTCACAATCTACAGACCCAGAAAATAACACGATCTTATTTCTCTACAAACACTGCCCCAGGTTAAATTAGTAGCTATGACATATATGTTCAGTTTAATCAAGAGAAGTATCTCCAAAAACATATGATCAAGAAAGAATCCACTATCATCACTACTGCAGCCTTTCTCTTGGACAGACTTAAAACATCAATTAATTTATCTGATTCTGTGTTGTGAAATTCGCCCAGACTTTCCTCTAATATTAGTTGTGAATTTCACTGTTTGTTAATTTTCCCAGATGCACTCCGATCTTATTGAAGCCTACACAATACTGAGAAGCCTGGAGAGAGTGGACTTGGAGTAGATGTATTGACTAGGAGCGCAGAGTAGGCCACATGTGAACAGCATCATAGAGAAAGAGAGGACCCTTTATAACTGTGATGAGAAGGAAAGTCTTTAGTAGAATTCATTGCCGAAGAGGGTTGTGCAGACCAAATCATTGAGTTGACTTAAAACAAAGGTAGGTAGGTTTTTTATTAGTACAACAATCAAAGTTTATGGTTTTACGAAGCATATCAGCCATGATCATGTGGTTGAGCAGATTGCAAGAGGCAAGTGGCCTGCTTCTGCTTCAATACTTTCTCATTCTTTTGTTTGTTGAGCAACAACAGATGTCAGGTTTATAACATGGGAGATCTGTGGATCACTGTAACAAAAATGGAGTATCAGTTTCAGTTTATTAGTTCAATATCTCACAAGGAAAACCACACGGTTAGATCAAGGGAATTCTCAAGGAGCTACTGAGCCAAGAATAATCCAAATTCAATGGAAAATCAGGAACTTCCAGTTTGCAATACCAAATGCAACTGCCCCTCCACGTCAATAACCATACTGACTTGGAAATACACCAGAATTCCAGAGTGTCACTGTGACAAAATCTCTTCATTCCCTTCCTGACAAAACTATGGTTGTTGCGTTACTCCATCACAGTAGTAGTTTAAGGAGGCAGCTGACTGCCATCTTCTCCAGCGCAATTAGAGATTGGCCCAGTCTATGAAGGATAGTTAAAGTACAGGCACACCTTTGTCCCTATCTCCTTAAAACGGGGTGATCTCCCTGTGGCAGTTCGTCCGCTCCCGATCTGATATCACCACTAGGGGCAGATGACGGAGCTGGGGGAGGGGAGGTGTGAGCATCATGAGACACAGCAGCAGTTAATTGAGGGTGGGGACTAGAATCGGTGTCTTCAAATATCCAGCTTCCTTTTACAGAGTGGACAGGATGATGCTGCTACTCAAGGTCTGCATTGTGTGGGGAATATTTCTTAACAGGTAATTGCCGATTAATCACATTCCATCAGTTCTCTCATTTCATAATGTTGCTTGACTCTTCAGTAAGGTGACTGAGCTCTCAGAGTCACAGCGATGGAAGACACACTGAACTGAGAAGGAAAAAATAAACAACTGTTTAGCCTTCAGATCCTAATGTACTGCGTTTGAGGATGTAACTCTGAAGATGGACAAGGGAGATCCAGTGGATGTAGTATACCTGGACTTTCAGAAAGCCTTTGATAAAGTCCCACACAGGAAGTTAGTGAGCAAAATTAGGGAACATGGTATTAGGGGCAAAATACTGACATGCATTGAAAATTGGTTGGCTGACAAGAAACAAAGAGTAGTGATAAATGGCTCTCTTTCAGAATGGCAGGCGGTGACCAGTGGTGAGCCACAGGGATCAGTGCTGGGACCGCAACTTTTTACAATGTACATTAATGATATAGATGAAGGTATTAAAAGTAATATTAGCAAATTTGCTGATAACAAAAAAACTGTGTGGCAGGGTGAAATGTGAGGAGGATGCCAGGAGAATATAGGGTGACCTGGACAGGCTAGGTGAATGGACGGATGCATGGCAGATGTAATTTAATGTGGATAAAGGGGCAGTACAACGAGATGTAGGTGTTTTTGTACATCAGTCAATGAAAATGAGCATGTAGGTACAGCAGGCAGTGAAGAAAAGTAATAGCATGCTGGCCTTCATAACAAGAGGAATTGAGTATAGAAGCAGCTGTACAGGGCCCTGGTGAGACTGTACCTGGAATATTGTGCACAGTTTTGGTCTCCAAATTTGAGGGAATACATCCTGGCTATTGAGGAAGTTCAGCGTAGGTTCACGAGGTCAATTCCCGATATGGCATAACTATCTTATGCTGAAAGATTGGAGCAACTGGGCTTGCATATGCTAGAGTATAGAAGGCTGAGAGGGGATCTGATTGAGACGTATAAGATTATTAAAGGATTGGACACTCTGGAGGCAGGAAGCATGTTTCCGCTGATGGGGGAATCCCAAACCAGAGGACACAGTTTAAAAATAAGGGGTAGGCCACTTAGAAAAGAGTTGAGGAGAAACCATTCTCAACTGTCTGATCAATGACCTTCCCTCCATTATAAGGTCAGAAGTGGGGATGTTCACCAGTGATTGCACCATGTTCAGCACCATTTGAGGGTGTATGGAATGCTCTGCCACAGAAGGCTGTGGAGGCCAAATCTCTGGATACTTCAAGAAAGAGTTGGATAGAGCTCTTAAGGATAGTGGAATCAAGGATTGTGGGGATAAGGCAGGGACAGAATACTGATTGAGGATGATCAGCCCATGATCATAATGAATGGTGTTGCTGGCTCAAAGGGCAGAATGGCCTACTCCTGCACCTATTGTGTATTGTCTATTCTCAAATGACATTCAATCAGAATTGGACCAATCTCTTTTGCTGTCATGCAGGACACTGTCTGATTTCTCATTGCATTCTCTCATCCTTCTTTTACAACCCCCTCAGTCCTATCTCCATTTTGTTACAACAGCTTGCCTTGTTTTATATTATGCAGCCAATCCAGTTATCTATTACATTACAGTGAACTCTCTGGTTTTTGGAACCATATCTGACACATGGGAAGGTGATCATGGTTATTGGAATTGAGTCATCTCAGCTCCAGGGCATCACTGCAGGAATTACTCAGGGTAGGCCCAACCATTCTCAACTGTCTCATCAATGACCTTCCCTCCATTATAAGGTCAGAAGTGGGGATGTTCACCATGATTGCACCATGTTCAGCACCATTTGCAATTCCTCAAATACTGATGCAGTTCATGTCCAAATGCAACAAGATCTGGATGACATCCAGGCTTGAGCTGACAAGTTGCAAGTAACATTCTCACCACACAATTGCCAGACCACGACCATCACAATCTAACCATTGCCGCTTGACATTCAATTGTGTTACCATGAGTAACCGCCCCCTACAAACCACTTGGGTTTCAATGAATGGACACTCAACTGGACTCCCCCCAACTAATTTGTTTTGCAAATACTGAAAAGAAACACACAGATGTGATTGCTCTGACTTTTGTCCAGAAGATTAAGACTCATGACTGGGCAGCATATCAACATAATCAAAAACTGCAGCCAAAGAAATGGTTCACGTCTTGATTTTGATCTACATCACAATCCAATCACTGGAGTCATTTGTGAACTCGCTGGTGATGTAGAAGATACATGAGCAAATGAATAGCTTCCCACACAGAGCAGGGGCATGGTCTCTGCACAAACTGAAGACGCTGGTGTCCAGATGATTCACTGATCTTAGTCTGACAGAAAAGTATTTGAGTGGTCTTCTGCATCATGATAGGATACACCAGAACTTTAATATGACTTAAGTCAGAGAGAGAGTGTGTATTCTTGATTTAATTCTGATCTCCCTGTGCCATCTTGATTACCTCTGATTTTAATTGCTTGTCTTTATTTCAGTTAATAGAATCATAGAATCGCTCTAGTATGGAAACAGGCCCTTCCCCCTAAAAAGTCCACACCGACACTCCAAAGAGTAACCCACCCAGACACATTCCCCTATCCTATTACTCTATATTTACCCCTGACTAATGCATCTAACACAACTCTGAGCAATTTAGCAAAGCCACCGAAACCTGCACATCTTTGGACTATGGGTGGAAACCGGAGCAGCTGGAGGAAACTCATGCAGACACAGGGAGAATGTGCAAACTCCACACAGACATTTGCCTGAGGCTGGAAGCGAACCCGAGTCCCTGGCGCTGTGAAGCAGCAGTGCTAAACACAGCCTCATTTTCCTCTTGGGGACCCTGCAGCCTTCTGGATTCAATGTTGAATACAAGAATTGTACTGAATGATCACGTTCTCCCATGATCTTACCCGAGCCAGCACATAGCAGGCCTTGACATCACATAGTTTGCGGCCACAAAGAACCTATGCTGAGCCACGAACAGTCCCCATTCGGAGCTATCCATTCTCCCAGGCTGGCCTCGACCCATTCCTTTGCCTGTCCAGCTGTTTTTCTACTGCTCTGGGCTCCATCTCCACCAATCATTTAAATGCTCAACAATGTCTATTATAATTTATTGCTTCACAAATATATAAAACTGGTACCACTAAAACAAGGTGACCAGTGTCATATAAGTATAGTTAGGGTGTGCGTTGCTTGGATGTGTTCTGGATGCAATTGAGGTATTCAATAAAATGTTAGATTATTATTAAAATCAAAACAATGTTCAGGGTCACACAACAAAGGCAGGATCATGGCACAGAATGATGATGATACTGATTCAGAGAGCCAGTGCAGACATAATAGACAAAACGGCCTCCTTCGCCACTGTAACAATTCTAATGGTGATTGTTTTTGTTGAGTTGAAAATTTCTCATGGGTCCTTAATCATCACGGGGTGAATAATTTGCATCTCATCAACTAGCAGCATTATGGGAGCATACTCACCACACAAACTGCAGTGATTCAGGAAAGACAAACATCATCAGGCATAAGCCCTTCTTCAGGAATCTTCGACGTTTTGGGCATAAGCCCTTCTTCAGGAAGGCTTATGCCCGAAATGTCGATTCTCCTGCTCCTTGGATGCTGCCTGACCTGCTGTGGTTTTCCAGCAACACATTTTTCAGCTCTGATCTCCAGCATCTGCCGTCCTCACTTTCTCCAAGTCAAACATCATCGTCTTGATCGCCACATGGGATTGACAATATACATGTGATATCCGTGGAGACAGAGAAAAAGGAATCAGTAAAAACTTCGTGCAGTATGAAATCATTTACATGGTTGTATTGGATTTATTATGATGGTCAATATATGCTCAAAAGCAAAATGGAGGTCATCTCCAGTGCAGCAAAAGCCTTCCTGACTCTGAACATTGCTGCGGGTATAGGACTCGGCAACATGGTCCCCGGTTGGACAGCAGTGAAATCCTCAATTTTGCAAAACGCACGATAGTAACACTAGTTAAACAGAGTCACACAGTTGACCTGGCCAGTCCTGATGAAGGGCTTATCCTGAAACGTCGATTCCCCTGCTCCTCGGATGCTACCTTGACCTGCTGTGCCTTTTCGGTACCACTCTAATCTAGACTCTGATCTCCAGCATCTGCAGTCCTCACTTTCTCCTGGACAGGAGGGGTTCAGTGAGGTCCGCATTGAAACTGAGCAATGGATGGATTGAAGCAGCCAATGCACACGCATTCATTTTGCCCCTGCAAACACAGTTTGCACAGACCTGCCCCGCTGCAGCCTGTCCCTAACAAAGGTGGTGGACGGTCTGGAAACCTCCCAGCGCCTTTGAGACCTTGCAGACCAGGAGCAGCATCTTCTCACTCGGGACCCCACAGACCGCCGCCTTCTTTGATTTTATTGGATGGTTGAAGATCGCGCGGCCACGAGCAGGAGATCACGATTGGTTGGTCCTTGAACCAATGGGAGTGAACGGGAGCGCGGGACGGAGGAACACGGTCGTGCCGCTGGCCCTCCAACCAATGGGGATGAAGAGTGGGCGGGAGGACCGAGTGTAGGTAGTTGATCCTCCAACCAATAGGAATGAATAGCGGGCGGGGTTGGAGGACCAAATAACGTGACTGGTCCTCCAGCCAGTAGGAATGAATAGAGGGCGGCGCTGGAGGACCGAGGCTGTGCGACTGGTCCTCCAACCAATGGGAATGAACAACTGGCGGGGCCGGCGGACGGTGATTGGTCCAAGGCCGTGGGCGGGCCTGGAGGACTGCGGATGGTCCTCCAACCAATGCGCGTGAAGAATGGGCGGGCACGTGACCATCGCCAGTGAAGGCCACACGGTTGATGTGGGACCCTGAAGGAGACGGTAAATGGCGGCGGCAAAGGGAACCTTTATGGGCGGCGGGGGGTTTCATAAATGTCGGATATATCCGCGGGACCGGAATCAAGGGCCGTTTGCAGCAAATGGCGGCGGGCCTCAGCGGTGCCCTGGTTACCATGACCATCCTCCGGGGTCAGAGTTTGGAGATACCCGGGTTTGGACTGGGGTTAACCATCTCACAACCACCGGGTCATAGACCAGCGGGTCATGGTCCAGCGGGTCATAGTTCACCGGGTCATAGACCAGCGGGTCATGGTCCAGCGGGTCATAGTTCACCGGGTCATGGTCCAGCGGGTCATAGTTCACCGGGTCATGGTCCAGCGGGTCATGGTCCAGCGGGTTATAGTGCACCAGGTTATAGTGCACCGGGTCATGGTCCAGCGGGTCATGGTCCAGCGGGTTATAGTGCACCAGGTTATAGTTCACCGGGTCATGGTTCACCGGGTCATGGTCCAGCGGGTTATAGTGCACCAGGTTATAGTCCACCAGGTCATGGTCCACCGGGTCATGGTCCACCGGGTCATGGTCCAGCGGGTCAAAGTTCACCGGGTCATGGTCCAGCGGGTCATAGTTCACCGGGTCATGGTCCAGCGGGTCATGGTCCAGCGGGTCATGGTCCAGCGGGTCATGGTCCAGCGGGTCATAGTTCACCGGGTCATGGTCCAGCGGGTCATGGTCCAGCGGGTCATGGTCCAGCGGGTTATAGTTCACCAGGTCATGGTCCACCAGGTCATGGTCCACCGGGTCATGGTCCACCGGGTCATGGTCCACCGGGTCATGGTCCACCGGGTCATGGTCCACCGGGTCATAGTTCACCGGGTCATGGTCCAGCGGGTCATGGTCCAGCGGGTTATAGACCAGCGGGTTATAGTTCACCAGGTCATGGTCCAGCGGGTCATGGTCCAGCGGGTCATGGTCCAGCGGGTCATGGTCCAGCGGGTTATGGTCCAGCGGGTTATAGTTCACCAGGTCATGGTCCACCAGGTTATAGTTCACCAGGTTATAGTTCAACAGGTCATGGTCCACCAGGTTATAGTTCACCAGGTTATAGTTCAACAGGTCATGGTCCACCAGGTTATAGTTCACCAGGTTATAGTTCACCAGGTTATGGTCCAGCAGGTTATAGTTCACCAGGTTATAGTTCAACAGGTTATGGTCCAGCAGATTATGGTCCAGCAGGTCATGGTCCAGCGGGTTATAGTCCAACAGGTTATAATGCACCAGGTCATGGTCCAGCAGGTTATAGTGCACCAGGTTATAGTGCACCAGGTCATGGTCCAACAGGTTATGGTCCAGCAGATTATGGTCCAGCAGGTCATGGTCCAGCGGGTGATGGTCCAGCGGGTTATAGTCCAACAGGTTATAGTCCAGCAGGTTATAGTCCACCAGGTTATAGTCCACCAGGTTATAGTCCACCAGGTTATGGTCCAGCAGGTTATAGTTCACCAGGTTATAGTCCAGCAGGTTATACTCCAACAGGTTATGGTCCACCAGGTTATAGTTCAACAGGTTATGGTCCAGCAGGTCATGGTCCAGCAGGTCATGGTCCAGCGGGTGATGGTCCAGCGGGTTATAGTCCAACAGGTTATAGTCCAGCAGGTTATAGTTCACCAGGTCATGGTCCAGCGGGTTATAGTCCACCAGGTTATGGTCCACCAGGTCATGGTCCACCAGGTTATAGTCCACCAGGTTATAGTTCAACAGGTTATGGTCCAACGGGTTATAGTTCACCAGGTTATAGTCCAGTGGGTTATAGTTCACCAGGTTATGGTCCACCAGGTTATAGTTCACCAGGTTATAGTTCACCAGGTTATGGTCCAGCAGGTTATGATCCAGCAGGTTATTGGCAAACCAGGTTACAGTCCATCAGTTTATAGTCCATCAGTTTATAGTCCATCAGTTTATAGTCCATCAGTTTATAGTCCATCAGTTTATAGTCCATCAGTTTATAGTCCATCAGTTTATAGTCCAGCAGGTTATAGTCCAGCAGGTCATAGTCCACCAGGTCATGGTCCAGCAGGTTATAGTCCAACAGGTTTAATTGGAAGCACTAACTTTCGGAGCGTCACTCCTTCATCAGGTGGTAGTGGTGGGCTCCATCTTAACACACAGAATTTATAGCAAAAATTTACAGTGTGATGTAACTGAAATTATACATTGAAAAATTGATTGTCTGTTAAGCCTTTCATCTGTTAGAATACAGTGATAGTTTCACTTCTTTCATGTGTAAATCACGAAACCCTTTTTTTAAAAAGTTGCATTCTCGGGTTAACTGTTAACAATGGTGATAGCTGGACAATATGTTGAAGGTGTTGGTTTGCCCCTGTGTCCTCTGTCTATGCCATGAATTTAATCTAAGAAGTGAGATAATGGAGGTTTACATAGATTCATGCAGTTTTTGAGCTCAGAGTTCTACATGAATGTATGCAGTTTTGAACAAAGTTACATTGTACTTTGCTCAAAAACTGCATGCATTCACGCAGAACTCTGAGCTCAAAAACTGCAGGAATCTATGTAAAACTCTGTTATCTCACTTTTTAGATTAGAATCAATCTAAACATCATGGCATATTGTCCAGCTATCACCATTGTTAACAGCTAACCTGAGAATGCAACGTTTTAAAAAAAAAGGTTTTGTGATTTACACATGCAAGAAGTGAAACTATCACTGTATTCTAACAGATGAAAGGCTTAACAGACAATCAATTTTTCAATGTATAATTTCAGTTACATTACACTGTAAATTTTTGCTATAAATTCTGTCTGTAGGATGGAGCCCTCCACTACCACCTGATGAAGGAGTGACGCTCCGAAAGCTAGTGTGCTTCCAATTAAACCTGTTGGACTATAACCTGGTGTTGTGTGATTTTTAACTTTGTACACCCCAGTCCAACACCAGCATCTCCAAATCATAACTCCAATCAGGACAGACATTGGTCTCTTCTTAGAGTTGAATAGAGTAGAATCCCTGCAGTGTGGAAACAGGCCCTTCAGCCCACAAGTCCACACTGACCCTCTGAAGAGCAACCCACCGAGCCCCATTCACCCTACCCTATTACTCTACATTTACCCCTGACTAATGCGCCTAACCTACACATCGCTGAACACTATGGGGCAACTTAGCATAGCCAATCCACCCTAACCTGCAGATCTTTGGATTTTGGGAGGAAACCTGCGCAGACGCAGGAGGAGAGTGTGCACACTCCCCACAGACATTAACCCCCCCCCCCTACCCCACCCCCCCACCGAGGCTGTAATCAAACCCAGGTCCCTGGCGCAGTGAAGCAGCAGTGCCGTGAGTTTAAATCCCAGACTGATGTTGGGAAACCCCTTTTGAACAGGATGAGAGGAGGATATCCGTGCGACTGAGTGGGACTAGCACGGAATTAAAGTAACTGGCAAGAGAAATTGCTGGAGGAACACAGCAGGTCTGGCAGTATCCATGGAGAGAAAGCAGAGCTAACATATAAGATGGAGGGTTGAATTTCTTCAGCCATTTTGTTTCAGAATTCCAGCAACCACAGGTCTGTTTTATTTAAGATGTGCAGGTGCGGTGGACAAAATAAAAAAAAAATCACACACCAGGTTATAGTCCAATAGGTTTATTCGGAGGTATAAGCATTCCGAGCGCAGCTCCTTCAAGAGGTAACTAGCGGAGTAGGATCATAGTGTCATACACTGATGCAATATATTGAGCAAACCTCAATTGCTATTAAGTCTTTCATCTTTTAGAATGGTGTTGAAGGTTTTGAATCATCATTATGGAAATGCCACAATTTCTTTTCAGTCACATTCTCAAGATAACTTAAGGTTTTATGAGAAAAAGTGTCAACTCAGACAGTGCACTAAAGGTGTGAGATTAGAGTCTGGATGTATTCCAAAGTTGATTCAGACTGATTCTATTTCCAAAGTAGGAATTTATAAAACATCACATGGATTATAAAATATATTGGCTGCCTACAGATTGTTTGCTTTTTGAGTATATTTACAAAACAATTCTGCAAATGCAAATTCACCCCAAAGACTTATACATGTGCGTGTATGCATGTGAGGGAGAGAGAGAATGGGAGCATGTGCGTGTGTGTTTGAGTGCGTGTTAGTGTGTGCGTGAGTGTGATGGAGTATATGCCTATGATAGGACATAAGTGTAGGCTGTGTATGTGCTTGAGAAGGCATGTGTATGAGAGACAGTCTGCATGAGTGTGTGAGGTTGTGTGAGACTGTATAGTGTTGTGGTTCTGTTCGCCGAGCTGCGAAGTTGTGTTGCAGACATTTCGTCCCCTGTCTAGGTGACATCCTCAATGCTTGGGATCCTCCCGTGAAGCGCTTCTGTGATGTTTCCTCCGGCATTTATAGTGGTTTGTCTCTGCCACTTCCGGTTGTCAGTTCCAGCTGTCCGCTGCAGTGGCCGGCGTATTGGGTCCAGGTTGATGTGTTTGTTGATAGAATCTGTGGATGAGTGCCATGCCTCTAGGAATGCCCTGGCTGTTCTCTGTTTGGCTTGTCCTATAATAGTAGTGCTGTCCCAGTTGAACTCATGTTGCCTGTCATCTGCGTGTGTGGCTACTAAGGATAGCTGGTCGTGTCGTTTCATGGCGAGTGTATAGTGTAGTGGGATCTTTGGGTGACCATCCTCCAAAGTGAACTGAGGGATATGCAGCAATGTCGAGTGGTCAAGCAGAGGCTGATAGCCAAGTTCGGTACCCATGGGAATGACTGCAACCGGGACCTTAGGTTCATGTCACACTCCAGGTGACCCCACTGCACTATACACTCTCACACACACATTCACGCATGAGCACACACCCCCTACACTCATACCCATGCACACACCCTCTCACAGGCGTATACTCCATCACATTCATGCATGCACACCATCAAGCAAGCGTGCGCGCGCACACACAAACTCACAATCCCTTCCAATCTCCCACACACCATACTCACACACTCTCCCTCACCTGCATGCACACACAAATAAGTCTATGCAGTGAATTTACATTTGCAGAAATGTAATTGCAGATACATTCTAGTTTGTTCAAAAAATCTGTAGGCAGTAAATATTTTTTGTAATCCATATGATATTTTATAAACTCCTACTTTGGAAGTAGAATCAGTCTGGCTCAAGATTGGAATAAATATACACTCTAACCTAACATCTTTAATACATTGTTTGAGCTGAGACGTCACCTTTTTTTAATAAAACCTTAAATTATCTCAGGAATGAGACTTGAAAGAAGTTCTGGGTTCTGCATATTAGTGAATCGAAACCTGTAACCCATTCTAAACGATGAAAAACTTAACAACAATCTAGATTTGTTCAATATATCGCATCAATTGTATGACACTATAATCCTACTCTGTGAGCTACCTGATAAAGAAACAGTATTCCGAAAGTTAGTAGTTCCAGATAAACCTGTTGGACTATAACTTGGTGTCATGTCTGTTTTAACTTTGTTTTATTTAAAATTAAGAATACTTTTGTCAGTACATATTTCGATTAGATTCCCTACAGTATGGAAACAGGCCCTTTGGCCCAACAAGTCCACACCGACCTTCCGAAGAGTAACCCACCCAGACCCATTCCCACAGCCTATATTTACCCCTGACTAAGGCATCTAACACTACGGGGCAATTTAGCACAGCCTAGCCACCATAACCTACACATCTTTGGGTTATGGGAGGAAACCGGAGCACCCGGAGGAAACCCACATAGACAGGGGAGAATGTGTAAACTCCACACAGTCACCCGAGGGTGGAATCGAACCCGGGTCCCTGGCACCGTGAGGCAGCAATGCTGATCACTGAGTCACTGTGCCTCTCCTAATGGGTCTTTTATGTGCTCTGATGGTATAAATGTGTTGAGAACTGAAATTTTTGTTTTTTTTCTAAACTTCTGTCCTGATGTTGATTGGTTAAATAAACTCTTATAGTCATACAAAGCAAGTCACGTGATCCCGCAGCACTGAAGAGGCCCTTTGGCCTGTATAGTCTGTGCTGACCGAGCTGCACGAAGCCCACTTTCCAGCATTTGCTCATCCTAGTGCCACTACTATCCTCACAGGCAGTGCAATGCAGTTTCCAAACACACTCTGGGTGATATAAAAAACATTGTTCAATCCCCTCGAACCCTCCTGCACTGTGCTTTAAATTTACCCCCTCTTGTTGTTAACCCCTTAACTGAAAGGAACAATTGCTTCCTATCCGTGCCTCTCAATATCTTACGCACCTTGGTCAGGTTTCCCTATCAGCCTGTCTGCTCTAAAAGAAACAACTCAAGCCTGTTCAGCATCTTTTCACAGACACTTGCGCATCACTGTGACAAAACCTCTCCACAAGCGAACGCAGAACACATCCCCTAAACGCACATTAGGTTCACAAAACAATCCTAACAGATCGGGTCCCTGTCCATAACTCAGTCCTGACGTCCCAGGAATCAGTCTAGTAAACTTCCCTTGCACTATGTTAATCATCAGGACTTCATTTCCAGGAAAAGGAGAACTAAAGTGCGCACAATATTTGCAGGTGTGGTTTCACCAAGGTCCTTCCAGAAAGATATCCCTGCTCTTGTACTCGAATCATCTCACTGTAAAGGCCAAAGTATCATTTGCATTCTTTACCTGCTAGCTTACTGAAAAAGAGTCGCAGAAAAAACATGAAACAAAATGGATTCAGACACTTTGATATAAAATTTGTTGAATAAAAAATGTCCGCAACGTATCCACGCTGATCATCAAGCACCTCAGTTACATTAGCCTAATTTTCTGGCATTCAGCCTGTAACCTATATTGTAGTGCTTTGCACGATCATGTAAATAATTCTTCAAGATTAGAATCGTTCCTGCAACAGTTGCCATTTCAGTTGCTGCCAGACTGCTGAGTCCACAAGTTCAGACTTCCACTATCTATCTTCTGCACTTCTGCTTAATCCATCAGAGGGTATGGGATGTGTACAGGAAGAGCTTGGAGTTGTCGATCAATAAATTGCCCTTACCCTCACTCTCTGACCACCTTTATCTCTTTAATTTTATGGAAACAAACAATTTTATGACAGACAGTTATGAACCACTTTTAAGGATAGTCCAATGGTTTCTCCAGATGTCAGCTCCACAATTGTCCAGATTAACTTCTCTAAATTTCAAACACTGTAATTTCTTCTGGTTTCTCGCTTACTGTGTTTGCTTTCTGTTTGAAAGGTTGACATGCAATCAGAGAGCTCTCATCCAAATCAGTTACTCTGCTGATTAGGTTCTAATTATTTCAGGAATTTGAACACTGAAGAAAATTGCACTATTCATATCAGAGCGAAACACAAATGGTGTGTTTGCGGAAGAGTCTATGAAGATATATCTGAAATGTCCAAACACCAGCGCAGTCAGATTGGGGAGAGACTGTGGAAATGTGGGGATTGCGGGAAGGGATTTCCCTACCCATCCCAGTTGAAAATTCACCGGCGCAGTCACACTGGGGAGAGACCGTTCATCTGCGCTAACTGTGGAAAGAGATTCACTCAGAAGGCAAACCTGCTCAAACACCAGCGAGTTCACTCTGGAGAGAGACCATTAACCTGCTCTGAATGTGGGAAGGGATTCTCTCAGTCATCCAACCTGCTGATACACCAGCGGGTGCACTCTCGGGAGAGACCGTTCACCTGCTCTGAGTGCGGGAAGGGCTTCACTCAGTCAACTGACCTGCTCAAACACCAGCGAGTTCACACCGGGGAAATCCCATTCACCTGCACTCAGTGTGGGAAGGGATTCACTCGGTCATCTGACCTGCTCAAACACCAGCGTGTTCACTCTGGGGAGAGACCGTTCACCTGCTCTGACTGTGGGAAAGCATTCGCTCAGACAACTGACCTGCTGAGGCACAAGCGAGTTCATACCGGGGAGAAACCATTCACCTGCTCGGAATGTGGGAAGGCGTTCACTCAGTCTTCCCACCTGCTGAGACACCACCGCGTTCACACCGGGGAGAGACCATTCACCTGTTCGGAGTGTGGGAAAGGATTCACTCAGTCATCCAACCTGCTGATCCACCAGCGCGTACACTCTGGGGAGAGACCGTTCACCTGCTCTGAATGTGGGAAGGGATTCACTCAGACAACGGACTTGCTGATACACCAGCGGGTTCACACTGGGGAGAGACCGTTCACCTGCTCTGTGTGTGGGAAGGGATTCACTCGGTCAGCCAAACTGCTGAGACACCAGCTCATTCACTCCAGGGAGAGGCCGTTCACGTGCTCTGAGTGTGGCAAAGGCTTTGCTGATTCGTCCAATCTGTTGGCACACCGACACCTTCACCCTGGGGAATAATCAATCTGCTGCGCTCAGTGAGAAGTGATTTACTCGCTTACGGGTAGGAGCTGTTCACCTGCTCAGAGCGGGGGAAAGTCATTTCATTTGCATCCCACGTGCTAATACAGCAGTGAGCTCACACTGAGGAGAAACTGTTCACTCGCTCTGTATACGGGAAGGAATCACTTTGTCATCCATCTGGTTCACACACGAGTGAGTTCACAAAGATCTGCAGCTGAAAGACTTTTCCTCTTCCTCACACCAGTGAACGAATCATAGTCATTGAGCCGTTTGTACTGACGTTATCAAACACTGCATCATTAAAAGTGCTGATATCATGATTAACACGTTAATACAATTGTGTATCTTTTTTTCCAATTGATTAAAACATCACTTTACATCAGCACATTGACACTGGGTATGTACTATCCACCTACACAGTGTGTGAATTGGGATGTTCTAACTATGAAGGAGACAAGCAGTATGCCTTACATGATCAATTGGGGAGAAGGCACATCCAGAGTGAAGTATTACCCGTGTGAGTGGTGTTGCTGTAAATTCAGGGCACCATTGCAATTCTGTGCAAAGGAGAGGGGTGCTTTTGTTCGTCTAGATCATCATTTGTAAGGTCATCTTTTTCAGGGTTTACTTTTTGTAAGGCAGTATTCTTCAACTTCAACTGAGCTGTCTGAAAGGATTCCTCGTTTAAGAGCTGCAAATTTGGAGGACTGATGACTGGGAAACAAATGAAAACAGTGACATAACAATTAACTGGGGAATTGGTTAATTCATGATTTTTTAAAAAAGTACAAAAAGAGCGAATGTAAGAAATCATGGCCACAGAGCTCGCACCAGTGTCGTGCTGCTAATGTGGTCTGTAGCAAACAACGGAAGCTGCAGTGGTCTGCAGTCCCAAATGTGAAGGAAACGAGTGAGCTACGTTTATAAGAAAGGTTTCTGTAAAAGGGTCAGTGGACCCGAAACATTAACTTTCCACAAATCTTGTCAGACCTTTTGAATTTTACTTTAAAACAATTTCTGCTTTAAGACCATAAGACATAGGAGTGGAAGTAAGGCCATTCGGCCCATCGAGTCCACTCCGCCATTCAATCATGGCTGATGCGCATTTCAGCTCCACTTACCAGCGTTCTCCCCATAGCCCTTAATTCCTCTGGACAACAAGAACCTATCAATCTCGGCCTTGAAGACATTTAGCGTCCCGGCTTCCACTGCACTCCGTGGCAATGAATTCCACAGGCCCACCACTCTCTGGCTGAAGAAATGTCTCCGCATTTCTGTTCTGAAATGACCCCCTCTAATTCTAAGGCTGTGTCCACGGGTCCTAGTCTCCTCGCCTAACAGAAACAATTTCCTAGCATCCACCTTTTCCAAGCCATGTATTATCTTGTATGTCTCTATTAGATCTCCCCTTAATCTTCTAAACTCCAATGAATACAATCCCAGTATCCTCAGCCGTTCCTCATATGCTAGACCTGTCATTCCAGGGATCATCTGTTTCTCATTTCCAGCATTTGCAATTCTTTAGTATTTGTTTGTCCCGTTTTGATGGAACATTTTCCTAGACTTCCAGAGCTCTAAAACCAATTAAGTCATAGTTTCGAATTCCAACAAAGTGCTGGATAATTCTTTCCCTGGAAATAACTTGGAACAAGTGGAGAGCGTGCTCCTGCCCTCAAGTCTCATTCAAACCAAAGAAACACCAAAAATAAATGATGGATGTAGGAAATCAGAAACAAAAGCAGACATTATTTTCAAAAAAACAAAGTGCTGGCAAAGCACAGCAGGTCTGGCAGCATCTGAGGAGAGAAATCAGGGTTACGTTTTCGGGTTCAGTGACCTTTCCTCAGAACGGGTCCAAGTCTGTCAGCAGTTTCCTTTTGAGGTTTACATACAAACCAGCAGATTGATAGCTCAATAACCATGATAGGGAGGTGCCTGTGTTGGACAAGGTCAAAAAGCACACAACACTAAGTTATAATCCAACAGGTTTATTTGAAAGCACTAGTATTTGGAGCGCTGCTCCTTCTTCAGGTGTAACTGAGAGAGTCAAGAGTCACCAAGATGTACAGCACGGAAACAGACCTGTCCGTCCAACTTGTCCATGCCAATCAGATATCCCAACCTAACCTAGTTCCAATTGCCAGCACCCGGCCCATATCCCTCCAAATCCTTCCTATTCATATACCCATCCAGATGCCTTTTAAATTTTACAATTGCACTAGCCTCCATCACTTCATCTGGCAGCTCATTCCATATACACACCGCATGAAAAAGTTGCCCGTTAGGTCTCTTACTATCTTTCCCCTCTCACGCCAGACCTATGCCCTCTTGTTCTGGACTCCTCCTCTTCAGGGAAAAGACCTTGTCTGTTTATCCTATCTATCACCCTCATGATTTTATAAACATCCATAAGGTCGCTCCTCTGCCTCCTGCACTCGAGGGAAAATAGCCCCAGCCTATTCAGCTTCTCCCTATAGCTCAAAGCCTCCACCCTGGCAACATCCTTCGAAATCTTTTCTGAACCCTTTCAAGTTTCACAGCATCCTTCCGATAAGAGGGAGGCCAGAATTGCACACAAAATATTCCAAACGTGGCCTAACCAATGTCCTGTACAGCCACAACATGACCCCTCAACTCCTACACTGAATGTTCTGACCAATGAAGGCAAGCATACCAAACGCCTTCTTCACTATCCTATCTACCTGTGACTCCACTTTCAAGGAGCTATGAACCTGCACTCCGAGGTCTCTTTGTTCAGCAACACTTCCCAACACCTTACCATGAAGTGTACAAGTCCTGCTCTGAGTTGCCTTCCAAAATGCAGCACATCACATTTATCTAAATTAAACTCCATCTGCTACTCCTCAGCCCATTGGACAATCTGATTCCGGTTAGACAATCCATTTTAGGTGTGAATGCTTGTTTGAAGTGTGTCTGTGTCTTTTGTTTCCAAAGGAAGAGTTTATAAAAATCCCACAATGACTGACTGTCGACAAGTTGTGTGCTTTTTGAACAAAATACAATATATCTGCAAAAACAAATCCACAAAAGCAAATTCACCCACAGATTTATATTTATGTACATGTGTAAGAGAGAGGAAATGTCTGTGCGAGTGTGATGGATTCTGTGCATCTGAGACTGTGTGTATGAGATGCAGTGTTTGTCTGAGAGCATGTGAGGAAGTCTATGCATCTGAGAGAGTGTTTGAGTGCTCTGTGTGTGTGTTTTAGAGAAAACGAGGGAGTACATGTATCTGAGAGAGCATATATGAGATGCTCTGTGTGTGTTTTTGTGAGTGTGAAGGAATATATGCGTCAGAGTGTGTGTGAGATGCTGTGTGTGTGTGTTTAAGACAGTGTGAGGGAGTACATGTGTCTGAGATGCTGTGTGTGTATGTGTTGTATTTCAGAAAGTGTGAGGGTGTCTATGAATCAGAACAACTGAGATGCTGTGTATTTGTGTACTAAAGAGACTATGAGGGGGTCTGTGCATCTGAGAGTGTGTGTATGAGACGCTGTATGTGTGTGTTTGAGAGAATGTGAGGGAATCTATGCATCTGAGAATGTGTGTGTTTGGGAGAGTGTCTGTCTATACGATGCTTGGGGATGTGTGTTTGAGGGAGTCTATGCATCTGAGAAACTGGGTATGAGGTGCTGTGTGTGAGTTTCAGAGAATGTGAGGGAGTCTATGCATCTGAGAGTGAGTGTGTATGAGATGCTGTGTGTGTTTGAGAGAGACCGAGTGAGTACAAGCATCTGATGCTGTTTGTGTGTTTTAGACAGTATGAGGGAGTCTATGTATCTGAAAGAGTCTGTATGAAATGCTGTGTATGTGTTTGCAAAAGTGTGAGGGAATCTATGCATCTGAAAGGCTGTGTACTCTTTGCTACCTTCCCCCACCCTCCTCTCTGACCTAACACCTCCATCCCCACCCCCATTCACTTATTGTACTGTATGCTACTTTCTCCCAACTCCCACCCCCCTCTCATTTATCTCTCCACTCTGCAGGCACCCTGCCCTATTCCTGATGAAGGGCTTTTGCCCGAAACGTCGATTTTCCTGCTCCTCAGATGCTGCCTGACCTGCTGCGCATCTAGACTCTGTGTATGAATTGCTGTTTGTGTGAGTTTCAGAGAGCATGAGGGAGTCTATGCATCTGAGAGTGTATGAGATGCTGTGTGAGGATGTGTTTATGTGCACGCACGCATTTAGGAGAGTCAGAGGGATTACATGCATCTCAGAGACTGTATGAGACACTGCGTGTGTGTTTCAGACAGTGTGAGGGAGATTAAATATCAGAGAGTGTGTATGAGATGCTGTGTGTGTTTGTGTTTGAGTGTGTGAGGGAATCTATGCATCTGAGAGACTGTGTCTGAGACACTGTGTGGAAGTGTATTCATCTGTGAGAGTGTGTATAGGTTGCTTTGTATGTAAGAGATTGAGAGTGTGTGGCAGTACATTCATCGTAGAGTGTGTGTTTGAGATGCTATGTGTGTGTTTTTAAGAGAATGTGAGGGAGTTCATCCATCTGGGAATCTAAGAGACTGTGTATGAGATGCTCTGTGTAAATGTGTGCGTGTGTGTATGTTTGAGAGTGTGAGGGAGTGTGTAAATGATGCTGTGTGTGCTTCAGAGAGTGTGATGGAGTTTACGTATCTGAGAGAATGTGAATGAGATGCTGTGTGTGTGTGTATGTGCTTGAGAGAATGCATGAGATCGTGTCTGTGAGAGTGTGAGGGAGTCTATGCATCTAAGAGAGTGTCTATGAGATGCTGAATGTATGTGTGTTTGAGATTGTGAGGGAGTACATCCAGCTCATGAGTGTGTACGTGATGCTAGGTGTGTGTGTTTGAGAGAAACGGAAGGAGTACGTGCACCTGAAAGAGTGTAAATGACATCCTGTGTGTGTGATTGAGGGAGTCTATGCATCAGAGAGAGTTTATGAAATACTGTCGTTTTGTGAGAATGTGTGAGATGCTGTTTGTGTGTGTGTACACGTGTGTTTTGAGCAAGTGTGAAGGTGTACATGCATCTGAGAAAAATGTATATGAGATACTGTGTGTGTGTTTCAGAGAGTGTGAGGGAGTACATGTATCTCAGAGAGTGTGTGTCCGTGTGTTTGAGAGAAGCCAAGAGGGTACATGCATCTGATGCTGTGACAGTGTGTCTCAGACAGTGTGAGGGAGTACATGTATCTCAGAGAGTGTGTGTCCGTGTGTTTGAGAGAAACCAAGAGGGTACATGCATCGGATGCTGTGTGTGTGTCTCAGACAGTGTGAGAGAGTGTATGCATCAGAGAAAGTGTGTATGAGATGCTGTGTGTTTGAGAGAATGAGATCCTATCTGTGTGTGCGTGTTTGAGTGTGAGGAAGTCTATGCATCGAAGAGATTGTCTATGAAATGCTGAATGATTGTGTGTTTGAGATTGTGAGATAGTACATGCATCTCAGAAAGACTGAGAGAGACTGAGGGAGTACTTGCATCTGAGAGTGTATATGAGATGCTGTGTGTGTGTTTGAGAGAGACTGAGGTGTATGTGCATCTGATGCTGTGTCTGTGTGTCTGAGACATTGTGAGGGCATCTGCACATCTGAGAATGTGTGTCTGAAACCCTGTGTGTGTGTGCATTTGAAAGTGTGAGGGATTCTATGAGTCTGAGCAAATGTGGCCTGACGGGAAGGTAAATTTAAAATATATTAAAATTTACCTCGGGAGTTCAACGTTCTTCATTTTGTCAGTTGCAGTTGGTGTGGGAGGAGCAACAGCTAGGACCAGAGACCCGACGGGAAGGAATAATTAAAATATATAAAAGCTTACCTCGTTTACAGGCGAAGTGCACACTGAGTGACTGCTGGGTAAGTGAGACTTTATAATTGGGCAGTATAGCGTTTTGGATACTGTTGGCAGGGACAACTTACCAGGGGTAAGCAATGGGGCACAGGTCTCTGGCACAGAGTCTGTCCCTGTTGCTCAGAGGGGAAGGGGGAAGAGGAGCAGAGCATTAGTTATTGGGACTCCATAGTTAGGGGGAACAGATATGAGGTTCTGTGGGAACGAGAGAGACTCACGGTTGGTGTGTTGCCTCCCAGGTGCCAGGATTCATGATGTCTCTGATCGTGTTTTCGGGATTCTTGAGGGGGAGGAGGAGCATCCCCAAATTGTAGTCCACGTAGGCCCCAATGCCATAGGTAGGGAGATAGATGGGGATTTAAGGCAGAAATTCAGAGAGCTTGAGTGGAACAAACAGTTGTTGTTATCTCTGTTTTGTTGCCCATGCCGCATGCTAGTGAGGTGAGGGAATTGGGACAGAGAGAGGAGTTAAAAACGCGGCTAGAGGGATGGTGTATGAGGGAGGGTTTTGGATTCCTGGATAATTGGGGCTCTTTCTAGTGTAGATGGGTCCTCTACAAACAGGATGGGCTTCACCTGAACCAGAGGAGCACCAAGATCTTGGGGGAGGAATTTCAGGTGGGTTTAAATTAATTTGTAAGGGGGATGGGAACCCAACTTGTAGGTCGGGTACACAGGAGGATGAAAAGTAGTGAGGTCAGAATGAAGGTTTCAGGTTCACAAGAAGTTGGTTTGAAGTGCGTCTACTTCAATGCCAAGAGTGTCCGGAATAAGGTGAGTGAACTTGCAGCGTGGGTTGGTACCTGGGACTTTGATGTTGTGGCTATTTCAGAAAGATGGATAGAGCAGGGTTGTTGCAGGTTCCAGGATTTAGATGTTTCAGTGGGAACAGAGATGTTAAAAGAGGGGGAAGGTGTTGCATTGTTAGTCAACGACAGCATTACAGTGGTGGAAAGGACGTTTGAGGACTCAGCTACTGAGGTGAGAAACAGGAAACTCTGTTGGGAGTTTTCAGTAGGCTTCCGAATAGTTCCGGAGGTGTAGAGGATAAGATTGCAAAGCTGATCCTCGGGAGGAGCGAGAGTGACAGGGTAGTTGTTATGGAGGACTTTAACTTTCCAAATATTGACTGGGAATACTATAGTTGAAGTACTTTAGATGGGTCAGTTTTTGTCCAAAGTGTGCAGCACGGTTTCCTAATGTAGACAGGCCAACAAGGGGTGAGGCCACATTGGATTCGGTACTGGGTAATGAACCAGGCCAGGTGTTCGATTTGGAGGGAGGTGAGCACTTTGATGACAGTGACCACAATTCGGTTATGTTTACTTTAGCGATGGAAAGGGATCAGTATATACTGCAGGGCAAGTGTTATCGCTGAGGGAAAGGCAATTACAATGCGATTTGGCAAGACTCAGGATGCATAGGGGAAGGAAACTGCAGAGGATGGGTGCAACTGAAATGTGGAGCTAATTCAAGGGACAGCAGCTGTGTGTCCTTGCTAAGTATGTACCTGTCAGATAGGGAAGAAATTGTCGAGTGTAGGAGCCGCGGTTTTCTAAGCAAGTTGAATCTCTAGGCACGAGGAAGAAGAAGGCTTATGTTAGAATGAGATGTAAAGGCTAGGTTCGGGCGCTTGTGAGTTACAAGTTAACCAGGAAAGACCTAAAGAGAGTGAGCTAAGAAGAGCTGGGGGGTGGGGTGGTGGGGGGGGGGGGGCGGTGTACAAGATAAGTCATTGGTGGACAGGATCAAAGAATACATTTCGTTGGTATTCACACTAGAAAAAGACAATGTTGTCAAGGAAAATACTGAGATACAGGCTGCTACAGTAGATGGGTTTGAGGTTCACAAGAAGGTGTTAGCAATTCTAGAAAGTGTAAAAATAGATACTTCCCCTGGGCCAGATGGGATTTATCCTAGGATTCTCTGGGAAGCAAAGGAAGAGATTGCTGAGACTTTGGATTTGACCTTTATGTCGTCATTGTCGACAGGAATCGTGCCAGAAGACTGGAGGATAGCAAAGGTTGTTCCCCTGTTCAAGAAGGGGAGTAGAGACAACCCTGGCAATTATAGACCAGTGAGCCTTACTTCGGTTGTGGGTAAAGTGTTGGAAAAGGTTATAAGGGATAGGATTTATAATCATCTAGAAAAGAATAAGTTAGTTACGGATAGTCAACATGGTTTTGTGAAGGGTAGGTCGTGCGTCACAAACCTTATTAAGTTCTTTGAGAAGGAGACTAAACAGGTGGATGAGGGTAAAGTGGTTGATGTGGTGTATAGGGATTTCAGTAAGGCATTTGTTAAGGTTCCTCACGGTAGGATATTGCACAAAATACGGAGGCATGAGTTGAGGGTGATTTAGCAGTTTGGTTCAGAAATTAGCTAGCTGAAAGAAGACAGAGGGTGGTGGTTGACGAGAAATGTTGATCCTGGAGTTCAGTTACCAGTGGTGTACTGCAGTGATCTGCTTTGGGTCCACTGCTGTTTGTCATTTTTATAAATGACCTGGATGAGGACAGAGAAATAAAGGCAGAGAGCCTGAAGCGTGGAGAGATAAGCTAGAGGAGGGTGGGGGTGGGGAGAGAGTAGCATAGAGTACAATAGGTGAGTGGGGGAGGGGGTGAAGGTGATAGGTCAGGGAGGAGAGGGTGGAGTGGATCCGTGGAAAAGGATAAACCAAGTCATCCGCCGACATTTCCGCCACCTCCAAAAAGACCCCACCACCAGGGATATGTTTCCCTCCCCACTCCTTTCCACCTTCCGCAAACACCATTCCCTCCTTGACTACCTGGTCAGGTCCACGCTCCCCCCCGCCCTCCAACCCACCCTCCCATCCTGGCACCTTCCCCTGCCACTGCAGGAACTGTAAAACCTGTGCCCACACCTCCTCCCTCACCTCTATCCAAGGCCCTAAAGGAACCTTCCACATCCAAAATTTTACCTGCACATCCTCTAATATCATTTATTCTATCCGTTGCTCCCGATGCAGTCTCCTCTACATTGGGGAGACTGGGCGCCTCCTAGCAGAGCGCTTTAGGGAACATCTCCGGGACACCCGCACCAATCAACCACACCGTCCCGTGGCCCAACATTTCAACTCCCCCTCCCACTCTGCCGAGGTCATGGAGGTCCTGGGCCTCCTTCACCGCCGCTCCCTCACCACCAGACGCCTGGAGGAAGAACGCCTCATCTTCCGCCTCGGAACACTTCAACCCCAGAACATCAGTGTGGACTTCAATAGTTTCCTCATTTCCCCTTCCCCCACCTCACCCGAGTTCCAAACTTCCAGCTCAGCACCGTCCCCATGACTTGTCCGACCTGCCTATCTCCTTTTCCACCTATCCACTCCACCCTCTCCTCCCTGACCTATCACCTTCATCCCCTCCCCCACTCACCTATTGTACTCTATGCTACTTTCTCCCCACCCCCACCCTCCTCTAGCTTATCTCTCCACGCTTCAGGCTCTCTGCCTTTATTCCTGATGAAGGGCTTTTGCCCGAAACGTCGATTTCGCTGCTCCTTGGATGCTGCCTGAACTGCTGTGCTCTTCCAGCACCACTAATCCAGAATCTGGTTTCCAGCATCTGCAGTCATTGTTTTTACCACCTTGAGGACAGAGAAGGATGAGTTAGTAAGTTTGCAGATGGTACTAAGGTTAGTAGAGTTGTGGATAGTGACAAAGGAGGTTATAGGTTACAGTGGGTCATAGAGATGCTACAGAGCTGGGTTGAGAGGTGGCAAATAAGAGTTTAATGTGGAAAAGTGTGAGGTGATTCACTTTGGAAAGGAGTAAACAGTACTGGGCTAATGGGAAGATTCTTGGTCGTGTAGATGAGCACGATCTCCTTGTCCAGGTACATAGATCCTTGAAAGTTGCCACTCAGGTTGACAGGGTTGTTAAGAAGGCATACAGTGTGTTAGCTTTTATTGGTAGAGGAATTGAGTCCGGAACCATTAAGTCATGCTGCAGCTGTACAAAATACTTGGGAGTATTGCATACAGTTCTGGTCACCGCATTATAGGAAGGATGTGGAAGCTTTGGAAAGGGTTCAGAGGAGATTTACTCGGAAGTTGCTTTGGTATGGAGGGAAGGTCTCACGAGGAAAGGCTGAGGGACTTGGGACTGTTTTCGTTAGAGAGAAGGTTGAGAGCTGACTTAATTGAGACATATAAAGTTAATCAGAGGGTTAGATAGGGTGGACAGGGAGAGCCTTTTTCCTCAGATGGTGATGGCTAGGACAAGGGAACATCGCTTTAAGTTGAGGGGTGACAGATGTCAGAGGTAGTGTCTTTACTCTGAGAGTATTAGCGTGTGGAACGCACTGTCTGCCACAGTCGTAGACTCGCCAAGTTTAAGGGCATTATAATGATCATTGGATAGGCATATGGATGAGAATGAAATAGTGTAGGTTAGATGGGCTTCAAATTGGTTTCACAGGCCAGTGCAACATCGAGGGCCGAAGGGTCTGTACTGCGCTGCAATGTTCTATGGTATAATGAGATGCTGTGTGTGTGTTTGAGACAGTATGAGGGAGTCTATATATCTGAGAGAGTGTCTGTGAGATGCTGTGTGTGTATGTGTTTGAGAGAGTATGTGAGATCCTGTCTGTGTGCGTATTTGAGTGTGAGGAAGTCTATGCATCTAAGAGTGTCTATGTGATGCTGAATGTGTTTGAAATTGTGAGGTAGTACATGCATCTCAGAGTGTGTGTATGAGACACTGTGTGTGTGGTTTTGAGAGAGAGCGAGGCCGTACATGCAGCTGAGAGTGTATGTATGAGAGGCTATGTGTGTATATTTGCGAGACACTGAGGGAGTACATGTATCGGAGGCTGTGTATGTGTTTGAGACAGTGTGAGGAATGCTATGTATTTGAGAGACAGTGTATGAGATGCTTTGTGTGTGTGTGTGTGTGTTTTAGAGTGAGGGAGTCTATGCATCTGAGAGAATGTGTATGAGATGATGTGTGTGTGTGTATTTGAGAGAGTGTGATGGAGTCTATCTATCTCAGAAAGGGTGTATAAGATGGTGTGTGTGAGAGAGAGAGAGAGAGAGAGAGAGAGTCAACATTAGAGTGGTACTAGAAAAACACAGCAAGTCAGGCAGCATCTGAGGAGCAGGAAAATAGACGTTTTGGGCAGGAGCCCTTGATCAGGAATCCTTACTTTTGCCAGAGTGTGAGGGAGTCTATCCATCTCAGAGAGTGTGTATGAGATGCAATGTGTGTGTTTTTAAGAGTGTGTGAGGGAGTCTATCAATTTGAGAAATTGACTATGAGATGGTCTGTCAAAATGTGTGTTTGAGAGTGTGAGGGAGTCTTAGCATCTGAGAGACTGTATGAGATGCTGTTTGTGTGAGTTTCAGAGAATGAGAGGGAGTCTATGCATCTGAGAGAGAGTGTATGAAATACAGCAGCTCTGGGTGTCTGTGGGAGTGTGTATGAGATGCTGTATGTCTGTGTTTGTGAGAATGTGTGTGTGTTTTTCTGAGACAGTGTGAGGGAGTCTGAGAATGTGTACGGGATGGTGTGCGTGTGTTTGAGAGAGTGTGAGGGAGTACATGTATCTCAGAGATATACATAAGATGCTACTTTTGTATGTGTGTGAGAGAGGGTAAGAGAGAGTCTATCTCAAGAGTGTGTGTATGAGATGCTGTGTGCGTGAAAGAGATTGAGTGTGTGTGGTGGTACATGCATCACAGGGAAGTGTATGAGATGCTATGTGTGTGTTTTTAAGAGTGTGCGAGGGAGTCTATCCATCTGAGAGACTGTGTATGAGATGCTCTGTATAAATGACTGTGTGAGTGTTTGAGAGTGTGAGAGAGTCTATCCATCTGAATGAGTGTGTGAAATACAGTGGTTCTGTGTGTTTGTGAGAATGTGCATGAGATTCTGTGTGTGTATGTTTGAGAGACTGTGAGGGTGTACATGCATCTGAGAGGGTGTGCATGATATGCTGTGTGTGTGTTTGAGAAAATGTCAGGGAGTCTGTATAAGATGCTGTGTGTTTGTGTTTGAGACAATGATTGGGAGTGTATGCATAGCAGAGTGTGTATGAGATGGTATGTGTGTGTTTTGAAGAGTGTGTGAGGGAGTCTATCTATCTGAGAGACTGTGTATGAGATGCTGTTTGTGTCAGTTTTGGAGAATGTGAGGGAGTCTATGCATCTGAGTGAGTGCATGAAATACAGTGGTTCTGTGTGTGTGTGGGAGTGTGTGTGTGTGTGGTTTTGCGATGCTGTGTGTATGTGTGTGAGAGAATGGATTTGTGATGTTGTGTGTCTGTGTATGAGAATGGTTTTGCGATACTGTGTGTGTATTTGTGAGAATGGTTTTGCAATGCTGTATGCATTTGTGAGAGTGGTTTTGCGATGCTGTGTGTGTGTGTGTGTGTGTGTGAGAGAATGGTTTTGCGATGCTGTGTGTGTGTGTGTGTGAGAGAAAATGGTTTTGCAATGCTGTGTGTGTTTGTGAGAATGGTTTTGTGATGCTGTGCATATGTGTGAAAATGGTTTTGCATTGCGGTGTGTGTATGAGAATGGTTTTGATGCTGTCTGTGTATTTGTGAGAATGGTTTTGTGATGCTATGTGTGTGAGAGAATGGTTTTGTGATGCTGTGTGTGTGTTTGTGTGTGCGCGTGTGAGAATGGTTTTGCGATGCTGTGTGTGTATTTGTGAGAATGGTTTTGCGATGCTGTGTATGCGTGTGTGGGAATGGTTTTGCGATGCTGTGTGTGTGTGTGAGAGAATGGTTTTGTGATGCTGTGTGTGTATTTGTGAGAATGGTTTTGCGATGCAGTGTGTGTATTCGTGGGAATGGTTTTGTGATGCTGTGTAAGTGTGTGTGATAGAATGGTTTTGCGATGCTGTGGGTGTATTTGAGAGAATGGTTTTGTGATGCTGTGTGTTTGTGAGAATGGTTTTGCGATGCTGTGAGTATATTTGTGAGAATGGTTTTGCGATGGTGTGAGTGTGTGTATTTGTGAGAATAGTTTTGTGATGCTGTGTGTGTGTTTGTGAGAGTGGTTTTGCGATTGTGTGTGTGTGTGAGAGAGAGAGAATGGTTTTGCGATGCTGTGTGTGTGTGTGTGTGTGTGTGAGATAGAATGGTTTTGTGATGCTGTCTGTATTTGTGAGAATGGTTTTGTGATGCTGTGCGTATGTGTGAGAATGGTTTTGTGATGCTGTGCGTATGTGTGAGAATGGTTTTGTGATGTGTGTGTGTGAGAGAGAGAATGGTTTTGTGATGCTGTGTGTGTGTGCGTGTGTGAGAATGGTTTTGCGATGCTGTGTGTGTGTATTTGTGAGAATGGTTTTGTGATGCTGTGTGTGTTTTTGAGAGAATGGTTTTGCGATGCTGTGTATGTGTGTGTGAGAGGGAATGGTTTTGCTGTGCGTATGTGTGAGAATGGTTTTGCATTGCGGTGTGTGTATGAGAATGGTTTTGATGCTGTCTGTGTATTTGTGAGAATGGTTTTGCGATGCTGTGTGTCTGTTTGTGAGAATGGCTTTGCAATGCTGTGTGTGTTTGTGAGAATGGTTTTGCGGTGCTGTGTGTATTTGTGAAAATGGTTTTTGCGATGCTGTGTGTGTATTTGTGAGAATAGTTTTGCGATGGTGTGTGTGTGTTTGTGAGAATGGTTTTGCGATGGTGTGTGTGTGTTTGTGAGAATGGTTTTGGGATGCTGTGTGTGTGTGTTTGTGAGAGTGAGGGAGAATGGTTTGGCGATGCTCTGTCTCTGTGCCTGTGTATTTGTGAGAATGGTTTTGCGATGCTGTGTGTATATTTTTGAGAATGGTTTTGCGATTGTGTGTGTGTGTGTGTGTGTGTGTGTGTGTGTGTGTGTGTGTGTGTGTGTGTGTGTGTGTGAATGGTTTTGCGATGCTGTGTGTCTGTTTGTGAGAATGGCTTTGCAATGCTGTGTGTATTTATGAAAATGGTTTTTGCGATGCTGTGTGTGTATTTGTGAGAATGGTTTTGCGATGCTGTGTGTGAGAATGGTTTTGCGATGCTGTGTATGCGTGTGTGGGAATGGTTTTGCGATGCTGTGTGTGTATTTGTGAGAATGGTTGTGTGATGCTGTGTGTGTATTTGTGAGAATGGTTGTGTGATGCTGTGTGTGTATTTGTGAGAATGGTTTTGCGATGCAGTGTGTGTATGAGAATGGTTTTGATGCTGTCTGTGTATTTGTGAGAATGGTTTTGTGATGCTGTGTATGTGTGTGTGTGCGTGTGTGATAGAATGGTTTTGCGATGCTGTGTGTATATTTGTGAGAATGGTTTTGCGATGGTGTGAGTATATTTGTGAGAATGGTTTTGTGATGCTGTGTGTGTGTTTGTGAGAGTGGTTTTGTGATGCTGTGTGTGTGTGAGAATGGTTTTGTGATGCTGTGTATGTGTGTGTGGGTGAGGGAATGGTTTTGCGACGCTGTGTGTTTGTGAGAATGGTTTTGCGACGTTGTGTGTTTGTGAGAATGGTTTTGCGATGCTGTGTATTTGTGAGAATGGTTTTGTGATGCTGTGAGTATATTTGTGAGAATGGCTTTGCAATGCTGTTTGTGAGAATGGTTTTGCGATGCTGTGTATGCGTGTGTGGGAATGGTTTTGCGATGCTGCGAGTCTGCTTGTGAGAATGGTTTTGCGATGCTGTGTGTCTGTTTGTGAGAATGGTTTTGCGGTGCTGTGTGTATTTGTGAAAATGGTTTTTGCGATGCTGTGTGTATATTTGTGAGAATAGTTTTACGATGCTGTGTGTGTATTTGTGAGAATAGTTTTGCGATGGTGTGTGTGTGTTTGTGAGAATGTTTTTGCGATGGTGTGTGTGTGTTTGTGAGAATGGTTTTGGGATGCTGTGTGTGTGTGTTTGTGAGAGTGGTTTTGCGATTGTGTGTGTGTGTGAGAGAGAGAGAGAATGGTTTTGCGATGCTGTGTGTGTGTGTGTGTGTGTGTGAGAGTGAGGGAGAATGGTTTGGCGATGCTCTGTCTGTGCCTGTGTATTTGTGAGAATGGCTTTGCAATGCTGTGTGTGTGTTTGCGAGAATGGATTTGCGGTGCTGTGTGTATTTATGAAAATGGTTTTTGCGATGCTGTGTGTGTATTAGTGAGAATGGTTTTGCGATGCTGTTTGTGAGAATGGTTTTGCGATGCTGTGTATGCGTGTGTGGGAATGGTTTTGCGATGCTGTCTGTGTATTTGTGAGAATGGTTTTGTGATGCTGTATGTATTTGTGAGAATGGTTTTGCGATGCTGTGTGTGTGTGTTTGTGAGAGTGGTTTTGGGATGCTGTGTGTGTATTTGTGAGAATGGTTTTACCATGGTGTGTGTGTGAGAATGGTTTTGCAACGCTGTGTGGATATGTATTTGTGAGAATGGTTTTGCGATGCTGTGTGTGTATTTGAGAGAATGGTTTTACCATGGTGTGTGTGTGAGAATGGTTTTGCGATGCTGTGTGTGTGTGTGAGAGAGAATGGTTTTGCGATGCTGTGTGTGTGTGTGAGAGAGAGAGAATGGTTTTGCGATGCTGTGTGTGTGTGTGAGAGAATGGTTTTGCGATGCTGTGTGTGTGTGTGTGAGAGAATGGTTTTGCGATGCTGTGTGTCTGTTTGTGAGAGTGGCTTTGCAATGCTGTGTGTATTTGTGAAAATGGTTTTTGCGATGCTGTGTGTATATTTGTGAGAATGGTTTTGCGATGCTGTGTATGCATGTGTGAGAATGGTTTTGCGATGCTGTGTGTGTTTGTGAGATTGGTTTTGCGATGCTGTCTGTGTACTTGTGAGATTGGTTTCGTGATGCTGTGTGTGTATTTCTGAGAATGGTTTTGCGATTCTGTGTGTGTATTTGTGAGAATGGTTTTACCATGGTGTGTGTGTGAGAATGGTTTTGCAACGCTGTGTGGATATGTATTTGTGAGAATGGTTTTGCGATGCTGTGTGTGTATTTGAGAGAATGGTTTTGCGATGCTGTGTGTGTGAGAATGGTTTTGCGATGCTGTGTGTGTGTGTGAGAGAGAATGGTTTTGCGATGCTGTGTGTGTGTGAGAGAGAGAATGGTTTTGCGATGCTGTGTGTGTGTGTGTGTGTGTGTGTGACAATGGTTTTGCGATGCTGTGTGTGTATGTGTGTGTGACAATGGTTTTGCGATGCTGTGTGTGTGTATGTGACAATGGTTTTGCGATGCTGTGTGTGTGTGTGTGTGTGTGTGTGTGTGAGAGAGAGAGAGAATGGTTTTGCGATGCTGTGTGTGTTTGTGAGATTGGTTTTGCGATGCTGTCTGTGTACTTGTGAGATTGGTTTCGTGATGCTGTGTGTGTATTTGTGAGAATGGTTTTGCGATTCTGTGTGTGTGTATTTGTGAGAATGGTTTTACCATGGTGTGTGTGTGAGAATGGTTTTGCAATGCTGTGTGTGTGTGTGAGAGAGAATGGTTTTGCGATGCTGTGTGTGTGTGTGTGTGTGACAATGGTTTTGCGATGCTGTGTGTGTGTGTGTGTGTGTGTGTGTGAGAGAGAATGGTTTTGCGATGCTGTGTGTGTTTGTGGGAATGGTTTTGCGATGCTGTGAGTGTATTTGTGAGAATGGTTTTGCGATGCTGTGTATGCGTGTGTGGGAATGGTTTTGCGATGCTGTGTGTGTGTGTGTGAGAGAATGGTTTTGCGATGCTGTGTGTGTATTTGTGAGAATGGTTGTGTGATGCTGTGTGTGTATTTGTGAGAATGGTTTTGCGATGCAGTGTGTGTATTCGTGGGAATGGTTTTGTGATGCTGTGTAAGTGTTTGTGATAGAATGGTTTTGCGATGCTGTGGGTGTATTTGAGAGAATGGTTTTGTGATGCTGTGTGTTTGTGAGAATGGTTTTGCGATGCTGTGAGTATATTTGTGAGAATGGTTTTGCGATGGTGTGAGTGTGTGTATTTGTGAGAATAGTTTTGTGATGCTGTGTGTGTGTTTGTGAGAGTGGTTTTGCGATTGTGTGTGTGTGTGTGTGTGTGTGTGTGTGTGAGAGAGAGAGAGAATGGTTTTACGATGCTGTGTGTGTGTATGTGTGTGTGTGTGTGTGTGATAGAATGGTTTTGTGATGCTGTCTGTGTATTTGTGAGAATGGTTTTGTGATGCTGTGCGTATGTGTGAGAATGGTTTTGTGATGCTGTGCGTATGTGTGAGAATGGTTTTGTGATGTTGTATGTGTGTGTGAGAGAGAATGGTTTTGTGATGCTGTGTGTGTGTGCGTGTGTGAGAATGGTTTTGCGATACTGTGTGTGTGTATTTGTGAGAATGGTTTTGTGATGCTGTGTATGTGTGTGTGTGAGGGAATGGTTTTGCGACGCTATGTGTTTGTGAGAATGGTTTTGCGATGCTGTGTGTGTGTGTGAGAATGGTTTTGCGATGCTGTGTGTGTGTGAGAATGGTTTTGCGATGTTGTGAGTGTGTGTGTGTGTGTGAGAGAGAGAATGGTTTTGCGATGGTGTGTGTGTGTTTGTGAGAATGGTTTTGTGATGCTTTGTGTGTATTTGTGAGATTGGTTTTGTGATGCTGTGCGTGTATGTGTGTGTGTGAGAGAATGGTTGTGTGATGCTGTGTGTGTATTTGTGAGAATGGTTGTGTGATGCTGTGTGTGTATTTGTGAGAATGGTTTTGCAATGCGGTGTGTGTATGAGAATGGTTTTGATGCTGTCTGTGTATTTGTGAGAATGGCTTTGTTATGCTGTGTATGTGTGTGTGTGTGTGAGGGAATGGTTTTGCGACGCTGTGTGTTTGTGAGAATGGTTTTGCGATGCTGTGTGTGTGAGAGAATGGTTTTGCGATGCTGTGTGTGTGAGAGAATGGTTTTGTGATGCTGTGTATTTGTGAGAATGGTTTTGTGATGCTGTGTGTGTATTTGTGAGAATAGTTTTGCGATGCTGTATGTATTTGTGAGAATGGTTTTGCGATGGTGTGTGTGTGTTTGTGAGAGTGGTTTTGCGATGCTGTGTGTGTGTGAGAGAGAGAGAATGGTTTTGCGATGCTGTGTGTGTGTGTGTGAGAGAATGGTTTTGCGATGCTGTGTGTGTTTGTGAGAATGGTTTTGCGGTGCTGTGTGTATTTGTGAAAATGGTTTTTGCGATGCTGTGTGTGTACATATGAGATTGGTTTCGTGATGCTGTGTGTGTTTGTGAGATTGGTTTTGCGATGCTGTCTGTGTACATGTGAGATTGGTTTCGTGATGCTGTGTGTGTATTTGTGAGAATGGTTTTGCGATTCTGTGTGTGTATTTGTGAGAATGGTTTTACCATGGTGTGCGTGTGAGAATGGTTTTGCAACGCTGTGTGTGTGTGTGTGAGAGAGAATGGTTTTGCGATGCTGTGTGTGTATTTGAGAGAATGGTTTTACCATGGTGTGTGTGTGAGAATGGTTTTGCGATGCTGTGTGTGTGTGTGAGAGAGAATGGTTTTGTGATGCTGTGTGTGTATTTGAGAGAATGGTTTTACCATGGTGTGTGTGTGAGAATGGTTTTGCGATGCTGTGTGTGTGTGTGAGAGAGAATGGTTTTGCGATGCTGTGTGTGTGTGAGAGAGAGAATGGTTTTGCGATGCTGTGTGTGTGTGAGAGAGAGAATGGTTTTGCGATGCTGTGTGTGTGTGTGTGTGACAATGGTTTTGCGATGCTGTGTGTGTGTATGTGACAATGGTTTTGCGATGCTGTGTGTGTGTGTGTGAGAGAGAGAATGGTTTTGCGATGCTGTGTGTGTTTGTGAGATTGGTTTTGCGATGCTGTCTGTGTACTTGTGAGATTGGTTTCGTGATGCTGTGTGTGTATTTGTGAGAATGGTTTTGCGATTCTGTGTGTGTGTATTTGTGAGAATGGTTTTACCATGGTGTGCGTGTGAGAATGGTTTTGCAACGCTGTGTGGATATGTATTTGTGAGAATGGTTTTGCGATGCTGTGTGTGTGTGTGAGAGAATGGTTTTGCGATGCTGTGTGTGTGTGTGTGTGAGACAATGGTTTTGCGATGCTGTGTGTGTGTGTGTGAGAGAGAATGGTTTTGTGATGCTGTGTGTGTTTGTGAGAATGGTTTTGTGATGCTGTGTGTGTATTTGTGAGAATGGTTTTGTGATGCTGTGCGTATGTGTGAGAATGGTTTTGTGATGCTGTACGTATGTGTGAGAATGGTTTTGTGATGCTGTGCGTATGTGTGAGAATGGTTTTGATGCTGTGCGTATGTGTGAGAATGGTTTTGATGCTGTCTGTGTATTTGTGAGAATGGTTTTGTGATGCTATGTGTGTCTGTGAGAATGGTTTTGCGATGCTGTGTGTGTATGTATTTGTGAGAATGGTTTTGCGATGCTGTGTGTGTGTGTGTGTGAGAGAGAATGGTTTTGCGATGCTGTGTGTGTGTGTGTGAGAGAAAATGGTTTTGCAATGCTGTGTGTGTTTGTGAGAATGGTTTTGTGATGCTGTGCATATGTGTGAAAATGGTTTTGCATTGCGGTGTGTGTATGAGAATGGTTTTGATGCTGTCTGTGTATTTGTGAGAATGGTTTTGTGATGCTATGTGTGTGAGAGAATGGTTCTGTGATGCTGTGTGTGTATTTGTGAGAATGGTTTTGCGATGCTGTGTATGCGTGTGTGGGAATGGTTTTGCGATGCTGTGTGTGTGTGTGTGAGAGAATGGTTTTGCGATGCTGTGTGTGTATTTGTGAGAATGGTTGTGTGATGCTGTGTGTGTATTTGTGAGAATGGTTTTGCGATGCAGTGTGTGTATTCGTGGGAATGGTTTTGTGATGTTGTGTAAGTGTGTGTGATAGAATGGTTTTGCGATGCTGTGGGTGTATTTGAGAGAATGGTTTTGTGATGCTGTGTGTTTGTGAGAATGGTTTTGCGATGCTGTGAGTATATTTGTGAGAATGGTTTTGCGATGGTGTGAGTGTGTGTATTTGTGAGAATAGTTTTGTGATGCTGTGTGTGTGTTTGTGAGAGTGGTTTTGCGATTGTGTGTGTGTGTGTGTGTGTGTGTGTGAGAGAGAGCGAGAATAGTTTTGCGATGCTGTGTGTGTGTGTGTGTGTGTGTGTGTGTGTGTGTGTGTGTGTGTGTGTGTGTGTGTGTGATAGAATGGTTTTGTGATGCTGTCTGTGTATTTGTGAGAATGGTTTTGTGATGCTGTGCGTGTGTGAGAATGGTTTTGTGATGCTGTGCGTATGTGTGAGAATGGTTTTGTGATGTTGTGTGTGTGTGTGAGAGAGAATGGTTTTGTGATGCTGTGTGTGTGTGCGTGTGTGAGAATGGTTTTGCGATGCTGTGTGTGTGTATTTGTGAGAATGGTTTTGTGATGCTGTGTGTGTTTTTGAGAGAATGGTTTTGCGATGCTGTGTATGTGTGTGTGAGAGGGAACGGTTTTGCTGTGCGTATGTGTGAGAATGGTTTTGCATTGCGGTGTGTGTATGAGAATGGTTTTGATGCTGTCTGTGTATTTGTGAGAATGGTTTTGCGATGCTGTGTGTCTGTTTGTGAGAATGGCTTTGCACTGCTGTGTGTGTTTGTGAGAATGGTTTTGCGGTGCTGTGTGTATTTGTGAAAATGGTTTTTGCGATGCTGTGTGTGTATTTGTGAGAATAGTTTTGCGATGGTGTGTGTGTGTTTGTGAGAATGGTTTTGCGATGGTGTGTGTGTGTTTGTGAGAATGGTTTTGCGATTGTGTGTGTGTGTGTGTGTGAGAGAGAGAGAATGGTTTTGCGATGCTGTGTGTGTGTGAGAGTGAGGGAGAATGGTTTGGCGATGCTCTGTCTCTGTGCCTGTGTATTTGTGAGAATGGTTTTGCGATGCTGTGTGTCTGTTTGTGAGAATGGTTTTGCGATGGTGTGAGTATATTTTTGAGAATGGTTTTGCGATTTTGTGTGTGTGTGTGTGTGTGTGTGTGTGTGTGTGTGTGTGTGTGAATGGTTTTGCGATGCTGTGTGTCTGTTTGTGAGAATGGCTTTGCAATGCTGTGTGTATTTATGAAAATGGTTTTTGCGATGCTGTGTGTGTATTTGTGAGAATGGTTTTGCGATGCTGTTTGTGAGAATGGTTTTGCGATGCTGTGTATGCGTGTGTGGGAATGGTTTTGCGATGCTGTGTGTGTATTTGTGAGAATGGTTGTGTGATGCTGTGTGTGTATTTGTGAGAATGGTTTTGCGATGCAGTGTGTGTATGAGAATGGTTTTGATGCTGTCTGTGTATTTGTGAGAATGGTTTTGTGATGCTGTGTATGTGTGTGTGTGCGTGTGTGATAGAATGGTTTTGCGATGCTGTGTGTATATTTGTGAGAATGGTTTTGCGATGGTGTGAGTATATTTGTGAGAATGGTTTTGTGATGCTGTGTGTGTGTTTGTGAGAGTGGTTTTGTGATGCTGTGTATGTGTGTGTGTGTGAGGGAATGGTTTTGCGACGTTGTGTGTGTGTGAGAATGGTTTTGTGATGCTGTGTGTGTGTGAGAATGGTTTTGTGATGCTGTGTATGTGTGTGTGGGTGAGGGAATGGTTTTGCGACGCTGTGTGTTTGTGAGAATGGTTTTGCGACGTTGTGTGTTTGTGAGAATGGTTTTGCGATGCTGTATATTTGTGAGAATGGTTTTGTGATGCTGTGAGTATATTTGTGAGAATGGCTTTGCAATGCTGTTTGTGAGAATGGTTTTGCGATGCTGTGTATGCGTGTGTGGGAATGGTTTTGCGATGCTGCGAGTCTGCTTGTGAGAATGGTTTTGCGATGCTGTGTGTCTGCTTGTGAGAATGGCTTTGCAATGCTGTGTGTGTTTGTGAGAATGGTTTTGCGGTGCTGTGTGTATTTGTGAAAATGGTTTTTGCGATGCTGTGTGTGTATTTGTGAGAATAGTTTTACGATGCTGTGTGTGTATTTGTGAGAATAGTTTTGCGATGCTGTTTGTGAGAATGGTTTTGCGATGCTGTGTGTGTATTTGAGAGAATGGTTTTACCATGGTGTGTGTGTGAGAATGGTTTTGCGATGCTATGTGTGTGTGTGAGAGAGAATGGTTTTGCGATGCTGTGTGTGTGTGAGAGAGAGAATGGTTTTGCGATGCTGTGTGTGTGTATGTGACAATGGTTTTGCGATGCTGTGTGTGTGTGTGTGTGTGTGTGTGTGTGTGAGAGAGAGAGAATGGTTTTGCGATGCTGTGTGTGTTTGTGAGATTGGTTTTGCGATGCTGTCTGTGTACTTGTGAGATTGGTTTCGTGATGCTGTGTGTGTATTTGTGAGAATGGTTTTGCGATTCTGTGTCTGTGTATTTGTGAGAATGGTTTTACCATGGTGTGTGTGTGAGAATGGTTTTGCAATGCTGTGTGTGTGTGTGAGAGAGAATGGTTTTGCGATGCTGTGTGTGTGTGTGTGTGACAATGGTTTTGCGATGCTGTGTATGTGTGTGTGTGTGTGTGTGTGTGAGAGAGAATGGTTTTGCGATGCTGTGTGTGTTTGTGAGAATGGTTTTGGGATGCTGTGTGTGCATTTGTGAGATTGGTTTTGTGATGCTGTGTGTGTATTTGTGAGAATGATTTTGTGATGCTGTGCGTACGTGTGAGAATGGTTTTGATGCTGTGCGTATGTGTGAGAATGGTTTTGATGCTGTCTGTGTATTTGTGAGAATGATTTTGTGATGCTATGTGTGTCTGTGAGAATGGTTTTGCGATGCTGTGTGTGTATATATTTGTGAGAATGGTTTTGCGATGCTGTGTGTGTGTGTGTGTGTGTGTGTGTGTGAGAGAGAATGGTTTTGCGATGCTGTGTGTGTATGTGTGTGAGAGAGAATGGTTTTGCGATGCTTTGTGTGTGTGTGTGAGAGAAAATGGTTTTGCGATGCTGTGTGTGTTTGTGAGAATGGTTTTGTGATGCTGTGCATATGTGTGAAAATGGTTTTGCATTGCGGTGTGTGTATGAGAATGGTTTTGATGCTGTCTGTGTATTTGTGAGAATGGTTTTGTGATGCTATGTGTGTGAGGGAATGGTTTTGCGACGCTATGTGTTTGTGAGAATGGCTTTGCGATGCTGTGTGTGTGTGTGAGAATGGTTTTGCGATGCTGTGTGTGTGTGAGAATGGTTTTGCGAAGTTGTGAGTGTGTGTGTGTGTGTGAGAGAGAGAATGGTTTTGCGATGCTGTGTGTGTTTGTGAGAATGGTTTTGTGATGCTGTGTGTGTGTGTGAGAGAGAATGGTTTTGCGATGCTTTGTGTGTGTGTGTGAGAGAAAATGGTTTTGCGATGCTGTGTGTGTTTGTGAGAATGGTTTTGTGATGCTGTGTGTGTGTGTGGGAATGGTTTTGCGATGCTGTGAGTGTATTTGTGAGAATGGTTTTGCGATGCTGTGTATGCGTGTGTGGGAATGGTTGTGTGATGCTGTGTAAGTGTGTGTGATAGAATGGTTTTGCGATGCTGTGGGTGTATTTGAGAGAATGGTTTTGTGAGGCTGTGTGTTTGTGAGAATGGCTTTGCGATGCTGTGAGTATATTTGTGAGAATGGTTTTGCGATGGTGTGAGTGTGTGTATTTGTGAGAATAGTTTTGTGATGCTGTGTGTGTGTTTGTGAGAGTGGTTTTGCGATTGTGTGTGTGTGTGTGTGTGTGTGTGTGTGTGAGAGAGAGAGAATGGTTTTGCGATGCTGTGTGTGTGTGTGTGTGTGTGTGATAGAATGGTTTTGTGATGCTGTCTGTGTATTTGTGAGAATGGTTTTGTGATGCTGTGCGTACGTGTGAGAATGGTTTTGTGATGCTGTGCGTACGTGTGAGAATGGTTTTGTGATGTTGTGTGTGTGTGTGAGAGAGAATGGTTTTGTGATGCTGTGTGTGTGTGCGTGTGTGAGAATGGTTTTGCGATGCTGTGTGTGTATTTGTGAGAATGGTTTTGCGATGCTGTGTATGCGTGTGTGGGAATGATTTTGCGATGCTGTGTGTGTGTGTGTGAGAGAATGGTTTTGCGATGCTGTGTGTGTATTTGTGAGAATGGTTGTGTGATGCTGTGTGTGTATTTGTGAGAATGGTTTTGCGATGCAGTGTGTGTATTCGTGGGAATGGTTTTGTGATGTTGTGTAAGTGTGTGTGATAGAATGGTTTTGCGATGCTGTGGGTGTATTTGAGAGAATGGTTTTGTGATGCTGTGTGTTTGTGAGAATGGTTTTGCGATGCTGTGAGTATATTTGTGAGAATGGTTTTGCGATGGTGTGAGTGTGTGTATTTGTGAGAATAGTTTTGTGATGCTGTGTGTGTGTTTGTGAGAGTGGTTTTGCGATTGTGTGTGTGTGTGTGTGTGTGTGTGTGTGAGAGAGAGAGCGAGAATAGTTTTGCGATGCTGTGTGTGTGTGTGTGTGTGTGTGTGATAGAATGGTTTTGTGATGCTGTCTGTGTATTTGTGAGAATGGTTTTGTGATGCTGTGCGTATGTGTGAGAATGGTTTTGTGATGTTGTGTGTGTGTGTGAGAGAATGGTTTTGTGATGCTGTGTGTGTGTGCGTGTGTGAGAATGGTTTTGCGATGCTGTGTGTGTGTATTTGTGAGAATGGTTTTGTGATGCTGTGTGTGTTTTTGAGAGAATGGTTTTGCGATGCTGTGTATGTGTGTGTGAGAGGGAATGGTTTTGCTGTGCGTATGTGTGAGAATGGTTTTGCATTGCGGTGTGTGTATGAGAATGGTTTTGATGCTGTCTGTGTATTTGTGAGAATGGTTTTGTGATGCTGTGTATGTGTGTGTGTGCGTGTGTGATAGAATGGTTTTGCGATGCTGTGTGTATATTTGTGAGAATGGTTTTGCGATGGTGTGTATGTGTGTGTGTGTGAGGGAATGGTTTTGCGACGTTTTGTGTGTGTGAGAATGGTTTTGTGATGCTGTGTGTGTGTGAGAATGGTTTTGTGATGCTGTGTATGTGTGTGTGGGTGAGGGAATGGTTTTGCGACGCTGTGTGTTTGTGAGAATGGTTTTGCGACGTTGTGTGTTTGTGAGAATGGTTTTGCGATGCTGTATATTTGTGAGAATGGTTTTGTGATGCTGTGAGTATATTTGTGAGAATGGCTTTGCAATGCTGTTTGTGAGAATGGTTTTGCGATGCTGTGTATGCGTGTGTGGGAATGGTTTTGCGATGCTGCGAGTCTGCTTGTGAGAATGGTTTTGCGATGCTGTGTGTCTGCTTGTGAGAATGGCTTTGCAATGCTGTGTGTGTTTGTGAGAATGGTTTTGCGGTGCTGTGTGTATTTGTGAAAATGGTTTTTGCGATGCTGTGTGTGTATTTGTGAGAATAGTTTTGCGATGCTGTTTGTGAGAATGGTTTTGCGATGCTGTGTGTGTATTTGAGAGAATGGTTTTACCATGGTGTGTGTGTGAGAATGGTTTTGCGATGCTGTGTGTGTGTGTGAGAGAGAGAGAATGGTTTTGCGATGCTGTGTGTGTGTGTGTGTGTGTGACAATGGTTTTGCGATGCTGTGTGTGTGTATGTGACAATGGTTTTGCGATGCTGTGTGTGTGTGTGTGTGTGTGTGTGTGTGTGTGTGAGAGAGAGAGAATGGTTTTGCGATGCTATGTGTGTTTGTGAGATTGGTTTTGCGATGCTGTCTGTGTACTTGTGAGATTGGTTTCGTGATGCTGTGTGTGTATTTGTGAGAATGGTTTTGCGATTCTGTGTGTGTGTATTTGTGAGAATGGTTTTACCATGGTGTGTGTGTGAGAATGGTTTTGCAATGCTGTGTGTGTGTGTGAGAGAGAATGGTTTTGCGATGCTGTGTGTGTGTGTGTGTGTGACAATGGTTTTGCGATGCTGTGTGTGTGTGTGTGTGTGAGAGAGAGAATGGTTTTGCGATGCTGTGTGTGTTTGTGAGAATGGTTTTGGGATGCTGTGTGTGCATTTGTGAGATTGGTTTTGTGATGCTGTGTGTGTATTTGTGAGAATGATTTTGTGATGCTGTGCGTACGTGTGAGAATGGTTTTGATGCTGTGCGTACGTGTGAGAATGGTTTTGATGCTGTCTGTGTATTTGTGAGAATGATTTTGTGATGCTATGTGTGTCTGTGAGAATGGTTTTGCGATGCTGTGTGTGTGTGTGTGTGTGTGTGTGTGTGTGAGAGAATGGTTTTGCGATGCTGTGTGTGTATGTGTGTGAGAGAGAATGGTTTTGCAATGCTTTGTGTGTGTGTGTGAGAGAAAATGGTTTTGCGATGCTGTGTGTGTTTGTGAGAATGGTTTTGTGATGCTGTGCATATGTGTGAAAATGGTTTTGCATTGCGGTGTGTGTATGAGAATGGTTTTGATGCTGTCTGTGTATTTGTGAGAATGGTTTTGTGATGCTGTGTGTGTATTTGTGAGAATGGTTTTGCGATGCTGTGTATGCGTGTGTGGGAATGGTTTTGCGATGCTGTGTGTGTGTGTGTGAGAGAATGGTTTTGCGATGCTGTGTGTGTATTTGTGAGAATGGTTGTGTGATGCTGTGTGTGTATTTGTGAGAATGGTTTTGCGATGCAGTGTGTGTATTCGTGGGAATGGTTTTGTGATGTTGTGTAAGTGTGTGTGATAGAATGGTTTTGCGATGCTGTGGGTGTATTTGAGAGAATGGTTTTGTGATGCTGTGTGTTTGTGAGAATGGTTTTGCGATGCTGTGTGTATATTTGTGAGAATGGTTTTGCGATGGTGTGAGTATATTTGTGAGAATGGTTTTGTGATGCTGTGTGTGTGTGAGAATGGTTTTGCGATGTTGTGAGTGTGTGTGTGTGTGTGAGAGAGAGAATGGTTTTGCGATGCTGTGTGTGCTTGTGAGAATGGTTTTGTGATGCTGTGTGTGTGTGTGTGTGTGAGAGAGAATGGTTTTGCGAAGCTTTGTGTGTGTGTGTGAGAGAAAATGGTTTTGCGATGCTGTGTGTGTTTGTGAGAATGTTTTTGTGATGCTGTGTGTGTGTGTGGGAATGGTTTTGCGATGCTGTGAGTGTATTTGTGAGAATGGTTTTGCGATGCTGTGTATGCGTGTGTGGGAATGGTTTTGCGATGCTGTGTGTGTGTGAGAGAATGGTTTTGCGATGCTGTGTGTGTATTTGTGAGAATGGTTGTGTGATGCTGTGTAAGTGTGTGTGATAGAATGGTTTTGCGATGCTGTGGGTGTATTTGAGAGAATGGTTTTGTGAGGCTGTGTGTTTGTGAGAATGGCTTTGCGATGCTGTGAGTATATTTGTGAGAATGGTTTTGCGATGGTGTGAGTGTGTGTATTTGTGAGAATAGTTTTGTGATGCTGTGTGTGTGTTTGTGAGAGTGGTTTTGCGATTGTGTGTGTGTGTGTGTGTGTGTGTGTGTGTGTGAGAGAGAGAGAATGGTTTTGCGATGCTGTGTGTGTGTGTGTGTGTGTGTGTGTGATAGAATGGTTTTGTGATGCTGTCTGTGTATTTGTGAGATTGGTTTTGTGATGCTGTGCGTACGTGTGAGAATGGTTTTGTGATGCTGTGCGTATGTGTGAGAATGGTTTTGTGATGTTGTGTGTGTGTGTGAGAGAGAATGGTTTTGTGATGCTGTGTGTGTGTGCGTGTGTGAGAATGGTTTTGCGATGCTGTGTGTGTGTATTTGTGAGAATGGTTTTGTGATGCTGTGTGTGTTTTTGAGAGAATGGTTTTGCGATGCTGTGTATGTGTGTGTGAGAGGGAATGGTTTTGCTGTGCGTATGTGTGAGAATGGTTTTGCATTGCGGTGTGTGTATGAGAATGGTTTTGATGCTGTCTGTGTATTTGTGAGAATGGTTTTGTGATGCTGTGTGTGTATTTGTGAGAATGGTTTTGCGATTATGTGTATGTGTGTGTGTGAGGGAAAGGTTTTGCGACGCTATGTGTTTGTGAGAATGGTTTTGCGATGCTGTGTGTGTGTGTGAGAATGGTTTTGCGATGCTGTGTGTGTGTGAGAATGGTTTTCCGATGTTGTGAGTGTGTGTGTGTGTGTGAGAGAGAGAATGGTTTTGCGATGCTGTGTGTGTTTGTGAGAATGGTTTTGTGATGCTGTGTGTGTATTTGTGAGAATGGTTTTGTGATGCTGTGCGTATGTGTGAGAATGGTTTTGATGCTGTGCGTATGTGTGAGAATGGTTTTGATGCTGTCTGTGTATTTGTGAGAATGGTTTTGTGATGCTATGTGTGTCTGTGAGAATGGTTTTGCGATGCTGTGTGTGTGTGAGAATGGTTTTGCGATGTTGTGAGTGTGTGTGTGTGTGTGTGTATTTGTGAGAATGGTTTTGCGATGCTGTGTATGTGTGTGTGTGAGGGAATGGTTTTGCGACGCTATGTGTCTGTGAGAATGGTTTTGCGATTCTGTGTGTGTGTATTTGTGAGAATGGTTTTACCATGGTGTGTGTGTGAGAATGGTTTTGCAATGCTGTGTGTGTGTGTGAGAGAGAATGGTTTTGCGATGCTGTGTGTGTTTGTGAGAATGGTTTTGTGATGCTGTGTGTGTATTTGTGAGATTGGTTTTGTGATGCTGTGTGTGTATTTGTGAGAATGGTTTTGTGATGCTGTGCGTATGTGTGAGAATGGTTTTGATGCTGTCTGTGTATTTGTGAGAATGATTTTGTGATGCTATGTGTGTCTGTGAGAATGGTTTTGCGATGCTGTGTGTGTGTGTGTGTGTGTGTGTGTGAGAGAGAATGGTTTTGCGATGCTGTGTGTGTGTGTGAGAGAGAGAGAATGGTTTTGCGATGCTGTGTGTGTGTGTGAGAGAATGGTTTTGCGATGTTGTGTGTGTGTGTGTGAGAGAATGGTTTTGCGATGCTGTGTGTGTGTGTGAGAGAGAGAGAATGGTTTTGCGATGCTGTGTGTGTGTGTGAGAGAGAGAGAATGGTTTTGCGATGCTGTGTGTGTATTTGAGAGAATGGTTTTACCATGGTGTGTGTGTGAGACTGGTTTTGCGATGCTATGTGTGTGTGTGAGAGAGAATGGTTTTGCGATGCTGTGTGTGTGTGAGAGAGAGAATGGTTTTGCGATGCTGTGTGTGTGTGTGTGTGTGTGTGTGAGAGAATGGTTTTGCGATGCTGTGTGTCTGTTTGTGAGAATGGTTTTGCGATGCTGTGTATGCGTGTGTGGGAATGGTTTTGCGATGCTGTGTGTGTATTTGTGAGAATGGTTGTGTGATGCTGTGTGTGAATTTGTGAGAATGGTTTTGCGATGCAGTGTGTGTGTGTGAGAGAGAGAGAATGGTTTTGCGATGCTGTGTGTGTGTGTGAGAGAATGGTTTTGCGATGTTGTGTGTGTGTGTGAGAGAATGGTTTTGCGATGTTGTGTGTGTGTGAGAGAGAATGGTTTTGTGATGCTGTGTGTGTGTGCGTGTGTGAGAATGGTTTTGCGATGCTGTGTGTGTGTATTTGTGAGAATGGTTTTGTGATGCTGTGTGTGTTTTTGAGAGAATGGTTTTGCGATGCTGTGTATGTGTGTGTGAGAGGGAATGGTTTTGCTGTGCGTATGTGTGAGAATGGTTTTGCATTGCGGTGTGTGTATGAGAATGGTTTTGATGCTGTCTGTGTATTTGTGAGAATGGTTTTGCGATGCTGTGTGTCTGTTTGTGAGAATGGCTTTGCAATGCTGTGTGTGTTTGTGAGAATGGTTTTGCGGTGCTGTGTGTATTTGTGAAAATGGTTTTTGCGATGCTGTGTGTGTATTTGTGAGAATAGTTTTGCGATGGTGTGTGTGTGTTTGTGAGAATGGTTTTGCGATGGTGTGTGTGTGTTTGTGAGAATGGTTTTGGGATGCTGTGTGTGTGTGTTTGTCAGAGTGGTTTTGCGATTGTGTGTGTGTGTGTGTGTGAGAGAGAGAGAATGGTTTTGCGATGCTGTGTGTGTGTGAGAGTGAGGGAGAATGGTTTGGCGATGCTCTGTCTCTGTGCCTGTGTATTTGTGAGAATGGTTTTGCGATGCTGTGTGTCTGTTTGTGAGAATGGTTTTGCGATGGTTTGAGTATATTTTTGAGAATGGTTTTGCGATTTTGTGTGTGTGTGTGTGTGTGTGTGTGAATGGTTTTGCGATGCTGTGTGTCTGTTTGTGAGAATGGTTTTGCAATGCTGTGTGTATTTATGAAAATGGTTTTTGCGATGCTGTGTGTGTATTTGTGAGAATGGTTTTGCGATGCTGTTTGTGAGAATGGTTTTGCGATGCTGTGTATGCGTGTGTGGGAATGGTTTTGCGATGCTGTGTGTGTATTTGTGAGAATGGTTGTGTGATGCTGTGTGTGTATTTGTGAGAATGGTTTTGCGATGCAGTGTGTGTATGAGAATGGTTTTGATGCTGTCTGTGTATTTGTGAGAATGGTTTTGTGATGCTGTGTATGTGTGTGTGTGCGTGTGTGATAGAATGGTTTTGCGATGCTGTGTGTATATTTGTGAGAATGGTTTTGCGATGGTGTGTATGTGTGTGTGTGTGAGGGAATGGTTTTGCGACGTTTTGTGTGTGTGAGAATGGTTTTGTGATGCTGTGTGTGTGTGAGAATGGTTTTGTGATGCTGTGTATGTGTGTGTGGGTGAGGGAATGGTTTTGCGACGCTGTGTGTTTGTGAGAATGGTTTTGCGACGTTGTGTGTTTGTGAGAATGGTTTTGCGATGCTGTATATTTGTGAGAATGGTTTTGTGATGCTGTGAGTATATTTGTGAGAATGGCTTTGCAATGCTGTTTGTGAGAATGGTTTTGCGATGCTGTGTATGCGTGTGTGGGAATGGTTTTGCGATGCTGCGAGTCTGCTTGTGAGAATGGTTTTGCGATGCTGTGTGTCTGCTTGTGAGAATGGCTTTGCAATGCTGTGTGTGTTTGTGAGAATGGTTTTGCGGTGCTGTGTGTATTTGTGAAAATGGTTTTTGCGATGCTGTGTGTGTATTTGTGAGAATAGTTTTGCGATGCTGTTTGTGAGAATGGTTTTGCGATGCTGTGTGTGTATTTGAGAGAATGGTTTTACCATGGTGTGTGTGTGAGAATGGTTTTGCGATGCTGTGTGTGTGTGTGAGAGAGAGAGAATGGTTTTGCGATGCTGTGTGTGTGTGTGTGTGTGTGACAATGGTTTTGCGATGCTGTGTGTGTGTATGTGACAATGGTTTTGCGATGCTGTGTGTGTGTGTGTGTGTGTGTGTGTGTGTGTGTGTGTGTGTGTGAGAGAGAGAGAATGGTTTTGCGATGCTATGTGTGTTTGTGAGATTGGTTTTGCGATGCTGTCTGTGTACTTGTGAGATTGGTTTCGTGATGCTGTGTGTGTATTTGTGAGAATGGTTTTGCGATTCTGTGTGTGTGTATTTGTGAGAATGGTTTTACCATGGTGTGTGTGTGAGAATGGTTTTGCAATGCTGTGTGTGTGTGTGAGAGAGAATGGTTTTGCGATGCTGTGTGTGTGTGTGTGTGTGACAATGGTTTTGCGATGCTGTGTGTGTGTGTGTGTGTGAGAGAGAGAATGGTTTTGCGATGCTGTGTGTGTTTGTGAGAATGGTTTTGGGATGCTGTGTGTGCATTTGTGAGATTGGTTTTGTGATGCTGTGTGTGTATTTGTGAGAATGATTTTGTGATGCTGTGCGTACGTGTGAGAATGGTTTTGATGCTGTGCGTACGTGTGAGAATGGTTTTGATGCTGTCTGTGTATTTGTGAGAATGATTTTGTGATGCTATGTGTGTCTGTGAGAATGGTTTTGCGATGCTGTGTGTGTGTGTGTGTGTGTGTGTGTGTGTGAGAGAATGGTTTTGCGATGCTGTGTGTGTATGTGTGTGAGAGAGAATGGTTTTGCAATGCTTTGTGTGTGTGTGTGAGAGAAAATGGTTTTGCGATGCTGTGTGTGTTTGTGAGAATGGTTTTGTGATGCTGTGCATATGTGTGAAAATGGTTTTGCATTGCGGTGTGTGTATGAGAATGGTTTTGATGCTGTCTGTGTATTTGTGAGAATGGTTTTGTGATGCTGTGTGTGTATTTGTGAGAATGGTTTTGCGATGCTGTGTATGCGTGTGTGGGAATGGTTTTGCGATGCTGTGTGTGTGTGTGTGAGAGAATGGTTTTGCGATGCTGTGTGTGTATTTGTGAGAATGGTTGTGTGATGCTGTGTGTGTATTTGTGAGAATGGTTTTGCGATGCAGTGTGTGTATTCGTGGGAATGGTTTTGTGATGTTGTGTAAGTGTGTGTGATAGAATGGTTTTGCGATGCTGTGGGTGTATTTGAGAGAATGGTTTTGTGATGCTGTGTGTTTGTGAGAATGGTTTTGCGATGCTGTGTGTATATTTGTGAGAATGGTTTTGCGATGGTGTGAGTATATTTGTGAGAATGGTTTTGTGATGCTGTGTGTGTGTGAGAATGGTTTTGCGATGTTGTGAGTGTGTGTGTGTGTGTGAGAGAGAGAATGGTTTTGCGATGCTGTGTGTGCTTGTGAGAATGGTTTTGTGATGCTGTGTGTGTGTGTGTGTGTGAGAGAGAATGGTTTTGCGAAGCTTTGTGTGTGTGTGTGAGAGAAAATGGTTTTGCGATGCTGTGTGTGTTTGTGAGAATGTTTTTGTGATGCTGTGTGTGTGTGTGGGAATGGTTTTGCGATGCTGTGAGTGTATTTGTGAGAATGGTTTTGCGATGCTGTGTATGCGTGTGTGGGAATGGTTTTGCGATGCTGTGTGTGTGTGAGAGAATGGTTTTGCGATGCTGTGTGTGTATTTGTGAGAATGGTTGTGTGATGCTGTGTAAGTGTGTGTGATAGAATGGTTTTGCGATGCTGTGGGTGTATTTGAGAGAATGGTTTTGTGAGGCTGTGTGTTTGTGAGAATGGCTTTGCGATGCTGTGAGTATATTTGTGAGAATGGTTTTGCGATGGTGTGAGTGTGTGTATTTGTGAGAATAGTTTTGTGATGCTGTGTGTGTGTTTGTGAGAGTGGTTTTGCGATTGTGTGTGTGTGTGTGTGTGTGTGTGTGTGTGAGAGAGAGAGAATGGTTTTGCGATGCTGTGTGTGTGTGTGTGTGTGTGTGTGTGATAGAATGGTTTTGTGATGCTGTCTGTGTATTTGTGAGATTGGTTTTGTGATGCTGTGCGTACGTGTGAGAATGGTTTTGTGATGCTGTGCGTATGTGTGAGAATGGTTTTGTGATGTTGTGTGTGTGTGTGAGAGAGAATGGTTTTGTGATGCTGTGTGTGTGTGCGTGTGTGAGAATGGTTTTGCGATGCTGTGTGTGTGTATTTGTGAGAATGGTTTTGTGATGCTGTGTGTGTTTTTGAGAGAATGGTTTTGCGATGCTGTGTATGTGTGTGTGAGAGGGAATGGTTTTGCTGTGCGTATGTGTGAGAATGGTTTTGCATTGCGGTGTGTGTATGAGAATGGTTTTGATGCTGTCTGTGTATTTGTGAGAATGGTTTTGTGATGCTGTGTGTGTATTTGTGAGAATGGTTTTGCGATTATGTGTATGTGTGTGTGTGAGGGAAAGGTTTTGCGACGCTATGTGTTTGTGAGAATGGTTTTGCGATGCTGTGTGTGTGTGTGAGAATGGTTTTGCGATGCTGTGTGTGTGTGAGAATGGTTTTCCGATGTTGTGAGTGTGTGTGTGTGTGTGAGAGAGAGAATGGTTTTGCGATGCTGTGTGTGTTTGTGAGAATGGTTTTGTGATGCTGTGTGTGTATTTGTGAGAATGGTTTTGTGATGCTGTGCGTATGTGTGAGAATGGTTTTGATGCTGTGCGTATGTGTGAGAATGGTTTTGATGCTGTCTGTGTATTTGTGAGAATGGTTTTGTGATGCTATGTGTGTCTGTGAGAATGGTTTTGCGATGCTGTGTGTGTGTGAGAATGGTTTTGCGATGTTGTGAGTGTGTGTGTGTGTGTGTGTGTATTTGTGAGAATGGTTTTGCGATGCTGTGTATGTGTGTGTGTGAGGGAATGGTTTTGCGACGCTATGTGTCTGTGAGAATGGTTTTGCGATTCTGTGTGTGTGTATTTGTGAGAATGGTTTTACCATGGTGTGTGTGTGAGAATGGTTTTGCAATGCTGTGTGTGTGTGTGAGAGAGAATGGTTTTGCGATGCTGTGTGTGTTTGTGAGAATGGTTTTGTGATGCTGTGTGTGTATTTGTGAGATTGGTTTTGTGATGCTGTGTGTGTATTTGTGAGAATGGTTTTGTGATGCTGTGCGTATGTGTGAGAATGGTTTTGATGCTGTCTGTGTATTTGTGAGAATGATTTTGTGATGCTATGTGTGTCTGTGAGAATGGTTTTGCGATGCTGTGTGTGTGTGTGTGTGTGTGTGTGTGAGAGAATGGTTTTGCGATGCTGTGTGTGTGTGTGAGAGAGAGAGAATGGTTTTGCGATGCTGTGTGTGTGTGTGAGAGAATGGTTTTGCGATGTTGTGTGTGTGTGTGTGAGAGAATGGTTTTGCGATGCTGTGTGTGTGTGTGAGAGAGAGAGAATGGTTTTGCGATGCTGCGTGTGTGTGTGAGAGAGAGAGAATGGTTTTGCGATGCTGTGTGTGTATTTGAGAGAATGGTTTTACCATGGTGTGTGTGTGAGACTGGTTTTGCGATGCTATGTGTGTGTGTGAGAGAGAATGGTTTTGCGATGCTGTGTGTGTGTGAGAGAGAGAATGGTTTTGCGATGCTGTGTGTGTGTGTGTGTGTGTGTGTGAGAGAATGGTTTTGCGATGCTGTGTGTCTGTTTGTGAGAATGGTTTTGCGATGCTGTGTATGCGTGTGTGGGAATGGTTTTGCGATGCTGTGTGTGTATTTGTGAGAATGGTTGTGTGATGCTGTGTGTGAATTTGTGAGAATGGTTTTGCGATGCAGTGTGTGTGTGTGAGAGAGAGAGAATGGTTTTGCGATGCTGTGTGTGTGTGTGAGAGAATGGTTTTGCGATGTTGTGTGTGTGTGTGAGAGAATGGTTTTGCGATGTTGTGTGTGTGTGTGAGAGAATGGTTTTGCGATGTTGTGTGTGTGTGTGAGAGAATGGTTTTGCGATGTTGTGTGTGTGTGTGAGAGAATGGTTTTGCGATGCTGTGTGTGTGTTTGAGAGAGAGAGAATGGTTTTGCGATGCTGTGTGTGTGTGTGAGAGAGAGAGAATGGTTTTGCGATGCTGTGTGTGTGAGAGAGAGAGAATGGTTTTGCGATGCTGTGTGTGTGTGTGAGAGAATGGTTTTGCGATGTTGTGTGTGTGTGTGAGAGAATGGTTTTGCGATGCTGTGTGTGTGTGTGTGTGTGTGTGTGTGTGAGAGAATGGTTTTGCGATGCTGTGTGTCTGTTTGTGAGAATGGCTTTGCAATGCTGTGTGTATTTGTGAAAATGGTTTTTGCGATGCTGTGTGTATATTTGTGAGAATGGTTTTGCGATGCTGTTTGTGAGAATGGTTTTGCGATGCTGTGTGTGTTTGTGAGATTGGTTTTGCGATGCTGTCTGTGTACTTGTGAGATTGGTTTCGTGATGCTGTGTGTGTATTTGTGAGAATGGTTTTGCGAATCTGTGTGTGTATTTGTGAGAATGGTTTTACCATGGTGTGTGTGTGAGAATGGTTTTGCAACGCTGTGTGGATATGTATTTGTGAGAATGGTTTTGCGATGCTGTGTGTGTATTTGAGAGAATGGTTTTACCATGGTGTGTGTGTGAGAGAATGGTTTTGCGATGCTGTGTGTGTGTGTGAGAGAGAATGGTTTTGCGATGCTGTGTGTGTGTGAGAGAGAGAATGGTTTTGCGATGCTGTGTGTGTGTGTGTGTGACAATGGTTTTGCGATGCTGTGTGTGTTAGTGAGATTGGTTTTGCGATGCTGTCTGTGTACTTGTGAGATTGGTTTCGTGATGCTGTGTGTGTATTTGTGAGAATGGTTTTGCGATTCTGTGTGTGTGTATTTGTGAGAATGGTTTTACCATGGTGTGTGTGTGAGAATGGTTTTGCAATGCTGTGTGTGTGTGTGAGAGAGAATGGTTTTGCGATGCTGTGTGTGTGTGTGACAATGGTTTTGCGATGCTGTGTGTGTGTGTGTGTGTGACAATGGTTTTGCGATGCTGTGTGTGTGTGTGTGTGTGTGTGTGTGTGAGAGAGAGAATGGTTTTGCGATGCTGTGTGTGTATTTGTGAGATTGGTTTTGTGATGCTGTCTGTGTATTTGTGAGAATGATTTTGTGATGCTGTGCGGACGTGTGAGAATGGTTTTGATGCTGTGCGTATGTGTGAGAATGGTTTTGATGCTGTCTGTGTATTTGTGAGAATGATTTTGTGATGCTATGTGTGTCTGTGAGAATGGTTTTGCGATGCTGTGTGTGTATGTATTTGTGAGAATGGCTTTGCGATGCTGTGTGTGTGTGTGTGTGTGTGTGAGAGAATGGTTTTGCGATGCTGTGTGTGTGTGTGTGAGAGAGAATGGTTTTGCGATGCTTTGTGTGTGTGTGTGAGAGAAAATGGTTTTGCGATGCTGTGTGTGTTTGTGAGAATGGTTTTGTGATGCTGTGCATATGTGTGAAAATGGTTTTGCATTGCGGTGTGTGTATGAGAATGGTTTTGATGCTGTCTGTGTATTTGTGAGAATGGTTTTGTGATGCTATGTGTGTGAGAGAATGGTTTTGAGATGCTGTGTGTGTATTTGTGAGAATGGTTTTGCGATGCTGTGTATGCGTGTGTGGGAATGGTTTTGCGATGCTGTGTAAGTGTGTGTGATAGAATGGTTTTGCGATGCTGTGGGTGTATTTGAGAGAATGGTTTTGTGATGCTGTGTGTTTGTGAGAATGGTTTTGCGATGCTGTGAGTATATTTGTGAGAATGGTGTTGCGATGGTGCGAGTGTGTGTATTTGTGAGAATAGTTTTGTGATGCTGTGTGTGTGTTTGTGAGAGTGGTTTTGCGATTGTGTGTGTGTGTGTGTGTGTGTGTGAGAGAGAGAGAATGGTTTTGCGATGCTGTGTGTGTGTGTGTGTGTGTGTGTGTGTGTGTGTGTGATAGAATGGTTTTGTGATGCTGTCTGTGTATTTGTGAGAATGGTTTTGTGATGCTGTGCGTATGTGTGAGAATGGTTTTGTGATGCTGTGCGTATGTGTGAGAATGGTTTTGTGATGTTGTGTGTGTGTGTGAGAGAGAATGGTTTTGTGATGCTGTGTGTGTGTGCATGTGTGAGAATGGTTTTGCGATGCTGTGTGTGTTTTTGAGAGAATGGTTTTGCGATGCTGTGTATGTGTGTGTGAGAGGGAATGGTTTTGCTGTGCGTATGTGTGAGAATGGTTTTGCATTGCGGTGTGTGTATGAGAATGGTTCTGATGCTGTCTGTGTATTTGTGAGAATGGTTTTGTGATGCTGTGTGTGTATTTGTGAGAATGGTTTTGCGATGCTGTGTATGTGTGTGTGTGAGGGAATGGTTTTGCGACGCTATGTGTTTGTGAGAATGGTTTTGCGATGCTGTGTGTGTGTGAGAATGGTTTTGCGATGCTGTGTGTGTGTGAGAATGGTTTTGCGATGTTGTGAGTGTGTGTGTGTGTGTATTTGTGAGAATGGTTTTGCGATGCTGTGTATGTGTGTGTGTGTGAGGGAATGGTTTTGCGACGCTGTGTGTTTGTGAGAATGGTTTTGCGATGCTGTGTGTGTGTGTGAGAATGGTTTTGCGATGCTGTGTGTGTGTGTGAGAATGGTTTTGCGATGTTGTGAGTGTGTGTGAGAGAGAGAATGGTTTTGCGATGCTGTGTGTATTTGTGAGATTGGTTTTGTGATGCTGTCTGTGTATTTGTGAGAATGGTTTTGTGATGCTGTGCGTGTATGTCTGTGTGTGAGAGAATGGTTGTGTGATGCTGTGTGTGTATTTGTGAGAATGGTTGTGTGATGCTGTGTGTGTATTTGTGAGAATGGTTTTGCGATGCTGTGTGTGTGTGTGTGTGTGTGTGAGAGAATGGTTTTGCGATGCTGTGTGTGTGTGTGTGAGAGAAAATGGTTTTGCGATGCTGTGTGTGTTTGTGAGAATGGTTTTGTGATGCTGTGCATATGTGTGAAAATGGTTTTGCATTGCGGTGTGTGTATGAGAATGGTTTTGATGCTGTCTGTGTATTTGTGAGAATGGTTTTGTGATGCTATGTGTGTGAGAGAATGGTTTTGAGATGCTGTGTGTGTATTTGTGAGAATGGTTTTGCGATGCTGTGTATGCGTGTGTGGGAATGGTTTTGCGATGCTGTGTGTGTGTGTGGGAATGGTTTTGCGATGCTGTGAGTGTATTTGTGAGAATAGTTTTGCGATGCTGTGTATGCGTGTGTGGGAATGGTTTTGCGATGCTGTGTGTGTGTGAGAGAATGGTTTTGCGATGCTGTGTGTGTATTTGTGAGAATGGTTGTGTGATGCTGTGTGTGTATTTGTGAGAATGGTTTTGCGATGCAGTGTGTGTATTCGTGGGAATGGTTTTGTGATGCTGTGTAAGTGTGTGTGATAGAATGGTTTTGCGATGCTGTGGGTGTATTTGAGAGAATGGTTTTGTGATGCTGTGTGTTTGTGAGAATGGTTTTGCGATGCTGTGAGTATATTTGTGAGAATGGTGTTGCGATGGTGCGAGTGTGTGTATTTGTGAGAATAGTTTTGTGATGCTGTGTGTGTGTTTGTGAGAGTGGTTTTGCGATTGTGTGTGTGTGTGTGTGTGTGTGTGAGAGAGAGAGAATGGTTTTGCGATGCTGTGTGTGTGTGTGTGTGTGTGTGTGTGTGTGTGTGTGTGTGTGTGTGTGTGTGTGTGTGTGTGTGTGTGTGTGATAGAATGGTTTTGTGATGCTGTCTGTGTATTTGTGAGAATGGTTTTGTGATGCTGTGCGTATGTGTGAGAATGGTTTTGTGATGTTGTGTGTGTGTGTGAGAGAGAATGGTTTTGTGATGCTGTGTGTGTGTGCATGTGTGAGAATGGTTTTGCGATGCTGTGTGTGTGTATTTGTGAGAATGGTTTTGTGATGCTGTGTGTGTTTTTGAGAGAATGGTTTTGCGATGCTGTGTATGTGTGTGTGAGAGGGAATGGTTTTGCTGTGCGTATGTGTGAGAATGGTTTTGCATTGCGGTGTGTGTATGAGAATGGTTCTGATGCTGTCTGTGTATTTGTGAGAATGGTTTTGTGATGCTGTGTGTGTATTTGTGAGAATGGTTTTGCGATGCTGTGTATGTGTGTGTGTGAGGGAATGGTTTTGCGACGCTATGTGTTTGTGAGAATGGTTTTGCGATGCTGTGTGTGTGTGAGAATGGTTTTGCGATGCTGTGTGTGTGTGAGAATGGTTTTGCGATGTTGTGAGTGTGTGTGTGTGTGTATTTGTGAGAATGGTTTTGCGATGCTGTGTATGTGTGTGTGTGTGAGGGAATGGTTTTGCGACGCTGTGTGTTTGTGAGAATGGTTTTGCGATGCTGTGTGTGTGTGAGAATGGTTTTGCGATGTTGTGAGTGTGTGTGAGAGAGAGAATGGTTTTGCGATGCTGTGTGTGTTTGTGAGAATGGTTTTGTGATGCTGTGTGTGTATTTGTGAGATTGGTTTTGTGATGCTGTCTGTGTATTTGTGAGAATGGTTTTGTGATGCTGTGTGTGTATGTCTGTGTGTGAGAGAATGGTTGTGTGATGCTGTGTGTGTATTTGTGAGAATGGTTGTGTGATGCTGTGTGTGTATTTGTGAGAATGGTTTTGCAATGCGGTGTGTGTATGAGAATGGTTTTGATGCTGTCTGTGTATTTGTGAGAATGGTTTTGCGATGCTGTGTGTGTGAGAGAATGGTTTTGTGATGCTGTGTATTTGTGAGAATGGTTTTGTGATGCTGTGAGTATATTTGTGAGAATGGCTTTGCAATGCTGTGTGTATTTGTGAAAATGGTTTTTGCGATGCTGTGTGTATATTTGTGAGAATGGTTTTGCGATGCTGTTTGTGAGAATGGTTTTGCGATGCTGTGTATGCGTGTGTGGGAATGGTTTTGCGATGCTGCGTGTGTTTGTGAGAATGGTTTTGCGGTGCTGTGTATTTGTGAAAATGGTTTTTGCGATGCTGTGTGTGTATTTGTGAGAATAGTTTTGCGATGGTGTGTGTGTGTTTGTGAGAATGGTTTTGCGATGGTGTGTGTGTGTTTGTGAGAATGGTTTTGGGATGCTGTGTGTGTGTGTTTGTCAGAGTGGTTTTGCGATCGTGTGTGTGTGTGAGAGAGAGAGAGAGAATGGTTTTGCGATGCTGTGTGTGTGTGTGTGTGTGTGAGAGAGTGTGAGGGAGAATGGTTTGGCGATGCTCTGTCTGTGCCTGTGTATTTGTGAGAATGGTTTTGCGATGCTGTGTGTGTATTTGAGAGAATGGTTTTACCATGGTGTGTGTGTGAGAGAATGGTTTTGCGATGCTGTGTGTGTGTGTGAGAGAGAATGGTTTTGCGATGCTGTGTGTGTGTGAGAGAGAGAATGGTTTTGCGATGCTGTGTGTGTGTGTGTGTGACAATGGTTTTGCGATGCTGTGTGTGTGACAATGGTTTTGCGATGCTGTGTGTGTGTATGTGACAATGGTTTTGCGATGCTGTGTGTGTGTGTGTGTGTGTGTGTGTGTGTGTGTGTGTGAGAGAGAGAGAGAATGGTTTTGCGATGCTGTGTGTGTTTGTGAGATTGGTTTTGCGATGCTGTCTGTGTACTTGTGAGATTGGTTTCGTGATGCTGTGTGTGTATTTGTGAGAATGGTTTTGCGATTCTGTGTGTGTGTATTTGTGAGAATGGTTTTACCATGGTGTGTGTGTGAGAATGGTCTTGCAATGCTGTGTGTGTGTGTGAGAGAAAATGGTTTTGCGATGCTGTGTGTGTGTGAGAGAGAGAATGGTTTTGCGATGCTGTGTGTGTGTGTGTGTGACAATGGTTTTGCGATGCTGTGTGTGTGTGTGTGTGTGTGTGTGTGTGTGAGAGAGAATGGTTTTGCGATGCTGTGTGTGTTTGTGAGAATGGTTTTGGGATGCTGTGTGTGTATTTGTGAGATTGGTTTTGTGATGCTGTGTGTGTATTTGTGAGAATGATTTTGTGATGCTGTGCGGACGTGTGAGAATGGTTTTGATGCTGTGCGTATGTGTGAGAATGGTTTTGATGCTGTCTGTGTATTTGTGAGAATGATTTTGTGATGCTGTGCGGACGTGTGAGAATGGTTTTGATGCTGTGCGTATGTGTGAGAATGGTTTTGATGCTGTCTGTGTATTTGTGAGAATGATTTTGTGATGCTATGTGTGTCTGTGAGAATGGTTTTGCGATGCTGTGTGTGTATGTATTTGTGAGAATGGTTTTGCGATGCTGTGTGTGTGTGTGTGTGTGTGTGAGAGAATGGTTTTGCGATGCTGTGTGTGTGTGTGTGAGAGAGAATGGTTTTGCGATGCTTTGTGTGTGTGTGTGAGAGAAAATGGTTTTGCGATGCTGTGTGTGTTTGCGAGAATGGTTTTGTTATGCTGTGCATATGTGTGAAAATGGTTTTGCATTGCGGTGTGTGTATGAGAATGGTTTTGATGCTGTCTGTGTATTTGTGAGAATGGTTTTGTGATGCTATGTGTGTGAGAGAATGGTTTTGAGATGCTGTGTGTGTATTTGTGAGAATGGTTTTGCGATGCTGTGTATGCGTGTGTGGGAATGGTTTTGCGATGCTGTGTGTGTGTGTGGGAATGGTTTTGCGATGCTGTGTGTGTGTGTGGGAATGGTTTTGCGATGCTGTGAGTGTATTTGTGAGAATAGTTTTGCGATGCTGTGTATGCGTGTGTGGGAATGGTTTTGCGATGCTGTGTGTGTGTGAGAGAATGGTTTTGCGATGCTGTGTGTGTATTTGTGAGAATGGTTGTGTGATGCTGTGTGTGTATTTGTGAGAATGGTTTTGCGATGCAGTGTGTGTATTCGTGGGAATGGTTTTGTGATGCTGTGTAAGTGTGTGTGATAGAATGGTTTTGCGATGCTGTGGGTGTATTTGAGAGAATGGTTTTGTGATGCTGTGTGTTTGTGAGAATGGTTTTGCGATGCTGTGAGTATATTTGTGAGAATGGTGTTGCGATGGTGCGAGTGTGTGTATTTGTGAGAATAGTTTTGTGATGCTGTGTGTGTGTTTGTGAGAGTGGTTTTGCGATTGTGTGTGTGTGTGTGTGTGTGTGTGTGAGAGAGAGAGAATGGTTTTGCGATGCTGTGTGTGTGTGTGTGTGTGTGTGTGTGTGTGTGTGTGTGTGTGTGTGTGTGTGATAGAATGGTTTTGTGATGCTGTCTGTGTATTTGTGAGAATGGTTTTGTGATGCTGTGCGTATGTGTGAGAATGGTTTTGTGATGCTGTGCGTATGTGTGAGAATGGTTTTGTGATGTTGTGTGTGTGTGTGAGAGAGAATGGTTTTGTGATGCTGTGTGTGTGCATGTGTGAGAATGGTTTTGCGATGCTGTGTGTGTGTATTTGTGAGAATGGTTTTGTGATGCTGTGTGTGTTTTTGAGAGAATGGTTTTGCGATGCTGTGTATGTGTGTGTGAGAGGGAATGGTTTTGCTGTGCGTATGTGTGAGAATGGTTTTGCATTGCGGTGTGTGTATGAGAATGGTTCTGATGCTGTCTGTGTATTTGTGAGAATGGTTTTGTGATGCTGTGTGTGTATTTGTGAGAATGGTTTTGCGATGCTGTGTATGTGTGTGTGTGAGGGAATGGTTTTGCGACGCTGTGTGTTTGTGAGAATGGTTTTGCGATGCTGTGTGTGTGTGTGAGAATGGTTTTGCGATGCTGTGTGTGTGTGAGAATGGTTTTGCGATGTTGTGAGTGTGTGTGAGAGAGAGAATGGTTTTGCGATGCTGTGTGTGTGTGTGAGAGAGAATGGTTTTGCGATGCTGTGTGTGTGTGAGAGAGAGAATGGTTTTGCGATGCTGTGTGTGTGTGTGTGTGACAATGGTTTTGCGATGCTGTGTGTGTGTATGTGACAATGGTTTTGCGATGCTGTGTGTGTGTGTGTGTGTGTGTGTGTGTGTGTGTGTGTGTGTGAGAGAGAGAGAGAATGGTTTTGCGATGCTGTGTGTGTTTGTGAGAATGGTTTTGCGGTGCTGTGTATTTGTGAAAATGGTTTTTGCGATGCTGTGTGTGTATTTGTGAGAATAGTTTTGCGATGGTGTGTGTGTGTTTGTGAGAATGGTTTTGCGATGGTGTGTGTGTGTTTGTGAGAATGGTTTTGGGATGCTGTGTGTGTGTGTTTGTCAGAGTGGTTTTGCGATTGTGTGTGTGTGTGAGAGAGAGAGAGAGAATGGTTTTGCGATGCTGTGTGTGTGTGTGTGTGAGAGAGTGAGGGAGAATGGTTTGGCGATGCTCTGTCTGTGCCTGTGTATTTGTGAGAATGGTTTTGCGATGCTGTGTGTCTGTTTGTGAGAATGGCTTTGCAATGCTGTGTGTGTGTTTGCGAGAATGGCTTTGCGGTGCTGTGTGTATTTATGAAAATGGTTTTTGCGATGCTGTGTGTGTATTTGTGAGAATGATTTTGCGATGCTGTTTGTGAGAATGGTTTTGCGATGCTGTGTATGCGTGTGTGGGAATGGTTTTGCGATGCTGTGTGTGCATTTGTGAGAATGGTTGTGTGATGCTGTGTGTGAATTTGTGAGAATGGTTTTGCGATGCAGTGTGTGTGTGAGAGAGAGAGAGAATGGTTTTGCGACGCTGTGTGTGTGTGAGAGAATGGTTTTGCGATGTTGTGTGTGTGTGTGAGAGAATGGTTTTGCGATGTTGTGTGTGTGTGTGAGAGAATGGTTTTGCGATGTTGTGTGTGTGTGTGAGAGAATGGTTTTGCGATGCTGTGTGTGTGTGTGAGAGAGAGAGAATGGTTTTGCGATGCTGTGTGTGTGTGAGAGAGAGAGAGAATGGTTTTGCGATGCTGTGTGTGTGTGTGAGAGAATGGTTTTGCGATGTTGTGTGTGTGTGTGAGAGAATGGTTTTGCGATGCTGTGTGTGTGTGTGTGTGTGTGTGTGAGAGAGAATGGTTTTGCGATGCTGTGTGTCTGTTTGTGAGAATGGCTTTGCAATGCTGTGTGTATTTGTGAAAATGGTTTTTGCGATGCTGTGTGTATATTTGTGAGAATGGTTTTGCGATGCTGTTTGTGAGAATGGTTTTGCGATGCTGTGTGTGTTTGTGAGATTGGTTTTGCGATGCTGTCTGTGTACTTGTGAGATTGGTTTCGTGATGCTGTGTGTGTATTTGTGAGAATGGTTTTGCGATGCTGTGTGTGTATTTGAGAGAATGGTTTTACCATGGTGTGTGTGTGAGAGAATGGTTTTGCGATGCTGTGTGTGTGTGTGAGAGAGAATGGTTTTGCGATGCTGTGTGTGTGTGAGAGAGAGAATGGTTTTGCGATGCTGTGTGTGTGTGTGTGTGACAATGGTTTTGCGATGCTGTGTGTGTGACAATGGTTTTGCGATGCTGTGTGTGTGTATGTGACAATGGTTTTGCGATGCTGTGTGTGTGTGTGTGTGTGTGTGTGTGTGTGTGTGTGTGAGAGAGAGAGAGAATGGTTTTGCGATGCTGTGTGTGTTTGTGAGATTGGTTTTGCGATGCTGTCTGTGTACTTGTGAGATTGGTTTCGTGATGCTGTGTGTGTATTTGTGAGAATGGTTTTGCGATTCTGTGTGTGTGTATTTGTGAGAATGGTTTTACCATGGTGTGTGTGTGAGAATGGTCTTGCAATGCTGTGTGTGTGTGTGAGAGAAAATGGTTTTGCGATGCTGTGTGTGTGTGAGAGAGAGAATGGTTTTGCGATGCTGTGTGTGTGTGTGTGTGACAATGGTTTTGCGATGCTGTGTGTGTGTGTGTGTGTGTGTGTGTGTGTGAGAGAGAATGGTTTTGCGATGCTGTGTGTGTTTGTGAGAATGGTTTTGGGATGCTGTGTGTGTATTTGTGAGATTGGTTTTGTGATGCTGTGTGTGTATTTGTGAGAATGATTTTGTGATGCTGTGCGGACGTGTGAGAATGGTTTTGATGCTGTGCGTATGTGTGAGAATGGTTTTGATGCTGTCTGTGTATTTGTGAGAATGATTTTGTGATGCTGTGCGGACGTGTGAGAATGGTTTTGATGCTGTGCGTATGTGTGAGAATGGTTTTGATGCTGTCTGTGTATTTGTGAGAATGATTTTGTGATGCTATGTGTGTCTGTGAGAATGGTTTTGCGATGCTGTGTGTGTATGTATTTGTGAGAATGGTTTTGCGATGCTGTGTGTGTGTGTGTGTGTGTGTGAGAGAATGGTTTTGCGATGCTGTGTGTGTGTGTGTGAGAGAGAATGGTTTTGCGATGCTTTGTGTGTGTGTGTGAGAGAAAATGGTTTTGCGATGCTGTGTGTGTTTGCGAGAATGGTTTTGTTATGCTGTGCATATGTGTGAAAATGGTTTTGCATTGCGGTGTGTGTATGAGAATGGTTTTGATGCTGTCTGTGTATTTGTGAGAATGGTTTTGTGATGCTATGTGTGTGAGAGAATGGTTTTGAGATGCTGTGTGTGTATTTGTGAGAATGGTTTTGCGATGCTGTGTATGCGTGTGTGGGAATGGTTTTGCGATGCTGTGTGTGTGTGTGGGAATGGTTTTGCGATGCTGTGTGTGTGTGTGGGAATGGTTTTGCGATGCTGTGAGTGTATTTGTGAGAATAGTTTTGCGATGCTGTGTATGCGTGTGTGGGAATGGTTTTGCGATGCTGTGTGTGTGTGAGAGAATGGTTTTGCGATGCTGTGTGTGTATTTGTGAGAATGGTTGTGTGATGCTGTGTGTGTATTTGTGAGAATGGTTTTGCGATGCAGTGTGTGTATTCGTGGGAATGGTTTTGTGATGCTGTGTAAGTGTGTGTGATAGAATGGTTTTGCGATGCTGTGGGTGTATTTGAGAGAATGGTTTTGTGATGCTGTGTGTTTGTGAGAATGGTTTTGCGATGCTGTGAGTATATTTGTGAGAATGGTGTTGCGATGGTGCGAGTGTGTGTATTTGTGAGAATAGTTTTGTGATGCTGTGTGTGTGTTTGTGAGAGTGGTTTTGCGATTGTGTGTGTGTGTGTGTGTGTGTGTGTGAGAGAGAGAGAATGGTTTTGCGATGCTGTGTGTGTGTGTGTGTGTGTGTGTGTGTGTGTGTGTGTGTGATAGAATGGTTTTGTGATGCTGTCTGTGTATTTGTGAGAATGGTTTTGTGATGCTGTGCGTATGTGTGAGAATGGTTTTGTGATGCTGTGCGTATGTGTGAGAATGGTTTTGTGATGTTGTGTGTGTGTGTGAGAGAGAATGGTTTTGTGATGCTGTGTGTGTGCATGTGTGAGAATGGTTTTGCGATGCTGTGTGTGTGTATTTGTGAGAATGGTTTTGTGATGCTGTGTGTGTTTTTGAGAGAATGGTTTTGCGATGCTGTGTATGTGTGTGTGAGAGGGAATGGTTTTGCTGTGCGTATGTGTGAGAATGGTTTTGCATTGCGGTGTGTGTATGAGAATGGTTCTGATGCTGTCTGTGTATTTGTGAGAATGGTTTTGTGATGCTGTGTGTGTATTTGTGAGAATGGTTTTGCGATGCTGTGTATGTGTGTGTGTGAGGGAATGGTTTTGCGACGCTGTGTGTTTGTGAGAATGGTTTTGCGATGCTGTGTGTGTGTGTGAGAATGGTTTTGCGATGCTGTGTGTGTGTGAGAATGGTTTTGCGATGTTGTGAGTGTGTGTGAGAGAGAGAATGGTTTTGCGATGCTGTGTGTGTGTGTGAGAGAGAATGGTTTTGCGATGCTGTGTGTGTGTGAGAGAGAGAATGGTTTTGCGATGCTGTGTGTGTGTGTGTGTGACAATGGTTTTGCGATGCTGTGTGTGTGTATGTGACAATGGTTTTGCGATGCTGTGTGTGTGTGTGTGTGTGTGTGTGTGTGTGTGTGTGTGTGAGAGAGAGAGAGAATGGTTTTGCGATGCTGTGTGTGTTTGTGAGATTGGTTTTGCGATGCTGTCTGTGTACTTGTGAGATTGGTTTCGTGATGCTGTGTGTGTATTTGTGAGAATGGTTTTGTGATGCTGTGTGTGTTTGTGAGAATGGTTTTGTGATGCTGTGTGTGTATTTGTGAGAATGGTTTTGTGATGCTGTGCGTGTATGTGTGTGTGTGAGAGAATGGTTGTGTGATGCTGTGTGTGTATTTGTGAGAATGGTTGTGTGATGCTGTGTGTGTATTTGTGAGAATGGTTTTGCAATGCGGTGTGTGTATGAGAATGGTTTTGATGCTGTCTGTGTATTTGTGAGAATGGTTTTGCGATGCTGTGTGTGTGAGAGAATGGTTTTGTGATGCTGTGTATTTGTGAGAATGGTTTTGTGATGCTGTGAGTATATTTGTGAGAATGGCTTTGCAATGCTGTGTGTATTTGTGAAAATGGTTTTTGCGATGCTGTGTGTATATTTGTGAGAATGGTTTTGCGATGCTGTTTGTGAGAATGGTTTTGCGATGCTGTGTATGCGTGTGTGGGAATGGTTTTGCGATGCTGCGTGTGTTTGTGAGAATGGTTTTGCGGTGCTGTGTATTTGTGAAAATGGTTTTTGCGATGCTGTGTGTGTATTTGTGAGAATAGTTTTGCGATGGTGTGTGTGTGTTTGTGAGAATGGTTTTGCGATGGTGTGTGTGTGTTTGTGAGAATGGTTTTGGGATGCTGTGTGTGTGTGTTTGTCAGAGTGGTTTTGCGATTGTGTGTGTGTGTGAGAGAGAGAGAGAGAATGGTTTTGCGATGCTGTGTGTGTGTGTGTGTGTGAGAGAGTGAGGGAGAATGGTTTGGCGATGCTCTGTCTGTGCCTGTGTATTTGTGAGAATGGTTTTGCGATGCTGTGTGTCTGTTTGTGAGAATGGCTTTGCAATGCTGTGTGTGTGTTTGCGAGAATGGCTTTGCGGTGCTGTGTGTATTTATGAAAATGGTTTTTGCGATGCTGTGTGTGTATTTGTGAGAATGATTTTGCGATGCTGTTTGTGAGAATGGTTTTGCGATGCTGTGTATGCGTGTGTGGGAATGGTTTTGCGATGCTGTGTGTGTATTTGTGAGAATGGTTGTGTGATGCTGTGTGTGAATTTGTGAGAATGGTTTTGCGATGCAGTGTGTGTATGAGAATGGTTTTGATGCTGTCTGTGTATTTGTGAGAATGGTTTTGTGATGCTGTCTGTGTATTTGTGAGAATGGTTTTGTGATGCTGTGTATGTGTATGTGTGTGTGTGTGTGTGTGATAGAATGGTTTTGCGATGCTGTGTGTATATTTGTGAGAATGGTTTTGCGATGCTGTGTGTATATTTGTGAGAATGGTTTTGCGATGGTGTGAGTATATTTGTGAGAATGGTTTTGTGATGCTATGTGTGTGTTTGTGAGAGTGGTTTTGTGATGCTGTGTATGTGTGTGTGTGTGAGGGAATGGTTTTGCGACGTTGTGTGTGTGTGAGAATGGCTTTGTGATGCTGTGTGTGTGTGAGAATGGTTTTGTGATGCTGTGTATGTGTGTGTGTGTGAGGGAATGGTTTTGCGACGCTGTGTGTTTGTGAGAATGGTTTTGTGATGCTGTGTATTTGTGAGAATGGTTTTGTGATGCTGTGTATTTGTGAGAATGGTTTTGTGATGCTGTGAGTATATTTGTGAGAATGGCTTTGCAATGCTGTTTATGAGAATGGTTTTGCGATGCTGTGTATGCGTGTGTGGGAATGGTTTTGCGATGCTGTGTATGCGTGTGTGGGAATGGTTTTGCGATGCTGCGTGTGTTTGTGAGAATGGTTTTGCGGTGCTGTGTATTTGTGAAAATGGTTTTTGCGATGCTGTGTGTGTATTTGTGAGAATAGTTTTGCGATGGTGTGTGTGTGTTTGTGAGAATGGTTTTGCGATGGTGTGTGTGTGTTTGTGAGAATGGTTTTGGGATGCTGTGTGTGTGTGTTTGTCAGAGTGGTTTTGCAATTGTGTGTGTGTGTGAGAGAGAGAGAGAGAATGGTTTTGCGATGCTGTGTGTGTGTGTGTGTGTGAGAGAGTGAGGGAGAATGGTTTGGCGATGCTCTGTCTGTGCCTGTGTATTTGTGAGAATGGTTTTGCGATGCTGTGTGTCTGTTTGTGAGAATGGCTTTGCAATGCTGTGTGTGTGTTTGCGAGAATGGCTTTGCGGTGCTGTGTGTATTTATGAAAATGGTTTTTGCGATGCTGTGTGTGTATTTGTGAGAATGATTTTGCGATGCTGTTTGTGAGAATGGTTTTGCGATGCTGTGTATGCGTGTGTGGGAATGGTTTTGCGATGCTGTGTGTGTATTTGTGAGAATGGTTGTGTGATGCTGTGTGTGAATTTGTGAGAATGGTTTTGCGATGCAGTGTGTGTATGAGAATGGTTTTGATGCTGTCTGTGTATTTGTGAGAATGGTTTTGTGATGCTGTCTGTGTATTTGTGAGAATGGTTTTGTGATGCTGTGTATGTGTATGTGTGTGTGTGTGTGTGTGATAGAATGGTTTTGCGATGCTGTGTGTATATTTGTGAGAATGGTTTTGCGATGCTGTGTGTATATTTGTGAGAATGGTTTTGCGATGGTGTGAGTATATTTGTGAGAATGGTTTTGTGATGCTATGTGTGTGTTTGTGAGAGTGGTTTTGTGATGCTGTGTATGTGTGTGTGTGTGAGGGAATGGTTTTGCGACGTTGTGTGTGTGTGAGAATGGCTTTGTGATGCTGTGTGTGTGTGAGAATGGTTTTGTGATGCTGTGTATGTGTGTGTGTGTGAGGGAATGGTTTTGCGACGCTGTGTGTTTGTGAGAATGGTTTTGTGATGCTGTGTATTTGTGAGAATGGTTTTGTGATGCTGTGTATTTGTGAGAATGGTTTTGTGATGCTGTGAGTATATTTGTGAGAATGGCTTTGCAATGCTGTTTATGAGAATGGTTTTGCGATGCTGTGTATGCGTGTGTGGGAATGGTTTTGCGATGCTGCGAGTCTGCTTGTGAGAATGGTTTTGCGATGCTGTGTGTCTGTTTGTGAGAATGGCTTTGCAATGCTGTGTGTGTTTGTGAGAATGGTTTTGCGGTGCTGTGTGTGTATTTGTGAGAATAGTTTTGCGATGGTGTGTGTGTGTTTGTGAGAATGGTTTTGGGATGCTGTGTGTGTGTGTTTGTGAGAGTGGTTTTGCGATTGTGTGTGTGGGTGAGAGAGAGAGAGAATGGTTTTGCGATGCTGTGTGTGTGTGTGTGTGTGTGTGTGTGTGTGTGTGTGTGAGAGAGAGTGAGGGAGAATGGTTTGGCGATGCTCTGTCTGTGCCTTTGTATTTGTGAGAATGGTTTTGCGATGCTGTGTGTATATTTGTGAGAATGGTTTTGCGATTGTGTGTGTGTGTGTGTGTGTGTGTGTGTGTGTGTGTGAATGGTTTTGCGATGCTGTGTGTCTGTTTGTGAGAATGGCTTTGCAATGCTGTGTGTGTGTTTGCGAGAATGGCTTTGCGGTGCTGTGTGTATTTATGAAAATGGTTTTTGCGATGCTGTGTGTGTATTTGTGAGAATGGTTTTGCGATGCTGTTTGTGAGAATGGTTTTGCGATGCTGTGTATGCGTGTGTGAGAATGGTTTTGTGATGCTGTGTATGTGTGTGTGTGTGTGTGTGTGTGTGAGAGAATGGTTTTGCGATGCAGTGTGTGTTTGTGAGAATGGTTTGTGATGCTGTCTGTGTCTGTGAGAATGGTTGTGTGATGCTGTGTATTTGTGAGAATGGTTTTGTGATGCTGTGTATTTGTGAGAATGGTTTTGTGATGCTGTGTGTGTGTATTTGTGAGAATGGTTTTGCGATGCTGTGTGTGTGTATTTGTGAGAATGGTTTTGCGATGCTGTGTATTTGTGAGAATGGTTTTGCGATGCTGTGTATTTGTGAGAATGGTTTTGCGATGCTGTGTATTTGTGAGAATGGTTTTGCGATGCTGTGTGTGTCTGTGAGAATGGTTTGTGATGCTGTGTGTGTGTGCGCGTGTGAGTATGGTTTTGTGATGCTGTGTGTGTTTTTGAGAGAATGGTTTTACCATGGTGTGTGTGTGAGAATGGTTTTGCAACGCTGTGTGTGTATGTAGTTGTGAGAATGGTTTTACCATGGTGTGTGTGTGTGTGTGTGTGTGTGTGATAGAATGGTTTTGTGATGCTGTCTGTGTATGTGTGAGAATGGTTTTGCAATGCTGTGTGTGTGTGTGTGTGAGTGAGAATGGTTTTGCGATACTGTGTGTGTGTATTTGTGAGAATGGTTTTGCGATACTGTGTGTGTGTGTGTGTTTGAGAATGGTTTTGCGATGCTGTGTGTCTGTTTGTGAGAATGGCTTTGCAATGCTGTGTGTATTTGTGAAAATGGTTTTTGCGATGCTGTGTGTGTATTTGTGAGAATGGTTTTACCATGGTGTGTGTGTGAGAATGGTTTTGCAACGCTGTGTGTGTATGTAGTTGTGAGAATGGTTTTACCATGGTGTGTGTGTGTGTGTGTGTGTGTGTGATAGAATGGTTTTGTGATGCTGTCTGTGTATGTGTGAGAATGGTTTTGCAATGCTGTGTGTGTGTGTGTGTGAGTGAGAATGGTTTTGCGATACTGTGTGTGTGTATTTGTGAGAATGGTTTTGCGATACTGTGTGTGTGTGTGTGTTTGAGAATGGTTTTGCGATGCTGTGTGTCTGTTTGTGAGAATGGCTTTGCAATGCTGTGTGTATTTGTGAAAATGGTTTTTGCGATGCTGTGTGTGTATTTGTGAGAATAGTTTTGCGATGGTGTGTGTGTGTGTGTGTGTGTGTGTGTGTGTGAGAGAGTGAGGGAGAATGGTTTGGCGATGCTCTGTCTGTGCCTGTGTATTTGTGAGAATGGTTTTGCGATGCTGTGTGTGTGTGTGTGTGTGAGATAGAATGGTTTTGTGATGCTGTCTGTGTATGTGTGAGAGTGGTTTTGCGATGCGGTGTGTGTATTTGTGAGAATGGTTTTGTGATGCTATGTGTGTGAGAGAATGGTTTTGCGATGCAGTGTGTGTTTGTGAGAATGGTTTGTGATGCTGTCTGTGTCTGTGAGAATGGTTTTGTGATGCTGTGTATTTGTGAGAATGGTTGTGTGATGCTGTGTATTTGTGAGAATGGTTTTGCGATGCTGTGTATTTGTGAGAATGGTTTTGCGATGCTGTGTATTTGTGAGAATGGTTTTGCGATGCTGTGTGTGTATTTGTGAGAATGGTTTTGTGATGCTGTGTATTTGTGAGAATGGTTTTGTGATGCTGTGTGTGTATTTGTGAGAATGGTTTTGTGATGCTGTGTATTTGTGAGAATGGTTTTGCGATGCTGTGTGTGTATTTGTGAGAATGGTTTTGTGATGCTGTGTATTTGTGAGAATGGTTTTGTGATGCTGTGTATTTGTGAGAATGGTTTTGTGATGCTGTGTATTTGTGAGAATGGTTGTGTGATGCTGTGTATTTATGAGAATGGTTTTGCGATGCTGTGTATTTGTGAGAATGGTTTTGTGATGCTGTGTATTTGTGAGAATGGTTTTGCGATGCTGTGTATTTGTGAGAATGGTTTTGCGATGCTGTGTATTTGTGAGAATGGTTTTGTGATGCTGTGTATTTGTGAGAATGGTTTTGTGATGCTGTGTATTTGTGAGAATGGTTTTGTGATGCTGTGTATTTGTGAGAATGGTTTTGTGATGCTGTGTATTTGTGAGAATGGTTTTGTGATGCTGTGTATTTGTGAGAATGGTTTTGTGATGCTGTGTATTTGTGAGAATGGGAGGGAGTCTGTCCATCACAGAGAGTGTGAATGTGACGCTGTGTAAGGTGATTGTGACGCAATTAGAGGGTGGGACCCACCGACTAGGGGGCGGGGTTGGAGGACAGTAACTGGCGCGCGTGGTCCTCCAGCCAATGGGTGTGAACGAGAGGCGGAGCCAAGAGGCCATGCTTCGCGCATGCGCCCTCCGAAGCTGGTTGCGTGGGCCGTGCGGCCCTATCGGAACGGAATCCTGAGAAGCTGCCGCCAGATCGCACGACCCTGAACGTCGGTTTCCACCGGTACTCACTCTCTTTTCGTGTTTCCGATTCCGTGCAAGTCGGCCCCCGGCTCTGTCCTTCCGTCCCCGTTCCTCGGATCTGACGCCACCGCCGACGCAGCGGTGGATGATTGACAGCAGCTCTGGACCAATCGGGGTCGGTTGTTACTGCAGGGCCAGGACGGTGCGGCTCGTCTTCCCACCAATAGGAGTGAAAGGTTGCGGGCCACGTTCTTTTAACCAATAGGAGTGAAGGACCGCCTACTTGCTCCACCAATAGGAGTGAAGGAGGGGCGGGACTAGTCCTCTTCCCATTAGAACATGACAGCACAGTCCAGGCCCTTTGACCCTCGGTGTGACTGTGCCCTGTCTTACTAACCTGAAGCTCAAGGATAGATTACCTGTTTGTGTCCCGAACGCTCTCGGTCAGATCCACCGACGTCAAGCCGGTGTTCTTCTCTGACCACTGCCTCCTGCTGGCCGACTGTCACCTACAGGACGAACAGCGGGCGGGCAAGGGAACGTGGAAACTGAACACTAAGCTGTTGACCCCGGGAAACATCGAAGAGCTCAAGAGGGATTACGCAGGTTGGAGAACCGTGAAGCCCATCTTTGAGTCTCCAGCGGACTGGTGGGAAACGGTAAAAGGGAACATCAAGAGGTTCTTTATCCTCAAAGGTGTCCAGGAGGCGAGAGAGAGGCGGGGAAAACTGTCCCAGCTCCAGGAAAGTATGCAGAACCTGCTCCTGCTGCAGACGATGGGGGTGGATGTCACGGAGGACCTCAAGGAGGTGAAGGGCCAGCAAGCCTCGCTCTTTGCCTCGGAGGCCTCCAGGATAATCTTCCGGTCCAGGGTCCGCTCGGTGGAGCAGGACGAGACGTGCTCACGTTTCTTCTTCCAGAAGGTGCACAAAGAGAGCTCCGTGCTCAGCAGCCTGAAGAAAGAAGATGGCTCGGTAACGTCATCTCAGGCTGACGTCATGAGGATCAGCAAATCCTTCTACGCCAGCCTGTATGACTCGAAGCCGACCGACAGCGCGGCCTCCCAGTCGTTCCTGTCCTCTATCACGGAGGTCCTAGATGACGGAACACGAGAGAGGCTGGACCAGCCGCTATCTCTGGATGAACTGACCAAGGCCCTCGAGTCCTTCGAAAAGAATAAAACTCCCGGAAGCGACGGCTTACCGGTCGAGGTTTATTCCGCTCTTTGGGACTTGATCGGCCAGGACCTGCTGGAGGTGTATGTCAGTATGCTCCGGGCAGGTACCATGAGTGAATCCATGAGGAAAGGCATCATCACACTCGTCTACAAGCGGAAGGGGGAGAGGGAGGAAATTAGAAATTGGAGACCGATCTCACTGTTAAATGCAGACTACAAAATCCTGTCAAAGGTCATCGCCAACCGGGTCAGGTCTGCTCTGGGATCGGTGATCCACCCGGACCAAACCTGTGCTGTACCGGGCAGGAAGATCTCTGAGAGTCTCGCACTCCTCAGGGATACGATCGCCTACGTGCAGGACAGGGGGGTGGACACCTGCCTCATCAGCCTGGACCAGGAGAAAGCCTTTGACAGGATATCGCATACATATATGAGGGATGTCCTCTCCAAAATGGGCTTTGGGGAGGGAATCGGAAATTGGATCAGACTGCTCTACACCAACATTGTCAGTGCAGTCTCAATCAATGGGTGGGAATCAGATAGCTTCCCTGTAAGATCTGGAGTCAGGCAGGGATGCCCCCTCTCACCCGCCTTGTTTGTGTGTTGCATAGAGCCATTTGCCGAATCCATCAGGAAGGATGCGAGCCTGAGGGGGGTGACTATTCCTGGCAGCGGGGGCCTGCAGGTTAAGGCCTCCCTGTACATGGATGACGTCGCTGTTTTCTGCTCGGATCCGCTGTCCGTGCACAGACTCGTGTGCATCTGCGACCAGTTCGAACGGGCCTCGGGGGCCAAGGTAAACCGAGGCAAGAGCGAGGCCATGCTCTTCGGGAACTGGGCCGACCAATCCTCTATCCCCTTCACCGTCAGGACTGACCACCTGAAGGTGCTGGGTATTTGGTTCGGGGGGGCTGGGGCGTGCGCCAAGACCTGGGAGGAGCGGATCAGGAAGATGAGACAGAAACTAGGCAGATGGGGGCAACGGTCGCTCTCCATCGCGGGAAAAAACCTGGTCATCAGGTGTGAGGTACTCTCAGTATTGCTATATGTGGCACAGGTCTGGCCTATCCCCAGGACCTGTGCCGCCGCAGTCACCCGGGCCATCTTCCAATTCATTTGGAGATCAAAGATGGACCGGGTCCGAAGAGACTCTATGTACAAAGACCGGTGCAATGGGGGAAAAAACACGCCCAATGCCACCCTCACCCTGATGGCCACCTTTGTGTGTGGCTGCATCAAGCTGTGCGTGGATCCCCGGTACGCAAACACCAAGTGTCACTACGTACTGAGGTTCTACCTGTCCCCGGTGTTGCGAAGGATGGGCCTGGCCTCGCTGCCGCGGAACGCTCCGAGTAGTTGGACCGTTCCGTATCACCTGTCCTTCGTGGAGAAATTTATGAGGAAAAACACCTTTGACCACAAGTCCATCAGGAAGTGGTCAGCACGTAGCGTCCTTGAGACCCTTCGGGAAAAGGAGAGGGCGGATCCTGTCGAGCGGTTCCCTGAGCAGACTGTCAAAGCCATTTGGCAGAATGCCTCATCGCCAGAACTTTCCAACAAGCACCAAGACGTGGCTTGGCTGGTGGTGAGAAGGGCTCTGCCTGTGAGATCCTTTATGCACGCCCGGACTCTCTGCCGCACCGCACGCTGCCCTCGAAGTGGCTGCGGGGGGGACGAGACTGTCACACACCTCCTTCTGGAATGTGCCTATGCAGAGGAAGTCTGGAGAGGAATGCAGTGGTGCTTGTCGAGGTTCGTCCCGAGCAGCGCCGTGACGCGGGACTCCGTGCTCTACGGCCTGTTCCCCGGGACTCACACCGAGACGAACATTAACTGCGCCTGGAGGATCATCAACTCGGTGAAGGACGCTCTCTGGGCGGTCCGAAACCTGTTGATCTTCCAGCTGAAGGAGTTGACCCCGACCGAGTGTTGCAGACTGGCACATTCCAAGGTCCAAGACTACGTGTTGAGGGACGCGCTGAAGCTTGGGGCAGCTGCCGCCAAGGCGCGGTGGGGAAAGACCACTGTGTAAGATCGGCCTGCCGAAAGAAGAACAGGGGGCCCATACAGACGTTTTTTTGGGCTCTGCTGATGCCTCAGCCAAATATATGTATATATACAAGATTGAAAAAATGCACAGGATTGTAAAGGACAAGAATAAAGTCGAATCTGTGTTTGTAAATATGGACATATGTATGGCATGATCCAATGTACAGACCATCAAATCATTTATGAATAAAGTATATTTTTGAAATAAAAAAAAAACTAACCTGAAGCCCATCTAACCTACACAAGTCCATGGACATGCATATGCCTGTCCAATGGCCACTTAAATGCACTTAAACTTGACGAATCTACTACCATTGCAGGCAAAGCATTCCATACCCTTACTACTCTCTGAGTGAAGAAACTACCTCTGACATCTGTCTTATACCTATCTCTTATTCCTGAAGAAGGGCTGATGCCCGAAACGTCGATTCTCCTGTTCCTTGGATGCTGCCTGACCTGCTGTGCTTTTCCAGCAACACATTTTCAGCTTATACCTATCTCCCCTCACTTTAAAAGTTGTGTCCCCTCGTGTTTGCCGTCCCCATACTTGGGAAAAAGGCTCTCCCTGTCCACCCTATCTAACCCTATTTTTATCTTGTATGTCTCTATTAAGTCACCTCTCAACCTTCTTCTCTCTAACAAGAATAGCCTCAAGGCCGTCAGCCTTTCCTCGTAAGACATTCCATCCATACCAGGCAACATCCTGGTAAATCTCCTCTGAACCCTTTCCAAAGCTTCCACATCCTTCTTTTAATGCGGTGACCAGAACTGTACACAATACTCCAAGTGTGCCCGTACCAGAGCTTTGTACAGCTGCAGCATAACCTCCTGGTTCCGGAACTGAATCCCTCTCTTAATAAAAGCTAAAACACTGTATTGCCTTCTTAACAACCCTGTCAGTCTGGGTGGCATCTTTCAGGGATCTGTGTATATGGACACCAGATCTCTCTGCTCATCTACACTACCAAGAATCTTACCATTAGCCCAGTACTTTGCATTCCGATTACTCCGTCCAAAGTGTATCACCTCACATTTGTCCAAAGTTTGGGAGAAGATTTGTAGCTCGGGTGCTCACAGGAGGCTCCCAACCACTGACGATGTCACCTAGACAGGGGACGAAATGTCTGCACCACAAATTCCCAGATCGGCGAACAGAATCACACTTAGAGTCATATACTCATCGAGATGTATATCATGGAAACAGACTTTTCAGTCCAATCCATCTATGCCGACCAGATATCCCAACCCAATCTAGTCCCACCTGCCAGCACCCAGTCCATATCCCTCCAAACCCTTCCTATTCATATATCCATCCAAATGCCTCTTAAAATGTTGCAATTGTACCAGCCTCCACCACATCCTCTGGCAGCTCATTCCAGACATGTACCACCCTCTGCGTGAAAAAGTTGCCCCTTAGGTCTCTATTATATCTTTCCACTCTCACGCTAAACCTATGCCCTCTCCTTCTGGACTCCCTGACCCCAGGGAAAAGACTTTGTCTCTTTATCCTATCTGTGCCCCTTATAATTTTGTAAACATCTATAAGGTCACCCCTCAGCCTCCGACGCTCTAGGGAAAACAGCCCCAGCCTGTTCAGCCTCTCCCTGTAGCTCAGATCCTCCAACCCTGGCAACATCCTTGTAAATCTTTTCTGAACCCTTTCAAGTTTCACAGCATCTTTACGATAGGAAGGAGACCAGAATTGCACGCAATATTCCAACAGTGGCCTAACCAATGTCCTGTCCAGCCGCAACATGACCTCCCAACTCCTGTGCTCAATATTCTGACCAATAAAGGAAAGCATACCAAACACCACCTTCACTATCCTATCTACCTGCGACTCCACTTTCAAGGAGCTATGAACCTGCACTCCAAGGTCTCTTTGTTCAACAACACTCCCTAGGACCTTACCATTAAGTGTATAAGTCCTGCTAAGATTTGCTTTCCCAAAATGCAGCACCTTGCATTTATCTGAATTAAACTCCATCTGCCACTTCTCAGCCTATTGGTCCATCTGGTCCAGATCCTGTTGTAATCTGAGGTCACTTGTCCACATTAAACTCCATTTGCCACCTCTCAGCCCAGCTCTGCATTCTATATATATCTCTCTCTGCAACTTACTACATCCTTCCTCACTATCCCCAACTCCACCTTAGTTTGATCCGCAAATTTACTAACTCACCCTTCTAAGCCCTCATCCAGGTCATTTATAAAAATGACGAACAGCAGTGGACCCAACACCGACCCTTGTAGTATGCTGCTAGTAACTAGACACAAAGATGAACATGTTCCATCAACTACAACCCTCTGTTTTCTTTCAGCAAGCCAATTTAGAGTTCTGAGAGAGGTTGCTGAGGAAATAGCAGAGGCATTGGTTGAGATCTTTCAAGAGTCACTGGAGTCAGGAAAGGTCCCGGATGATTGGAAGATGGCTGTAGTAACCCCCTTGTTCAAGAAAGGATCAAGGCAAAAGATGGAAAATTATAGGCCAATCAGCTTAACCTCGGTTGTTGGTAAAATTCTAGAATCCATCATTAAGGATGAGGTTTCTAAATTCTTGGAAGAGCAGAGTCTGATTAGAACAAGTCAACATGGATTTAGTAAAGGGAGGTCATGCCTGACAAACCTGTTGGAATTTTTTGAAGAGGTAACAAGTAGGTTAGACCAGGGAAACCCAGTGGATGTGGTCTATCTAGACTTTCAAAAGGCCTTTGATAAGGTGCCACACGGGAGGCTGCTGAGCAAGGTGAGGGCCCATGGTGTTCGAGGTGAGCTACTGGGATGGATTGAGGATTGGCTGTCTAACAGAAGGCAGAGAGTTGGGATAAAAGGTTCTTTTTCAGAATGGCAGCCGGTGACGAGCAGTGTCCCGCAGGGTTCGGTGCTGGGGCCACAGCTGTTCGCATTATATATTAATTATTTGGATGAGGGAACCGGGGGCGTTCTAGCGAAGTTTGCCGATGATACGAAGTTAGGTGGACAGGCAGGTAGTACTGAGGAGGTGGGGAGGCTACAGAAGGATCTAGACAGGTTGGGAGAGTGGTCCAGGAAATGGCTGATGGAATTTAACGTGAGCAAGTGCGAGGTCTTGCACTTTGGCAAAAAGAATAAAAGCATGGACTACTTTCTAAATGGTGAGAAACTTAATAAAGCCAAAGCACAAAGGGATCTGGGAGTGCTAGTCCAGGATTCTCTAAAGGTAAACATGCAGGTTGAGTCTGTGATTAAGAAAGCGAATGCAATGTTGTCTCTTATCTCAAGAGGGTTGGAATATAAAAGCAGAGATGTACTACTAAGACTTTATAAAGCTCTGGTTAGGCCCCATTTGGAGTACTGTATCCAGTTTTGGTCCCCACACCTCAGGAAGGACATACTGGCACTGGAACGTGTCCAGCAGAGATTCACACGGATGATCCCTGGAATGACAGGTCTAGCATATGAGGAACGGCTGAGGATACTGGGATTGTATTCGTTGGAGTTTAGAAGATTAAGGGGAGATCTAATAGAGACGTACAAAATAATACATGGCTTGGAAAAGGTGGATGCTAGGAAATTGTTTCTGTTAGACGAGGAGACTAGGACCTGTGGACACAGCCTTAGAATTAGAGGGGGTCATTTCAGAACAGAAATGCGGAGACATTTCTTCAGCCAGAGAGTGGTGGGCCTGTGGAATTCATTGCCACGGAGTGCAGTGGAAGCCAGGACGCTAAATGTCTTCAAGGCCGAGATTGATAGATTCTTGTTGTCCAGAGGAATTAAGGGCTACGGGGAGAATGCTGGTAAGTGGAGTTGAAGTGCCCAGCAGCCATGATCGAATGGCGGAGTGGACTCGATGGGCCGAATGGCCTTACTTCCACTCCTATGTCTTATGGTCTTATTACTGATCTAAACTGCTATGTCTCCCACAACCCCATTCCATGAGGGGCGTGCCTTTTTTGCCCACCATGAGGAGAGAATGAGGGGTGGGGCCAGCTCTCACCAATAGGAGTCAATGAAGGGCGAGTCTATTTCTCCACCGTTAGGACCAATAGAGGGGTGTGAATTTTTCACCCACCAATAGAAGTAACTGAGGGGGCGGGGACTAATTCTCCAACCAATAGGAATGAACAAGGGGCGGGATTAGATGATTGAATTTTCAGTGGGGGAAGCATGTTGGGATCAATCATCATCATAAAACTTTATGTATGGATTGAGCTGCAAAGGAAGTAGTCGAGACCAAAAAAAAGCTGCAGAAGCTGGAATCCAAGGAAGAGAAGCAGGAGGCTGGAAGAACACAACAAGCAGGACTGGGGGTGTATGTGTGGGGCCAGTTGCAGATAAAGGCAGTGACTTGGGCAGGATGGTGATGGGAACAGGTGCAGGGTACAACGTGGTTGGTCAGTGGTAGGACTCGATCCAGTCGGTGGCTGGGCTGAGTGGAAGGGAGGCGGACGGGCTGGGATCGGAGGTTATTTGAAATTGGAGAAGTTAATGTTGAGTCCTGGCTGGAGTGGAGGCTGGTACAATCAGAACATTTGAAAGGCTTCTGGGTGGGATACGAGTAGGCAGAGTTTGGAGGGACAGCTGGCAAATGGGACTAGATACATTTAGGATATCTGGTCGGTATGGACGATTGGACCAAAGGCACTGTTTCAGTGCTGTACATCTCTATGATTGCGAGAAATGGTAAACTGGGGAAAGGCTAATCCCACAACTTACGGCAGGAACTGGAAAACCTGGATTCAAGTAAATGTACACTTCACATGTGGGAGACTTTTAAACCCAATTGACTAGAATTCAGGACCGGCATGTTCCTGTGATGATGAAAACTAAGGATGACAAGATTCAGGAACATTTGGATGCTGAGAGATGTTGTAAGTTTAGCTGAAAAGATAAATGAAGAATATGCAAGATTCGAAAACAGAACTGAAACAAGTCCATTGAGAGGTATAAAGGAAGCAGAAAATAAGAACAATGACATTAGGAGGGCTGGAAGGGGCCAGGAAATGCTCTTCACTAAGACTATTAAGGAGAATCCCAAAGAATTGTATTTGTACATTTTGGAGCAAGAGGGTAACTAGGGGAAAAAGTAGGTCCACTCAAGGACAAAGGAGGGATTTTGTGTGCGGAGTCAGAGGAAGTGGGTGAGGTTTTAAATGAGTGTTTTATATCAGTAGTTAGCAATGAAAAATAAATGGATTATAAATCTAGGTGAGTATACTATAAGCATGTTGAACTTAAGAAGCAAGTACTGCTGGCTGTCTTGAAAAACATTAAGGTAGATAAGTCTCAGAGCCTGATGGAATCTATTCCAGGACACTGAAGATTGCAAGGGAGGAGATTGGCAGAAATCTTAGCCATAAGTGAAAGTTCAGATGACTGGGGAATAGCTAATGTTATTTCTGGACAGGATTTACTTGTATTTGGACAACAATTAACTTATTAGCAATAGTTAGCATGGCTTTATTCAGGTGAGGTCTTGTCTCACAAACCCACTTTAGATTTTGAAGAATTGAAGAAGGTGATTGATGCAAGGTGCAAAGCAGTGGAAGTTGTCTACATAGACTTCTCTAAAGATTTTGAAAGGTTCCTTCATGGTAGGCAGATCCAGAAGATCAAATTGCATCGAACCCATGGTGAGTTGATAAGTTGAATACAAAATAGGTTTGGCCATAGATGTCAAGGTTTGTTGTGGAGAGGTGTTTTTTCTGACTGGCGTTCTGGGGACAATGGTATTTTGTTGTAAGGCTGAGTGCTGGGATGTCTGTTACATACAAACATACATAAGAAATAGGAGAAGGAATAGGACATCAGCCCATCATACTCCACCATTCAATAAGATCAACTTATTTCTTTATGGACTCAGCTTCACTTCCTCACTCATTTTCCTCACTGTTCAAAAGTGTATCTAGCTTTGCCTTAAAAACATTCAATGAGGTAGCCTCAATTGCTTCACTGGACAGGGAATTCCATAGGTTCACAACCCATTGGGTGAAGAAGTACCTCCTCAACTCAGAGTTAAATCTGCTTGCGCTTAGTTTGAGGCTATGCCTCTAGTTATCGTTTCACCTACCAGTGGAAAAAATCACGCTGCTTTGAGCTTAGCTGTTCCCTTCAAAATTCTCTTTCGATAAGATCCACCCCCCCACCACAATTTCCAAATCCCTATGCGTATAATCCACTCAGTCTCTCCTCATAAGCCAACCCTGTGAACTAACCTACTGTGCATCCCCTGCAGTGCCAGCGCATCCTTTCCACACTGTAAGTAATCTAATCTAATCTAATCTAATCTTTCTCAAGTAAGGAAACCAAAATTGTACACAGTGCTCTCGCTGTAGCCTCACTAGCACCCAATACATTACCTCCTGTACCTGCAAACCAACGTTTTTGTGATTCATGCAGAAAGATACCCAGGTCCCTGTGCACAGCAGCATGTTGCAATTTTTCACCATTTAAATAATAGTCCATTTCGCTGTTAATCCGACTAAAATGGTTGACCTCACATTTACCAACATTTTACTTCAGCTGCCAGACCTTTGCTCACTCACTTAAAGTCTGCAGAGGGATATAAATAGGTTCAGTGTCCTTTGCACACTTCGCTCCTTCTGTCATTTTAGTGTCATCTGCAAACTTTGACATACTGCAGTTGGCAAAAACAATGACTGCAGATGCTGGAAACCAGATTCTGGATTAGTGGTGCTGGAAGAGCACAGCAGTTCAGGCAGCACTTAGCCCCCAACTCAAAATCAACTAATTAAACGGTAAACATTTGTGGTCCCAACACTGATCCCTGAGGCAGACCTCTGGCCACTTTTGTTTGCAGTCAATATCAATGATTGGGATGGAAATGGTGGTCTGATTAGTAAGTTTGCAGATGACGTGGATATTGGAGTTATGGATTGTGACTAACGATGCAGAGGATAGAGGTCAGGTGGAATGGCCAGTCGAGTTCAATCCCGGCAAGTGCGAGGGGATGTATTTTGGAAAGTCCCAATACAAGGAGGATGTGTACTGTCAATGGCCAGACCTTGAGGAGCATCGACATGAGAAAGGAATCTTCACGTCCGAGTCCACAGTTCCCTGAATGTGGCAAAACCAATTGATGAAGTGATAAGGAAAGCGTACAGTCGGGGCACTAAGTGTAAAGGCTGACAAGTCATGTTGCTACTGTGGAAGACTTTGGTCAGACTACATTTGAAACACTGAGTGCAGTTCTGGTTACCACGCTGTCAGAAGAATGTGAAGGATTGGAGAGGGTGCAGAAGAGATTGACCAGGATCTTGCCTGGATTGGAATCTATCAACTATATGTAGAGTTTGGACAAACTTAGGTTGTTTTTGTGAGAGGATAACGGGGTGGGAGGGGGGTTGGTGGTGATGTGATGGAAGTTATGAAATACTGATGGGACATGGATAGGATGGCTAGTCAGCAACTCTTTCTGAGATTGCAAATGTCACATACCAGGGGGAAGAGGTTTAAGGTGAGGGGATTAAGTTTAAAAGAAATGAATAAGGAAAGTTTTTTTTTAAAACACAGAGGAAGTAGGTGCGTGGAACGTCTGCCATGGGGGTGGTAGGAGCAGTTGTGCCGCAAAATTGGAGGCATTGAGTTAGCCCTGTGAACGAGCAGAGAGTAGAGGGATCCAGAACATGTGCAGGCAGATGGGATTAGTTTAGAATAGCAAGGTGGTCAGCACAGTCAGGGAAGGCTGAAGGGCCAGTTGCTGTGCTGTACTGTCCTCTGTTGTCATCTCTGTCCTGGCTGGATAACCCCTTTGGCAGATTACGTACGTCTGGTCCTAGACTCTCCCACAAAAGGCAGCAGTCTTTCAGCAGCTACCCTGCCGTGCCACCAAATAATCTGACAGGTTTCAATAAGGTCAAACCTCAATCTTCTGAACTCTAATGAGGACAGGCCCAACCTACTCAACCTCTTCCCCCCCCAGAAGACATTCTGACCACACCTGGGATAAGATGTCCAAAATTGTTCTCATTATTCTAGGTTTTTTTCTAATTACTACCTTGTTTAGTTTTTACAATGTTTTTCACTTTTTATTTTCCATTCCATTTGAAACCAAGGCCAAATTACCTCCAAATGACGACACCCCCGCCAACTCCCTCTGCCAAGTTTTTGCCTGCTGATCGACCTGTTTCTATCCCTCTGCAGACTCTGTGCCATTCCCACCATGTGAATTCCAGCCTATTTTTGTGTCATCCACAAACTTTGCTGTCATACCTTGTCTGTCCCCATTCAAGTTAGTAATATACATTGTAAATCATGGTGGCAATAACTGTGATCTATGTGACACTCCATTAGGAATAGATTGCCACCGTGAAAACACCCCTCCTCTGTCTTCTGTTAGTTTACCAATTCCCCGTTCATCATACTACCAGCCCCACAGGCTCTTAGCTCATGAGTAGCCTGACGTGTTGTGCCTTATTGGAAGTTGGGAGAAACTAGGCGTCTTTTCGTCAGGAAAAAAATGCAGAATGATCAGAGATGTGAGCAGAGAGTTCAAAATGTGATCAAGATCAATATATAAGGTGTCCCCAAGCAGTCCATGTCCTTCAGGATCTGTGTCCAGGGGAGGAACCTATGAGTTTATCTCTGTGAGGTACATTCCAGCGTCAGAATGAAACACTCCCCAATTACAGAGCATGGATTAGATACAGAGTAAACCCATGACCTTTCCCTGTGAGACAGATAGTGAGGAACTGAGAGTCTCCAGATCAATGATATTTCTCACTAAGCCAGGTAGAAGTTGATCCTGTGCCTGTCACCATTAGTTCTGGGCTTCAAATGGCTCATCCTGTTGCTGTTTCACTCTCTCTCTAACCTGTTCAGGGAATGCTTGTTGCGGAGTGTGTGAAGAGAACTGTACTAACACCATGCTGGACTTATCCATTGAATATATGATGGGAACAGCATGGAGGAGACGTACTCTGTGTCTGACACTGATCTGTGAGGAAGATGAGAACAAATTAGGAGAATCTTTTCATCAGATCTATATCCTGTCTGCCCAGAGTATGTTAGATTAGATTAGTGTGGAAACAGGCCCTTCAGCCCAACAAGGCCATACAAACCCTCTGAGGGGTAAACTACCCAGTCCCATTTCCCTGTCACTAATGCACCTAACTCTATGGGGCAATTTAGTATGGCCAATTCACCTGACCTGCACATCTTTGGACTGTGGGAGGAAACCCACGCAGACACGGGGAGAATGTGCAGACTCCACAGAGACAGTCACCTGAGGCTGGAATCAAACCTGGGACCCTGGTGACGTAAGGCAGCAGTGCTAACCACTGAGCCACTGGGGGATAATGTGTATCTAACCAGTGTTGTATCTGCCTGGGACAGTCTGCTGGGGATAACATGAAGGGAAATTCATTGTGTTTCCCCGGGACAGTGTGATGGTTGGAGGGAGCTGGTAAATGTGAAGGAAGATTTTCTGTGTAATGAATCTGGAATCATGTTGTTTAATATACTTCCTTCAGTAAGGTGCCAGAACTGAACACAATACTCCAGGTATGGTGTCATCGATGATTTGTAGAGATGTGGCACCTCTTCCTTGCCTTTATACTCTATGCCTCTGTTTCTAAACCCAAGGATCCTATAAGCTTGAACAACTGTTTCAACTTGCCTGCTGACCTTCCGAGAATTAAGCAGATAAATCCCAAGGTCCCTCTCCTCCTGCACATCCATCAAGGTTGTACCATTGAGCCCACATTGTTCCTGGGTGTTCTTTCGACTGAAAACCATTACCTCACTTTTTTTTTCTCTAGACCGAGTTCCATCTGCCAGGTGTTTGCCCATTTGGTCACATTGTCAATAACCCTTTGAAGTCACTCAGTATCATCTCACAGTTCACGATTTTCCCTTGCTTAGTATTGTCTGCAAATTTAGAGATGCTGCCATTAACACCGATGTCCAAATCATTTATGTAAATCAGAAGGAAACAAGGGTCCCTGGGGAACAGCACTTCCAGCTCCTCTCCTGTCTGAGAAATGCCCATCTACAGCTACGTCTTTTTTTTATCTTTACCAAACCTCCAATCCATCTTGCCAAGGACCCATCAATCACAGATATTTTGATTTTGTTAACCAACCTGCCCTGCGGCGCGGTGGCTCAGTGGTTAGCACTGCTGCCTCACAGTACCAGGGACCCGGGTTCAATTCCAGCCTCATGATGACTGTCTGTGTGGAGTTTGCACATTCTCCCTGTATCTGCGCGGGTTTCCTCCCACAGTCCAAAGATGTGCAGGTTAGGGTGAATTGGCCATTCTGAATTGCCCATAGTGTTAGGTGAAAGGGTAAATGTAGGGGAATGGGTCTGACTGGGTTGCTGTTCGGAGGGTCGGTGTGGACTTGTTGGGCTGAAGGGCCTGTTTCCACACTGCAGGGAATCAAAGAAAATCACATGCTTTCTGAAAGTCCAAATATACAACACGCATCAAACTATCCTCATCCACTGCCTGTGTCACCTTGTTAAAGAATTCAATCAAAATTGTCAGATGAGATCTGCCCTTGACAAAGCCATGTTGTCTGTCTAGAATTAACTTATTTATAAGTGTATATTTACTTTATCCCATGTAATGGCTTCCATCAATCTCCCCACTATTGCTGTCAAGCTGACAGGTCTGTAGTTTTCTGGGTTATCCTTTGCCTTTGTTTTTAAACAACTGTCTCACGTTTGCAGCCCTCCAGCTCCCCGGACTAATCCTGTGCTCAGATGGCCTGGAAACCCTCTGATAATGGCTCCACAATTTGCTCTCCTACCTCTCTCAGCATCCCATTGGGCCTGGTGACTTCCATACCCAGAGTTTTTCCAGCCTTTTTAGCAAGTCTTCTTTACGTATCACAATATGGTTCACTTGCTCAAGACCCACGTATTCAACCTGGCTATTGTCACCATTTTCTGACTTGGCAAAGACAGAAGCAAACTACTCCAATCTGTGCTCTGTCTGGGATGGTGTAGTGGGGGCAACGTTGAGGGATATTCTCAGTGTATCTCAGCTTCACTGAATCTGGCTGGGACACTGGATTGGGGGCAATGTGAAGGGAGATTCACTGTGTGTCTAACCTGAGCTGTGTCTGACTCTACTGGCCATTCTATCTGATCTATATCCCCTGCATCGTTAGTCACAATCCATATCCAAGTCATCTGCAAACTTACTAATCAGACCACCATTTCCATCCCAATCATTGATATTGACTGCAAACATAGAACATAGAACATAGAACAATACAGCACAGAACAGGCCCTTCGGCCCACGATGTTGTGCCGAACTTCTATCCTAGATTAAGCACCCATCCATGTACCTATCCAAATGCCGCTTAAAGGTCGCCAATGATTCTGACTCTACCACTCCCACAGGCAGCACATTCCATGCCCCCACCACTCTCTGGGTAAAGAACCCACCCCTGACATCTCCCCTATACCTTCCACCCTTCACCTTAAATTTATGTCCCCTTGTAACACACTGTTGTACCCGGGGGAAAAGTTTCTGACTGTCTACTCTATCTATTCCTCTGATCATCTTACAAACCTCTATCAAGTCACACCTCATCCTTCGCCGTTCCAACGAGAAAAGGCCGAGAACTCTCAACCTATCCTCGTACGACCTACTCTCCATTCCAGGCAACATCCTGGTAAATCTTCTCTGCACCCTCTCCAAAGCTTCCACATCTTTCCTAAAGTGAGGCGACCAGAACTGCACACAGTACTCCAACTGTGGCCTAACCAAAGTCCTGTACAAATGTGGCTAGAGGTGTGCCTCGGGGATCAGTGTTGGGACCACAAACGTTTACCGTTTAATTAGTTGATATTGAGTTGGGGACCAAGTGCAGTGTGTCAAAGTTTGCAGATGACACTAAAATGACAGATGGAGTGAAGTGTGCAGAGGACACTGAAAACCTGCAGAGGGATATAAATAGGTTATGTGAGTGAGCAAAGGTCTGGCCGATGAAGTAAAACGTTGGGTAAATGTGACAGTCTTCTGGAGGTACTCTGAAGGTTCTGAATGTTTCTGTACTGTCTGCTCAATATCTCACAGTTTCTCTACTGTCTGCTCAATATCTCACAGTTTCTGTACTGTCTGCTCAATATCTCACAGTTTCTGTACTGTCTGCTCAATATCTCACAGTTTCTCTACTGTCTGCTCAATATCTCACAGTTTCTCTACTGTCTGCTCAATATCTCACAGTTTCTCTACTGTCTGCTCAATATCTCACAGTTTCTGTACTGTCTGCTCAATATCTCACAGTTTCTCTACTGTCTGCTCAATATCTCACAGTTTCTGTACTGTCTGCTCAATATCTCACAGTTTCTCTACTGTCTGCTCAATATCTCACAGTTTCTCTACTGTCTGCTCAATATCTCACAGTTTCTCTACTGTCTGCTCAATATCTCACAGTTTCTCTACTGTCTGCTCAATATCTCACAGTTTCTGTACTGTCTGCTCAATATCTCACAGTTTCTCTACTGTCTGCTCAATATCTCACAGTTTCTCTACTGTCTGCTCAATATCTCACAGTTTCTCTACTGTCTGCTCAATATCTCACAGTTTCTGTACTGTCTGCTCAATATCTCACAGTTTCTCTACTGTCTGCTCAATATCTCACAGTTTCTCTACTGTCTGCTCAATATCTCACAGTTTCTCTACTGTCTGCTCAATATCTCACAGTTTCTGTACTGTCTGCTCAATATCTCACAGTTTCTGTACTGTCTGCTCAATATCTCACAGTTTCTGTACTGTCTGCTCAATATTTCACACTGGATTTGGGTCTTTTGGTGATGATTTGAATTAGATTTCCTCCAGTTAGTGACACACTGACCGCTGGGAGGCATTCTCGCTGGAAACCCAAATCAGATCGGGGCAAAAGGTCAGGGTTTGTCTGATATTTCCAACAACGTAAAGTTCAACTGAAGTGAGACAAGGATAGATTAGATTCCAATGTATCATGATTGTGAAACTATCAGAAATGACAGAATTAACAGCAGATCGGATTAGTTTTCAGGATTAGTGACAGAATGACTAACCAATAGAAGGAAATATTTCTCCATGATTGTGAGCAGCTGATTCAGCCTCAGACAGTTACCAGTGGAGTTTGTCTTGGGGCCAGTTCTTCTGCCTTCCCAGCATTTAAATGGAAGTAATTTCTGCTCGTCTAGTGCTCAACGTCAGACACGTTAGAACAGTGCGTGACTGGGAGGTGATCTTGTTCACACACCTCTGCTGCTGTGGTCTCCCTGGCTGGTAGAGGTTGGGAGGTTCTGTCAAATTTCTGATCAAGTTGTACATGCGTAAAATCTTTCCCTCCTTCCTCTCTGTCCAGCTCCTCCTAAAGAGACTGCAGTCTTGCGCGGGGACCCAGGCTGAGTGGTGAATTCCCATGAAGGACATTAGTGAAGCAAATGGTTTATGGTCCGGGGGCTTTCTGAGTTTCCACACGATTTGTCTTTTCTCATACCGATGTCTGACAGTACACAGAATGTCAAGGTGATTGATTCCTCATAATTTCCAGACATGCTTTTGTTTTCTCTTACAACGCATCTTTGGGAAAAGTAGAACAACGGTTGCCATCTGAACAGAGACTGAGCATGTGCATTACCATCTTCACCCAGGAAGCAGAAAGGCAAGGTTGTGCATTTATGTTGTGGATAGGGATGGATATTAGAAACTCCTCCTGCAGGGGGAGAGAAGAGGATAACTTGCATGCTGCAAATTCAGACCAAGGCAAGTGTTAATTCCCACTCAAATCCTGTTTTTGATAACATCCTTTAATGGGGTGTTAGAAGATTTGAAGACTGAGAGATTATTCTCTATCTCTGCTGTTTCTGATATCGCTTAAGATACAGGAGATAGCCAGAGATTTTAAAGTGACATAAATTGTATCAGAGGTTAGAATTACTGAGTTTTCATTTACACTTTAAAGCATTAGAACATAGAACAATACAGCGCAGAACAGGCCCTTCGGCCCTCGATGTTGCGCTGACATGGGAACTATGCTCAGCTCGTCCCCCTCCACTATCCCATCATCATCCATATGCTTATCTAAGGATTGTTTAAATTTCCCAAATGTGGCTGAGTTAACTACACTGGCAGGTAGGGCATTCCACGCCCTTCCCACTCTCTGAGTAAAGAACCTGCCTCTGACATTTGTCTGAAACCTATCACCCCACAATTTGTAGTTATGCCCCCTCGTACACGCTGACGTCATCATCCTTGGAAGAAGACTGTCACTGTCTACCCTCTCTAATCCTCTGATCATCTTGTATCGTGCTTTTTTTAAAATCCCTACATGTGGAAACTGGCCCTTCGGCCCAACAAGTCCACACCGACCCACCCAGACCCATTCCCCTATATTTACCCCTGACTAATGCACTTAACCTAGGTATCCCTGAACACTATGGGGCAAATTAGCATGGCCAATGCACCTAACCTGCAAATCTTTGGACTGTGGGAGGAAACCGGAGCACTGAGAGAACACCCACGCAGACACTGGGAGAATGTGCAAACTGCACACAGACAGTCGCCTAAGGCTGGAATTGAACCTGGGTCCCTGGCGCTATGAGGCAGCAGTGAGGTGCTGCATTTTGGAAAAGGTAAATCAGGGCAGGTCCTTTACACTTAATGGCAAGGTCCTGCAGAGTGTTGTTGAACAAAAAGACCTTTGAGTGCAGGTTTGTCACCCCTTGAAAGTGGAGTCGTACACAGGGATAGTGAAGAAGGTGCATGGTATGCTTTCCTTTATTGCCCAGCGTGTTGAGAAAAGGAGTTGGGAGGTCATGTTGCAGCTGTAGAGGGCAGTGGTAAGGCTACTTTTGGAATATTGTGTGCACTTCTGGTCTCCTTCCTATCGGAAGGATGGTGTGAAAGTTGAAAGGAAAAGATTCACAAGTTTGGAGGGTTTCAGCTATAGTGAGAGGCTGAATAGGATGTGGCTGTTTTCCCTGGAACATTGGAGGCTGAGGGGTGACCTTATGGAGGTTTCTAAAATCATGAGGGGCATGGATAGGGTAAAAAGACTAGGTCTTGCCCTGTGGTGGGGGAGTCCAGAACTAGAGAGCATGGGTTTAGGATGAGAAGGGAAAGATATAAAAGGGATCTAAGGGGCAACGTTTTCACGCAGAGTGTGGTGCATGTATGGAATGAGCTGCCAGAGGAAGTGGTGGAGGTGATTACAATTACAACATTTTAAAAGGCATCGGGATGGGTATGGATAGGAAGGGTTTGGAGGGATATGGGCCGAATGCTGGCAGGTGGGACTAGATTGGATTGGGATGCCTGGTCAACATGGACAAGTTGGACTGAAAGGTCTGTTTTTGAGCTGTCCATCTCTATGACTCTGTGAAATACGCTGAGATCAGACATCCACAAAATCACATAATGCTGAAAATATCCAAGTAATTCCATCCATTATTTGGATATTTTCAGGATTATGTGATTTTGTGGACATCTGTTCAACATTCTGTTCTCTTTTTCAAAGCTTTTTCAGGAAAGCACGTGACTTTGGATGAGCAGACAAACAATATCGTCCAAGGAGGTAAGAAATTATTTCCCTTGTTCCTGGAAAGAGAAAATCTAGCTTTGAGAGGGCCGGGGGTGTATGTCAGTGTTTGCCTCGCAAGTTACACAGACTCAGAAATTAGAAGTGGAGAAGACACTCTTATAATCTCTAATTTGTCACACCAGAGATATACTGTTGAATAGTGGAGACAGGTTCCAATATTTGTCTGTGCTCAAAATTGATCATAGTCAAACCAGGGAGAGACAATTCACCTGTACAGAGTGTGGGAAGGGACTGTTTCAGCCACATACATTATTGAAACACAAATGAGTCTATACTGGGGAGAAGCCTTCCCAGTATGTGGGATGTGCTGTAAAAGTTCCAGTAATGTAATGACCCATCAACGTGTTCGCACTGACGAGAGACCTTTTAAACAGATGGATTATAGGAAGTGCTATAAAAGTTCATGGGAATTGGCTTCCCATCCACGTGTTCGCACTGAGGAGAGACCGTTCACAGGCTCTCTCTGTGGGGCTGGGCTCAGGTGATCATTTGACCTCCATGAACATAGGTGAATTCACATGACAGAGAGGCCCTCCACCGGATCCTGTTGCCTGGTGGCACACCAGCAAGTTCACCCTGAGGAGAGACTGTTTACATAATGTGTGTGTATTTGGGTTCAGGCAATTGTCTCAAGTCACTGCACACCAGTGACGTCACACTGGGGAGATGCTGTTTGCTTGCACTGTGTGGGAAGAGATTCACTCAGACTCAGTACACACATTATTTAAGGAGTTGGATTTTTCTGTTAATTACTTCCAGGACTGAGCCGTGTTCATTGCTTTTCTTTGTTACTGATTTTCAGTGTTAATATCCTGAATAAAAGTCAAATAAATCAGCTTTGTGTTAAACACATACTGTGTTGAGACTTTATATCTTGTGAACTCATTTAGTAACTTTTGTAGAACTTCCCCTCTCCCCAGTCTCTTCAAGACTCACCTTCAATGAATGAGGTGTGCGCTCTGTCAATGAGCTTCCAGCTCAAATGGGGAACAACTTTCCCTTGGACAGTCATCACATTTCCACAGTTTCACATTGGTGTGGATTCCTTTATATAAGTTTTATGATCATTTGAAGTGTTGGACAGATACAGAATACTATACTTCTGCATGGCACAATGTTTAATGTGGCTATGTAATGAGTCAAAGCTCTTCCCACAACCAGTTCAGTAGAAAAATATCACTTGGAGCTTTGTGTCTTGGTGCTTTTCCTGTCACACTGATATATGAATTCTTTTGAGGACAAAACAGACAAATATCTTTCCTTCTCGATTGATATTTTGGTCCCAGTGGCATTAAGTGACTGTCAGACCTGGCTGAGATGTTTGGTTTTAGATTTCATTTGCATGTTCTGCAATTTCCTCCTCCCCCTTCCAATATCCTGTGGGCACATATTTAACAAGTCAACATTTTCAATATAGAACTTCAGAACAGGTCACCTTATTTTCTCTGATATACTCCCCCAATGCTCATACTGATTTGGAGGTGCCAGTGTTGGACTGGGGTGTACAAAATTAAAAGTCACACAACACCAGGTTATAGTCCAACAGTTTTATTTGGAAGCACTAGCTTTCAAAACACTGCTCCTTCATCAGGTGGTTGTGGAGTATAAGATCACAGGACACAGAATTTATAGCAAACGTTTACAGTGTAATGTAACCGAAATTATATGTTGAAAAAGACCTGGATTGTTTTTGAAGTCTCTCATCTTTTAGAATGGACATGTTGGATTTAGTTCTTCCGTGTGAATCCCAGAGCTTTCTTAAAGTAACATTCTCGAGTGAACTTTAACAATAGGTGTCATGTTGGCCCAGATTTTGCATTGAAAGTGTGAGGTGCCCTGTATAAGGCTGTCTGTGCCCCAATTTTCAGACTGATTTTAATTTTAAAAAGGGATTTACAGAATCGTATATGGTTTAATGCAGTTTTTGAGTAAAATGTAATTCTGCAAGCACAAATTCATCCCACAAACGTGTGTGTGCAGGGACTATGAGTGTCTGTGAGAGAGTATGTGTATGAGTGTAAAGGGGTATAAGTGTGTGAGGGGCTGCATGGGTGCATGAATATGGGAATGTATGAGAGAGCTGTGTATGAGCGAGAGTCAGTGTGAGTGTATGGGTCTGTAGGGGTGTAGGTGTGCCTGTCTGTCTGTGAGCCTGTTTCTGTGTCTGTGAAGTGCAGTGGGTCACCTGTAGTGTGATGTGAACCCAAGGTCCCAGTTGAGGCTGTCCCCATGGGTACCGAACTTGGCCATCAACCTCTGCTCGGCCACTTTGCGTTGTTGCCAGTCCTGAAGTCCGTCTTGGAGGATGGTCACCTGAAGGTCCGAGGTCGAATGTCCCTGACCGTTGAAGTGTTCTCCAACTGGATGGGAACACTCCTGCCTGTTGATTGTTGTGCGGTGCTCTTTCATCCGTTGCCGTAGCCTCTGCTCATTCTCACCAATGTACCATCCTCGCCTGCAGCGTAAGAGATAGACAACATTGGCGGAGTCACATGAGTATGTATCACGTACATGGTGAGTGGTCTCCCCACATGTAATGGTGGTATCCGTGTCGACACTCTGACATGTCTAACTCTGACAGACATACCCTTTACATTCACACTCTCACACATACACACTCACTCACACCCCGCGCACGCACACACGTATGTTTGTGGGGTGAATTTGTACTTGCAGAATTACATTTTACTTTGCTCAAAAACTGCATGAATCCATGTAAGATTCTGTCTTTTTTAGATTAGAATCAGTCTGAACATTGGGGCACAGACAGCCTCATACGGCACCTCACGCCTTCGATACATTAGCTGGGCTGATGTTAAAGTTCACTTGAGAGACTTAACAAACAATCCAGGTCTTTTTCAATATATAATTTCAGTTACATCACATTGTAATCAATTGCTATAAATTTTGTGTCCCATGATCTTATACTCCTCACTTGAGGAAGGAGCAGCTAGTGCTTCCAAATAAACCTGTTAGACTATAACCTGGTATTGTGTGATTTTTACCATTCTCATACTGGTCTCCTCATATTTACCTCCCTATTCTCCTAAAGAAGCGGATTCACACTAATTGGCGGAACTCATCTGTTCCCATGGTGCACAGGGAAATCACAGGAATGCAAACAGGTGTGAGATTAGTTCATATGATCAAAACAAAATGCCCAGTGTTTTTTCCTCCTTAGCAGATAATTCCAGCTTCAGAGTCCTGCCATCCTCCAAATTAACTTGGGGCTGGTGAGTAGGATTGGCTGCAATTCAGGGGTTGGAAAAGTGTTTTCATTGACACATGTTGGGAGACAGGAGGATGTTTTAGTGAATTCAAAGCTAAAACAAATGGAGTTGGTTTAAAATCAAACTTTTGTGACATCAAAGAACATTGGAACAGCAATAGGCCATCCAGGTAAAAACAATGACTGCAGATGCTGAAAATCAAATACTGGATTAGTGGTGCTGGAAGAGCACAGCAGTTCAGACAGCATCCAACGAGCAGCGAAATCAACGTTTCGGGCAAAAGCCCTTCATCAGGAATAAAGGCAGTGAGCCTGAAGCGTGGAGAGATAAACTAGAGGAGGGTGGGGGTGGGGAGAGAGTAGCATAGAGTACAATGGGTGAGTGGGGGAGGAGATGAAGGTGATAGGCCAAAGAGAAGAGGGTGGAGTGGATAGGTGGAAAAGAAGATAGGAGGCCCACACCTCCTCCCTCACCTCTATCCAAGGCCCTAAAGGAGCCTTCCACATCCCTCAAAGTTTCACCTGCACATCCACCAATATCATTTATTGTATCCGTTGCTCCCGATGTGGTCTCCTCTACAGTGGGGAGACTGGGCGCCTCCTAGCAGAGCGCTTTAGGGAACATCTCCGAGACACCCGCACCAATCAACCAAACCGCCCCGTGGCCCAACATTTCAACTCCCCCTCCCACTCTGCAGAGGACATGGAGGTCCTGGGCCTCCTTCACCGCCGCTCCCTCACCACCAGACGCCTGGAGGAAGAAAGCCTCATCTTCTGCCTCGGAACACTTCAACCCCAGGGCATCAATGTGGACTTCAACAGTTTCCTCATTTCCCCTTCCCCCACCTCATCCTACTTTCAAACTTCCAGCTCAATGACTGTCCCCTTGACTTGTCCGGACTTGTCCTACCTGCCTATCTTCTTTTCCACCTATCCACTCCACCCTCTCCTCCCTGACCTATCACCTTCATCCCCTCCCCCACTCACCCATTGTACTCTATGCTACTCTCTCCCCACACCCACCCTCCTCTAGCTTATCTCTCCACACTTCAGGATCACTGCCTTTATTCCTGATGAAGGGCTTTTGCCCGAAACGTTGATTTCGCTGCTCGTTGGATGCTGCCTGAACTGCTGTGCTCTTCCAGCACCACTAATCCAGTCATAGGCCAACCAGCCCTGCGGCCACCCTTTGAAATTTAATGCAATCATGGCTGATTGAACACTTGACTGTCTTTGACTCACATTATCCCTGCATCATTTCATGTTATGTTACTGGGAGTGAGGCATCTGTCAATCCCAGCTTTAAATATAGATAAGGACTGAGCTTCAATACCTCTTCCTGAAAGAGAATTCCAATGATTCACAACTTTGAATAAAGAAATTCTCTTCATCTCAGTCCTAAATGTCAGCTCGGTTATTTTTAAATTTTGCTCCCTGTTTCTGGACTGATCACCAACACAGGAAACATCTGACCTGCCTAAACCCAGTCTTGTCCCTTTAAATCTGTCCAGTCTTGAGACCTTCTGCAAAGGCAGAGATTTCAATCCCTGAGTTGAGCTCAGCCCCGCCCCTCATTCACTCCGATTGGTTGGAGGACCAGCCGTATCATTTCGGTCCTCCAGGTCCGCCCCCTCCTTCCCGTCGGTCCGATGCCGTGAGCAAGAGCATGCGCAGTGTTGGGACGTTCGGGTGGAAAATCATGGCGGATGCGGCGAGATGCCATTTGGCTTGGAAGGGAGGACGGGGCCGGAGAGGTGGAGGGGAAGCTCCACGCACGCTTCGAAGAAACTTCGGAGCCCGAACGGGAAGCCGGTTTTGCAACGTTTGAACCGGCTGCTCGGGCCATCTCGGCGCTGAGGTCCGGACCAACGGCCGCGACCTCGGTCGGAGCACGTCGGGGTCTGTGCGCATGCTCGGTCCTGTGGTTGTCAGGCAACCATTCAAGGAGATCTGTGCCCAAGCCCCGCCTCTCATTGTGTCGTCGGTGCCCAGATCGCGATTTGATTGGTTGGAGGATCAAAGGGCAGGGACGCTGAGAGGTGGCTCCTCCCCTTTTTCTCCCTTTGCCAGGGATGGAGAGAGCAGGCTGCAGGACCAGTGTTGACAATGTGTCCTCCCCCAGGCTTCTCCCCAGGAACAGGCTGATCTTCATGGACTCCATCCCTCTGGTGATTTGAAAAAAAAAGCAACCTGGCAGCATCTGCAGGGAGCGAAACAGAGTAGCTTTCCGATGTCCAGGAGCCGCAGTGTTTTTGATTTGAACATTTGGATTTGCTTCGCAGTGCAGGGATGAGGAATTGTTTTGCGGCATGTGTTTGGGAGGTGGGAAGAGAGGAAAGCAAATGCTTCGGAGAAGCTGGAATACTCTGCCTTGAACTCTAAACCTGCACTCTCGTTGAACCGTTTGGTGAACACCTTTCCCAGGTAGACCCGGTGAGGAAGGTGGGAACCCAAATATCTCTGAAGGCAAATGCTTCAGCCATCAAGTGTGACTGAAAAAGCAACAAGCCCAAAACAGACCAGATTAAGTGTGTTTCATTGCACTTGAATGTGGAAGGAGCTTTAACTCATTATATAAGCTTCAAAAAGAAACGTCACACTGTGCACACCAGGATATCCTCTACATGCGTTCTGTTGTTACAATTGTTCAGCTAACTGAAGAGACCCAAGGACACATGTGCCGTGGAGAAGGGTGAGGAATGTGGCAAAGGATCTGATTGCCCATACCTGTTTGAAAACTATTAGCGCAATGGGATTGGAGAGAGGCTATCTTTTTTTTGTATGTGGAAACTCAATTACTCAATAATTCACTCAGTCATGTGGTCTTTGTTCACACCAGGAGAAGCTAATCTACTGCATGTTCTGCGATAAGAGGTTTTGGTATTGTTCTGCTCTCACTGTGCACCAACACACAACGGAGAAACATCATTCAACTGCTCTGGGTATGTTAAGGGATTCACTGATTTGCCCACCCTGCATGCAGACCACCAAGTGTACACGAGGGAGAAGGCGAATGCTGTAAGTGTGGCAATGATCTCACTCAGTTATCCATCCTGCAGATACACCGCTGAGTTCTCTTTCTCTCTCACACACACAGACATACACACACCTGTTCACGTGCTGTGAATGTGGGAAGAAATTCACTTTTGTCTTGCCTAGGAGCAGCGGGAGACAGAGTGGAGGTGACTTGGAGACCAGGAGGGTGCCGGGAAGATAACGATTTAGTATATATTCCGGCAGTGGCTGGACCCCAGATACTACACTCCTGCCCTCTCCCCTCAACCAGAAGAAAAGGACTCTGTAAGATAATTTTTTTTAGTTTTTCTCTTTTCTTTCATATATTTAAATGCATTTTTTGGTTTTAGTTAGTTGATATAAAGTTGAGGCTTACAATGGCAGAGGAGCTCAGACCTGTGGCATGTGTCTCTTGCTTGATGTGGGAGCTCAGGAATGTGGCTGACATTCCTGACTCTTACATTTTGTAAGACGTGCGTCCAGCTGCAGCTCTTTTTTGACCGCATGAAGGCTCTGGAGCTGCGGATGGACTCACTGTGGGGCATCAGCGATGCTGAGGAGGTCGTGGATAGCACGGTTAACTGGTCACGCCACAGGTTAGAATTGCTGAGGGAGACAATGAATGGGTGACCCAAAGGCAGAAAAAAAGAGTAGGAAGGCAGTGCAGGTGTCCCCTGCAGTTATCTCCCTCCAAAACAGGTATACGGTTTTGGATACTGTTGGAGGAGATGGCTTACTCGGGGAAGGCAGCAGTTGCCAAGATCATGACACCGTGGCAGACACTGCTGTTCAGAAGTGGAGGAAAAAGATTTGTAGGGCCATAGTCATAGGGGATTCAATTGTGAGGGGAGTAGATAGGGCGGAACTGTGGCCAAAAACGAGACTCCCCAATGGTATGTTGCCTCCCAGGTGCTCGGGTCAAGGATGTCACCGATCGGCAGAACATTCTAAAAGGGGAGGGTGAACAGCCAGTTGTCTTGGTGCATATAGGTACTAACGATATAAGTAAAAAACAAGATGAGGTCCTGAAAGCAGAATTCAGGGAGCTAGAGAGAAGTTAAAAAGGAGGACCTCAAATGTAGTGACCTCAGGATTACTACCAGTGCCATGTGCTAGCCAGGGTAGAAATGAAAAAATAGGCCGGATGAACACGTGGCTTGAGGGATGGTGTAGGAGGGAGGGGTTCAGATTTGTTGGACATTGGGACTGGTTCTGGGGAAGGTGGAACTATTACAAAATGGATGGTCTACATCTGAACCAGACTGGAACGAACAGCCTTGGGGGAGTTTTTGCTACCGCTGTTGGGGAGGTTTTAAACTAATGTGACAGGGTATTGGGAACCAGTAGAGGAGACAAGTAGGCAGTGAGGTGGAGACTGGACACTGTAAGAATCATAAAGATAGCATGAATAAGGGGATGTGTAGGCAGAAAGACAATAAGCGCAAAAGAACTGGTGGCCTAAAATGCATATATTTTAATGCAAGGAGTATAGTGGGTAAGGCAGATGAACTTAGGGCTTGGATTCGTGCCTGGGAGTATGACGTTACTGCGGTCACAGAGACTTGGTTGAAGGAAGAGCATGATTTGGCAACTGAATGTTCCAGTATGTAGACGCTTCAGACAGGACAGGGAGGGAGGTAAAAGTTGGGGGTGTGGAGTTGCATTGCTGGTCAGGGATGATATCACGGCTGTGCTAAAGGAGCACACTATGGAGCGCTCAGTTAGTGAGGCATTATGGGTGGAGCTGAGAAATAAGGAGGGTGCAGTTACATTGTTGGGGCTGTATTACAGGCCTCCCAAAAGTGAGCGGGAGGTAGAAGAACAAATAGGTAAACAGATTATGGAAAGATGTAGAGGCAACAGGGTGGTGGTGATGGGAGATTTTAATTTTCCCAACAGTGACTGGGATACACTTTGTGTCAGAGGTCTGGCTGGGGCAGAATTTGTAAGAAACGTCCAGGAGAGTTTTCTAGAGCAGTATGTCAATAGTCTGGCGAGGGAAAGGGCCATATTGGACCTGGTGTTGGGGAATGAGCCAGGACAGGTGGTAGAAGTTGCGGTGGGGGATTTCTTTGGGAACAGTGACCACAATTCTGTAAGTTTTAGAATGCTCATAGATAAAGATGAGAGTGCTCCTAAGGGAAGAGTGCTAAACTGGGCCAAGGCCAATGGTATCACAATTAGGCAGGAGCTCAGAAATGTGGATTGGACACAGTTATTTGAAAGGAATTCCACATTTGAGATGTGGGAGGCTTTCAATGATAGTGCAGGATAGGCATGTCCTGTTGAAGGCAAAAGGACAGAAAAGGCAAGATTCGTGAACCATGGATGACAAGAGAAATTGTGCGACTAGCCAAGAAAAGGGAAGCATACATAAGATTTGGGCACATAAGAACAGAATCGGCCCTGGAGGAATATCAAAAGAGTGGGACCAGTCTTAAAAGAGGAATCAAGCGGGCTAAAAAGGGTCGTGACATAGCTTGAGCGAGCAGAATTAAGAAGAATCCCAAAGCATTTTATTCTTATATAAGAAGCAAGTGGGTAATTAGAGAAAGGATTGGTCCACTGAAGGGTAATCAACGAAGGCTGTGTGTTGAACCTGTGAGAATGGGTGAGATTCTGAATGTTTACTTGGCATCAGTGTTCACTGAGGAGAGGAACATGATGAATGTTGAGATTAGAGATAGAAGTTTGATTAGTCTGGATCACGTTGACATAAGTAGGGAAGATGTGTTGGGTAGGCTAGAGATTAAGGTGGACAAATTCCCAGGACTAGATGGGATCGATCACAGTTGCTGAGGGAGGCGAGAGAGGAAATAGCTGGGGCCCTGACAGATATCTTTGTGTCATCCTGAAACACAGGTGAGGTGCCGGAGGACTGGAGGTTTGCTCATGTTGTCCCCCTGTACAAGAAGGGTGGTTGGGATATTCCAGGTAACTACATACCTGTGAGCCTGATGTCGGTGGTGGGAAAGTTGCTGGAGAAAGTACTGAGGAATAGGATCTATTTATATTTAGAAAAGAATGGGCTAATCAGTGAAAGGCAACATGGTTTTGTGAGGGGGAGATCGTGCCTTACCAACTTAGTAGAGGAAGTGACCAAGTTGATAGATGAAGGACGGGCTGTTGATGTCATATACATGAACTTTAGAAAGGCGTTTGATAAGGTTCCCCATGGTAGACTAATAGTGAAGTCACATGGTGTGCAGGGTGTTCTAGCTAGGTGGATAAAGAACTGGTTGAGCAACAGGAGACAGAAAGTAGTAGTTGAAGGGAGTTTCTCAAAATGGAGAAAGGTGACCAGTGGTGTTTCACAGGGGTCAGTGCAGGGGCCACTGTTGTTTGTGAGATACATAAATGATCTGGAAGAGGACATTTGGTATGATCAGCAAGTTTGCAGATGACACCAAGTTTGGTGGAGTAGCAGAAAGCATAAGGGACTGTCAGAGAATACAGGAGAATATAGACAGACTGGAGAGTTGGGCGGAAAAGTGGCAGATGGAATTCAATCCAGGTAAATGTGAGATGATGCATTTTGGGAAGTCTAATTCTAGAGTGAAGTATACAGTAAATGGAAGAGCCTTGGGAAAAGTTGATGAGCAGAGAGATCTGGGAGCGCAGGACCATTGGACCCTGAAGGTTGCTGCACAGCTGGATAGAGTGGTCAAGAAGGCATATAGTATGCTTGCCTTCATTGGACGGGGTATTGAGTATAAGAGCTGGCAGGTCATGTTAAATTTGTATAAGACATTGGCTCAGCCACATTGAGAATACTGTGTACAGTTCTGGGCACCACATTACCAAAAGGATGTGGACGCTTTGGAGACGGTGCAGGGAAGGTTTACGAGGATGTTGCCTGGTAAGGAAGGTGCTAGCTATGAAGAGAGGTTGAGTAGGTTAGGATTGTTTTCATTCGAAAAGAGGAGATTGAGAGGGGACCTGAATGAGGTTTACAAAATGATGAAGGGTATAGACAGGGTGGATAGAGATAAGCTTTTGCCCAGGGTGAGGGATTCAATAATGAGAGGAAACACTTCCAACATGAGAGGTAGAAAGTTTAAGGGGATACACGCGGCAAGTACATCACACAAAGGGTGATGGGCGTTTGGAACGCATTGTCAGCAGAGGTGGTAGAGGCAGGCACGGTAGATTCATTTAAGGTGCGTCAGGACAAATGCATGAGAAGGTGGGGAGCAGAGGGATACAGATGCTTTGGAATGGGCAACAGGTTTGGACAGTAGATTTGAATCGGCTCAGGCTTGGAGGGCCGAAGGGCCTGTTCTGGGCTGTACATTTTCTTTGTTCTTTGTTAGTCCTTTCACCTTCAGGTATGTCAGTGCGTTCATAAAGCAGAGACCTTCCACATGCTCCATCCGTGGGAACGGATTCGTAATGGTACCCACTCTGCTGAAGTGCCAGTGAATTCACACTGATGAGAATCATTTTAAATGCCCGATTGTGAAAGGTTTTAATCGTTCCCACAAACTGACACTCCATCAACATATGCATACTGACAAGAGGCTTTCTAGGGGGTTCTGTGGGGATGAGAGAAACTCACGGTTGGTGTGTTGCCTCCCAGGTGCCAGGGTTCGTGATGTCTCTGATCATGTTTTTAGGTTTCTTAAGGGGGAGGGGGAGCAGCCCCAAGTCGTGGTCCACATAGGCACCAACGACATAGGTAGGAAGAGAGATAGGGATTTAAGACAGAAATTCAGGGAGCTAGGATGGAAACTTAGAGCTAGGACGAACAGAGTTGTTGTCTCTGGTTTGTTGCCCGTGCCACGTGCTAGTGAGGCGAGGAATAGGGAGAGAGAGGAGTTGAACCCGTGGCTACAGAGATGGTGCAGGAGGGAGGGTTTCGGATTATTGGATAATTGGGGCTCTTTCTGTGGTAGGTGGGACATCTACGAGCAGGATGGTCTTCATCTGAACCAGAGGGGTACCAATGTCCTGGGGGAGGGGGATATTCATTAAGGCTATTGGGGGTGGGTTTAAACTAATCCAGCTGGGGATGTGAACCAAAATTGTAGTTCAAGTACAGAAAAGGTTGAGAGTTGGGAGGTCCAAAATCAAGTTTCAGGGACGCAAGATGGCACCGGCAAGCAAGAAGTCGGTTTGAAGTGTCTACTTCAATGCCAGGAGCATCCAGAATAAGGTGGGTGAACTTGCAGCATGGGTTGGTACCAAGGACTTCGATGTTGTGGCCATTTCAGAGACATGGATAGAGCAGGGACAGGGATGGTTGTTGCAAGTTCCAGGGTTTTGATGGTTCAGTAAGAACAGAGAAGATGTTAAAAGAAGGGGAGGTGTGGCATTGTTGGTCAAGGACAGTATTACAATTGCAGAAAGGATGTTTGGGGACTTGTCAACTGAGGTAGTATGGGCTGAGGTTAGAAACAGGAAAGGAGAGGTCACCCTGTTGGGAGTTTTCTAGAGGCCTCTGTATAGTTCCAGAGATGTAATGGAAAGGATAGCAAAGCTGATTCTTGGTAGGAGTGAGAGAGACAGGGTAGTTGTCATGGGGGACTTCAACTTTCCCAATATTGACTGGGAACACTATAGTACGAGTACTATAGATAGGTCAGTTTTTGTCCAGTGTGTGCAAGAGGGCTTCCTGACACAGTATGTAGACAGGCCAACAAGGGACGAAGCCACATTAGATTTGGTACTGGGTAATGAGCCCGGCCAGGTAAGTATGTGAGCACTTTGGTGATAGCGATCATAATTCTGTTAGGTTTACTTTAGTGTTAGAAAGGGATAGGTGTATACCACTGGGCAAGAGTTACAGCTGGGGGAAAGGCAATTACGATGCGATTAGGCAAAATGTAGGAAGCATAGGATGGGGAAGGCAACTGCAGGGGATAGGCACGTTAGAAATGTGGAGCTTATTCGAGGAAAAGCTCCTGTGTGTCGTAGATAAGTATGTACCTGTCAGGCAGGGAGGAAGCTGTACAGCGCGGGAGCCGTGGTTTACAAAGGAAATGGAATATCTGGTCAAGAGGAAGAAGAAGGCTTCTGTTAGGATGAGATGTGAAGGCTCAGTTAGGGTGCTTGAGGGTTACAAGGTAGCTAGGAAAGACCGAACGAGAGAGCTCAGAAGAGGAGACATGAGAAGTTGTTGGCGGATAGGATCAGGGTAAACCCTAAGCTTTCTATAGGTATTTAAGGAATAAAAGAATGACGAGAGTAAGATTAGGGCCAATCAAGGATAGTAGTGGGAAGTTGTGTGTGGAGTCAGAGGAGAAAGGGGAAGCACTTAATGAATATTTTTCGACAGTATTCACTTGAGAAAAACGACAATGTTGTCGAGGAGAATACTGAGATACAGGCTACTAGACTAGGAGGGATTGAGGTTCACAAGGAAGAGGTATTAGAAATCCTGCAGAGTGTGAAAATAGATAAGTCCCCTGGGCCGGATGGGATTTATCCTAGGATCGTCTAGGAAGCCAGGGGGGAGATTGCCGATCCTTTGGCATTGATCTTTAAATAGTCATTGTCGACAGGAATAGTGCCAGAAGACTGGAGGATAGCAAATGTGGTTCCCCTGCTCAAGAAGGGGAGTAGAGACAACCCTGGTAACTATAGACCAGTGAGCCTTACTTCAGTAGTTGGTAAAGTGTTATAAAAGGTTATAAGAGATAGGATTTATAATCATCTAGAAAAGAATAATTTGATTAGAGATAGTCAGCACAGTTTTGTAAAGGGTAGGTCGTGCCTCACAAACCTTATTGAGTTCTTTGAGAAGGTGACCAAACAGATAGATGAGAGTAAACCAATTGATGTGGTGTATATGGATTTCAGCAAGGTGTTCGATAAGGGTCGGTGTTGGGTCCACTGCTGTTCATCATTTTTATAAATGACCTGGTTGAGTGTGTAGAAGGGTGGGTTAGTAAATTTGCAGACGACGCTAAGGTCGGTGGAGTCGTGGATAGTGACGAAGGATGTTGTAGGTTACAGAGAGACATAGATAAGCTGCAGAACTGGGCTGAGAGGTGGCAAATGGAGTTTAATGCGGACAAGTGTGAGGTGATTCACTTTGGTCGGAGTAACCGCAATGCAAAGTACTGGGCTAATGGTAAGATTCTTGGTAGTGTAGATGAGCAGAGAGATCTCGGTGTCCAGGTACACAGATCCTTGAAAGTTGCCACCCAGGTTGACAGGGTTGTTAAGAAGGCATACAGTGTTTTAGCTTTTATTAATAGAGGGATCGAGTTCCAGAACCATGAGGTTATGCTACAGCTGTACAAAACTCTGGTGCGGCCGCACTGGGAGTATTGTGTACAGTTCTGGTCACCACATTATAAGAAGGATGTGGAAGCTTTGGAAAGGGTGCAGAGGAGATTTACTAGGATGTTGCCTGGTATGGAAGGAATGTCTTATGAGGAAAGGCTGAGGGATTTGAGGCTGTTTTCGTTAGAGAGAAGAAGGTTGAGAGTTGACTTAATAGAGACATATAAGATAATCAGAGGGTTAGATAGGGTGGACAGGGAGAGCCTTTTTCCAAGTATCGTGATGGCGAGCACGAGGGGGTATAGCTTTAAATTGAGGGGTGATAGATATAACATAGGTGTCAGAGGTAGTTTCTTTACTCAGAGTAGTAAGGGTATGGAATGCTTTGCCTGCAATGGTAGTAGATTCACCAACGTTAAGTACCTTTAAGTCGTCATTGGACAGGCATATGGATGTACGTGGAATAGTGTAGGTTAGATGGGCTTCAGATTGGTATGACAGGTCGGCGCAACATCGAGGGCTAAAACACTGTATGCCTTCTTAACAACCCTGTCAACCTGGGTGGCAACTTTCAAGGATCAGTGTACGTGAACACTGAGATCTCTCTGCTCATCTACACTACCAAGAATCTTACCATTAGCCCAGTACTTTGCATTCCGGTTACTCCGACCAAAGGTAATCACCTCATCACTTGTCCGCATTAAACTCCATTTGTCACCTCTCAGCCCAGCTCTGCAGCTTATCTATGTCTCTCTGTAACTTACAACATTCTTCATCCCTATCCACAACTCCACCGACCTTAATGTCATCTGCAAATTTACTAACCCACTTTCACCCACCTTCTATGCCTTCATCCAGGTCGTTTACACAAATGACGAACAGTAGTGGACCCAACACTGACCCTTGCAGTACACCTCTAGTAACTGGACTGCAAGGTGAACATTTCCCATCAGCCACCACCCTCTGTCTTCTTTTAGCAAGCCAATTTCTGATCCAAACTGCTGTATCTCCCACAATCCCATTCCTCCGCATTTTGTACAATAGCCTACTGTGGGGAACCTTATCGAACGCCTTGCTGAAATCCATATGCACCACATCAACTGGTTTACTCTCATCTATCTGTTTGGTCACCTTCTCAAAGAACTCAATAAGGTTTGTGAGGCACGACCTGCCCTTCACAAAACCGTGCTGACTATCCCTCATCAAATTATTCTTTTCTAAATGATTATAAATCCTATCTCTTATAACCTTTTCCAACACTTTACCAACAACTGAAGTAAGGCTCACTGGTCTATGGTCTAACATTACCAGGGTTGTCTCTACTCCCCTTCTTGAACAGGGGAACCACATTTGCTATAGATGCAGGTGGTAGTGATAGGCTGGGGGAGGGTGGAGTGGATAGGTGGGAAGGAAGGTGGGCAGGGAAGACAGTTCAAGAGGGTGTTGCTGAGTTGGCAGGTTGGATCTGGGATGAGGTGGGGGGAGTGGAGATAAGGAAACTGGTGAAGTTGTCATTGATGCTGTGTGGTTGAAGGTTCCCAAGGCAGAAGATGAGGCCTTCCTCCTCCTGTTGTCGGATGGCTTGGTTTTGGTGGAGGAGGAGGCCAAGGACTTGCATGTCCCTGAGTGGGAGTGAGTGTTGAATTGGTCGGCCACAGAGCTTTGGGGTAGTTTGGTGCGTGCGTCCCAGAGATGTTCCGCCAGTTGGAGTCCTGTCTCCCCAGTGTAGAGGAGACCACAGTGAGATCAGTAAATGAGGTGTTTGGATGTGCAGGAAAGTGTCTACTGGATGTGTAAAGATGCTGTGGGACCTTGGACATCGCTGACAATACACAGCTCACCTTAGTCTCAGCTCATGTGCTTTGGAAATCCCTCTCCATCCTTTTCTTATTTCCAGGCTGAGCCATTATCCCACATTCCCGGCTGGCGTCACGCGTTCGAGATCCCGGTGATTTTGATGTGATCCCATATTCCTGCTTTTATTCGGTTGTAAATTCTGCAGATGCTGGAAATCTGAAACAAAAAAAAAGAGAAAATACTGGTAATTATCAGCAGGTAAGATAATCACTGTGTTTCGGGATGGACTAGTAAAAAGTGGTGGAGAATTTGACTTGCTACAGAAGATCCGAAGTAAAACAGAAATGAGCTCCAGGGTGAGAAAAACAGTTGCTCTCAATGGGACAGTAAAACTGGTAAATCAGCGATGTACTGCTGTACATAGGGCAGCAATGGAACTTGCATTTGGAATCAAGTTGCAGAAACAGGAACAAAGTAAGGAACGTGGTGATGGTACTCATCACTAGAGTAGAGAAAGTTTATTCCTGATGAAGGGCTTTTGCCCAAAACGTCGATTTCGCTGCTCGTTGGATACTGCCTGAACTGCTGTGCTCTTCCAGCACCGCTAATCCAGTATTTGCTTTCCAGCATCTGCAGTCATTGTTTTTACCTTAGAGAAAGTTAGATACAGGGGAAGAGGTTACCAGGAAGGACAGCAATGTGACAAAGCAATAGGTGGATGGGATTCTGATCCCTGGTAAAGATGCCACACCAGCCTCAGACAGCGAATAAAAGCATAGCACAGTACAACAGGATCTTGACCAGATGAGCCGTTGGGCTGAGAAGTGGCAGGTGGAGTTTAATTCAGATAAATGTGAGGTGCTGCATTTTGGGAAAGCAAATCTTAGCAGGACTTATTCACTAAATGGTAATATCCTAGGGACTGGTGCTGAGCAAAGAGACCTTGGAGTGCAGGTTCATAGCTCCTTGAAAGTGGAGTCGCAGGTAGATGGGATAGTGAAGGCGGCGTTTGGTATGCTTTCTTTTATTGGTCAGAGTATTGAGTACAGGAGTTGGGAGGTCATGTTGCGGCTGTACAGGACATTGGTTAGGCCACTGTTGGAATGTTGCGTGCAATTCTGATCTCCTTCCAATCGGAAAGATGTTGTGAAACTTGAAAGAGTTCAGAAAGTATTTACAAGGATATCACCAGGGTTGGAGGGTTTGAGCTGTAGGGAGAGGCTGAACAGGCTGGGGCTGTTTTCCCTGGACCGTCTGAGGCTGTGGGGTGACCTTATAGAGGTTTATAAAGTTATGAGGGACATGGATGGGATAAATAAGCAAAGTCTTTTCCCTGAGGTCAGGGAATCCAGAACTAGAGGGCATAGGTTTAGGGTGAGAGGGGAAAGATATAAAAGAGACCTAAGGGGCAACTTTTTCACGCAGACGGTGGTATGGGTATGGAAAGAGCTGCCAGAGGAAGTGGTGGAGGCTGATACAATTGCAACATTTAAAAGGAATCTGGATGCGTATATGAATGGGAAGGGTTTGGAGGGATATGGGCTGGGTGCTGGCGGTTGGGATATCTGGTTGGCATGGACGGGTTGGACTATAGGGTCTGTTTCCATGCTGTACATCTCTATGACTCCATAAGTACTGTAAGTGAAAGTGTCCCATCAGCAGGACGGTGGCTAACTGACTCCATTCCTCCGAGCCAAGGGACTACATAATTAAAGTTTGCGAAATACAATCAATGACGGTTCTTACATCCAGCACTCCCCACAGTGGAGAAAGCCCACTATCTGCGTGACAGGGAGGGTGCCGGGAGTGGGTGGGGCCTCAGCTCCTATTGACAGAGACTGGGGGAGATGGATGTGGGACTGAGCCCAGGGGGAGGGGACAACCTGGGAGACAAGGAGTCATCGGTTTGAGGGGGACCAGAGAGGTAAAAACAGCTCCTAGATACCGAAATTGTCTGAATTTCTATCCTGTACTGACAGTGATGTCTTTTATAAACTCCTTTTACAGGCGATCAGGAAAGGGAATTCAAACCAGGTATCGGCGACAACGCTCACTTAATCGGGAGCTGGAAGTTATCGGTCTTTCCCTGTGAAAGGAGAAATGTTACAAATCAAATGCACAGGCGATTAAAAAGCTTTGCACCCTTCACAGCCGAGAGGATTTACATGTCATAGATTTACAGAGGTTCAGAGCACAGGGTCTGTACCACTCAAAACCAGCAACCTAACTGCCTAATCGAATTTTCCAGCACTTAGCCCAGAACCTTGTAAGCCTTGGCATCCCAACTGTACTTCTAAATACATCGTGAAGATTTCTGTCTCTATTGCCCCAAAAAACCATGAGTTCAAGATTCCCACCACCTTGTGGACTTGCTTTGTGTGTGGACAAGGCTTGAGGACAAAGCTCATCAAACCTGGAGGCAGACAATGATGCCAGCACCACGGGGAAACCATATAAATGTGGAGATTGTGGAAAGGCATTCAAATATCCATCCCTGCTGGAAATTCATCGCCGGAGTCACACTGGAGAGAAGCCGTTCACCTGCTCCCAGTGTGGGAAAGGATTCACTCAGTCAACAACTCTGCTGAGACACCAGCGGTTTCACACAGGTGAGAGACCCTTCGTGTGTTGTGCCTGTGGGAAAGGATTCACTCAGTCTTCTGAGCTACTGGTACACCAGAGGGTTCACACCGGGGAGAAGCCATTCACATGCTCCAGTTGTGGCAGGGGATTTACTCAACTGTCCCAGCTACTGACCCATCAGCGCGTTCATACCGGAGAGAGGCCGTTTGCTTGTTCTATATGTGAAAAAAGATTCACTAATTCATCCAACCTTCTGACACACTGCCGAGTTCACACTGGGGAGAGGCCTTTCATCTGCCCTGTGTGTCAGAAAGGGTTCACAACTTCATCCAATCTTCTGACACACCAGCGGCTTCACACTGGGGAGCGGCCCTTCACCTGTTCGACCTGTGCAAGGAGATTTAGTCAGCTTGCCCACCTGCTGACACATCAGCAAGTTCACACATGACTGCAGAGGTTGGGAATCTTCTATCATTCCGACTGTCTTTCACATTGGGATGGACGTTGTGACAGTAACGGCTTCTTTCTGCTGATGTTACACACCTTATCACTGGATCCGAGTTAAGTTGAAGATTCTGGGTATGCCACTCATTGCTTTCTGAGATTTGTGATGCCCCTGCACAAATCGGATAATATCCCCGATTTCAGAAAATCACAACAGAAATGAGTTTGCCACGATTAGTATTCTGCTTCATACCTAAACTGGCCGCGGTAAAAATTGAAATTTCGAGTTCAAACAGTTTCCCTAAATTATCATCTCCAATTGGAAGGTGCTGATGAATTCTTACTGACCTGCAGATCCCACACATTGCCTAGAAACATGGGAATGGGACCCATGGATTTCATTGGAAAGGAGGGATTCACTGACAGTGACTGTGGGACTGGTTTATATCAGACAGGAGGGGATTGGTATCAGTGACTGTGAGACTGGTTTATATCAGACAGGAGGGGATTAGTGTCAGTGACTGTGGGACTGGTTTATATCAGACAGGAGGGGATTAGTGTCAGTGACTGTGAGACTGGTTTATATCAGACAGGAGGGGATTGGTGTCAGTGACTGTGAGACTGGTTTATATCAGACAGGAGGGGATTGGTATCAGTGACTGTGAGACTGGTTTATATCAGACAGGAGGGGATTGGTGTCAGTGACTGTGAGACTGGTTTATATCAGACAGGAGGGGATTGGTGTCAGTGACTGTGAGACTGGTTTATATCAGACAGGAGGGGATTAGTGTCAGTGACTGTGGGACTGGTTTATATCAGACAGGAGGGGATTAGTGTCAGTGACTGTGAGACTGGTTTATATCAGACAGGAGGGGATTGGTGTCAGTGACTGTGAGACTGGTTTATATCAGACAGGAGGGGATTGGTATCAGTGACTGTGGGACGGGTTTATATCAGACAGGAGGGGATTAGTGTCAGTGGCTGGTTTTTTTATATGTCAGAATGATCCTTTCACCTGTGAATGTGTTTGATTTATATTAGACAGGAGCAGATTAATGACGGTGATATCAACCTTTTTCATGTTCTGACTGGGATAAGCTTTGAAAGGAAATTGGACATACTGACCCACCAATGTCCTCACATGGAGAGAAACCATTCATATGCTACTTGTGTGGGATAGGATTCACTCAGTCATCTAATCTTCTGACACTCCTGCAAGTTCTTATTCAGTTGCTGCGTATGTGGGAAGGGATTCTCTCATTCATCGATTGTGCTGAAACACCAGCTATTTCAGTCTGAGGAGAGACCGTTCTCCTCCTCCGACTGTGGGAAGGGTTTCACTCCATATTCCCATTTATTGAGGCAGCAGCAAGATCACATTGGCGAGAGGCCATTCACTTGGACCTTGTGTTGGAAGAAAGTCATGAACACTTCCCACAGTCTTGAGACACCGTTGGGTTCACAAAGTGACTGTAAAAGTTGGTATGGTAGTAAAATATTCGAAAGGTCATTGCATAGTAATAGGCCATTCAAGCGATGGTAGTCTGCTCTGAGAAGAACTATCTCCACCTTGCCCCCATTCCTTTCCCAATTTCTATCTCCACAGCCTTGCAGGTTCCAGTGCTTCGGGAGCAGATCCAGGTTCCTTTTTTACATGAGCTTCTGCCTCAATCTTGGTAGTGAATTCCAGTAAGCCCCCATTCTCTGGGTAAAAAACATCTCCCTCAAAGTTTGGATTCTGCTCTTAATCGTACCCAGGACTGGACGTTGTTCATTATATCAATCAGATGTTGTTTCTGCTGATGTTTCATATACTGGATAAATGTCAAATGAAGCTGTTTTCTGTACGTTGTGTGGAGAAGTTTTTTATAATCAAAATGAAATTAATTAATATTCCTTTCACAAATTTTCTGTTTCTGGATTTTTTTCTTCGCTATTAAATTAAGATTTGTATTTCCGGAGGACCTTTGTTACTTCAGGAGCTGCCAAACTATGGAGGGAATGTGGCAATATGCATGTGCACAGCAAGATCACCGACAGCAATGTGAGAGTGCCCCGGTAATCTGAGTGATGTTGATCGAAGGAAGGATATCAATTCAGACTCTGGGGACAGTGGGAGTGTTCTTTGAAATAGCACTGGAGGATTTTGTTTAAAAACCCTCATGAATGGCGAGGCGATATCCACAGGGACTTACTAACACCACGAGAAATTTTATATCAGACATCTACTTTCCATTCCTACTTACCTCGCTTCGCTGTTTTCTTGACCAATCCTCTGAGTCTCCTCAAATTCCAATTTGTTACCGGACTTCTTTGGATTGGCGAGACCTTTTAAGCAATGTTTCTGCACTTCTGCGTCCCCGAGGACCTCCCTCACTCAACAGAATTTAATCCGAATTATCAGCAAAATGCTTATCTCTTTTTGTGGGTGGCCAGCCCTTAGTCAGGCTCGGGAGGGACCCAATGGACCGAGAAGCACCCTTAGGCTGGTGCCTCCTTTCTGTAGATCTCTTTCCAATCCTGCTCATTGTGCCAGTTCTATTGTGGTTGATAGCACCTTTTTAGGTATGACCAGGAGACGCAGAGAATTCCTCAAGATGATAAGCCTTTATTTGCAAACAAATGCTGTGGTCATCAGTCAACCCCAAAAGCCTGCGAACAGCGAGCGTATTCTAATGTTTATGTTGTTCTCAAGGCCACACCTCTTCCAGCACCACTAATCCAGAATCTGGTTTCCAGCATCTGCAGTCATTGTTTTTACCACACCCTATCCCTGTTACATTAGCATAACCAATCGCACTAAGCCTACATTATATCCCCTTAAACAATCAGACTCTGCCACAAATGTCTTCTGGATTGCTGCAGCGCTTCACTTTGGGCTGTGGTCAGCTTTCTTCACCTTTTATCACCTCACAGGCTGTAGTCACACAAGGCTGACTCGAGCACGCAACCCAGACCTTACACTTATGCAACGTCCCAGCATGTATTGCTCTGTAGTTATATATTCATATTCATCATAAAACCAGCAGCACAGAAAAAGATTTATCTTGTGCAGTAGTCTGTGAAAATTCGAGAGAGCAAGAGTTATTTAAAGTAAAAATTAACAACCTTATTTCTTAACGCATACCAGATAATAATTAACTAACAACAATTTACAACTCCTTCCTCAAACCTATCTTTTACCTTCCCTTTTATAATGCTAGTCCGATAAACCTCCCCCCTTGACTAAGCTTTACCAAATATTCAAGTTTTCAAAACCAGCCAGCTGTTGAATTTTCTATTTGGGTCTTCCTATGTCTTTTTTTTTGTGGTGTAGCAGTTCTCCTCCCAACTGTTCAATTTTCACCAGTCTTATACTCCCAAAGCATTGGATTGTGTTGTTGGCCTTTGAGATTGTCAATATACTAAATTCAAACTTGTTTAGAGTTTGATATTTTCCGTGGTATAACTTAAATTGATTGGCTAAATTCGAATGTTTTTGTCTCCAGGCAACCAGCTACCCTAACTGCTGGACCACGTGTTACATTGTATCTTATTCAGAACACCTAGTGCTGTCAGGTAGTTCTGCTAGTTTTTAACTCTTAAAGGTACAGTACACCGCCATCTTCATAAAACCAATAATTTGCCACTCCCCTAGCCAAGCTATTCCAGTACAATTGCAACACAGTTATCTACCAGACAATGTGAAAAATTGCCCAAATATTTCTAGTAAATAACAAGCAGGACACATCCAAGATGGCCAATTACCACCCCATGGGTCTGCACTTGATCATTGGTTAAGTAATGGAAGGTGTCATCAACCGTGCTATCAAAAACCACCAGTGATGCCCAGTTTGGGTTTTGCCTTGGCCACTCAGCTCCTGACTTCATTACAGCCTTGCTCCAAACGTGAGTGAAAGACCACAACTCCAGAGGTGAGGTGAGAGTGACAACTCTGGATATCCAGGCTGTATTGGACTGCGAGTGGCAGCAAGGAGCCTGAGAAAAGCTGGAGTCAATGGGTATCAGGGAAAATCTCAGCAATGATTAGAGTCATACCTGACATCTAACAAGATGGTCAGGGTTGTTGGACATCACTCATCTTATCACCAGGATATCTCTACAGGACTTTGACAGAATAATATTCTGCACCCATCTTCAGCTGCACCATCGATACCTTCCCTTTCTTGTAAAGTCAGAAGTGGGGATATTTGCCAATGATCGCACAATGCTCATCACCATTTGTGTGTGCTCGCAGATTGAAGCAGGCCATGTCCAAATGCAGCAAGATCTTGACAATATCCAGATGTGGGATGGCAAGTGGCAAGTAACATTCTCACCACATGAATGCCAGGCAATAAACACCACAAGCAAGATACAATCTAACTATCGGTATTTGTCATTCAGCAATATTACCATCACTGATTTTCCCCATAATATACATCCTGAGAGCTAACAGTGATCATAACCTCAACTGTACTCATCATCTAAATGCAGCGGCTGCACATTTACAAACCACAAGTCAGGAGTGTGATGGAATACTCCCTACATGCCTGAACGAGTACAGCCCAATGACATTTAAGAAGCTTGACAGCATGCAGCATAAGCAGCCTACTGGACTAGCACTTCATCCACAAATGTTCACTCCCTTCACCAGCGATGCTCATTCGCAGCACTGTACATTATCCAGAAGATGCACTGCAGAAATTCTCCAAATGTCCTCAGAGAACACCTTCCAAATCCCCTACCACTTCCATCGAGTAGGACAAGGGCAGCAGATATATGGACCACCACCACCTTCAAATTCCCTCCAAGCCACTCGCCATCTTGTTTTGGAAATATATCACAACACTGGGATATAGTCCAACAGGTTTATTTGGAAGCACTAGCTTTTGGAGCGTTGCTACTTCAGCAGGTGGTGATCATGAGATGAAGGAGCAGTGCTCCAAAAGTTAGTGCTTCCAAATAAACCTGTTGGACTATAACCTGGTGTTGTGTAATTTTTAACTTTGTCCACCCCAGTCCAACACTGACCCCTCCACATCTTGGAAAACTGTCACCAGTCCTTTAGCGTCTGATTCAAAATCCTGGAATTCTCTCCCTAATGACATTGTGGCTCAACCCACAGTAGGTGGACTGCAGAGGCTAAAGAAGACAGATCCCCATTATCTACGCAAGGGCAACTAGGGACGGAGAATAAAAACGCATTCTGGCCAGCCAGTGATGCCAATATCCCACATAATGAACAAATAAACAAAAGCTCCGGAAATACTGCTCTTTCAGCAGATTGTGAATGGGAAGACTATACTTTGGAGATCGTGTCCTTGTAACTCAGAAAAGGTAGCAGTGCGTCGGTTTGGAGTAAGAGCAATTGTGCAGTAAGACTTGTGGTATGGTGGATGCACCTTCATAACATCACATAGTGGGACAGGTTAAATGAAAGGTTCAGTATGTGATCGATGTTAAACATATCATGATCTTTGACTTTACCTCGGCTCAGCTACTTCTAAAGAAATCTCATCCTTCCCACTGTCAAGTGCACACTTGACAATTCTCCAAAATGGTATTTCTGAAAGAGGTTCAGATAGTGAAAACCATGCTGCTACTGTCAGGACGTGCACCACTCTACTTTGATTGTTATCACCTTTGACCTTGACTGAGAAAGAACCCCAATGGGGCAGTACCTTCAGCTGGAAATGTGCATGCTTGTTCTGTAGTTCGAAATGAGATAACAAGAATCCAGAGAAAGTATATTCCTGTCAGGGTGAAAGGGAAGTCTGGTAGGTATAGGGAATGCTGGATGAATAAAGAAATTGAGGGCTTGGTTAAGAAAAAGAAGGAAGCATATGTCAGGTATAGACAGGATAGATCGAGTGAATCCTTAGAAGAGTATAAAGAAAATAGGAGTATATTTAAGAGGGAAATCAGGAGGGCAAAATGGGGACATGAGATAGCTTTGGCAAATAGAATTAAGGAGAATCCAAAGGGTATTACAAATATATTAAGGACAAAAGGGTAACTAGGGAGAAAATAGGGCCCCTCAAGAATCAGCAAGGCAGCCTTTGTGTGGCGCCACATAAAATGGGGGAGATACTAAAGGAATATTTTGCATCAGTATTTACTGTGGAAAAGGATATGGAAGATACAGACTGTAGGGAAATAGATGGTGACATCTTGCAAAATGTCCAGATTACAGAAGAGGAAGTGCTGGATGTCTTGAAACGGTTAAAGATGGATAAATCCCCAGGACCTGATCATGTGTACCTGTGGGAAGCTAAAGAAGTGATTGCTGGGCCTCTTGCTGAGATATTTGTATCACTGATAGTCACAGGTGAGGTGCCAGAAGACTGGAGGTTGGCAAACGTGGTGCCACTGTTTAAGAAGGGTGGTAAAGACAAGCCAGGATACTATAGACCGGTGAGCCTGACCTCAGTGGTGGGCAAGTTGTTGGAGGGAATCCTGAGGGACAGGATGTGCATGTATTTGGAAAGGCAAGTACTGATTTGGGATAGTCAACATGGCTTTGTGTGTGGGAAATCATGTCTCAAAAACTTGATCGAGTTGTTTTTAAGAAGTAACAAAAAAGATTGATGAGGGCAGAGCAGTAGATGTGATCTATATGGACTTCAGTAAGGCGTTCGACAAGGTTCCCCATGGCAGACTGATTAGCAAGGTTAGATCTCATGGAATACAGGGAGAACTAGCCATTTGGATGCAGAACTGGCTCAAAGGTAGAAGACAGAGGGTGGTGGTGGAGGGTTGTTTTTCAGACTGGAGGCCTGTGACCAGTGGAGTGCCACAAGGATCGGTGCTGGGTCCTCTACCTTTTTTCATTTACATAAATGATTTGGATACGATCATAAGAGGTACAGTTAGTAAGTTTGCAGATGACAGCGAAATTGGAGGTGTAGTGGACAGCGAAGAGGGTTACCTCAGATTGCACCAGGATCTGGACCAGATGGGCCAATGGGCTGAGAAGTGACAGATGGAGCTTAATTCAAATAAATGCGAGGTGCTGCATTTTGGGAAGGCAAATCTTAGCAAGACTTATACATTTAATTCGATTACATTACAGTGTGGAAACAGGCCCTTCAGCCCAACAAGTCCACACCGACGCGCAACCCACCCATACCTCTACATTTACCGCTTACCTAACACTATAAGCATGGCCAAATCACCTGACCGGCACATCTTTGGACTGTGGGAGGAAACTGGAGCACCTGGAGGAAACCCATGCAGACACGGGGAGAACGTGCAAACTCCACACAGTCAGTCACCTGAGGCGGGAATTGAACCCAGGTCTCTGGCCCTGCGAGGCATCAGCGCTAACCACTGTGCCACCGTGCCGCCCACTAATGGTAAGGTCCTAGGGAGTGTTGCTGAACAAAGAGACCTTGCAGTGCAGGTTCATAGCTCCTTGAAAGTGGAGTCGCAGGTAGATAGGATAGTGAAGAAGGTGTTTGGTATGCTTTTCTTTATCGGTCAGAGTACTGAGTACAGGAGTTGGGAGGTCATGTTGCAGCTGTATAGGAATTTGGTTAGGCCACTGTTGGAATATTGCGTGCAATTCTGGTCTCTTTCCTATTGGAAAGATGTTGTGAAACTTGAAAGGGTTCAGAAAAGATTTACAAGGATGTTGCCAGGGTTGGAGGAACTGAGCTACAGGGAGAGGCTGAACAGGCTGGGGCTGTTTTCCCTGGAGCGTCTGAGACTGAGGAGTGACCTGATAGAGATTTGCAAAAGTATGAGGGGCATGGATAGGATAAAGAGACAAAGTCTTTTCCCTGGGGTCGGGGAGTCCAGAACTAGAGGGCATACGTTTAGGGTGAGAGGGGAAAGATATAAAAGAGACCTAAGGGGCAACTTTTTCATGCAGAGGGTGGTACGTGTGTGGAATGATCTGCCAGAGCATGTGGTGGAGGCTGGTACAATTGCAATATTGAAGAGGCATTTGGTTAGATATATGAATAGGAAAAGTTTGGAGGGATATCGGCCGGGTGCTGGCAGCTGGGACTAGATTGGGTTGGGATGTCTGGTCAGCATGGACGGGTTGGACTGTAGGGTCTGTTTCCATGCTTTACATCTCTATGACACTATGTCTCTATCTCAATGTCTTATGCCTCGATTTACCTGAGTTTCTAGGCGCAGAAGAGACAGCCCTGAGTCGCTCCACGGTCAAACTTTGATGGGATTCATATCCTCATAATGTGATGATCTCGAGGTAAGCTTTCATTGAGTTTCCTGTTCGAAAATTCCGGCTGCTTACCATCCCATTTACAGAGTTTCGGAACGAGAATCCCTCACTCTCAGTACAGGATAGGAACTCAGAAGGGACATATATCTTTTCTTTTGATTTGAATTTGCTATGTTTAAATCATGCCATCTGTCCCCTTGTCAAAGGAAAGCTGTGTGTGCTTCCTGCTGAACAGTGTCCCCTCTAAATATGGTTGTCGTGCCGAACATTGTCCCAACAAAGATAATGGGCTATCAGCAAAACAATGCAAAACAAAAAGCAGATGTTGGAGATTTCAACCACAAATAGAGCTTTCTCAGAAAATTCGGCAGGCCAGCTGCGGGAAGAAAGCAAACTTAACATTTCAATCCCAGTGTCTGATGAAAAGATCATTAACTTTTTTTTCTCTTGGGGACTGATATTGATAGAGCTGCTGACTTTTGCCAGAGATTTCTGTATTTGTTCCCGGCCTACCCTCCTGTGGACAGCAGCCCTTATTGCCTTTGCCACATGCAGAGATCAGGTAGTTTCTAATTGCCACACTACAAACCAATTGACTCCCATAGTTAACTCGACTATAAAGCCTCAAACCCAGCTTACTGTAATGACTCTATTCCCTTTTCATCTCTTCCGATGATGCCAATTTAGAAAGGGTGCCTGTGAAATGTCCATGTTCTTCCTTAATTGTGGATTGTCCAGCATCATAGAAAACAGCGCCCTCAACCAGGCCCGGGTCACCTCCAGCACTTCAGGCCTCACTCCCTGTTCTCATGGTTTCCATCACCCTCATCCAGCATCCTGTCAGTATTCACATCCAATTCATCATTAACCGCCATTTGTACCACCTTCAGCGACATTCCACCTGGAGACATATGTTCCCCTCCCGTCCACTGTCAGCCTTCTGCAAGGATCGTCCCAACTAGCATAGCCTGATCCCCTCCTCCTTCACTCTCAAATGCCCTCCAATGCCCTATGGCAACTTCCCCTGCAACAGCAGAGGGAGGAACATTTGCCTGTTTACGTCCATCCTCCTCAGAATCCAAGGGCCCAGACGCGCAATCTCGGTGAAATAACGTTTTGTCTGCACTTTACTCAACCGAATCTGTTGCATTTGCTGTTCACAATGTGGCCTCCTAAACAGTGGGGAAAACGAAGTGGAGACTACTCTGTCCGCTAGAAGATCCCGAATTTCCAGTTGCCTGCCACTGTGATGCACTATCGTGTTCCCAGGCCAATATCTCTGTCTGCGGCTTGGTGCAATGCTCATCCTCATGTCAGTGCAAAGTTAAGAGCAGCACCTCACCCTCCACTTGGGAACCCTGCAGCCTTCTGGACTCAATGTTGAACTCAACAATTTTCAGGCTTGAGAAACCTTCACATGTGCTTACCCCAGACTATATCTGCTCGGGTTGTCATTACATAGCAAACGAGAAAATTGAGGAAGCTGAAAATCGGATTTTATTCCCTACAGCGTGGAAACAGGCCTTCGCCCCAACGAGTCCACACCGACACTCCAAAGAGTAACCCACCCAGGCCCATTCCCCTAACTTCCCCTAACTATTGTACCTAACACTTTAGGCAATCATGACAATTCACCCTCATCTGCACATCTTTGGATTATGGGAGGAAACCTGAGCACCCAGAGGAAACCCGCGCAGACAGAGGAGGCAAATGTGCAAACTCCACACAGTCGCTCGAGGCTGGAAGCGAACCAGGTTCCCTGACACCTTGAGCCATCATGACACTCCATAAAAATGAAAGTTGCTGAAAAAGCTCAGCGGGTCTGGCTGCATCTGTGAAGAGAATTCAAAGTTAATGTTTCGAGTCCCGTGATACTTCCTCAGACCTGATTCCCTTCACAGATGCTGCCAGACCTGTTGTGCTTTTCCATCAACGTTATGTTCTTGTTGGTGTTGTTATCACACAGTCTGCTCTAACATACCGCTCATCGTCAGGCACGAATTCGCCTCGCATTTAGACAGGGTGGTGGAGAATGTGCTTATCACGTGTGTCTTCATTTGTCAATGCATTGAGTATAAGTCTTGCGTTGTTAAATTTTGGATGTAGAAGACCTTGCTTAGGCCTTTTTTTGGAATACAGTGTAAAATTTTGTTCGCCATTTTGAAAGTTTATGTCGTTGAACTTGAGAGCTGCAGAAAAAAAAGGGAATATTGCTGGGGTTGAAGGGTTTCAGCTTTCGGAAGAGGCTAAATAGATTGGGCCTTTCCCACCGGAGTGTTGAAGGCCGAGGGGTGACATAGAGTCATAGACGTGTACAGCTTGGAAACAGACCCTTTGGTCTAACCCGTCCATGCCGACCAGATATCCCAACTCAATCTAGTCCCATGATAGACGTTTATAAAGTCATGAGAGCCCTGCATATGGTAAATGAACAGTCTTTCCCCCCAGGGTCGGGGAGTTAAAAAGTAAAGGGCATAGATTAGGATGAGGGAGAAATATTTAAAAGAGACCTGAGGGGAAACTTTCTCAAGCGCAGAGTGGTGTATATAAGGAATCAGCTGCTCGAGGAAGTCGTGGAGGCGGGTATAATTACAACGTGTAAAAGATGTCCAGGTGTGTGCAGCTATACGAAGGGATTAGAGGGATATGAGCCAAATCTTGGCAAATGGGACTACATTAAATTAGGATATCTGGTCTGCGTGGACAGTTTAAACTAAAGGGTCTGTTTCCGTGTTCATTCATCAGGTTCGGTGAGCCTTTTGCAGAACGTATGCGTACTCGAAAAAAGTTGGATTTCGTGCAGAACATAATGTGGTGGGAATGGCAAAGGAGTGAACAGTCAGTGGAGATTGAGACTAAAGGGAGAGATGAGAGAAATAAGGAGTTAAAACATCAGAGTGGGAGATTGAACTAAAGGGTCTGTTTCCGTGTTCCGTGAGTGTAACATTGTTGAACAGACACCTCTGAGGCTTGGTATTTCTGGTCTGGATATATGTCTCTCTCCCAGGGGCAGGATCAAGAGAATGAAAACCCAAACCGAATTGACTCTTGTGATCCACAATTAACCCAGGAGTCTGCATATATGCAGAAACTGCTCTGAAGACAGAAATCATCACTCTGGGCGGGCAAACGATTTGAAGTTCACCCAGACTCGTTTTAGCCAAATGCCACCACTCAGAACTGCAGAAGAGAAACACCAGCCTTGATATATAACTGGATTTCTCTTCACATGTACTACCATGCTTGTTCGGTTGCATCAGTATTCTCAGTCTGTTTCGGTTTTCAGTCGCTGTAGTACTTTGTTTTTCTTTTCATACAGTTTCATTTTTGTTTGCCTAGCCTGTAGATGTGCTTAAAATTATCTAGGAGTGCATGAATTCCACCTTTTTCAACGCCAGGTGAACACCAGCACGATCATTCCTTTCTGCTGGTTGAAGTGCACATAGACTACAGTCATGTGTCTTTACTCTCATGTGATTGGGCCATGGAAGTCAAGAATGAATCGGAGAACTATTTCAGGCCTGTCTTCTGAAAGCTTTTTCCATGGTACTGCAGCTGCTATGGTTTAATTTATAATAGAAACACTTCGATACTAAAGAAAGACGAATGGCTGCCCAACTGAGTGATTTAGCCAGTTTGCAGGTTTCAAGGTGGAAACTTTTTCGTGACTGATTGAAGGGAAAGATCAGGCTTCAATTGTTAATCCAGTGAACCAGCTGCCTAAATGGGATCAGACGTATTTCCCATTAGGTCCATTCCCTCTTGGATTGCTCGAAGGAGGCAAGTAATGGGAGAATTACTTAAGTAGTATCACATGAATGAGTGGACCCTCGTGTCGATCAATTTCCGATCAGCTGTCCATTATACTGCGATCAGCAGCTCAGAACGCTTCGTGAGTCTCTTCAGAAAAATTATTGTTCCGCATCCTTGAAATCGCGTGCAGTGCTTTCACCAAGCAGCATTTGCTTTGTAGGTGTAAAATGAATTTACAATATTTACCAATGGTGACCCCTCTACCCTCTACTTTGCTGTTAGGAGCTCCCTCATCTAGAAACCGTGGTGGTTTTGAAGTCTGTCAAATATCATTATTCACAAGTCGTAGATTTTCTACTGTGAAACTTGTGATTGATAAAAGAACTTGAATACATTTTGAAATGAATGGGAAATCCATGTAGTTTACCGTGCACCTGACATCAAAGAAAATATTGTTTAAATGAAGTCCTTCACAAAAATGTAAAAACTGTGAATAAAATCAGATTGAACAAAAGGAAAAAAAATGCATTCATAATTGCAGTTAAAACCTGAACATTTTCCCCATCAAAATTCGTTCCTTTGACTCAGAGATAAACATTTCTTTTCCCCAGAGGAATGCAAAATTGACACGAAATAGAAATATAATCAAAATTATCACTCGCTCTAGAAAGATAGCTCCCTCCTTGAGGAAACAGACAGTGTCTTTATTGGTGACCTCAATAATCCTGTTCCTTACTCTGGACAGAAAGAATTTGGAATGGCCGTGGGAGCGAATTTGGAAATATTATCAACACAAGCCCACTTAATCAGATCGATGAGTTTTGAGAACCAGTCTTCTAGAGACTTCCAGGTTTGAAACAGTATCAGTGAAACCATGGCTGGAACCAACACTGCACAGTTCCACCATTGCTTTCAAATCAGCCCGATGATGCAAACAAGGATTGGATCATGACATGAAGCAGGAAAGGTGTTCTGCCGACTCTCACGAAAACCTGTCTGGACAAATTGAAGAAAGCAGGAATGTACAGCATATGTACCTTCACTAAAAAAATCCGGGGAACTTTCGGTTTCCGAACTCAGCAGAAATGACCATTATTATTAGAGGAGGTGAGAAACGAGAGGCAGTCTCACATGCTAACACTCCTGCAGTTTGGAGAAATGAACAATGACGCGAAACTGTTGACAGGGGTGAGCATAATATTGAACATTCAACCGTAAACTCGGTCACAGTTGAAATGTCTACCAGGTCAGGTGTTAACAGCGTGTCCACATCGCTTGGCAAAAGGTCTGATAGCCTGTCCTTGCGTCATTTTGGAATACATTAATGACTATTTTACAGCTGGCCACAGGCAGACAATGCGTCCAAGATGGCACAAACATATTCCAATGTCACAATTAATGGTGCACTGCACATTACGGTTGGACGTCCAATTGTATAAATATAGTTACTTGCAGAAGAAGAGCTCTAAAACACCAGAGAAAAGGGAAGAGCTAGAAGGAGTATGTTAAACAAAGCAACCATCATGCCTGGGGGCGGACAGACACTGGAGCTAACAGGTAAAAACAATGACTGCAGATGCTGGAAACCAGATTCTGGATTAGTGGTGCTGGAAGAGCACAGCAGTTCAGGCAGCATCCAAAGAGCTTCGAAATCGACGTTTCGGGCAAAAGCCCTTCATCAGGAATAAAGGCAGTGAGCCTGAAGCGTGGAGAGATAAGCTAGAGGAGGGTGGGGGTGGGGAGAGAGTAGCACAGAGTACAATGGGTGAGTGGGGGAGGGGATGAAAGTGATAGGTCAGGGAGGAGAGGGTGAAGTGGAGAGGTGGAAAAGGAGATAGGCAGGTAGGACAAGTCCGGACAAGTCATGGGGACAGTGCAGAGCGGGAAGTTTGGAACTAGGGTGAGGTGAGGGAAGGGGAAATGAGGAAACTGTTGAAGTCCACATTGATGCCCTGGGGTTGAAGTGTTCCGAGGTGGAAGATGAGGCGTTCTTCCTCCAGGCGTCTGGTGGTGAGGGAGCGGCGGTGAAGGAGGCCCAGGACTTCCATGTCCTCGGCAGAGTGGGAGGGGGAGTTGAAATGTTGGGCCACGGGGCGGTGTTCTTGATTGGTGTGGGTGTGCCGGAGATGTTCCCTAAAGCGCTCTGCTAGGAGGCGCCCAGTCTCCCCAGTGTAGAGGAGACTGCATCGGGAGAGACCACAGCTTCTTCGAGACAGGATTGCAATTTCTGTCAAGTTAGCTGAAATAATGTGTGAGACGGAATGAATAAGTTTCATACTATTAAAACGAGTACTTCAGACATTCTAGAACATTGTTTCCACTGCCAAAACAATTAATCATTTTACGATGTTTCGTGGAAATTTTCAGCATTTGGAACGTGGTTCTCATTTAGAAGTCAAGCATTAACCCACAGACAACTATCCCTGCATGTCAATTATTGATCAATATTTGAAATGAGGCAGATCAATGTTGCAGGAATTGAAGATTATTATTCGAAAGCTAACATTGCCGATTAAGCACTTAATGACTATCAAAAGAAATAGAGGACTACTCAATGTCTCAGACAAAAATGAAACAGCAAGAATGAAAGACAATGGGGTTGACCAAGTTTCCTGCTTTGGGTAATGACAGAACATTACCTAGAACTTCGACTGCTGCAAGGACGGGATAGTAAATCGCAAATACCAGACCGCTTGGTATTCCATGCATTTCTATCAGAAGATCCAACTGCTATCTCCATTTCACTGACAAATGGCCGAATTTATATCTTCTGAATGGCATTTGGGAATTAATTAAATTCTACGATCTGGTACATGTGTAATATCTATGGAAAACAAAAAGCAAATTAATGTTAATGTTGTGATGGGATGGCACTTCTTCCTTGTGACTTCATACTTTTGTTATAAGAAATATCCAGACAGCACTGCAATATTGTAATTACAGTTCTTTGTAAAAACTAAGACTCCCTAGACCTTAAAGTCATGCAAATGTGGCAGAGTTCAATTCTGACTGGGCTAAGAAATGTATATTGCCCGTGGGAAATAGAGCTAAACTCACAGACCTATTCTGTCAGTGTGATTATTCATCCAGTGTGACGATGATGTCCCTTCAAACAGGTGATAGTGTCCTTGCTTTCTTTCAACAGAATTCGGATTGGCAGATGTGTGGATATGCCTTGAAGTGGTTAACAGATGCTGTCCAAATCAACAATTAAAGGAAGCCATTACCCTGTGTCACTTCAATCTTCACAGAACCAAGATAATAATGGTTCAACCGTGTTTCGGGCAAGTTATCCCCAGGCAGGTAAAGGAATGATATAACAAAGATACAACGAAGTTTATACTAAACCGGCCCACTGTAAAACTTCCAGGGCAAATGCTGAATTGGTTGAAGACGAATTAAAATTTTCCCTAAACTACTCATAACTAATATTCCTGGAGCCGCTACAGTTGGAGTGAGATCAGAGCAAATCTCGTTTACTCAGTGCCACGAAATTCTTCAACGACAGGTACAGTGTGTGGTTAATAGTGAGTACACTTTCCTGTATTCTTTTTAGAAAAACACAAAACTTCTTCTTCTCAACGAGAAGTAAAGATCACTGTAGTTATTCGATCAATCGCTTCAGGCACTTGCCCACGGTTTTACGTAGAACGTAAAGACCCCTTTGTTCCTGAAAAATAAACCTCTCTCTCGCTCTTTATACGAATACTGTCAATGCAATGTTGGAATGGGGCTTGGTTCTGAGTAAACATTTCAGAACACTGTCCCCAACAAACAGTTCCATGACAGGGACAGCATAGTGTTAGATGCAGAATAAACTACTTTATAATATTATCATATGAAAGTAAAGTTCCTTATATTAGCTTTAACCAAAATTAGAGGCTCCACTACCTGTCACACAAACGTTTCCAGGACAGGAATGGCATAAAATACAGACCAAACCTCTCTCCAATCCTTCTAAGTGAAACTAAAGCGTCTCAACAATAGTAAAGTGATTTGGGGACAGGGTTTGGTGCTGAATAAATCTTTTGAATTGAAAATAACACTCACTCCACGCTGTTTCTTTTCCAAAATAAAAGGACATTTACAACACAGTGTTAGGTACAACGTCAAAATCTTGAAAATTGTGACACAGGAAAAGCACAGCAGTTCAAGTATCATCCAAGGAAGCAGGAGAGTTGATACCAACTTTCCTCACTTTCTCACAGAGTCAATCTCCCTCTACACTGTGTCCAGCAAGCACTCACAGTGCAGATGCAGCGTTAGATTGGGTATGGAGTAAATCTCTCTCTACACTGTCCTCAGCAAACACTCTTAGGACAGGACAGTATGAGATCAGATGAAGATTAAATATCCTATATGCGGTTCCATCCAGCAGTCGCAATACTGAGACAGCTTCGGTTTGATGCCAAGTACAGCACCCCATTTGAACTGACAGTAAAGCTCATTCGATATTGTCCCCATGAAACTGTTCCACGACAGGGATAACAAGGGCTCAGAGACAGATTAAAGCTCTCTGCGCACTGTGTGTGTATCTTCGGGTGTTGGAGTCGGTCTCACAGTCTCTGTGTGGTTTTAATTGATGGAATGGCACTCTCTGCTGGGTTCCCACCGCCACTGCATAGGTGGAGTTGACAGTGTTGCGACAATTAAAATACCCATTAGATTTTCAGATCAATAGAATAGTGTAGTTCCCTAGGCTGTACAGATGTCTATGAATAATGGTATAGATTAATGCTCTAAGTTGTCCCCATGCTGGACAGTGCTGTCTGTGCAATGTTTCACTTTAGATCAATTGTTGGGTTAGAATGAACAAAATCTAGCCTCCTCTTTGCAGTACTTCCTGCTTGACTCATGTCTCAGTGTTCCTCTACGGGAGGTTTAACAGGCTGAATGTTCATCTGTAACAGACATCAGTGGCTAACTGGCCTCCTTTTGTTCCTCCGTAATGGACTCGAGAGATGGAATGGCCTACTCCTTTTGCTCTGTAACATTCTGGAGAGGCGGAATGACATCTTCCTGTTCCTGTTTAACAGACTCAAGTGGTTGAATGACCTCCTCCTCTTCCTTTCTTACCAGTTCGATAAGCTGAATGGCCTCCTCTTGTTCGCGAATAACAGTCTCATGAGGCTGAGTGATCGACTCTTTTTCTTATGTATCAAGTTGATACATAAAATAACATAGCAAAACGTGGATTATGAGCAGCGCCCAAACTACATTCAATGGAGCACCATACCCTCTCAGGTACAGAAACAAAAAAAAGCATATAGTCCTCGAGATGTGCTCTTATTTGCATACTGTGCAGGTGCAGTACCATTTCGAGTTGTTTAACTGATGCTCTTGGTAAAAATGTACCAAAAGTCCAGTGCTCCCACTGTTCAGTAGGTAAGACGCTTGCGTGGTCTAAATGACCCCCTCTTATCCTCAGTAATAAGCACATGGGATTGAAATGACTTCCCCACGTTGTTGTGTTATGGTCGCGATGCTGATTGATGTCTCCAAGCTTTTGAAAGCATTACATGTCATGACACTTAATCATATCAGCAGTATTATACAAAATCAATGAGTAGTGAATATTGCAGCACTGAATTATGCCCTCGGGAAATTTGCCCACCAGCAACTTTGCAAAGCTGGTTTATAACTTGAGGTTCTATCACAGTCTCCTTTACAAAAGCTTGGACCATGCAGTCCGCTACTGTAAGTCCCACATAAAAGGAGGAAACATTAAAATGATGCAAAGATTATGGTCCATCTCTTATGCATTTCCACTACCTCCTCACGTAGCAACCTTTATTCATTCATTTCTGTCCGAGTGAATTTTCATTTAAATTGTCATATAAAAAGTGCTTTATGGAAAGAGTTAAGTGAGCCTACTTGTTCAGTGACTGTGATTAATGTTCGTCTCCATGGAACCTAATTGGCCCAAAGGTGTGTTTACATTTTTTGTAATAAATTGAATCCTTCCAATACCTTATCCCATAGCATCGCTGGGATCATCAACTCCGACACTAAGGGAGAGGGAGAGATCTGAATCAGAGAAGAATCGATTGCAATGATAAAACAATGGATTTGAATCTGAGAACGGTCGCTAGGAATGTTACAATACCAGGAAAAAGTTTAGCCTGGGATGTTTGGGTTCTTTCTACATATTATGACCAGTTGTCACTATTGACACGGATCCAATTTGCAGTTAATGTAATTCAATATTTTTATTGTCCCATCCTAGCTATTGTTGGTGTCCCTGGTAAGTTATTATCTCTATTAAATATGTCTAACTGTATTACTGCTCAGTTATTCAGTTATTATCTCTATTAAATATGTCTAACTGTATTACTGCTCCTATTATTTTTTTCTCCTCCACTTGCTGCTGTTATTGTTCCAGATGAGATTATGAATCGATTTTTTTGACTCTACAACCGACATCGAACTCTATTAATGAACCTTTTCATTCACGGTTGTCGTAATCCTAAGCATTCCAATACCATGCTCACGTTACCTGATCTCCTGGGTGCGGAATGTCATTTTGGATGTTTTGGCACTCACTGTCCAAGTCTCTGATTGTCTGCAAATTTTCCTCTGAGGTCGTGAATTGCTTTGACTGTTCTTTTACAACTTAGTTAAACTGATCTATGCCTATTGCACATCGCCAGCCTCTGACAACTGCAGGTCGCAAAAGGCGTCAACCCTATTCTCCTTAATGTGTTTGATCTCAGTTTCATTAGAGTAGTGTGTGGTACTCTTACCCATTCCTGCTCTGTGTCTATCAGGGCATTTGTCAGAGTAGGTTTCCATGTCCACTTAATTTGTTATTGTACACGTGAACTTTGGGAGTAGAATGGGAGATAGAATTTCTGTTTAATACTTTAAAGTCACATACCCATTCAGTTAATTTCCATGTAAACTATGTGCCTTGTTAAGAACTGATCGTCACCCCAATCCAAGTATAATGTCTTCCTCCAGTATTTTTGCAACTGTGCCTGCTGAGCAGTCCCTGTAGGGGAAAGTTTCCACTTACCAAGTAAACCTGTCTATTACCACCTAGCGGTTCTGTTTTCCCTGTAATTGGACTGTGGTCCCGTAAAAGTCATCTGAAATTGTTCCCATGGACCCCTGGGTCTCAGCTGATGGCTCAATTTTATGTTGATTGCATTCGCTGGCTCAAAATGTTCGCAGACTCCACATACTTGACATACGTTGCCAGATTTCTCCATATTCCAGGATACCCCCAGCAACGAGTCATCTGATATAATGTTTTATCCCACCCGATATCGCCCATTCCGTGGTACATTGTTTTCTACTGTTTGTCTTGTACAGATCGATGCCAATGCCTGATCCTGCATCTTACAGACTCTGTATTGCCCTTTCAGTCTCGGTTCTTCTCCAAATACTTTCTCTTCCTTTGGGGCTTGTTCTTGTAGTACCTTAAAAATTTTCTCTCTTGCCTGTGTAACCACAACTGCTGCCAATTCCTGAAATGTCTGCACTGTTAAACTAAACGTCTTAGCTGCCTTACCTGCATACTCACTGTCCGTTAATGCGGGGTTTCCACTTTCTTGTGAGCTCCAATCTTAATTACTCCTGCTTTGCCTTTCCCTGAACTTCTTTCAACGACTTGTGCTCTCCTACCTGAGTTTAGCATCTCCCAGATGTCGCATGTCCAAACATTTCAGGACACTCAGAATATTTCTTTGATTCTAATAACTCCACCACACTGTCTCCATCTAATGGTTCATCAGGAATATTTCAACTCTCCACATCCTTAACTTCTCTCTCACACTCATGTTCACCTCCTTCCTTCAACATCAGTGTGCTAGATCCACTAAACCATCCTTGGCTACTTGTACATGATTTTCTTCAGGTAGTAACATTGTCTCCCATTTAGCTCTAGAGCTCTCTGATACTGCCCTTAAGTTTCTTGTCTCAAACAGAGTCATCAAACTATGTGCTGCGTGTAGGACATCTTGCCCCATTTGGCTAATAGTTTCGGAGACTTCAACTGACCAAAGCGGCACATCCCAAGGCCTGAGCACATTGGTGAAGTCCAAACACTACCTTCCTCTCTCAACGGAAGCATACTCTCCCAGTCTCCTACTATCACCTTGCCTTTGACAAATTGCGGCTTTAGAATATACTTTCTCATTGTCACGGAAAATGTGATAAAGCTTTGACCCGTCTGGCAGTCCTAAAGCCAAGTGGACACCACTGTTTGTGTTAAAGTCTGAAAGGTTTCCACACTTGTAGGAATTTTATTTATCGTCTGGAGATTTTTAATTTCTTGCCAATCCTCTTGTTTCTCCGCACATCTTCACCACATTATATCTTTTACTTGTCAGTTTATACTGTCCCTACCATTTGTTATTTTTAGCCAAGGCTGCCTCATCGTCTCAATGATTTGATGTTTCTTGCTTGGAATGGATTCCTGCTTTCCTTTGCGAATTAGCCCCCAAACCTTCTGCCATTTCTGCCCCATCATCTTCCCTACGAGCTTCTCCTTCCAATCGACACTGACCAGTTCCCTTTCCACAACCCTGTCACGCATTTGCAGTTACCCCAACTCAATAGTATTCTTCTCAAATTGCAGTTTGAAATCCATCATTCTGTGTTCACTGTCCCCGAGAAGTTCCTTCACCTTTCGTGTCCTCATGATGGCTGTCTCTTCGCACTTCACTTATTGCAGTATTATATTTTCCCTCGTGAGCTCTACCACAAGCTGCTTTTAAAAAAAATCCTAAGAATTCTATGAATTTTGTTCTTAACATCTGCTACGAACCTGATGTTCGTAGGCAACATCCATATTGAACTTCACATGATTATTGTAACGGTTCATTTAGTACATACTTTTTCTACGTCCTGCATTATTTTCTTACCCACTTCCTGACGACTGCACACTATTAGGCTCTGATTTACTTGGCGATTTCTCAATTCTACCCACACAATTTTGACGCCTTCCAGCTCATTTGCATATCCTAATGTTTGCAACAAGCTAAATCTATTCGTGTTTCTTTGATGCATACGGGTGGGGGCTGACAGGCATTCTACTGACCCAGGCTAACAGTTCCTAAGGTAAGATTGACACCCAACCTTCCTTGCGTGTACTGCTAACGTCATTGAACGACGTCCTCCTGCTGATTTAAATCCGTTTGAGGAACTAAATGGCCTCCCAAAGTTCCTGTGACACCTGGAATAGGGAAACAGTAGTCTACAGATTTCCTTGTGTTATAATCGTCATTAGCAACAATCCTTGATAATTCTTTCTTTGAAACTTCCTCACGGGGGCTGAACAGCTTTGTTGCTTTCCGTTAGAATTGGCCCAAAGGCTCCTGATTCTCCTCCTTTTCCTTTGTAATATGCCTTGGGGTAAGGTTTCGTCTTGCAAACCGTGTGCAACAGGTTTAACTGGCCTAATGACATCCTACACTTCGTGTGTAAAAGGATCAATATCTACTAAATGGTTGTCTTCTGTACATGAGCATTAGGCTTCATGCAGGGTATCACTGGACACTTCAAGATCTTCTATAAACGATTGATAGTATGACTGACCTGCATCTATTCTGATGTAACAAGCATCGGTGCAGAATGAACGCCTGTTGTTCATAAGTAAGGTTTTGAATGCCCTCCTCCTGTTCCTGTACAAGAGACTCTCGAGGGTGGATGACCTCATTGTCTTCCTGTTTGACAGGTTTGAGAGGGTGATTTGCCTCATCCTATTCCTGTAACAGTCAAGAACGGTCAAATGCACAATTTAGGACCTGCAATGGTTCCGGTCCCCTCACGTCTCAGCTACCATTCGGAAAGATCATGACTGATCTGACTGTAGTTGAATCGCAATTTCCTGTCTGATGCTTCAGAACAGTGTTGATAAAGCAGGTACAGGGGACAAAGCGGGATGATGAAAAAAAGGGAGGCAGCTAACATTAAAAGATAATGTGTTTCAGTGAGGATCGTATAAATGAAGACGTTAGAGTAGTGTCCACTTGCCTTCCAACAACTTTACTGAAGGCCTAAGTATAAAAGTTGGATACTTAACTTGAGGTGTGATTTTCCTTTTTTTTATGCTTAGGACGAAACTAGACAATGTCCCAATATGCAGGCTAGATGCAATCGTTGAAAGTGCACTGGCACAGCTTAGATCGTGGCATGGCCACTTCTGGAACACGCACCTCCAGTATTGTAGTTGGAATGTTGTCAAGACCTACAGCCATTGCAATATTCAGTGGCTTCAGCTTTTCCCTGACATTTCGTAACGTGAATCAAATTAATTGAAGACTGCCATCCTTGGTGAAGAGGTCCTCAGGAGAGGCTACTGTGGCTGATCAAATCAGTACTTCTCGTTGCTAACGGATGCAAATACTTTCACCTTGTCTGTGGAATAATATGGCGTATTCCCTCACCATTGAATCTGGAAATAGTTATGGAGCCGTGTCCTCCTGCTTTTGATCTAATTGTACACAACCATTCACAGCTGCATTCGACAGGATTTTAGATTTCAGACCTGGTCTCTTCTTTGAGTGATAACTGTGTTTACTGCAAGCTGCTTGCATTCCTAGCAACACCAATTGATACTTAATGGTTAGACATAACTGATTCTACGACTGTTGCACCTACGTCCCTTTACATTCAGATAGCATTAGGTCCCTGTCCTGTTGATAAATTTAGAGTTGGAATAAGCCTTGTCATGAGTTCACAAATTCTGATTGACGAGAGTTCTGCTGCTGCTAATGGGTGATTGAGCGTCATTTATATAATGTTCCTAGTTCTTTTCGAAGGCTATCCCAAGTTGCAGTAATTAGTACAACGAAACACGACGGAGGACGTGTTCAATATGATGGTGAGATTGCAACTCCACCTGGAGTGTGTGATGGGCACTTTACATATTGTGTTATGAAAAGATACACCTGAGACAAACAGATTGACCAGGATTCTTCCTTTTGTACGTTCAGTCATAACTTTTCAGTCTACCTGCTTTGTGTTCTCGGTCTTGGTCTGTTCATTTTCAGTGGCATTTTCAAGACACTGTTGGTGATGGACTTTGAAGTACCTCATCCAGATTGCATTCTGTGTCCTTTTCAATCTTAGGGAGTAGTTAGATATGACTGATTGGTCGTGAGGAGGGCATTAGATGTCTCTCAGCCTGATTTTTCCATGACCAAATTTGACCAGTGGCCATGAGATTTCTTGAGTTCTGGAGTCAACTTTGAAAGTTGGGGAAACCCCTTTCCCTAATATGCACCATTGTGCTGAAACCTCGGATTGGCCTGTCCTGCTGGAGGGTCAGGATATATCTAGAGATGTTTTTGGTGGTTTCTGTGGCATTGTCTTCTGGTATGCGTTTGTGAGTGTGACGGTGTAAGAACACAGAAACATAGGAACCAGCAGCAGGAGGAGACCATCTGGCCCTTCAAGCCCATTGTACAATTCAATTAGATCATTGCTGATTTTTCCATGCCCTCAGTTTCACTTACTATCGCCTTCACAATGACCCCGAATTCCTTGACTGTTCAAAAAATATATATCTTAGCTATAAAAATATGCATTGAGGAATCCTCAACTAATTCTTTGGGCACGGAATTCCACAGATTCACAATTCTTTGGCTGAAGAAGCTTCTCCTTGATTGAGTTCAAAATCTGCTGCCCATAATTTTGAGGCTATGCACTTTGGTTCTAGTTTCACCAGCCAGAGGGAAAAAAAACTTCCTTCTTCTATCTTATCTATTCCCTTCATAATTTTACGTGTTTCCATATGATGCCCCCGACTCATAATCCTAAATTCCAATGACTATACAGCCTGTCTACACAGTGTTTCCTAATAAGCCACTGTCCCAACTCCAGAGGTAACCTAATGATCTCCACTGCACCCAATCCACTGCCAGTACATCCTTTTCTCAAGTGTGGAGACAACAGCTGCACACAGTCCTACAGGTGTGGCTTCGGCAGCAACCTATACAGATTTAACAGAACATCACTGTTTTCTTAATCACTCCTTCTAGAAATGAACGACAAAATTTTATTTATTTTGTTAATTACCTGTTGCACATGCAAACTGATCTTCTGTGATTCATGCACAAACACACCGAGGGTCCTCTGCATATCAGCATGCTGCAATTTTATGCTTCAGTAATAATCATTTTATGCTATTCCTAACAAAATGAATGACTTCACATTTATGAACCTTGTGATCCATCTGACAGACCTCTGCACACTCATTTGACCAACTTACATCCCTCTGCAAATTTTCCTCTGCACACTTTGCTCTAACACTGATATTGGAGACATTCGCAAACATTGACGCATTACGCATGCTGCCTAACTCCAAATCATCCTTATACATGCCAAACAATTGAGTTCCCAACGCTGATCCATGAGGCACACCACTAATCACTGATCACCAGGCAGAAAAAGAACGCATTTGTCTCTACTATTTATGCTATCTCTACATGCTAATGCTTTGCCTCAAAGACACCTCCTTTATTTAATGCAGTTGACCTCTGCACGGCACCTTTAAGAATAGCTTCTGGAAATCTAGATACACCACATCTACTTGGTACCGGTAGTCGATCGCACTGGTAATGTCTTCATTGAATTCCAGTAAATTAGTTAACCTGACCTGCCTTTCATGAATCCGTGCTGCATCTGCCTGGAGAGACTTTTGGACTCTCTCTTGACAAGTCAAAGGAATGTTACGATGTGAATAGGAATAATAGATTACAAAGCTGAGTGAAAGGCTCTCGATTAGAAATCGTGTTGCATTCTTAGAACGATCGATAATTTGAATGTACTGACAGAGATAGGTGACAAAAGAACACTACATCAGTAGGGCGGCCCTATGACACACTGAGGCTCCACTGATTTATGATGTTTTTTCTAAACTTACAAAAACACTTGCCTCTAAGCTGTCCATACCTCTCTATTTCCAACCTCTACGTGTAATCGTAATTCAATTCGTTTTTCATTTGTTATGGGCAAAGAAAGGCCTGATTTAAAAGTGATATACACATCTATGAAATCCGCCCTCAGTTTTCAAAGCTCTAAATAAAAAAAAGGCCGAGTTGGTCCAATCTCACCCATGAACTCAGACCATTTGGTCATGGCAAAATCCTTGTAAATTTCTTCTGCTTTCCTTCCAGTTTAATAACAAGCCTCCGATTGCAAGCTGACAATAACTGAACAAATACAAAGTCCTGATCAATTTTAACATAACTTCCCAACTTCTATACTCAGTGCCCTGACCGATGAATGCCAGTATGCTCAAAGCCTCCTTCACTGCGCTGTCTCCACTTTCAGAGAACCATGCACCTGAGCTCCAAGGTTCCTCTGTTCCACTACACTCCTTTACACACTACTGTTCACCATGAAACTTCGCTCTTAAATTGAATTTCCAAAATACCACACCACTCACTTATCTATATGAATTTCAAGTTGCAATTTCTTGGCCGACTTCCCCAGCTATTCAAGGTCCTGCTACAATTTCTGATAACCATCTTCACTGTCCACGAGAACAACTGTTTTAGTGTCAGCCTGAAAACTTACTAATAATGCATTGGACACTCTCATGCGCATCATTGATATAGATAACAAACAGCAATGAGTCCAATCCGACTAATATCGTTCCACGATTACCCTCTGCTTTCTAGCATCGAATCAATGGTATATTTAATTTGCCAGCTCCCCTGGACTCCATGCAACCTGACTTTCCAGAGCAGCCTATCACTTAGAACCTCACCAAAGGCTATGCTGAAATCCATATAGACTACATATACCGCCCTGCCCTCTCATTCTTTGTGGTCACTTCATCGAAGAACTTGAACAAAGTTATGAGGCATATTCACTTGTGCACAAAGCCACGGTGACTGCTCTTGTTCAAACTCTGTCTTTCCAAGTGCAAGTACACCGTATCTTTCATAACCTTCCCAAGTAACGGGCCGACCACAGATGGCAAGCTTATTGGTGTACAGTACGCAGATATTTCTTTAGAATCCTTCTTGTATAACGTAGAGGGATAGATCCAGGCACATCAGCAAACTCAGGCGTTATCGTGTGAGTGTGCAGATCACAGGACACAATCAAATCAGAAATAAATATATCAATGGTGGAGACGTTTCGACGGGCTGCATGGTCTACTGATGCATCTTATTAATATGCTACTGAAATTGCAACAAACCAACTCCAAACCTCCTCATCAGTGACATATAGCGTTATCGGCATTTACCTTATCATAGATGCGTTTTGGAACAGGGGTAATTGTTTTGGACAAGTTTAAATTCGATTGGTCGAAATGAATTTTCTTGCACAGTAGATTCCTATGTTTTGATAACATTCTGTAAACAAAAGTCTCCAAAACATTTCATAACCTTTGAATTTTTCACTGCAGTGAATCAACCAAAATTTAGAGTACAAGTCATGTATTTCTAACTTCCGTTTTTGTTTAAGAAACTGGGAGAGAATCCTTCAGGACGGCAACGTTTTCAACCTCCGTACTGGAACTATAAAGAAGTGACCTGCATTTGCTCTCGAATATCAAGTGCCTGCCATTGTCTTGAAATAGCCTGTTCATATGGATGCCGACCTGTCTGTTTGGGGAGTGGTTGCCTGTTGTGTTTAATATCACCCTTTTTCGTACAATGCAGATCTTCACATTTGTTTTTTACAAATCCAAAATTTATCAATACATCTCTGAAAACAGTGACACATTCGAAAATCTAAATTGGTCCTCAAACAAACTGGTAAATTTGTCTTGAACCTGATGTATACTTTGTTTGTCTGTCTTTTGCACAGTTAACGTCGTAACCATCTTCATCCTGTTTTATAAAAATTGCGGCTTGTCTCCATGTGTCAGTCGTTACCTAATGGCCATGGCAGTTGTGGATCTACTAATCATTTTTATCGACCTGATATTGAGACACATTCCGATTATTTATGAGGAACAGTTTTATTTCATGACGTCCATCCCCGTGTGTAACATCCACGCCGTCCTACTTTATGCGGTCACTGACTGTTCTGTATGGTACACCGTCACTTTCACATTTGATCGATTTGTGGCAATTTGTTGCCAGAAGCTAAAAGATAAATATTGTCGTGAGAAAACAGCGAATGTGGTCTTAGGATCAGTGACTGTGGTAAGCTGTTTAAAGAACATTTTCTGGTATTTTATGCTCACTGGTTTTTATTGGATGAGGAACTTCCCCTGGTTTTGTTCCGTACAAAACGACGTGTACGAGTCTCGGGTCTGGGTTACAATCGAGTTCCTTCACCACATTATAACTCCAACTCTCCCATTTCTCCTGATTCTGGTGCTCAATGTCTTCACCGTTAGACACGTTTTATTGACCAGCAGAGCCCGCAGGAGACTCCGGGCTCATGCCAACAAGAATGTTCAGTGTGACACCGAATTGCAAAATCGAAAAAAATCCATCATTCTACTATTTCTTATCTCAGGTAATTTCATCATGTTATGGATAACGTTATTGGTTTATTCGATATGGCACCGAATGTCGTGGATTGGATACGAGTCTGCTTTTCTACCTCCTTTTGTGATGGATTTGGGCTTCATGTTGCAGCTCCTTAGTTGCTGCACAAACACTGTGATTTATGCAGTGACCCAAACTAAGTTTCGGTGGCATCTGATGAATGTGCTGAAATATCCCTTTAACCAAATTCATCAATCAATCAAATTCATTCCTTGATGAATTCGCCCAGGATTTTCTCAATTTGACTGATTTTTGTTTCAGCGTCTGTCTTTTCCAATCTTGTCACACAGGTTCCAGAGGCGCATGTCAATGTTTCTCGCATAAGGGATCAGTAAGAAAAGGAACCATTTACTTACTCTGTCTGGAAATTCAGTTTGTATACAATGAAAACGTTCATTAAAAAGTGTCGATGAGCAGATCTACTATAATTTGTTTGTCTTTCTGATTAAGAATCTCATCCGGAGAGAAACAAACTCGGCCCCAGGGTCTCGTCCTGAAGGAAGGCGGGGGGACCACAACTGAGGATAGAAGTTGGTTTTATGTCAGTCTGTTCTTGCTTTTACCTCTACTGATAGAAACCTTAAGCTCTTAACTCATACCTCCCTCCCACTTGTTTTCACTCCCACGCTTGAATTTCCCTCTCTCTCTCACTCCCATCTCACTCCCATTTTCACATCGTCCTGTGACACTTTCAATCTCCATAATTTTCTTTCGCACCTATCCCCTCCTGTCGACTTTCCTCTTGCAATGTCTATATGTTTACCACATTTTCTTTCACCAACGCTTACTCTTCTGAACCTTTCATTCTCTCTTCGTCTTTCCTATTCTTTTTCACCATTATTTTTCTCTCATTCTATATTCACCCATCTCTGTCGCGCTCTCCCCAATCCTTATCCACGCCCTTCCACTTTTTTCTGTCTTTCTCTCCTCTTTAACCTCGACCTCTCCTTCCTAGTTTCCCGTTTCTCTAATTTCCTCTTTCTCCCTGGTCATCTCTCTCTCTTTCCCGACACAGATTTCCTCTATCTCTCATTAATCAGACACATTCCCCATATCTCTACAGGTTGGGAATCTCGCTCTGCCATCTCAATTATATTTCTTCTGGAACCAGACTCCTGTGCTGGAAGGAAGGAGTGTTGCATTATACCTGATACACTCATTGACTCTGAGCCATGTACCTCACACCCTCCAGTAAAATACATGGACAATGGAATGTCCTATTCGTCAGTGGGGCCAGATGGGGACTTTGGTCGGAATGGTTCTGGATTTTTGCAGTGAATTCCAAAAGCTCACAATGCTGTGGTGAAAAATTCCTACTACTTAACAACTAAAAGTTTTTACATTTATCCTTAAACTATGAGCACTGATTCTGGAAATTCCACCTTCAGGAATATTCTTTCTGCATCTAACCTCTTCATTCCTGCAGAATTCTATCGGTTTCTATGAGATCCTCCATGATATTTCTAAACTCCCTAGTGAATGCAATCCAATGAACTTTATCTTTCCCATTCATCAGCCTGCCATCACAGGAATCAATTTTGCAAAAGTTTGCTGCACTCTCTTGTAGCAAGGACATACTTCCTGAGATAAAGAGACACATATTGCACACAACATTGTAGTTGAGGCCTCACCAATTCTATGTATAGTTGTATCAAGACACCCTTGTTCCGGTATTCGAATCCTCCCACTGTGAAGGCCAACATACAGTTAACCTTCCTTGTTTTTTGGTGCAGTTTCAGTGACTGGTGTCGGAGGACGCTCAGGTGTCTTTGAACATTCTCAACTCCAAGTTGAAAACAAGTGAAGGAACAACAGAATCATAAAGTCCACACAGTGTGGAGGGAGGCAATTCGTCCATATTATATTGTACTATTTGTGTTGCAAAATGGGCATGAACAAATGTACCCACATTATAATGCATCTGCCATGCATTTCACCATTAAGTGGAGCTACCAGTGTGAACAGGGATGGACAAAGTTGAAAATTGCTCGACACCGGATTTAGGAGCATGAAATTGTATTCAAAAACGACTGGTCAGGCAGGAAAATTTTCTCTGTGGGAAATAAAGCCTGGGCATTATAAAGAACAAATTTGATATTGTGGTGACTAGAACTGTAGTAGTATTCCAAAATTGGCCGAACCAAAATCTTATACAACTGTAACATGACCTGCCAACTCTTGGAGTTAGTAGCCAATGAAGGACAGTGTAACAAGGTAACAATGAACCCGAACACACAGATCTCTGCTCCTCAAAATTCCCCAGGACCTTTCCATTTACTGTACAGCTCGCAATAAATGGATCTTCCAAAATGCATCACGTTGCATTTGCCGGATTGAACTCTATCTTCCATTTCTCTCTCTAACTCTCCAATCTATCTACTTTCTGCTGTGACTTGGTGACAGTCTCCTTCACTGTCTGCTACTCCAACAATCTTAGTTTCATCTGCAAACTTGCTATCAGGCCCCATATACCGTCCTCCTTGTCATTTATGGATATCACAAGCAACAGTGGTCTCAACATGGATTATTGTGGGACCCATTTGGTCACAGGTCTCCTTTTTCAGAAACACGTTACCACTACTACTCTCTGTCTCCTGATGCCCAGCCACTTCTCTATACATCTATCTAGAACACCCTGGCCCCCATGTGAATTCACCTTCTCCATCAACCTATCATGGGGAATCTTATCAAACACCGTATTGAAGTCCATAGATATGACTTCTACAGCCCTTCCCTAATGAATGACCTTTGGCACTTCCTCACCGAATTATGTTCGGATGGTAAGACATCAGCTTCCCTGCACAAAGCCATGTTGCCTTTCACTGATAAGCCCATTTTCTTCCAAATGGGAAAAGATCCTAACCATCAGTACCTTCTCCTGTGGCTTCCCTACCACTGAGGTCAGTTTCACTGGTTCATAATTCCCTCGATTATCCCTGCTCCCCTTCTTAAACAAGGGGACAACATTAGCAATTATACGGTCCTCCACTTCATATCTATTGGCTTGAAGAGCGTTATTTCGTCCATGCTACTTATGACTTCAGTGGGGTAGACGTAGAGAACATATTCCTGTTCCTACAAAAACAAAACTGATATCCAAGCTTACAAAGTTATGTCACCGAGTCACAGCAGAAAGTAGATAGATTGGAGAGTTGGAGAGAGAAATGGAAGATGGAGTTCAATCCGGCCAATGGAAGGTGATGCATTTTGGAAGATCCATTTATTGCGAGCTGTAAACTAAATGGAAAGGTCCTGGGGAATTTTGAGGAACAGAGATCTGTGCGTTCAGGTTCATTGTTACCTTGTCACACTATGAGGAATTCTGAAGAAGTTGTATTAAGCTAGAGACACACTAAGCAGCAGGTATTTTCCTCAACGTGTTGAAGCAATACATCAGATACTGGTGCACGCAATACTGACCGCCTAAAACATGAAATTCCCACGAAAACTGCTCTTGGGGAGTAGATCCCATGGAATCCGGGGGATCTGATAATATGGATATACAATTGATTTGATGGTACGAATCAGAGATTAACCGTGGAAGGATGCTTGTCTGACTGGACGCCTGCGACTAGTGGAGTGCCTCGGAGTCCGTGCTGGGCCAATTGCTGTTTGTTACCTATATCAATAATTTGGATGAAAATATACAAGGAATGGCTAGTAGGTTTGCAGATGATTCTAACATAGGCCGTGTCACGGAGAGTGAGAATGGTTTTCAGAAATAGCAGCAGGACCTTGATCAGCTGGGGAAGTGGACCGAGAAATGGCAAACGGATATTAATAAATATAAGTGTGAGGTCCAGCGTTTTGGAAAACCAAATCAGGGCAGAGGTTTAATGGTGAATTGTAGGGCCTTACGGAGTTTAGTGGAACAGCAGAACCTTCAAATACAGGGACGTGGTCTTCTGAAGATGGAGTCACTGTAGACAAGGCATTGAAGAAGGCTTTTGGCACACTGGCCGTCATCAGTCAGTACACTGATTAAAGAAGTTGGGAAGTTATGTTGCAATTGCACAGGGCGATTGTGAGGCTGCACTTGGAGTCTTGTGTTCAGTTTTGATCACATTGTTATAAGAATGAGGTTATTAAGTTAGAAAATGTGCAGAAAGATATTTAAAACGATGTTTCCAAGACTCAAGGGTTTGAGTTGGAGGGAGAGTTTGAACAACCAAGTACTTTTTTTCAACAGAGTGTAGAAGACTGAGGGGTTGGTTACAGAATTGAATAAAATTATTAGAGACATGGTTAGGTTTAATACACTCAGTCTTTTACACCAGAAGGCATCAATCAAACGTTCGAGAGGTAAGATTGAAAGTGAACCTTTGGGCAAATTTTCTGCACAGATCATGTTACACACATGGAATGAGATACCAGCAGAAGTGATTGAGCTTTCTACATTAACGCGATTTAAAAGGCATTTGGATAAATACATGGGTAGGAACGTTTTATAAAAAATCTAGAACAACAGGATACCAATATACTGGGGGGTGGGGTCGGTGGGGGGCTGGGGGGTGGGGTCGGGGGAGGGGCTTTGGTAATGAAATATGTAGGAAGAGAGATGGGGATTTAAGGCAGAAATTCAGGGAGCTAGGATGGAAGCTTAGAGCTAGGACGAACAGAGTTTTTGTCTCTGGTTTGTTGCCAGTGCCACATGCTAGTGAGGCGAGGAATAGGGAAAGAGAGGTGTTGAACACGTGGCTACAGGGATGGTGCAGGAGAGAGGGTTTTGGATTCTTGGATAATTGGGGCTCTTTCTGGAGTAGGTGGGACCTCTACAAGCAGGATGGTCTTCATCTGAACCATAGGGGTACCAATATCCTGGGGGGGGGGGGGGGGGGTGGAATTCACTAAGGCTATTGGGGTGGGTTTATACGTAATCCAGCAGGAGGATGGGAACCAAAATTGTAGTTCGAGTATAGAAAAGGTTGAGAGTTGGGAGGTCCGAAATCAAGTTTTCATGGATGCAAGATGGCATCAACAAGCAAGAAGTAGGTTTGAAGTGTGTGTACTTCAACGCCAGGAGCATCCAGAATAAGGTGGGTGAACTTCCAGCATGGGTTGCACCTGGGATTTCAATGTAATAACCAATTCGGAGACATGGATACAGCAGGGACAGGGATGGTTATAGCAGGTTCCAGGATTTAGATATTTCAGTAAGAACAGAGAATAGGGGGAAGTGTGGCATTGTTGGTCAAGGACAGTATTAAAGTTGCAGAAATGATGTTTGGGGACTCGTCAACTGAGGTAGTATGGGCTGACGTTAGAAACAGGAAAGGAGAAGTCACCTTTTTGGGAGTTTTACATAGGCCTCCGAATAGTTCCAGAGATGTAGAGGAAAGGATAACAAATATGATTCCCGATAGGAATAGTAGGCATGGGGGCTTCAACTTTCCCAATATTGGCTGGGAACACGATAGTACGAGTACTATAGATGGGTAAGTTTTAGTCCTGTGTGTGCAGGAGGGTTTCCTGACATAAAATGTAGAGAGGCCAACAAGTTGCGAAGCCACATTATATTTAGTACTGGGTGATGATGCCCGCCAGGTGTTAGATTTGGAAGTAGGTGAGCACTTTTGTGATAGCGATCACAATTCTGTTATGTTTACTTTAGAGATAGAAAGGGATAGGTGCATACCACTGGGCAAGAGTTACAGCTGTGAGACAATGCATGTGTGAGTGTAGCAATGTGTGTGTCTGTAGGGGTGTGTCTGAATGCATGTGTGCGTGTCTGTGTATACGTGTGTCCACGTGTATGTGTGTGTATAGGAGTGCATGTGTGTGTGCATGTGTGTGTGCGTGTGTGTGTGTGTGTGTGTATATGTGTGCGTGTCTGTCTGTATGTGTGTATGTTCGTGTGTGTGAGAGAGAGTGTCTGTGTAAATGCATAGTGCAATGGTGGTCACCTATAGTGTGACATGAACCCAAGGTCCCAGTTGGGGCCCTACTTATGGGTACAGAACTTAGATATCAGCCTCTGGTGTAATTTCAGTTAAATCACACTGTAAACGGTTGGTATAAATTCTGTGTCTGTCAATTGTGTCCTCCACAACCACCTGATGAAGGAGAGGCACTCCGAAAGCTAATGATTCCAATTAAACCTGTTGGATTATAATCTGGTGTTGTGTGATTTTTAACATGGACTTCAGTAAGACATTTGATACGGTTCGTAGGCTGAAGGAGAAAGTTACGTCGAATGGGGTGCAGGGTGTACTAGAATGATGGATAGAGAAATGGCTGCAGAGCTGGAGAGACAGTCTAGGAGTGAAACAGAATTTCTCAACATGGAAAATTATGGCCAGTGTTCGACAGGGATCGATGTTGGGACGACTGTTGTTTGTGCTACACATAAATGCCTTGAAGGAAGGGATAGGTGGGCTGATTAGCAAGTTTGCAGATGACACTACGATTGATGGAAGGGCAGATGGTGAAGCGGACTGTCAGAGAATGATAGATTAGATGGTTGGGGAGAGAATTGGTAGATGGAGTTCAATAGAGGAAAATGTGAGGTGATGCATTTTGGAAGATCCATTTCAAGTGCGAACTGTATACTAAATGGAAAAAGCCCTGGGGAAAGTGGAAATGCAGAGAGATCCAGCTATTCAGATCCATCATACACTGAAGGTGGTAACGCAGATGGACAGAGTGGTCAAGAAGGCATGCGGCATGCTTTCCTTCATTGGATGGGGAACTAAGTACAAGAGTTGGCAGGTCTTTTTACAGTTGTATAAGTTTTTGGTTCGGCCATATTCGGAATACTGCCTGAAGTTCTGGTCGCCACATTACCAGAATGAAGAAAATGCTTGGAGAGGGTGCAGAGGAGGTTCATCAAAACGTTGCCTGGTATGGAGAGCGTTATCTTTTAAGATAGATTGATTGGATTATGATTATTTTCAATAGGAATACGGAGCTTGACAGGGGACCGGATTGAGATCTACAAAATCATGAGAGGTATACATGTGGTGGATGGTAAGGACTTGTCTTTTTTTCCAGAGTGCAAGATTCAATGTCTAGGGTTCACGCGTTCAAGTTGAGAAGGGAAAACTTGGAGAGATATGCGTGCGAAGTTCTTTACTCAGAGGGTGATGTACGCCAGGAAAATGTTGCCACTATAGATGGTAGAGGCAGGAACAATAGCGTCATTTAAGAAGTATCTAGACCGATACATGAATGGGCAGGGAGCTGTGGGATACAGATTCTTAGAAAATGGGCGAAAGGTTGGGATAGAGGATCTGGATTGGCGCAGGCTTTGAGGGCCTAAGGGCCTATTCATCTGCTGTAATTTTATTTATTCTTTGGAATTTCTTTGTTCTTTGTATATCCCTCGATATCGTTTCTGTTCATGTACTTCTCTCAGTGTCATATAAACTTTGCAATTATGCCCGTTTCGAGCACTTCCTGAGAAAAATACTTCCGCACGAATCACCCCATGCAAAAACGCCTCAAATTTCCTTTCTCAATCTGTGTGTCTCAACTTAAATGTATAGCCCCAGTCTTGAAATCCCTCATCCTAGTGAAAGGACACTTACTATTAAATCTACCTCTATCATTCATGATTTTATTAATCTCTGTTAGGTCACGTCTCAACTTCCTACGCTCCAATGGAAAGCAAGTCCCAGCATATTGAGCCTGCCTTTACAACCCAATCCTTCCACAACCGCAATATACTGGTAAATGCCTTCTGAACCTCTCCAGCATAAACATGTTCTTACTATGACAGGACGACTATAAATGGACGCAGAACTTCAGAAGTTGCCTCACAAATGTCCTGTACAACAGCAACATAACTACTCCTGTACTCAAATGATTAATCAATGAACAGAAGCATGGTGGACGCCTTTTAAGCATGCTATGGATGTGTGACGGAAACGTTGAAGAATTATGTAGCTTAACTCAGACATTCCTCTGCTTGGCAATACTCTTCAAGCTCTCATCAATACCTCTATAAGTCCTGTTCCTGTTTGTTTTAGCAAATCGTCAGAGAGGAACATAAACAAAAACACACAGAAACAGAAGTAAGTAATCATTCAGTGACAAATACATTGCAGGTGCAGTATAATGTGTGTGACTGTGAAGTTACATACGACATTATGATGAGCAAAGCTACAAATTTGGGGACGGGACTGTTAAATAAGTCCTCGGTGTCCTCGTGCACCAATTGTAGACCGTAAGCATGCAGGTGTAGAAGGCATTAAAGAAGATGAACTGTTTTTTGTACTTCTTAGCGAAAAGGTTCCAATGCAGGAACAAGCATGTCATGCTATTGCACAACACCTTCGTGAAGCAACACTTAGAGAAATATTTGTGCAGGTTTGGCCCACTTACCTCAGGAAGCATAGTCTTGCTCAAGAAGAAATGCAGGGAATTGAACTAATTGATTCCGGGAATGGCAGGCCTAACGGAAAAGGACAGATTGACTCATTTGGGTTGGATTCACTTGCGTTTAGATGAACAAACCGAGATCTCAATGAAACTTCTACGACCTAACTAGAACAGTCAGATTAGGATCTGGAAGGATAAGGAGAGATTATGGGGGAATCGAGGGAGAGGCAGTGTGACGATGCAGCTACTTTAACAATGTTATTTTGTAATTGTCTTTTTCAGACAGATAGGAAAAGGCACAGGCAACGAAATGTCTAGGATTGAAGGGAATCACGGCTACTTTGAGTTTAGCTAACAGATACCAACTCAGGCAAAAGGCTTTTACGTTGTTTAAAAAAAACACTTGTACAACGAAAGGGGAGTGACTAATTCTCATTGCTCAGTTTTCTCTGGTCTGGCTGTTCAGAAAGCAATTGCAAAACCGCTGGATTAAACAGCGCGTTTTCATACTAATCCTGCTCTCTCTCTCTCTCTCTGACTCTCTCCTCTAAGATCCTGTGTTTGATTTTACCTTTGGTCCCCAGGAATGTTTATGGGGATTGTTGCAATTACCGGGAACAGCATCATTAGATTGAAATTGTCTGTTAGGTTTTTGGATATGTTAATTTATTTTTTTGTGTGTGTTTTATTTAGTAATCTTGTAAATAAATTCTGTTTTGTTTGAAACTAAGTAGTTTGACCAACTGCATCTCTCCTGGAAAATATGTGTTACACCTGTTTAAAACAACTAGCAAAGTTAGAGTTCAGGTCACTGTGTTAAAATGTGCATGTGCAGTCTGGCCTGATCCATAATACATTGGGGGCTGTTTGTGGAATTTGCTGTATACTTTCAAATTAAGAAAGGACATTTTTGGACTCTAAGACGGCGAGTGGTATGTGTTAGTGTCTTTTGCTCTTGGTGTTGATTTCATTTGGCTTAAACGGTGCTTAAGATAGCAATGGCTCTTTCCATCACCAAGAGCTTTCTGCGGGTGGAAGAAGTGACCTTGGGCGTTAAGAAAACAAAATGCTGGAATTAGCAGATAAACTGAAATTGGAACTGCCTCCTTCCGTGAGAGATGATGTTGCATTTATAACGCAGCATTTGCATTTCCTGCAAACACTATCAGAATCTTTAGAAATTGCTAAAATTAAATTGAACACGTAGCAGCTTGAGTTAGAGGCAAAAGACAAAGAACTACGTTTAAAAGTCGAGGAAAGAGAAAAACAGCAAATCACCTTAGCAGAAACAAAAATGAAAAAAGAGGAAGAGAGAAAAAAGAGATGATCATTTTAGAAGAGTCCAAAAACTCGCTTCCGAAAGCAGCGAGAACTCATTTGTAAACGCAAAGAGTTAAAACGGTCAGAATAGCAGCTGTAATGGCTCAAGATTATGAATTGGTCCATAACTCAAAAACTGGCTTTCAAAATCACTTTCAATCTGTGAGGGATAGAAACTAGGGAAAAGGGAATCCTCGCATGGAAAGGAAAAGGTAGAACTCGGTAAAGACCAGAAAGGTAACTTATTCCCAGAGTAAAAAGGAAGCCCTTGCTGGCGAAAGAAACGTTTAAAAAGATCTGGTACTTTCACTGCAATAAAGTAGGCCACATGAGATCTGAAGGTTGTTGGGTTAGGAAGAGCACTGGTAAGCTCGATGTTGGAAAACAGGAGACCCAGTGAATGTTTTGGACTGGTAATGGAACGTACAGCGGAGGCTAGAAAGCTGCACACAATGTTCAAGTGGTTCGGAAGTTGATTAAGGAAGAAGTGCCAGATCCTCAACCACATTCGAGGCATTTTAACAGTTCTTGGATAAGCTTATGAACTGGCTTAGATTAGTTCACAGGTCGGCGCAACATGGAGGGCCACAGAGTCTGTTCTGCACTGCATTGTTCTATATTCAATGTTCTCTGTCCTGAAACCATACACCTGTGAAGGTAACGTTTACTTACAGAGGCCAGGATTAGCAGGTAAACAGGTTACAGTATTAGGAGATACAGGAACCTCTTAATATATGTACCTATGAAGGACTATTACCACAAAAGGAACGAGCGAAGGGAATTCAGGTAAGACAACAAGTCAATTACGTAAATCGAGGTTAGAGTGTCCAGTGCATTGCGGAGAAGTCATGATAGGCGTATTGGACAACTCTCAGCTCCAGGAATACAATTTTTCCTTGCTAATGATACAGCTGGTTCTACAGGTAGGTGTGCTATTTTTGTGGTTGAACAGCCAGTGAAAGCTCAAGCAACTGAAGTTCTGAAAAACTCTGGGCTTTTTTTTTCCTGACTGTGTGGCAACAAGGTCACAGTTCAAACTGGAGCCATCAACGAATAAAGATAAGAAAGTTGAAGTTAGCAGAGACCCTGTTTGATCTAATGATGGTAAAAAACCAGGAACAAGCAGGAATCTTTAGCTCAGATAAAATAACTAAGTTACAGCAGAATGATAACATTTTCAAGCAATTATATCAAAAGTCTGACACAGATAATGCACCTGAATGTATCCCTGATTTTTTTTTAAAGTGATGTCTCAATGAGGAAATGGAGGCCATCACATATTTAAGTGGATGAGACATGGACTGAAGTTCATCAACTGACATTGCCAGTGGATTATAGAAAGGAGATGTTGCGAGTGGCGCATGAGTTACCATGGGGTGTCATTTAGGTATGAGAAAATCTCAAGCTAAAATGCAAAAACATTTTTTCTACTCGCCTAGACTGCACAAGAATTTGAGTATCTGCTTTTGAGTATCCATTTGCAAGTCTCTTAATTGATTGCATAGGAATCTGACATCAAACACGAGTGGGAATCTTTGTTTTCTAATATTGAAGGATAGAACATCGAACACAGAACACAGAACATCACAGAGCAATACACGCCCTTCGGGCCTCGATGCTGCGCTGCCCTGTCATACTAATCTGAAGCCCATCCCACCTACACTACTCCATGTACGTCCATATGCCTGTCCAATGACGACTTAAATACACTTAAACTTGGCGAGTCTACTACCGTTGCAGGCAAAGCATTCCATACCCTTACTACTCTCTGAGTAAATAAACTACCTCTGACATTTGTCTTACCTATTTCCCCTCACTTTAAAGTTGTGTCCCCTCTTGTTTGCCGTCCCCATACTTGGAAAAATGTTTCCAATACATTTTCAGAGGCCATTACATTGCGCAATATCACAGCTAAACGGATTACACAGGTATTACTCAAACATTTCAATCAACACGAACTACCTACAGACATACAATCAGATCAAAGATCTAAGTTCACATCAAAACTATTCAAGGATGTTATGGATAGATGAGGAATAAAACAATTCAAATCTACTGCTTAAAATTCAGAAACAAGAGAGCGCTCGAAAGGTGTAATCAGACATTAAAGACCATGTTGAGGGCTTTTGTAGTCAAGGCTATCCAGATGACTCAGATAAGGGGATTCCATTTCTGCTTTTGCAATCATTGATTAATAAAATGTATCGATCAAATTCATTTCATTTGAATTGGCTTCTGGGCATGATGTGAGAGGTCCACTAAAATTGATGAAGGAGAAATTGTTTAATCAGAATTTAACGACCACATATTGGGACTATGTGTCAAATTTTCAGGAATGATTACATGTGGTGGGGGGCAGAGTGGACTAGACAGCACTTAAAGGAATAACCGCATACAATGATATAGGTGCCAGACTTAAATTTAAAAAAAACTCACAATTTTGCTCACGTAGATAAGTGGTTCATCTTACTTCCAGTGATAGTTAAATCCTTAGAACATATCTTAGAGGACCTTATCAACTGGAAGGGAAATTGAGTGTTGTGAACGATTTGATATGGACTTCAATCAGAAAGAAATCACGCAGAGTGAAAATGCTCATAACGAATTTTAAAAGGGAAGGAAATCCAAAGTAGAATGCGTTATTCATTCCAACAAAGAAGGAAGAACCAAGTGCAGAGGGTTCTGAATTGGATAACCCTCAAATTAAATTGGACAATAACTAAATTATCAAAGACTTGGCTAGATTATTGAGGTACATTTTAGAGGATCGTCGAAATGATCTGAAAGAGTTCAGATTATGAAATGTGTGGAAATAAGCCTGGAAGATCTAACCTAATTATACATAATATAGATATCAAAGAGGTTCTTCGAATTAAGCAATTTCCTTGCTGGGATTACCCTGTTATATTGGCACTGGTTAAAAAGGAGAATGAGCGTATGTTCCAAGACGACAAAATCAAAGTGAGCTACAGTGACTGTAGTTCACCCATAGTAATAGTGCCAAAGCCAGATGATACCAAACAACTATGTGTAGACTATCTCAAAGTCAATGCAGTTACAAAGATTATTGCATATCCAATTGCACGTTTGAAAAACTGTCAGAGAAAGTAAGACAAATAACTTACATTTTGAAGTTGAACTTGCTGAGAGGATACTGTTGGATACCCTTGTCAGGAAGACAAACGGGCTGTATCAGTTTAAGTCATACTATTTGATCCAAAAAATGCGCAACCACATTTCAGAGACTAACCAATAATTTCATTGCTGGATTACTGACCTGTTTCATACATATAGATGACATGGTAATTCTTAGTCATACATGGCAGCAACATTTTCAAAATTATTAGACTTGCTTCATCGACTTCGGGAGGCAGGCTTAGTGATAAACGTAGCTAAAAGTGATTTTGCCAAAGTCCATGTCACCTTCCTGTGTCATTTTATCGAACATGGTCAACTGGCCTCTTGGGATGCAAAAACAAAGTTAAGTGGAGAGTTTCCCAAAGCATCAGCAAAACGGGCAGTACTGCAATTGCTGGGATTGAGTAGAATTTATCTGAAATTCGTACCAAATTGTAGCAGTAAGGCTGCTCCACTTACTGAATTGCTGACGAAAGCAAGAAGTTTCAGAGGACAGCAGACTGTCAGAATGCATTTGACAGCCTGAAAGCTGTGTTAACCACTGGACCTGAATTAGCCAGACCTAAATACGCAATGTCATTCAAAGTATCTATCAATGCAAGCAATGTGGGTCTCGGTGCTATGCTCTTGCAGGAAGATGATGAGAAGACATAAAATCCCACAGAAGATTTTTCCAGGAAATTGAACCTTCATCAGCAGAAAGGAGAGGTATTGAGCTTGATATTGCCGTTACAACATTTGAATGCTTATGTTACCAGTTACGAATCTGAGACAATCATATATACAGGCCATAACCATTGGTAGTTTGGAGAATGTAAAGGACAAAAATGCTAGATTGTTTAGAAGGATCTTGACGTTTCAGCCATTCAATTTGAAAATTGTGCACGCTGCAGGACGAGAAAATTGCCCAAATATAGTCGAGACGGGAATGAGGAATGGGACGTTTGGTGGCTGTAGTAAAACAGACTGAAGCAAAATAATGTACTCCATATTTGCATGTTTATATTTAATGTGTGTGTGTGTGCGTGTGTGTGTGTGTGCGCGCGCGTGTGTGTGTGTGTGTGTTATAAAGTACTAAAATATTGGAATTAAGGGTTTTTAAAATGAAGCCATCTTTGCATATTGATTGATTTTTTTTGTAAGTGGCTAGGTGTGGCGATACTGCTCCTTTACCACGGTTACTTTGTCCTTCTTATTTTCTTCTTCAGGCATGTCGTGTAAGACAGACTCCGAAAAGTCTGTGATTGAAGGAGTTTAGGGACAATTTGATTACAGCTGACAGATACTGTCTCCGACAAAAGGCATTTAAGTTTAAAAAAAACACTTGTTCAATGAAAGGAGAGCGGTCAGTTCTCCCAGCTCAGTTTTTATCTGGTCTGGCTATTCACTGAAAGCTGTTACGCATTTGTAAAAACCGATGAACCCAAATTTAAGTCCTGGGCCTATCCCCATTTCTCTCTGATATCTTTCCTGTAAGACCGTGTTCGATTTTGTTTTTTGTTCCAAAAGATATTTATGGGGGATTCTATCAATTATTGGGAGAAATATCATTAGTCTGTTATACTTCGTTGGGTTTTGGGACAGGTTCGATGATTCAGTATTCGGTTATATTTTGTTTGTGTTTCTGTCAGTAATCTTGAATTTTTTCTTTATTTAAATTAAAGTTATTCGACCAACTGCACCTCTCCTGGAATATCCGCAATACACCTGCTTAAAACAACGAGCAACGTTAGGGTCTGGGCTATTTTCTTGAAATGTTTTGAGGGGGTCTGGCCTTATCCATAACACATGAGAGAAGTAAAGCAGACAGTGTATATGTAGATAGGTGGAAAATCTAAAGAGAAGCCTGGAGATTGTTTCACCACTGGTAAAATGATAAAAATGCTTCCTTCAAACCAGCTCCCGAGCTTGACACCGATCGCCGCTCCTTCCTCAGCACAAAAACAAAACATACACAAAGACATACTTAATTGTGCTGCTTGTCACGTTCTAATGAACATTTTTAAATTACTCTCAAGTGAAGTTATAGATACAGCAAGTGGAACGCTTCCTCTTCTCAGAGGTCCTTGAGTCGGGAGAAAGCCATTAAAAATGCTCCTTATTTGACTCCCAGTCTGTTAACACAACGACAGGCCAATTCTTTACTGAACATTTGTATTTAAATAAGGAACTCCTGGATGGATTATTCAATTAGTGAATTTGATTGTTTGATTGATTTGTGAAAAGGGGTATTTCAATACTTGCTTCAGCTGATGTCTGAACTTTGTCTGGGTCACAGCATAAACTGCAGTGTTTGTGCAGCAACTGAGAAGCTGCAGCATGAAACCTAACTCCATCACATAATAGTTTAGAATCACAGAATTATACCCCAAATACCACATCCGGCTCCAGAGAGAATGCAGAAATAACATTGACCATAACAGGATGCAATTGGCTGATATTGCAAACAATAAACTGATGGATTTCTTTCGGTTCTTCAATTCTGTGTCTGTCTGACGCTTCCCATTGCTGTGAGCCCGGAGTCTCAGGCGGGCATTGCTGGTCACTAAAATAGGTTTCACAGTGAAAACATTGAATAGCAGCATCAGAAGAAAAGGGAGCGTCGGCTTTAGCATGTTATGGAGGAAGTCGACTGTGACCCAGAAAAGAGAATCATATATACCAGTTGATATGTAACAAAACCAGGGATCGTTGTACAGCCAATACTGGCCTGTGAAGATAAAATACCAGAAAATGTTCTTCAAACAGCTCAGCACAGTCACTGTTCCCAGAACCACAGCCGCCATTTTTTCACTGCAGTAATTACTTTTCAGCTTTTGGCAACAAATGGCCACAAATGGATCAAACGTGAATGTGACGGTGAACCAGACAGAACAATCAGTGGCTGCTTAAAGCAGGACAGCGTGGACATTGCATACAGGGATAGACCTCAGAAAAGAATACTGTTCTCGATAAACAATTAGACCTGAAATAAGAAACAAAAAGATCCGAATTTCCTTCGAAACGTTTGGGGATAGTATCCATACGAACATCGTGGACATAAGAGACATTCACAAGAAAGTGCGGATTGCAGAGGCTGAGATCACAGTCGAAAGTGTGGAGCTGAAAAAGCTCAGCAGGTCAAGCAACCTCCGAGAAGCAGGAAGATTGACCTTTCCCGATGAAGGGCTTCTGCCCGAAAAGTCGATTCTCCTGCTCCTTGGACGCTGCGTGACCGGCTGTGCTTTTCTTGCACTACACTCTTCGATTCTGATCTGCAGCATCTGCAGTCCTCTCTTTCTCCATTCAAAAATAATGCCGATTATAAAATATGCCGGAATCATGAAAATCCACACTACAGATAGGCCCATCCATTAATCAAAACTACATAAATCCAAAACAAGTACTGAACAATGTTTGAAACGACGTTAGCATCACGGAATGTTGAATGTGGAGGAGCAGATTCGTTTTGATACAAGCACGAGAACATGTGATTAAGGCACATCCTTTGACCATTCAACCCTTCAGACCTGTCCTCCCATTTAATATGATCATGGTCGATCCTGAGATCCACTCTGCCGCTCGCTCTCTGAGATTCATTCGATGTAATTGATATTCATGAATCTGCCTTTACCTTAAAAATGTTGAATGATTTTGTTTCCATCACTCACTGGGTGAGACATTTCCAAATATTCCCAAATCTGTAAGAAATTGAAACAAATGTCCTCATCTCTGCAACGAATTTAAGGTGACAGTTTTGAAACAAAATATGGATTTAAGGGATATGACCACTTTGTGATTGGTGCATTTGTTTTCCACCTTACCGAGTCCTTCTTTGTAAACAGATGTCTGTTTCGTTTGTTTCTTTCATGACTGAGCTCCTTTGTGTGGTTGAACAAATAGTCAGCTGACAGTGACGCCATTGTCCAATTAATGCATCTCTTCCACATTTGATCTGATGATTCTACCTTCCAAAGTGGTACATCTGACATTACCTCCTTTTCCTCAAACGAAAAGTACACCTCAAACCTAACAAAGGCCTTCAGCTTTTATTGACTATCGCCTGCATTCTTTCACGCGACCTTCCCCTCCTTTTCAGAACATCTCCTGCAATAACGCTGCAGTGCGCACAATACCTGCTAATCTAAAATAAAACAAAGAACTGGATATGCTGAAGACCTGAAACGAAACCAGCTTTGATGACGAATACGACTGGACTCGAAATATTAACTGCGCTCTCTTCTCAAACATGCTCCTAGGTCTGTTGAGTTTCACCTTGATAATTTCCTCAAAGTCTCTCGCGTTTGGTTATTCAAGTGTAATGCTTATTATGAAAATCACCCCACCCAGTTTTCTCATTTTTGCACAAATATCTAATTGTGCACAGTCCTGGATATCAGTTCCCAACATTTGCTAAATTACTCATAGTACACAGGGATGTATCGGTCATGTGCATTCGTCAGAGGTAAATATAAGATATTATGGTAGGGGGAATTTGCCTGGGTGTCTTACTCTTCAGAGGGTGGGTGTGGACAGCTAGGCCAAATGGCTTGTTTCCACGATGTAGGGATTCTTTGATTTGTCACCATGTAGTTATGTTTCTGTAATGCTATTAAATCAGAGCTATTTACCGCAAATGCCTCAATCGTCAATTCCTCATTCGTTTTGAGAATGCAAAACTCATTATAGTAGATAGCATTTCATTCAGCATAAGGCATTATTCCCTGAGCCTGTGTAGTTTTTACTTTATTTTCAATGATCAAGAAGCAACCTGGTTCGGGCATACTCACAAAATGGGATCTGATGGGCAATGTGGCAGGAACCACCATCAGCATCCTTGTAATGCCACGGCCCCCCAGTGAGACAGAGCCATCAGCAGTATAGGCAAAACAGTGAAGAGTCGGAAGGGAATTCCTCAACATCGATTCCAGACCCCAAGAAATTTCATAGTTACAGGTCAAAGATGAACAAGGAAAAATCGAACAGATGGATATCTACTGAACTCCGCACCTCCCCTCAATGATAAATCAGTTCTCCTTCATCTTGAAAATGAATTGTAAAAAGCACTGAGGGAAACACGAAAACCGAATATATTCTGGGAGCTTCATTCATTGATCATCAACAAGAGTGTCTCCACAATCCCATTTACTGAGCTGGCCGCAGTCAAAAATGCAAATGCATTACAGAACGTGATGAGTCAACCAAGAGGGAAACATCCTTCACAATCTGCTTGTCACACATGCACCAGTACATGGCAGCATCAACAGGCATGCCCAGCAGACACTCCTGGTGAGATGAAGTCTCATGCTCTTAAAGAAGATATGCTTCATCATGTTATATGGTGCCACCTGCTGCGAATTTAGAAAGCTTGAGAACAGAGTTGGGAAATCATGACCGGATACGAATGAGGCAGTGTGATTCATCATCAGAGCAGAGCTGTTGTCAATCACAATCTATAATCTCATTGTCAGTATCATCACTATTCAAAAATGACATGTAAAGGGGAACTTAGCATATTTTAATGTAAATTGCAGGATAGTTTTCAAGGAACAGTACTAGGTATATATAATAATGAGGAACCATTCTGGTTATCTTAAAGATGCAAAGTCTTGAACAGGAAATAATGAATGCAGCTTCTAGACTCTGAGAACATCACATCAATATGACTGAAGGCTCGTCATTCAGAACTGACCACATCACAATTGACGTTGTTCCAATATAACTACAACACTGACATCTACCCGGCAAATGTACATAATTGCCGAGGTATGCTCTGGGTACAAAAATTCGAAATAATATCCAGTTCAGCTGCTTTGCATCCAATCCAACCTTCTGCCATCTCGTAAAGTGATGCAAAAGAAATCAACTGAGTTCTCAAGCAACAGTTTCTCAAGAGGAAGCTAGTCACTGACACTCAGTACCTTTTTCATGTTAGCTGTGCACTTCTCATTTCATTCTCCCACTTTGCACTTGTCCTTGATTACCTCCCTTCTTAATACTCTGACAGGAAAGTGGTGTTCAAACATCATCAGTTTAGCTCTGACGTTTCCGGAGGTGGGCCAGACTCGAGTAGATTACATTCCCTACCGTGTGGAAACAGGCTCTTCGGCCCAACAAGTCCACAGCAAATCTCTGAAGTGTAATCCAGCCAGGCCCATTCACTCCTGTCTAATGCAAATAATGCATCTATCTTAGGGCCCTGTAGTTCCTCGACTCTGCAAAACAGCAATAGAAGGAGGCGATTGAGTATTTCACACATTATTAGCAACAGGGCAATTTAGCTTGGCCAAATACACCTGACCAGCGCATCTTTGGATTGTGGGAGGACACCAGAGCACCCGCAGGAAACGCACGCTGGCACGGGGAGAATGTGCCGCCTCCACACAGACAGTCGACCGAGGTTGGAATTGGATCCGAGTCTCTGGCACTGTGAGGCAGCAGGGCTAACCACTGAACTACCGTAATTTGCAACGGCGTCTAGCTTGTGCAATTCTGTGTCATTTAATCGTTCATGGTTGTGACAGGAGCAGGGCGAGGTTGATCAGCTTCTTGATTCCATTTAAACAGGAACGGGAGGAGGCCATCTGCCTCCCAAATCTGTTACTAGGAGGGCATCATTCAGTCCCTTGAATCTGTAACACTCCAACAGGAGGAGGCTGTTCGGAATCTTGAGGCTTCTTCAAAGGAACAGAATGAGGCGATTAAGACTCTTGAAACTGTTACATGTAAACAAATGGAATTCACTCAGCAGCAAAAGGCTCTTGGATAGGAATAGTTGCACGTCAGTCATAACAGAAGGTCATGAATTAGATATTGTGTCTATGAATTCTACAGCTCATGGACAGAATGTAGCCATTGTCTTTCGCAGAGATTTTACAGACGAACTGCGAGGTCATTCAGCCCCTCAGACCTGTTGTACAGCAAAAGGAAATTCCACTTGTGAGCATGTTACACAGGAACAAGAGGACGTTCAGGCGCCAATTGGCACAATTATTATGCAAAGCAGGGAAAACATTCAGCTGTTTGAGCAAGTTTTATATAATTAGGAGGACGAATTGTTGTCTGTGGAGAATATAAGGCAAGAATATTTGAAGGCCATGCGGTTCCTCGATTCTGCAAAACAGGAACAGAAGGAGGTGTTTGAGTATTTTAAACATTAATATCAACAGGAAGCCATCACTCATCCACTTGAGCAGAATGTAGAATGTAAACTGGAGCCCTGGGAACTGTTGCACGAGGAGAATGTGAATCAGTCCTTACGATTATGTTACAGAACAAGGAGCAGATTTGGCTTGTTGCAAGCGTCGTAACATCAGAATAACGGGCACGAGCAGGCAATTTGGTCTCTTGAATTGGTTCCACTCTTCAATAATATCATGGAAAAATTGATTTTTGCCTAGTTCCCAAAATACCATAACAAAACCTGGATACTCTTTGGTCCTGTTGTTCATCATGCAACACTTTTTGCCTCTGCATTCGCAATAAGCAATGACGCTGCCTCCTCTGCTTACTGGGAAAAGATTTTCAATTTCACAGCATACTCTGATAAAGAAAATAGAAATGTATGCAAGCACAGACTGTAATAAGAAACGCAAATGAAATGTTGGAATTTATTTCAATAACAATATAATTTATATGTAGTGAAAGATTGCTGCAAATATACAAAGCATTAGTGAGCCCGTGAATGGAATGCTGTGTACAGTTTTGGTGCTGTAACTTTGGCATGGATGCTGTTGCATTGCAAGCAATTCTGAAGAAGTTGACTGTATTGAATCAGAATATAAGGGGATTTTCATAGCAAGAGAAATTAAGCAGTTCAAAGTTGCACTGTCTTCACTTTCGAAGAACGAGGGGAATTACAATTGAGTTATTGAAGACACTCAAGGAATTGAAAATGTCGACGGTGAGTGGATGGTTTCTCGTGTGGGTGATCTAAAACGAAAAATCACAGATTGAGGATGGTGTGCAGCAGAATTACAGCAGCCGTAGAATTCACTACCTTAACATTCAGAGCTTGCTTGAAATTTGAGTAAATGAATTGTTACGCAGAACAGACAGGGGAGAGGAGGCGATGGCAGGATAAGATCAGCCATGACCGCAGAAATGGCGAAGCAGGCTCGAGAGGCTGAATTTCACAGTGTTGGTTCCTTCTTCCTTTGTTCTTCTGTCTTCACGGAAGATAATGACTTTCTAATACCATAGAACGTGAAATGGTAGGCCGATTATCAAATAAAAAACGCATCCATTGAGAGTAAGCAATCCTTATCATGTCGGGATAGCGTGGCTGTTGTGGTTGTGACGAGGTCAAACATTTGGACCTCACTCGGGCTCTTCATCTGGTACAATCAAGGAGCCCTTGTTGAGAAGTACAAAGAGGAATGTTAGACGTTCTGTCAGTTTGACAAGTGACTGAATGACGTTGTACTCCAGGCAAGAACTGTCCATGTGTAACTAAAGCTTGACTTGGTGACAGGATAACGGCACTGTCGAGCTATCTCTCTGGCATTGGACGAAAGCACGTCCCTGAAGCAACTTTATTGGAACAATCGTCATTGACTTGGGGAAGCATTTTTTTCACACTGCTTTTGTCTGTGTGGATTAATTTGTTCGACCTTAGCGTCAAGGATTGGGTTAAGGATGCAAAATGTTATTCTTTTCTGGGAGAATGACATTCCAAAAGATCAAAATCAATATGTAATTGTCACCACCGGATGTGTAGACACAGGTTTTTCTATTATTACTCGTGGAGGGGTTTGGGGATGCAATGATTGCATCAAGGACAGACAGTTAGGCCTCGTGGAATATGATTTACTTGAGTAAGTCTATTAATCTCGTCCAATTACAAAGCATTCGCTGACAGATGAAAGGATGGATTGGCATAGGTTCTGGAACTTTGAGAGCTGAATCTAAATGAGGCATGTACTTACAAGAGGGAAGACGGGATGGACGCATCTGTGGATTGAAAGAGTGCAATGACACAGTGATTTTGAACGTTGTTAAAGTACCCGCCTCAACCATTTCTGCTGGCAGCACATTCTGTACGCACACCACGCTTTATGGAAAAAAGCATGCTGCACTATAAACCTGGCTGCCAAGGTATCAGTCTGCCTCCATGTCCATGTGCGACTCTTCCCCTTGAGCAGGTCACTTCTGGTTAGGTCGGCCTAAACCAGTTTCGGCCAAAGAACCTAGCGTGGCTGTATTCTCAGTGGATACACGACAACTATAGGAATGACTGACGGCTTCGGAATTAAGATGCTGTGTTAGCTGCCATTAGTACGGGCTTTATTCAACATGATGTGCTCTGTCACACTCCGGCCTTAAAAGGATAAGATTTCCTTTAGTTTTTCTGATTTCCCTCATTGACAGAGCCTTGTACCCCATTGGTAATTCCGCTATACAGGGAACAGAACAGCCCAGCTGGCAGCACTGGATTGACCTCACATCTATGACCTGCATCAACTAATAGATGCCTCTGTGTCAACATAGCGGAAGATGATAGATGTATCACACACTTCTTTCTGGAAGTCTGTGAAATGTAGCATCTGAATGAGGCTGTGACTTCAAGAGCCACTGCCAGCATATCTCATCCCACTGTGAAGCTTCAGGTCACATTGAATGACCTGATACTACCCAGTGACCGGCCCATTGACTCAGTGTCAGCTCACACTATGTTCCTGCATCAAATGTAGTATAGTAAGATGTTCTCTAAGAGTTTGATAATCAGATTTCTTTCGACGAACAAGCTCGTCCATACTTTCAGAGCTTCCCCTCTCTGCGGCATTGGGTCCACTTGTTTTCATGTTAGATATTGATGCTCTGTAACTACAATCTCTATGCTTCTTTACGTATTGAGTCATCAAATTCTCAGGTTTCGTTGAACATTTAAACAGCTTACAGTCCCATCTCCGAAAAACCAGCTCAATCCCCTTTACTATGAATAACGGGAGTCAGACAGAAGCCTCTCAGGCACAAGTTTGATGACTCGTCTGTCGTGCTATGATAGGAAAAAAAAAACTAATACCAGATCATTTAGAATTAATTGTGTCGGATTACTTACAGCCGATGAAGCTGTTGAAGACAACTGGAAAGTTACTGGTTTTGTGCAGGGACAGTTGTTTTGGCTTTCAGTGAACCCTTGACCTCAATACCGAGGGACGGATTTCTGCATAATGCAATGCCTGTTCAAGTTCTGAAATCGTGCAGAATTGTATTAATATCAGGGATTGTGCAGCACTTGTTGGACTCTAACTCCTTCTGAGATAATGAACGTTGTCAAGAAACAACAGTCCTCCTGACGAGCCAGCATGACATGGAACCTCATGGGTAGAATGCAGCAAGACATGTTAACTATGTCTAAAGTAGTTCAAGCAAACAGATCTACTCATTAGTTTGCAGATGTTTCTAACATATCTAAAATATATTACACAATATTTTTAAGCAATTTCAGGTAATAGATTAAATAGGCAGTGTACTATCATCTGGTTCAACTCAACGCCGGTGACTCACTGCTGCCTCAGCGACAGGAACTCAGGTTCAGTTCCATCCTTAGGTGAACGTCTGTGTGGAGTTTGCACATTGTCTGCGTGGGTTTCCTCCGGGTGTTCCTGTTTCCTCGCACAATCCAAAAAATACGCTGGTTAGGAGAATTGGCCGTGCTAAATTGCATAATGTTAAGTATATTAGTCAAGGATAAGTATGGGGAATGGGTCTCGGTGGGTTGCTCTTCGCAGGGTCGGTGTGGACTTGTTGGATCGAAGGGCATGTTTCCAAATTGTAGGGAATCTAATCTAAATAAAACATGAAGAACGCTTCCACGTGTTTTGAACACATGATCTGCTGGGTGTGACGAACGCAGGTGTTCAATGGACAGGCACAGAACAAATTTCAAAGACATGTCTCAGAGATGCTGAAACCCTCGACGCCTCAAAATGCCAACACTCGATAGTCTAGACAGCCCAAAACCAGGGGAAGCTAGACAATGATATAAACCAACATTGAAAATATCATCCATCATTACTTCATAGAGAGCAAGCTGGTGAAATTTGGGGAATAGAATGTGGATGTCCAGTTCGACTGGACTAAGTTGAGAAGTGAGATATTGGAGGGTACAATTGTTACGAGGCCAAAAGCGTATATGCTCACTTTAAAATGTAAAGTGTTTATGGAAATTTCAAATAAATATATAGTATAGCCAGAGATGCCAGAACAGAGCACCGAAGAGACATGCTGTTCCAAAATAGATACAAGTAGCAAATGGGCGTGAAATGGATCCATGAGATTTCCTGACTGTTTTGACAACAATTCAAATTTCACCAGTTAAACTATATTATACTTTGGATATTAAAACCCAACTGACTTTGAATTTATTGCATTGAAAACATCGGTCCAATGACGGGGAATGGTGCAGTGTATTTTTGAAACTGGCCACATCAACCGCCGTAAAACAGAGAGCAAAGGCCATCCAACACAGTAAACATCTTACTCTCGAGGAAATGTCAGATGGTACTATCTATCAAAAGGCCCCATTTTCATGTAAACACAAAGCACTCGCAGTAAAAAGAAAGAAGAGGAAACCCGGGAGAAGACAATGGAATCGGAAGACCAGCGGGAAGACAGCATAAGAGATTATGTGGATTACAGATTAAGTAAACGTGCTATTTATTACATGTGTTATTGATTGAGTATTTCATAGAATTGAGTTCATTTAAGGGATCGTGGGTAGGGGGGGATAGAGTGGTGGGTTTGTTAATAGTTTTGTTTCGTGTCCACTGTTAGAGGTAGGAAAATAAATTGCTACTTTTCTTTAACGAATACAAATTAGGAGTTCTCTTTCACTCACTTACACTTTTAGCAGATTACGAAGCAAAGTGACTTTTTTTTGGGTGTTGAGTTACTAATAGCAGAGGACTACGACTACCACTGCGAAATGGAATCATAAGAATGGGAACACTAAATAAAGATAAGATAAGATTAGATCAGATCACTTACCGTGCGGAAACAGACACTTCAGCCCAACAAGTGCACACTGACCCTCCGAAGACCAACCCACCCAGACCCATTTCCCCTCTGACTCGTGCACCTCACACTATGGGCAAATTAGCATGGCCATTTCACCTGGCATGCACATCTTTGGACTGTGGGAAGAAAGCGGAGCACCCAGAGTAAACCCACACAGACACGGGGAGAATGTACAAACTCCATACAATCAGTAGCTCGAGGCTGGAATCGAAGCTGGGACCCTGGTGCTGTGAGGCAGCCGTGCCAACCAGTAAGACAACGTGCCACCCATGGTCACATCAGTTGAAATGGTTTGTTACATCAAATTCAGAATGTGGAGAAAGTAAACAGTTCAGCAAACTGCAAGTGCGAGAAGATACCAGCTCCATTTAGAGACATAGAGTCATAGAGATGTACAGCATGGAAACAAACCCTTTAGTCCAACCAGTCTATGACAACCAGCTATCCCCACCCAATCTAGTCCCACCTGCCAGCTCCCGGCCCATATCCGTCCAAACCCATCCTATTCATATACCCATCCAAATGTCTTTTAAATGTTGCAATTGTAACAGCCTCCACAACGTTGTCTGGCAGGTTATTCCATACACGTACCATCCTGTGCGTGAAAAACGTTGCCCCGTAGGTCTCTTTTATATCTTTTCCCTCCTAACCTAAGCTCTAGTTCTGGACTGCCCTTACACCAGAGAGAAGACTTTGCCTATTGACCCTATCCATGCCCCTCATAATTTTGTAAACCTCTGTAAGGTCATCCCTTCAGCCTCCAAGGATCCAGGGAAAACAGCCCCAGCCTGTTCAGCATCGCCCTATAGCTCAAATCCTCCAACCCTGGCAACATCCTTGTAAATCCTTTCTGAATCCTTTCAAGTTTCACAACATCTTTCCGATAGGAAGGAGACCAGAACTGCACGCACTATTCCACCAGTGGCCTAACCAGTGTCCTGTACAGCTGCAACATGTCCTCCCAACCCCTGTACTCAATACTCTGACCAATAAAGGAAAGCATACCAAACGCCTTCTTCACTATCCTATCTACCTGCGACTCCACTTTCAAGGAGCTATGAACCTGCACTCCAAGGTCTCTTTGTTCAGCAACCCTACCGAGGACCTTACCGTTAAGTGAATAAGTCCTGCTAAGACATGCAGCACCTCGCATTTATCTGAATTATACTCCATCTGCTAATTCCCAGCCCATTGGCCCAAATGGCCAAGATCTTGTTGTAATCTGAGGTAGCCCTCTTCACCATCCACTACACCTCCAATTTTGGTGTCATCTGCAAACGTTCTAACTGGACCTCTTATGTTTCGCATCCAAATCGTTTGTAGAGCTGTGTAAACTGTTGCAATCCCCCTTCAGTAAACTGAGCTTTCTGTCCAGCATGTGCAGACTAGCTCACATTACCAGTACACTGCAAGGTTTATCTGCACTACACATTTACATATCATTATGAATATTTGCAGCTCATGCTGTGACTGGTTTATATCTCCGTAAATTACTTACACCAGTAAAAGGCAAGGGGCAGGGTAGCAGACGTGACAATTCATTTTTACAGACAAATCACAGTGGGGATATCAGTTTAAATGTGAACAATTGCCCGGGGTTTGCACAACAGTCAGATAAAGACTAAAATGTATGACTGGATGTCATAATCTGCTTGAAAATATTAGAGTGAAGGAATTTCACAAAGTCTATTGTTTTGTGCTCAATGAGCACAATGATGAGTGGACGGGGTTTTGGTTGGTGCAAGCATTCGAGTTCAGGAGATTTGGCTGACCTTTGCTAATGTAATGTATCTGAAACTACAATTAAAAATTCTCATACCCTCATTCAGACTGGATTTCTCTGTTCATGCCGTAAATAGCAGATGGTTTGATCCATTGAATTATATTCCAGAGATGGTCACAGATGGCATTCAGAATAGTCGTGGTACCAGGCGAGAAATCTGCTCAGGTTTAAAGAGTCACTCCAGGGATCACCATACTACTTCATTTTCAGTTACTAGCTAGGGATGGGATGGAAGTAAATAAGGTAAATGTGTTGTTAAGCAGAATTCACAAGAGCCTCTATTTTCCTAATGTGCAAGTGTAGAGGGCATTAATGCAATGAATCCTACTACCTGAAACTGAGTAGCTGAGTAGAGACCAATGAGCGACAGTATCTGAGCAAAGTAGGAGAGAGTGAAGTAAGCAAGTTTGCCAAAACAATTGTTAGTTTTTACAGTGAATAACTGGATACAGATTCCCAACAACAACAACGATAGTGATACATAAGGAAAATGAAATATTAAGAACAATAAACTAGCTCTAACTGGTTTCTGAAAATAATAACTCAGTCATGAAACTTACCTTGGACTCCAACAATAGCCAGGATTGGATAATAAAAAATATTTAATGATGTCAATTGCATATCTGATCTTCGCTGGTAAAGATAAGTGATCATAAAATGTTGAAAGATGCCAAACATCCCCAGATAAACTTCTGTCGATATTTGTAAAATTCCAGTCTGTTTTTATCTGATCTGTTCTTGGATATTTCCAACTGAGTGTTCACAGATTCTGATCCATTGTTAGCACGTTCCAGTCTGTTCCAGAATCTGATCTTTTATAATTCTTCTCGAGTCGCTGATCCCTGTTAGTCGAGGTGACAGTCTTCCTTATAGTGTGCATAAGGTGGGCGGCACGGTGGCACAGTGGTTGGCACTGCTGCCTCACAGCGCCCGAGACCCGGGTTCAATTCCCGCCTCAGGCGACTGACTGTGTGGAGTTTGCACGTTCTCCCCGTGTCTGCGTGGGTTTCCTCCGGGTGCTCCAGTTTCCTCCCACAGGCCAAAGATATGCAGGTCTGCTGAATTGGCCATGCTAAATTGCCCGTAGTGTTAGGTAAGGGGTAGATGTAGGGGTATGGGTGGGTTACGCTTCAGCGGGGCGGTGTGGACTTGTTGGGCCGAAGGGCCTGTTTCCACACGGTTAGTAATCTAATAAAAAAACAGCTTGAAAGGAGTCGCTAGTTAATAGAAGAGGGAATTCCTCCTGTGACATATTTAGGATCCATGGAGACAGATGTTGATCATGATCACTGAACAAAAAAGTTCAGTTAACCCCTTTCAAGACAGCACTTTTCATTTCACCATAAGTGGGCATTTTTATTCTGTCCAGATAGAAATTATGGTGTCGGCGAGCTTTGGTGCAACTCTTTTGGCTGGACGGCCGTTTTGTGGGGCAGGGTAATAACGAGAGCACGGGTGAAATTCCCACATCGTGCAAAGGTTACCTTGTTCGATTCTGCTTCACAACCCTTCATGTGAAATGTGACAGCCCCACAGTGAAAACAACACCATTCGTGTCTCTGCAATGAGAATGCCACCCTGTGGACAAAGAAGACTATGTAGACTTGAGGTAATTGAGAGATGCTGAAAATATAATGATGGAAGCGGCTCAGGGACTAGACCATAATCTTTCAGTCCTTATCATGTTTCCTCCTAGTAAGTGGGACTAGTACCACAGAACTGACTGTTGAATAGGCTCCATCTTGGTTAGAAAAGGTGACACTGATAAAATCTGGGACGACAGACTATTGTATACAGTCACGAGAGAGGAGATGTCTACAGAGCATGATCCAGGTTAGCAATAATTGTTTCTCATTGACGTTGTGTCGTATTGCTGGTATCTTTGAATGTTCTGTTAATACCCGTTCTGACCATGAGACATCAATGCGAGTGTTGAGACTGCTGCATCGGGTTTGGCAATCAGCCTCTCGAAGTTGTTACAGAAGAACAGCAAGAGCCTATTCTACCCCTTGAATGCAGCAGACAGAACAAGATAACATTAATCAGCATGTTGGCGTAATTCCAGATGAAAACGAAGAGATCATTTAGCAAAAGACAGAAGATTTGTAGTAATAGTAGATGAAAGGCAGTAACATTAAGAGATCATTCAGCCCCTCAATCCCAATACAAGGAACAGCAAGAGCCATTCCAGACCGTTATACATGACTAGCGGGAGGACATTAAAATTAACAGGAGCAGGAGTAAGCCAGCCAACTGCTCAAGACTGGTAGACAGTAAAATGTGTAGCCATTCTGGATTCAGAACGTTGTTACCCAGCAGGAGGAAAAAAAAGGCGCATTACCCTTCCATTTGGTCAGGTGAGGAAGAGTCCTGCTTCACCTTTCAATACGAACATGGCAGATCTGATTGTGATTTCTCCTCCTCCATCTTTGCAGAGGTATCTTCTTTTGCAGATTCTGTTCCATTTGTTCTCTATGTTTCCGATGCTCTGTCACTACCATCTCCATGCCTCATTGTTGTCGGGACGGGTGCATGGGTGGCTGCATCGTCTGTGGTCTCCCAGAATGTCAGCAACTTCTCATAACGCGACCTGCAGGAAATCATCCTCAACATCTCCAGGTGTGACCTCATTTGTTGCCATACCATCTGGATCAATTCATTCTGATCATACTCCGTTTCACATGGAGCAGCCACTGTTTGTTTTCAGTCAGTGACCGTTCTCCTTCTGTGAATTTAGGCAGTTTGCTTGCTCCAGAATCAGGAGTCGAGCTCAGTCATTTTGAAGCATCATCAGTCATTAGACTGAAGCTACAAATTTGTGGCTGGAGCATCCCGTAATGCAGACACACTTTTTATTCGTAACTTGGTGTTTGGGATACGAACAAAATCAACAGCAACACTACTGGTTTAAGCTGTGACACTGCTAGACAAAGGCATTCTAACTTTTGCTCAAAATGTGAAGTTCCAAAATGAAAACACCGACCACAGATAAAATATATAAAACGAATCGATTCAAATAAATGAACAAACTATGGCATATGATTGCAACTGCAGTGGTCGTATATGGAAAATAAAACACAGCTCGGTTCCAGAAAAGATGAGTTAGCATTACAATCAGAGGACGATAGTTCATATCGTCAGCTATTGCATCATCGGTGCAGGTATGAGCTGCCTTATCTCAATTCCTTTCAAAGTCCTTGTCTTTATATTGAACAGTGCATTTTCCTACATAGCTTTGCAGAACTGGACTAGAACACATTTCATGTGGCTGCAAACTGAGTTGGAAAACTGTTTGGAAATTGAAAGAAACCGGTCCATTGGATTATACTAAATTCCCTGGGGCTTATTCAGAGATGCGACAAAAAAGGCTCTAAAGTGGTTCAAAGAACACGAGGACGACCAAAGCATAGCTGTTGAGTCGTCGAGTACCTGAAGTTAGAATTACAATCTGGCAATACAATTAAATTGGTAATGTGAACCAAGACAGAGAGAATTTAAATAACATTTCTCACAATAATTCCTTTTTTTTTCTATTCCGTCAACTGCACATCATAGATTTAATACAAGACTACATGACAAAAACAGTGAAATGATGATCTCCGTTCTGTTTTACAGAAAAGTGGGGGCAACAGCCCGTGCCCAAATAGTGAAGCAATTGTATTGAATTTATTGTCACTTGTCCCGACGCATAGTGAAAAGCTTTGTCTTGCGAGCAATACAGGTAGATCACATAGTTGAATAGCACAGATAAGTAAATGATAGGTAAACAGTGGCAAAACAAAAATGCTTAAGAGTTTGTGAGTCTATTCAGTATTCTAACAACAGTGGGGTGGAAACTGTTTCAAAACCGGCTGGTTCGCGTGTTCAGGCTTCTGTACCTTCTCCTCGATGGCAGAGGTTGTAGAAAGCATTCCGAGGTGGGATGGATCTTTGAGAATGCTGGCAGACTTTCTGCAACAGTGAGACTGGGAGATGGATTCTACAGATGCGAGGTTGGCCTGAGTGATTATCCAGGCCGAGTTCACCACTCTCTGCAACTGTCTCCGATCTTAAATAGTTCCAGACGAGATAATGATGCATCCAGATAAAATGGTCGCGATGGCGCACCTATAAAAGTTGGCAAGGGTATTCGCCATCATGCCAAATTTGCTCAGCTGCCTGAGGAAGAAGAGTCGTTGTTGGGCTTTCAAATCATTGCATCTTTCAAATCATTGCGTCCACATGACGAGTCTAAGAAAGCCCGTTGTTGATGACAGCTACACTTGTTAGTAACACTCTCCACTCTTTCCAACTCTGTACTGTGTCATTGGAGACAATGCATGATTGAACAGAAGGTGTTTGAAGAATACTGACTGAATGCACAGATGAAACCTTTGGAATACAAAGACGTTGCTGTTCCCCCAATTCTAAATGGATATGAAATGTGGACTACCTATATAGACATCTCAGATCGCTGCAAAAATACCACCCGAGATCCCTCTGAAAAGTCTTAGGGAGATCAGTGCACTATCAGGAGCATCTGGGATGGGGCCAACATATCCAGGATCATATCCACCATAAATGAGCAGCAGCTCCGATGGACCATTCCTCTCATTCGAAACCCCAGCTTACACAACTAAAAACACAGCACACATCCCTAGCTGAAGGATGATCAGCGTCCCGCTTGTGACCAAAAGAACAGCTTGGAAGATAACGTCCAGATGAACCTCAAGAAATTCTAAATCAACACAAAAGCTACGATACCATACCAACATCAACATGATGGAACTGTGGCTCAGTGGTTAGCACTGCTGCTTCACAATGTCCGGGCCATGTTTCGACTCCTGCCTCGTGTGACTGAGCAGATTCTCCACGTGTCTGCACGGGTTTCCTCTGGGCGCTCTGGCTCCCTCCCACTGACAAAGATGTGCCGGTCAGGTGAATTGGCCATGCTAAATTGCCCATTGTGTTCGATGCATTAGCCAGGGGTAAGTGTAAAGAAATAGACTTGGGTGGGTTACTCTTTGGAGGGTCGGTGTCGACTTGTTGTGACAAATGGCGTGTTTCCACACTATAGAGAATTTAATCAATGAATGTCTACAAACGGGAATCATTGGAGAAGCATCGTCTACCAGAAAGTCAGACAGTAGTAGAACCCCCTGTGCTGTGCCACTGCACAGAACGACTGCTGTGCGAGGAAAGGCAGAGTATCAAGATGGCCTAACCTCACGCCCGCACCCCCCCCGCCCCCCCCCCCCACCCCCTCCAGTGGATCCCAGATTTGCAACTTCAGCCTTCTGAAGACGCACAACTTGATGCTCTTATGGTGACTAATAATAGTCGACCTGAGTGATCACCGACGATAATAAACAGAAGTGTTTCCTGCCTTGTTTCAAACTGGCGACTTATGCTGACGCAAAATTAACTACACAAAGTAGGACAGCACAGCCGCGGACTCGGTTGAGATTCTGTATTATCGGTCATTGTACATTATTTTGCTCAAAGCTGACCATGGTTCATCGTCAGCCACTTAAGCACAACTCACTCGTATCAAGGCTCAGTGTGGTAAGTGAACATCAAATGTGGGCGAAGGGGGTTTTACGTTTACACCGCTATAGATGTACAGAAGCTAAACCTGTTACATCAGACCAATTAGCAAAGAGACCACGTTTAGATTTTGTGGCTAAAATACGGCATAAACGAAGGAAAGATCCTTCAGCATTCAAAATCTCATTCCCCACTTCCTTAGCTGATGTAGAATGTACAGCCACAGCATACATTTCTGAAGATAGCTTTCAAGGCACGGTGACCAAAAAGAAAAACAAAATACAGTAAGAAGTTTCATTCTTTTAACTATTGATGAACAAAACGTGAACTGCACAACTTTTCGTAAACTTAGATGTTTGCTTTGGACAGTGATTTTGGCCCTTGTTAGACGTAGAACAGCTTTCATGTTTTGGTGTCACGTGATTAACCCAGACTGCAGGGACAAAACTGCAAAGCTGAGCTAACTGCGCAGAAGATGATAAGATATTCTTTTCAAGTGTTAACTTTTTTGCCAGCACCCAGAGAGATGGGTCATGTTGTTGCATCCTTGGTTTAAATCCCGTCACGGCAGGTGGTAGAATCTGAATTCATGAACGAAGCTAGGATTAACAGTCTGATTATGATAATAGACTTAGGGCATCGGGGAAACTCAGTGAGTACAGTAATATGTTTCAGGGAAGGAACGTGCGATTCAGACTTGGGCGGGTCCACATATGATTCTAGACCTAGAGCAATGCAGTTACCTCGTCCCGTTCGGGTGTAGAAATAAATAAATTATTTGATGACTACTGTCAATGATATTATTTTTGCAAAATGCGAAGTGCCTTTCCAAGTTTATTCCCCTTCGAAAACCTTGGACCCTACCCTTATGTATAAAGCCACGGATATTATCAACAGTCAGAGTGTTTGGGGCCCTCGGTGTGATCTCAGCAGCTGGAATTGACGTTTCATCCCTCGAGAAATCTCAGTTTCATTCCGAAAGAAAGAACCAGGATAGACAAATAAACACTGCTGTGTTAAAAGTAGGACAGTGAGGCTGATTGAGTTGAATCATGCGCAGGACAACACCGGCATGATTACTTGAAAGGTGATTATCATTGTTCTAAACTTTCTTTAGCGTGTGCAATCAGAATCGCCTCGTGGCTGAATGGTTAAATCGATAGATGAGATTTCTTTGACTGTTAACCGTGCAGATTTGAATCCAGCTAAAAACGTTTCTCATTATCCTTGAGTTTCATTTTTAACTTTGTCGCAATTTTTACACCAATATTCCTGTTTATAAACAGACATGAACCAACCTTGCTCAACTCAGTATGAGGAGAAATGAATGCTTAATAGTCATTCAATGTGCTCGTTTCCAATCATGCCTTGCATTCGCTTTCAAAAAAATATCTTTCTGCAAAATAAAAAAAAGACAGAAACATACTGACAAACGAAACAGTAGCTGTATTCAATATATTCGCTGCCACTCTCCAGAGAAGTTAATTGTTCATTAAGTCAATAACAGAAATTATTGTTTCTGATGGAGGTCACCAGCTTGGAAACACGAACACTGCATTTTCCGCTCATAAGAAGCCAGACTTGCAAAATTCTGGCAGCATGTTTACTTTTGCTTCTGATCTCCAACATTCGCACGGTGATGTTTAATCTGTGCATTAAGACAGAATCATAATTACAAGTTATCTTGAAAGGAAACCAATGGCCAATGGGAAAGAGCGAGATCATCAGCGGGAAAGCAGAGTTGGTCGAGTGGGATGACCAAACCTGCAGGAAAGTGTGATATCGCCGCAGTAGACGTCAAAACAGTCCAGAGGCAGCTAGACATGGGCAACATGCAAAAGAATTCAAGCAGGGTGGTCTGCGTTGAAATTATACTTGTGTGTACTTGAACCTATTCAGTGAGTGACCTTAAATATTCAGACTAGTATCCAGAAAATTCACCATAGATTGTTGTAAAACGGCAGATTAACCATGAAAGAAGCAACTGTGCAGTGTGAGCCAAGAGAAGGAGATAAACTAAAAGCGTAGGAAGACGGAATGCCATCTGGCATGCTGGTTTGTAACAGCAGTCGTAAATATTGTGCAATGATACGTCCGTCAATTTAAATAATCGGAGTCAGAAATGAAAACGAATTAAAAGGGTAATTTTAGCTGTAGCCGGAGAGCAGTGCAGCTTCAACAAAATTACAACCAGATAAAAGGTTTTAGTTATGTTTTCTGAATTGTGATGATATGCATTAATCAATTACTTCATCTCAGATGTTTCCATGATTCTTTGGACAAATTAACTAAAATTAATTTAATTCCGAGGGAGAAAGAACAAGAAGGAGAATTCAAAACCGGTCAATGCCATTATATGTAATTCGAGGAGGCAGAGCTCCAGAAGAAGTCAATAAAAGCTGAACCTACCTCCTGCTCTCAAATACAAACACTAAAAGAGAAAGAAAAGGCTTTTTGGGGTGAGGCTTTTAAGCTTTCCGTAACTAACGGAGATAAACGCAAATGAAGATTCATATCAGACTTGATTTCACGAAACCACAAAGAAGATGTGAGGGAAGTATAGCAAGTGAATATGGATATACCTCTGGTTCTCGAACGTCCTGTATATTTTTACTCCACCACCTCGATTAAGATCCTTCTTAAAACTGGGAACGTTACACAATGTTTTGGAAACAATAACATAAATTTTGGAAAAGTCCAGCAGACCTGGCATGTATGTTTAGAAATCAGAGTTATCATCGTGGGTCCAGTGACCCTTCTTAAGAACCAGCTTCAGAACAGACTGTTGGCCTCTGTTCTCTGTATACTTTTAAAAGATTAATCTCAAATATTACACTTAATCTTGAGGATCAGTCATGGATCCCTCCTGAGTTTGTGACACAATGGTTGTGTATTTGATTCCAAGTATTACAACCGAATAATCAGATCAGAACACAACGTGTTCAATTGATGTGAACCTCAGAAAGCCACCCCACACCTCATGCCACCTCACTTTACAGAAGGGAATAGCCTTAAAGTGGAGAGCTGATTATCAATCCAATTATGTTCTTCAATAATTATACTCATTTATCCTAATCCCTTTTGCCTGCAAAGTTACAATTGAAATTTTAAATAAGAACAACATTTCATGAATGTGACATACTCATTGTTTCCGTGTTTTCTTTTCTCCCCAATGTGAGAAATAAAACACAAAATGTGCATCGTTAAACCCATAGTTGTCTGCCTGGATATAGGTAAAGGCGCTCAAACTTGGCATTAACATTATTCTCACCTTGTAATGCTCAAAGGATTATGACCGAACATTCGTTTTAAATTGTCAGGAGAGTCTAGCTCTTCCTTGTAAATCAGAACGACGGTGACCAGGGTATGAAGGGGTTAATGCATCTAGTTGTTCTTTGAATGACAACGGTCCACGATCATTTTTACTCAACCAACGTAAACGCTGAGACATTCACTAGTGAGAAATGGGAACAGTCTGATCTCACACACTGCAGACATATGTATTCCCCATGGATCCTATCCCCGCACTTTAACTGGGGCAATCTCCCCTCAAGTAATTTCAGTGTTTCTTCTGTACCTAACGTTTTTTACTGTCTGTAAATCGACATGTTAGAAATGTACATACGCAGGGACGTGAATCTTTTGATGATCATAAGTAAGTTAACGTCGCCTAAAGCGTCAGAGAGACTGTTCCAGTTTTTCAAAGAACATAAGGTGTCTTGACTGTTTGCGCTCAATGAGACACTTTTCCTCTCATCTAACTCCCAAGAGATTGGGAAAGATTCTCAAAGTAGTTGACTTGGATTTCTCTCACTTTGCTTCCAATGCCTGCCAGTCAATGTTTTCCAAAATCCGATTACATTACGCCACCTTGTACTTTGGGTAGGGAGAATCGTTCTCGATATTTAAAGTTCTGAGTTTCAATCGACTAAAAGTACAAACAAGAGATATACTGGATCTAATTGGGAAGAAAGAGGTGTTGAGGTGTGAGGTGGAGACTTTGGGTGGGGAGCTGTTTATGAAGGCAAATAGACGAGGTGGGCAAAATAAAAACTGTTCCCCCTGCCAAGGATCAGAAATCAGAAGACTGGAATTGAAAATCATTGAATGAATCAGGTAAACTAAGAGGAACAAGTAAGTATATTGCCCTTGCTATCCGTTGACTGATGTTGATATTGTAATATAACATATAATAATGTGTTGGCAGATACATATATACATTTCTGAATTAACTGTAGCGTCTTTTCCATCTCCATTATTTATTATCTACATCAATGTGCCTCTGGGTGGATGTGGTGCAGCACTCCAGTGCAATTTTTGACTTTTCCTAATTACTTATTTCCTGCTCCTCGGAAGCTGCCTGACCTGCTGTGCTTTTTAAGCATCACTGTAATCTAGACTCTGGTTTTCACCATCTGCAGTACTCACCTTTGCCTCATCACTTGTCTAACATTCCTTGACTGGGTTATTCGGCCCTGCCTTATCGTCGACCATAGACATTTCACTTAAGCTAACTCTGAATGATTGTTGAAATTACACTTAGAAAGTGTTGTCCCAATTCTACATGGAATAAAGATTACTTCTAATGCTGACACTGCTTGTGAAAAAAAATCTGGACTTCAGCTTGAAAAACGGAGTTCAACATAAAAACATAGAGCACAGTGTTGAAATCTTTGCTTTTGCGATGAAGACTCTTATGCTCTACTTACTAATCTAGCCGGCACGTGCAAGCACAGGGTTTTTTTTCAAAAAGAGAGACGTAGGCTCTTGATAAAGAAGGGGAATCAAGACTTATGGAGAGAAGGCAGGAGAATCGTGTTGAGAAACTCAGCAGCCATAATCTAAAATAAGTGCAAATTTGATGGGTTCAGTGGATTAATTGCGCTCCTATCCCATGGTCTACGGTCCTCTGGCATCTTTGGAGAGAGACACAGAGTTAACTTTTTAACTCGATGATCTTCAGTCAGCATTGCAAAATTGACCGTTGAAACAGTTGAGAAACTAAATTACAGGCAAGGAAATGGTTTGGAAGAAAGAAAACTAGGGAAGCTCTGTGATATGCTGGAAGGCAAAAGAGAAAATGAAAAGAACGATCTAGGTAACATCTTCAGTGGGACTTCGGGTGAAGCACTGCTGACGATTCCTGTTTCTATTTGTATGTTTGGGTAGGTGATGTCACTTCCTGTGGTGAAGTAATTTTCTATGGTAATGTCATTTCCTGTTCTTTTTGTCAAGGTGTGGGGAAGATGTGATCTAACTCGATGTCTAACCCTTAGAAAAATAAGAGAAAATGACATCACCACAGGAAATTACATCACCAACCCAAAGAAACCAAAACATATAAATAGAAAGTAGGGATCATCAGCGTTGCTTCGCCCAGTGCCTTACTGAAGGTGTTATCTAGTAGGGTGATGAAATGTATGGAAATGATCCTTCCAGCTCAGCGAGCAAACCCACATCTAGAACCTCAACCTGAGCTACAAATCTTCTCAAAACTCGCAAGAAAAGGAAGACAATGACAGGCAGGTGTTGATGTGAATGGAACACTTCAAAAAAAGACGTTATGAACTTTCTTAACTGCACCTGAATCCTAACGCTCTTGCTTTCTACAGATGCTGTTGGACTGACAGAGATTTTCCATCGGCTTGTGTTTTTGTTAAAGAAACATAAGGTGGGAGAGCTATGCTAGAGGTCTCGCTGCCGTGGGAATGTGTTCGTCGTTAAACCAGATCACTACTGTTCCGCACAGAAAACCCAGAAAGCTCAAATGGGAAGAAATTTTCTTTGAGAAGTCCCTAATGACTTTTTTCGGAATCTTCTGTAACACTTAATACTTGGTCTGTTCCTTTTGACGTGTGTCTGCCACTGCTCGTGCCCCTAGGAAGTGTCCATTCTAATTCTGTGACTCTTAACAGTTTTTTGGTGCAGAACTGGACTGGAACCTGTGTATTTGAAAGTGCCATCAAACACTGTAACTCAAATTGGAAAAGCAACCTTGTCTCTGGCACTTCCAGTAAAGCTGAGACAGTTTAAGAAAGAGGCAATTGGTGTGTCAACAGACGCAGCATGAAAATAAAGCTCTGTTCGTCCGGTTACACTGCTGGAAGAAAGAAAGGCTGGGCGTCAGCTCCGATCGAGTAATTTCAACTTGAAGGGGCTTAGCTTAGCTATCTGACCCACAACTCTGATTTAACACTCTCATTGTCTACAGATAGCTGCCATAGGTGTACGTCAGTAAATGTCGCTCAGTTCCCCATTTCTCACTGCATCGTAAATCAATTTCTTGAAGCGTGTGATCTATTACACTTAATAACTGTTCATTGGTTAAAATCAATAAAATATAAACTGTTAAACATGCAAACCAGCAGTAATGACTTTCTGGAATACACTGTTTATAGAGATAGAAGGGGCATGGATACACAGCTCTAAAAACGATTGAAAACAACATGTGAATTCACCATTCTGCAAAAAGTTGAAGGAACATAAATAAGCTGCTTCCTGGGGGTAAAGGAAGTAACAACTGTTTGGTAGTTTTTTTTTGTCTCATGTCTAGTAGACATTTGACTTCGCTTGTGGAAGGGATGTTCTGAAATAAAGTGGTTAACTGAAGGAAAAGCGTTTTTTAAACAGACAGCTAAAACCGAATCTAACGAGGAATGGGTGAAAGACTTCTGAGAGGAAGGCAATTTACAGATCTGAGATCTTCAAGGGTATGATCAATGTTGGGAGTGAACGAATCTATCGAATCATCAATAATGTCACACCACAAACGTCAAGAGAGAAAATTATAGTAGAATTGAACACTAAAACGTTACCTGCAGTAGAACATCAGAGAAAAATGCTGCAAATTTGTCGAACCCTGGAGACTTCCAGAGATCCAACTACACAACGTCTCTTCAAATCACCGCTAAATCTTTGTTTTAGGAGATTTCGCACAGTAAGCGTTTAGAGCAGGGAAAATTGCAGTTCACTACAGGCCCTTCGAACCTCAACGTTGCGCCGACCTGTGGGAACAATCTGAAGCCTACCCATCCCAGACTATTCCATTTTAATCCATATGTTTAACCACTGACCATTTAAATACACTTAAATGTAGTGACTCTACTACTGTTGCAGGCAGTGCCTCCACACCCTTATTACTCACTGAGTAGAGAAACTATCTCTGATATCTGTCAAATATCGACCAACTCGCAATTTTAAGTTATGTCCCCTTGTGCTAGCCATCAGCATCCGAGGAAAAAAAAATCTCTCACTCTCCACCCGATCTACATAGAACATAAAAAATCTAGCAAAGCAGCACAAAACAGGCCCTTCGACCCTCGATGTTGCGCCGACCCGTGAACTAATCAAAGGCTATCCCCCGACACTATCCCATCGTCATCCATATGCTTATCCAAAGACTGTTTAAAAGCCCCTAATCTGGCTGAGTTAACTACATTGACAGGCAAGGAACTCTATGCCCATGCCACTCTCTGAGTAAAGAACCTGCCTCTTATATCTGCCTTAAATCTTTTACCTCTCAATTTGCAGCTATGCTCCCTCGTATAAGCAGACGTCATCATCCTATGAAAAAAAGACTCTCACTGTCGACCCTATCTAATCTTCTGATCATTTTGTATGTCTCTATTAAATGTCCTTTTAGACTTTTTCACTCCAAAGAAAACAGACCCAAGTCCCTCAGCCTTTCGTTATAAGTCCTTTGCTCCCGACCAGGCAACATCCCGATAAATATCCTCTGCACCTTTACCAATGCTTCCACATATTACCTACAATGGGGCAACCAGAACTGTACACAACATTCCAAGTGAAGTCGCATAGCATTTTGTGCAGTCACAACATGACATCATGGCTCTGGAACTCAATCCCTCTACCCATGAAACCTAACACAATGTATCCCTTCTTAACAGCACTATCAACCTGGGTGGCAACTTTCAGGGATCTATGGACATGGACAATAAATCCCTCTGTACATCCACACTACCAAGAATCTTTCCATAGATCTAGTATTCTGCCTTCTATTACACTTCCCAAAGTGAATCAACTCACAGTTATCTGCATTGAATTTCATTTGCCATCGCTCAGCCCAATTCTGCAGTTTGTCCAAGTCCCCCTGTAACCTGCAACATCTTTCCACACTGTCCACCACTCCACCTACTTTATTGTCATCTGTAAATTTACTTCCCATCCACCAATGCCTGCGTTCAAGTTAATTCTCAAAATGACAAACGAGCAATGGCTGCAAAACAGATCCTTATAGGACACCACTGGTAACCGGACTCCAGTCTGAATATTTTCTATCAACCAAGGTAAAAATCACACAACACCAGATTATAGTCCAACAGGTTTAAGTGGACGAACACTAGGTTTCGGAGCGCCGCTCAGACACCATTCGCAGCCTTCTTAAAGAAAGCCAGTTTCTAATCCAAACTGATAATTCATCCTCAAACTCATGCTTCTGGATTTACTCCAATAGTCTACCATGGAAAACCTTATGAATGGCTTTAATGAAACCCCGACTATCTAATATGCTTCGATTAAGTCAACTCTCCACTTTTTTCTCTGTAACGAAAACAGCTTCCAGCACATCAGCCTTCCCTCATAATATCTTCAACTAACCCTATATTCAGACGACGTTCAGGACATGGTTCCAGTTTTTCCTAAGTATTTAATTGAAGGACAGACATGTCATGCTCTCTGGTGAGAAAAGTTGACAAGAATAAGGCCGTTTAAACTTTCATCAAAAGCAAAGCTGGAATTCTGAGGTGAGCATTTGCGCTAACATGGGCAATTGCTACTTAAACATATAAAGGAGAATGGTTTAGCAGAGCCGTACCTTAATTATGATGATGGCCTGTGCATTGTAATTTTTTTATGCATAATCAGAACGAGAAACAGAGAAAATCAATCGACTTTTCGATTGCAATTCATTGGAATTATCTTGGTGTGTGGGCCTCACAATAGCTAATAATATAAATTATATGAATGCAAAATGTTGTGAACGAGTACACCAGCATAATAGTTGATCTCCGTTCAGTTTTATCAAGAAGTGGGGGGCAACACTCGATAATACAGCACCAGCACTCTTTCAGCCCAGTGTTAACTTCTGCTGTGTAACTATTACAACACAGAAAGTTAGGGTCGCTGCGAACGCAATGTAAGTTTAGTCCTGTCTTCTTCTTCGTGGATTGTGTTGCGTCAGCCATGTCACATTTATCCTTGGGCAACAACAGACGAATTTACCAACACAAAGCTTTGCGTGAGAAACGGCAAGCATTAGGGCAGTACGTAGTACTGAACTGACCACAAAAATGGAGCCTAATCCGCAGGGAGCAGTTGCAGCACCACAAAATAAGCATAAAGCTAAGTCAACTTTGGGATTACGGCCTTGTTTGCAGGGAGCAGTGGGAGGATGGAAAAGCAACAGACAGTGATTTTATAACTTACTGGGCTTGGGGCACATTGCAGATGCGAATAAAGCTGGAGTGACTTCACAGGGAATCTTAGACCTGATTGGTTCGTTGGAAATCTACACTAAATTTGAAACGCAGGATAGAAATATTAATAAGTACATAAATTTATGAATAAAGTTATATAAATAAATAAAATTATTAACTAAGTGGAGATGGCTGGGCAGGTGGTGGATTCTGGCAGTACAATGTGGGAGTTGGCAGTTCCCATTCGACCTGGAGTGACAAGAATTGCAGAAAGTGTCAGTTGCCTGAGGAAATTCGGCTCAGATTTGATGAGTTGGACTTTGGGCTACAAAAATTGCAGCTCGTCCAATTGAGGGGGTGGGGGTTGGGGGTGGGGGGGAGTTGTGACGAAGTACCTAGACGCTTGTATTCCAGAGATGATCACATTTGGGAGATAAAGTACCTAAATTACAGACAATGATCAGGGACAGCAGGCTGCGACTGAAAATGAGGCAATTCGGAGGTTTCTGAGTTCAACAGCATAAGAGACACTGTTCTTGACCTTGTCGAACAGGTATTTGTAGAGATATTTGCTTCCTGCAAGGATGAGGAAAAGGGCTGTAGTAAGAATAAGCCAGCTGACCACTGCTCCGTGTTGTAGCACACCATTCAAACGGATGGGTGTAAAAGTTCTATGGCAGTTGTAGAGGACACTAAACTTATGGGGATTATTATCATCCTTTGTAAGCAGGATGGAGAGTCCTACATGTTGTGTCACTTGCCTGGTGCCAGGGTGAGGGAGATCTCTGATAGGCTTGAAAATATTAAGGAGTGGGAGGGGGAGGATCCAGTTGTTGTGTCGACTTTGGGACAAACAACACAGACAAGGCTAGGAATGAGGACTTGATTGGCGATTAATAATGACGAAAAACAATAGGCCCTTTAGGGTTATAATATCCTGATTACTCCCCGAGACACGTGCAAATTGGTTTAGGGATATGAAAATAGGGGAAATAAACACGTGGCTGTAGGAATGGTGTGGGAAACGAACTTCCACTTCATGGGGCATGGGTTGATGCTTATCTTCTGGAAAAGGAAGGATCACTACTTTTGGGATTGTCTCCACTGGAGCCGATCTGGAACGAATTGTCTCGCAGAAAGGAGAAATAGGGTGGTCACTGGGACTTTAAAATAACGATTGGGAAGGGAGCCGGTAAGGGGAAAACGGCAGCAAGTTTAATGGCAAATTGGAAAGAAAGCAAAAATTTGACAAGTGTGCTGAAGGGGTTATTTAAATTGAAAACGATTAAAGAATTTAAAAAGAAAGCAAACGCGGGAGGTATTATTGATTGGTATGTTTAAATCTAAAATGAAGCAATAAAAACTAGACTAAAGGTACTTTCCCTCAATATTTGTACCATTTGAAACCATATAGATAAGTCAACAGCACAAATCATCGTCAATGAGTATGATTTAGTGGCCAGTACGGAGGCATGGTTGCAGAATGGTCACAACTGGGAAGTAAATATCGATGGGTATCAGAGTGGTCGAAAGGATGGACAAAAAGATAAGGGAGATTGTGTAGCTCTAATGTTGAAGGTTGACATCAGGACGGTGTTGTGAAAAATTATAGGTTCTATGGAGAAAAATAAACAATTTGAATCCAAACGGGTGGAATTTACAATTTCTAAGAAGAAAAATTCAAATATAATCGTCATCCATTGGATACTACACAATAATGGTACACTGAGGTGGCAAAAAATAAAGTAATAGCTAATGCCTGTAAATCTGGCAATCATTAATGAGGATTTAATCCAAATGTCGATTGGTCGAACCAGGTCAAGCGGGCAACCTTGAGGAGCAGTTCTTTAAACGTTTCCATTATCGTTTCTTTTTTAAGCATTAGTTAATGGAAACGATAAGGGAGCAAACTATCCTAGATCGGGCCCAATGTAATGAGACAGGAATAATAAATTATGTCATACTTAAGGATTGTCTTGGAATGAGCGATTATAGTATGAATGAATTTTGAACAAAGATGGAAAGTGAAAAGATACCAGGATATTGTTCTTTAAAAAGGGGAAAATACAATAAGGTGAGGGTGGATTTGGCTAACGTTGACTGCGAATAAAGATTTTATGTTTGGACAGTTGAGTAATAGTGAAGTATTTTCAAAGTAATTTTTCAAAGTATTCAGCAAGACCATATACCAGTGAAAAGAAAGGACAGTAGGAAAATGAGTAAATAGTCAAGATTCTCTCAGGATATAAGGGAGACTATCATGTTGAAAGAATACAAATTGGCAAATACCAGAAGGAAGCTAGAAGATTAGGAAAACTTTAAAAGCAAATAGGAAGCCACAAAGAAGAAGCTATGAAGAAAACGTAACTTAATTATGAGTATAAAGTAACTCAGGATATAAAGACAGACTAATGCATAAAACAAAAATAAAGTGTCTAAGGTAAAAATTTGGACGTTAGAGGATGAGAAGGGCAATTAATAATGAAAAATGAGGAAATAGATGATACATTGCAAAGATATTTTCTGTGGGTCTCCACAGTGGAGTTCACGAATGCAGTCCAAATAATTGACAAGGACACTAAGGTAGATGAGGACCTAAAAACAATCATTACTCTGAAAGAGGTAGCGTTGGCAAAGCTTTGGGGTAACACGTCTCCTGGCCCTGATGGCAAACGTCGCAGCCTATTAAAAAAGAGTGCGGGTTAAATAGCAATTGTGTTCGTGATAAGTTTTCAGAATTTGCTGGAATCTGGGGGCGTTCCAGAAATTGGAAAACAGTAAATATAACACCACTGACTCAAAATCGAGGTAGAGAAAAGACAGAATTTTAGGCTGGGTAGTTTAACTTCTGGAGTGGGGAAAATGGAAGAATCTAAAATGAAGGAAGAAATAGCAAAATATCTAGACCACACTTATCCCATGAGGCAGACGCAGCATATGTTCATGAAAGGCAGGTCATGTTTCACTAATTTGCTGTAATTCTATTGTGACATCACGGGCGTGGTGGACAACGGGAGCCCAGTTGCTGTGGTGTATCTAGATTTCCAAAAGGCATTGTACAAGATGGGTTAGAAAAGGCTACTGCGTCAGATACTGGTGCACATCGTTTCAGGCCAATGTATTAGCATAGAACAAGGCTTGGTTAGTTCATTGAAAGCAAAAAGTGGGTTCAATTGAATGGCGATATGACGACCAGTGACTTGTGACGTACCTCAGGAATTCGTGTTGAGACCACAATTGTTTATGATTAACATAGATGACTTGGAGTTGGGAACCACTTTTAGTGTGTCGAAATTTGCAGATGATGCTAAGATGAGTGGTAAAGCAAAGTGCGCAGAGGCGTCTGAAAGTTTGCAAAGGTATATACGTACTTTCCATAAGTGGGCAAACGTTTGGAAATTGAGTACAATGTTGATAAATGTGAATCGTCTATTTTGGTCGAAATAACAGTAAAGGAAGACAATAATTTGAACGCTTAAAAAAATGTAGCATGCTGTTGTGCAGAACGAAATGGATATCCTTTTGCATAAATCGCAGATATTTGGTATGCACATAGTTAATTAAGAAGGCAAATACAATGTTGTGCTTCATCGCTAAAATGATTGAGATTGAAAGCAGGGAGGTTGTATTACAACTGGTGAGGCCACATCTGAAGACCAGCAAGCAGTTTTAGTCTTCGCACTCGAGAAATGATGTTTTGGTATCAGATGAGGTGCAGAGGAGATTCACTAGATAATTTCCGAACTTCACAGAATTAGGGTGAGTGAAGAGACTGAACAGATTGGGATTGCCTTCATGGTAATTTAGAAGAATGACGGGGGTGGGAGAGGGTGGGGGATCTTATAAACAATGAAATTATGAACGGAGTAGATAAGATAGAAGAGGGATAGATGAGGGAGCATGTTTCCACTGCCGTGTGAAACTAAAACCAGACGGCATAACCTCAAATTAGGGAGAGTACATAGCAGGTTGAATTTTGGAGGAACTTCTTCAAACGATGCATTGTGAATCTGTGGAATTCCATACCTTGTGAAGTTGTTGAAGTTTCCTCATTGAATGCTTTGAAGCTAAGACAGATGACTGTAGCTGGGGCTGTGAAAAGATCAGCCGTGATCTTATTCAATGGTGTAACGGCATGAATAGCCAGGCAACTTACTCTTGTTCCTGGTAAAATATTCTCATGCTTTTATAACCAGCACTTTAGACCGTTCAGCTATTCCTAGTTCTAAACTTACAGCTCAGTAACTGTCCCCATGACTTGTCCAGACTTGTCCTACCTGCCTATCTCCTTTTCCACCTATCCACTCCACCCTCTCCTCCTTGACCTATTACCTTCATCCCCTCCCCCACTGACCCATTGTACTCTATGCTACTTTCTCCCCATTCCCACCCTCCTCTATCTTATCTCTCCACGCGTCAGACTCACTGCCTTTATTCCTGATGAAGGGCTTTTGCCCGATACGTCGATTTCAAAGCTACTTGGTTGCTGCCTGAACTGCTGTGCTCTTCCAGCACCACTAATCCAGAATCTGGTTTTCAGCATCTGCAGTCATTGTTTTTACCTCTTTTAGCACAAGTATTGCCTTTTCAATCATGTCTTTCTCTCGTGTTGTCGCAACATCGCTACAAAAATGAAGACGCATGAAAAAAGCTTCTCGGATCCATATCTTGCTCCACCTATCTCTGTGTGCGTCCAACATGATCAGATGCTGACAATCCTTTGACCAAACCAATAATTAATACCAAGCTGAACGCATGCTTTGAGATATGACGAGCAACAAATGTATTGTTTTGCGAAGTATTTTTCGGTAAAACTGAGATTAAGAAAATATGACGTGATTGACATTTCTGAAACTTAGATTATTGAGTTGCATAACAATACAGCCCAGTATTTGAAACAGAACAACTGTCACCTTTAAAGGTAACATGATATGTAGAGTGAAAATATACAAAGGGAGACAGTGAGGTCTGCAGATGCTAGAGATCAGAGTTGAGAGTGTGTTGCTGGAAAAGCACAGCAGTTCAGGCAGCATCAGAGAAGCAGGTCATTTGACGTTTCGGGCCGGAGAACTTCATCATCGCCTACTGAGGTGTTATAGAAACAGGAAATGCGACGTCACCCTGTTGGGAGTGTACTCTAGGCTTCCATATAGGTTCAGATGTGTCAAGGATAGAGAAGATAATTCTGTACAGGAGCGAGAGAGAAATAGGGTTAGATTAGACTAGACTACTTACATTGTGGAAACAGGCCCTTTAGCCCAACAAGTCCACACTGACCAGCCGAATCGGAACCCACCCAGACACATAACGCTACATTTACCTAACACTACAGGCAATTAGGCATAGCCAATTCACCTAACCTGCACATTTTTTTTTTTGACTGTGGGTGGAAACTGGAGCACGCGGAGGAAACCCACGCAGACACAGGGAGAATGTGCAAACTCCACACAGAGAGTCGCCTGACGGGGGGAAACGAACCCAGGTCTCTGGCGCTGTGAGGCAGCAGTGCTAACCACTGTGTCACCGTGCCGCACGTGCTGGTTCTTGTGATGGAGGCTTTAACTTTCCAAATATTGACTGTAAATACGAAGGGCTAAATCAATATTTATCTTCAGTATTCACACTGGAAAGAAAACAAATTTGTCGAGGAGGATACTGAGATACTGGGGCTACTAGACGAGATGGGATTGAAGTTAACAAGGAGGAAGTGTTAGCAAGTTCGAGGATATTTGATGAGTCAATTTTTATCCAAAGTGTGCAAACACGGGATGTAGACAAGCCATCAAGGGGCGAGGCCACATTGGATTTGGTACTGGTTAATGAAACTTGCCAGGTGTTAGATTTGGAGATAGGCGAACACTTTTGTGATTGTGACCACAATTCGGTTATGTTTACTTTTGCGATGGAAAGGGATAGGTATATAACGCAGCGAAAGTGTTATTGCTGGAGGAAAGGCAATTATGATGCGATTAGGCAAGATTTGGAATGCATCGGATGGGGAAAGGTAACTGCACGGAATGGGCACAATTGAGATGTGGAACTAATTCAAGGAACATGTACTAAGAGTCCTTAATAATAATGTACCTGCCAGGCAGGGCGCAAGTGATTGGGCGAGAGAGCAGTGGTTTACTAAGGACGTTGAATCTCTTGTCAACAGAAGGAACAAGGCTTATATTAGGATGAAACATGAAGGTCCAGTTAGGGCACGTGAGCTTTACATGTTAGCAAGGAAACACCTAAAGAGATAGCTAAGAAGAGCCAGGATGGAACATGAGAAGTTGTTGACAGTTAGGATCAAGGAAAACTCTAAAGCTTTCTGTCGATATATAAGAAAAAAAGAATGACTCGAGAAAGATGGGGGTTAATCAAGGATAGTAGTGGGAAGTTTTGCGTGGAATCCGAGGAGATAGGGAAGCACTAAATGCATATTTTCCGTCGGCATTCACACTGGAAAAAGAAAATATTGTCTATGCGAATACTGAGATACAGGCTATTAGACGAGATGGGATTGAGTTTCACAAGGAGACGGTGTTAGCAAATCTGGAACGTGTGAAAATGCATAGGATCCCCGATTATCCAAATGACACCGACGGGGAGTATTACGTTTGGTTAATCGAATTCTGAATAATCGAATACTGGATAACATAATTTAGCCGAGTTTTGGGATCTTGCCATCTTGCTATACAATCCAATATTCGGTAATTGATTGCCAGATAATTGAGGTTCCTCTGTAGATAATTCCCCTGCGCCAGATTGGATTTATCCTTAGATTATCTGCGATGCCAGGGAGGAGATTCCAGAGCCTTGGCTTTGATCTTTATATCGTCATTGTGTACAGGAATAGTGCCAGAAGCCTGGAGGATAGCAAATATTGCCCCCTTGTTCAAGAGGATGAGTAAGAGATAACCCTGGTAATTATAGACTATTGAGCCCTACTTCGATTGTGATTATGGTGTCAGAAGAGGCGAAAAGAGGTAGGATTTATAATCATCTAGACGTCAATAAGTTGATTAGAGATACTCAACACCGTTTTGTGAAGGTAGGGCGTGCCTCACAAATCTTATTGAGTTTTTCAAGAAGATGGCCAAACAGGTGTTTGTGTGTAAACTGGTTGATATGATGTATATGGATTTTCATAAGGCATTTGATTTGGTTACCCACGGTAGGCTGATGCACGAAATACTGAGGCATGGGGTTGACAGTGATTTAGCGGTTAGAATCAGAAATTGGCGAGTTGAAAGATAACAGAGGGTGGTTGTTGATGGGAAATGTTCATACTGGAGTTCAGCTCCTCGTGTACCAAAAGGAACTGTTTTGGGCCACTGCTGTTAGACATTTTCATAACTGACCTGGAGAAGGGAGTAGCAGAATGGGTTAGTAAACTTGCAGATGACACTAAGGTCGATGGAGTTGTGGAAAGTGCTGAAGGATGTTTTACGTTACAAAGGGAGATAATTAATCTGTCGAGTTGGGCTGAGAATTGACAAATGGTGTTTATTGCAGAGAATTGTGTGTGATTCACTTTGGAAGAAGCAGCATTAATGAAGAGTACAGAGCTACTGGAAAGATTTGTGGTAGTACAGACGAGCAGAGAGATCTCAGTGTCAATGAACATTGATCCCTGAGGGTTGCCACCCCAGTTGATGTCGTTATTAAGAAGGCATACAGTGTATTAGCATTTATTGGTTAATGGATTGAGTTTCAGAGCGACCAGGTCGTGCTGCAGCTGTAAAAAAAAATTTTGTGTGGCTGCATTTGTAGTATTGCATACAGTTTTGGTCACAGCATTATACGAACAACGTGAAAGCTTTGAAAGGTTTCAGAGGAGATTTACTAGAATATTGTCTGGTATGAAGAGAAACTAGAATTTCCCTCGTTCCCGACTTTTCTTCTTTCATTAATCTCTAAGGAATTGCGAAAGGAGAGAATTGGCACCAAATGATAAGAGACAAAAGCACAAGATTTCCTCGTTAAATACGTTTAATTATACATCATCTTCACAGATTAATTAGACCCAGATATAGTTTGACTTCCATGTTCAAAACAAACTCTTTCTGTTCAAATGGTGGCTATCCTGGAGAAGAGACTGGTGTTCCGCTTTCTCGAGAGTAATCTGATTAGGATTATGACTGGAAAAATTCAGTTTAGTTGGGTCTTTCTTTTTGTTCAATTCTGCTTTTGTTACTGAAATGCTTTCGAGAAAGCAGCGGCAGAGAAAGGCTGTAGTCTGCTCAGAGACACTGGTTGGTGTCATCCCACACTCCTCGTTCTGTATAACAGGGAAACTACATATAGTCTTTACTGCGCCTGAAAACACGGCCGATTAGTCATTTTGTTTTCTTATGCTGAACATGAAAGGCTGTTGGCTTCTGGACTTAATGAATACCTCAGGCCCCGATACAGTTTTGGGGGCATTTTCCGTCTTCTCCGAAAATTGGCGAGTATTTAAGAGAGACTGGGGATTGGGCGAAGTAATAAGAATTTTGCACCTAAATGGACGTTTCCTCCACAATCCATGAAACCGGGAGTCAGCTGTTTGTTGTAAGGTATTTTTGTTTTACAATGCTGCCAAAAATCCAGGTCAAAAATCGACATATTTGAACAAAGAAAATTAAAGCGATGAACGGCCACGAAGTTAAAATCTGTAAGAAGCTCAGTGGGACGAGGCAGTATAGCCCGTTTCAATTGTTTAGTGGTTATCACGTTCGCTCAAAAATGTGTAAATTCCTGGGATGGAAACCTCGCAAAAGTATGTCTATGCTCTTTATCTTGACGAGCGGTGCTGTGGCTGCTTGCTGACGGAATAAACTGAAGTTCTAGTCAGCAGGTCTTGAACTAACCCACTCGCCAATCTCATTTATTATCTATCTTCCATCGTGGACCACAAAGACTTCGCAGTCAGGTTGCAGCCATGTGAGGCTTGCACTTGCCCAAGCATGGAAAGCTGTGCAGGAAAGCATATGGTTAAGAAGAAAGGCAAGGAACCTCAAAGGAATTGAGGTTAAGTGGCTGGCACTTGCAATATTGTTACATTACAATCCCGTAATGTGAAATGTTGGTGTCGGATTCTAATGCTTGCTCTTCTTTTCATGCACAGGTTTGTTTTTTGACTAGTTTATGAACAGAAAAGGAGCAGTAATTCACACAGTGTTACATGGTTATCATCTTGTGCATGGCTTAGTCACTGTAGTCTGGCACTAATTATATTTCATCAATATGTGATTGCAGTTCTGTTCTGAACAATAGATGGAATCATTATCCATAGTACAAATCTGAAATCATGAAAGGTTTTGCCTGGCATGTTTTCGTTTTTGAAACTGAAGCGAATGTACATTAGCAGAACAAATTTAAAAAAGCCCAAAAGAGTCTTAGTTTGGATGAGAGGAGAGCTATTAATAAGGGCCTGAGTGGCATGTTTTTCATGCAGTCACTGGTGCCTGTATGGAAAGAGCTGGAAATAGTAGAAGCCGACACACTTACAGTATTCTCAACATAACACATAAGATAAGTGCATGAATAGTAAGGGATTACAGGTTTGTAATATTTGGTCGAGAAGCTAGTGTAGCTAGGTTGCCTGGAGACAAAAACAAAGTGAAATTTGGCGAACCAGTTTAAACGATACTCTAAATAACAATCTCCAATCAAGTTTGAATTTGATATTTTGACAATATTAAGACCAATCAGACGATATAACACGGGGAGAAATTGAACACTTGGGGGTAACCTATCAAAAGATCAACAAGATGTGGGCTGCTGGTTAGAACTTTCTGAGAGGTACCTGTCCAGACAAAGAGTTTGCACAGAAAAAAAAGAATCCACATTGACCTGGAGAGCAAATCTACAGAGCAAGATACAAAACGAAGATTCGACAGCTGAATGGTTTTAAAACTTGAATTTTTGGTAAATTTGGTTATGTCGGACTAATACTGCAGAAGGGTAAGGCAAAAGATAGGTTGGAGAAAGGTGTTGTAAATAGTTGTTAATTAATTATTCTCTGTTAGACTAAAATAAAGTTGTTACTTTTTATTTGAAATCGTGACTTTTGGGAATAGTTCTTTGCCTCTCGAATTTTCACAGATTACTGCACGGGATAATGTGATTTGATTGATTACTTACAGTGTGGAAACAGGCCCTTCGGCCCAACAAGTCCACACCGCCCCGCCGAAGCGCAACCCACCCATATCCCTAACCTCCCACTACAGGCAATTTAACATGGCCAATTCACCTGACCTGCACATCTTTGGACTGTGGGAGGAAACCGGAGGGAACCCACGCAGACACGGAGAGAATGTACAAACTCCACACAGTCAGTCGCCTGAGTCGGGAATTGAACCCGGGTCTCTGGCGCTGTGAGGCAACAGTGCTAAAACACTGTTCCACTGTGCCACCGTGCCGCCCACTAATTATTTTCTGTAGCTGGTTTAAGTTAGCTATGGTTGTGGTTGGGGTGGTGGTGGGGGTTAGGGGTTGGATTATTACCTGTGTCATTACATAGGACCTGTGATTTGGGTACTGATTTAGGAGTACTTAGACGAGACAGTAATCTGATGTTTAAGCAAGGTGATTCCCGCTTATATAGATGCAATTGATCTGTGAGTGTCTGGTTTGCTTTAGCAGAGCAGCTAAGGATTGGGCCACAGAATTCAGAGGTTGTTGCTGCAATTTGTTTGAGTTGTGGATCCTGGGGTTTTGAGCACGAACTTCCCCCCTCGCCTATAGTTAATGGCGAGTAGGAAATTAATAATTTGAGTTCATGTCGCATTAAAGATAAATTCTTCAGGCAGCAAACATTTGTCACAGCTGAGATTGGTGGAGTTAAACTCTCTGAAAATGGCTTTTAGTTTTAGAACGCAAAGAACTTGTGTGCTTCACGCACTAATTGAAAATCTTGGGGAGAGAGAGAGAGAGAGAAAGAGAGAGAGGCCAGTGTGCATTTGTTGCGGTATCCCTAAACTAAATTGTCACTCTTTATGGGCTGGATTACATGCTTCTTCGTTTGTTGTTTTTTTAAATGTCATCGTGTGTATTTGATATACTGTCTCTCCTGGAGCTCAGCGCTAGGGAATATCATGAGTTTAGTTTATATTTTAGTTTTGTATGACGGTTTGAAAGAATGATGAGCGCCTGTATCAGTGTGGAACGTGTATGATTAACTGGATGTCCGTTTAAGGAATTATCAGCTTTGTGTAAAGCAAAATTCTGCAACGAATTTTTGATTTTAAAATTTGGTCCTGCAAAGTACGTGATCATGTACCTTTTGCCATTACCTTGAATTGTTTAAAGTTAATTGAAAAAGTAACGTTAAATAAGAAATCAAACATATCAGCTTTTTCCGCAAATTAATGTACCAGCTGTGCTGTGATCGGATTGTGCAACAAGGCCTGGTTACATATTAATTTAAGAAACTTTATGTTTAAATTATCATGCTTCGAGTTCCATTTTATGACCAGAGTGAAATTCCAAATACACTTTTAACAAACGATTGAATCTTTAATTTCAAATCACAAGATTTGCTCATCATAAATACAAGCTGTTGTGAAAATATCCAAGTGAAGAGAAATATGTTCTAAAATCTGCGGATACTGATAGCGAGGAGTCAAAAAAGGCAGCAATCTCTAACAAGGGAGATAAATTTTTCGTCAATTAATCATGAGCCAATTATTTGTGTAATGGAGTAAGTCAAGCTGTTGACGTATTTAAATCCAGCCTCTTTCACCCGTATATTTAAACCGGCGGAAAACCAATAGTAAATAACTCTTGAAGTGGAATGGATGAATGCTGACTTGTTTTCCAGTCAACTACTGAAACTGAACGCTTTCACTAATGGCTACAAAGCTCTGAACCTGATCACAGATTTTCAACATCATAACACAGTTTTGAATGAGGCATCCTCAAAGCATCATTTCGTCAATAACACCTTTCAGCATTGGAGAACTACCGTGAAAGCAGTAAATGTATTGGACATAAGGAATTTAGAAACCTCTCAGCCTGTTTACACGTAATCAGATTGGAATAATAATAATAAAAGACTCACATGGCCTAACATTCTAAAATGTTTAAAGGGAATATTTACCTGAACATTTAATATTATCCTGGGAAAGGATAAAATATATGCACACAATCATAACGGTTTCAGCGCATTGGAAAGTTTTAGTGACTTTCAGGAGAGTAAACTGAATCTTGAATTTGAATAAATTGACGTAGCGATAATTCAAATACCTACAATGAAATAACAAGTAAGTTGTTTTAATGGGAGTCATCTTAGAGAATTAACTAAATGTGTTGTAGCTCGAATCAAACAGAAATGCCTGTCTTGTATTTTAAAATATTACTAAGCTTTTTCCATGCAATACAAATGTCTTGAGAACTTTGGAATTAAACAGAGTTAATACTTAAATTACAAAATTGGATGAGACACCGTGATTAATTGTGGAGAGTAGCAGCAGAAGAGAACATATTAGCATAATATGCGATAACTGTAATTGAAGTTAACGTGTACTTTAGTGAAAAAGAATTTTAGATGAGTATACTCACCTGATAGGTTTCTCTTGGTTATGTTTGTGCCCCGTCTTTTCTTTTAAAAGTGAATTCTTCCTCAGTGATCACAAAACTGAGGGAACCCACTGAGGAACTGGTTTCAGACATTTGCAGCGACTTTACAAAGGGACTAGTGTGGTTTGGAAGAACACAACAGCATAGTTTAAACGCCAAAACGCAGACACGTAATCCATTGAGAAACTGACTTTAAAACAGCAGAAGTGATATTAGACAATCGTAGGGAATAATCAGAATAAATATGTGATGAGCTGTTATTTCAAATGTTACGAAAATAAAAGAATCCAAACTCTGAGAGATGTAATAGTGGACTGAGTGAATGGACTTATTGGATATCAGACAGTTACCCAAGTTTGAGCAGATGCATGTTTCATGTACCTCAGTGTTATAACCAGTGGGTGAAATTATAATACTTCCAGACAATTACAGTACGTGAAAGAAGGCCGAATTAATATTCGGTTGGTGATGGAGCCTGTTATAATGGAACCCTAGGGAACATAAAAGGCGAGAAGCAAACCTTGACTATAAAACCTGATGCACACACTGCACTATCTTACCGATGTACTGTTTAACACCACGGACTTTTTAATTTCAAGAATGGGTATTTGCATTTGGAAGCAGTTGCCACTCAACGATATAATCATCCAGAGAATTGAAAAAGCGTCCTTGAGTTCGACAGAGATGAAGGAAACTGGGAAAATTTTGTCTCCATTGGTGATGGTATCTGAATGCTATTGAGGGAAGCGATCTGTGCACAGAGAACTGAAAAACCAAATATCATAAATGCAAACTTGTAATGTTCAGAGTTTACAGAACTTGAATAGAGTGAATTTTAGATCAAATTATGCAAATAGATAAATTGAAAGAAGCTAGACATAGGTAAATAGAGCAAACCATTACACTGAAAAAATGAAGGGAAAATTGACACAGAAAAATATATGAGATAAGGGTAAGAAATTGTTCATAACCTATAGTGGGTGAACTTTACCAATGCCATGTGTTGTCTGGACAAGTGAGGTTCTGAACTCGTCACCCTGATCGGATAAATTGGAAGCGAAAAATAAATATGATTTAGAACAGAATCAGACGATCACAGCGGTAAGTGGTCGTTTGTGCTTCTCCACTTCTATAAACATTCACAGGAAGTGTAAAATAAAGTAGAAAACACGGCAGGGCTAATGATGACAGAAGGAAATGAGCGATAATCCATGGGAGAAACTATTAGAGACAAATGGAGTGTCTTAGATACCGTCTTCTGAGTTATTTGTGAAGGGATCATGGAATGTCAACAGGCAACAGCTTGCACTGCATGTCTGGTGGTAGGTGTAGTTATAACATAATAGCAGAAAAGCAGATTCCTGACAAATATTAGCCCAAGTAGAAGAAGTAAGTAAAAACAAGCTGTTCGTGAAAAGTATAGAAATTACTTTAATCAGAACACCACTAACTGAAAACGTTCGCATCGTAATAGTAGGAATAGTTAAAAAAGGGGTAGGAGAAGAACCTCAAGTTAACACAGGACTGATTGGCAAATGTGAAATATGAGGATGAGGACTACCTCCGATGAGGATGACTGCTAGTATTATCCTTTTATGCGTGTTTTCCACTTGTTTCGATGACACCGCATGTTCTTCCCTCTCCTGCAACCTAAAGAGTATTGAAACGCCATTTCAGACAAAGGTCCAGTTAATTGAATAATACTGTTAAACAAAGAAGAGATATTGTATGATAATGTAAAACGTAAGATTGTATCCATTCTGATCAACATTTCAGGCATTCAGCTACCAGAATGTTGCGCAGATTGATTGAATAAAATGTGTGGGATATTGTCTAATATAGTAATGCGCCAATCTAGTGATGCAATGGGAACCACTACATTCAGGGAATACCACACTTTCATCACATGCACGAGGGAGGTTTCCAATGATATTTCGACAGAGGTTAATAACAAGTCTTCTGTAATAAATTTAACAGACATTCATGCTACGAATGCGCATATACAACTGTTGAGGCAAATTATGAAAACAATAGTGCAGGCTAAGAACGCTCAGTTGGAAGGGGAGGTCCCGGTAAAATATATATTAAAAAAATCCAGCTGGGTGGGCCAGACACACTTCAGAAATTAACCACCTTCCAGACAGGTTCTGGTTGCCTCTCTCATTGTATATTGAAATGAAAATGGTTCAGCACCTCCATTTTAGCTTTGGTACACAAGTGCCCAATTTCATCATTGACATAATGTAGCAACTCAGAGTGTCTGTACAGAATAGCAACTACAGTTTGAGACTTTTCACATTCCATACGCATTATCCATATGCTTCCTATTAATTGCTTTTCCCTCCGTATGCTCTCCCTCATCACTGAAATACTTTTTGTCTGCTCAGGAAGGCTGCTCCAACACCTCTGCCAGTTCTCCTGTCTGTTCCATGAAGCTTAAAACTTGATATATTTATTTGATAGTCCTCACCTTTTTGCAGCCATGTCTCATTAATGGTAAAAGTACTATCATCTACTCTTTTGTCCATTCAGTTCATCTCATTAATTCATTATGTTTAGTGCATTGTGATAGATGACTATTATTCGGGTCATGCAGTCTACCCTGCCCAAAATTATTGATGGCTTGTACAGCTATTTATTATTTATCCCTTCTGGTTAGGTATTGTCCTTCATATAGTTGTTTTTTGTTTATTTGTCTCCGTTAGTTGGCGTACCTGGGGAAGGATTTCTGACTGTTTCTTTGCTCTTTGCTGTGTTAATTGAACTTTGAAACTCTATTCACTTCCACCAAGTGCTGAGCGCCAGGTTCAGCTCGAATCCCTGAAGAAACACACACTGAACATTCAATTTATGTTAATGTATCTCTCGCCTGTTCACTTTTCTAGATAAAGGAGTAAAAACTCTGATTGTTATATATCAAACGTAGGACAGTTTCTTTTCGTTTCGATTGAATTCTTTAGCTCTGGTTTCGGAAAGAGACCAGACACTAAACATTAATGCTTTTCTCACTTTTGAGAAATTATCAGAACTTGGGCTATTTCTTTAGGAACATTAAATTCACAGACCATAGAATTTATTTATGTAATAAGTAAGAAGCAATTATGACAGATTTCAATATTGTTTATTTATTTAGATTTATGTTTTTTTATTTGAATACAGTTGCGAGTAAAATTAATGGCTTTTGCACCATATTAATTAATTGCACTCTGAATTGTTTCTGAGTAATGGTATAAATAAAAGTGTTGGTGCAACAGCTCAAAAGCTGAAGCATATTTGCACTTTCTCGGAAAATAAATTTGGGATCACTGGCACCATTCAAGTCATAGTCATTTGTTATTTGTTCTAAAAGGAACTGTATAAAGTATGCCATCCATAACAGGATAAAACTGCCTGATATAGAAAATATTAAAATTATGGACTTCCTCCGGCTCTCCAACTCTGGGTCATCCCGATTATGTTCTGATTTCCGACCCACAACTCTCCTTCGGGCTCTATTGGCCACCAAAATGTGATGGACGGTCAAAGCATTGAATAGAATAATAAGAAAAAATGGAAGACATGGGGTTAAAATACGATCTAGCCAGTCGAAGACTCGCCATGTAACTGAAGTATAACGGATATCTTTTATCCTGCAGTACCACGGGATATTTTTAACTTTGTAAATAGGTTCGTGTATAAAATACCAAGGAATATTGATTAAACAGCCCAGAGTGCAAACCAATCCTATGACCAATGTTGCCGATTTCTTAGTGCAGTATGTTGTTTTCAGTTTCTGGTAACAAATGGCTATGAAACGGTCAAAGGTGAAAGCAACTGTTAACCAAACAGAGCAGTCTCTTGACGCATAAATTGATGCAGTGCTAATACTGCACACTGGAGTAATGAAGAGGAAACTACCTGGAAAAAAAGTAGCAGGAATCCGATTTAACATCACAGCTGTGATAATAACCAAGAGATCTGTTACCGCCATTGATACAAGATATCGAGTTATGCATTTTGAAAGACCACACTTTCCTTGCGACAAGATAACAATAGCCATCAGATTTACTGTAAGGTGGAAGGAAAAAAAAGAGATATCAGGGATAGAACCACGGAGAAAGTAACATGTTGATTTAATTTCTACAAGCTTTAATGATGATGCATGGCTGTATTTCCAGATTACAGAAATACATAGTTTGAGTTATAATAGTTTCTGTGCTCTGAGATCAGCTTTGATAGTTGTAGTGATTGAAATTAATATAAATATCGAAGGGAAGGAGGTTAACAGGACACATCCGAGATAAATAAAAAGGAGAACAGATAGCGAAAGAAAATCCATGAATATAAATTAGAAGTTCAAAAGATATCAAATATTTAATTATCTAGATCAATGAAATAAGTTAGTAAGTGAAATGCATATATTAAGGAAGAAAAGATAACTTCAGGAAATTGAAATTTTATACATTGAAACGTTTACATAAAACCTATTTCAATATGTTAGAACCATTTCCTATTGACAGATCCAGCAGTCACTCAGCATGACTTAGCACAAATGAAACGTATTTACAAAGTTCACGTAAGAATCGCCACATTGATTCAGATAGCAGCAGTACCTTTATTCCCAGTGAATGTTCAATTTTTCAAATTGTCACTCAATAATTAAAGCAATATGCAATGACTGAACAATTATGATGCACAATGGAAAATCAAAGATATGCGATGCAACATTTCCTCAATACTACAGATAACCTGAAAATGTAGCCCAAATTTTGAAGATACGTATGAAATCATTTGCTGTCGGTGACTGGCGCACTACTATCTCTTATTGAAGAATAACAATATAAAATAAATACAGATATTTACATAAAATAGAATACAGAGGCAGACACTCATATCTCTGAATAAAAGCTATGCTGAACCATGATAAATTCAGTGGAAGCTAAACATAAAAATGGAATGTAAAATAGATTGTGAGTTGGATGACAGAAAAGTTGTGCCAGATGGGGTGAAAAATAAAGATGTATCCTGGCCATAATAGTCAGATTGAAGCATCATTCAAAGGTTACTCCACAAGTAATGTTTAAAGGGAATAATTAGGACCATACAACATGCATTGTTACTTCTTTCAGCAAGGAACCGAGGATCAACAAATTTCGGAATAAATGCGACAGATCAACTAGCTGATACTAGAGATACCTCCGAGAAACCATACTGTGAAATGCGTTCTGAATAAATTTTATTATTCTCTTCGTGATTTACCCTTGTTGTAAGCACCTTGAGCTATATGTTACCGGTAATGCATTTATGCTTGCAGCATAAATCACTATAAAAATATAAGACATTATTTCTACATTTATATTTTCATTCATTGAATTCATAATAAGCAATCAGAATGTGCTAGCGTCAATTTACTGAGTGATTGAAAAAAAGGAATAAAAAGTGAATTTCCCATTTTATCAGTTGTGTAGTAAAGCTGAAACAAGGGAAGGAATACTTATGTGGATTTGCCATAACGTTGCCTACTAATCGGTGCCTTTTGATATGAATATCATTCTTGTCGTCTGTTGATTAATCGATTCTTCTTCATTTTCTCAACAACTGTTCAATGCTGGAAATGTTTAGAAATCAATCAAACTCATTTTCATTATCATCACTTTGATGATCAATTTGGTTTTAAAAGAGGATGCACAGAAGCTCCGAGTCTTATCATTGTATTATATTATAGCACTTATTATAATGCTTAGAGTTCTGTTCGTGTTCAAAACGCAATTCATACAATCTGAAACATGGAACAGGAAGACTTTATTTACTTGCTTCGTTTTTCAGTCAGAACATGGATGATTTCTCTTTTTAACTTATCCGTCGTTATACTCTCAATAATATGTCTTCTACCAAAAAAGTGCAACTTAATAAATAAAACTTTGTATTATTCAAACGTAGATAACGTCAGTAAAAGAAAAATAAAAGTTAAGTTGGATAAGAGAGGCAATCTGCTCGTTGTATAAGTAGCTGTCGATATATAGCTATTTTTTGAATCATCAACTTGAGAATTACGTCTGGAGACCTTCACTTTCTGACACTTTAATAGCATATAGACCTATACGTAAAATATGCTAGCAGCATTATTTAGGCAGTAAATTCCACTATGAAGAAAGATGCGTCTATTTCAGCAACTACATGAACATTTGTTCGAACTGCTTGAGTCCATGCCATCCGCCTCTTCATTTTATGCAGTGATCTTTTCTATACCCTTTTTTAAAACTTAGGATACACCAATCAATTTATATGTAATCAATTTCCATTCTCGAATTATTTTTGAGAAAGAATTATCAATTGAATTTTACAAGAAGAAGTGTTTGGTCATTTCACGTGCACGTTGAGATACTTTTTGCACACAGCAGGAAATTCAATGAATTGGTTATTTTTCCACCTCATACCATTAACACACTGGGATTTTATGATCTTCCAGAAACATAACTGGGCTGGTCATATACGTGCTGTCCCTTCAAGGCCAGTTCAAATGCTGGGGGAGAAAAGCAGAAGAACAATGCACTTCCTTACTCCACAAACCCGCGCCACAATCTCCAAAGAGGGATGCAGGAGCATAAGGGAACAATTCCACTTTTTTGATTCTGAAGACATCAAGGCCATTCAAGAACTATGAAAGCATCAACTGAAAACGAATTAATTGTTTGACATCCTCAGCTAACATCGGTAGAATCTGACATCTTTCCATCACTGATACACAGTGGCATCTACAACATGCACTGTGAAACCTTATTTAGGCTTAATGTAGAACAACTGAGGAAGATCCGACTTTTAAGAAGTCCAAGGCCATTAGCAGCGTGCCCTATGGGACACCGCCAGGTTCAACCTTCTTTCCAAACATTAAAACATTTGAAGTCTACCGATATTCTTTCATTGATACTGCGCCAAAATACTATACCACCCCGTCAAAGGTCATTTTCAGAGTACACAGAGAACATGCACAGTTTTAAGCAGCAATCTCATCATAGCGTTCACAGAGCGATTACGCTTGGATTTCAAATCTGATGTATCGAGCTACACCCACATCTCATGCATCATCGAAAGCAAAAGTCGAAATCTAAGTTCATGCCTTCACTTCTATTAGCTTTTAAAAACGTTAGACACAAATCAACTTTTACAAAAGTCATAGACACGTGCATTTGATAATAGCTTGCTTTGTTATTATTGAAGTCAACTCTATGCAGCACATCATCAACATCTAAGCAATGAAAACATGACATCAGTTCTGATGAATCAACGCTTCCTTCACACACGCACGCAAACACACTCACACACAAATACAACTATCAGAGGTGTGGGGCCTGGAAAACCACGTATCTGAATTAAATAACATGTTGTAGACGCATTGCATAGATTCAATGTATCTGCATTAGAATCCCCATTGAGACAAAAGTTACGAACTAAAAAAATTATATTATAACTTCTTGCAATACTTCACCTGGGATAGCAATAACTGCAAGTGCAGTGTAATATGTAGCATATACCAAGCCTTTTGGCGGTGCGTGCATTCTGCTGTCAGAGTCAGAGACAGCAACGCCTGTTCAAAACCTGGCACGCTCTCTATTCAGATTTAAAGTGCATCCCTTTTTATATCTAATGTTAATCGAACAAGCTCACAATTAGATGTTGTCATCATTACAGATACTTAAAATCATTGAACAAGTTAATTAGATTGCATCACCATGAGTATCATTGGCAGTTAATGAACAACGCGTTAAATGAGTTCTAATTGTAAATCTCTGATGAGAATTCGAGTGATTGTCCAAGATAGCAATTGAATTTGAATGTATAGTTTGTTTAAACTCGTTTCCCCTTTTTAAATTGATATCAAGAACAAATCATAAACCTAGGTTATGACGAATCATCCCATACTAGTTTGAGACTACCATCTTAAATGCATCTTTATTGTCCTGACGAACGGTGTTCCTAAACGAACTGCCATTATCAATTCCCCACTTTGGAAAGTGCTACTCTTATTCATTAAACTTCGTGAAATTCCTCTTTCCATATTCGTCGCTGTATTTCTTAAAATTTCATTTAAGAAAACAGCTGCACGAGATGCAAAATTGTACTATTGATTTCGAAACACATAAAATGGATATTTTGAACTTTATCATAATAAATCCGAACATAAATTTGCCTACAATGATGTTGTCTCTTGATGCTGTGGCGGTATCATTGAGAATGAAACTAAGCATGTGTTATCATTAATGTTGCATCAGAAAGAAATAAAAAAAAACAGTTGACATCCCAACAATTAGCAGCAGGAGCTAAATAATACCAGCCTTAAAAAAAGTTGGAAATGTTCAACAATTCCAACATTAACTGTGAAGAGAGAGAAATAATTATGCCTTCGGTTCAATGGTCATTCAGGGACAAAGTACAGCCTGAAAGTGTGAGGCTTCACCAACAATAAAGGAATCAATGGAAGATGAGTGAAACGGTTACGGACAAAGGATGGAAGGGGGCAGACAGGCGGCGGACGGCTGGATAGATGGATGGCTGGATGGCCGAACGGGCAGCTGGTCTGACGGACTGACTAAAATTCGTTGTTACATTTCTCATTTGTGACCGACGCCTTTGTTTACTGTTACAGTTCATTTTGTTTCATTTGATTTTATATTTGTCACTCTGACTCCTTAGTTTTGTCTGATATCATGGATCATTCGGACAACAAGCACGAATGACCTGCAAACCACAAGGAGAAATCTCGGAATATCCCTGACACATCAATGATTCTTCTTTATCGACGATGAACCTGCAGCCCAAGGATAGGAAGTTCGGTAGAAGGCTGAGTTGAGAAGTCATGCTTTTCAGATGAGAAATTGACTTTCCTTCCTCGTTGCAACACATCAATTCAAATGTACCTATCAGGAATATCGCAAATAACTGACAGTGCTTTGTTTTGACTACTTTGGTAATTAACTGCGCATTCAGCGATGATGGTTCAAGTAGCGCTTTCGGAACAGCATGGAAAAAAATTAATGAGCTATTACTTGCCTCATAAAGACACATCGGACAAAAGAGTTAAGTATATGTTATGTACATTCGAGATGACAACAGCATTTATTTTTTTCCTTCAGTCTTTTTTTTTATTCATAGTACGCAGAACATTTAAATCAGTCATTGAGAGGAATTAAATAATTGTCAGGAAGTCATGACTGAAGTCAGAACTTCAATGATATATGACCATGAACACAGTTATGGAGACATCGAAAGTTATAGAATGATACAGCATGAAAACCGAACTTGTAGTTCGCATAGTCCATGCTGATCAAATGTCAAAACTAAACTTGTCTTCTTACTTGTGTTTGCACAATATTCCTTTAAACCTTTTGTGGTCATGTACCTGTCCATTTGTAAGTTAAATATTGTAACGTTACCTGCATCGAACAATTCTTCTGGTAGCTCATTCCCCATAAGTATCACACTTTGTGGGAAAACAATGACCCTTCGGGTCCTTTTCAAATCTTTCCCCTCTCACTTCAAAATCATTTCTTTAATTTGGAGCTCCGCACCTGAGTGAAAACCTTTGCAGGTCACCCTCTTTATGCTGCTCGCGTGTATATCATTCTATCAAGTGACAGTGCAACCTCCTGTGCTTCAGTGAAAAGTAATCCCGTCTCTCCAGTTTCCCTACAGTCACACCCTAACTCAAACCCTACAGTCACAGCGACATCGTTGTGAATCTTTTCTAAATCCTTTTACATTACTTTCTGTAGTTAATGAAAATTATGTATTGTTTTATGTATAAGGTGTTATTTATTATGACGTTTAATGTGATTGAGGGCATACATGAGAAACACAGTAAGATGGCGAGTAGGTACACAAAAGCCATTGCATATCCAGATCACTCAGATAGATGGGTGATTGGTAGGAAAGGTGAGACGTTAGTTCAAAACTCTCCTTTGGCGATTCCTCTATCAAATAGTAAAACAGTTTTAGGTACAGGTTAAAATGATAGCCTCTCATAGGAAAATATATCTGGCAGTCTGTTCTTGACCAGGAAGAGTGTATCTAATTTTAGGCAGTGTTTGTTAAAATTTAGATGAGTATTTGGCATTAAGGATTGTCCATTTAGGGGCACAAACAGCAACTTCTGTGTTAGCGAGCGTGAATTTTCAATTAGAATTAAGTTTATTGCCATGTGTGCTCAAGGACAAAACCGAGGTGTACAGTGATACGTGTACCTTGTCGGCACTCAAGACGCCACCTTTGAACAAGTACCGAGGTGCCAATCTTCAGCAAGAAAATAAGGAATTAAACAGAAAAGCTAGAACTTCCACATTTCAGACGTTCATAATACAAATGAGGAGGATAAGTAAATAAAGTTTAAAAATGAACGTTGCATTCCTTCTGTAATCAGCAAGCTATTTTCCTGATGAAGGGCTCCTGCCTGAAACGTCGATTTTCCTGTTCCTCGGAAGCTGCCTGATCTGCTGTACTTTTCCAGCACCACTTTAATCTTGACTCTGATCTCCAGCTATCTGCAGTCCTCACATTCACCTATTCTGCCTATGCTGTCAGCTTTCCAACCGTTGTCTCACTTTTCATCTACATCCAGCTGTGAGATGTGTGAGACTTATCACACTGTTTCCCAGCTCATCAGCTGCCCTGACCATGCGTACACTGGGCTCCCCCTCAGATCGGGCCCACTGAGCGCTGACTATTCCACTCAGCCATGGCTGGGTGACTGCTGGCCCTTCACCTCCAGGCCGTCAGTGAGTGCAGCACTGCTGTTCGATTTGCAAGACAAATTAGGTTCAACAAAAAGTGAGATTTTTTGAAAAAAGAACAGGAGAAGAAGAGAGAAGTAGTCGAAAATGCTGCATTCCCCATTCTGGACAGCGATCTGGGAAGGTATGTTGCTTTCCTGGTTCTCCGATTAAGGATATCCAGAAATGTTTGAAACATATTGTTAAAGTGGAGACTGGGAAGCTGGAAAGCATTGTACACATTGATAAGAATTTCATTTATAAGGAACAGTTTTAAGCTTTAAGCAGTGAACACTGGAGTTTAGGCCACAGATTTAAAACAAAAACCACCTTAAAAGGTCGTACGTAGATTACTCGCAATGCCAATTTCAAGTGAGAGAAGAAGCAATTAGATAAAGAACATGCATAAATATCTGAAGGGCTGTTGCATGGTTCAGGGATTCAGGTTTTTAGAAAATTGGATTGTATTCTGGAAAGTGAAAGTTGAGCTTAACGTGAAGTGGAAAGGAACTGATGTCTAAGCATGGTACTTGATAATGATGGACCGGGGTTGGGAGGAGTGTGGGTTTGGAGGACACAGAATTAATTCGAAACAATGATAAGGAATATTGTGAATGTGAAAACTGGAAGGCAGTTTAAATGAAAAATTAACAAGGGAAAGTCAGATAACTTCGTAACCCTAATGAATTAAACTGAATTTATTTCAATACAAGGCGTCTTATAGGTAAGGTTTCATGAAGTCACAATATATTTGGGAACATAGGTTTGGGTGTTTATACCTATTACATTAATGTGTCTGACGGATGGACAAGGCAGGCAGCTCAATGTTGCGGATTTTAAATGCCAGAGGAAGAAGAGAAAGGGAAACATGTAAAGGGGGGACTGGAGCTTTTGTTTGCGGAAATCCTTGCTGCTCGTGATTTGCAATCAGGAAGGAAAGACCATTTTGATGGACTGTACTACAGCTCGCCCACCCCAAACCTACCCCCGCCCCAACCCCCAAGTAATCAGAGGGAAATTGAGAAATAAATATTCAGACTTCTTAGAATATATAAGAATAATAGTTATAATAATAGTTTAAATTTATAAACATCGCGTTAATAGATTTACATGGTGAAGAATTTGTTAAATTTGTCCACTCAAACTTCCTTTATTATAATGTAAATGTTACTACTTGTCCTTGCCGTGGGTAGGACACAGATCTGGCACTGGGAGAAAACGTTTGGTCTGGCGATCATCATTCGAAAATGTTTATGGAATAGAACAAGCCGTCCATAAAAGTTAAAAATTGTAACTGGCGTAAAGTGAATTATAATCCTATGTGACAATAACTTTCAAAGGTTGTTCGGAGTAGACTGTTCACAGGTAATGAATGTCTGACAAGAGGGAAGCGTTCAAACGTGCGATGCTAGGAGTTCAAAATGATGATGTTCCTGTTAGAGTGAGAAGTGAGGCAGGTGAGATTAACGAACACAGGGTGAATGAACATATCAAGCTTCTAGTCAAGAATAAAAGTAAATCTCACGGTTAATGTAGAGAACTGTATTCAAATAAATCTCTTGTTTCAATGTAAAGAGCATGGGGCATTCTTTTGGAAGACAATTGAGAAAGTAACGAGGCAAAATGAGAGCATTAGCAAATAAGGTGAGAGATACACTAAAGCGATTCTAAAAGTAAATTAAAAGTTAGAGGAAAACGAGACAGAGGGAGAGAGGAGAGCGCCTAAAAGAACAGCGATGTTGACTTTGTGTTGAATTCCAGGAGGTTGGAGAGATAACAAATGGAACCATCGCATAACTCTTCGTTGTGCAGAAAGAAATCGAAGCTCTAGAACACAGGGAAATACATATTGATGCTTTAAAAACCTTCAATTTGCAGATTCTATTATATGTATTCGTTTGTGAGGCATGAACGTCACTAGCTGGACAACATTAATGTTCACCGCAGTTGTCCTTGGGAAGATGGTGTTGAGTTGCCTTCATGAAACTTTGCAGTCCACCTGCTATGGACTGACCAAAATGCCATAAGGGAAGAAATCCCGACACATTGACCCAGCGATAGCTAAGGAATAGTCACAGAGAAACTGCAAGTTACCATGATGAGTAGCTTGGAGGGGAGATTGAAGGCATTGGTGTTCCCATATATCTGCTGGTCTTCCCCGTGTAGGTGGAAGTAGTCGTGGGTTTGGAAGGTACTGTGTGAGCAACTTTGGTCAATTTCGGTGGTGCATCTCGTAGACAGTACACATTTCTACCACTGAGCTTCTATAGTGGAGTGAGTGGCTACTTGGGCATGTAATTCTTAACAATCGGGTTCCTTTGCCATAAATGTTGTCAAACGTCTTGAGTGTCGTACACATATTCCGAAATCAAAATTGTTTTTTTACAGACTGAAGCATGTAATTAAGATATATGGATTATTCTCTGTGCTTACAATCCCTAATGAATCTAGAATCCCATCAATGTTGTATCCCTCCAGTGTGGTAACAGACCCTTAGGCCCAACAAGTCCACACCGATCCTCAGAAGAGGACACCACGTAAACACACTCACAACACATTTATCTTATATGTTTGACACACAAGACCAATGAACCTCGTCATTGTCACAGATTAAATGATGATGGTTCATGTCATTAATTACTGACAAAGAAAGGCAATCTGTTCTGACCCACCTGCTTCTTTCTCAGATAAGACCGAGCAACATATCGTCACTAGTCCCACTGCCATTCTAAAGTGCACATCTCCATTCCCTTTTTCTGACTAAGCTACGGTGGCTAACCTCAGTGGATATCTTCCCAAATTAGATGACACTACACAATCTAACCTGTTCTTGTCCTACACCAGACTCCATACCTCCTCACCAATTTATGCGCCAGATCACAGCACAGAGCCCCATAGCATGCCTCTTTGTTCCGAGGTGAGCCATAGCAGTTTTACAGAACACCATATAAACTACAAACTGAGAACCAATTTCTTCACATCAACAGTTCCCCTCCATTTATTAGCTACGTTGCAACAGTTTGGCGTTTCTTGACCATGAGATGACAATCAATTCATACCCCACTCTATCTAGTGTAGAACAAGTTGCATTTCTTAATATTCCCCACACGAAATGCAATCACATTGCTGCACACAATATGCTCTTCTCGAAGGCATGTACCATACGTACAAAGTTTGTTCCCCTCCAGGTCAAAGCATTCGCAGTTTCACTGATTGTCTGTGAAATAATTCTCCATGCGAAATGTTCTCCTTCCGGACGCACAGCAGTACATCACTAATTCCTCTCCCAGAATAAGCAACATTTCATCAAAATAGAGTTCTCTTGGCCGGAATGAATCAGTATTCCGAATTACACAAGTTTCTGTCCATAACTAAATGCTACTTCATGACATCACCGTTTCCTGACGCTGACAAAAGAACGAGCCGCACCACAGCCATTCATCTCTCAGAATATATTACACTGTTCTTTACGGTACAGGATTCAGCATGAAATTCCTCTCCTCTCCCAATGTTGCAGATGTTGTTGAGGTAAGAAGCGATGTCAGCATTTGCTAGACACCGATTAAACCAAGAAACAATTGGTGAAAAAATCTTTTATCTGATTTAAGAATGCATCTGAATATCTTCACGTAGAACAGTATGGCGCAAAAGGTGATGATGGTTTGTAAACGTGCTCATCAATGGTTGATTTTGTTACCCAATAGAACTTTAAGCTAAGGGACGAAGTTAGTTATGCACAGATTGTTCAGATCCAATTTACCAGAATGATTCCCTTCTGCTTTTTGGAAATTCTGTGATACTATTATCCCCAATTGAGTCTAAATTAAGGCTCTAGATATTAATAGTCACACTCCTCCCCTCCCCAAACCCGATTCAACATGATCTTGGGCGATTCGGTGCCTTAATCCTGCATTCTCAATTTCTCCCCATAAACCTTGACGCCTTTGAAACCGAAGCAATTTTCTCCCTCGTTCTTGAATGTGTTCATTAACTTGACTTCACAGACATCTATGTTCGAGAATTCCCAATGTTCTTTTCAGTGATTAAATAGTTCTTCATTTCAGTCCAAAAGTTTTACCTCATACAAGAGTCTGTTTCTATTCCTTGAGTGCTCCCAAACAAGAAACATATTTTCCGAAGGATTTAGACTATCCAGCTCTGTGATAATATCAACCACTCTGCAGTGATTTCCATCAGACCATAAGACCATAAGACATAGGAGTGGAAGTAAGGCCATTCGGCCCATCGAATCCACTCCGCCATTCAATCATGGTTGATCGGCATTTCAACTCCACTTACCCGCATTCTCCCCGTAGCCCTTAATTTCTCGAGACAACAAGAATCTATCAATCTCTGCCTTGAAGACATTTAGCGTCCCGGCCTCCACTGCACTCTGCGGCAATGAATTCCACAGGCCCACCACTCTCTGGCTGAAGAAACGTCTCCGCATTTCTGTTTGGAATTTACGCCCTCTAATTCTAAGGCTGTGTCCACAGGTCCTAGTCTCCCCGCCTAACGGAAACAATTTCTTAGCGTCCACCCTTTCCAAGCCATGTATTATCTTGTACGTCTCTATTAAGTCTCCCCTTAATCTTCTAAACTCCAACGAATACAATCCTAGGATCCTCAGCCGTTCCTCATATGTTAGACCTACCATTCAAGGGATCATCCGTGTGAATCTCCGCTGGACACGTTCCAGTGCCAGTATGACCTTCCTGAGGTGTGGGAAACAAAACTGGACACAGTACTCCAAATGGGGCCTAACCAGAGCTTTATAAAGTCTCAGTAGCACAACGGTGCTTTTATATTCCAACCCTCTTGAGATAAGTGACAACATTGCATTCACTTTCTTAATCGCGGACTCAACCTGCATGTTGACCTTTAGAGAATCCTCGACTAGCACTCCCAGATCCCTTTGTACTTTGGCTTTACGAACTTTCTCACCATTTAGAAAGTAGTCGGTGCTTTTATTCTTTTTGCCAAAGTGCAAGACCTCGCATTTGTTCACGTTGAATTCCATATCAGCCATTTCCTGGACCACTCTTCCACTTTCCCTTTCGCATCCTGCAGAACTCTCGTAAATACCGGGCCAACACATTCTCTTCAGAGGACAGTACTGCCAAAACTGGTATCATCCAAGTTAACCTGTGTTACAATTCTTCTCCTTTATTAGGTAAATACACAAAAATGGCACACGGTACATTAAGTGATTAAAATGCAGTAAAATATAATTTCTTCTGACTTCAACCGTCTCTCTACTTTCAGTGACTTGTGTGCAAGGATCCCTAGATTATCTTGTTTACCAGTGTTTTCAAATACGTCAGTATTTAAATAGCACTTTCCATCTCTATCTGTTTTCTTCACGCCGAAGTTTATGACTTCACATTTGGCCACGTTGTCCTGCATCAACCACTCGCTCTTTGTCCAATCACTTAACTTGGCTTAATCACCATGATGTGCACTTGTATCCACCTCAAAGGTCACTCTCAAGCTCTGTTTTGTTGCATCAGCGCTTAGCAAATGTTGCATTTCATTCTCTCATCCAAATTATGTATATATGCAATGAATTACTGGTGTTGAAACGTTGATGCATGTGGTATCACACTCATCTGTACCTGTCCCTTAAAAAAAAACCAATTACTCCCCATTTCCAGATTCCCTGCAGTGCGGAAACAGGCCCTTCGGCCAAACCAGTCCATACCGACCTCCTGAAGAATAACCCACCCAGATCCATTTCCCTCTGACTAATGCACCTTGCACCATGGGCAATTCAGCATGGCCAATTCACCTGGCCTGCGGGAGGAAACCAGAGCACATTGAAGAAACCCACGCAGGCACGGAGAGAATGTGCAAACTTCACACAGACAGTCAACCGAGGCTGGAATTAAACCTTGGTCCCTGGTGCTGTAAGGCTGCAGTGCTAACCACTGAGCCACCATGCCGCCCTACAAGTTGTAATGTGATGATGCTCCTTCTTTAAAAAGGTTGTGCTGCCCTGGTCGTTTCGTTTTGTTCCCTGAGAGGTCATAAGAGAAGCAACGCCAAAATGCTTAGCTTTTGATGGGTTTTATGGGCAGTTTGATGAGAGCTAACTGATACTGCCTCAGACAACCGGCTTTCAAATTGCTTTTATTTTGAAATTGTACAAAGAAAGGACCAATTTCCCAACAAATCTTTCCTCTAGTTTGATTCGGTTTTGGCAGTCTGGTTGTTTGCTGAAAGCAGTCAGGCAGTTTTGAGGCTGCTGATCCAAGAGACTGGTAAATGAAGGAAGCAAGACCATGCTGATCCTCTCTCTCTGACATCTCTCCTTCTCTGCTGTCAGACCCTGTATGTCCCAAGGAGTGTTTATGGAAATTGTTGCAAGTATTTCAAACAACATCATTAAGGTGACATAAGCTGTTGGAGTTTCAGATAGTGTACATTATTTGAAATTAACTCTTACTAAAATAACAGCAGGTCATATTACCCGCCACAATAGACCAAGATATATAAATAGCAAGTGGTGTTGAGTACCAGTCCTTCATCGGAGCCTCACTGATGATGTTACCTACCACTGGTGACAAAACCTCTGACAACAAATTTATTTGCTCAGCAAGTAAACTTACATCGTGGATTTAAATTAGTATGTGTTCTGTTCTCTTTTGATTGTACTTCTTTCCGCAATCATGCAACTACATTTTGCTTTGGTTGAACCTGAGCGGTTTCACCAGCTACATACCTCCTGGAAAATTCGTGTTACAACTGTTTAAAACAAGTAAAACAGCCAGTATAGTTAGGATTTGAGGTTCTTTCTTGAAGTGTTTTGATTGGATCTGGCCTTGTCCATAAGAGCAATGTAGCTCTGAAGAACCGTGTTCATGGCATATTGGAAGCTTTTCCCGATGGACTTGCACAGAATTTCAGTTGATTAAGCGAATTCGATTTCCTTTTTTAATTGCTAGACGGACGTACTTGAACGTTACGTCAACATTGCTTGCCAGATTTGCGCCCTGATTCAGTTCCATCATACCCTGTCTTCATGTGCAGTTAATTGCTCAGTCTGAGTCCTCGGAATCACTGCCCCAATATTCCTGAGTCCTGCAATTTTGCTGAATACAGTGCCTTCATGTGATATATGTTGCCGTACAGAATAAGTGGAATGGTTTGGAGTCTGACAAAACTGTTGTTGGAATCGAAACTATACGGTTATAATTGACTATGAATTGAAGAAGACACTTGGTCAACAACATGTTGCAAATGGTTCATCGAACTAAAAAGAAATGTAGCTTTGAAATTTATATGTCCCTGGCACGTTTTGAGGGGAGAGGGTAAGATTGTTGTTTTAAGTTGCCTTCAGCTGCATGAGATAGTAATCTTTGGAAAGCAATTGTTTTTGGCCTGAGTTACAGTATTTCAGTCAGAATAATCCATTAAGTTGAAGCCCCAACTTCGAATGTCACTTGATGTCTGGATGCCTCTAAGATTGCATTGATGGCTTATGAAAACAACTTGATTCTTAAAGTTTAAAACGTTATTTCAATACACATTATACAGGTGTGGTTGCTCTTTGGTTTGTAATATTCCATTCTAAAGTTTTGATCACGATTGCAACGCTATCGCAAGAATTTTTAATGAGCCTCTGTAACTCCTCAGTGATAGGATTTGTCAGAGAGAAAGGTGCAAGGGAATCTATGACTTTTGGAACATGAACGGTGTTGTAAAATAAGAAACATTTCATGGTAATTCCTTGTGGACATGATCAATACTGCAATAAATGGCTGTACGTTTTGGTTGCAAAGTTGCAGAATCACAGCTTCAGAGAATGTAGTACAGAAAAGACTCTTGCACCCATTTAAGCTCTGCTCCATAAAATGTAATGCCCTTTCTCCTCGTGAAATACCAATTATCTTGATTGTCATGACAATTCAAGTTTTCATCCAAATTTATTAAGGTTTATTATTTTTTTTGTGAGGCCTACCTTCCCAGGCAATGAAATCCAGGTTCCCATCACTGTTTAGAGTGAAATGCAATTCTGCCTTAAATTCTATCCAGCCTTTCAATTAAAGATTGTGACACTCATCTAGTAATTGACGTTTTGACAAAAGGTAATAGCTACCTTATATTCACCTAATCCATGCCCTTAATAATTAGATTTCAGGTTCATGAACTCGTAATGTGCAGTAAAGGTTGTTCGGATTATCGAGTGTACTCTACTACAAAATATTTGAGTACCTGCACGAATCTCACTTCCCAATATTAGGCTCACCGCTGCGAATGTTTTTTTGTATTTAGAGGCACGTGCAAGTCTCTTTCCGTTCCCTCTCGAACTTTTCTCGTTCAAAGAAAGCAATTTAAACTTTTCCAGTCTAGCATCGAATTTGAAATATGTCATGCTACGCAAATTCTTTGTGAATCTACATTGCGTCCTCTCCAGTGCAATCACATCCTTCAAATTGTATGGTATCCAGACTGCAGACAGTACTCCAACTTTGGTATAATCAAAATTCTGTACAGTTCCAACAGGATCTCTGCAGTGTTAGGCTCAAAAATAGGATGGTCATATCTGTTGAGGTAGCCCACGATCAGAGTGGCATTTGTATGTTTGGCGTAATGTCTGGTTTTTGTGTAAGTATCGCTGTAGAAACACAATTACCTTGCCAGATCCAAAATGAAGATGAGTCCATCGATTAGCTCAATGGTAGGTTTGAAGAAGAGTTTTCGCAAGCTAGCAGCATCTACTTTGAGCAAGTATGGTTACAAAATACTATACGGGCGTTCTGTAAAAATAATAGCTGCATAAGGGTGCAGGAAACAGGTTGATAAGAGATGCGTGAGAATGGGTAGCCTGAAGTTGGTAGAAAGCATTGAAAAGAAAAAAATAGACTCCCACAGTAAGAGAGCCAAAAGTATGAGTCAGATAATGCCTTGCAAAAACTTCTGCGATCAGGCAAGTTCCTTTGCGGTGTGAATGCTATTCCTTTTTTGTCTTTATAATAGAAAGAATGTTGACTTACTCGGTAAATAGTTTAGCCATAGTTGGGGCAGTAAACCCCATGTAAGAAAACAGTATGTGATTATAGAAGTTATAATGCAACTGGAAGCTGCGTCTAACTGAGGACCCAAGGTCAGGTGGGAGAGAAACAGCTTTGAACTCATTACTAAAGAACGCCACGAGTAGTTGTAAACATAAAACTTCACATAAAACTAACTTTGAAAATGTGGAGATGCCGATGTTGGAGGGGGATGGACTAACTCAAACATTACTCGAAACCAGGTTACAGTCCAACAGTTTCATTTGAAACTGCAAGCTTTCGGAGCACCCCGCTCCTTCCAAATGCACCAAGTGAGAGAGAATAATTGAGACATAGAATTGCAAAGGAAATCATCAAACGCTCGTACAACTTATGCATAAATATTGAACAATCCTTCTTGGCTCTTTAGTGTTTAATCAGTGAGAATGGAGTTGTGCTTGACTAACTTCTGAATGCCAGCACTTCTTTCAAGTCACTGCTCCAAGGATTTTATCAGAATAAAGCTGACACCCGTGGTAGATAATACATTTTGGGTGTGAAGTCATATTTTAACTTTGTTTATAGCTCAAACTGGAGACAAACCTGCTTTATTTCCAAAGTTGGAAATTGTAAAGTGTCACATTAGACTGATTGTGTGCTTTCTGAACAAAATGGAATCCTCATGCTTATCAAACTTGACTATCGGCCGCTGTTCAGCAACCATGCACTGGTTGTCCCAAAGTCCGCCATGAAGGATGTTTACCGGAAGACCTGAGGTTGAATGCCGTTGATCACTGAAGTGTCCACCGTTGCAATGGAGCATCTTTGCTTTTCATCTGTTGTGCAGTGTCCATGCATCTACTGTCATAGTGCCTGCTTGTTTTCGCCAATAATACATGAGTCGAAGCAGCTTTGCTTGTAGCATTTTAGGAGAAGTAACATTATAAATCTTTGACGAATGAATAGAAACGAACTTCCTTTTCAAATCCTGCAATTAGAACTGCAGGAAATGCAAGATGAGGAACAGAATATGCACATCCATTGGAGATAAGCAAGTCTGGGAAATGTCCAAAGGTGTATAACCCTTAACTTTGGAATGTGAATTAATGAGATGCATTGTAAGACCCCAAGGCTTGATGAATCCAATGTCTGATAAACATTATGAAATCATTCAGAATCTAGGCCTGTCCATATTGATGTCCATCATTGATCACAACTTCCAAAGGATTGGTGTGTGTAGATTAAGGGGGAAAGAACAATGAAAATCTTGCATGCAATTATTTTAACGTGAAATGCATAGAAATGCTATACTCAACGGAGTTCAGAAAGTAATTGACCTCTTTTCCAACCTCAGAAGGCTATTAACATGGCGACTGGGCCATACGGTAAGATCAGATTCAGAGTGCTCTCTGGTCTCTCCCAGACGTGTGGAAGTGAGCTGGAATATAGATTGTTCGCACTTCAAAACAAAGTGTTTGACATATCTCCACAAAATAATCAGGCCAGTAAAGGATAATTGTTAACGGTTAGTTGGACATCACAACGAGCAATTAAATTCAAGTGGGAAAATGCACAAAAGTAGGTCAGCTGAAAAAAGAACAGATTGGTTTTGCTGAGGGAGCTGCGTAACGTTGATTGTGTGAGAGGTTTTTTTTTCTGTGTAGTTAATACGAAGCCACTGAGAAAATGCTTTAAACTCGTTTTCTGCTTAATGGAATTTTTGGAAAAGTGCAGAATGGTCACATCTTACTGGCTTTGTGGCCACGGTGCTTGGACTTCAGGACCATTGCCATGGAAACTGTCATAGACCTTCAAGTGCTATCTGTCATCCAGGGGAATATGTCTAAAGCAGTTTAAGCTAATAGATTCGTTCACTGTTTTCCAATCTTTGAAGAGGATAAAGCTAATAAATTTCCCTTACATTCATGCGAACGTGTCTTTTTTTTCTTTTGTAAACATTTTGATCTGATCCCCATTTCATAGTTTCGACGTAACAATACGGTTGGCACAGCAAACTAAGTCCGAGCAAAATGCTCAAGTTTGAAAATGAGAACAAATAATAGAGTCACACTCAGAATAAAATAAAGGTAATAAGGATGAATTAAGAGTCACACAGTATCAAATCGATCTGAACATGATTTATTTAGGTGTAATTCCAAAATTAACAGTTTCCTCATGTAGAAATAAAAGCCTTTGTCCATGTGATTACTTTTGAATATGGAAACTGAGTTGAATGACTTGTCCACCAAATTTGGCACAGGTGAGGCGGATACATAAGAATCTTCCATCAAAATTTGATATTTCAAAAAAGAAGCAAAAAATCAAGAATGCGTGTCATAATCTTAGGGTATGGATGTTACATGTGAATGTTGCATTTGGAGTCACAAATATGTAGGAAAATAATGGGAAAATGCACAAAATGACAGTTTTCAGACATGTGCACGTACTTGACAACCTATGTAAGACAGCCGTAAAATTATCCTGGTGTGTACATTTTTTTTTCCTTTTTCTTTGCTAATGCCAGTCGAATCGCAATTTCCATGGAAATAGTGTAATAATATGTGATCTTTGTATTTCCATCTCCGACTAGAAGTGTATACAATCATGATTTCTGCCACATGGTGAAATACTTCAGCTGGAACGGGCAGAGGGTATTTTCAATTTTTATGCCATTCTTCCAAATGTTTAATTTCTTGAAATATTTGGAAATGTGGTCTTTTCTGCGAAATCTGCTTTTTCTTTCAAAATTAACGTTGTGATACATAGATGACTAGCTGTAGCAATAACTATATTATCCAGCAGTCGGCTGTGTCCGTCAGATTGCTCACAAAATATATTTCCATGAAAATTTATAGGCTCAAGTTATGTCATTCCTTTCTGCACAATTAACAACACTAATCAACAATCTATTTTAAAACTGTTGCGATGATGTAAGCATTGGCTTCATAGCCGTTTTATGAAACAACCATTTGGATTGGTGGAAAGCGTGATTTGAAGATTGGCAGACATTGTGACAGTGAAAATTTTACCAAAAGCAGATGAACTGGTATTGCAATATTCCATTGTAGTCAATGATAAGGAAGAAAGAAAGAATGAGAGTTTGTGACTTTCAGGTAGTACATTGTCACTTTCAGAAATATGTGTGGCCCATGGGTCTTTGCCATCAATAAGAACGTTTGGAAATTATATCATCCTTATAACGCTGAAGACTGTAACAGCCAGTTTGACAAAAAAAAGGAGATTGACTACACCATGTTAATGAATCGATACTTCTTATTTTGCGCTGTGGATCAGTATCAATATTTTGTCAAAAGACATTGGCCTGAGGACGAACAAGAACCATAGATCGGGAATTGATGTTTTATCTATTTTTCCAAGAAGCAGTGAAAGTTACTGATCGAAATCTCGATTACAACTGATTGTAAAAAAAATGGACAAATCAAAAATACGTTTCTCTACTGAATAGGCATGAATGACTTATATTGAAAAGAAATGAAATGATAGTTAGATAGCCTTCAGTTTTAGATGTTTATTGAATTCAAATCCTGGTATTTGCCATGGTAGGGTTTGAATCCTGACCAACAGAGCATTAAGTAAATGTTATGGATTACTAGCTCTGTGACATCACAATTTCTCAGAAGTGCTTGCAGAGTGCTACTTTTGTGTGTTCTCATCAAACGTTCACGTGACATAGCGGGAATGGAACTGTGTTCATGTGTGGTCTGGATTCGTATGCATGTACAGGTTCGGGTGTAAGCAAAGACCATCTCACAAACATCACATGCACATAACCATATATATTTAAATAGTTCCAATATTTCAAGTGGCATTTGTTCATGATACAGTAATGGAGTTAAGCAACTCACTGCTCAGTCGTATGAGCATTGTAATATATATATGGAGCATAACAGGTGTCATAGCGTGGTCTAAGCGCCTGGCAGGTAAATGCTTAATTGGCTTTATAAAAGCCAAATGGATTTTGTCAAAGCATAAACATGAGACTATCAACGACTTTATACATGTGATAGTTTCACTTAAGGTCATTCATGTTGAAAAATATAATTATTTCCCTGGTGACCTGCATTAACAATAAAATGTTACGATATTCCCATGTATTGCAGAAGCTCACATTTCTGGAGAAATGCACGGAATACCAAAGGATTCTGCATCTGCCATTTACTATCCTATCCTCGCAGCGATTGGGACTCCAGGTAAAGGACAGAAGTTAATTGCTGTTTGATGAAATCACAGTTGATTTGACTCACTGCCGCATCTATCAGCTCTGCTTACCTGATTTTGACATGTGAACTTAACTTTTCTAAAAAGAAAGCTAACACGCGTTCCATTTTGAGCTGACATATTTCCCACTTTTAGTGTATCAGTTTTAAACAGATACGTTTCCAATTTAAAGCATGTATTTCTTGTTCGGGTCAAGTTCTCTCCTTCTGCAGTATGACTTCACATCTGTGCATTGTTTCTTCACGTGATGGTACAATTAAAGTGTTTACATTTCTGGTACTACCTGTCTTCTGCAACACCAGTTATTGAATTGAATTTAATTTAATGTCACGTGTACTGAGGCACAGTGAAAACCTTTGTCTTGCGAGCAATACATGCTGATCACATAGTTAAGTCGCATCGATAAGTAAATAACAGGTTTAAACCAACCACAGCTGCAGGTGACTTTGTGAGATAATTCAGTATTATAACAACAGTAGAGTAGAAATTGGTTGATGCGTGTGATCAGGTTTTTGTACTTTCTCCCCGATGGTTGAGGTTGTAGAAAAGCATTGCCAGGATGGGATGGATCTTTGAGAATGCTCGTGGCCTTCCCTTGACAGTGGGCCTGGTAGGTGAATTGCATAGAAGCGTAGGTTGGCTTTAGTGATTGCCAGAGCCAAGTTCACCACTCTCTGTAACCGTCTCCAACCTTGAATGGTACAGTTGCCATATTAGTTAGTAATACGTCCAGTCAGAATGCTGTCGATGGTGCACCTACAAAAGCTGGCAAGGGTATTTGCCGTCAAGCCAAGTTTTCTCTGCTACCTGATTAAGAAGAGATGGTATTGGGCGTTTGTAACCATGGCTTCCACATGGAAAGTCAAAGAAAGCTTGTTATTGATGACTACTCCCTGGAGGTAGACACTCTCCACTCGTTCCACCTCTGTGCTAATGTGTAGTTGGGCAGAAGTAACATGCCACCGAAAGTCAATAATAAGTTCATTGGTTTTGCTGGCACTGAGAGCAAGGGCACCATTTTTTCCAGGCCTTCCACCTAAACCCACAATTTGCATTTGTTCTTCTTGATTGTTGCATACTTGTAATATTATTTATTGATTCATTGTCGGTGTTAATATTGAAAATATTTCACACTTTATCACTTTGAAAATGGAGATCCTTCAGTTATTTATTTGTCAAGGGCTGTTTTGCAAATCACTCTCCTATTTGAAACGATCCAATCATAAGTATCCCTACATTTAATTTAGAGAATGAATTTATTTATTATGTTCCGTCACCGTTCGTCACTGAATGAGGAAATTACGACCCCTCTTTCAGGCTTCACATCCTGCCACCTTCTATGATTTAGCTCTGCACAAGATTCATTAAGTGGCTTCCCAGATATGGATCGGGATTCATCTCGGATTCTTGACAATCTTGACCCTCAAAGTCAGAAAAGTCCAATGTCCCGTTTGTCTCCACCTGTTTGAACACATTTTCGAAACTTATATCGTGTAGATTATTAATTTTACGTTTATGAGTCTGAGAAGGGCATTTTATCACGTTTGAAAAATGCAGTTGAATTTAAACTCAAGTCTTTTTCTTGGTTCCTTTCAAAAAAAAGTCGGGGCATTAATCATCCTTTACAAGTTTTATGTTGTTACCTGACATTGCCATGCCAATTTTCTACTTATGGCAATCAGCGTGAAGACAATCAGCGCAGTAAATATGCAGGTCACGAAAATAGCAGTATTGAAATCTGTATCGTAGTTTAAACTAGAAAACTACTGAAAATCTTTGAAAACTGATCGCGGTTTGAATACGCAGGTTAGTGATTTTGTCATATACCAATCATCAATTGTCACCAAATCCCACTCCCCGAGCCCCCAAACTCAGCAGCTCCAGCATTCCCAAATCAAAACCTCACAGACATAAGACTCTCATTTTTGTACGCTTAGCTTTTGTATTTTGTGTTTGTTACAGCTAACGTGGTGGCTATTGCCGTTCTGTCCCAAGGAAGATGCGGTCTCTCTAGATGTGTCACACGGTACCTGGTATTCATGGCAGTATCGGATCTTCTAGTCATCTTTGCTGCCGTAATCTTAAACAGAATTGTTGGTATTTACTTTCCAGTCAGTTTCCTTTCAATTACACCGTTATGTAGCCTCCGAGCTGTTTTAACCATTGTAACATTAGGCAATTCTGCCTGGCTAACGGTGGCTTTTACTTTTGATCGATTCATGGCTATTTGTTGCCAGAGGATGAAAGAAAAGTATTGCACAGAGAAGATGGCAGCATATGTTATTGGAATGGTTTTTATAGTGAGCTGCTTTATATGTTCCTTTCTGTATTACATATATGAACCATTGTACATAATTAACGATACCCCCTGGTTCTGCAGCATAAAATTAATGTTTTATACATCATCAGCTTGGGTTGCATATGACCTGATTCTTCGTATTTTAACGCCTTGTCTCTCGTTCACCCTGATTCTGCTTCTCAATGCTCGGACTGTCAGACACATTCTGACTGCCAGTAAAGCTCGCAGGAGACTACGGACCAAAAGCAATGTTGAGAATAAAAGTGATCCAGAAATAGAGAACCGCAGAAAGTCTATTGTTTTACTCTTTGCAATTTCAGGCAGCTTCATACTGTTATGGATTTGGGTTCTAATAACTTTCCTGTATGTTAGGATTGCGAGAGTCAGCTATTTCTCCGGAATCACTTCCAATGAATCAAACTTTATTTTGGAAGAAATCGGAATAATGCTTCAGATTTTGAGTTCTTGTATCAACCCATTTATTTATGCTGGGACCCAAAGTAAATTCAGGGATGAGTTGAAGAATGCCCTAAAATATGCAAAGAGCCGGATGATAAATTTCATAAAGCAGTGTAAATTATTCCGTTCTTAATATAACTTACCCATGTATAATCTCAGTGCTCCTATCATCTGCTGGATTGGAACGTGTCACGTTATGGTCACAAGTTTTAATAATTCTTTGATATGTAGAATTGGATGAAGGCGAGAAAGTCATTAACCCTACCCACACTGTTCTGTCGTTCATTTTCATGATGTTTGATCTGTTTCTATTTTAAAAAAAGAATTCAGCCGTTTACTTCAATATCATCTCATATCATACTCAAGAAAAAAAGCTAGTTTAAGAATTCTAAATTCAGGCTGGCTGCCATAGATTTTGGTTCACTTCTTTTCACTCCATAGATTCATCTTGTGGTTCATGCTATGGTCCACTTTACTGTATCGTATTCTCCCTTTCAGTCAGTCTCTCTGTCTCGTTGCCTCTTTCTGGCTCTCACATGCACGAACGCGTGCGTGCCCGCATATGTTCACATCTTCTCCCCTTTCTCTGTCTGAATATCGAATTTGATGGTTACATCTCTCCTTGTGCTTGTGTGTCTCAGACATGTTTTTGTATAGATATTGAGTTACTAATTCACTAGTTCAGACGGAGGATAATTGCTATTCCATGATCAACACAACAATAAAGTTGAGATTATGATTTCGATCCAATACACGAGCAATTGTCTTCATGTTTTCAATCATTTCCCTCTGGATCCATGAAGTTTACAATGGGAACAAGAAAAATGCATTAGCATGAATAGAAGGATTTTAGACCAGCCTGTCGTGAATCAGGAGATAACTTAAAATCTCACTGATCAAAATCTCAATGAACTCATTGTCTCCATCAAATAAGTTTTGTAACGCCTTGCATGCAACCAAAACTTGCCAAACATCGACTGAAAAAGCATTCCAGCGACACAATTCTGAAATTAAGTTTTAAACAAGGAGGAAATATTTTTGAATAAATTTATGTTAGATGCATCTCTGAGATTATGGTGCGGGTCATTCCGAAGAGATTTGGAATCTACATGCACTCTTTTGAAGAGAGTAAGTTATAATGTTGGATGTGGACTATCAACCTCGTTAACAATGCCACAGGTAAGTCAAAATAGAATGACAAGAGTCTCCATGCCTGCCAGATGCATGTTTTCAAAGGGACATGTTACAAATCCGAAAGGGATGTGGGAATGTTCACTGCTGCAACTGAAAATGATTTGGAGGATTAAAGAAGTGAATTGGATCAAACTTGTTGAAGTTGAAAAAAAGAACACAGTGCAAAAGATAGTTCTTGAATAGAAAATACTAAGGATTATTCAATAACATAAAGAAACTGAAAGTAAAATAATCTTAATTCGCATTCAGCTCTGCTGTTTCACAGAAGCGAAGATTGATGTAGATAAACGCCAAGGACAGGCAGACATGCGGGAATATAATAGATTTACAATAACAAAACTATTTCTTTTTAAGTCATTAAAAATTCACATTTAAGGTTCAGAGTTACATGACCCAGAAAGTTATGACTTGGGAATAGAGAATGAGACAGATTATTGCACAGAGCAAGGAGAGAATATATGTCAGGGTGGAGGGGTAGTGACTTATTTTGAGAAAGAAATATGCAATTTGTCAGTAATGGAGCACGTGCGGAAATAGCGAATATTCATTTACAAATTTAATTTTCTGCTGGTTAAATGTGTTGCTGTGCCAAAATCAAATGGTACAGAAAGATGATGCATAAACTATGGGAACGTAAATGCAAAAGCAAAGTTTGATTCATGTCCGATTCCACGTTTAGGAGACTGTATTGAGAAGGTGGGATAATCAACCTTTATTTCTAAGTTGGACTTACTCAGAGGATACTGACAATTTCAGCTTTGTGACACCAAATGCACTATACTCATTTAAATTCATGCCATTTGAATGCTCCAGGAAATTTCAAAGACTAACCAGTTAAGTCAGTTCTGGATCATTCAATCGTGTACTGTGCACTGATGGCCTAATGATTTTTAAACACACACGGAAGGAACACTTGCAGCGTCCATTCGCATTGTTCAATTGACTTCAGGAGAACAGCTTTGCGATCATCTTACTAAACACAGAATTCACAAAAGCTCAAGTTGTATCATTGTGCCATGTTTCTCGAAATCGACGCTTAACCCCATTCGATGTGAAAAAAAGGTTACTCTGGAGTTTTCCATACCGTCGACTGAGAAGACAGTAGTATGATTACTGGGATTATGGGAATCCTTTTCCTTTAATGAGCAGTTTCATCGATCCCCTAACTGACTTACTGAAGAAGTACAGATTTCAGTACATGGCAAACTGTCAAAATGCATTGGATAGCCTGAAATCTGTGTCAAACATTGTACAATATTAGCCGCATCAATTTACGCAAAGCCATTGAGGGTGGCTGTTAATGGTTTGCTCCAACAACAAGGCGGTGAGAAGATATTAAACCAATTGGATATTTTTTCTATAAAATTAAATAACTTGAAAAGAAATATTCCATGATAGAGAAGGATCACTAACTTAGTATTGGCATTGCAGCTTTTCACAACTTAAACTGTCAGTAATGCATTAGAGACAATTGCATATTGTCAGCAAGCTAATTGTTTCTTTTCTAAAAGCTATTCTTTTTCTCAAGGATACTATGTCTTTGTTTTTTTCAGAGTGTAACAAACTTTTCTTGCAGCTAATTATACTGTTTTGTTACAGAGATTAAAGGGTATTGAGAGGCTTTTGTGTTTATATGTAAACAGATGAGACGTCAGGGCAGAGTGGACAAGTTTTAGAATTGACCTGTAGATTATAAAGGGAGAGGTGAGCTGTCCAGTTGAGCAGTTTAGTTCAGTGCAGCAATAGTTTGGAGTTCAATAATGAGATATGTGGAAACTTTCTCTCTCTGTCTCTCTCTCTCTCTCTCTCTTTCTGCCTTTCTAACGTCAATGAGTAGGCATGAGTTCTATTTGTACTAGTGTTTAAGGAGGTTTGTTTATTGGAACTTTTGTATACATTCAGAGCAGCGTAACTTAACCTAGTTTGATATGACTGAGTTCTGTAGGGGTTCTTTAACTTGTTCTATGTGTTTCGATGTGCAATTTTGTGAATAAACTTTTGTTGGTTTTAAAACCTGGTAATCAACCTCGCTAAATTAATCCTAGTAATTTTCACTGCACACTTACAGATAAAAAATGCCAAGATATGGTCTGGGCTGCCTGCTTAAGAATGTTGTGAATGTTCTGGCCCAGTTCATAACAATATAGTGTTGGTAACACATTCAAATGATTCGAGACGGTATAAGACAAAAATTAGACTGTTTTAACTGGAGTTTCCTATTTTAGCCATGCAAATTGAGATTTACATACAGTGCAGGACGAGAAAATTTATTTGCTGGCACGTTTCCAAGACTTTGATGAAGAAAGACGAAGGTGTTCGGAAGTTGGAGTAAATGGACTTAAATGAATTATAATAGTGGATGTTATGTACATGTATTGTAGTGTAATAATAGAATAAGACGAAGGTTTCTGTGATAGAAGTCAGTTTTGTATGTTGATGGTTCAATTTTCAAGGGGACAGGAGTGAAGATACTGTCACTTTTCAAAGTTATTTTGACCTTGTTTTATTATAAGAGAACTGTTCTGATGAAGGGGCACTGGATGTGAAACGTTAACTCTGATTTCTGCCAGAGATGCTGTACCTTTCCAGAGAGTTCAGTTTTCTAAATATGTATATATATTTAAATAAAGTTAAATTCACTGTTGTACACCGAATAAAGTTACCACTTTGATGTTTCTCCCTTTATCAGTTAGCCCTGTGAGCTGGGTGCTGAAACACTCTGTTATCGCCTGTGTGGACCTTAATCAGGTATGCTTAATATTACCAACATTTAGATGAGGGGAAACTCCGTCATTGATTCTAGCTGCAATTTTGTACGATGTATGATATGCTCTAAAACATAGAAGTGTGTTAGGTTCAGTGGACAATCAAGTCCACGCCTGTCAACAATGCACTCTCCCCTCCCGGCAAACTTCCCTGCCACCGCAGCAACTACAAAACCTACGCCTACATCTTCGCCCTCACCTCCATTCTAGGCCCCAAAGGAGCCTTCTGCATCTATAAAAGTTTCACCTGCACTTCCACGCATGTCATTTACTGTATCCGTTGCTCACGATGTATACTCTTCTACATTGGGGAGACAGGACACCTACTTGCAGAGCGCTTCAGAGAACACCTCTGAGCCACCCGCACCAACCAATCTCAACGTCCGTCGATGAACAGGCGGCCCGGTGGCACAGTGGTTAACACTGCTGCCTCACATCGCTAGAGTTACGGGTTCAATTCCCGCCTCAGGCAACTGTCTGTGTGGAGTTTGCACATTCTCCGTGTCTGCGTGGGTTTCCTCCAGGTGCTCTGGTTTCCACCGACAGTCCAAAAACAAATGTGCAGGTTAGGTGAATTGGCCATACTAAATTTCCCATAATGTTATGTGAAGGGCTAAATGTAGAGAACTGTTTCTGGGTGGGTTGCTCTTCAGAGGGTCGGTGTGGACTTGTTGGGAAAAAGGGCGTGTTTCCACACTGTAAGTAATCTAATAAATAAAATAATCTAATCTAATAAACAGCTCAACTCCCCCTCTAATTCAGCGAAGGACATGCAGGTCCTGGGCCTCCTCCATCTCCTTTGCCTTACCATAAGACGCCTGTTGGAAGAACGTCTCATCTTCCACCTCAGGACCCTCCAAACCATTGGCATCCATGTGGAATTCACCAGTTTCCTCATTCCCCTCCTCCCACCTTATTCCAGTTCCAAACTTCCAACTCAGCATCCCCCTCATGAATCTTCCCACCCACCACATTTACTCCCATCTTCATCCCCCTACTGCACTCTCAGCTACCTTCTACCAGCTCCAATCCCCTCCCTTTTATCTTTCCACACCCAATTCTCACTGCCTTATTCCTGATGAAGGGTGTTTGCTCAAAATGTCGATTTTCCTGCTCCTCGGATGCTACCTGACCTGCTGTGCTTTTCCTGAACCATACTCTCGGTTGTAATATCCAGCATTTGCAGTCCTCAGTTTCGCTTAATCAATGAACCGAATCAACACTGTGCCTCACAGGCAGATGGCTAAATCTGGTGGAGCAACTGCACTGGGAAGGAATTCAGCCGCACTGCACGACAACTAAGGACTGAGGAGAGTCTACTTTGGGGGGATTGAGTCCAACATTAGGACGCATAGAACTTGAGGAGTTTCTACACCGAGGAGGGTTGAGCACCACAGCAGGCCTGATAAAGCCAGAGGATATTCCGCACTGTTGAGGGATTGAATACACAGCAGGATGCCTAGTTGGAAATGGACACTAAGGAAGGCATGGTACTATTTCAAACTGAAGGATTCTAGAGGTTTTAATTGAAGGAAAAGGGTAAAATAATATGTGGCCCAGAGAGTTGTTGGCAGGAAGAGCACTGGACTGCAATCAGAAGCTGATTGATTTAATGAGCACGAAGGGGATTTACTTGAATGCCCTGATCCCAGAGCAGAAAGATTCGTGCAAGGCGGAGGAAAGGATACAAATGAGAAGATGTATTTAATTCTGACACCCTTCTTCAGAAATATAACCAATGAGAAATGCGAACAGATGATTGCGACGGCTCACAGACGTGAGAGTTGAAGGACAAAAGACCGTATGGAACCGAGTGCCCTTTTAATCTATAGGACAGTGAAGACAGGAACTTTGTCTGGAACAGGTTCGAGGAGGACGCAGACGTGTTTGGATAAAGAGACATGGACACATAGGATGACACAATGCCTAATTACTCAGAATACAAACTCGGAAATTGGCGTCGTTATGATCCATGAGAAAGAGATGGAGGGATGGCCTAAAACAACAGAATCGATAAGTAGATATTAAACTAGCGCTATTTAGTCCAGCCAAAACATAACTGTAAATAAATGAATTACCCACATTAAAAAAAAACAAATGTCAACGCAGTTCCATACTGGGGGAAAGAGGATGAGCTTTTGAAGGATCATAGTATCACGAACAACTGCTTATAATCTCCTCTCTAGCAGTAACATGCCCCACAGTGCTTGGCAAACTCTGCAGTCACCCGTCAATTAATTCCATCCCAGGTACGAGACAAGCGTCCATGCACTAGATACAGAGGTTTTGGTATGCCTGCACAAATGGTTTAGCTAAGGGCACCCCTGTTTGTATTAAGGAGATATTTATAACACAGGGTGGAAGCAGAAACTTCAGGACGATGCAGACAGAAATTATGAAACTTCTAAAAACTGTTGAGGCTGAACAATCACGATAAAGGTGATGTGATATTGCTAAGATTGTGAAAGAATGTGATGTTAATCTTTGAAATAATGGTTGGAAATAGTTAGAACTAGGTCATAAATTGGGCGATGAGAGCCGAGGCAATGTCAGAAAACAACGCAGCACTGCCTGGATGGCGGCGCTCCAAGAGGGAGACACAGACCTGGAATTTTACAAATGCAACAGGAAGGAGTACATCGCCAAAGAATGTTGGCAGAGAGACGGGTTTTCAATGTTTAAATGCAGAAGCCCAGCAGCACAAGGGGTGATGTGTGGGCAAAAGCGACATTGAAAGTAAGACAGAAAGTAGGGGAACAGGATGCGAAACTCCCAGCCATGCAAACCAGCGATGGTAATCTGCCATTACCGGGATAACGGCGCCAAAACCGTCATTCAGACCTTCATGGATGACTTGAAGAAGCTATTGTTTCAATGAAAGACAACAGCCCTTGGATTGGATCGTGGGCAGTGGTGAAGGGCCCCAAAATATTCATTGTCGCTCTGTTAGGTGATGGCAGTGCTCTATGTTAATAGATACTGGAATATCTATGTCAATGAATATGATGGAATTGGCGCTCAGCCCTTGAACCACAGAATTATTTAAAGATGTGTTATCCCAAGAGCATTTTTTTCTTTTAGTTTTAGACCTTTCAGTCAGATTCCAACTGTGGATCCAGAGTCACGGAGCAAGCTTGTTTTTTTTTCTGTTGGCAAAATCATGATAAATGGATAGGGTTACCTCAGTGATTCCATAGAAGTCCAAACATATTTCAGCGACATCTGTCTGACGTAGTCAGTCAAACTGAGCTTACGAACGACAAAAGCACTATCTTGCAGTCTGTACACGATATACTGATTTCACCTCAGTTGATATGAAAATGACACATCAGGGTATTTAACACAGTACTGAGATAGGTCAGCTAGGTGTGAGTTAAAATTCACCCAAGAAAACCCAGTTGGAAAATTTGGAAGTTGTATACTTGGATTGTTAAATCAGGAAGGCAGAGAAAATAGACCCAGGTGAAATAAAGGACACGTTTTTAAAAGTGCCATGCCAAAGTTACCTGAGATATGTAAGGGAAACTTTAGCATCGTTTAATTATTATACTTATAGAAAAATACTCAGAATTGGCAAACCCATTAAAAACCCGGATAAACATGGGATAAATCGTCCAGACAGAGAATCAAGTGAAGTCGACAGATGGACGACGTTTTAGCTTCAGCTTCAGCTTTGGAACTATTAGATTCGTGAAAATCTTTTTCATTTCTACTGTGATAATGAAAATAAACAAGATACAACAATAGTTTGTCAGAAATGCAGCGATCAACTGAGAGTAATAGCCGACGGGACCACGCAAAGTTAATCCATAATCGTCCTGTCATTGTGTGCTCAGGCTATTGAGTAGCAACGTGAGTAACTGAGGTGTTGGCACCCATCACCACGATGGGTCAAGTTACCCTAAAGCGTTCCCTCCAACTCCCACACGCCGTCCCCCGACCCTGCCACATAACCTTATGGTTTTACATAAGGTGGCAAAATTAGAATTAGTATCGGAAAACCATAGGGCTAAATGGGAGTCAAAATGCTATTTCCCTAAGATAAACAAAAACAGATAGTTAAGTATAAATTAGTTGACCCGCTGGATGGATGATGAACGAAGAAAATGACCATGTGTGTGGGTGACTTCGAAGATCGAGAAGGTTTTGGGGTGTTGGAGTTACAAGGCGATGGATCAAGGATATATGAGGAAGGAATACCCCGCACCACATAGACGGTGCTAGATCTAAAGAGAAACTGGATGGCTAGAGAGAAAATTGCTGGGTGATACTCAGCACATTTAACAGATTTAACAGACATGAAAGCAACACTGAAATTAGCCAGTGGTAAGGACTTCCATATATGTACAGATTGTAGGTATATTTTGAGGTAGTGCTAGAATCTATGATGAACCTCTCTCGAAGAGGATATTTCACCTCCTCTGAAGTCGATTAACAGCACGAAGAGGTTTGATGGAACCAACTAACTTGCACCGTCAAGCCGCAGTCCGTATGATGAGAGTTCACAGGGAATTCGAAACGCCTCAACATCGGAGACAACGATTACACAGATAAGGAAGCTAAAATGCTTGCTGAAACGGTACAACCAGGACAGAATGAAATTCCAGTAATGATTGTCACTGAAACATAAAGAGGCACCCCAAGAAATAGCCTCACAACTCAAAAAGCAGGAATGCAGAAAGGGCACAACAACGAGAGAAAATAAATATCATAGTGTCCTTTTAAAGATTTAAAGATTCGGAATTGCTAAGGAACAAAGTGATGTGGTTTATCCTGTACACCTTAAAGTGAAATCAAGGAAGTACAAGTGAGATCAAAAAGCAAGTGCTAAATTTCCATGCATTGAGTCACTACTACAGCAAACTATTTTGTTAATATTCTTGTGCAAAACTTTAATAAGATCACGTTTCAAGTAATGTGTGCATTTTTGATGAATGTGTAGAATGTAGCGTTCTGTTAAAGAATGACTACAGCAAAAGATCACGTGACTATCAGCTTGAAGAGCAAGCTTGAGGAAACCTGAGATTAACTTGGTCGAAATACATTTCTGCTCGGAAGAACAAGCGATTATCTCATTGAAACATAAATTTAGACAGGCCGAAATATGCAGATGCACCTTTGATGTTCCACTGGTTTAGGGGATCCAGACAGAAAGAATAAGACGAATCACTGTCTTGGGATACAGGGTAGGTTCTTTTGGGCGTAGAGCCGGTAAGTTTCTTATCTCAGATGGTCGTGGGCCAGTTGAATTCTCGAATACAGATGACTGTCATTCAATGCATTCAATCAGAGATACGAACATTTCCTGTCATAATAGTGTGTACATGTCGTCTGTGGAACTTAATGATAAAATATAAATTCCCAGATGACCATTGGGCTGCTCTCCTATTAAATGGAGAAAGAGAGAGAGAGAACGAAAGTACTTTTGCTGAATTTAATTATAGGATTACCCGGGTTCAGATGAGCACTGCCATTGAGAAAGCAGACCGCACAGCATTTTCCCAGTTGATGTATGAAAGAATAAACTCACTTGGCTGGCCATCTAGTTTGCGATTAGCAAGTATTTCAGAATGGTGTTTACATATGGGTCGTAGTACCATACATAAACTGTGTGAAACAGGCCCTTCTTTCCACCATATCTACATTGACCAACAAACAGCAAACTACGGGAGGGTTATCTAACTGAACCCAACGACAATAATCCTGTTTACCTGCACTTCTTTTTATTCCCATGGTCGATTATTCCCTCACATGTTAAATGGTTGTATGGGCTTCTCTTAATTGTTTGAGAACACCTGCCTCCATCACCACTTCAGGCAGCACATATCATATATCTGCTGGATTTCGTTAGATCTCTTGTAAATCATTTGCTCTTCACTATAATTTTGCGCTGGTTATTCTTATACGCATCGGCCATGGTGGATGGATTCTCAAAGTCTACCTGTTAATGTCTCTTATCATTTGAAATACCTCAAACAAAATTTCTCTTCGCAAGGAAAAGAAACCTTGCCGATCCAACTTAATCTCATATCTGAGGTTTTTAATTCCAGACAAGCTCAGTAGATCTACCCTGCACTCTCTGCAATGCACACTCGTCCTTCTGATTCTGTAGAGACTAGAACTGTAAACAGAATTCCATCTGTAGCCTAAACAATGGTTTATGAATCAATGACAAAAATTCCTGGCTAATATGTAATCCATCCCGAATAATACAGGCCAACAGCCCATATGCCTTCTTCGTCAATTTATCGAACACTGTTGTCACCTTCAGGGATCTCCATACATCAAAGCAAAGTGCCTTTCTTTCTTGCTATTCACCTGGGACTTACTGTTCAAAGGAATAGACTTCCCTGAGTTGACTATGCAAAATGTATAAACACTAACTGGTCAGGATTTAACTCCACGGCTCAATGATCTGCTGAGTTTTCCAAATATTCACCATCAGTTTGTAATCTGAGACCATTACTTTCAACAAGAAAAACAACCAAATTTGGATTTCAGAAAAAAACCCACTAATTATACCTTCCAGTTCGTATCCGATTAGTAGAGTCAGAGAATCAGACAACACGGAAGCAGACCTTTCAGGACGCCCAGTCCATGCCAACCACAATCCCAATTCAACTATTACTCCATGATTACTTCTGACACATATACATCCAAAGATGGCCTATTCATGCAGCTATCCAAATGTCTTTTAAACGTTGTAATTGTACCAACTTCTATCACTTCCTCTGGAAGATGATGCCACACACGACTCAAGATTTGTGTAAGAAAATGCGTCTCAGCTCTTTTTTATACCTGCCTCCATTAACACCATTAGAAGTGTTAGCCCGAGACATCAAATGTGCCATCCTAGGAAAACACAACTACTGTTAAATCTATCTATACACTTCATTATAAATACAAACTTCCATGAGGTCAACTGTCAATAAAAAAAAATCCCTGCCTCTCAAACCTTCCATACCCGGTAACTTCCCGGTAAATCTCATCTGAAACCTCTGAAACTTCATAATATTCTTCCCGCAATTATGTGGCCAGAAATGGATACTGTGTTACAGGAGAGTCCTCACCAGTATCGTGTATAAACTCAAGATGAGGCAGTGACAGCACAAATAAACACAAAGTAGTTTATGCTATTAGATAAGCTCGTTGCCCAGAAGTGAAAAAATAAAACAGATTTGTATTGGGCCAATCAGTTTAAATTGTACGCCTAAAAGGACCAAATATCAATCAAGTTTGAATTGATTATATCGACAATCTTAAAAGCCAATGACACAATGCGATCATCTGTGGAATACACTGGGGAAAAATTGAACAGTTGAAGGACAGCAGCCAAGTCCCAGCATGTAAACAGATTGCCTGAAAATAGCTCTCTTAAAAGGTACCTTTTTAGAACACTAACCTGTGATGCAGACATCTCCAAGAAGAACATAGAAGAGCAGTAGGCTGCCTGGTTTTGAGATAAGAAGTTTCTTTTGAAAATTTTAATTGAAAGTTTTACCAGAGTGGTATTACAGAAAGGAATGTGAAAGGAAAGTTAGAGTAAAGACTTGTGAATAGTTCTTAGTTAATTATTCTCTGCTTAACTGTAGAAATAAAGTTGTTAACTAGTATTTTAAATAGTACTTGGTCAGTCGAATTTTTATAGATTACTGCACGGGATAAATCTGGTTTAAAAAAAAGCAGAAGTGCTTACCTCGTGTTGTAACAGTTTTAGGGACTCAGCCGGATTCTGATCAGGCGGATTATAATGTATTTGGGAGTGAAATAATCCCGGTAGATATAAAATCTTCCAGGTTAATGTCCTAGATATTTAAATAAAAAGTAGGTGATGCAATTTGTTTAATTTCGGTGACTTGTGTTTGATTAAATTAGATGTGAGATAAATATTTCTTAACATTGCAAAAGAGACTCTGAGATTTGAAGCTGATTCTCAAATTTGCCAAGAATGTTTAGAAGGAAAGAAAAAGGGTGTACCTTTACAATTAACAAATAAGTTCGATTTGGGTTGAATCAAGGAAAACGGAAAGCTGAAATTGTTAGGGAACTACTCAAATACTTAGGTGTGTCAGAGAAACAGGCAAGTGCAGTAGAGGCTGAAATACTTGCATTACAATTGAGGAAAGTGGAGGTAGAAGTTAGAGAGGAAAAAGAGAGCGGGAGTGAAAGAGAGAGAGAGAAGAGAGGGAGAGGGAAAGACAGAGAGAAGATCGAGAAAGTGAGAGAGGGAGATGAGGGAACACAAAGAAGTTCTCAGCTGAGCAAAAAGAGAGAAAATTTGAAATTGAGAAGTTGCGACTTATTTAGCAAAGCTAAATTCACAGATTACAAATACGTCAGAACTCTACCAGATTTTGTAGAGAAAGATGTGGAAGGTTTCGTTCTTTCATTTGAAAAATTGACTATGCAGATGGTGTGTCCGAGGATTCATGGATATTGCTAGTTAAGACTAAACTGGTACACACAGATAATGCGGCATTTGCCACACTGTCAGATGAGCTCTGAAGAGATTATGAAGAGTTCGAACAGGCTATCCTAACTGTTTATGAATTGGTACCAGAAGAATATAGACAGCGGTTCAGAAACACAAAGAAGGAATCATGTCAGACATTTTGAGTTCAAAAGAATTAAAGAAAGTCATTTGATCGATGGGTGCGTCCTTTGAAAAGTGAACAGTTGACGGTCTAAGAGAGATTATCCTGCTAGAGAAGGATGCACTTTCAAAGATGATAGGAATTCACGTGGAGGAGCAGAAAGTTCAGGCAGTGAGAAGGGCAACAGATTCAGCAGATGAGTGCTTACTGGTACATAAGACAAGCTTCTGCCAGAACGTCGTCCTATGAGGGACAGAAATTGGGAAAGGGTAGATCCTACACTAAGAAATCAAGAGTAGAGACCACTGTAAGAGTTTACCAGAGGATAAAAAAGAAGCGCAAGAGGATGGAAAGGAGGTGAAAGGCCTCAGGTGTTTTCACTGTAGTAAAGTGGAACACGTAAATTCACAGCGCTGGTCGTTAAAGAATAATGCTGGAGAAAGGATGTGGTAAAAGAAGCTAAGCCAGTGGTATTAATGATGGTAGTAAAGGAGACCTCAAGAACAGCCGATGAACTGCAGCAGAGTGTACAGCATAGACGGGGTTGGGTATGGAAATAGTACCTGATCTCTATACAGAATTCGCCTCTGTGGGGAAAATGTAACAGAAAGAACCGGTGAAGAGGACAGAAGTTTTACTTTTGAGAAATACATGATCTTACCAGTCGCCAATAGCGAGGGATGAGTAAATATGCACTCTATCTAATCTGTTACCCGTGAGTGTGTCAATTTGTGGGATAGATGGACTGAAATATAGCGTACTCCTATGTAAGATCAGGTTTAGATTAGATTAGATTACTTACAGTGTGGAAGCAGGCCCTTCGGCCCAACAAGTCCACACCGCCCCGCTGAAGCGCAACCCACCCATACCACTGCATCTACCCCGTACCTAACACTACGGGCAATTTAGCATGGCCAATTCACCTGACCTGCACATCTTTGGAGATGTGGGAGGAAACCGGCGCACCCGGAGGAAACCCACGCAGACACGGGGAGAATGTGCAAACTCCACACAGGTTGGAGTGCCAACATAAGACTAGGCAAGTTCAGTGGGAATGATTGGCAGAGTGTCACTTCCAGGAATTCAGTTTGCTCCTGGGAATGATTTGGCAGGATACAATGTGGGAGCGGCTCTCATTGTTGAGGAGTAGCCCAAGGAAGACGAAGAAACGGGGGTGTTAAAACAGATATATTCTGGCATTTTCCCAGACTGTGTGATAATCAGATCCCACTGTCATAAGTCACACCACGAAGCAAAACGCAAAGAGAAAGATGAAGGTGTTCTGTTTCAGTTGGCGGATACCCTTCTGGTCGTAATCGTGCAGGAAAAACACGAACCCAAAGCATCAGACGGAAGTTTTTGGCCCTGAAAAACTAAGACAGTTGCAACAGCAAGACAAGCCGATGAAAGATATATATGTGGATGGGCACTCTGAAAAGGAGGCAGATATTCTGGAAGGTTACTATCTGAAATATACAACCCTTAGATGGAAATGAAGACCACGCCAGGTTAGCACAAAGGAGAAATGGGTCGAAGTGCACCAGATTGCGTTGCCGGCAGCATACAGGCAGGATGTATTACAAGTAGCAGATGAACTACCTAGAGGACGTCACCTCGGGGCATGAAAGACACAGGCAAAGGTACCAAAACATTTATATTGGCCTGGAATGCACAAGGATGTGGTTAACTTTTGCCAAACGTGTCAGACATGCCACATGGTAGATAAGCCACAGGCGATAATAAAACCTTCACATTTGTTGCCATTTCCCACATTTGAAGAACCTTTCACGCAGGTCATAATTGATTGTGTCAGTCGCCTTCCGAGAACTAAAAGTGTGTACCAGTACTTATTAAACATAATGGATGTGTCTACCAGATCTCCAGAGACAATTCCATTTGGGAGGATCAAGGCAAAAAACGTGGTATAGGAGTTACGCACCTTCCTCACACGGAATGGGCTACCCAGAGAGGTTCAGTCGGACCACGGGTTAATTTTCACTGTTTGGCTGTTGAAGGAGGCTATGGACAGCTTAGGTATACCACACGTTAAATCCAGTGAGTTTTATCCTGAATCGCAGGGAGCTTTAGAAAATTGGCATGAGACCCTAAAGACCATATTGAGAGTATACCATCAAGATGACCCGAATGCCTGAAATAAAGGTATCCCATTTCTATTGTTTCCCAGCAGAGATGCCACACACGAATCTAATCAATTTACTCGCTTCGAGTTGCTATTCGGTCACGAAGTGAGAGGCCCTTTGAAATTAATTAAAGAAGTATCGACAGCACCAAAGTCGGCGATCTCACACTTAGATTATATAACAGAGCTGAGTGAGAGATTAAACCGAGTAGGTGAGTTTGCTAAACACCTAAAGAGGGCACAGTTTAGAATGAGATTTGAAAAAGGGTCAGTTAAACTCGAAACGTCAGCTCTTTTCTCTCCTTACGATGCCGCCAGACCTGCTGAGATTTTCCAGCATTTTCTCTTTTGGTTTCAGATTCTAGCATCTGCATAAATGTACTTTTATACAGTATAGAATGAAGGCAAGTGGCAGATAAGAGCTCTGAGACTCGGAAGTTTCCCGAGGACATGGCGTGTTAGTACTGTTACAGTAATAGGATATCCCTTCAAAGACAAGTTTGGTGCTCCCAATGAAATGGAGAAAAAAAATTGAGTCAGATGAATTATTTACTGAAGATGCAAGATTGAAAGAAAGGGTATCGAGTATGTTATGTGAACGTGTTGAAACTTTATTGCATGAGAGGGACAACTAGAGAAACAAGTGTTAGTGACTGCCTTGCCGAGTGAGGAATCAAATCCAGACGAGACGGATTTTGAGTGCCTCAAACTCGGTTAAGAAATTAAAAATTCCTTGAGGAGTCCAATAGCTTTGTATGTTATTTGTCTCAGGAGCATAGAACAGAGCTGAAAGAGTTGTTACTTCAGTGCAAAAACATATGGAAGAATTAGATGGGGAGGACCTCTGCTATTTTACATGAAGTAGATTTAAGGAACATTGCTCCGATAAAGCAACACTCCTATAGGCTATATTCTTTCAAAAGCAGATGGGTCTAGTAAGAGGTGGATGCCATGCTCGAAGAGGACCTCATCGAACTCGGCCAGAGCGAGTGGAGTTAACTGATCATCTTAGTTCCCAAACCGGTCTGGACTCAATGATTCTGCATGGATTACCGGAGGTCAGCGTAGTTCCAAAATCTGACTCAGGTCGAATTCCTAGATTGGAGTCTCTATCGAGAAAGTCAGGCAAGCCACTTGGAAGCCCTAAATGATCTTTTTGCTTCGATATTCACCAAGGAAAAGGAACTTGTTAGAAATGAAAATTTAGAAGAGCTGGGATACAGTCTTGACCAGATCAAGATTGATGAAGTTGATGCGCGAGAAATTTTGGAAATCATTAAGAATGATAAGTCTCTAGGGCCAGACCAGGTTTATCCTGGTCTGCTTCGGGAAGCGAGAAAGGTGGTTGCTAAGCCGCTGGTGAGGATATTTGACTCCTCACTCTCCACGGGAATCGTACCGGAGGAATGTAATGAAGCGAAAGTTGTTCCTCTTTTCAAGAAGGACAATAGGCAAATCGCTGGCAATTACAGACCAGTCATTCTTGCGTCTGTGGTCAGCAACGTTTTAGAAAGAATTCTGAGTGATAGGATTTATGACTATTTGGTAAAGCATAGTGTAATTAAAGGCAGTCAGCATGGTTTTCTGAGGGGTAGGTCATGCCTCACAAAGCTTATTGAGTTCTTTGTGGAGGTGTCAAGACAGGTCGACGGTGGTCGAGCAGTGGATGTGGTGTATATGCATTAAAGCCAGGCATTTGATAGGGTTCCCCATGGTAGGCTCATTCATAAAGTCAGGAAGCATGGGATACAGGGAGATTTGGCTATCTGGATTCAGAATTGGCTGGCTGACAGAAGGCAGGGAGTGGTTGTAGATGGAAAGTATTCTGCCTGGAGGACAGTGTTGAATGGAGTCCCTCAGGGCTCTGCACTTGGGCCTTTGATTTTGTAGTTTTTATAAATTACTTGGATGAGGAGGTTGAGGGGAGGGTTAATAAATTTGAAGATGACACAAAGGTTGGAGGTCTTGTCCAAAGTATAGAGGGCTACTGCAGGCTGCAGTACGACATAGGCAGAATGCAGAGCTGGGCTGAGAAATGGCAGATGCAGTTCGACCTGGATAAATGTGAAGTGATGCATTTGGGAAGGTCGTACTCGAATGCTGAATTTAGGATTAAAGACAAGATTCTTGGCAGTGTGGAGGAACAGAGGGATCTCGGTGTGCAAGTACATAGATCCCTCAATGTCGCCACCCAAGTGTATAAGGATGTTAAGAAAGCATATGTTGTTCTGTCTTTCACCAACAAGTGGATATAGTTTAAGAGCCTTGAGGTTTTCCTGCCGATTACCAGTCTCGAGTAAGGCCACTTGGAATATTGTATCCAGTTCTGGTCGATCAACTATAGGAAAGATAGAGGCTTTGGAGAGGGTGCAAAAAAGTTTTACCAGGATGTTGCCTGGAGAGGAGGGCTTGCCTTATGAAGAAAGTTTGAATAGGCTCGGACTTTCCTCTCTGCAGAGAAGGAAGAAGAGAGGAGGCCTCATACAACTGTACAAAATGATGAGAGGAATAGATAGAGTCAGTAGCCAGAGACTTTTCCCCAGGTCAGAATTGACTGGTACGAAAAGTCATAGTTTGAAGATATTAGGAGCAAGTTATAATGGAGACGTCAGACGTTTGTCTTTTACACAGAGAGTTGTGAATGCATGGAATACGTTACCAGCGGTGGTGGTGGAAGCAGAGTCATTGGGGACATTTAAGCAACTGCTCTTCATGTACATGGATAGCAGTGAGTTGTGGGGTGCGTCGGTTGTTACGATATTTTACATTTGGATTAAATCTCGGCACAACATCTTGGCCAAAGGAGCTGTTCTGTGCTACACGTTTCTATGTTTTATCACCAAGTTGGGCTTAATGTGTTTTTAATGGCCGGTGCCTTTATCAGAGATGGTGAAAGTAAATTCTGCGTTTGTAACTACAACTGTGCTGTATCAGGTAGAAGTGACGTCCTTTGGAATGGAGAAAGCACTCTCCACATTCCAAAGAGTTTTGTCTTGGTTATCAAACTGTGCAGAAAATGTGTTGCTGGAAAAGCGCAGCAGGTCAGGCAGCATCCAAGGAGCAGGAGAATCGACGTTTCAGGCATGAGCCCTTCTTCAGGAAACTGTGCAGTCCATGTGAACGATGTAGTGATATTTAGTATGTCCTGGCAATATCACATGGTAAAGTTGGCAGAGCTCCTTTAACGACTACGAGAAGCAAAACTGGTAATTAACATAAATAAAGTGGAATTCGCGAAACCAGAGGTGCGTTCCTGGGACAAAAAGTTGATCTTGGAAGGTTGACCCACGGAATGCAAAGACGGAGGTCATCGATGAATTTTCACGACAAACCTCGAAGAAGGACTCAGCGGATTCTATCAGAAGACCGTTGCAAACGTCAGCAGTGTAGTGACACCGTTAAACATTTTGCTGAAGAAGCCCACAAAGATGCAGTGGACAGGACCATGCCACGAGGCATTCGACCATTCGAAATCTATACAAACCAACAAGCCAGATTTAGTTGCATCAAACATTACAAAACCTTTTAAGGTCGCCACCGATGCTAGTAGCACTCCAGTTAAAGCTGTACTCCGACAGGAAGATGAGAATCGTAATGAACTGCCAGTTAATTACTTTTGGAGAAGACCAACATCCACGTGAGGAAAGCCTATTGAGTTTGGCACTGGCCTTACAAAAATTCAATGTGTATGTCACGAACAATGTGTCAGACACGGTTGTGTACACTGACCACAATCCGCTGACATTCTTAGAAGGTTTTTGAGATGAGATCATGACACCATTTCGTTGGAGTCTCATTTACAGATTTGTAATTTAAAAATCATAAATGTTTCTGGTCGGAAAAATGCAATCACAGATGTGTTATCGTCAATTTAACTGATTAGTGCAGATCAGATTTGTCTTTATTTAATGTTATGCATATATAGGTATCTCTGAAGAAGTTCAGGGAAACTCATGTAATGTGTTTGAAAAAGTAGAGAGAAAGATGAAGCCATCGTTTCATTATGGTGGTTCTTTTCTTTTCTTGAGGATGGAGGTGCTATATAGATGTGAGTCAACTATACCTTTTAAGAGAGTTAAAAGCGAGCAGTGACAGCATCACGTGTTCTCAGTAAGCCATAATGTCACAGGCGCTCCAGCTACTGGAGTAGCTGGTTGCCCAGAAATGACAAAAAAAATTCTAATTTGGCCAATCAGTTAAAATGATACCCCCGGAAAAAAAATAGTCGAATCAAGTCTGAATTGAATATATTGACAATCTTAAAAACCAATGACACAATCCGATTCTCTGGAGCATAAGACCGGGAAAACAGTCAAGCCCAGCATGGAAACAGTCCGCATGATAATAATTCTCCGAAAAGAAGAAAAGACACAGGAAGAGCAGATCGAAGAAACAAAAGCTGTCTGATTTTGAGATAAGAAGTTTTGTGTTGTAAAGCTTAATTGAGAGTTTTATCGGACGAGAATTAATGAATGGAAGTTAAAAACTAGGTTAGAGAAGGAATTTTAAGTATTTGTCAGTTAATCGTTCTCTGTCATGCTTTACAGAACACAGTTTTTAATTTTTACTTTAAATAGTTCTTGATCGCTCGTGTTTGTTTACAGATTTCTGCACGGGATACATATTTTCTGTTTTGCTGATTTTAAATTAAGCAGGAGTGTTTTCCCCATGTTGTAACAGTATTAGTGTGTGAACCTGAGAGTCTGTAATGGTGTTCATGTGTTAGCGTGTGTTCTTGTCTGCCTGTATTCATATGTATGTGCTAATCTTTGCACCTGTGAGTTTGTACCCATCTTTAAGCATGAGTAAGAGTGCGTGCATTTGTGGTGTCTGCCTCAGTATGCGTAAAAGTGCGTGCATTTCTGAGTCAGTGTTCGTGTGCATGTGTGTATTAGTATGCGTATCTTTGTGTTTGTGTTACTGTGTTTATCCGTGAGTGTATGTCAGTATGGATGTTTCATAACTGTAACTGCGCGTCTGTATTAGTGTGTGCGTGTATACGTCAATATTTCTGTCACAGAGGGAGGGGGAAGCAACTCATAGATACACAATCAACACAACCATCAACACAGGCACACACAAAGCTGATGCACAGAGGATGGACGTTATAATGAGGCTCTCAGCGTGGAACAGTCTCATGTGGTGAAATAGGCGTGCTTTTTCTACAGTGGATGTAGGTTTGCTCGCTGAGCTGAAAGGTTCATTTTCCGACGTTTCGTCGCCATACTAGGTAACATCTTCAGTGAGCCACCAGACAAAACATTGCTGATGATTCCTGATTTCTAATTACATGTTTGTTTTACTTAGGGTTGGTGATGTCATTTCCTGTGGCAATGTCATTTCCTATGGTGATGTCATTTCCTGTTATTTTTCTCAGGAGTTGGTAAATCGGGTCCAAGTCATTGTGTTAGTTGGTAGAGTTGCCATGCTTCTAGGAATCCTTGTGCGGGTCTCTTTTTGGCTTGTCTTAGGATGCATGTGTTTTCCCAGTCGAAATGGATTCCTTCCTCATCTGTATGTAGCGATCTAAGTGAGAGAGGGGCATGTCATTTTGTGGCTAATTGATTTCATGCATCCTGCTGTGTAGTTTTTTGACTGATGTCCACTGTAGTGTTTTACAGTCCTTGCACGACATTTTGTAAATTACATTAGTTTTGCTTGTTGTCAGTGAACAAACCTACACCCAGAACCTCAACCTGAGTTACAAATCGTCTTAAATCTCACTCTTTCTGCAATGTGGAAATGAATTGTCTTTGGGCACTATTCCTCACTGAGAATTTCCACATTCCAGAGCATTCCTACTGCAATAGTCTCTCGACATCTTTGGGTAAATATTTTTAAGTGGGAGGGATTAATTGTATAGAATTTTCTGCAAATGACCATGTTTTTCAGGGAAGTTTCAATTTATAGAATTGAAATAATGGAAAACGTGTATGGCTTAAACAGAACAAACAGGTCCAGGACAGCACTTGGTATGCTCACCACCTTCTGCGAATGTCCTCGGACATCTTGACTAGGGAAAGGGTATAACGGCGCCTCCACAGGCATTGCTCAAAGAATGAAAAAAATTGTACAATGAAAAATTCATCCGCTTTGACGCCTTCTCTCCCCATAAATTTTGCTTATGCCGTGCCATTGGTAGGCCAATAGAGGGAGTCATTGGAGCACCTTAGACAGAAGGGATCTCATTGCACAGTGATGGAAATACGGAGACATACCAACAGAGGTTCACACACAAAGAGACAAACAGGGAGACAGATGACACATAGAGACTCAGACATAGATATAAAAGACCAGCAGGAAGCTTGGTAAAGACGAGGTGAGAGTTCTGCTCATTATATACAAATCTATCCAAAGCATAAAACTGGGCAGACCAAAGAAGGGCAATAATGTATAGATCCCAACCAGATATCTGTCCAGCATGGGAAGTTGTGCTTAACACGCTAGTGCATTGATCTATAACATTATGCAAGACATCTGCCCAGGGTGTGGATCTGGGCATTATTCCATTAATCTGAAAACCTGATCGTGTTATTTGCCCAGCTAGCGGATCTGGGCAAAACCAGACCCATGTATTCGATACAAACACTGACCTGATTTATGTCCTGACGGGAGTACTCTGTCGATGAACCTCTTATGTTTATCTATATTCCCAGTCTAGATAGCTCTCCTGGACGGACAGCTTTGAGATCATACTTAGATTTATTGCGGACGTTAGGGGCGTTAGAGTAAATGTGCAGAGATCCCTCAAAATAAATTTGAAGATTGACAATTCAATGAAGACTCTATGTAGAAAACTTTCCTTTTTTAGACAGAGTGGAGAATATAAGAGCAGGGAGCTAACATTGGCAATTTGTAATTCATTATTTCCATCGTGGTTTGAGTATAGTGTGTATTTCTCATTATTTAATTCATGAACACTGTAATTGTACTGTGGAAGGGTCAGAGAAGACTTACAATGATGCTGTCCAGATTGTAAAAATGCTGTTATGACAAAATATGCGACCAGATTCAAGAAAAACATTCAATAATACTTTCTTTTCTGATTTTGTCAGATCATTAAACAGACCTCTCAAATATGAAAGTTGAACTCTCTCAGCATCTTCACTGCAGCTGTATCACTATACTTTGCCTTCTGTTCTATTTTCCAGAAGCTCAGATTTATGGTATGATTTGTCGGCAAAGCACATAAAGCATTCTTTTCCCTTTATCTCTGTACATTTGTCAATGAAAAATAAGAAAAAGGAAGTTCGTGTGTGTTTTAATTGTAGCAACACCGTCAACTACCATCTGTGCAGTGGCATAGGGACACGATCAGAGAGTGTCATTCCATCAATTAAAGAAGCACAGAGACTGACAGACCTACTCCAACACCCTCAGATCCCACATCGTGCGCAGATAGTTTTAATCTGTCTCTAAGCTCTTGTTGTCCTGTCCTGTAACTGTTTCATGGGGACAATATTGAGTGAGCTTTACTGTCAGTTTAAAAGAGGTAGTGAGGGCGCAGGTTTTGTGCGTCTTGTCATGGCAGATGGATATATGTGGGGACTGGATGACCACGGTGAAGATGAGGCGTTGTGGTGCGGGGAAATGAACATTCTGAAGGAGGTGGAGGGTCGTGGTTGTGTCCATAACGGAGGTGGGAGGTCTGGGATGAAGGGAGAGAGGACGATTTCAAGATATGCAGAAACAAGTTCTGTGGTGCAGGAGCAGGCTGAAACAATGAGTCGACCGTCACCATCAGGTTTCTGAACTTTCTTTGAACAGACGATTCCTTCTTCAAACAATGTCTTTGAAGACACAGAACAGTTTTCTATGATCGATGTTGCTGCTGAGAAATGAGCAGAAGAAGAGAAAAAAAACCTCACGGCTTGGCCTATCCACTATCAATTTGACTTATTTTCTCATTTAGCGTTTGTGAAAAATGTCAGAAAATGAAACAAAAACTAGAACTGCAAAAAAAAAATTGGTCCGCAGTGCCTTGTAATTTTATGAAACTCCTCAGAGTGAAACACACTCGCGTTCGTAAATGTGTTCTCTTACCAAGGTTTTGAGACGTTTTGTGGTTCAGGTTGATGTTCTGGATGGAGGTTTGCTCACTGAGCTGGAAGGTTCGTTTTCGGACGTTTCATCAACATACTAGCTAACCTTATCAGTAAGCCTCTGGATGATGCACTGGTTTGATGGACTGCTTTCTATTCATATTTTTGGTTTCCTTGGGTTAGTGATGTCATTTTCTGTGGTGACGTCATTTCGTAGGCTGATGCTATTTCTTGCACATTTTCTCACGGTGTGGTAAATGGGATCGAAGTCAATCTGTTTGTTTATGAATGCTACATTTCTGAGATTTCTCATGCATGTCTCTGATTGGCCTGTCCTCAGATGAATGTGGTCTCATTCGAAGAAGTGTCCTTTGTCGTTTCTATTTAAGGATGCTAGTGACATTGGGTCATATCTTTTAGTGAATTAGTTTATGTTAATGCATACTGGTGGTGGTTTTCTGCCTGTTTGACCAATGTAGTGTTTGTTACAGTTGTTGCAAGTAATTTTGCAATGACATTATTTTTGCTTCTTGACTCGATTGAGTCTTTCAAGTTTATTAGCTGCTAATTTTGGCATGTTGGTGGCTGTGTGGCCTACCATGGTGCCAAGAGTTCTGAGTAGTCTGGCAGAAATTTCCGAGATGTTGGGAATAGTGGCTATGGTCGGGAATAGTGGCTATGGTTTCTGAAGCTGTTTTATCTACTTGATTGAGTTTGCTGCTGACAAATCGGCAGACTGTGTTCATTAGTTACCCGTTGTTTTTGAATATACTGTGTAGGTGATTTTCCTCTACACTTTATAGTTTCTCCGTGCTGCAGTGTGTCGTGGATCGTTGAAGTAACGTTCGAAGGCAGCTTCGTTTGCAGGTGTTAGAGTGATTGCTTCTGTAGTTCAGTACTTTATCCATATATGTTGTTTTGCTGTAGACGCTGGTTTGAAGTTCCCGACTGGTTGTTCGCTCTATTTCGACATCTAGGAATGGCAGCTTGGTATTGTTTTCCCCCTATTTTGTGAATTTTATGCCATTAATGGTATTGAAGTAATGATAATAGTAAGGAATAGGTCCACTAGCTTGACGATATTGTCCTTGCTGTTGAAGTGGGTGGCGTTTGGTAAATGTGTCTTTGGTTATTCTGATAAAGTAGTCAGTCTTTCCTTGGCCAGGTTGAGGTTGTTGGTTATGAACAGGACTATTACATCAAAGGAAAGCATAATATCATCCTCTTCGATCTTAGTGTCTTTGATGAGCTTCGGGAACTCTTGGGTGGAGCGGACGGAGTGGCATGAGCTGTCTATTAAATGCTTTAGGCTTTCGTATATCTTCTTTGCCAATCTGTAAGTTGGTGTTACATGTAGCGAGACGTTGGTCTGAGAGGGGCTCCTGGTTTGTGAAGTTTGATTATTGCATAGAAGTGTGGTGTGATGGACCCATATCATTTCATTTTTTTCGAAGTCAGTCTTAAGTATTTATCCCGATTTCTGAACTTGTTTTGAGTAGGGCTGTGATTCGTTTCATTACTTGTGGGGATGTGTCTATTACGACTTGTTGGTAAGTGTTGCTATCTGCAAGTAGTGCATTCACTTTGCCAGTGTAGTCTCTTTGATTTCAAATGACTGTCTAGCGCCTTTTGTCTGCAGGTAGGATAATAATGTTTTTATGACTTTTTACTCTTTCTCGTGCTTTCATTCTTGTCTTTTGAGTGTGTTTCCTTCCTTGTTCCTGCTTAATATTGATGTGGCTGTCTACCTGATGGTTTGCTGAGTTTCTTCTGTGAGTTGGTTCTATTTCAGTGTTGTTTCTCATGCTGCTAAGAAATCTTTCTTGTCTGCATCCTGGAAGTTGTAATTTAATCCTCTTACTAAAACGGCTTCTTCATTGTCTGTTGCCGTTAGGTGAGGTAAGGATTTTTAAAATCCCTCATTCTGTGTTGTCTGTGTTGTTATTTTGTGTAAGCTTGTCCAATTATTTTTCTGCAGTTCTAGTTTTTATTTCATTATCTGACATTTTTGACAGACTCTAAATGAGAAAATAAGTCAAATTGGGAGTGGATAGGCCGAGCCCTGAGTTTTTTTTTGTCTTCTTCAGTTCATTTCTCAGCAGCAACATCGATCATAGAAAACTGTTCTGTGTCTTCAAAGACATTGTTTGAAGATGGAATCGTCTGTTCAAAGAAAGTTCAGAAACCTGATGGTGACGGTCGACTCATTGTTTCAGCCTGCTCTTGCACCACAGAACTTGTTTCTGCATATCTTGAAATCGTCCTCTCTCCCTTCATCCCAGAACTCCCACCTCCGTTATGGACACAACCACCACCCTCCACCTCCTTTAGAATGTTCATTTCCCCGCACCTTAACGCCTCATCTTCACCGTGGTCATTCAGTCCTCATATATATATCCATCTGCCATGACAAGAAGTACAAAACCTGCCTCCACACTACCCCCCCCCCACCCCCACCACGTCCATCCAAGGCCCCAAAGGTTCATTCCACATCTGACAGAGATTCACCTGTACTTCGACACACATCATGTCTTGTGTCCATTTCTCCCAATATTGTCTTCCCTACGTTGTAAACATAGAATGCCAACTTTCTGATCGTTTCAGAGAACAATCTCTGGGACACCTCAACGAAACAACCTCACCGCCCAGTGGCTGAACGCCTCATATCGCCTCCCACTCAAGTTAAGACATGTGCATCCTGGACCTTTTCCTCCGCCAAAGGCCTATCAGCTGACGCCTGCAGGAGGAACGCCACAACATCGGAATTTGGACTCTCCACCATTCTGGATCAATGTGATTTCACCAGTTTCCACATTTCACCTCCCCATCTTATCCTTGGGCCAAATATTCAACTCAGCATCACCCTCTTGAACTGTCCTATATTTCCAGCTTCCTTCTCACTGAACTGCTCCAGCCTCCTCTCCAACCTGTCAACTTTATCTCACTTTATCTACCTATTGCATTCCCAGCTACATTCCCACAAGCCCCACCTTCCAACATTTATCTTTCAGCCCCATTTGGACGCTCGCTTCTTTCCTGATGAAAATGATATGCTCGGTTTTCCTGCTCCTCGGTTGCTGCCTGACCGGGTGTTCGTTTCCAGCACCACATTTTGTGACACTGGAGTATTCACAGGCTTTCATATTTTCTCCAGAAATGGATCATCTTTGGTTTGGTGACATGACGATTCCAACAAAGGTTTGGATTGTTTCTCTGTAAAAGAAGGAGATGTTGAGAGACTCTGAGACTTTGATTAATTACTTTATTGAAACCATTAGTTAATTAATTATTTCATTCATTAATTATTTTGTTCGTTCATTCTTTCATTCATTCATTCATTCATTCATTCATTCAACTTACTTGCAAAGAATCCCGCTGAAGCCAGAATAACACAGCGACTCAACAGTCATAGAGACATGGAATCAAACAGCAGACAGACAGGCCTTCCACGCAAAAACATGACCATCAGTATTGTATCAGTTAAATACAGAATGGTCGGATGGCAGAAAGCAGGAAATGGCTTAAGGCAATTTAATATATTGACGCGCAAAACAAGAGAAAGCTCAGTACACAGATACACAGAGACAGATACAGAAGTACAGAAAAAAATAATCTAATGTACATATTCGTATACACTAGTAAACGCATACAGTGATAAACAGACATAGATCGTTCAGCTGATACAGAAAAAAAAACACAGACACACATATATGTACGTATATACAACTAAGCACAGACACACTCAAACAGATATAGAAATGTGCACACACAAACATGGATACATACAGGTACTCGGAAACACTCACAGAGACAGACACACGAGAACTAAACACGCAGAAATATATGAACTTGCAGACACACTGACATACACAGAGAGACACAGAAACATAAACAGATAGAGACACACCGAGCCACACATTTAGACATTTATTAGGTAAGTTTAGAACAGGGACAGCTTACTGGAGACGTCACTAAAATGTACGAGGTTGTGAAGCGTTTTGGCAAAGTCAGCAAGAATGTTCTATTTCTCACAGTGACGTCTTCAATAACTTGGGAATCAGGTTTACATTATTTGTTGAAGGAACAAAGACGAGATGAGGAAACCTGTTTTTTTCTCCTAACGCAGAGGATAACAGATCTCTGCAACTCACAGTGTGAAAGTGGAGTAGAGGGAGAAACATTCAACCTTTTTACAGGTGTATCGGTGTACATCTAAGGTCTCATAATCTCCAGGAAGTTGGGCTACGTACTGCAAAATGTGTGAGGCTAGATGCTCAATTGTCCATGCAGGTATGATGGGAAGTTTGGCCTCCTTCAGTGTGATAAGTCAACGATTTATAGATATTTCCAGATATTGTAATTATCGGAGATGGGGGCATGTGCAGGGATGAGGTGAGCTCAGTGAGGAGCAACATGAGACTTGCCCTTGAGAAGAACCAGCACAGCTTTGATGGGTTAATGATATTCTTCACTGACTTAATATTTCTATGGTTCTCCCAAACTGATGCTGTTCTCCATGCTCATGATGTATCCATCTGCAATGCCGACAATATTGAAAGATGTTGCACAGCACGTTAATGTTGGACCACGTTGCAGCCTGTAATACCAAAAACGTTCTGGTACAAATCACCCTGTAGCTGTAGATATTGAACTGTACTACAGAAGGTTTCAATACCTTAATGTCAGAAGTAGCATTTCTTTCAGGAGGACATTTTGTGCAGCCAACTAGAAGTCATTTCTTTCTTCCTCCGCTTCCCCCCCCCCTTTCCCCCCCCCCCCCCCCCCGGCCCCACTAACCATACTGTGCTGAATGTCATTATCGGTGAGAACAGGTGATATTGATATGATATTAGATTTACTTCGTAAACGTTGTCTGACGAGAAAATTAAAGACTTGGCTTGATGTATTCTCGTCATATGTTCGTAAGTACAGAGGAAAGCTTTGGTTTGTGGGAACAAAAGATAGACGTCAGATCAAGGGAGACATAAAAGTTTACAAGTGTGCAGGAGTTGTGCGAAGCAAGGTGACCATTAGTAAAATTAATATTAGTTGAATTTAGAGAGTCTGTTCATTAGTCTAATCATAACAGGGAAGAAGCCTTTGTTCATGTGTTCAAGGTTTCCTGTTTCTGACTGATGGAAGAGTTTGGAAGACAGCATTCAGATGCTGCCTCATTCATTCTGAATGTTCAGATTTGTTTGTTTTTTGACATCCACAATTTATGTACCTGTACTTCGATCGTCGCACTGCGACGGTGAGGAATTTATTTAGACCACTTCTCCATATATGTAATTTAATATTTACCTCTTTGAATGTCATTGCCCCGGCATAAAACTGACGAGAATGTAACCGCATATTCTGATCAAAAACAATAGCGACAATCGGGTACAAAATGATCTAATTCCCAACGAACTCACTGCAAGGATGCTCAGAATATTGATGGTATTAAGGTAGGCCTGAGTTTTAAAGTGTTTCTTAAGGGACGTTGCATGGTCAAATTGCAGTTCATTCCATACGTCTCAACCCAGTGCCCCTGGTGAGCCAACATCCTGACAACAACTTAGTAAAACGTTTGCTACTTAATGGAAGTGATCATATTTTTAAAAAAAACTTACCTTGGCTGAAAAGGAATTTTGGAGTCTATACGAACAAATGCATTATTTCTTTAAATTCGTTGAATTAGTTCATCTCTCCATTCCCGCACCTGTGCTTCTATAACCTGGTGAAATGAAATGTCACTTGGAGCATCTCACTGTCATTCCAATATGGCCAGTGACAGGCAATCTCCCATCACACATGTCCGATAAGTACCATGCAGTGAGCTATTGCTTTAACCATCTAAGAAATTGGACAGCTTTCATCTTGAAGACAGGATGCAGATAAAGATAAAAGACATATTAAATGATGATTGTCCATGTCAAAGGGTCATTTTGCTGACCCGATCAGCTTGTCGCTATGAATATTCTTAACAGTTCTATGAAAATGGATGATGAATTGTATTTTTACAAAATCATTTTCAGCTCTTTCCCAAATGCATTTGGTCGTTGAATTTTGCATAATAACTGTAAGTTGTAGACAAAATTACCTGGCTCAACATCATCTTGTCTATTTTCTCAATTAGTTATTATTAACCAGTGGTGCGTGTTTGGTGCCTTCTGCAGATATAGCTGAAATAACTTAGATTATATTATAACAAAGAACACCTGATTAGGTAACTTTTTTTAGAGAGAGAAACAGAGATAAAGGTTCGAGTCTGTGCGTTGTATTAGAAAAGGGACATTTGAAAATGCAACAGTATTCTGGTAGGACAAATTCTAGAAGAAATGTGTGACACAAGAAAGGCTGAATGACAGGAGAGTGAGGGCTTCAGGTTCAAAATGAATAGTGAAGGGACAAACAAAGAAACAGAAACAAAAGATGTTCCTGTAGCAGGTGTACCACTAACTAAATAAAATCAAAACGAAACTTAGATATGTAAACATATTTTCAGTGTACCATCTGAAATTTAAGAAGTCAGTGATGATACAGACGCTGCTCAGTGTGTATTTGAAATATAACTTTTTCTACATTTTACTTTGGTCGTCGCATGTAAAATGCAATATGTCAAGAACATAAATACCAGTGTGAGACCAGTGTAATGGAATAAAATGAGAGGAGGCTACTAGAAGGTCTTAATGGAATAAGAAAGGGAACGTTACACAAAACGGTCGTTCAATCAATGTCTGGGCTTCACAATGTAGAGATAATCACGTTACAGCGAGATCTTTTTAAGCGATAAAGAGTTCGACTACTGACAGTGTGGAAAGAGGCCCTTTGGCCCAATAAGTCCACACCGACGGTCCGAAGCGCAACCCACGCAGACCCATTCCCCTACACCTAACACTACGGGCAATTTAGCATAGCCAATTGACCTGACCAGCACATTTTTGGACTGTGGGAGGAAACCGGAGCAAACCCACGCAGACACAGGGAGACTGTGCAAACTCTACACAGCTTAAGGTGGGAATTGGACCCGGGTCTCTAGCGCTGTAAAGCAGCAGTGCTTGCCCCTGTGCCACCGTGCCACTCTTTAACGCTGAAAATCCTGAAGGCGAGCGGTAAAAAAATTAAGATTCTGAAAAATGTGTGTTCGAAGGTTGACGTTTTGGTACTCCCTCTTCTATCTCTGAACGGGAAACACTTGCAGATGTTCCTCGTGCCTGGAAACACTCAGCAGTGAAATGGCGAACTTTTGTTTTGCAGTTCAAGCCATTTCAGAAAGTAAGTGAAATAACAAAAACAACCTATGTGAAAGATCCAGAGAGAGTGATCTGTGCTTTTCAAAACAATTCAGGCTACTATTTGTGTTTTATTTCAGATAACAATGCATTTTCAAATGCTGCAACTCGCAGATTATTGAACAGCAGTCTGACGACAGAGGGAATTTCACCGCTGGCGAAATTTGAATTCCAAACAGATCGTCTTAGAGAATTCCAGTTACCATTGACAGAAACTGAACCACATTGAGGCGTGTGAGTCTAAATTTCATGGGTTTCTTTTTGTGATACCTCATTTAGATACGTACAACAAAAAAAGAAAATAAATTATGTAGTACTTGAAATCAGCTCCCAGTACCCCAAATCGCCACAGACAGTGACATTGTGTTTTTTTGATATGTCAATTTTGTAGTCATTCTGAAATCTGAGAGGCCACTTGTGCAGAACTATATCTCACTAAAGAGGAGAAAGTGAGGACTGCAGATGCTGGAGATCAGAGCTGAAAATGTGTTGGAAAAGCGCAGCAGGTCAGGCAGCATCCAAGGAACAGGGGAATCGACGATTCGGGCATAAGCCTCTTCTTCAGGAATGAGGAAAGTGTGTCCAGCAGGCTAAGATAAAAGGTAGAGAGGAGGGACCTGGGGGAGGGGCGTTGGAAATGCGAAAGGTGGAAGGAAGTTAAGGTGAGGGTGATAGGCTGGATGGGATAGGGGCGGAGAGGTCAGGAAGAAGTTTACAGGTTATCTTCTGCTTTAGACACACCCTCCACAGTGAATCGCCTGGCAACCTGGAACGGTCGCACAACTTCTCCGTTGCCCCAGCAAAGGTCTGTGAATTTTCCTCGCATTCTCCTCGCAGACAAGAGAAAGTACTTCCACAATTCTCCAAATGTACGTGACTGTGAACTAAACCGCGCACACTCTGCATACCCTTTGCTACATTGGGAGGCTCTGCACACCACTGTATTCTCCTTGTATCAACCCGGTTGTCCCACAATAACTCTGTTACATTAGCCTGTGTACTCACCTTCAGTCTGTTTGTTGAGCAATAGCCAGTGGTCCCACACTCCTGCATCCCTAGCAATGCCTTGTGGTCCCATTCAGTCTCTTTTCCTATAGCCAAGGCGTATGGTTCCACCCACACTCTGCTCCCCTGGCCACGAAGTATGATGCTATCCATGCTCCAAGCTACAGTGGGTACCGAACACGGCACACCTCCCTAGCAGCATGATGCTGCCCCACAACCAATCAGTCTCCAGAGTATTGGTTGTTGTCCGATCACAATCTTTTCCCTCTCAATTGGCAGTGTCTCACACCCAATCTATTCCGTCGGAAATTGCCTGTGAAACAATTCCCACTCTATTCCTAAATCAACGATCAATGGTCACTCACCAACACGGTTTCCCAAGCAAACGCCTCTGAATCCATTCATATTCTGTTCCAGGAGCAATGGTCTGCACTCTTCTCTCCTACCAGCTGCTTGCTGCTACAACTCCCACACCGTTTTCCCCTTGCAATATACAGGGATCCTCCACTCAACCATCTCCACAAGCAGTGCGTGTGGTTGAATCCTCGCAAAGAACTGTGGTCTCATCTAGTCTCTTACAACCGTCTGCAGTCGCATTCATTCTCTTCCATTGACGAGGCCTGCACCCACATCCGCGTTCTCTTCTCATCAACAGGCTTGCTGAAAATGGCCGACATTGCTCTCCAGCGACAGACTGCATCCGCTCACCCACTCTGCTTCCCTGACATGGCCTATCGATCCATTGCCAATCTGATCTTGTGCGATGGTCGGTCACGTAATGTGTTCTCTTTGCAATGGCCTAAAGAACTCAATGCCACTGTGTTCCTGTAGTAACGGCCAATGGTCACACATGCATTTCGATTGCCTACCAAGAGTGAATTGTCCCAATCCCACACTCTTCTCCTGCCAATATTATTTGTACTCAAGCCACTTTCTTCCCCATGCAACACCTAGCGTCTCCAACTCCCACTACTCCACTTTGCAGTGTCCTGTAGTCTCACCTTCACACTTCACCCCTAGCAACTTCCTGTGAACACATCCCCAATTTCTTCTAATAGCAACGGCAGTGGCCAACCACACAGTCTTATCCGCGAGCATGACAACCACTGCATTCAACCAACAAACTGATGCTACACTCAATTTCGTCTCCCAGCAACGGTCTGCTGCGACCCATTAAATTGTTCCATTAACACTTGTTTCTGTCTTCACCCATACCATGTTTCTCAGCAACGGTCTCTGTCCACAGAGCTCTGTTCCCCTAGCAACGGCCTGAGAACACATTCTCACGCTCTGTTTCCCCAGCAATAATCAGTGATTCCATATCGTGTGCCTTCTGCTCCCAACAACCTGTGGTCCCAATTCCAAACTCTTCCCCAGCATCGACGTGTGGTGACAGGCCAAACACTGTTCTTCTGGCAACAGCCTCTGCTGCCACTTCCACATATCCCCCGCTGGAAACAGCCAGTAGTCAGACCCATAGTGTGTCCTAGCAATAGCATTTGGTCCGAGGCGCATACTGCTATCCTAACAACAGACTGAACTTTCACATCCGCCCCCTCTTTGCATGCAGCCCCTCGCTTACTCTGTTCTCCAAGTAATGGTTTGTGTTACCCCCACACTCTGCCTTGTGCAACGGACGTTGTGAGAGAATAGGCGAGGTGATTAATTGAACACGATTTTGGGAGTTACAGAGTAGGAAGTAGGAAGAAAAATTGAAGAAGAATGGGGGAGGGAGGGTCAAAAAAACATGAAAGCAGTCGGAGAAGCGGCAGAGCGGGAAAATGTGAAAATGGGAGGGAGGTAGAGAGGAAAATGGAGCAAGGGAGGCAGACAGGACTCGAACAGAATGGTTGACGCTAGAGGCGAAAGCTAGACCAGAGTTACTGAAAGACAATTCCTGAGCTTGGCACTGGTCCACTAGAATTCATTGAGGACCAGGACCTGGGGTATTTATCTCTTCCAATTTTGCTTCTTCAACAAAAGGACAAGCAAACTATAGATCTCTCTGCTGTTAGTAATTTTTAATAGATGTTTTTGTTCTTTACAAAGTCAAGTGATGAAACACTAGATTAATGTTGCCCTTTCCAAATTACTCCCGAGTTGAGAGAAGCATGAAATGTGCCCCTCTAGCCTGTGTGGGGTAGATTGATTAATTTGAGAATTTGATTTATTGATCAATTTGTGTAAAGGGATATTTCAATACATTCTTCAGCTGCTTTCTGAACTTAGTCTTGCCCACGGCTCATGTCACTGTGTGCAGCAACTGACGAGCTGCAGCGCGATGCTCAAATACAGCAGAATACTGTCCAGGTCTATGGAGATAGGAGGGGCTGTCGACCGAAACGTCTGTTTTCTTGTTTCTCTGGATGCTGCCTGACCTGCTGTGCTTTTCCAGCATCACACTCTGGACTCTATTTTCAGCATCTGTAGTCTTCACTTTCTCCTATAGAGATATAATGCAAATCATTCATGTAGCTCCATATAGAGCATACCAATAATGTTGATCATAAAAGCATCACGAAGGCAAAAATCACAAACGGCAAAAATAAGGATTTTTTTTCGATTTTTCATTTCGGTGTCACACTGGAAGTCCACACTTTTGTGAGACCGGAGGCTCCTGCTGGCTCTGATGATCAATGCAATGTGTCTAACAGTGCAAGTGTTGAGCAGTAGCAACAGGAAAAATTGAATATCTGGGTTTGGAATATTGTGCAGGAATTCGATTGTCACCCAGACCGGAGAGTAAATGATATCGATTGTTACCCAACAAAACCACGGGAAGTTCATCAGCCACGTGCGAGCATAAAATACGAAGAGAAAGTCTTTACACATCTCAGCACAGTCAATGTTCTCACGACCGCAGGCGCCATTTTCCATTTGCAATATTTACTATTTAGCTTCTGGCAATAAGTGGCCAGATATCGATCAAGGTGGAAGTGACAGTGAAGCAGCCAGCATAATCATTGGCTGCATACAGCAGGTTTGCATGAATATTACACACAGGGATTGACTTGAAGAAGAAAAGCTGAGAGAGGCAATCGGAATGTGTCTCAACATAGGTCGAGGAAAATAACCAGAAGATCCGCCACTGCCATGATCATGAGGTGTAGGCTGCCACATGGAGACAAACCGCAATCTGTATAAAACAGGACAAAGATCGTCACTATATTTACTGTCAGGTCGGCAAATAAACAAAGTATTCATCAGCTTGGAGGGAAAGCTACCAGTTTGGCTGAGGACCAAATGATAATTTCAAATGTGTCACTGCACTCAGAAATTTAGTGAAATATTTGAAATTGTAATAACAAAAAGGAATCTCTGAATTACTCAGAAAAAGTGTGATGCAACTCACAAGACACACTCCTTCTCGAAAAATACAAATTGAACATTTATAAGAATAGATAAGTTTTACAAAATTCTACATATTTGATTACTCGCCCTGAAATAATCTCTCCCAAATCATTGAAGAAAAATGGAGAATGGAAATTCATGACTTATCGTCTAAATTATAGCTGATCTTCTGCAGTGAAGAAATGTAAACCCAGGGAAAGAATATTCAAACTCATTACCTGCCTGAAGAACTTCAACTCAGTCTCTATTTCTCCATGAAACAGGATCTATTAACTGAGGAATTTATTTTTTTGTTCAATTAACTAACTTTGGGCCAATCAAAAAATAGTCAGTTGTAGAATATTTTGGAGAATGATGGTTACAAAATATTCCAGAGAATGTTGGTTATAGAATGTTCTGGATGATGTCATTTATAGAATGCAAAAGCACCATAAATAGCTACAACACAGAAAAAAAAACCCTTACTTTCCATAAAGAATTCTTCAGTCCAAAACAATTGCCTAACCATGTTTCAACCAAAAGAAAAATCAGGGCAATGACAAATGGGGAAGAACAGAGACGGTTTATTACAGGTCATGAAACATGACAATTATGGTCCATCCGTTGGCCAGTCCACCCTTTAAACTTACTCGGCCATTCAATATCATTATGGTTGAAATGAATGTGACCTGAGATCGAAATTCTCTCCCATTCCACGATAACCATTGACCCCTTTGTTCTTGATGAATCGATCTGTCTTGACTGCAAAAATGTTCAATTACTCTATCCCCGTTGGTATCTGTCAAAAGTGTTCCAAAGACTTATGTCAAGCTGAGAAAACAAAAATAATTATCTCCATCGCCACTTTAAATCGAAAATGCTTGCTCCAAAACAAATATACACACCCTACCTGTAATCTCGCCATGTTGTTTCCTTCAGTTTGTGATTAGACACACTTCTGGACATCTTTGTGAAATGCTAGTGGTTCACTTTGTCATTGAAGCCTTCTCTGCTTTCAAATATTATTGTCCTGCCTTCCCCTTGTTTACTGACTCACCTTTGCATGGGCGTATTTTAGATTGCGACTTTAGAGAAGATGTAATTACCCAGGTAATTATGGACCAGTGAGCCTTACTTCTGTTGTCGGAAATGTTTTGGAAAATATTACAAGACATGAGATTTATAATCAGCTCGCAAGCAACAATTTGATTTCAGATTCTCAACATGGTTTCATCAAGGAAAGGTCGTGCCTCACAAACTTCACTGGGTTTATTGAGAAAGTGAACAAGAATGTACATGAAAGTAGGGCGGTTGACGTGGTATATGTAGACTTCAATAAAGCATTTGATAAGCTTCCTGATGGTAGGCTGTTGGAGAAAGTGAACAGGCATTGGATTGAGGGTAATTTAGCAGATTGGATTAGAAACTGGTTTTCTGAACGAAAGCAGCAACTTGTGGTTGATGGCAAATATTCAGCCTGGAGTCCCGTTACTAGTGGTTTGGCACAAGGATCTGTTTTGTGACCACGGCTGTTAGTCATTTTTATAAATGACTGAGACGCAGGCATAGGTGGACGGATTCGTAAATTTGCAGATGACTCTAAATTCGGTGGAGTAGTGGACAGTTTGCAAGAATGTGACAGATTGCAGGGGGCCTTAGATAAACTGCGGGATAGGATTGAGACGTGGCAAATGGAGTTCAATGCAGCTAAATGTGATGTGATTCATTTTGGGAAGAATAACAGGAAAGCAGAGTACTGGGTCAAAGCAAAGACTCTTGGTAGTGTGGATGGGGAGAGGGATTTTGGAGTCCATGTACATGGATCCCTGAAAGTTGCCACCCAGTTTGATAGTGCTGACAAGAAGGTATACGGTGTGTTAGGTTTCATTTGTAGAGGGATTGAGGTCCGGAGCCGCAATATCATGCTGCAACTATACAAAACGCTGGTGCGGCCACACTTGGAATATTGTGTACATTTGTCGTCGCCATATTTCGGGAAGAATGTGGAAACATTGGAAAAGATGCAGAGGAGAGTTACGAGGATGTTACCTGGTCTGGAGGGAAGGTCTTATGAGGAAACGCTGAGAGACGTGGGTCTGTTCTCATTTGAAAGAAGAAGGTTAAGAGCGGATTGGATAGAGACATAGAAGATGATCAGAGGATTAGATAGGGTAGACAGTGAAAGTCTTTTTCCTTGGATGATGTCGTATGTTTGTTCGAGGGGGCATAACTGCAAAATGAGGGATGATAGATTTAAGACAAATGTCAGAGGCAGGACCTTCACTCAGAGAGTGATAATGGTGTGGAATGCCCTATATGCCAATGTAGTTAACTCAACTCACATTACGGAGAGTTATACGATCCTTGGATAAGAACATGGATAATGATGGGATAGTGTAAGCGGGCGAGATCAGAATAATTCACGGGTCGGCGTAACATCGAGGGCTGAAGGGCCTGTTTTGCGCTTTATTGTTCTATGTTCCATGTTCTATGTAATCACTCGTTTCAATTTCGATTCTTATTCGAACCAATTCTTCAGCCTTAACTTCCCTGTGCGGTTTAAGACAAGATAAGCTGAGTGCAACTGCACTCTCCCAGTTGCTCTGTTTCCATCACATTCCGTTAGATGACGTCGGATCCCAGTGATAGACAACAGACAATAGACAACATGCTGGAGCCGTCCAGCTTTTCAGCCTTCTTCCTAGTTCTCCGAAGTCCCGCTGGGGTATGTTCCCGCTGGATTTGAGGTGAGCGATGCCATGGTCGCCCCTGCTCATTACACTTGCAGGAAATGCACCCATCTCCAGCTTCTCCAAGACCGTGTTAGGGAACTGGAGCTGGAGTTGGATGAACTTCGGATCATTCGGGAGGCAGAGGGGATCATAGATCGGAGCTTTAGGGAAGTAGTAACTCCAAAGATTGCAGACAGATGGGTGACAGTGAGGGGGACTGGGAGGAAGCAGCCAGTGCAGGGACCTCCTGCGGCCGTTCACCTCAAGAACAAGTATACGATTTTGATTACTTGTGGGGGAGACGACTTACCAGGTATAAGCAATGGAGTTCAGGCCTCTGGCACGGAGCCTGCCCCCGTTGCTCAGAAGAGAAGGGTGGAGAAGAGCAGAGCAATAGTTATTGGGGGCTCGATAGTTCGGGGCACAGATAGGCGGTTTTATGGGGGCGAGAGAGACTCACGTTTGGTATGTTGCCTCCCAGGTGCAAGTTTACGTGACGTCTCTGATCGTGTTTTCCGGGTCCTAAAGGGGGAAGGGGAGCAGCCCGAAGTCGTGGTCCACATTGGCACCAACGACATAGGTAGGAGGAGGGCTGAGGATGGTAGGCAGGTTTTCATGGAGCTAGGATGGAAGCTCAGAGTTAGAACGAACAGAGTTGTTGTCTCTGCTTTGTTACCCGTGCCACGTGATAGAGAGTCGAGGAATAGAAAGAGAGAACAGTTAAATGCGTGGCTACAGGGATGGTGCAGGAGGGAGGGATTGCAGTAACTGGGGTTCTTTCTGGGGAAGGTGGGACCTCTATAAACAGGATGGTCTACACCTGAACCTGAGGGGCACCAGTATCCTTGGGGGGAGGTTTCTAGTGCTCTTGGGGTGGGGTGGGGGGTGTTAAACTAACTCTGCAGGGCCATGGGAACCTTGACTGTAGCTTTAGGTTGCAGGACCTGGAGTGGAGGGAGGTTAGGAACATGGCATCAATGTCAAAGAAGGGTGCCTGTAAACAGGAAAGTGGCTTGAAGTGTGTATACTTCAATACAAGAAGTATACGAAATAAGGTAGGTGAACTTGAGGCGTGGGTTGGTACCTGGGATTTCCATGTTGTGGCTATTACGGAGACATGGGTAGAACAGGGACAGGATTGGCTGTTGCACGTTCCAGGGTTTAACTGCTTTAGTAGGGTCAGAGGTGGGGGTAAAAGAGGGGGAGGTGTGGCATTTCTTGTCAAAGATAGTATTACAGTGGTGGAAAGGACGATGAATGAAGACTCGCCATCTGAGGTAGTTATGGCTGAGGTTAGGAATAGGAAAGGTGAGGTCACCCTGTTAGGAGTTTTCTCCATGCGTCCTAATAGACCTAGAGGCGTAGAAGAAAGGATTGCGAGGATGGTTCAGGAGTAGAGTGAAAGTAAAAGGGTGGTTGCTTTGGAGGACTTTAACGTTCCTGATATTGACTGGGAAAGCTATGGATTGAGTTCGTTACATGGGTCAGTGCTTGTCCAATGTGTGCAGGAGGGTTTCCTGACACAATATGTAGACAGGCCAACAAGAGGTGAGGCCAAACTGGATTTGGTTCTGGGTAACGAAACAGGCCAGGTGTTAGAATTGGAGATAAGTGAGCACTTTGGGGACAGTGACCACAATTCGGTGACTTTTACTCTAGTGATGGAGAGGAATAAGTGTGCACTGCAGGGCAAGAGTTATAGCTGGGGGCAGGGAAATTATGATGAGGTGAGGCACGACTTAGGATGCGTGGCTTGGAAAGTAGGCTTCAAGGGAAGGGCACAATTGATATGTGGAGCTTGTTCAAGGAGCAACTATTGAGTGTCCTTGATAAGTATGTACCTGTCAGGCAGGGAGGAAAGGGTCGTGTGAGGGAGCCGTAGTTTAATAAGGAATTGGAATCCCTTGTTAAAGGGAAGAGGGCGTCCATGTAAAGATGAGGCGTGAAAGTTCAATTGGTTCGATTGAGAGTTATAAGGTAGCCAGGAAGGATCTGAAGAGAGAGCAAAGAGCAACAAGGAGGGGACATGAAAAGTCCTTAGTTGGTACGATTAGGGAAAACCCAAAGGCTTTCTATAGGTATGTCAGGAATAAAAGAATGACTAGGGTTGGAATAGATCCAGTCAAGGGTAGTAGTGGGAAGTTGTGTGTGGAGGCTGAAGAGTTTGGGGAGACACTGAATGAATACTTTTCGTCAGTATTCACTCAGGAACAGGGCACTGTTGCCGATGTGAATACTGAGTCACAATTAATTAGAATGGACGGCTTTGAGTTATGTGGGGAAGAAGTGTTGGAAATTCTGGAAAGGGTGAAAATAGATAAGTCCCCTGGGCCTGATGGCATTTATCCTAGGATTCTCTGGGAAGCAAGGCAGGAGATTGCAGAGCCATTGGCCTTGATTTTTATGTTACCGTTGTCTACAGGAATAGTGCCAGAAGACTGGAGGATAGCAAATGTCGTTCCCTTGTTCAAGAAGGGGAGTAGGGATAACCCTAGTAACTATAGGCCGGTGAGTCTCACTTCTGTTGTGCGCAAAGTCTTAGAGAGAATTGTAAGGGATAGGATTTATTAAAGTCTGGATAGGAATAATGTGATCAAGATAGTCAGCATGGTTTTGTGAAGGGCAGATCGTGCCTCACAAACCTTATTGAATTATTTGAGAAGGTTACTAAGGAGGTGAACGAGGATAAAGCAGTTGATGTGGTGTATATGGAGTTTAGTAAGGCGTTTGATAAGGTTCCCCATGGTCGGCTACTGCAAACAATATGGAGGAATGGCATTGAGTGTGAGTTGGAGGTTTGGATTAGGAATTGGCTGGCTGGAAGAAGACAGAGGGTAGTAGTTGATGGTAAAGGTTCATCTTGGAGTGCAGTTACTTGCGGTGTTCCACAAGGATCTGTTTTGGGACCATTGCTGTTTGTCTTTTTTATAAACGACCTGGAGGAGGGGCTAGAAGGTTGGGTGAGCAAGTTCGCGGATGATACGAAAGTCGGTGGAGTTGTTGACAGTGAGGAAGGATGTGGCAGGTTACAGCGGGATATAGATGAACTGCAGAGCTGGGCAAATGGAGTTCAATGTGGGTAAGTGTGAGGTGATTCACTTTGGTATGAGTAACAAAAAGATGGAGTACTGGGCTAATGGTCGGATACTTGGTATTGTGGATGAGCAGAGGGATCTTGGTGTCCATGTACACAGATCTCTGAAAGTTGCCACCCAGGTAAATAGTGTGGTGAGAAGGCATATGGCGTACTGGCTTTTATTGGTAGAGGAATTGAGTTCCGGAGTCCTGAGGTCATGTTACAGTTGTATGAGACTCTGGTGTGGCCGCATCTTGAGTATTATGTGCGGTTTTGGTCGCCATACTATAGGAAGCACATGTAGGCACTGGAACGGGTGCAGAGGAGGTTTACCAGGATGTTGCATGGTATGGTAGGAAGATCGTTTGCGGAAAGGCTGAGGCACTTGGAGCTGTTTTCATTGGAGAAAAGAAGATTTAGGGGTGACTTGATAGAGATGTACAAGATGATTAGGGGTTTAGATTGGGTTGACCATGAGAACCCTTTTCCACGTATTGGGTCAGCTATTACGAGGGGGCATAGCTTTAAATTAAGGGGTGGTAGGTATAGGACAGATGTTCGGGGTAGATTCTTTACTCAGCGAGTCGTGAGTTCATGGAATGCCCTGCCGGTAGCAGTGGTGGACTCTCCCTCTTTATGGACATTTAAACTGGCATTGGATAGGCATATGGAGGATAGTGGGCTAGTGTAGGTTAGGTGTGCTTGGATCGGCGGAACATCGAGGGCTAAAGGGCCTGTACTGCGCTGTATTTTGCTATGTTCTATGTTCCTCTTCTTCCCAACATCATTTGTGCCGACATGTACCACCACCTCTGGCTCTTCACCTTCGTCCTTGAGGATTTCCTGCACTCTTTCTGTGATTCTTTTAACCCTGGCACCAGGAAGGCAACACACCATCCTTAAGTCCCGTTTGCTGCCACAACATGTTCCTGCCTTTTTCCTACCATGCGTATTCCATACCACAACTCTGGTGGACAGGGACTTCAGCTGTGGCTGATCCATCTCCTGCACGAATGTTATTGTTACTTATACTGCTTTCCAGATCAAACGGTTCACTAATATTGCCGCATGCAAAATGCTTGTCCAAGCGCAGTAAAACAAAGACCTGTACATGATCTGATACCAAAGCTGTTCTGATGAAGAGTCTCCAGATCTAAAATGTTAACTTTACATTTGCTCTTCTGATGCTGCCAGAGACGATGCCTTTCTTCAGCAATGTATGTTCTGGTTTGTGGAAATTCCTGTTCTTGATATGTATAAATCTTCCACTGCACTGTTGACTTCGACCTACAACTCCTACCAGTGTTTACTTCACCATGTTGTTTCAAAGCTCCAGACAAACTGTTTCTATGTAATCTGACGGAGATGGGCTCTGGCAGGATTAATGGCAAGTTCGGAGACATATTATTTGAAACCTGCATCGATGCTGACATCATCGTGCTGTCACTTGTTTGCTGTTCCTAGGAGGAATGTCGCGTTTCCCACTGTATGTACACTTATGGTGGCCGAGTGGAGAAGGACAATGATCTCCCTACAATACTATTTATTCCTCCAGTTGTTGAACAATTCAAGCCTGGTTTGCATTTTTCATGCAGTTAGGTATCTTCTTATGCCATGGTATCTTCTGTTGCCATGGCCTCGACTACTGGTCATGGGGGAAAAGGGGATCCTTCTTAAGCACAAGTCCATACAAGAGGTCGTTCATTTCTCTGCCCAGAATGCATTGTTGGCGGGCACCACTCTTTTCCCTGCCTGACATGTTAAGGGACAATCTCATGAACCGTAAAAAGTAGTTCCATTTGAAATGGTTGTTCAGTTGCACCATGGACTTTCAAAGATGGTACTGGTTCCAGGGATACTGGTGAATTTCAGTAGCTCTGTTAAGGGGCGAGCTGCTGTGGGAAGGGTACACATAACGGGTGGCGGTAAACCAACATCATTCTCGCCACGAGGACTCGAAAGCAAATTCATGCCATGAATTATTTGAGATCCACACAAGTTCGCTGTCGTAATCTCTTCATGCCGTCGCATCAGCTAGCACTTTTCAGACTATGTCTCCCCTGTGACATTAAATCATATCGATTTTCCTGAATGTATTCGTCGAATTCCTCTTTTGTTTGAGAATATAACACACCATTCCTTTCTCTATCCTTTTTCACCATCAGGACAGGTCCACTTGGCACTGTTTTATACAGTAAAGTAAGGGTTTTACCTGGCATTACTTAACATTGATTGCAGAACCTGCGATATCTCATGTTATTTAGTGTCCGTAATTTCAAGGGAGCTAACGATTGCAATGAGACAGTGAACAATTTTCTGTCCTCAACTACTTATATCCTATATCAAAGATATGAGTGAATGGAACAAATGTTGCAGGCTAAATCTCTGGACGAAACTGGGATGGACAGGAATCTAAGTTATCAATGGGCAGTAGAGAACGTGTCAATGAATAATTAATGACAACAATTGGCAGATGCAAAACTACATGGGCAATTGGATACGTCAATTTTTCAGGGACAAAACATGACTGTATGTTTTGTACATTGTGAGGAAAAGTATGACAAATTGGTACACTGTGTACTGGAAGTTTCACTTCCCCATTTTCGGAAATCAGAATTGTTGCTCCATGTCACTTGCTGATGTTCTCAGTGTTTCATTTCCCGTCTGTGCACAGGGGACGTGGTGATGCGGTTGGCTGGAATTGGGAAGTGATGTGGGTACAGATGTTTTGAACCATGCATCAAGCGGACAGCTTTTACCAGCATGCCATGCTTTTCGTCTAAGTGGAGACATGAAGAGAGTACGAATGGTAGTTTGTTTCCACAGAGACGCTGTGTCTGCTGCTGGGAGAGTGGGAATTCATCAAAATGATATGCTGTGTATGGTTGCGCTTCAGCATTAATGGAGTGATAGTGTTGACGGTGCAATGACAAGAATCAGAACATAAAATAAATGCATTGTAGTAGTAACTGAAATAGAAGGTCATATCAAATTCTCAATGCACATCATAGAAATAGCCCAGATGCCGTAAAACTAGATGAAATATTTGTTCATCATGTTAAAACTTTGCAGACCAGGCCAGTGCTGAAAATGTGTTGCTGGAAAAGCGCAGCAGGTCAGGCAGCATCCAAGGAGCAGGAAAAACGAACTTCGGGCATGACTCCTTCTTCAGGAATCCTGAAGAAGGGCTCATGCCCGAAACGTCGATTCTCCTGCTCCTTGGATGCTGCCTGACCTGCTGCGATTTTCCAGCAATACACTTTCAGCTCTGATCTCTAGCATGTGCAGTCCTCACTTTTTCCTAGAAGACCGGGCCAGTGTACAGTTCAATGGATTCACAGTGGAATCGCATGCTAACCACACCAAAGCATTGAAACCGAAGGTTGGGCAAGGTATATGACCACAATGGAAAGCTTCGCAACTCAATGTGGCTCCCAGATGTAACTATCTCTCTCTCTCTGTCTCTCTCCCTCTCTCTGCGTCTCCCTCTCTTGGCATCAACTGTTTTCTTTCTTATTCCCTGTCCCTGATTCTCCGTGGTTTGCCTGAAGACAAGGCTACTGTACCGCTCACTACAAAACGGCATTGTACCCAGAGTGGAACACTGTGCAAACTACACCTGACCAAAATAAGGAGATGCACAGCCCGTATATTGGTCGCCGAATGTAACTCCCTCTCTCTCTCTCCAAATCTGACGGTGCTTCTCCATGTGTTCTCCTGCATTACATGCAGCCATTTCAAGCTTAACTTTCAAACTATGAATCATCCCCCATTGGATAGCATAGTAGAGTTTGACAATTTAAAACATTTTTCACATTCCTGGCCTCAAATATTCACCATTCACCTTCCACCGCACAAATTAATCTAACACCAGCCTGGAATGAAAAGGAGATCTTTGCACAATCTGTTTGGTTCTCCACCTGGATAATCCTCTCAATCTGTGCAATTGCGTTCACATGCAAGAACTCACCGTATTTCTGGGACATCATATACGAGAACATCTATAGTCATCCTTTTGTTTTGTTCTTGCAATCCCTGCAACCACCTCTGCCTTTTGTTATCTCGTTTACTATTCACACCTCTTCCAAAAATTCAGCTTTCAGTATCTATGCAATCTTCTCCTGCCCTTTCCAACCTTCTAGACTGTATGATATTCTCCAGCTCCTCAGTTCTCCATACAACCTACAACCTCATTGCATCTGTAAACTCCTCCTGTTCCAAACTTATTCTGTCAATCTATGTTGCTGCAACTTCTCAATCGCTCTTCTTTGGATCAAGTATACCTGTAAAAAACACAGTCTGCCAAAATCTGTAGCCCATTCTCCTTCAACCATTGCAGATCCTGTAAGTCTCCCTATACAATGTAAACGTCTCCAAACACCGCAATATTCCATATTGGTGTTCGCTCCTCCATTCCCAGCAGCCCTCTCATACTTTGCAAACTTGCACCTCAACCACATTTTCTGCGTAACTTACTCTGCAACTAAGAACGTTCTTTTCACGATAAAGTATTCCTATTATTCTCATATAAGAAGCAAGCTGGTAACTAGAGAAAGGATTGATCAACTTACGGATATGGAAGGGATGCTATGTGTCAAACCTGAGAGAATGGGTGAGATTCTGAATGATTACTTTTCACCAATGTTCACTGAGAAGAGGGACATGAATGTTGAGATTAGGGATAGAAGTTTGATTACTCTGGATCACGTTGGCATAAGGGAAGACTTGTTGGGTAGGCTAGAGGTTATTAAGATGGACAAATCCCAGATGGGATTTATTCCAGGTTGCTGAGGGAGATGAGAAAGGAAATAGCTGGGGCCCTGAAAGATATCTTTGTAGAATCCTTAAACACACGTGAGGTGCCGGAGGACTGGAGTTTTGCTCATGTTGTCCTCTTGTGAAAGGAAGGTCGTAGGGTTATTCTGGGTAACTACAGACCTGTGAGCTTGATGGTAGTGGTTGGAAAGCTGCTGAAGAAGGTACTGAGGGATAACATCTATTTATATTTGTAGAACAATGGGCTTATCAGTGATAGTCAACATGGTTTTGTGTGCGGGAGGTTGTGCCTTACCAATTTAATAGAGTTCTTTGAGGAAGTGACCAATTTGATAGATGAATGAAGGGCTGTGGATGCAATATACATGGACATCAGTAAAGCGTTGGTAAGGTTTTCCATGCTCAATTAATGCAGAGAGTGAAGTCACATTGCGTGTAGATAGGTGGACAGAGAACTGGTTAAACAACAGGAGACAGATCGTAGTAGTAGATGAAAGGCGTTTCACGAAATGGAGAAACGTGACCAGTGGTTCAATGTTTGTGAGAAGATTTGTAGCTCAGGTGCTCGTTGTTGTGGTTCTGTTCGCAGAGCTGGGAATTTGGGTTGCAGACGTTTCGTCCCCTGTCTAGGTGACTTCCTCAGTGCTTGGGATCCTCCTGGGAAGCGTTTCTGTGATGTTTCCTCCGGCATTTTTAGTGATTTGTATCTGCCGCTTCTGGTTGTCAGTTCCAGTTGTCCGCTGCCGTGGCCGGTATTTTGGGTCCAGGTCGATGTGCTTATTGATTGAATCTGTGGATGAATGCCATACCTCTTGGAATTCCCTGGCTGTTCTCTGTTTGGCCAAATTCCTGGAGGCATGGCATGCACCTACAGCTACAAGAGGAAGTGCTGGAGGCTGGTATAACTGCAACATATAAGAGACATTTGGATGGGTAGATGAATAGAAATGGGTTTGGAGGGATATGGGCTGGGTGCTGGCAGGTGAGACTCGATTGGGTTGGGATATCTGGTCGGCATGGACGGGTTGGACCGAAGGGTCTGTTTACATGCTGTATAATCTCGATGACTCCATGACTAACGCGTGTGCACTGTTACAAATATTGTTTGGCTATTTTTGATGCTTTCAGCTGGTAGATTGAAGCACAGCCCACCACAGACGAGACTGCTGAAACCACTGTTATAATCCTGCTGCAGGACGTCATTCTGAGGTTCGTTCTTCCTGAAATCATCAGTTCTGATAATGGCCTCCATTTTGTGCAATGATAAATAAGGAACTGTGTGAGCATTTTAATAATAGACAGCAGATCCGCTGTGTACAGCACGTGCAGGCAGCGGGTGTAAGAGGTAGAGCTAACGGGGGCCAAAAGTATAAATTAGCAAAACTGGCTGACAGACTGGTCTAACCTGGTTAATGGTCTTACCCCTAGCCCGAAGAAAGTAAATTAACAAAACTGGCTGACGAGAACCGGTCTAAACTCTTTTAGGGTCTGACCATTAGCACGTTTGGAACTGAGTGTCACTCCACACTGTACGACAAAATGGAATCCAGCGGAATTGATATACAGCAGGCACCTAAGGACTCCTTGGGAAGCCAGAGGCAACCCAGAGATCACTTTTGGTCTACATGCTATGAATGAGAAACTGATAACATATGCTCAATCTCTAACAAATTCTCTTAGCTCTAAGGATCGTGTGGCCCAGAAGGGTAACATCAGATTGTAGGAAGTGCTTCCCCAGCCCCAGTAAATTTAGTCCTAATGCAGAACTGGGGATATAAGAATTTGGTGCCACCGTGGGAAGGACCATTCCAAGTTCTGCTCACTTCTGCCTCTGCTGAGAAGGTCGAAGGGCTGCCCAATTGGATTCATCCATTTGACTGCAAGAGAGTCGTACAGTCCAAACACCACAGACGACTAGGAGAGCTACGATCACCAAGGACCATTTTGTAACCATGCTTGTGTTGCTTCTTGTATCTTTTCTAACATCTTCTGTTAGGGTCTTGGGATAATTTACTCTGGCACACCCATCTTAAAATTCAAATGTCGGAAAGATAGTGTGTTATCCCCAATCACTTTCTCCACATCAATTTTAGTTACTACCCCCGTTTGGTCACTAGCCAGTGGCCAGCTCCACACCCTCGTTATTGTCTCCCAACAGTACCAAAGACAAGTGTCAGGAGGATGAATGGAAGACTACCCTGGTAGCGAAAGCCCCGTGTGGAGACTGACATCTTCAGAGACACCTGAGAAAGTGGGCAATCTAACTTTTCTTGGGGGAAATTAGGTCTATATGGAGTTAGCACATATGTCAAGGTCTTGGCTGAAGTGGAGAAATTAAAACAAGCAGGCGTTCCAATCCTTTTCGTCAATACCACTATGATAATGGCACTAGTTACCTGATGTGCCTCATCAGAATGGGATGGATAAGTTGAATGGTAATTGTGCTTCACAACATCTCTTGTGTGCTGAAACACTGCCTCCAACACCACTGTGACTAAAGTAGTGAACTATATCATTGTTCACGTACCAAGTCCTAGTGTGTAGACCTCATTCAATGCACTCAGATAGTGTATGCCAATGGAAATGAGACTCATGTCCAGGTTGGGAACTGGTCTCTCCTCGTCAAAAATCATAACTTGGGCTGTGCTCCCCGCCAGGTGTTGAGCAATGGTCTCCTCCAAATGATTGGCTCAAGGTGCGTTATTCCAGGGCGAAATTGCCTAGAAATTCCATACGTTATCAATTGACAGGTGGATATGTGTTCATGTTCAACTGTACCTATGCAATAACTGTTAAGAAGCACTCCACCCGATTTGCCATTGGTACCATCCGACCGTTAACCATTGCCTGTCCTTATGATATCAAAGTACTTCATAGACTTTTGAACCAATCTGTCTTGGAGGAATTCTCTGAGCAGTGGAAGGATTCTAAGATCCTTGGATCCTCAATGGGATACGGTTTCCGGGGTACCCTCAGTCCTGGCCGGTCAGCAGGAGTGATAGCCACCAAGAATGGAAACTTTCTAATCTGTGGCCTCACCATCCTAGAAAACACCACCGCCAAAGGCTCTTGATAGCATGAATAAGCATCTCAGGGAATTGCAACTCTTTGCCTTACAAAACGGTTATGTCCTGGATTACCTGTTAGACAAGGAGGGTGGTGCATGCAAGGTAATTGGAAACATGTGCATTACTAATATCAACGACTCCTATTGCAATGTGACCTAAGAGATAGAGATCATAATAACCTATGTTGTCGGAATGCAGGTGGGCCCCTCTGTGGGATGGTGTTTGTTTAATTTACTGGGCAATTTCTGGGGCATGATCAGTCATTATGCCTCTATTAGTCTGTTGTCTGTAGGGGTTATATTTGTGCTTAAATGTTTGCGTGGTATTTATTCCAGCTGACAACCTTTTCGATATGTAATTATGGAATAATCAAAGAGGGGTTGGGGTGGGGAATGTAAGAATAGTACATTTTAGCATACATTTTAGCTTGCTTGAAACTGATACAATTGGTATGTTAAACAACATAGTGTCGGAGCAGCGTTTGGTTAGCTTGGACATGTTCAAGTGCAAACAAAGAAAATAAAGAAATAAAAAAAGCAAGATAACAAGTGCACGTGACCAAAGGCTTGTCCCAATAGTAGTCAGTCCTAACATGTCCCAACAGTAACTGAATTCGGGGCAGTTGCACACGAAACTGCAGGAAACGCCTCTTCTATTAAAAAAAAATAAAAATCTTGGTTTTTGAAAGCACACGGGACAGCGCTTGCAGCACTGTCTAATGTGTCAGCACACGCTCGGGATTGCTGGGCACCCCGCCACGTGTTGAGAAGCAATCAATAAATGAAGTTACTTTTATTTTCTTGTTCTCTCGTTTTTAGTAGGAAAGCCAAGCGAGTTTTAACATAGACACGTTAGATAGGGATAAGCTGTTTACTAGGGTGAATGCTTCAGTAACAAGACGTCACGCTTTCAAGTTGAAAGGTGAAAAGATTAATGGGAATACACGTGGCAAGTACTTTACACAGAGGGTGGTAGGTGCCTGGAACGTGTTGTCAGCAAGATAGTAGAGGCAGCTTAAACATGTGTTGCTGGAAAAGCGCAGCAGGTCAGGCAGCATCAAAGGAACAGGAGAATTGACGTTTCGGGCATAAGCGCTGAGAAGGGCTTATGCCCGAAACGTCGATTCTCCTGCTCCTTTGATGCTGCCTGTCCTGCTGCGCTTTTCCAGCAATACATTTTTAATCTCTGATCTCCAGTATCTGCAGTCCTCACCTTCTCCTAGATAGTAAAGGCAGGCAAGGTAGATTCGTTTAAGATGCGTCTGCACAGATGCGTGAGTGGGTGGGGAGCAGAGAGTTACAGATGCTTAGGAATTGGGAGACAGGTTGAGACAGTGGATTAGGATTGTCTTAGGCTTGGAGGGCCAAGGGGCCTGTTCCTGGGCTGAAAATTTTATTTATAAAAGCTAATTACTACGAATGCTGGAATGTGAAACCAAAAGGGAAAAGGCTGGAAAATCTCAGCAGGTCTGGCAGCATCTGTATGGAGAGAAAAGAGCTGACGTTTCGAGTCAAACTGACCCTTCAGTTAGACTCGAAACGTCAGCTCTTTTCTCTCATTTCAGATGCTGCCAGACCTGCTGAGAATTTCCAGCAATTTATCTTTTTGCAAATTTGCTTTGTTCTTTGTTCTCTTTATTCCAAACCCACCGAATCTCCCTATCTCTGTGAGCACCTGCATCTCCCACAGTCCTCCATATCTGGGTGACCTCTTCCAGTACGGAAAATATTATTAAGCAGTGGACCCCAACATAGCTCCGATTTTGCTTCGACCTCTCAAGTACCTTAACAGTCTGATCTGAATAATCTACTCCAATATCAACGAATCTCCTGGCCCTATTCCTACAAACCTCGCTGTTGGTGTGACATTCTACCGTCTCTCTTACCCACCGTGTCAGTGCAAGCTCCTTCAGTGCTTATGTCCTTATAATTGTCTGAATTAACGTCGCCAGCTGTTACACTCTTGCTTGTGCACACTTGTCCTACCCTTCCACTCTCACCAGTTTAGGAACTGAGCTCCAGCTTGTAGAATGGTCCTCATCTATGTACCTGTCCACAGTCCCTGTTACTGGCCTATTATGGGGAAAATCTGCTATTGTCCACAACCTCCTTCTCAATGCAACGTCCAGAACCCAAACCTTTTTATAAATTATTCTGTGAACAGAAACATTCTTGTTTCTGATAGTGGCTCCAGTCTATACTATCTGTCGATATAACATGCAGAACCGAAGCCTTTTTTAAAATCCGGTGAACGTCTTCTGTGAATATAAACACCCATCTTTCTGATGGTGGCTTCACTATATATGACCTGCTTGACCTCTAAATTACTGCGTTCCAGAAAATATTTTGTCTGTGCAAACTCCGTCTGAACTACAAATATCTTTATCTCTGTAAGCTGCTTCAGACATCCAGACATTTCTATCTGCAGGACTTCCTGCAGAGTCGACACATCTACAATTACTGTGACATTTGTATTGGAACAGGCCAGATCCCCGGGAAACAGCTCGATAAAGTCACCCAGATAGGACCTTTGTTAGTTTTCTTTAAGGAGGATGTTTCAATGAGTGAGGTAGCTAACCCAACCACTTGGCTTTAAAGCAAACAAAAAATATTTGTAAGATTACCGAATGAAATACAAAAGAGAGCAAAATATAGAATGATTGAATTATTTAAAAATCCAGACGACTCTATCATAAATTACTGATGCTTGTAAATATGCATGCAACAACTCCAGAAACACCCGTTGGCAATAAAGGTAAAATCATAAGTTGATTCTTATAGATGTCAACGAGAGAAAGGATGAGCATAACAGCTTCGTTTACTAGCAGCCTGGAAAAAAAAACTGACTGCTTGCTCAAATCAAACCAAACTAAGCCACAATGAATCTGAGCTGGAAAAACAGGCCACTACCCCTTCATTGTACACGAGACATCTTTTTCAATTTAAAGCCATTTTTACCGAGAGAGTATTTGTTAGCTTTGATAAAATAGGCCCTACAACACATACAAACTCGACACATCACAACCTATTGTTCTGGATTAGTGGTGCTGGAAGAGCACAGCAGTACAGGCAGCATCCAAGTAGCTTCGAAATCGACGTTTCGGGCAAAAGCCTTTCATCAGGAATAAGGGCAGTGAGCCTGAAGCGTGGAGAGATAAGCTAGAGGAGGTTGGGGGTGGAGAGAAAGTAGCATAGAGTACAATGGGTGAGTGGGGGAGGGGATGAAGGTGATAGGTCAAGGAGGAGAGGGTGGAGTGGATAGGTGGAAAAGAAGATAGGCAGGTAGGACAAGTCCGGACAAGTTATGGGGACAGTTACTGAGCTGAAAGTTTAGAACTAGGTGAGGTGGGGGAAGGAGAAATAAGGAAACTGTTGAAGTCCACATTGATGCCCTGAGGTTGAAGTGTTCCGAGGCGGAAGGTGAGGCGTTCTTTGTCCAGGCGTCTGTTGGTGAGGGAGCGGTGGTCAAGGAGGCCCAGGACCTCCATGTCCACGGCAGAGTGGGAGGGGGAGTTGAAATGTTTGGCCACGGGGCGGTGTGGTTGATTGGTGCGGGTGTCCCGGAGATGTTTCCGAAAGCGCTCTGCTTGGAGGCGCCCAGTCTCCCCAAAGTAGAGGAGACCACATCGGGAGCAACGATACAATAAATGATATTAGTGGATGTGCAAGTAAAACTTTGATGGATGTGGAAGGCTCCTTTAGGGCCTTGGATATAGGTGAGGGAGGAGGTGTGGGCGCAGGTTTTACAGTTCCTGCGGTGGCAGGGGAAAGTGCCAGGATTGGAGGGTGGGTTGTTTGGGGGCGTGGACCTGACCAGGTAGTCGCGGAGGGAACGGTCTTTGCGGAAGGCAGAAAGGGGTGGGGCGGGAAATATATCCCTGGTAGTGGGGTCTGTTTGGAGGTGGCGGAAATGTCGGCGGATGATTTGGTTTATGCGAAAATTGGTAGGGTGGAAGGTGAGGACCAGGGGCGTTCTGTCCTTGTTACGGTTGGAGGGGTGGAGTCTGAGGGCGGATGTGCGGGATGTAGACGAGATGCGTTGCAGGGCATCTTTAAACTCGTGGGAATGAAAATTGTGGTCTCTAAAGAAGGAGGCCATCTGGTGTGTTCTGTGGTGGAAGTGGTCCTCCTGGGAGCAGATCCGGCGGAGGCTGAGGAATTCGGAATACGGGATGGCATTTTTGCAAGAGGTAGGGTGGGAATAGGTGTAATCCAGGAAGCTGTGGGAGTCGGTGGGTTTGTAAAAAATGTCAGTGTCAAGTCGGTCGTCATTAATGGAGATGGAGAGGTCCAGGAAGGGGCGGGGAGGTGTCAGAGATTGTCCAGGTAAATTTAAGGTCAGGGTGGAATGTGTTGGTGAAGTAGATCTCGACCAATCCATAAAATGCTACCAAAATGTAAAACGTCTTCAAGGACTCACAAACCTCTCTACTTCTGTAACCTCCTTCATTAGCATGAGCCCTCACAATTACAGAAAGCTAGTCTGGTCACAGGATCCATAGCATCATTAGATGTACAACATAGAAATAGACCCTTTGGTCCACCACGGCTGTGTCAACCAGACATCCTAAATTATTGCATCTTCATTTTCCAGCAGTTGGCACATCTCTCGTATTTCTTCTTGATAGTGTACGAATCCAGATTCTTCTTAAATATTGTAACTTCCCCAACCTTTCGAATTTCCTCCGCCATCTCATTCCATACACTCACCACTCTCTGAGTGAATTTTCACCTTTTTAAAATCTCTCACATCTCATCTTAAAGGTATGTTCTCTAGTTTTGGACAACCACAACTTGGGATAAGACCATGGCTGTTTACTTTGTCTATTCCTCCTCATACATTTATGAGCTTATATAATCTCATGACATCTGATGCTGCAAGAAAATTAGACCCAGCCTATCCAAACTCTCCCTTTAAGTTAAAAGTCCCAAACTGAGCAACATCCTTTTTGAGTGGGAGCAGCGGCCGAGGAAACACGAACCCGGGAGACTACAGCTAAGGTAAGACAGTTTGTTTCAAAATTACTTACCTGTAGCGGGCAGCGGTTTTTTTTCTCTTCACAAAAAGAGCGGGAGCAGCAGAGGAAGTGACGGTAAACAGAGGGGCAGCCGGGAAGGAGAACGGTGAGTATAAATACTCCCCCTTTAATTCACCAACGGTCATTTGAGTGGGAGCAGCGGCCGAGGAAAAACGAACCCGGGAGACTACAGCTAATGTAAGACAGTTTGTTTCAAAATTACTTACCTGTAGCGGGCAGCGGTTTTTTTTCTTTTCACAAAAAGAGCGGGAGCAGCAGAGGAAGTGACGGTAAACAGAGGGGCAGCCGGGAAGGAGAACGGTGAGTATAAATACTCCCCCTTTAATTCACCAACGGTCATTTGAGTGGGAGCAGCGGCCGAGGAAAAACGAACCCGGGAGACTACAGCTAAGGTAAGACAGTTTGTTTCAAAATTACTTACCTGTAGCGGGCAGCGGAAGTGAGGTTGGAGCGCATAGCTGGGCGGGAAGGCAAGTGATTAGTATTTGAGTGGGTGTGTTCTAGACCCCAGGTCCACAGGTTATTGACTCAGTGTTCTTGTTTTTGGAGACAGTGTACAGTCATGGCAGCACAGGCGGTGGAATGTTCCTCCTGCAGGATGTTTGAGGTAGGGGTGACCACCGATACTCCTGCCGACTTCGTGTGCAGGAAATGCAGTCAGATCCTGATCCTCACCGAACGAGTTAGGGAACTGGAACTGGATGAGCTGAGGATTATTCGAGAGGCTGAGAGGGTGATCGATAGAAGCGACAGGGACATAGTTACGCCAGAGAACAGAGGTAGCTGGGTAACAGTTAGAGGTGGGAAGGGGAAGAAACAGGCAGTGCAGGGTTCCCCTGTAGTCGTTCCCCTAAAAAATAAGTATGCAGCTTTGGAAACTGTTGGGGGGGACAGCCTTGCAGGTGTAAGCTGCAGTGAAGGGGTCTGTGGCTCTGAGATTCAGAAGGGAAAGGGGGAGAAGAAGAGAGCGCTAGTTATAGGGGACTCTCTAGTTAGAGGGACGGACAGGCGGTTCTGTGGACATGGGCGAGACTCTCGGATGGTTGTTTGCCTCCCGGGTGCTAGGGTCCGAGACGTCTCGGACCGTGTCTTCAGAATCCTTAAGGGGGAGGGTGTGCAGCCAGAAGTCGTGGTACACATTGGCACCAACGACATAGGTAGGAAGAGGGGTGGGGAGGTCATTCAAGAGCTCAAGGAGTTAGGCTGGAAGCTAAAAGCTAGGACAGACAGAGTCGTCATCTCTGGGTTGTTGCTGGTGCCACGTGACAGAGAGGCAAAGAATAGGGAGAGAGTGCAGTTGAACACGTGGCTGCAAGGATGGTGTAGGAGGGAGGGCTTCAGATATTTGGACAATTGGACTGCATTCTGGGGAAGGTGGGACCTGTATAAACAGGACGGGTTGCACCTGAACCAGAAGGGCACCAATATCCTGGGGGGTAGGTTTGCTAGCACTCTTCGGGGGGGTTTAAACTAATTTGGCAGGGGGATGGGATCCGGACTTGTAGTCCAGCAAGTAAGCTAGCTGTGTGTCAGGATGTCCAAGACTGTAGGGAGGCTGTGGAGAAGGTAGCACTGACAGGGACTACTTGCAGACACAGAGATGGGCTCAAGTGCGTATACTTCAATGCAAGGAGTATCAGAAATAAGGTGGGTGAACTTAAGGCGTGGATCGGTACCTGGGACTACGATGTTGTGGCCATCACGGAAACATGGATAGATGAGGGACAGGAATGGCTGTTGGAGGTTCCTGGTTACAGATGTTTCAGTAAGATTAGGGAGGGTGGTAAAAAAGGAGGGGGGGGGTGGCATTGCTTATTAGAAATGGTATAACGGCTGCAGAAAGGAAGTTTGAGGGGGATCTGCCTCTGGAGGTAGTATGGGCTGAAGTCAGAAATAGGAAAGGTGCAGTCACCTTGTTGGGTGTTTATTATAGGCCCCCCAATAGCAGCAGAGATGTGGAGAAACAGATTGGGAAACAGATTTTGGAAAGGTGCAGAAGCCGCAGGGTCGTAGTCATGGGCGACTTCAACTTCCCAAATATTGATTGGAAGCTCTTTAGATCAAGTAGATTGGATGGGGCGGTGTTTGTGCAGTGTGTCCAGGAAGCTTTTCTAACGCAGTATGTAGATTGTCCAACCAGAGGGGAGGCCATATTGGATTTGGTACTCGGTAACGAACCGGGACAAGTGGTGGGCTTGTTAGTGGGTGAACATTTTGGTGATGGCGACCACAATTCTGTGACTTTCACCTTGGTTATGGAGAGAGATAGGTGCGCACAACAAGGAAGTTTCTACAATTGGGGGAAGGGAAATTACGATGCTGTAAGACAGGATTTGAGGAGCATACGTTGGGAGCATAGGCTGTCAGGGAAGGATGTGGTGGAAATGTGGGACTTTTTCAAGGAGCAGATACGACGTGTCCTTGATATGTATGTACCGATCAGGCAGGAAAGAAATGGTCGTGTGAGGGAGCCTTGGTTGACGAGGGAGGTTGAATGTCTAGTAAAGAGGAAGAAGGAGGCTTACATAAGGTTGAGGAAACAAGGTTCAGACAGAGCAGTGGAGGGATACAGGATAGCCAGAAGGGACCTGAAGAAAGGGATTAGGAGAGCTAAGAGAGGGCATGAAAAATCCCTGGCGGATAGGATCAAGGATAACCCCAAGGCATTCTATGCGTATGTGAGAAACCTGAGAATGACGAGAACGAGGGTAGGTCCGATCAAGGACAGTGGTGGGAGACTGTGTATTGAGTCGGAAGAGATAGGAGAGGTCTTGAACAAGTACTTCTCTTCAGTATTTACGAACGAGAGGGACTGTATTGTTGAAGAGGAGAGTGTAAAACGGACTGATAAGCTAGAAGAGATATCTGTTAGGAAGGAAGATGTGTTGGACATTTTGAACAACTTGAGGATAGACAAGTCCCCCGGGCCTGACGGGATATATTCTAGGATTATGTGGGAAGCAAGAGAGGAAATTGCAGTACCGTTGGCAATGATCTTCTCGTCTTCACTGTCAACGGGGGTGGTACCAGGGGACTGGAGAGTAGCGAATGTTGTGCCCCTGTTCAAAAAAGGGAATAGGGATAACCCCGGGAATTACAGGCCAGTTAGTCTTACTTCTGTGGTAGGCAAAGTAATGGAAAGGGTACTGAGGGATAGGATTTACGAGTATCTGGAAAGGCACTGCTTGATTAGGGACAGCCAGCACGGATTTGTGAAGGGTAGGTCTTGCCTTACAAGTCTTATTGAATTCTTCGAGGAGGTGACCAAGCATGTGGATGAGGGTAGAGCAGTGGATGTAGTGTACATGGATTTTAGTAAGGCATTTGATAAGGTTCCCCATGGTAGGCTTATGCGGAAAGTCAGGAGGCATGGGATAGAGGGAAATTTGGCCAATTGGATAGAAAACTGGCTAACCGGTCGAAGTCAGAGAGTGGTAGTAGATGGTAAATATTCAGCATGGAGTCCAGTTACAAGTGGAGTTCCGCAGGGATCAGTTCTGGGTCCTCTGCTGTTTGTAATTTTTATTAATGACTTAGATGAGGGAGTCGAAGGGTGGGTCAGTAAATTTGCAGATGATACAAAGATAGGTGGAGTTGTGGACAGTGAGGAGGGCTGTTGTCGGCTGCAGAGGGACTTAGATATGATGCAGAGCTGGGCTGAGGAGTGGCAGATGGAGTTCAACCCTGCCAAGTGTGAGGTTGTCCATTTTGGAAGAACAAATAAGAATGCGGAATACAGGGTTAATGGTAGGGTTCTTGGTCAGGTGGAGGAACAGAGGGATCTTGGGGTGTATGTACATAGATCTTTGAAGGTTGCCACTCAGGTGGATAGAGTTTGTAAGAAGGCCTATGGAGTATTATCGTTCATTAGCAGAGGGATTGAATTCAAGAGTCGTGAGGTGATGTTGCAGCTGTACAGGACTTTGGTTAGGCCACATTTGGAGTACTGTGTGCAGTTCTGGTCGCCTCACTTTAGGAAAGATGTGGAAGCTTTGGAGAGGGTGCAGAGAAGATTTACCAGGATGTTGCCTGGAATGGAGAGTAGGTCGTACGAGGATAGGTTGAGAGTTCTCGGCCTTTTATCGTTGGAACGGCGAAGGATGAGGGGTGACTTGATAGAGGTTTATAAGATGATCAGAGGAATAGATAGAGTAGACAGTCAAACTTTTCCCCCGGGTACAACAGTGTGTTACAAGGGGACATAAATTTAAGGTGAAGGGTGGAAGGTATAGGGGAGATGTCAGGGGTGGGTTCTTCACCCAGAGAGTGGTGGGGGCATGGAATGCGCTGCCCGTGGGAGTGGTAGAGTCAGATTCTTTGGCGAACTTTAAGCGGCATTTGGATAGGTACATGGATGGGTGCTTAATCTAGGATAGAAGTTCGGCACAACATCGTGGGCCGAAGGGCCTGTTCTGTGCTGTAGTGTTCTGTGTTCTGTGTTATGGAGGACGTGAGGACTGCAGATGCTGGAAATCAGAGTCGATAGCGTGTTGCTGCAAAAGCACAGCAGGTTGCACAGCATCTGGGGAGCATCCGAGAATCGACAATTTGGGCATAAGCTTTTCATCAGTAATCAGGATTCTGCTATGGATTAAATATTCTGTTTCTTCATAATTTCCTCATGGTTGTGTCGTTCCAATAATTAGACTGGTGGTCTCCCTTGATCACGTCTATTTGGAAAGACAGTCATTCATTATTTAAAGAAAAGAGTATGTTCACAATATTAATAGCTCAACAATACTTTGAGTATTGTTGACTATACTCGCCTTTCTACCACATTTCCCGTTTCCAGTTCATTGCTTTGACTCAAATATTATTGTACGTCTTCATACTGCAATTGTCCTGGAATATATCAGTTCGTTACATCATCTTCTGTAACTATGCATCAATATGAGCAGCGTTAAGTGAGACAGTTTGAGATGATCAGGCAGGGAGGAAAGACACAGATGGAAATGAATGCAACTGAAATGATGGATTATCACAGCGCTGAATAGAACAGGCTTGCAGGAATATGGGAATCAGGTGGAAAACTGGCCTTCTTCATTTCTGTTAAGCTTTCATGGGATGTGTGGATCCCCGTTACGGCCAGCATTGTACTCTCATCATGGCGTTCTTTTCCCCTGATCAACTGTTCCACAGGACAATAAAATATCAAACTCATCGTTGTTCCTCTGCAGTCACACGAAGGAATGACTTACTGAATTCAGTAAAGGGCACAAATAAAACAGTTTATTTTTAAAACAAAGGATGATGGTTTCATGGTTTCTGTTTAAACTCTACCAATCTTCGTCATGGGTTATGGACAAATGGCCACAGATTATTTTCCTGGGCTTCCATGTTACCCGTCGATGCCCTTAGCACTGCGAAAATATCTTTTCACCTGGTAGGTTATACAGAAAGATAAACAAGTTCCATATCAAGTATAATTGCTTTGGAAATGGAAGTGTGGCCAGAAGAAATTTAGAACACTCCAATCCATATTTCACAAAGACGCAAATGGTAATTTATGAGAAAGCAGGACTGATGCTGCAGTGGAGAAATGCAATATTATGATGGAAATGCAGATGAATTATCTGGACAGTGCAGTGCAGGTCTAAAAGAATCATGAAGACAATGAACAGTCTGGTTCACCTTCATAAATTTGTGAGGGAGGTAATTGATGCAATTAATCATTCGGAAATCGCAATTTGTGCTTCGTAATTTCTAATTTTCTGTTTTATAATTTTGTTCAGTTTCTCCAGAAGAAAAACAGAAGCACAACACAGACTAGTGATAAAGCCAAACTTATGGTCAGGGAGAGGAACGTCGAGAAATAGTTTCGTTTTCAAAGAAAAGGACAGTAATGGAAGGAAAAATATTCCAACGAACACGTGGAAAATATTTGAAAAATGTGACAAATTGGTGGTTTGATACCAAGGGTAGACCTTCACAAGAGTGAGAATGTTGCAATGGAAATCTTAGTGCAACACAGACCAAAGTAGGACGTTGTGTACAGGCTTGCATGGTGAATTGGTCAAGGAATGAATTCGCTGACTGCCAGCAGGATTTTATATCAAATCTGGCTCCTCATAATTGTGCATTCATTTGGTGAGAACATCATAGTAACAGAAAAAAAAAAAATAATTACGTTCTATAAACTGATGCCTGGGATAGTCCCAACCACACCCATTAACAACAGCCAAGCTAAGGTTCAATGACGAGTGTGGCTGTACATGGCGTGCTCCACACATGCTCAAAACTCGATGAAGCTACTGCACTTGACGACATCTATTCCCACAGCAGAGCTAATATCTGATGCACAAGTTGAATTCTAGTCATAAATAATATACGCCTATTAAAGGACTATTTGAAGTAGGATGCTCTATTAGTATCCCCATTTCAATGACTGGATATTGCAGCACATGAGAGCAAAATACTCGGCGGAAATACTTGTACCATCCTCAGCTGGAAGTGGATGATCCACTTCTCTCTCGTCATGATGTCCACAGAATCACAGATGAGAGTCTATATTCTATTTGATTCAATGGGAAATCAAGTAACGGCAGAACACAATGAATGCAACAAGAGCAGTGGACCCTGAGACAATTCCTGCAACAACACTAAGGATTTGTGATGTACACCAAACCATGCCTGGAGGGAAGCTATTTCATTGCGTGTTCAAGGCTAAACTCGGCCTGACAAAGTTGCTTTATTTCATCCAGTCCCATAAGAGGACCATCCGTACTATCTGAGCAGTTGCCACTCCCTCGATCTGAGCGTGACAGTCAAATAGTTGGAAGTTCTCCTGAAATGAAGTGTAAAAATGCACTTATGTAGGAATACATTGCTCTCGTTGGTTTCTCACACATACCCAAGTGCTGTTGTGAAAATCTCTCTGTATTAATAATTCATACCTGGCTAATTCTCTGGCAGCGAGTGGAAGTTAACAGATGAAAGAAAAAGTCGAGATTAAGTGAAAAATTTGTTCAAAACTTTTATTTCAGGATAGATTGGTCAAAAACGTTCATGGCCTAGCTTAACAGTGATGCCAGCCACACAGAAATGTGTATAACTCTTCAGTGCTGTTAGAAACGAACAAGCAAGTTATTTAGTAGTACTAAACCTCTCCAAGATCCTAAAACGTAAAACTGGTCAGAATACAAACATCAGATGAGGTAGCAGAAACCCAAATCAGCCGACACAACATTCCTTCTGTCTAGCTGCGTGTAATTAATTTATACAGCTTTCCCACAGGCTACACAATAATATGAGGAGTAGTCATTTCCTCCACGGAGCATCAATCCAAAGTGATTCATGGCTGAAAAGCTTTTCAACTCACTGCGTCAACCTTAATGTGATTAATTACAGGTTAAAAATACTAAAAAAATAAACTTCTGCCCTCTCTCCTTGGCGCTCTGTTCAAAGTGGAGGACAGACCCCCGAGATAAGTCGCTATTTAAGTGTGAAAAACTGACCTACCCGGCAGCCTTCGTTTCTCTCAGTCATAGCTGATCACTTATCTCCACGTCAAAGTTCTGCTTTCTCCCTATTCCTTTTCATGTCGATTATAACATCCACTTGATTTTTATTTGCATTCAGTCCCATGGTCGCACAGCCTCATGAGGTAGAAAATTTGACAGTTTCAACCATCTGTGTGTGAAGATATTTATTCTCATCTCAATGCAGAGTTGCCTGCCTACACATAATAATGTGGTCTCTGTCTTAAATGTCCAAGCGAGGGCAAACATCACCCCCGTTTCCAATCTCTCTAGCCCTGCCAAAGTTGAATATGTTTCAATGACATTTCCACTCATGTTCGTTAACACATTTGATCATAGATTCAAATGATCCACAGTGTGATCATCTAATAAAACTTTTATTTCAGAGTACAGCTTGATTATCTTTCGAAGCATCCTTCCAGAGGAACGGCATCAGTTATTGGATGAAGGGAGCGAAACTACACACAGATGTGAGGTCGTGCCTTTTGCTGGGTAAATAGAACGGCAGTCTAACATTTCAAAAGCGATTTACTGAAAAACATGGTGGTGAATAAAGATAGTTACGTGTATTTGCTAAGTTTTTATCTGTTGCACAGACCTCTTAGTTCTATGCATCGCAGTGTCTTCTGAAGGGAGAAGTCAATACTCTGAATGGGCTTAGTACGATGATCAATGTACACAGACACTTCGAATTGGTACAAGTAAAGTTGAAAAGGAACTGGATATCCTTGTGCATAAGTCACTGAATGCAAAATTGTAGGAATAAAAATAGGTTGGAAAGATTAATAGTTTGTTGAAGTTTATTTCAACTGAATGTGTATGCAAAGTAAGGATGTCTCACTGTGACTGTGCGGGGTCTTGGTTAAACCTAGGCTTTTGAAATATTAGATTGCCATTCTATTTACCTCACGACCTCACATCTGTCTACATTGTTCTTCATCTGCCACCAATTTGACAATTCCCTTAATTTGTCTCAATCAGCTTGGAACTTCTTTAGATTCTTCTCACCAACCACAATCCTTCAAAATTTCGATGTGCCATTGATCTGCCTTTCTCACCAGTCCATCTAAATGTTTTCTGCCACGAAACGCCATCCTCGTCACTGTCAACACACTTCCCAATATTTGCATCAAACATATGATTAGTTATCATACTCGCCACACACCCCACTACGTTCACAACTATATAATGTATGAATACCACATATGATAAGGTACGCAGCACTAATCCTTGTGGCACATTAAGGGTCAGTGGTCTCCAGTTACGCAAACAAGCTTCTGTCATCACCGTCTGTGACAATTTTGGAAGCAACTTGACTTCCATTATTAGTTTCAAATGAGGGATTGTGCACAAGTTCGTGCTGAAAACTCATTTAAACTACCTTCTTGAAAATGTTTAATCAATTCGTTTGTTATGTCTTCACTCTGATCAAGTCATGCTGAGTGCAAACCTGTTGCTCGAAATGAACAACCAATTTTCTCCTTCGCCATTCGCTCCAAAAATTTCCTTAACACTAAAGTAGGACGTATTGGTGCACAGCTCTTTGGTTCTTCTCCAACGCACTTTCTGTAAAGTGGAAATGCATTCGCTGTTCTTTAGCTGTCTGTCACTTCACCTGTGACTCGAGTAGGATCAAATATTTGTGCCAGGGCATTTCCTCTTTCATGTCCCCAGGGACTGGATGCAAATCATCGAGACAGGCGATTTGTACAATTTTAAAACAGCCAAAACTTTCATTCCGGATTGCTTCTTGTATCAATGTCCTAAACAGTTTCACATTCCGTGCTCTCGAATTCTGCAGTAGTGATCTGCTTCTTGCAAATAAAAACAGATGCAAAGTACTCATTTTACAATTTCCAATGTTCTTCCGTTTAAGACTGCTCACTTGGTTGCTAATGGATCCTAATTGTTCCCTGGCTATTCTGTTCCGCTGAATGTACTTATAGATCAACTTGAATGCTCTAAAATCTTGCCAGTCAGCACATTTCAATGTCCCTACTTTCGTCAATATCCTCTATGTGATTGCTTTACGTTTCACCACAATCAGCTCTCAAACTTTGAAATTCCAGGATACAAAGACGAGTTTCCAGGTCAAACAATCTTGTCATCCGAGGAATTAATCTCAGGACAATCCATTGTATTTATCTGTAGTCAGCATATTATTGATTCGATTAGAAGCCGAAAACTGTATGTAATACTCCAGTTACAGTCTCAACAACGCTATGTGCAACTGTTGAAAGATGTTTTTATTCCTCCATATTAAATTTTCTTCAAATTAAGAGAACCCCGAGTTTACCTTTAATTTGTATATGTTGCATCAATTATACTTCACTTCATTTTTCATCTATAGTATTATTTTATGAGAAAGCCGACTGAATATCCGACTGTATCAACGCTACTGGTTTCCCATAGTTTCTGTCTACACGACACATTCAGCCATCGAATAATACAGGTTTACAGCATTGAAGCAGGCTTTTCGGTGCAAATTGCCCATGCTTCCCAGTTTTAACAACTAACCTGCAGCCATTTGCTTGAGTTAGTCCCATATCGCTCCATGCCAAATCCATCCATAAACCGTTCTAAACATTTTTTAAATGACGAAATTGCACTCACTTCAACCACTGTATTTATCTTCCCTTAGCCGACACTCTCCAGTGTCTATATGAAAGATTTGCACCCATGGAATCATTTGGAATCTCTTCCCTCTCACCTTAGTATTGTGTCCCCTCAATTAAAACTCCACTACCATGGGTGAAACTTGCTTGCTATTTATATTATCTATACATCTGATGATTGAATAACTTCTCCAAGATGTCCTCTCAGTCTGCTATGCTCCAAGAAGCAAGCTCCCATTCTATCTAACCACTCCTCAAATTCCCTCATGCAGGCAGCATCATAGGAAATCTTTTATGAACTATTTTTAACCAAATAATATCCTTGCGACAGCAGGGCGACCAGAACGGCATGCAGTACTCCAAATGTGGCCTTACGAGTTTCAGTACAGCTTCAGAAAATCGCCCCAAGTAGCATACTCAATGTTTTTAATCGATTAAAACAAGCATCCCGAAGGCCTTCTTCAACACCCTGTGTATCGATATGTCCACTGTCAAGGAGTAAAGAGCTTGCATCTCGAGAACACTTTGTTCCATAACACTCACCACGATTGACTGTGTAAGTTTCGCCCTGATTACGAAAATTAAAAAAAGTTGCATCAACTCAATTGAACTTTATTTACCACTGCTCAGCACACTGACCCAGCTATCAAGATCTCACTGTGTCCCCAGGTAACAATTTTCACTGTATATTACACAACCACTTTTGTTGTCATCCGCAAAACAACCTAAAAAAAATCCTTGAAATTACCATCAAACTCACTTCTATAGATGATGAACAACTGTGGACTCAAAACCCATCCCCACAGCACACTCTTGTTTACGGGCTTCCAGTTCGATAAACAAACCTTCGACCACCATCCTCAGTCTTCTCGCTTCAGGCCAATTTTCTATCCAGTCGCCTACCTTTCCCTGGTTGAGGTGCCATTTCTCCTCACTCAACAAACTTCTATACAGTACCTTTCTATCATAATATATTATGGAAAGGAGTTACTCACTACCCGAGTCATTTACAGAAAAACAGCCTCTTGAATCCGATACAGGAGAACAGGAAGGAATTCACTCAGCCTCTGGAGCCATTTGCACGGGACCTTTTGGATGTCATTCAGCCCGTGAAGCTTGTTACTTTGGATCATGAGGATGCCATTTAGCTTCTGGAAACTGCCACACAAAAACACGCCATTTAGCTCTTTTGCTCAGTGTCAGAGAGAAGAAAAAATCCACGAAAAACGTCATTCAGATTTTCAGTATGTTTACAGAAGCAGAAGAAAGGTTGTCAGTCAAGTGGAAACGTAATATTTTGAAGAGGCTATCTGGTCTCCCAACTCCATTCCACAGGAAGAGCAAGAAACCACACAATTGCTCGACTGATCAAGACTATTACACTAGAGAGTATGGAGGCCAGTGAGCTCCCGGGAACCTGTTTCCGAGGAACAGAAGTCATGAACTCACTCCTTAGATGCATGATAGTCTGATAGAGAAGGAACATTGGTTTGTTACAAATGCACATACATCAGTGATTTGCATGAGCAGGCCATTCAATCCTTCTACACATTCAATAAGATCATGGCTGAATGTGACTGTGCATTCCATTTTGCAAAGATTCCCCTCTGAACCCTGTGCTTCATTTACTTATAAGTTGGAGACCCGGATACTTAAGAATGACTCATCCCAAACGGGCCAGCAAATCCACTGGTCTTCCTAAATGTCTGCAGCAAATTAAAACATAGCCTCCAAGAAACCAGTCCCAACATTTCCACCTGCTTTCCAACACCAAAATTCAATCAAACGCCTTTAAACTAGACGTTAGAAGCCTCATCTGTATCCGTCAGATTTGAGAGTATTTTTGTGTTACTGAACACGTTAGCAGCAAAGAGTGACAGGCACCCCAGTTATCTGATGTTTGACAGTAAACCTCAGAGTTATTTTTCGAGCACAGATGGAAGGCAATCAGCCTTTTGTGAGTCCCAAGCTCTCCGACTGCACGATTTGGAGTTAGAAATATTGACTGGGAATAGACCGGATGTGAGACAGAGACCGAGAGAGAGAGACAGAAAAAAGGGAGATGGCCTAAGAGATACAGGAGAGATGCGGAGAATCAGAATGAGTGAGAGAAGAAGAGGTGTCAAACAGGACGTGAGGGCGAGAGGTCGAGCAACAGGATGAGGGGAGATTGACGGAGACACATAGAAGATGGACATTTTATTTCCAAACACACTTAAATATAACAGCAGGAACTTAAAACGCACAGGCTTTGTGAGAGGCTAGGGCAAAGAGTCTCTCTAAGAAAGGTGATTAATTGAGAATTTTAAATAATAATTTGCAACGTTTGAACATAATTTTCATTTTAAGCCATATTTCTTCTTTTTTGAAAACCTTCAACATTATGAGTGCATTTTAGCAATGATATTTCATAGAACTTTCAAAGATATATTATTGTGATCAGAAAGGCATCCTCTTCATGCATGAATTGTTTCAAACCATTCATATAGTCGCCCCTCATTCCTCGTTGTAGGTATACCTTGGAATCTCCTCTTATAATGCGTTATAAACAGAAATATTCCAATACGAGCGACGTGGAAATATTGTTTCCCTCTAAGTGAGAACAGCCACGTTCCCCAGTTCTTTCCCTTGACCAATGTCACGTGCACTCTTTGAAGTCCAGTACTTGACATAGTTAACACAAATAGGACCAAAATCACAGACCTTGTCTGATCCTGGAATAATGACTTCAATTATTTGAGAGATAATATTCTTCAGTAACATACTCATAACCATTTTCATCCTGCAGGAAAACTCATGCCTCATTCACCACATTTTTATCCTCAGATATGAAGTTTCAAAATTCCCTTAATCGTTCAGTTACTACACAATACATTTGTGTCATCAATGGTTTCAGGATATAGATCACATTTTTATGATTAGGGAGGTATATTTATGTCCAGACAATCTTCTAATGAAAATGGAATGATTACACAAAACCACTCCATTATACCCAAATTTCCTTCCCTCAATGAACCTCCGACATCCTGCTCAGAACGTGTAAACATTCTGCCGCATTTTAAAAATTGAGAGAAATTGTTGAAATGCAAATGGTTAACTTAACTTGTTTGCTTGGTGAACATGATTAATATCAGTCTCCATGGACTCTGAATGTGTCGCCGGAGGGTTCCCTCTTCTCTTAATAAGGAGCTCCCTTTCGTGTGTTATGCCATTGTATCAGTGGGAGGGTAAACTCCGACACTTTCGGGTAAAAAGTTCCAGACAGGCATATGGGAGATCAGCATCTGAGAACTGTAGACAGGAATGCTCAAATAATAAAGTTAAATATGACAGAAATGGACTGGAATTTCGTAACAACGGACAGGACTTTATCTGATGGTCTTCTCTGGCTTTCTCTGGAAGGGATACCTTTGGTATTTCAGATCAAGTATGTACTTTGGGTTTTTCAAGGTGGTTACTATCCGTTCCTTGCTATTGTTGGTGTTCCAGGTAGGTCAATTGTTCTATGCATTGAATGGTGTACCGACAGCTATAGGTTCGTGTCTTCAGATCTTCCTGTGTCTTCTTTTCTCTTTGTTGGGAATTTCTGTGTCACATGTTACTGATCGAAAAGCTATTGATAAGAGATTTTTTTCAAGCAGGTTTTCATTTGATGGGACTTGGCAGTTCTCCACTAAACTTTTCAATTTCCCCCCCTGTCTTAAAGCCTACAGCATCGAATTGTATAATTGCCTTTTAAGATTGTCAATATAGAACATAAAAAGGTACAGCACAGAACAGGCCATTTGGCAACGATGTTGCGCCGAGATCTAATCCTAATGTAAAATATAGTAACTTAACCTACTCTCCCCTCAACTCACCACTATCCATGTGCATGTCCGGTAGTCGTATAAATGTCCCTAGTGACTCTGCTTCGGCCACAGCTGGCAATGTATTGCATGAATTCACAATTCTCTGCGTCAAGAACATACCTCTGACGTATCCTTTATACCTTCATCCTAATATCTTAAAACTATGACTTCTCCTGCCAGTCAGTTCTTCCCTGGGGAACAGTATCTGGCTATTGACTCTACCTATTTCTCTCATTATTTTGTACACCTCGATCAGGTCTCCTCTATTCCTCCTTCTCTCAAGACAGAAAAAACCCAAGCTTATTCAACCTTTCTTCATAACGCAAGCCCTCCAGTCCAGGCAGCATCCTGGTAAACCTTCTTTCCACCATCTCCAAAGCCTCTGTATCTTGCTTGTAGTAGGGCAACCAGAACTGGACACAATATTCCAAGTGTGATCGCACCAGGGACTTGTAGAGCGGCAGCAAAGATTTGTGGTTCTTAAACTCGATCCCCCTGTCAATCAAAGCCAAAGCACCATATGCTTTCCTAACAAACCTATCCACTTGGGTGGCAACTTGGAGGGATCCTTGTACTTGGACACCTAGTTCCCTTCGTTCCTCCCCACTGCCAAGAATCCTGTCTATAATCCTATATACATTGTTCGAGTTTGACCTTCAAAAGTGCATCACTTCGCATTTATCCAGCTTGAACTCCATTTGCGATTTCTCAGCCCAGCTCTGCATCCAGTCTATGTCGCGCTGCCGCCAACAATAGCCCTCTATACGATCGAGAAACTTCCAACCTTTGTGTCATCTGCAACTTTAGTAACCCACCCATCAACTTCCTCATCCAAGTCATTTATAAAAGCTACAAACAGCGGAGGCCCAAGAACAGAGCCCTGCGGGATCCCACTCAGCACTGTCCTCCAGGCAGAATACTTTCCATCGACAATCACTCCCTGCCTTCTGTCAGCCAGCCAATTCTGAATACAGATAGCCAAATCTCCCTTGCATCGCATACTTCTTGATTTTATGAATGAGCCTTCCATGGGGAACCCTTTCAAATGTCTTGCTGAAATCCATATACACCACATCCACTGCTCGAGCGTCGTCGACCTGTCTTGACACCTCAATGAACTCAATAATATTTGTGAGGCATGACCTTCCCCTCAAAAAGGCATGCTAATTGCCTGTAATCACATATTGTTGTGCCAAATAGTCATAAATCCTATCCCTCAAATTTCTCTGCAACCTTTGCTTATCCCAGACGTAAGACTGACTGTTCAGTAATTGCCCTGAATTCCCTATTACCCTTCTTGAAAAGAACAACACCATTCGCCTCCTTGTAATCCTCCCATACGACTCCTGTGAAGAGTGAGGAGGCAAATATCCTTGCCAGCTGCTTAGCAACCTCCCTTCTCGCTTCCCAGAGCCGCCTAGGATAAATCAGGTGTGGATTTGGTTATTTATCAATCTTAATGAATTCCAAACTTTCCAGCACACCAACTTCATCAATCTCGATCTGGTCAAGACTGTGTCCCAGCTCCTGTAAGTTTTTATTTGCAACAAGTTCCCTTTCCTTAGTTAAAACCAAAGCAAAAACTCATTTTGGGACTCCACTCTCTTTTCAGATTCCACGCACAATTTCCTTCTGCTCACACTGGTCGACACTACATTCTCCCTGATCATTCTCTTATTCCTCACGTATGAGTAACGTGCCTTTGTGTTCTCCCTCATCCTTCTTGCCAAACGTTTTTCCTGCCGCTTCTTGGCTTTCCGCAGTCCATTTTCTGACCTCCTTTCCAGCAACCCTGTAATCCACTAAAGCCCTGCAAATCCTTGCTACCTCCACCTTGCGTAAGCTGCCTTCTTCCTCTTGATGAGAAGTTCCTCTGTTCTCGTCATACAAGGTTTCCCTAATCTTATCCCTTCTTCCCTGTCTCAGAGGAACAAATCTTTGCATCACTCACAGCAACTGCTCCTTAAGTAGTCTCCATATGTCTGCTGTGCACTTTCTGTTGAACAATTGCTCCCAGTCGGTACTTCCTAACTCCTGTCTGATAGCGGCATAATTTCTTTTTCCCCAATTAAATGTCTTCCCTCGGTAACTGCTCCTTTCACTCTCCAAGGTTATGCTAAATGTAAGGCAGTTGTGATCACTTTAACCAAAATGCTCTCCCACCGCGAGATCTCACACGTTTCCTGGCTCGTTGCCGAGCACCAAATCCAAAATGGCCTTTCCCCTCATCGGACTGTTTACACACTAAGTAAGGAAACCCTCAAGAACACACCTGTCAAAAAACCTGACAAATACAACCCATCTGTACTTATGAGGTTCAAGTCGATATTGGGAAAGTAATATATTCAATTCAAATTTGATTGGAAATTCGTATTTTTCGGGGCATATTTTATTCCAATTAGCTGGATTCGAATTTGTTTTCGTCTCCAGCCTATGAACTACACGAATTGTTCTACCTAGTGTTATATTATTGCTTTATTAAAAACACCTACTGTTGTGTCCATTAGTTATGTTGATTCCAACTCTCTTGAACGTACACCTACATCTTCGGAACAACTGTTTGAAATAAATTGCTCTGCATTATATTTCAATTTTTGATAGATGAAAATCAATGTGCTTCTTTCCAATCAAACATGCAATTCCTCGGAAATTACCAAATAAAAATTGCAAATTTCCTTTTACTAATAATGAATTACGAAATTTTCCCTCATTAATATCTAAGGAAACATCACACTGTTCACAACCTCCATAATGCTTTTTGCTTTTCACTGCTTTCCATCTCAATATCATTATGAGGATCAGCATCCGAATATTTTAGTTTCCATTAGAACCTCAGAGCAGTTTCTGAGCCAACCAACATCATTGCGCTTCGTTAAGTCTATCTGCAAATGTTCTAAATCTCGCCTTATTTCCCTCAACATACAAAAAAAATGCACGTGAAATGATATCATGTTCTTTTTTCCATTAAACTGATCAGATTGGAATGTGCTTGTATGGTATTGTTAGCATTGTGGCAGTCGCTGAAATGCCTTCATGCTGCAATTCTGGCCGGCTTCTGACCTCCCCAGAGAACACCCATTTTGTCTTTCCGGAGGCGAAGGTTCACTCCTTGAGACTAGGCACAGACATTTGACATCCTTTCACTAGAAACGGACGTTTAATAAGAGGTGTGTACTACAGACAATAAAGCCAGGAGGAACATTATGGAACAATCGATGTGTATAGTGTCTGAGCCATTTCTTGTCATGTCGGAGCAGCAGTTCTCACCTCCAAACCGCGTGCACATGACGTGAAGGGCTCAATGTCCTATTTTTAGTCCCATGTAATAGGTTGAAGGACATGATTCAGCACTTTTATCCATAAAGCTCAATGTGCTAACCAGACTCTTTCTCTTCCTGTCTAATGGGCAGGATGGTCTGAAATTCTTCCTTTCTTCTTGTTTCATACTTGCGATGGGCTGAGTGGTTTCCTCAGAATGCTGGTTATTTATTTCCCTCTATGACTCTCCCCCGTGTATGCCCATCTCATAATTTCAACTCCTGTACTGGCTTTATTGATGCAGGGATACAGACAAGGTCGCAAGGAAATTTTACATTTCAGGATGTAATCAAACATTTTGCCACAGAGCATTGGGTACAGGAGTTGGGACGTCATGTTGCGTCTGTACAGGTCATTGGTTAGGCCACTGCTGGAATAGTGCATGCAATTCTGGTCTCCTTCCTATCGGAAAGGTGTTGTGAAACGTGAAAGGGTTCAGAAAAGATTTACAAGGATGTTGCCAGGGTTGGAGGATTTGAGCTATAGGGAGAGGCTGAACAGGCTGTCTCTGTTTTCCCTGGAGCGTCGGAGGCTGAGGGGTGACCTTATATAGGTTTACAAAATTATGAGGGGCATCGATAGGATAAATAGACATAGTCTTTTCCCTGGGGTCGGGGAGTTCAGAACTAAACATAAGTTTAGGGTGAGAGGGAAAAGTTATAAAAGGGAATTAAGGGGCAATGTTTTCATGCAGAGTGTGGTACTTGTATGGAATGAGCTGCCAGTGGATGTGCTGGGGGCTTGTACAATTGAAACATTTAAGAGGCATTTGGATGGGTATATGAATAGGATTTGTTTGGAGGGATATGGGGCGGGTGCTGGCAGGTGGGAGGAGATTGGGTTGGGATGTCTGGTCGGTATGGACGGGTGAGACCGAAGGGTATCTTTCCATGCTGTACATCCCTATGACTCTATGACTGTATGACTCGAAGTGACACCAAGGAGAATTGTGAGGCTCGCTGAGAGTCTTGCTGAAATAGTTTTGCTTTTGAACATTCTGTGCAGATTTAGTCTCGTTACAAACAGTGATTTCGTTGCAAAAGAGAGAACACAAAGTATTTTCACGAAACCCAACATTGTGTGACTTACCATAGGGAGTGTGTGTGCGTTTTATTTGTAGCGCAGTGAGGGAATATGATCTGATTGATTTGAAACTTCCTGTGGGGTAAGGAGGAGTGACTGAACGGGACATTTTTCTTCTTATCCAATAATTTGAAGCGCTGAGTACTTTCCTCATATGACAGTGAATCCAGGTTGAGGTGCTGAATGAGCTCCATTTTTGTTTCACTGTGGCAATATGCAGAGTCTAGCCGGGCCAGTGCAAGAACGTTTTCGATACTTCAATAGTAAAATATTGAATGATGTCCAGGTCTTGGTGAAAATGAACACAGACTCATCCAGGAGCTGAAGGCGGCACATTTTGCAGAACATTCGGTAACCTGCATTGCATTGCCACACTTATGAACTCAAGATGAAGACACGACATTAATGAAGAAGACGAAGTTTGTGTTGCTGAGGAAGCTACTCTAAAGATCTGCTGCAGTGATGTCCCGGGATTGCAATGATTGAGGAGCCCCAAACAAAAACATCATCCCTTTTGCAAAGCATGACTGAAACCACTGGAGTGTTTACAACCATCGCATTAAGCTCGCTGCTGTTCGTGTCCTGTGCTGTTATCCTCAGTGGAATATTGCCTTGAGATGCGAGTGAGCCATTTTTGTCCTTGTGTGTAACTCTTTTGTTCATGTAATACTTCAAAATGATTGTGGGTGTAGTATTTTTTTTCCCGAGAGAATCTAATTAAATCCTAGAAGCTGCTCCTCTCGGCTTTATGCTTTATGCATAAAAGGCTTTATGCCTCTTCGCTCTGGTAATTTAAAAGTTGTGTGTAGCTGTTTATTTGGCGATATTGTGATCCAAGATTAAATATTCTGGGCTTTATGCCTGCAACATAGGAACCATTTCCATTCAAGGATGACAGTTAAATGTTTTTGATGGGCGTTATGCCTGAAATGTGGGGTTGGTGCTGATGGGCTTTATACCTGGGAGAACTTGGCTCAGCTTGGGATGGGCTTTATGCCTGGAGTGTTGATGAGCTGGGGGCAGCCAAAGGATCACTGAAAGGCTTTCTGCCTGGAGGACTGGTGGGTGTCCAGTGGACTGATGATGGGCTTTATGCCTACAGAGCTGGCCATGAGCAGACATGTGTGTTTTACATGAAGGGCTGGGGGTTGATGAGCCTTCAGTCCAGAGCGCTATCAGGCTTTATGCCTGGATTGTGGCATAGCTAGACAAATTGGTGTTTTGAGTGGGTGGCATTGGTTTATAGCTTTATTTTGCAGGCTAAACAGAAATTAATACTATTAACCTGGACCATGCGAGCAATAAAATTGCTGTTAGAGGTGCAGTCCTGCTTCGGCATCTGCCTTTTTGATCATGATTACTTACAGGAGATCTGACTTAGGCAGCGATTTAGTTTTGAACACATTGGCTTTCTATCAAGACCACAGAACAGCTTCACAGTTGAGTGTGAGCAATGTTTCTTTTAAATGTCACTATCTGTAAATGCTCATTACCATGTAAAATGTTAAACTTGTAAATTGTGTAGTTCATCAATTAGGTATTCTGTTAATGTAATTTAGTGAAGGAAAATACCTATGGACAGAATTTCAATGTACGCTGGGTAGTGCTTAATAGGTGGGCCGACAACGAGCTTTCCCAGACTTGTCTTACAGATGCTATAGACTACTAACCAGAGCAAGGCTGCAAGAAACCTAACCTTCAGAACCATGGAGATGGCTGTTGATCTTGACTGTCAAATTAAAGCCATTTGGATGAATGAATGTTAGCAGTCTGATTTTTTTTACCTACAATCTGTGGGCAGCACGATGGCACAGTGGTTAGCACTGCTGCCTCTCAGCGCCAGAGACCGGGGTTCAATTCCTGCCTCAGGCGTATGACTGTGTGGAGTGTGCACATTCTCTCCGTGTCTGTGTGGGTTTCCCCCGGATGCTCTGGTTTCCTCCCACAGGCCAGGTGAATTGGCCACGCCAAATTGCCCATACTGTTAGCTAAGGGGTATGGGTCGGTTGCGGGTCGGTGTGGGCTTGTAGGGCCGAAGTGCTTGTAGTGTAATCTAAAAAAAACTCGACTCAAGAAAGTTAGAGAAGCTGATTCACTAAAATATTCCAATAATGAGTTTTGACCTGTAAATTATTAGTGGGGTAGGAAGACTTCATATTGACAAAAGTCTTCTGCATTCTTAGAGTCTTAGAATCATTCAATATAGATGCAAACTCACGGTACAAGTCTATGCCAGCGAGGTTTCCAAAACTAAACTTGTCTCGTTTGCCTGAACTTGACTCAAATCACCTTAAACACTTCCAATCCATGTACCTGTCCAAATGTACTTTAAATGTTGCAGTTGTGCTCACTTCCACCACCTCCTCTGATAGTTCGAATCATATATCCTCTGCGTGAACGAAAACTGCTGCTCAAGATCACGTTGACCTTTCACTGTCCCAATTTAAACTGGTGGACTCTGGTTAACGATTTCTCTACATTTGGGGAAACGTACTTTATTATTTACCTTATTTCTGCTTCTCATGCTTGTGCGAATTGCCATGAGGTCGCCTCGCAATTTCCTATACATGAGGGAAAACGAGGCGGGGAGGGAGGGGAGAGGGAAGGTGTGAGGGATCCGGCTGCAGCCTAAAAAAATGTACATGGATTTTAAGAAGGCATTTGATAAGGTGCCCCATGGTAGGCTTATGCAGGAAGTCAGGAGGCATGGGATAGAGGGAAATTTAGCCAATTGGATAGAAAACTGGCTAACCGGTCGAAGTCAGAGAGTGGTGGTAGATGGTAAATATTCAGCCTGGAGCCCAGTTACAAGTGGAGTTCCGCAGGGATCAGTTCTGGGTCCTCTGCTGTTTGTAATTTTTATTAATGACTTAGATGAGGGAGTCGAAGGGTGGGACAGTAAATTTGCAGATTATATGAAGATAGGTGGAGTTGTGGACAGTGAGGATGGCTGTTGTCGGCGGCAGAGGGACTTAGATATGATGCAGAACTGGGCTGAGGAGTGGCTAATTGAGATCAACCCTGCCAAGTGTGAGGTTGTGCATTTTGGAAGAACAAATAAGAATGCGGAATACAGGGTTAATGGTAGGGTTCTTAGTCAGGTGGAGGAACAGAGGGATCTTGGGGTCTATGTATATAGATCTTTGAAAGTTGCCATTCAGGTGGATAGAGTTTGTAAGAAGGCCTATGTTGTATTATCGTTCATTAGCAGAGGGATTGAATTCAAGAGTCGTGAAGTGATGTTGCAGCTGTACAGGACTTTAGTTAGGCCACAGTTGGAGTACTGTGTGCAGTTCTGGTGGCCTCACTTTAGGAAAGATGTGGAAGCTCTGGAGAGGGTGCAGAGAAGATTTACCAGGATGTTGCCTGGAATGGAGAATAGGTCGTCCGTGGATAGGTTGAGAGTTCTCGGTCTTTTCTCGTTGGAACGGCGAAGGATAAGGGGTGACTTGATAGAGGTTTATAAGATGATCAGAGGAATAGATAGAGTAGACAGTCAGAAACTTTTTCCCCGGGTACAACAGAGTGTTACAAGGGGACATAAATTTAAGGTGAAGGGTGGAAGGTATAGGGGAGATATCAGGGGTGGGTTCTTTACCCAGAGAGTGGTGGGGGCATGGAATGCGCTGCCCGTGGGAGTGGTAGAGTCAGAATTATTGGCGACCTTTAAGCGGCATTTGGATAGATACATGGATGGGTGCTTAATCTAGGTTAGAAGTTCGGCACAACATCGTGGGCCGAAGGGCCTGTTCTGTGCTGTATTGTGCTATGTTCTATGTTCTAAAACGTCCCAGAATATTCAGCACATCGTTATAACACAAAATCTCTAGTGATGGTAGAATCATGTAAAATATTTTTGCACGCTTTCCATTTTCATAAAATACTTCTTAAAGCAAAAGCAAGAGCAGTACTCTGTGCTTCAAATGAGGCCTGACCATTATCTTCAAATGCCATAACATGACCTCGAAAAGTTTGTAGTCAGTCATCTGATCGATGAACGCAAGAATGCCTATTGCCTTATTCACTGCACTCAGTCGCTGTGACACCACTTTGAAGGAACTATGTGCCTGCAGTTCAGGACTCTGTTCAAGAACAGTTGACATGACCCTATTGTAACTGGATATGATCTGCCTGGTTTGTTGGGCAAAATGCAATGCATCGTATTTATTTGCTTAAAAAATATCTGCCATGCCCCGGCCTATTGGTCCAGCTGATCAAGATCGCGTGGACCTCTTAGTAAACTTTCTTGGCTGCCCAACATATAACTGATTGTCTGTTCACCTGCAAACGTACTGGACAAGCCTGGTATATTTTCATCTAAAATTGTTTCTGGAAATAACGAACAACAGTAGATCAAATTATGATCCTTGCAGCAAACCGCTGACAGCAGCGATCCAGTCATAGCATCAACCCTCTACCAACTAACCCTGCTTCCAATTTTCAAGCCAATCATGTGCCTAGTTGGATAGATCTCGCTGATGTAATGAGGCCTAATCTTTCTAAGTGGTCGACCATGAGTGGCCTTGTTGAGGGCCTTGTGAAATTCTGCATAGAACACATCTACCGCTTCATCTTCATCTTTTTTCTTGGTTACTTCTTTAAAAATCTCAATTAGTTTTCTGAGACAGATTTACCCCTTCACAACATTATGCTGTCTATCTAAAAACAGTCTTTATCCTTCTGAATACATATACATCCTATTTTTCAGAACCCATTCCAAATACTTACCTCCAACCCGTTTAGGTTTCACTGGTCTGGAGTTGCCTAGCTTTAACCTATAAAATTTTAAAAATATTGTCATAACATCAGTCACCGTCCAGTCCTCCGGCACCTCACCCATGACTGTCTGCAAAACAAACATCTCTCCTCGGGTCCCTGTGATTTCTTCTCTTCCTTCTCACAATGTCTCTTGTTACACTTGAATATGGCCCGGAGGTTATTTGCATTTATGCATGTTAAGACTTCCAGCACTTCTTCTGTACTGAGATGTCTTTTGAAGACATCACTACTTCACAGTTTCCAACTCTATCTCTGAAAAATATACTGATCTGAAATGCTCATTTAGGATCTCATCAGTCTCCTTCATTACAAACAGTGAGGGCCTAGTTGATGTTTAAGGGGTCCTGTCCTCTCCGTTTTTACTCATTTGACTTTTATGTATTTGTAGAATCTTTTTAAATTTTCCTTAATGTTCTCTGCTCAAGCTAGCTTTTCCTATTTCTGATCTCCTGGTTTTCCTCTTAAGTGTACCCATACACTCCCCATATTCCTCAGGGGATTCACTAATTCTAGCCATCTATGGCTGATATATGCATTCTTGTTTTTCTTGAACAGAGCCTCAATATATCTACTTAACAAGTATTGTCTACACGTGCTAGCATTCCCCTTCACTCTGAGAGGAACATACTGTTCCTGAAGCCTCGATATTTCGCTGCTGATAGTCACACACTTGCCAAACATTTATTTAATTGAAAACTGCCTCTATCAGTGAACTTTTGAATTTTCCTGCCCAGTCCCATCAGAATTAGCCTTGCCACAATTTACAATTTTAACTTGAGGACAGGACCAATCCTTTTCCATAATTCAAATGAATTAATTAATGCAATTACAACAAATAAGACTTGTGCTCACTGGTCCAAATGTAATCTTCCTTCAGCGCCTCTGTGTCTTGCACTGTCAAAGTTCCCAAGAAGAAATAAAGATCGAGAAGTTATCAGTCATAATCTTATTGAATTGTAAGGCAGATTTGAGAGGCCGAATTATCCATTCCTATATATTATATTCTCGTATTATTTTACTGGAAATTTGGTGGTGGACATTTTCCTGGAAGATTTGCTTGGGAATGTTGGGATGCTCTGATCCGTCTCGGGCTGAGATTTGGAATTTACATTCAGAATGAATCTAGTTCTATATTATGAGCAACAAAAGAACTACAATATGCAGAGCCGAGGCTCTGCAAACTGAGGAAAGTGTGAATTTCCATTCCAAAACTGTATTTTCCAAGACCATTTCCTAGTAAACATGAAATCATGCATGACAATCAAAGAAAAAGGCCGAATGATCTAATCTATGGCTGTGCAACATGTGATCGAAACAAGTGAGGTCCAGCTCCACCTACACAGTAGTCTTGAAATTCTGAATGGAATGCAGAAACATAGGACTGAAGATTAAGAGTCGGTCATGGTTTACCCTGCTCCAACAGGTCCTAAGATCGTGATTGATGTGATTGTTATTTCAACATAGCATTTGTGCCTCTAACATACTTCACACAAAACATATACGTCTGCAGAATGTACAGCAGAAAGATCTTTGTACAGTAGTACCTAAACGGATGACAAAAATAAAAAAAAACGGTGGGTTCCCTGCAAATGTTATTCTGCTGACGCAATCTGGTGACAAAAAGATTTCCTCCTGAAACAAATGATTTGGCTAAATTTCCTTTGCTTCACTCAGAGAGGAAATTACAATAAATACTTGAAAGTAATTTCCTGTGCGAGTGAGAAATATGACTCAGCGGGGGGTTTTTTTGGCTAAGAGCCGTGAGATCTTGTCGCAGCTCTCTAAAACTTTGGTTAGACCGCACTTGGAATACTGTGTCCAGTTCTGTCGCCCTATTATAGGAAAGATGTGGATGCTTTGGAGAGGGTTCAGAGGAGGTTTACCAGGATGCTGCCTGGACTGGAGGGCTTATCTTATGAGGAGAGGTTGACTGAGCTCGGACTTTTTTCATTGGGAAAAAGAAGGAAGAGAGAGGACCTAATTGAGGTGTACAAGATAATGATAGGCATATATAGAGTTGATCGCCAGAAACATTTTCCCAGGGCAGAAATTGTTAACACGAGGGGTCATAGTTTTAAGCTGTTTGGCGGAAAGTATAGAGGGGATTTCAGAGGCGCGTTCTTTACGCAGAGTTATGAGAGCAATAAATGCGTTGCCAGCAGCAGTTGTGGAAGCGAGGTCATTGGGAATACTTAAGAGAATGCTAGACATGCATATGGTCACAGAAATTTGAGTGTTCATATATTAGATTTATCTTACATGGGATCAATGGTTGGCACAATATCGTGGGCTGAAGGGCCTGTTCTGTGCTGTACTGTTCCATGTTCTAAACTTTGCTGAGACAGGGAACAAAGAAAGATGGAGGAGGCACATGATATTCTGTCTCACTCTGAGTTGAACGATGTAATAATGTTATCCTGCCGTCAAAATGGACCACGTGAGGTCTGATTGAACATTTTCCGGACTGACTGACACCATCACATTCCCTTCTCCGTGTCGGTACGTAGAACATGGAACATAGAACATAGAAGAATACAGCGCAGTACAGGGTCTTCGGCCCTCGATGTAGCGCCGATCAAAGCCCACCTAACCTACACTAACCCACTATCCTCCATATACCTATCCAATGCCCGCTTAAATACCCATAAAGAGGGAGAGTCCACTACTGCTACTGGCAGGGCATTCCATGAGCTTACGACTCGCTGAGTGAAGAACCTACCCCTAACATCAGTCCTATATCTACCCCCCCTTAATTTAAAGCTATGCCCCCTTGTAATAGCTGACTCCATACGTGGAAAAAGTTTCTCACCCTCAATCCTATCTGACCCCCTAATCATCTTGTACACCTCTATCAAGTCACCCCTAAACCTTCTTTTCTCCAATGAAAACAACCCCAAGTGCCTCAGCCTTTCCTCATAGGATCTTCCTACCATACTAGGCAACATCCTGGTAAACTTCCTCTGCACCCGTTCCGGTGCCTCCACATCCTTCCTATAGTATGGCGACCAAAACTGCACACAATATTCCAGATGCGGCCGCACCAGAGTCTTATACAACTGCAGCATGACCTCAGGACTCCGGAACTCAATTCCTCTACCAATAAAAGCCAGTACGCCATATGCCTTCTTCACTGCACTATTTACCTGGGTGGCAACTTTCAGAGATCTGTGTACATGGACACCAAGATCCCTCTGCTCTTCCACACAACCAAGTAGTCTACCATTAGCCCAGTAATCCATCTTTTTATTACTCTTACCAAAGTGAATCACCTCACACTTAGCTACATTGAACTCCATTTGCCACCTTTCTGCCCAGCTCTGCAGCTTCTCTATATCCCGCTGTAACCTGCCATATCCTTCCTCACTGTCTACAACTCCTCCGACTTTCGTATCATCCGCAAACTTGCTCACCCAACCTTCTAACCCTTCCTCCAGGTCATTTATAAAAATGACAAACAGCAATGGTCCCAAAACAGATCCTTGCGGAACACCGCTAGTGACGGCACTCCAAGATGAACCTTTGCCATCAACTACTACCCTCTGTCTTCTTCCAGCCAGCCAATTCCTAATCCAAACCTCCAACTCACCCTCAATGCCATATATCTGTATTTTCTGCAGTAGCCTACCATGGGGGACCTTATCAAACGCCTTACTAAAATCCATATATACCACATCTACCGCTTTCCCCTCATCTACCTCCTTAGTCACCTTCTCAAAGAATTCAATAAGGTTTGTGAGGCACGACCTGCCCTTCACAAAACCATGCTGACTATGCTTGATCACATCATTCTTATCCAGATGTGCATAAATCCTATCCCTTACAATTCTCTCTAAGACTTTGCCCACAACAGAAGTGAGACTCACTGGCCTATAGTTACTAGGATTATCCCTACTCTCCTTCTTGAACAAGGGAACCACGTTTGCTAGCCTCCAGTCCTCTGGCACTACTCCTGTAGACAAAGCGGACACAAAAATCAAGGCCAATGGCTCTGCAACTCCTCCCTTGCTTCCCAGAGAATCCTAGGATAAATGCCATCAGGCCCAGGGGACTTATCTATTTTCACCCTTGCCAGAATTTCCAACACAACTTCTCTACATATCTCAAAGCCATCCATTCTACTTATTCGTGCCTCAGTATTCATATCGACAACAATGTCCTGTTCCTGAGTGAATACTGACGAAAAGTATTCATTCAGTGCCTCCCCAATCTCTTCAGCCTCCACACGCAACTTCCCATTACTATCCTTGATTGGACCTATTCCTTCCCTAGTCATTCTTTTATTCCTAACAAACCTATAGAAAGCCTTAGGGTTTTCCCTAATCCTACCAACTAAGGACCTTTCATGTCCCCTCCTTGCTGCTCTTAGCTCTCTCTTCAGGTCTTTCCGGGCTACCTTATAACTCTCAATCGCCCCTATTGAACCTTCACGCCTCATCTTTACAAAGGCCGCCCTCTTCCATTTAACAAGGGATTCCAATTCCTTATTAAACCACGGCTCCCTCACACGACCCTTTCCTCCCTGCCTGATAGGTACGTACTTATCAAGGACACTCAATAGTTGCTCCTTGAACAAGTTCCACATATCAATTACGCTCTTGCCTTGGAATCTCCTTTTCCAATCCACACATCCTAAGCCATGCCTCAACGCATCATAATTTCCCTGCCCCCAGCTATAACTCTTGCCCTGTAGTACACACTTATCCCTCTCCATCACTAGAGTAAAAATCACCGAATTGTGGTCACTGTCCCCAAAGTGCTCACCTACCTCTATTTCTAATACCTGGCCTGGTTCGTTACCCAGAACCAAATCCAGTATGGCCTCACCTCTTGTTGGCTTATCTACATATTGTGTCAGGAAACTCTCCTGCACACATTGCACAAACACTGACCCATCTAACGAACTTGAGCTATAGCTTTCCCAATCAATATCAGGAAAGTTAAAGTCTCCCATAACAATCACCCTATTACTGTCACTCTTCTCCTGAATCATCTTCGCAATCCTTTCTTCAACGATTCGAGGACTATTAGGAGGCCTGTAAAAGACTCCTAACAGGGTGACCTCACCTCTCCTAATCCTAACCTCAACCCAAACTACCTCAGATGGCAAATCTTCGTCCATCTTCCTTTCCACCGCTGTAATACTATCTTTGACAAGCAAAGCCACACCCCCCCCCCTTTTACCCCCACCTCTGACCCTACTAAAACACTAAAACATTTAAACCCTGGAACCTGCAACAGCCAATCCTGTCCCTGATCTAGCCATGTCTCCGTAATAGCCACAACATCGAAGTCCCAGGTACCAACCCACGCTGAGAGTTCACCTACCTTATTTCGTATACTTCTGGCATTAATGTATACACACTTCAAGCCACTCTTCTGTTTACAGGCACCCTTCTTTAAGATTGATGCCATATTCCTAACCTCCCTACACTCCAGGTCCTGCACCCTAAAGCTACGTCTTGGTATTGTCAACACTTTTTTTTTCTTAACAAAAATGATCCTTACTTTATAATTTGAAAATATATTATATTTTTCCGTGCATTTCGAAAAGCATGCATTTTAAAATTTGATTTGCTAATTTTAATCTCCAGTGCAAGAGGAAATATCCATCAGGTATACTCCTAATACACTTTCTCACGACTTTATTTGGGTCCATACGAACATATCTCATTCTCACCGAAAAACTGTTATTACTTCATAGAATAAAGTCTTCCTGATCGAATCAAATGAAATGAAACCTTTTGGAAAATCATTAAAAGCATTCTTTCAATTAGATGCCAAAAGCTGCTCACAATGCATCAGGCCTCGTCTCAGAAATACCCTACACAGATGCAGTAAAGTATTCCTACGGTAATCCTGCAAACAACATGACATTCTATAGACGTTCCCAATCAGTTGCTGCAATTGCAGACTAACTTAATTTATCTGGATACTCAAATCCCGTCTGTCAACGAATTCTGCTAACTGTTTAAGTGCTGTCATTTTTTCATTCATTTTAAGCACGAAATTCCTACAGCACACATTATTTTGTTTCTGATTAAAGTTTGCTCAGCAGCCTCCCCTCTTGAGGTCATATTCCTAACGCTCTGCCTCCGCTTAATGACTTATTGAATCACTACTTTGCTGTATGAGCGAACCGAGCTCTAATACATTGTGTCCAAACTTCCAAATCATTAACAAACATTGTCAATTACTCATTCCCTCCAACTGATAGCTGAGTCACTCCACTAGTTACTGCATTTCAACGTAAAGATAAATATTTATCTTCACTCTCTATTTCCTGTTTACTGGCCAGGGCGCCCCATTCCCGTTAGCAGCTTAGAAACGTCTGTGCTTTGAAATGTATGCAAAGAACTGAATTGCTTAAATCTATCCCTATGCAACTCCTTAACGGAGCGGAATGGCCTCCTGCTGTCACATCCTCACTGTCCACATGTGGTATTTATATGTATCACAAACAGCAGAGACACAAGTATAGATCCCTGTGGAGAACTGCAAGCCACGCACACCCAGCCAGAAAACAATCCTTGCAACATTAGTTCATGCCTTCTGTGGACAATCTAATTTTGCATCTACACAGGCAAGTAACCGTGTATCACATGTATCCGAATTTTCTGGATGAGCCTACCTTGAGGAATTTTTTTGAAAGCATTACTGAACTCCAAGAACATAACGTCCACTGGTCTACCCTTATTGGTCACATTTACCACCTCTTTGAAATGTAATAAATTTAGCAAGACATAACCTGCGCTCTACGAAGCCATGCTTAGTTGTCCTTAAATAGATAACGCTTTTGCAATTACATGCAACCTTTACCCCAAAGAATTGTATCAAATAATTCGCAAATATCATTGTGTGACACCGCATGCAATAATTTGTGGGATTATGTCTATGCTTCTTGAACAAAGGAGCAGCATTACTGCATGCCAGTTCTCCGGGAAGTCTTCTGTGGCCAGTGAACTTTGACAGACCGATAGAAGTCTCCTTTCATGCCTCACTCAACACCGAGGACAGAATCAGTCTCTGATGACTTATCCAACTTAATGTGTTTTCAAGAGACCCAACAACATTTCTTACTTGATCTAAAAATACTGCTACATATTGTCATGTTTTATAACAATCTCAATATCATCCATACATTTGTCCTGGGTGAATAGTGTTGCAAAGTACTGGTTTCACGTCTCATCCACATATTGTGCCAATAAGCAAAAATTTCACTCCTTTATTCTTGAATACTTTTACATTCTCATCGGTTATTTTCTTGCATTTAATATACGTTGGGACGGCATGGTGGCTCCATGGAGAGCATTGTTGCTTCACAGCCAAGGACTTGGTTTTGATTCCAGCCTCGGGCGAATGTCTGTGTGGAATTTGCACATTCTTCCCCTTGTCAGTGCGTGGGATTACTCCCGGTGCTTCGGTATCCTACCACATCCAAAAATGTGTCGGCCAGGTTAGTTGGTCATGCTAAATTGCCCATAGTGTAAGGTGCATTAGTCCGGTGGAAATGGGTCCAGATTGGTTCCTCTTCGGCGGGTGCGTGTGGGTGTGTTGGGTCAAATGGAGTGTTTTCACATTGTAGGGAATCTAATCTAAACATGTAGAATGTCTTGGAATTCAAATTTCAGATTAATGGGATTTCATTACCCTTTCCTACTTTCCGAATTCCCTGTTTGATTTCTTTCATGCTTTCCTCAAGTCCTTCATGGACCCTGTCTGATTTTACCTCGTTATCCAACAATCCATTCTTTTGACATCCTTATTTTTCCCGATTAATGGAATATGGCAGTTCCAAACCCTCATCAGCAGGCCTTTAAACCATTCCCAAATATAAATTGTCAACTTGCCTTGTTGCAGGTCCTCGCTAAAACTCCAGAACATCTTCCTGCTGCTGACGTAATTTGCTTGACCCTAGTTGATTGCCTTGCCACAATTCCTAACTTATCCTTATTCATTGGAATGTTTAAAATGAATGGGTTGCAATAAATGGTTGAAAAAATCGCTCACTGAAAGGTCAATCACCCGGTCAGATTAAGTAGCCAATACAAGGTCCAGTATGACCCTTCCTGGAGTTGGACGATGCACATACTGTTTCAAGAAACCCCATTGAATACACTACACAGATTCTGCCCAAGCTACGTCATGCTGTTTCGCATTAGTTTTGAATGATCAGAAGAGCTAATTGAACATCTCACTGAAAAGATGCTATTGAGAATGATGATATTAATATATTTAATTTAAAGAAGTTAAGAATAACATTACATTAGTGTTTAAAAAAATGAAAAAAATACACAAGGAAAAATCTGATCCCCGTTTAGAGAGGCAAAGTTTGATCTGGATTAGTCATCTTAAGTTAAGCAGAAAAAAATCATCCCAGGCAAGAATGAGTCTTTTTTTTCCAAGGAGGTAATCTGCACGTATTGTTTTACTTCAGCAAAGCCTTTGACAATGTCCCGTACGGAAAACTAATTAAATAAAAAATACAATCAAGAGTGACTGGCCAAGATTCGTTCAAAATGGTGTTTGTGGAAGGAAACAGAGGAAAATGTTAGAAGGCTGATGCAATCCCTGACGACCAGTGTTCGCTGGACGAGCAAAGGGATTAGTGTTGTTTCTCTAACTACTTGTGCATTCTTAAATAATGTAGCTGCACATGAGCAGCATGATTTGGACTGTGATAAGTAAGTTTGTGTTTGACAGAATGATTATCCGAATGGCCCTCGGTGAGGAGGAAGGTCTAATGTTTCAGGAAGATACAGACTAAATGGTCAGGTGGGCAGGCTAAAGTCAGATATATTTTAAACCTTAGAAACATGAAATAATCTACTTAGAGGATGGCATCAGACAGGATATACTCACTAAATGGTAGCTGCAATAACAGCGCAGAGCCCGAAGTCCCGACAGCAAGTCAACCTTTATTCTCATCTACACAGCACATGTATACTGACAAGTTAGCACAAATCCAGTCTCTTGTCCAAGTAGACGTCTGAAGCGCCTGTTTACATCTGTCAGCCAATGTTCCTTAATTACATATCAGTCTAATTGTCAATGAGGTCCCACCAGCCCTCCTTCGAAGCAGTATATATCCGTCTGATCTCCCTCCGGGAATGTAGGCCTGTTCTTCCTCTGATATTTTCTCCTGGGACTGTTTAGCCCAGGTCCTGTCCTACTGACTCAGACTCGGACACGTTCGGAGGTGTAACGGATCACAGCCCGTCTTTTGCATCCAGAGCACGTTGGGAGAGTTCCTCATCTTCTTTCGGCGTTATTGGTGTCGAATATGCGCCCTTCTTGGTCTCTGAGGTATAGACAGATGGGCAGAACACATGGCTTATGATAGCCTTTCTGTCTACTCAAAGGCCAGATGTGTTTTTCTCCTGCCCGTTTGTGTGGGGACAGCTTTCAGTTAATGTCTTTTTTAGCACTGCATCGCCTTATCCAATCTGTAAATGTTATGAGACCTGAATTTGTGCCGATCTCTCCTCCTCATAATGACGAGGCATCTCCGTGATTCCAGAACCAAACTTCATTGCCTGTTCTAAAATGTATCTTTCGCTTAGAGGCGGTGTAAGTTTGGCACTGGTGTTCCTATCGCCGAATTACCTACCCCTCCCCATCAAGACCGGGAATATCCGTTTCAACTTGGTGCAGAGTCGTCTCCCCAATGGCAGCTCCCTGTATTTGCGTTCGGGGTAGTCCTACAATCACATGTTCACTAGTAGTGTTTGTAATGAAGAGGGAAGCCAATTCTTTAAGCTTGGTGTCAACCTTTATGCCTCTCATTCTGGCAGACGATTGGATGATGGAGTTGTCTGAACATGTCGATTGTTATTCAACTTTTGGAAATACTCGAACTCACTGTTGATAATTGACGTTTGTCACAATAATAGATGTTTTTACAGAATTACTTTGCTCTTGAGTTTTCTTCCAGAGAGGAAGTAATTGTCCACGCTCCAACCAGACTTAGTTTAAAAGTTTTATTGGGCCGTTTTGTTTAACCTAATAGATAATACCTCCAACCCAAGACCTTCGTTTCTTAACGAAAACCGGTATAATCAAAGGGGTGTGGCCAGGTAGCTGTGCAGCTCGCCTTCGTTAAGTAAAGAATTCGTTTTTCGATTCATTTCAGAACTTTAGTGAGTTCAGGTGCAGCAGCGGATGACCCCACTCTCTCTCTCTCTGTCTCTCTCTGACTTAGCAAATGATAAGCTGTCCGTATCACTTTTACTGTTTGTGCTCAGGGATACGTGTATTGGTACTGTTGCATTATTTTCGGAAAAGAATCATTAAGTAGGTTTAGGATAGGAAATGTGATCCAGTATTCAGTTACCTGTTCTTTGTGCTTCATCCCATTACTTTGTAAATAAATTTAGTTTGTTTAAAACTTGGCATTTGAACCATTTACCTCTCTCCGCAAAAATCCACTATACGTTTCATGAAAACAAATCGCAAAGTTATGGTTTAGGCTACCAGCTTAAACATGTTTTGATAGGTAAGGCCTAGTTAGGAACATGTTCCATTGCTCATGATCAATACTTCCGTGAATCTGAGTGCACCAAATCACACTCACAGCTTTTCAATCATCATCTCTTAGTTTACCAAATGAGTCCATGCACATCCGTTTTCTTTGAATGAACAACCACAATAACCAGGAACACTGTGCCCATAACAGCAGCGGCTTCATTGATTTAAATCCACGTCCAGGGATTAAGCAACTATTCCCACTTATGTGGGGGACGACCGTCGGTAATTTATGTCCTTGACGACACTGCAGACACTGATCTACCTACGTAGTATCCAATCCTCGTCACCCATCATAACTTCCTTCCAAAACTGTCCATTATGGATACACTTGGGTGACTCTGCTGGAGTTCAGCCAATATCGGGCGGCCAGCTTTATTCGGGACAATCATTCTTACTCACTTTAAGGCTACTCTGTGCTCGGCGGCTATCTGTTCATGAAAGGTTTCAGTCCTGTGTCTGATGGCCCTTCTGTTCTGCCATTGACGCCAGCTGTTTTAGTTTTGCCAGGTCATATTATTTTTGTGTCCAGAGTCGAATATTGTCAGTAGTGACTGGAAAGGTGTCCAGAAGATGTAAAAATAGAACGGAATCTCCAAGGGGCGGCACTACCAGTGGCGTATCTACAGTGGGAGGAGGCTCAGGGCCTCAGCATTAGCCACTTAGCTTCCTGATCAGCATTCTAACTTCTTGGTGTGCGAAATGAGAATAAGGGTTCACTGCTGAATTCGACGAGAAGCAATGAATAGCATATTCCTGCCTTCCTTCGTAGCACTAGCATGGGAATGTGGTCCATTACTATGACAAATTCACATTCGTAGAAATTCTCATAGAATTTTTTTCACATCAAAGATGATCGTCAATACTTTGCTTTCTGTCTGTGCAGACTTTAGTGTGGCATCTGCCAAAGTCTGGAAAGCGTAAATTATTGTGTGTTCCTCAATTGTAAGCAAGCGGTGAGCCAACACTTCAGGGTAGCTTCACATGTCCATGTCTGCACCAACTCTAGTTTCCAAATATAGGGCACCAACAACTGCAATGATGATAGCTGTTATTTCATTTCACTAAAGGGTATTTCCTGGCTACAGGAACGTTTAAAAGGCTGATCCTATTTTAAATGTAAGTATAAGGGTGGCACGACGGATGTTAGGAAACGTATGAAAATCTGGTAGCAATTTATCAAACAAAGGACTGATCGAAGCTTCGGTGCAGATGTGAAACTGGAGCACATTAATTGCTTTACTATTCAACGGATGCAGTTTGTTTCAGATAACATTTAAACCAAAGTAGTTCACGTGGGGGGCTTGAAAATCACAGTTGTTTTCCATTGTAAAGCATGTGTCCGAATAGGAGAACTTTGAAAAACTATGCCCAAGTTCACCAAGTGCTCTTCTTTGGTTTTCCCAGTTATTAATATGTCTTACAGACAAATGGCAACATTAGGTTAGTTCGGTAATAATGTTCCCCATCATTATTAAAAATCTAACGATGACCATGAATCCATTGTCGGGAAAACCACCCTGCTTCACTCTTAACTACTGTTTGGGGAAATAGTGGTGGCGAATAAAATCCCGCTTTGCAAGCAACACTATCATCCCATGAGTTAACGAAGAAAAGCATGGGCTGGAAAAGGCGTACTTTAATGATTCGCCAAATGGTACTCTTGCATATTTGAACAATCTCTGACGGGTATTAATTGTATCGCACGTTTGGGGCATCTCTTTTTAAGGTTGCAGTTAGGTGTGATTCATTCCCAGGTTCGTGATGAAAAAAAGACCCACCCTTCTGCTCATCGTCATATGTGCAGCAAAGTCCTCCACGATAGGGATGGGTATTTAGCCAGCTGCGAGAAACGATTTACCATTTGCTAGATGTCTCCACAAATGTGATCTGAGATGTGAGGCTTCACAATTGGTAAACCTGGTGCTGGCAATTCCACAAAATGTTCTGTTTCATTCATTCCTTCGCTTTCTATCCTCCTGGCATGCAACCCTATGTTTGCATGTTAGGCAAGTAATAGTGGGTTAGCTTCTAAAAAAGACCAAAATTGCTTCCTGTCAACACTTAACGAGATGCAGAATTTTTGAAAGGCCATTGCCATTCCTAAAAACCTTTTGGTTATGTAGTTGCAACTTCACCCAGGCAGTCATTTTCTATTCGAGAAAATGCTGAGGCAACCAAAGCGAATCTTTCTGAAGCAATTCAACTCCAGTAAACTTGGACCCGAGCCTCTAACGATTAAAAACCACTTTTTACAGCAGAGCGGAACCGGATTCGTGCCCTTTATTTGTAACTGTCCCCTGGTTTACGCTGTTAGTTTACCCAACCTGAAGCGTTGAACTCGAGAACAAATCTTGTTTGCGATTCGTTCTGCAAACACTTATATAACTTCACCCGTATCGACCTCCATGTGAACCGGGAAAAAAAAGCTTTAAAAATGCATTGATTTTAATGGTTTCTGATCTGGACGTAGCTCAGTAATTATCTGTTACTACCGACATAAAGGATGATTTTTCTGGATGTGCAATCTTCTAAATACTGGCCTCGGGGTTCATTTACGCAAAATGCGCCTCCGAACTGCTTTATTGTCTCGAGTCCGAATACGGACAGGAAATACACTGGTTGTTGTCTCGAATGGTGAAGAACACTTTAGTCATTTGGTGAAGCCTTGATTTTGTTGTGAGGTTCTGGTATAGGCTGATCAAGGGTGCCTCGACTCAAAATATGCCCTGCATGTTGCCTGCGATTGCCTGCACTCACGTGGTGTTTCCCACTTCAGTCAGTGCCCACTTCCATTGAGATCTAGCTCCCAAGCTCCACTTGCTGTGTTTATAAAGATGAAGTCAGTTGTACTACCTGTACGAAGTACAGTTGGTCTTCAGCAAGTGGCCTCTCTTACATGGTTACATCATTAATCCCACACACCAAATGTTCTCTCAGCGTTTCACTCAGGAGTAAACCAAAATCAAATGCCTCCTCCAGCCGTCTCAAACTTGTCAAAAATCCCGATACGGATTCTGCTAGTCCTCAACCAGTCGAAATAAATCAATAATGGCTTACAACTAGAGTGAGTCTGAGGCCGAATGCGGGTACGGGTGGAGAGGAGTCTCATTGTTGGTGGCGGTAATGGCGGAGGCTTATGAGCTATATCTGGCGATTTTTGAGTTGGAAGATGAGGTCCAGGGGGTTCTACCAATGTTGCGGTTGGAGGTACGCGATTCAAGGGCAGAGGAGCAGTTGGAGGAGATGCACTGGAGGGCATTATCGTTTAGATTAGATTACTTACATTGTGGAAACAGGCCCTTCGGCCCAACAAGTCCACACCGCCCCGCCGAAGCGCAACCCACCCATACATTTACCCTTAACCTAACACTACGGGCAATTTAGCATGGCCAATTCACCTGACCTGCACATCTTTGGACTGTGGGAGGAAACCGGAGCACCCGGAGGGAACCCACGCAGACACGGGGAGAACGTGCAAACTCCACACAGTTAGTCGCCTGAGGCGGGAATTGAAATCGGATCTCTGGCGCTGTGAGGCAGCAGTGCTAACCACTGTGACACCATGCCACCCTCAGCGTCTGCCATTTCCGCCATGTACAATCATACCCCAACACGAGAGATGTGTTTCACTTAGATGTAGGCTTGTTTGCTGAGCTGGCAGGTTCACTTTCGGACGTTTTCTCACCATAAGAAGTAAAATCTCCAGAGAGCGTCTGGATGAAGACTTCGTTCGGAGGCTCGGTGAAGATGTTATCTAGTATGGTGATAAAACGTCTGAAAATGTACTTTCCAGTTTAGTGAGGAAACTTACATCCAGAAACTCATCCTCAGCTACAAATCTTCACAATACTCGCTACTAATTTCCGTTCCCATCCTGTCTGCATTTTGCAGAGAGCATCCCTTTCATGACTCCTTCATTAGGTCTATGGCCCCCACTAACCATTCTTCCAATCCCGGCACCATCCCGAAAAATGTATATAACTTCAGCCCACACCTTCTCTATCACTTCCATCCGAGGCCACAAAACTTTTTTTTTCAGATCCGGCAGAATTTTGCTGCACATCCAAAGACCTCATCTTCTGTTCTGGTTGTTTCTGATGTGGTCTCCGCTGCATTGTGATAACAGGATGTCAACTCACGGAATGTTTCAGGGAACATCTCTGGAACACAAACATTAAACAACCCCAACGTCCTTTGGCCGATCACTTTAACTTCCACTCTGCCAATGACATGCAGGTCCTGGGCCTCGTCCCCCGCCAAATCCACACAACCCGCCGACTGGATGATGAACGCCTCATAAACTGCCTTGGGAACAATCAACCTCATGGCATTAACGTCGACTTCGCCAGTTTCCTAATCTCTCTTCGCCCACGTCATGCCAGATCCAACACTCATGATCATCACCAGCGTCTTGAACTGTCCTAAATGTCCCTCTTTCTTCCCACCTGTCCGCTCAATCTTACCCTCCGAAGTAACACTATCACCATCACCTGCATCCGCCTATGAACTTTCCAGGCAACTACCTACCACACCACCCCCACCCTCCAGTTTATCTCTCAGCCTTCTTATCACGCTCCACATCCCTAAGCCCTAAACTTTGAATTGCCTGTCGCTTGGATGCTACTTGACTTAATGTTGTTTTCCAGCGCCACACTGTCCAACTTTAATTTCCCGTATCTGCAGACTTCACTTTCTCCATGGGATGTCACCATCTAGCTCAAATCCAGTCTCGAGAGTGAAGGGACTTTATGACACTCACGTTTATTTCTGTCAGCCAGGGCTCATTGATTGGCCTAGCTTAACTTCCCGAATCGACTATCTCAAGCCAATGGGACACACCTGGCCCTGGTTTTCATAACTGCCGCAGCATACAATGAAGCTCAAACGCCAGTACTCCATAGATCGCTGAATGTGATTGGACAGGCCAATGTGGAACTTAAAAAGGAATCCTGAAACGTATGCATAGGCAGAACATTTATCAATTGAAATACAGTTTATGATAGCTATACAGGACATTGCTTAAGCCAAGATGGAACACTGCGTGTAATTCTGGGAGCCACAGTACATAAGAGGTGGAATTTGATTGAAGTGGGTGCAATGGAGATTCGGCAGGGTGTTTGCTGTGTCGAGCAAAACGACTCTGATGAGAGGCTTCATAATTAACGGCCGCTAGCTTTGGAGCAAAAAACATTTGAGAGATAAACATAAGTCAAATGTGTACAATTACGCGGGAGTTTACAGGGTATAGAGAAAGCAACTCTTCTTTTTAGCTGGAGTGCGAAAAACAACGGATGACATCTTTAAACTGAAATGTTTAAGGTTTAGAGAAGACTTAAGGATTGGTTTCTACCCGGAATAAGTTGAGGTGCTGGATTCCACTCCTTAAGATTTGTGGCAGGTAATCTCATAAGATTTAAGAAGTAGTTCAACGGATAGTTGAAGTGTCATAACATTCAAGGCAACAGGCCTACAATGGGGTCGTGGGACTAATGTAAATCATGCTGTTTACAGTACAGAATCTATTCTTCCATGATTGTATGGCTGTGAAATTTCAATCATTTAACAACTTCAAACAGCAGTTGTTGAGTCTCACAGAGAAAATTTAAAAGGTTGATTTGTAAAACCTTTTCAAAATATCAAAGGTGAAAGGTGAGGGAAGACAATTGCAGCTTCGGGACAATCTCAAATCAGATAATGTACTGCAGGAAAATGGCAGAAATATTAAACAACTACTTAACTTCCATCTTCAGAGAAGGAAACATGAAATCAAATCTTACCAAGACACTGGGAAATCAATGTCCAGTTAGAAAAGAGAAGCAGAATGAAACGAATATTTGAACGGTTTTAGAGTAATTATTTTGACTGAAATCTTATAAATCTCCACCTTCTGATAATCAACATCTTTGGTTTGTATAGGAGACAGCCATGTTTATAATGAATGTTTTGTTTGTCATGATCAAATTCCGAATGAGCTATAATGGAGATGGCAGATTTGAGACCAGCAAATGCAAACACACTATTTCTATTGATGGCAGAGAGAAAATGGGGAATAAAAGTCAGAGAGCCTGAAGCGTGGAGAGATAAGTGAGAGGAGATTGGGGGAGGGGAGAATGTAGCATTGAGTACAATAGGTGAGTGGGGGAGGTGATGAAGGTGATAAATTGGGTAGGAGGGTGGAGTGCATAGGTGGAAATGAAGATAGGTAGGTAGGACAAGTAATGGGGACAGTGCTGAGCTGGAAGTTAGGAACTGGGGTGAGGTGGGGGGAAGGGGAAATGAGGAAGCTGTTGAAGTCCACATTGATGCACTGGGGTTGAAGTGTTCCGAGGCGGAAGATGAGGCGTTCTTCCTCCAGGCGTCTGGTGGTGAGGGAGCGGCTGTGAAGGAGGCCCAGGACCTCCATGTCCTCGGCAGAGTGGGAGGGAAAGTTGAAATGTTGGGCCACAGGGCGGTGTGGTTGATTGGTCCGGGTGTCCCGGATGTTTTTCCTAAAGCACTCTGGTAGGAGGCGTCCTGTCTCCCCAATGTAGAGGAGACTGCATCGGGAGCAACGGATACAATAAATGATATTAGTGGATGTGCAGGTAAAACTTTGATGGATGTGGAAGGTTCCTTTAGGGCATTGGGTGGAGGTGATGGAGGATCTGTGGGCGTTGGTTTTGCAATTCCTGCGGTGGCAGGGGAAAGTGCCTGGATGGGAGGGTGGGTTGAAGGTGGGGGGTCGTGGTCCTGACCAGGTAGTCACGGAGGGAACGGTCATTGTGGAAGGAGGAAAGGCGTGGGGAGGGAAATATATCCCTGGTGGTGGGGTCTGTTTGGAGGTGGCGGAAATGTTGGCGGATGATTTGGTTTATGCGAAGGTTGGTAGGGTGAAATGTGAGCACCAGGAGCGATCTGTCCTTCTTACGGTTGGAGGGGTGGAGTCTGAGCGCGGAGGTGCAGGGATTGGACGAGATGCATTGAAGGGCATCTTTAACCACGTGGGAAGGGAAATTGCGGTCTCGAAAGAAGGCGGCCATCTGGTGTGTTATGTGATGGAACTGGTCATCCTGGGAGCATATAGAACATAGAACATAGAACAATACAGCACAGAACAGGCCCTTCGGCCCACGATGTTGTGCCGAACATCTATCCTAGATTAAGCACCCATCCATGTACCTATCCAAATGCTGCTTAAAGGTCGCCAATGATTCTGACTCTACCACTCCCACGGGCAGCGCATTCCATGCCCCCACCACACTCTGGGTAAAGAACCCACCCCTGACATCTCCCCTATACCTTCCACCCTTCACCTTAAATTTATGTCCCCTTGTAACACTCTGTTGTACCCGGGGGAAAAGTTTCTGACTGTCTACTCTATCTATTCCTCTGATCATCTTATAAACCTCTATCAAGTCACCCCTCATCCTTCGCCGTTCCAACGAGTAAAGGCCGAGAACTCTCAACCTATCCTCGTATGACCTATTCTCCATTCCAGGCAACATCCTGGTAAATCTTCTCTGCACCCTCTCCAAAGCTTCCACATCTTTCCTAAAGTGAGGCGACCAGAACTGCACACAGTACTCCAAATGTGGCCAAACCAAAGTCCTGTACAGCTGCAACATCTCTTCACGACACTTGAATTCAATCCCTCTGCTAATGAACGATAATACTCCATAGACCTTCTAACAAACTCTATCCACCTGAGTGGCAACTTTCAAAGATCTATGTACATAGACCCCCAAGATCACTCTGTTCCGCCACCTGACTAAGAACCCTACCATTAACCCTGTATTCTGCATTCTTATTTGCACTTCCACAATGGACAACCTCACACTTGGCAGGGTTGAACTCCATCTGCCACTCCTCAGCCCAGCTCTGCATAATATCTAAGTCCCTTTGCAAACGACAAATGCCCTCCTTACTGTCCACAACTCCATCTATCTTCGTATCATCTGCGAATTTACTGATCCGCCCTTCGACTCCCTCATCCAAGTCATTAATAAAAATTACAAACAGCAGAGGATACAGAACTGATCCCTGCGGAACTTCACTTGTAACTGGGCTCCAGGCTGAATATTTACCATCGACCACCACTCTCTGACTTCGACCTGTTAGCCAGTTTTCTATCCAATTGGCCAAATTTCCCTTTATCCCATGCCTCCTGACTTTCCGCATATGCCTACCATGGGGAACCTTATCAAATGCCTTACTAAAATCCATGTACACTACATCCACTGCTCTACCCTCTTCCACAAGCTTCGTCACGTCCTCGAAGAATTCAATAAGACTTGTAAGGCAAGACCTACCCTTCACAAATCCGTGCTGGCTGTCCCTCATCAAGCAGTGTCTTTCCAGATAGTCATAAATCCTATCCCTCAGTACCCTTTCCATTACTTTGCCTACCACAGAAGTAAGACTAACTGGCCTGTAATTCCCGGGGTTATCCCTGTTCCCTTTTTTGAACAGGGGCACAACATTCGCTACTCTCCAGTCCCCTGGTACCACCCCCGTTGCCAGTGAAGACGAGAAGATCATTGCCAACGGTACTGCAATTTCCTCTCTTGCTTCCCACATAATCCTAGGATATATCCCGTCAGGCCGGGGGGACTTGTCTATCCTCAAGCTGTTCAAAATGTCCAACACATTTTCCTTCCTAACAAGTAACTCTTCTAGCTTAACAGTCCGTTTCACACTCTCCTCTTCAACAATACGGTCCCTCTCGTTCGTAAATACTGAAGAGAAGTAATTGTTCAAGACCTGTCCTATTTCTTCCGACTCAATATACAATCCCCCACTAATGTCCTTACTCGGACCTACCCTCGTTCTCGTCATTCTCAGGTTGCTCACATACGCATAAAATGCCTTGGGGTTATCCTTGATCCTATCCGCCAAGGATTTTTCATGCCCTCTCTTAGCTCTCCTAATCCCTTTCTTCAGGTCCCTGCTGGCTATCCTGTATCCCTCCACTGCTCTGTCTGAACCCTGTTTCCTCAACCTTATGTAAGTCTCCTTCTTCCTCTTTACTAGACATTCAACCTCCCTCGTCAACCAAGGCTCCCTCACACGACCATTTCTTTTATGCCCGATAGGTACATACATATCAAGGACGCGTCGTATCTGCTCCTTGAAAAAGTTCCACATTTCCACCACATCCTTCCCTGACAGCCTATGCTCCCAACTTTTGCTCCTCAAATCCTGTCTTACAGCATCGTAATTTCCTTTCCCCCAATTGTAAAATCTAACTTGTTGTGCGCACCTATCTCTCTCCATAACCAAGGTGAAAGTAACAGAATTGTGGTCACCATTACCAAAATGTTCACCCACTAACAAGCCCATCACTTGTCCCGGTTCATTACCGAGTACCAAATCCAATATTGCCTCCCCTCTGGTTGGAAAATCTACATACTGAGTTAGAAAAGCTTCCTGGACACACTGCACAAACACCGCCTCATCCAATCTACTTGATCTAAAGAGCTTCCAATCAATATTTGGGAAGTTGAAGTCGCCCATGACTACGACCCTGTGGCTTCTGCACCTTTCCAAAATCTGTTTCCCAATCTGTTTCTCCACATCTCTGCTGCTATTGGGGGCGTATATTGAACACCCAACAAGGTGACTGCTCCTTTCCTATTTCTGACTTCAGCCCATACTACCTCCAAAGGCAGATCCCCCTCAAACTTCCTTTCTGCAGCCATTATACCATTTCTAATTAGCAATGCCACCCCCCCTCCTTTTTTACCACCCTCCCTAATCTTACTGAAACATCTGTAACCAGGAACCTCCAACAGCCATTCCTGTCCCTCATCTATCCACGTTTCCGTGATGGCCACAACATCGTAGTCCCAGGTACCGATCCACGCCTTAAGTTCACCCACCTTATTTCTGATACTCCTTGCGTTGAAGTATACGCACTTGAGCCCATCTCTGTGTCCGCAAGTATTCCCTGTCAGTGCTACCTTCTCCACAGCCTCCCTACAGTCTTGGACATCCTGACACACAGCCAGCTTACTTGTTGGACTACAAGTCCGGATCCCATCCCCCTGCCAAATTAGTTTAAACCCCCCAGAAGAGTGCTAGCAAACCTACCCCCCAGGATATTGGTGCCCTTCTGGTTCAGGTGCAACCGGTCCTGTTTGTACAGGTCCCACCTTCCCCAGAATGCAGTCCAATTGTCCAAATACCTGAAGCCCTCCCTCCTATACCATCCTTGCAGCCACGTGTTCAAATGCACTCTCTCCCTATTCCTTGCCTCACTGTCACGTGGCACCGGCAACAACTCAGAGATGCCGACTCTGTCCGTCCTAGCTTTTAGCTTCCAGCCGAACTCCCTGAGCTCTTGAATGACCTCCCCACCCTTCTTCCTACCTATATCGTTGGTGCCAATGTGTACCACGACTTCTGGCTGCACACCCTCCTCCTTAAGGATTCTGAAGACACGGTCCAAGACGTCTCGGACCCTAGCACCCGGGAGGCAACAAACCATCCGAGAGTCTCGCCCATGTCCACTGAACCGCCCGTCCGTCCCTCTAACTTGAGAGTCTCCTATAACTAGCGCTCTCCTCTTCTCCCCCTTTCCCTTCTGTGTCTCAGAGCCAGAACTCACGCCACAGACCCCTTCACTGCAGCTTACACCTGCAAGGCTGTCCCCTCCAACAGTTTCCAAAGCTGTATACTTATTATTTAGGGGAACGACCACAGGGGAACCCTGCACTGCCTGCTTCTTCCCCTTCCCACCTCTAACTGTTACCCAGCTACCTCTGTTCTCCGGCGTTACTTTGTCCCTGTAGTTTAGATTAGATTAGATTACTTACAGTGTGGAAACAGGCCCTTCGGCCCAACAAGTCCACACCGCCCCGCCGAAGCGTAACCCACCCATACCCCTACATCTACATCTACCCCTTACCTAACACTAGGGACAATTTAGCATGGTCAATTCACCTGACCTGCACATCTTTGGACTGTGGGAGGAAACCGGAGCACCCGGAGGAAACCCACGCAGACACGGGGAGAACGTGCAAACTCCACACAGTCAGTCGCCTGAGGCGGGAAATGAACCCGGGTCTCCGGCTTCTAGCAATCCCCCTCTCAGCCTCTCAAATAATCCCCAGTTCATCCAACTCCAGTTCCAGTTCGCTCACTCGTTCGGTGAGGAGCAGGATCTGATTGCATATTCGGCGGAGGCGGAGGAAATGGGAATACGGGATGGCATTTTTGCAGGGGTGGGGTGGGAAGAGGTTAAATCCAGTTAGCTGTGGGAGTTGGTGAGTTTGTAAAAAATGCTGGTATCAAGTCAGTCGCCATTAATGGAGATGGAGATGTCTCGGAAGGGGAGGGAGATGTAAGAGATGGTCCAGTTAAATTTAAGGTCAGGGTGGAATGTGTTCGTGAAGTTGATGAATTGCTCAACCGCCTCGTGAGAGCACGAGGTGGCGCCAATGCAGTCATGAATGTAGCTGAGGAAGAGGTGGGGAGTGGTGCCGGTGTATAATACAGAAGATCAAATGTTCAAAGTAGCCAACAAACAGACAGGCACAGCTGGGGCCCATACGGGAGCCCATGGCTACCCCTTTTGTCGGGAGGAAATGGGAGTATTCTCCCACTTCCTCCAGACCAACGGGGTTGCCATTGGCGCCCGTTTGGGCCCCCGCTATGCCTGAATCGTTTTTGGCAACGTAGAACAGTCGATCATCCGTAATTACACCGGCATTACTCCCCACCTCTTCCTCCGCTTCATTCATGACTGCATTGGCGCCACCTCGTGCTCTCAAGAAGAGGTTGAGCAATTCATCAACTTCACCAACACATTCCACCCTGACCTTAAGTTTACCTGGACCATCTCTGACTCCTCCCTCCCCTTCCTCGACCTCTCCATTTCCATTAATGATGACTGACTTGACACTGACTTTTTAACAAACCCACCGACTCCCACAGCTACCTGGCTTACACCTCTTCCCACAACATCTCCTGCAAAAATGCCATCCAGCATTCCCAATTACTCTGGCTCCGCCGTATATGCTCCCAGGAGGACCAGTTCCACCACAGAACACACCAGATTGCCGCCTTCTTTAGAGACCGCAATTTCCCTTCCCACGTGGTTAAAGATGCCCTCCAACGCACCTCGTCCACATCCTGCACCTCCGCCCTCAGACCCCACCCCACCAACCGTAACAAGGACAGAACGCCCCTGGTGGTCACCTTCCACCCTACCAACCTTCGCATAAACCAAATCATCCGCCATCGTTTCCACCACCTCCAAACAGACCCACCACCAGGGATATATTTCCCTCCGCATGCCTTTCCACCTTCCGCAAAGACCGTTTCCTCCGTAACTACCTGGTCAGGTCCACGCCCCCCTTCAACTCACCCTCCCATACTGACACCTTCCCCTGCCACCGAACGAATTGCAAAACCTGGGCCCACAACTTCTTCCTCGCCTCATCCAATGCCCTAAAGGAACCTTCCACATCCATCAAACTTTTACGTGCATATCCACCAAAAGTATTTATTGTGTTCGTTGCTCCCGATGTGGTCTCCTCCACATTGGGAAGTTTGCACGCCTCGTAGCAGAGTGTTTTAGGGAACATCTCTGCGATACCTGGACCAAACAACCACACTGCCCTGTGGCCCAACATTTCAACTTTCCCTCCCACTCTGCCGAGGACATGGAGGTCCTGGGCCTCCTTTACAGCCGCTCCCTCACCATCAGACGCCTGGAGGAAGAACGCCTCATTTTCTGCCTTGGAACTCTTCAACCTCAGAGCATGAATGTGGACTTCAACAGTTTCCTCATTTCCCCTTCCCCCACCTCACCGCAGTTCCCAACTTCCAGCTCAGCACTGTCCCCATTATTTGTCCTACCTACCAATCTTCTTTTCCACCTATCCACTCTACATTGACACCCGACATATCACCTTTATCCTCTCACCCATTCACCTTTTGTACTCTATGCAACATTCTCCCCACCCCCACCCTCCTATCACTTACCTCTCCACGCTTCAGGCTCTCTGCCTTTATTCCTGATGAAGGGCTTTGCCCAAACCGTCGATTTTTCTGCTCCTCGAATACTGTGTTAACTGCTGTGCTCTTCCAATACCACTAATCCAGAATCTGGTTTCCAGCAGCTGCAGTCATTGTTTTAATCTAATGGGGTTTTGCTAAATATAAGCAGTGGGAACAAATCGACAGTATATTATAACGTACGTCATTCCAGGAACCATAGAAATTTAATTCGTTTAAAACCAATGAACTTGGAGAAAAACATCAATCTGTTTATGAAATGGGAATTGTATTTGTGACTGGTAGATAAGTGAAAGAGAAGTGGTTGATATAGTATATTTGGATATTCAGAAAGGTTTATAATGAAGTCCGAAGACTCGTGTGCAAAATCAAAGCATATGAGATTCGGCAAAATATTCCTGCAAGAGTCGAGAATGGGCGAACTGGCAGAAAACAGCGAGTCGGAGTTGACAATAGATTTTCTTGGAGTTGGAGGCAGTTATGAGTGAAATGTTGGGATTAGGGATCCGTCCCGAGAAATTCATGAAGCATGTCAAAAATGTTGCTGCGGGAATAAACAGAATTTTCGAAATCTGCTGATGGTAGACAACTATGTGGCATTTTGAGTGGTGGGAAGGAGGTAAACTATCTCCAAATTGATTGGGTCAAGAAGAGTGAATGGTCAAATACATGGCAGATGAAAATTAATATGGATAAACTTGTGAGCATTTTCCGATATTAAATATAACGGCAGCATATGATTTAAAAATGGTTTGTTGGAAAATTTTCGACGATTTGTGTTCTTTTATTTACATCTTTACAGACCTCTGAGGACCATGCACAGCATTGAATTTAGAAGACAGAATTCAAATTGGAAATGGGTTTGTCAGACTGATCTGTATCCATAGAGTTCTTCGATTTTGAGAATTAATGTTAAAAATGATCGGCGTTTCCATATAGACTAGTCATAGAAAGTATTATAGCACAAGCAGATCTCAATTAGGAAATATACAGGGTATCTTCACATGTATTTCAAAAGGATTTGCATGCAATGTAAGGTTGTCTCACTGAGGCGGGACAGGTAGTATTAACATTTTATAACTTATATCCGGGAGTTTTGTGTTGTTTTTATCTACTTACCTATTAAAGTACATATTTGCTCTGAAGGGCTGCAGCGAAGTTGACCAGACTGAACTGGTTTGACGGGCTTGTCGTTGGATTCATTGAGCCTGTATTCCATAATGTTTAGGAAGGTAAGTAGCGATCTCAGTGAAACATGTAAAATCGTGAAAACACCAGACAGATTGGACGCTGGGATGATGTTTACTCTGGCTAGGACGCCTAAAAGCAACTCTGCATTCGTTACAAGTCGGCCTCTCGGCATTGAGAGGAGTATAAATGTCTTCAATCCGCTACTAGTTAACCAGTGGAATTTTCGAACATGAAAGTCTATAAATGCTCAAGGTGCTGAATGTAAACATGAATCAAGTACGGTGGCAGCACGGTGGCACAGTGGTTAGCACTGCTGCCTCACAGCGCCAGAGACCTAGGTTCAATTCCCGCCTTAGGCGACTGACTGTGTGGAGTTTGCACGTTATCCCCGTGTCTGGTGGGTTTCCTCCGGGTGCTCCGGTTTCCTCCCACAGTCCAAAGATGTTCAGGTCAGGTGAATTGGCCATGCTAAATTGCCCGTAGTGTTAGGTAAGGGGTAGATGTAGGGGTATGGGTGGGTTACGCTTCGGCGGGGCGGTGTGGACTTGTTGGGCCGAAGGGCCTGTTTCCACACTGTAAGTCATCTAATCTAATCTAAAGTAGCTAGCTTTATCCACAAGAAAAGCATGGGGAGAGAGCAGGAGTATGGTTTGGAGATAAAGAATTCGCCATAATGGCATTTAATCGAGGGGCAAGCTTCATTGGTTGAAGGGAGAACTTCACCTCATACTATTTTTAAGGACCATGCCAGATCCCCTTAAAATATTTCAAGAAGGTTGCCCAGACCCTACCTTTACAAGTTATTTTATGCAGGTGTGCAGTGGATATTCCAGGAGTGACTGAGTTGGTCTGGGCACTCAGTCTAAAACAAAACAGACTATTAACAAACGAACAGACGAAAATATATTTAGAATAAAATAACTATATGAAAACCCAATCAACTCTGAACAGTGTAATGATTCTATTCCAAAGACTGGCAACATACACCCAAGCACCTCCTTGGCCAAAACAAAAGAAAAAAAAATCAGACACAAGTTTCTTAAAGGAGGTGTGTATCACAGAGATGATCAGCATGAAACTGCTTCTTTGTGTCCCGAGCAGCTTTTTTGGGCTGCCAGATAAAACGTGAAGAGCAGCTGCAAACGAATCAGCTTTCTAAAACTAAAACAAACTAAAACAATCCCTGAACTGGGAGAACTGACCACTCCCCTTTCATTGCATATGTATTTTTGAAAAGAAAAAGCTTGAAAACGTTTCAAGTTGATAATTCCAGACATGTGAGAACCTTTGCTTTCAGGGCCCTGTAAAATAAAATCAAGGACAAAAAAAACCGTGTTAAAGGAGCGACCGTGTCACACATTATAGGAATTTTGTTTTCTTTAATCAATCGCGTTAAGGGATAAGCACAAAGTCTGTTGAACAGATGTCCAGCCATGAAGTAGATTTGGTGGATGCTCAATTGATGAATGGCCTACTCCTTCTCCTTTTAATATGTGGTGTGACGGAAAGCTTTTCAAATGTTGTCACATGCTGTCAGATGTTAGGAAACTGGCCGTTGCAGAGTCTGTCGAGCTCTGTTGTCTGTCTGCGTTTGTTGTTACCCCAACTATGGTTAAGCAGGTTAATACCATTGAAAATATTGCTTGGATATATCTCAGAGCATTTTAGAATTCATCACATTTCTGTGTGCCTGGAGTCAACATTAACTGAAACCAGGAAAGGTTAATAGATTTGTTTACTTAAAGTGCGTGAGTGGATAAAAAAGTGTTGGGAACCTCAATAGAGCAGTAATTATTTTTAACTTTCACCATCAGTTCAACGATTTGTCTGGTCTGGATTAGCAATACAATTTCATAGACAAGACAGTACTTGTTCACATGGGAACATGCCAGAAATCAGAATAAGCCGATTATTCCTGTGTAAACACGGTTTAACGGCTGTTTCATTTCCAACTTCTACTCTTTTTGACTCTCCAGTTGAGATTATTAGCGTGGCCATTGCTATTATCCATGATGTCGAGGTACTGGTTTCGGAATGGCGTGGACAATGTGAAATATCACACAACACCAGGTTATAGTTCCAAAGGTTTATTTGCCAGTAAAAGGTTTTGGCGCACTGCTCCTTCACCAACTAGGTCGCTGAAGGAGACATTTCATAATGCTCAGTAATGAGTGTTTCTATTCTGGAATAAAAATCATGTTACAGAATGGCTACCAAGAATAGTATTAGAGTAAAGGAGTTAGCAGCAACTGACAACCGGTTTTAATAGATCTGGTTGCAGAATGACTGGTGGCATTGTTTGAAATATTCCATAAATCTCTTGATTCCAGGAAATTCCAGCGAAACTGGAGTTCCAATGTGGCGCCTGTCTTCAAGAAGGGAGTCAGAGAGAAAGCTGGAACTAAAGGGTATTTGCCTAATAAATTTTGCTGAGAATCTGGTAAGGGAAGTTATTAAGGAAGGAATTGCCAGACCTTTCGAGAAGCTTAATGCGATCACTGTCAGGATGGCTCATTGAAAATAAAATTATGTTTTGTTCTATAAAATTATGTCAACAAGCAGATTTGATCAGTGGTAACTGGTAGATGATGCATTTGGATTTCCATCGGATTTTCATCAGGTGCAACAAAGTAAAGGTTCTTTCATAAGACAATGGCTCACGATATGATGGATAAAATATTTGTTTGGAATGAAGCTTGGTTAGCTCACAAAACAATTAGAATCGGGATTAACGGTATTTAACAGATTAAAAAGATGTTTCTACTAGAGTACTGCAAATGCCAGCCGTATGGCATCAGATATTTACAATCCATACGGAAGGTTCGAAGGCGAGGGCTGATTGCAATACATAGCTGAGCATGCAGATGATGCAAGCATACGTGCAGGGTATTTAAAAAAACGCTATCACACTAGAAAATGCCCTTCCGACCACCACACGTGTAATGACACGTTTCTCCCTCCCATGTTAAAACTGCCTTCACTTACCAAATCTTTATCCTTCTATTTCCTTCACTTACATGCTTTCTTTCAGGTGAATACTGCTGGTTCTTCTGCTTCCACCACCTCTATTGGCAATGTGTTCCAAGCACTCACCATGCTTTGTCTGAAAGACTTGCTGTGCACATCTCTTTTAAACTGACAGCCCCCCAACCTGAAAATGACTGCGAGGAAATGGGTCCTTAACCCTGGGAAAAAAGTGTCAATCGTTTCACACTGTCCATGCTATTCACAATATTATAATTTCCATAAGATCGCCCCACAAACACCTGCGTTCCAGAGAAAATCAACACAGTCTATCCAACAACATTTCTTCATAGCTAAAGTTTCACATACCTGGTGACATCCTGGTAAACTTTTCTGTACACTCAGCAAAACATCCACATTCTTTCAGCAGTGTGCTGACCAAAACTGTACACAACATTTCAAGTATGTGTTACTTTAAATTTTATGAAGCAGAACCACAACTTGGTTATCCTTATACTCTGTTTTTTTTCCTACTTTATCTATCTGTGCGGCCACCTTCAGTGATCTATGAACCTGCACGCCAAGATCCCGTGGTGTATTAACTCCTAAGAATTCATGTATGAGTCATCCATTACTTGACCTTAAAAAATGTATCACCTCATATATTTCCGGATTAAACTTCACTCGTCAATTTTCTCCCATGCCTCCAACTGATATATATCTTTCAGAAACCTCTGACATTTCTCCCCATTATTTGCATCGCCAATAGTCTTTGTATCTTCCACAATTTCACTAATTCACCAATTACGTTTTCCTCCAAATTATTTATGTAGACCACGAGAAACAGAGGTCCAGGCACTGATCACTGTTAAACACCACTGGTCATAATCCATGATTTTGGAAAAGTCTCCTTCCATTGTTATCCACTGTTTCCTATGTCAAAGCCAGTTGTGTATCCACCTTGCCACCTCACCCCTGATACCATGTGAGTTCACCTTTCGTATCAATTTGCCACGAATGACACGATCAAAGGCTTCACTCAACTCCATACGGACAACATCAACTGCTTTTCCCTCATCAATTGTGTCCATCACCTCCTCAAAAACTGTATCAAGTTAGGGAGACACGATCTCTCACACACGAACGCATGCTGTCCAACATTAATAAGCCCACTTGCTTCCAAATGTGTATTGATCATATCCCTGAGAATCTTTACCAGTAATTTCCCCTACAGCGATGCGAAAATCACAGGACTGTAATTTCTTGGATTATCCCTGCTCCCCTTTATAAACAATGGGACAACATTGGCTGTCCTCCAGTCCTCTGGAATCTCACCTGTGGCTATAGAGGAGAAACGATCTCTGTCAATGATCCAACAATGTGCTCTGTTGCCTCTCTCGATGCTCTGTGGTAGGTCCCATCAGCATCCGAGGATTTTTCTGCCTTAATAATTTTAAAGATGTTCAATATCTCGTCCGTTTTAGTGGAAACTTGTCTTAGAAAGTCTATGTTCACGTACTTTGATCATACTCCACCAATTCTTTTGCTTTGGTTCTTAAAGCCTCAAACTATTCATTTAGGGCTTCACCTACGATTTTTGGCTGCACACATCGATTCTCTCCTTTGTTCTTGAGTGGAGTATACTTTCACTGTCTTGCCTCTCGCTTTATATGTATATGTACAGCTCTGCAATTCTATTTAATTGAGTTCACTGACGACTGTTCATGATCCCTTTTAACGCTACTAGTTCCTTGATTAAATTATTTTCCAATTTCAAACCTCGTAGACCTTATGCATGGAACCTTTTTTTTTTCTTTTTGGTCTAGGTCAAAAACATCCCTGGTCATCTAAGGTAAGATTAACTGCCATATCTATCCTTCATTCGTGCAGGAACATGACACTGCTGGATTCTCAAATGCCATTTGAAAGACTCTCGCATGTCCAATGTGGATTTAACCTCAAACGGCCGACTGCAATAACTTTTCTCCAGTTACTGGCTAATCGTGTTCTCGTTTGCCTTCTTCCAGTTTAGCACCAACCCCAAAGGACTGCTGTTATCCCTACCCATCAGTATATTACAACTGACGCTATTATGGTCACTACTCCCAAAAAAATCACCCTCCCCCGAAACTTCTTTCACTTGGCCAGGCACATCTCTCAGAAGCATGATCAGTATAACGCATTCATTTTTTTTTTATCAAGAAACGCGCCTGAATGATCTTGACAATTTTTGCCCCATCCAAGACTCTTGCAAGAAGGGAGTCCCAGTCAATTGAGGGAAAGTTAAAATAAACTACCATAGCAATGCTGTAGTTTTTAAACTTTCCCAAATTATGTCTTCGTATTGTCTCCTCTGTTTCATATTGGTTGTTGGGAGGCCTGAGGAATACACTGAACATTATGATTTTACATTTCATATTCCTGGGTTCTTCCCATATTGCCTCGCTGCACGTGTTCTCTGAAGTATTCTTCCTCAGTACAACTGTGAAAGACTCCTTCATCAGTGATGCATGTCTTCCACGCCTTTTATGTCGCTTTCAATTGCACTTAAACATATAAGTACTGAGAAATTCAGCTGTCAGTCCTCTCCGTCTTTCAGTTGAATCTCTCTAATCGAAATAATGTTATAGTTCCAAGTACAATACAAAGCTCTGCGTTCATCTACCTTGACTATAATATATCTTGCAATGAAGCAAGTTCGCTTCAGACCACGTCCCCTCGTCTTCTCAGCACAGTTTCCATGCCAGTTCTTGTGCTTAGTCATCTTTGACTTAGTTTATAACTCTACTTCAATTTCTGCAGCCACTATTCTATTCTTTTATTTCTTACAACCCTTTCACATTATTTTAAAGCTCACCAATCACTTTACCAATATACTCTCCCACACTCACCTACCCAAAGGACACCAATGACGGTCCTGCACAAGTGTAATACATCCAGTTTGTATATATTCCAGCTTTCTAAGAACCAGTCCCAATGCCCACGAATCTGAAACCCTCCCCCTCACAGCATCTTATCATCCACATGTTCGTTCTTTATTTCCTGTTCTTTATACGCTAAGTAAACTGTGGCACTGGTAGTATTCCTGAGATAACTACATTTGAGCTCCGAAATTTCAACTTCCTTCCAAGTTTTCGATTTTATGCTTTTTGAATCTCATCCATATTTTTTGGGCTGTGGCATGAGTACGAAATTTTACCACGATCACTGGCTTTTCCAACTCGTCTTCCAGAATGCCATGCAACTGCTTGGAGACATCCAGGGCCGTGGGACCAAGGAAGGATCAACACGGACTCTCGTTATGGCTCAGAAGCGCCTATCTATTCCTCTTTCAACATGTAATGGCCATGCCTATTTCTCCCTTCCTTTGTAGCCGGGTCAACACAAATGATCGATGTCTCAGCGTCCTCCAGCTGGATGCCAGAGGCATGTTACGTTAAGGATGCAAGGAAGGTGAAACGGGATATGGTACAGTTAATAGTGTTTCTAGTTTCGCCCTCCTTTCCCCACTGGAAATCTCGCTGTCGAACCTCTGCTAACGGCATTCTGTCGCCTCTCCTTTGATTCTTCTTTATTTTGGTGAATGGAGTAAGCAGGGTTAGAAACACTGCAGTCTTTTACTACATGGGTGTGACCGTTTCTTGACAGCAGGTTTTTCCACGATATCCGTCACAGCCGCACTGATTATCCATTCCATTCCCAGAATACAAATGATCGATGTCTCAGTGTACTCCGGCTGGATCCCAGAGGCATGTTACATCAAGGATACAAGGAACGTGAAACGGGATATGGTCCAGTCAATCAACGGGCAATAAATTGGCTAATAGAGTGTACTGTAAAAAAGGCACGAGGTCATTCACCTTGGCAATGAGACGATAAAAGCTGACTATTACTCAAAGGAGGTGACTCCCAAAAGGAAGCTCAGGAGGAAGTGATTGGGGTGCTCCTATGCTTGAAATACAAATTTAGCATGCTGATGTAGCAAGTAAACAGTTTAGTTCTTTACACGCCTTCCTGGGATTAATGCTTGGACATATTAAGAGCGTATCACATCGTTTGGTGCCCATAGTTTTTGGAATGAGAGATTTGTGATAGGATTGCAAGATACGAGATGCGGAGGGAACTTCTCAAGGTAGATGTCGAAAAGCTGTTTCTGAAACTGACCTCGTCTCAAAATCGGCAAAATAAGCATAGAATAAGAGACGTCAATTTAAAACTGAAATATGAGGAATTTCTCTCTTTCAGATGTTTGCGCAAGTCTGGTTTTCGTCACCCGGGAGTTGTAGAGCCTATGTCACTGAAAGTGACTTAAAGGTACTCGTGTTGGACTGGAGTGGACGAAGTTTAAGTTTACACAACACCAGTTTATAATCCAACAGGTTTATTGAAGGAGGTAGCTTTCGGTGGTCCGCTCCTTCATATAACCTCCTGCTGAATATGTGGTGCTGCGAAACCTAGTTTTTCCAAATAAAACTGTTGAAATAAAACATGGTGTTGTGTTACTTTTAACGTTGTTCACTGAAAATGTTCACAGATGATCTGAAAGATGAAACATGTCTGCATAGAAGTGGTTTTGAGCTATGAGGCAGATCAGCCATGCCCTTTTGTAGTGAGAAGACAAGCGTCAGGTGTCGATTAGCGTTTTCTTGTTCTCACTTCTAATGTTCTCGTGTTCTATTGTTCGAAGGTGAGTCGTTATTTTTCTGCAGGTCGGATTGAACATTTTGCTTGCAGCGAGGCTGAATTTTATTTCACTCACCCTGGGTGATCTCTTGAGATTGTATTCAAGTAGAATCAGGGTCTGCAGCATTAGCGAATTCGGGAGCCGTATTTGCAAGGAGACGAAGCCTTTAAAAAGGAATTGTGGTGAGGCGCAGGATGTAGAAGCTTCCTGATCCAGCCTGGAGTTTTCAAGTACATTTCCTGATCTACACCTAATCATTGAAATGTCCTCTATCTGCTCTGTGGAGCAGGTTCTGCAGGCTCAATTAAACATCAGAACAGAGCTTGAGTAGCACGACTGTTCCACTTGACACTTTGATACTCAGTGACAGGAACAAGTCAGAGAGATTTATTTGGCTATCAACAAATGACTGGTTTATGAACAAATCAAGTTCGTGAACAAAGTTGCAAAGCCTAACCGAATACGATTGAACTACACAAACACACATTCTACCTGAGCAACAGCCTTTAAAGTAAAATTTCTACATTGTGGTGACAGGCCTTTCGGTCCAACAAGTTCATACCGACACTCCGAAGAGTAACTCACCCAAGCGTTAATTGAAAGTAAAGATAGCAGGCGAATTTTATGTCTTTTAGTAAATATGCAAAAGACAAACAGCGCATACGGAGTAAATAGGGCCCCTCAGGAATCAGCAAGCCAACCGAAGTGTAGAACCGCAGGAGATGGGGTGACCTTAAACGAGAATTTTGCATCAATGTTTACTATGCAGAATCTCATGGAAAACAGAGACTGAGGGGAATAGATGGTCACATCTTGAAAAATGTCCTTAATACTGAGGAAGAGGTGCTCGATGTTGTAAAACGGATACAATTGAAAGAAAAATCCCCAGAATCTGATCAGATGTAACCTAAAACTGTATGGGAAACGAGGGAACTGATTCCAAGACCCCTTGCTGAGATATTTGTATCATCAGTAGTCACAGGTGAAGTGCCAGATCACTGAAGGTTGGCTAACGTGGTAACTCTATTTAAGAAAGGTGGTAAGGAAATGCCAAGGAACTCGAGAAAGGTGAGCCTGACATTGGTGGTGGACAGTTGTTGCAAGGAATCATGATGACTGGATTTACATGCATATTGAAAGGCAAGGACGTATTAGATATAGTCAACGTACACATGGGAAGTCATGTCTCAGCTACGTGATTGCGTTTTTTGATGAAGTAATGATGGAGATTGATTACGGCAGAATGATGGACGTGGTCTGCGGACTTCAGTAAGGCATTCGATACAGGGTCCTCAAGATCAATTAGCTAGCAAGGTTATATCTCATGGAATACAGGGACAGCTTGCCATTTCTACACAGAACGTTCTTGATGGTAGAAGACAATGGGTAGCAGTGGACAGTTGCATTTCAAAGTGGAGGGCTTTGACCATTGCTGTGCCACAAAGGTCGGTGCTGGGTCCACTGTTTGTTATCATTTACATTAAAAAATTGGATGTGAACATAGGAGGTCGAGTTAATAACTTTGTAGATGACACCAGAATTAGAGGTGAACCGGACAGTGAAGAAGGTTACCTCAGACTACAAGGGAACTTCGATAAGATGGTCCAATGAACTGAGAATTGGCAGATGGAGTTTAATTTAAATAAATGTAAGGTGCTTAATTTTGGAAAGACAAATCAGAGCTGGACTTGTGCACGTTACGGTAAAGCCCAGGGAAGAAAGTAACTTTGGAGTGCAGGGTCAAAGTTGCTTGAAAGTGGAGTTGCATGTATTTAGGACAGTGAATAAGGAGTTTGATATGCTGTCCTTTATTGTACAGAGCATTGGTAAAAGAGTTGGGTGGTCAAGTTGCATCAGGGTATTAGTTCGAATACTTTTGGAGTATTGTGTAAAATATTTGGACATCGCCTGATCAGATGGAAGTTATGGAACTTGAAAGGTCCGGAAAAGATTTAGAAGGATGTTGCCAGGGTTGTAGGATTTGAGCTTCTGGGGGAGACTGAATAAACTGGTGTTGTTTTCCCTGGAGCGTCGTATACTGAGGGGGTGAGGTAATAGAGATTAATACAGTCACGAGGGTCATGTACAGGTTAAGTAGAGAAAGTCTCCTCTCTAGGGTGGGGGAGTCCATAAATAGTGGGCATTGGTTTATAGTGAGAGGGGTAGACTTAAAAGAGACCAAAAGGGTAGTTTTCTTTCATGCAGAGCGTGGGGCATATATGGATGAGCTGCCATAGGAAATTGCAACATTTAAAATGGATCTGGATGGCACATGAATGCTAAAGATTTAAAGGGATATAGACCAAACGCTGAGAAATGGGACGGTATTACATTTAACTGGCTCATCGGCATGGACAATTTTGACTGAAGGGTCCGCTGCCATGCTGCACTTCTCTATGACTGTATGACTCTATGACTAAGTGTGGGTTTTTTTTGGTCTGTGTAAATTGTGATTCTTGCACAAAATAATGTAAAGCTAAGTAGTAGATCGTTTGGAGAATTCTATGTCGTGAAAAATCCTAACACATGTTTGAACAAAACCGATGCTAATTGTGTTGGAGTGTCGTCTGGTCAGTGACAGCAACCAAGTGCTTGCATAACTGAAAGTTTATGAAACGTGGAGCTCACGACACAGTCATAACAGCCACGATCTTATTGAATGGTGAAGCATGTTTGCATGGCTGAACGGCTGCATGATGGAATTTAATTGTTTGTGATTGGAGTAAAAGTACAAATCTGCTCCGTCCCATGTTATGTTATTCATTGGGGACATTGACATATTCCTGAACATGAAAGTTGTTGGTTACTTTGTCTTGAACATTCTTTCGCTGGTCTTATTTGCAAAGAAAACTGCAGATCATATAATTGAACAGAAGATAACATTTTGCGTAAATAGATTCTGATCCAAACATGCAAGATTCTTTCAAACTTCCCTTGAGCAGTGAACTTAGTGATTAGTTTACCCTGTGTTTACATTTCTTCACTGCAGAGGAACGACCTCAATTTCGACTAAAATTAAGAAATTTCTAACCTCCTCTTGTCTTCAAAGAGCTTGGGGATATTCCTTCATCACGATCACGTTTTCCTTCTCTGTATTAGTTAGTGTAAGCAGATGATTGCTCTCTGCTGTCGAGTGATCAAATGCATGGGAATTTTCTGGAAATCATCTGTTCTTCTGGTGTGTGACTGTGTAAATCTCTAAATATCGTGATTCGTTTGAAACTCTTATTATGTCCTCGTTCGAACCGATAACTTTGCCTCCAGACTAATGTATATTCTTTTCACTTGCCCTTCTCATAGTCAACATCGCAACGATCTACGTCCTGCTTAACAAAGATTGTGGATTGTCTCCATGTGTTAGTCGTTACCTGGTGGCCATGGGAGCGGCAGATCTACTGGTCATTATCCTCGACCTAATATTGAGGCAGATTCCAATAGTTTATCATGAACAGTTTTATTTCCGGATGTACATCCCAGTGTGCAATATCCATGCTGTCCTGCTTTATGCAGCCACTGACTGTTCTGTTTGGTTCACCGTCACGTTCACCTTTGATCGCTTTGTGGCTATTTGTTACCAGAAGTTGAAAATTAAATATTGCACAAAGAAAACAGCGACTGTGATTGTGGGAACAGTGACTGTGCTGAGCTTTTTGAAGAACACTTTCTGGTATTTTATGGTCTCAGGACGATATTCGTTTAAGAACACCCCTTGGTTTTGTTCTGTAAAGTTATATGTTGTCCGCTCTCGCGACTGGGTCATAATTGAGTTCCTCCATCACATTCTAAACCCGGTTGTTCCATTTCTCCTAATTCTGTTGCTCAATGTTTTCATTGTGAGATACATTGTAGTGACCAGCAGAGCCCGCAAGAGACTCCAAGCTCACAACAATGGGGAAGTCCAGTGTGACACAGAAATGAGAAATCGAAGAAGATCAATCATTCTCCTCTTTATGATCTCGGCCAATTTCATCCTGTTATGGTCAACGCTAATGGTGTATTCCATATGGTTCCGGATGTGGTATTTGCGTGCCAGTTCTCTGTTTCTCGATGATTTTTTGTCAGAATTAGGCTTCATGCTGCAGCTCCTCAGCTGCTGCACAAACACTGCAATTTATGCCATGACCCAGAATAAATTCAGACAGCAGCTGAAGAATATTCTGAATTGTCGCTATCCCCAAAGTAATCAAACATTCAAATTAATTAATTAATCCATCTAGGATGAACTCATGTAGGTTCATTTTTTCCTCAACAAATATATCTATTGCTATGGTTACAATCTAAGGATCGTTCTGTCTTCTCCAACCTTATGCCACCGGAACAAAGGAAGAAACATACATTTCCACTCACTGCATCTGTATCTACAAGCTGTAAATTAAAATAAAAACTTTCATTAACAGTGCATAGCAGCAGATTCAGCAACACTTTATTTGTCAATGTATGGAAGAAGCTGAATTGGAGATTTACACAATCAACCACAAGTCCTAACCGAACAGCAGAGTACCAATGCCAATTTGCGGAGTTGCATTTAAGTCACGCTATCCATGCTTTTACCTCCTGTTTGCACCAATTCAGATCTGGCCTCGGCAGAATTCAGCTGCCTCGCTTGTTCCCTCTGTCTCCATTTCTCCCTCGCACTCTCACAATGTCCATCTCTCTGTTGTTACAATTTTCTCACACGTTTTCACTGTCCTTTCCTCCCTCATTCTGACTCTTCCTCGGAAACTCCCTTCGTCCAGCTTTCCTCATACTCTCCATACCTCCTTAAATGTTGTGATTCTGTTCGCCGAGCTGGAAATTAATGCTGCAGACGGTTCGTCCCCTGTCTAGGTGACATCCTCAGTGCTTTGGAGCCTCCTGGGAAGCACTTCTGTGATGTTTCCTCCGGCATTTATAGTGATTTGTATCTGTCGCTTCCAGTTGTCAGTTCCAGCTGTCCGCTGCAGTGGCCGGTATTTTGGGTCCAGGTCGATGTGCTTATTGATTGAATCTGTGGATGAGTGCTATGCCTCTAGGAAAGGTATACAGGAAAGCCACACACACAGACTAAGTCCTAAACTACGAAAGCAACCTCCCCAACACACACAAAAGATGTTGCATCAAGACACTGTTCAAATGGGCCACAACACACTGCAGTACACCAGAACTACAAAAAGAGGAAGAAGAACACTTCTACAATGTATTCGCCAAAACCTGATACCCGCGCATTTTCATCAACAGATGCCGAAGGGAAATACAACACAACGAGGACATGCCACAACCCAACGGACTAGCCACACGACCAGACATCAGAAACATTTCTGAACTGATAGCCAGACTACTGCGACCACTAGGACTCATAACAACACACAAACCAACAGACAGGGGACTAAAGCTCTGCAACATAAATTCCCAGCTTGGGGAACAGAATCACAACAACGAGCACCCGAGCTAAACATTTTCTCCCAAACTTTGAACACCTCCTTAATTGGATCGTTTCTGAAACTCAGTTGGAAGGGCAATATTATGAGAGTGGCCTAATAGGTAGTTGCTTTGTGAACACTGGGGTGCAGAGCTTCAGGCCGATCTGGGATAACATTGTGGGTCTTCGGCCAAATGTTATGGCTCACGTATACAATACAGGAGCGAAAACTGGTTGTTCCTTGGTGAACAGTCTAGAGATGGCAACACAGCTTGTTGGGCTGGGAGTAGTGAGACGGTGATGCCACAGGCCGTTTCTCGGTAAAGAAAAGGATTTGCTGTTGCATTCAGAGCAAAATGAGCTTGGGACCACTGGCTTTTCCGTAATAACATAGTCTGGATGAGGTCAAATGCTGATGATAAGGTGCAGAGAATGGGTGGTGCAGTAAGCCATTTGTTGGAGAACAAGCTGGGTGCAAGATCAGAGGCCTTTGATGCAAGAAGCGTGCAGTGGTCTTTGTCCTTGAAAGCGTATGGGAGTTCTTCCCCGGCGAAAAGGGTAGAGGTGGGGTAACAGAGAAGCAGAGTGAGATTAAGTGAATGAGTGAACCTGGGGAACATCGCGAACATGGGGAAAATATGAACCTGTTGCTTGATCATTTGTTGCTGGAGATCATGGTGTGGACAATGCAACTGGCTTTTTCTCAGGGAACACGGTGGGAATGGGACTGCAGGCAATTGTTACACACAGAGCGAGTGTCAGACAAATTCCTCTTGCTCGGTAGTCAACACATTTGCGTGACTATTGGCCGTCAATGCAGGAATAGGTTGCTGATGGATTCATGGGCTTTCATTAAGACAACAGACTAGGTGCTGGTCCACTGAAGGTTGGTTTGAAATAGAATGGGGCTGGGCACCTGGCCGTTAAACGGGCAAGATAATATATGTGGGAACACTGTCTGCTACCAGGGGAAGTGAGTTAAGGATTGATTCGCAAGGCAGTGCTCAGGGAAACGTGTGTAATTTTGACCAGGAGTTATTACAAAGGGACGCAGAGGAAGCTTAAAAGGCACGGTTTTGCTCTGGAGTAGAGGGGACCTCGCAAAACTGAGATGGAGTATAACAGCTAGTTGTTAGGGCATCAGAGTGTGTAGGGGGAAGGAGCGCAGATGGACAGACAGTTTCTGATAAACAGTGCTGATTGTTGCTTTGGGAAAAGATCTCTTGTGGCAAAAAATGATCGTTTTCAGACAATTAAACTGGGTATTAACATTGGGGTTGTTAAGAGGAGCAGAGTCGTCAGGGTTTCACAGTCCATTCCTAAGAGAACAGGTTGGGTGCAGGGCCACTGGCTGTTGGTCTGAAAACTGAATGGATCGGGTCATCAGAGCATTGCGAGGGGAACAGAGTCAATGTGGGGCATCACTCTACAGCTCGGTAAGTTGTGTAGCAGCTGGCGCTGCAAGCCTTTGCTAGGAGAACAGAGAGAGTGTTGCGCTGCTGGACCGAGAATTTAGTTGAGAACATACGCCAATGCTAAAATAGCTGATTGGTTGTATGATGACCGGCCATTGTTAGGGGAACACAGTGTGTCTAGGACGACTGGCTGTACCTGCGAAAAAAAAAGTTTCGGTATCAGGCCATTGCTGGGGAACAGCTTGGCATTGGGAACCAATGCTTGTTGGGAGAGGTGTAGATTGTGGGTTGGTCCAAATTCTGTTGCCGGGGACTGTAGTGGTTGTGATAGCCAAGGCCATTACTGGAAGAACATATTGTGTGAGCAGATGCTAAGTCTTACAAAAAAGTTAAAGTTTTTGTTTGATGTAAGGCAAAATTTAATGATAAGTAACATGATCTTTCAAACGTTGATTCCAGCATGCAGTCCACACTGATACGACGTCTAAGAAGTGGAGGTGATGAAGAGAGTGATGACGAGAGTTCAGAGCCATTTTGTTCCTCTCACAGTGACGGATAAAGCTGGCACGATTAAAGAACATTGGATGAATAAAGATTTTGAGGGTTCAGAGTCAAAATGCATGATCATCTTATTTTAGATATGGACAACTTCGTTCAATTGAATCTCTTAATCAATATAAGATTATATACTTTGAACACAGAACATTAAAGCGCTGTACAGGCCCATCTGCAGTCGGTGTTGCACTGGCCTGCGGAAACAATCTGAAACCCATGTAACCTCCACTCTTCCATACTCGTCCAACGCCAATCCAATGACCATTGAAATACCGTTAAAGTTGGTGAGTCCACAACTGCTGCAGGAAGTGCATTCCACGTGCCCATTACTCCCTGACAAAAGAAAATATCTCTGACATCTGTCCGATATATAATATCCTTCAATTTGAAGCTATACCCCCTCGTGCTAGCCAACTGCAACCGATGAAAAATGCTCTCACTGTCAACTCGATCGAACCCTCTGATGATCTTATATGTCGCAATTAAATCACTTCACAACCTTCATCACTCCAGCGAAAACAGCCTTACGTCGCTCAAATTTTCCTCGTCAGACCATCCCTCCACACCAGGCTACATTCCAGTAAATCTCCTCTGAACCCTTCCCAAAGCTTCCACATGCTTCCTATAATGAAAGTACCAGAAGTGCACACAAATCCATTTGCGGCCACACCAGAATTTTGTACAGCTGAAACAGGACCTCATGGTTCCGAAACACGATCTTTCTAATAAAAAACATTACAGATCGTATGCCTTTTTAGTAGCCCGATAAATCTGCGTGCCAACTTAGAGGGATATATGTGCGTGGACACGGAGATCTCTCTGCTCATTCACAGTACCAAGAAGCCTAGAATTCATCCAGTAACCTGCATTCCTGTTAGTCCTTCCAAAGTGAAACACCTCACACATTAAACTCCGTTTGCCGCCTCTCAGCCCAGCTATGCAGCTTATTTATGACCGACAACATCCTTTGGCACTGTCAAACACTGTACCGACCTGAATGTCGTCAGTATTGACCCATCCTTCTACGCCCGTATACAGGTCGTTTATAAAAATGACAAACAGCAGTGGACCCGAAACGAATCCTTGCAGAACACCGAAAACAATTGAAACCCAGAATCAAAACTTCCCATCAACCACTATCCTATGTGTTCTGTCAGCTAGCCAATTTCCGATTCAAACCACAAAATCGAACTCAATCCCATGCCTCCGTATTTTGTGCAGTTGCCGAACATGGGGAACCTTATCAAAAGCCTTACTGAAATCCACATGCATCATATCAACAGTTTAATCTGCATCCACCTGTTTGGTCACCTTCTCAAAGAACTCAATAAGGTTTGTGAGGCATGACCGACTCTTCACAAAACCGTGTTCACTATCGCTAATCACACTTATTCCTTTCTTGGTGATTACAAATCGTATCTCTTATAACTATTTCCAACACTTTACCCGGCAGGTTCACTGGTCTATAATTATCAGGGTTGTTTCTAAACACCTTCTTGAACAAGGGAATAAGATTTGCTTACCTCCCATCTTCCTGCACTATTCCTGTAGACAATGACGATATAAAAAGCAAAGCGAAAGGCTCAGCAATCTCCTCCCTGGCTTCCCGGAGAATCCTAGGATAAATGCTATCTAGCCCAGGAGACTAATCTATTTTCACACTTTACAGAATTTCCAATACCTCCTCCTTGTGACACTCAATACCATCTACTCTAGTAGGCCGTTTCTCAGTATCCTTATCGACGACATTGTCTTTTTACTTTGTGAATATTGACGAAAGCTATTCATTTAGGGCTTTGCCATCTTCTCTGATTCCAAGCCTAACTTCCCACTAATAGCAAGCTTAATTGCGAAATCAGCAAGGAAATCGGCGAAATGCGATAGCCACAGCAGAAAAGATTAAAGGTGATCGAAATAAATTGTACAAGTACATTAATAGCAAGATGGTATGTTCAGCGAGGGTAGAGTCTCTTAATGATCAAGGATGTTTTCTTTATATTGAACGCAAGGACAGAGGACAGGTGCTTCATGAATGTTTCGCTTCAGTTTTTAATTTGTAAATCGAAATGGAGTCCAGGAATTGCAGAGAAATGAACTCTGATGCTTTAAAACATTTCATACTGCAGAAGAGGTTGGTGTCGATAGTTTGGAAGGCTATTGCAGGCTGCCAAGCGATACAGACAAGATGCAGAGCTGGGCTATGAAATGGCAGATGGTGTTCAACCTGGATAAATGGGAAGTGATGGATTTTGGAAGGTGGAACTCGAATGCTGATCATAGCATTAAAGATAGGATTCTTGGCAGTCTGGAACGACGGAGGGATCTGGGTGTGCAAGTACACAGATCCGTCAAATTTGCCACCCATGTGGATAGGGTTGATAAGAAAGCATATGGTATTTTGGCTATCATTAACTAAGAAGGTGTTTGATCTGCGTTCCTTTATTGGGCAGAGTATGGTGTACAGGCGTTGGGAAGTCAAGTTACAGCTATACAGGACATTGGTTATGCTACTGTTGGAATATTGCTTGCAATTCTCGTCTCCTTCCTATTGGAAACATGTTGTCAAACTTGAAAGGGTTCAGAAAAAAAATTACAAGGATGTTTTCCAGGGTGGGAGGATATGAGCTACAGGGAGAGGTGGAACAGGCTGGGGCTGTTTTCCCTGGAGCGTCGGAGGCTGAGGGGTGACCTTAGAGACGTTTATAACATTATGGAGTGCACAGATAGGATAAATATACAAAGTCTTTTCGCTGGGTTCAGGGAGTCCAGATGTAGTGGGCATAGGTTAGGGTGAGAGGGGAAAGATATAAAAGAGACCTAAAGAACAAATTTTTCACACAAAGGGTGACACGTGTATGGAATGAGCTGCCAGAGGATGTGGTGGAGCCTGGCACAATTGCAACATTTAAGAGGCATTTGAATGGGTACATGAATAGGAAGGGTTTGGAGGGATTTGTGCCGGGTGTTGGCAGGTGGGACAAGATTGGGTTGGGATATCTGGTTGGCATGGACGGGTTGGACCGAAGGGTCTGTTTCCATACTAAACATGTCTATGGCTCTCTGACGCTATCACTAGAGAGTCGAGTTGTGGAACCCTGACGTTTTGCTGCAGCTCCACAAGTCCCTGGTGAGACTACACTTGGAATATTGTATCCAGCTCTGGTCGTCACACTATAATAAAGATGCAGAGGCTTTGTAGAGGGTGCAAAGAAGATTTACCAGGATGCTGCCTGGACTGGGGGGCTTGCCTTATGAAGAACGGTTGAATAAGCTCGGACTTTTCTTTCTGGAAAGAAGGACGAAGAGTGGAGACGTAATCGAGGTGTACATATTAATGAGAGGAATAGATTGAATCAATAGATATAGACCATTTCCCAAGGCAGGATTAACTGTTATCAAAAGTCATAGTTTGAAAATATTAGGAGGAAGGTATAAAGGAGATGTCAGAGGTAGGTTCTTTACGCAGAGAGTTGTGAATGCATGGGATGAGTTGCCAGCTGTGGAGGTGGAGGTAGAGTCTTTGGGGGCATTTAAGCTCTTGCTGGACATGCACACGGAGAGCAGTGAGTTGAGGGGTGCGTGGGTTAAGTTACTATATTTGTAATTAGGATTAAATCTCGGCACATCATCGTAGGCCAAATGGCGTATTCTGTGCCTTAGCTTTCTATGTTCTATGTTGTCAGATGATGTTCAGGAGTCTGAAAGAATATACATCCCAATAATTTATTTTTCCAGAACTTGATCTAATATAAGCCAGAAAGTTGCGGTAAGCGAGGTAGTCAATCATGAGATACCTTGCCGAAACTTTTGCATTATCGAAATCTATGTGTGAGGTGCCTTTTGTCTGGATTGTGTGTGTTTTCTTTTTAAGAAAGCTTCGAAGAAGAAATTGGGGAACTATAGAACTGTGAGTCTGACTTGACTTGTACGTAAATATTTGGAGGTAATTATAATGTAATGGATTCGTGGACATGTAGAGAAGCAAAAATTGATTTGGAATAGTCAGCATTATTAAATGTGATGAATATCGTAACTCACAACCTTTACTGATTTTTCTGAGAAAGTTATCAAAAGGATTGATGATGGCAGACCAGTCGACTTTGTTTGTATGGATTTCAGCGAGGAATTTGACAAGGTTCGCATGGTAGGTTAATAAGTAGAAGGAGACCGCATTAGATTCAGGGTAACGTTGCCAATTCAATACATAATTGTCGTAATGGCAGGAGGGGGAAACTAATACTGAAGGGCTGCTTTTTGGAATATAAAAAAGTTGTCAGCGATGTTTTTCATTTATATAAATGATTTGGATGAGAATATAGAAGGCATGGTTAATAACTGCGTGGATGACATCAAAATTAATGGTAGAGCAGACAGTGAAGAAAGTTTTCTCAGATCACAAAGGGAGCTTGATCAAATAGGTCAATGGACTTAAAAATAGTAAGTGGAGCTCAATCTCAATAAATGCGAGGTAATGCATTTTGATATAAGAAAAAGGGTAGACCTTGTACAATTAATTGTAGGCCATTGAGCAATGTAGAACATAGCGACATGAAGGGGCAGGTACATCATTCTTTGAAATTTGCATCACATATAGACAAGGCGGTTAAAAAGCTATTTGGCACGTTTGCCTTCATTGCTTAGTTCATTGAGTATGAGAGTTGTGAAGTTATGTCGAGGTAGTACAAGACATTGGAGAGGCGCCTTCTGGAATATTATCTTCAGGTTTTGTAGCCCCGTTATAAGAAGCATACTATAAAACTGGAGAGGATTCAGAAGAGATTTATCAGAATGTTACAGAGTATGGACACTTCGACTTAAAAACGAAGGCTGAATATTATGGAATCCCTGAAGCTTGGAAATAGGCCATTTGGCCCAACACATCCACATCAAACCTCTAAAGAGAAACCATCCAATCACATTAACCTACCCTATTACTTTACACTTAGCATGCCTAATGCACCTAATCTACACATTGCTGAACGCTATGGGGAACATAGTGTGGCCAATTCAAGTACCCTGTACATCTCTGGATTGTGGTAGTTAACCGGAGGACGAACACAGAGATTCAGGGAGAATTTGCAAATTGCACAGACAGTCGAAAACGCTGGAGTCAAAACCGGATTCCTGGCGCTGTAACGCAGCAGTGCTAGCTACTCAGCCACTGTACTCCCGGGCGGGTATAATTTGGAACCTGTTATCAATGGTGCTGAGAAGGATGAGAAGCAACCTGATAAAAGTTTATAAAGTAATGGGAGGTATAAGTAAGATTTATTAGTTGTCAATTCCCTAATTTGTGGAATTTCAAGATGAGAGGGCAATTTCTTTTAAGGTGAGAGGATAGACGTTTAAAAATACATGACAGGCAATTTTTTTCTTTACACAGAAGATCCTTTGCGTGTGGAAAGGACTTCCTGTGGACGTGGTGGTTATGGGTACAAAAATACACCGTTTTAAAGACATGTGAAGAGATGCATGAACAGGAAACGTTTAGAGGGACATAGGTCAGGCGCAGGCCTCTGGGAATAGTTTACTTTGTGAGTATGTTCGGCATTGATTGGTTGATAGAGGGGTCGGCTTCCATTGGGAATGACTCTGAAGAAGAAATACCGAGCTGTGACACTATGCTGTTGGTTGGAGATCAGTGTGTGGGTGGAGCTATGTGGCATTTTCAGATTCCTGGTGAGGCCAAGAATAGAACTCATTGCTGTGAAAGTAGTGTCCATGCATGCCCACCAGCCCTTGCTAGAGTAACAGAATATGAATGGGGCAACAGGCCATTGCTGAGGGAATGTATTGAATACGTGAACACTGCATTTGAAGAGAGGAACAGAGTTGGTGTGATACAGCTGTCAGTTGCTCAGCAGACAGAGTGGATGTGGGGCAGTAATGCATTGTCAGGGATCAGCGCCATGTGGGGCTGCAAGCCTTTCCTTGTAGTACAGATGGAGGTGGTACTACAGGCCGTTGATCAGATTGCAGAGTTTGGATGAGATCACACGTCTTGCTAAGGAAGAAAGGGGTTGTGGGACCACCAGACGTTGCTTCGAAATCATAGCGGAGGTGAGTTGACAACCCGTTGTTAGGGGCACGGTGTTGTTGTTGGACCACCACCCACTGTTGAATAGACATAGTGATGGATAGGAACTCAGACCATTGCAAAGGTTACAGAGAGGCTCTGCGTCCACATATGTTTGCGTGCAGAGCAGACTCGTTGGAGGACAACATTCTGTTACTAAGTAGAATAGTGTGATTTAGTTCACAGGCCGTTGCTAAGGCACCAGAACGAGTATTGGACCACTAACTGTTGCTCAGGTATAGGTCTGATGAGTGGGCCAACTCATGCTAATGAGAACAAGGCTCAATTACATCTACTGTATCAATTACTTTACTGTTTAAGTACTAAAGTTATGTCAGGTAAAAAGTGTCAAGCAGCAGACCTTTTTTTAATTGAAGCACGTGAGCTGGAGAGAGACAGAGTCGGCCCCCAACTCCTGGTCCTCAGAGAAGTGGAGGGGAGCTCTGTCGATACTCGGATTTGAGTTTAAGACACTCTTTTCTTGTTTTCAACTCTGGTGTCACTCAGTCTGACCTGACCACAGCAGAATTCAACTATCTTCCCTGCTATGTTACTCACACTCTGGCACTGTCCATCTATCTCATTCCTTCAATTACCCTTCCATTTTCTTACTCTTGGTCACAACCTATATTTTTTCAGTGTTTCTCTCCCTCTTGCACTCTCTCTACCGCCCAATCTACCTCTTCCTCCAGTTCTTCCTACCTCACTCACTGTATTCTTCTCTCACCTGTTGCCAGGGAATCAGCGTGAGCTGGCACCATGTGTAATTGCTTGGGGGACAGTGTGTTATGGCAACACTCATTGTTGTTAGGCGAAAGAACTGGATGAGCACCCACGGCCTGTTACGAGGAGAATAGAGTGGGTTTGAGTCCACCTGCAAGGCTCGGGAAATAGAGTGTCGATGTGTTTACAGGCCTTTTGCTGGGGGGTGGGAGAAATGATGCGGCTGGTCCATAGGCCATTGCTAGGGAGAAATGTGGGAGTGGGACCACAGTCTGTTGTTATGGAAACAAAGGGGTTTTACTCTGCCAACTGTTTCTGGAGGTACCGAGTGAGAGCGGCCATTCCTCGGAGAATAGTACAAGTATGGACCACACTCTCTTGTTAATGGTACAGAGTGGGTGGAACACCGCAGGAGGTTACTCTGTGTGAGAGGCAATTTCGGTTCAAACAATTAAGATGTGCCTGGACAACATTTTGTATACTCAAAAGTAGGATAGTTTAAATTGTGCAAATGCTGACACTTTGTGAGCAGAGTAACTTCTTTTCTAAAACATTTTGTATACTCAAAAGTAGGATAGTTTAAATTGTGCAAATGCTGTCACTTTGTGAGCAGAGTAACTTCTTTTCTAAAACATTTTGTATACTCAAAAGTAGGATAGTTTAAATTGTGCAAAAATGCTGACATTTTGTGAGCAGAGTAAAAACAAACGGGTCCTTGATTGATGAAACCATTAACACAGACAGGGAAGAATGAGTCCTTGACTGATAAGACTGCAGGATAGAAAAACGACTCGGGAGACATCTGCTACAGATTGATACAGAGACATCTGCTATAGATTGATAAGACCACTAGCACAGGCAGAGAAGAATAAGTCTTTGACTGATAAGACTACAGGGTAAAAAAAACAACAACTCTGGAGACATTTGTTGCAGACTTTGTGATAAGGGTGCAACTTGGAGAATAATGACGGTTTAAGAATGTGAACCTCATGGCTCGTTAGAGCCAGGAAGGGGAGGGTCTGGAGACATTTGTTGCAGACTATGTGATAAGGGTGCAAATTGGAGAATAATGACGGTTTTAAGAATGTGAACCTCATGGCTCGTTAGAGCCAAGGAGGGGAGGGACTTGTGCTGTATATAATGAGAAACTTTGTAAGCCTCTGCGCGCCTTTTTCTCAGAAGGGTGCCCAACTCTGCAGACTTGCTAATAAAACTTTGTTTTCCTGAATTTGTCCAGAGCGATTATTAAGAAGCGATTTTCGTTTCTAACACTCTGGAAACAGTCTTGTAAATGATTTCAATAGACAATCGACAATAGATAATAGGTGCAGAAGTAGGCCATTCAGCCCTTCGAGCCTTCACCGCCATTCAATATGATCATCGCTGATCATTCCTAACCAGAATACACTTCCTGCCTTATCTCCATAACCCTTGATTCCACTATCTTTGAGAGCTTTTTCCAACTCTTTCTTAAATGAATCCAGAGACTGGGCCTCCACTGCCCTCCGAGGCAGAGCATTCCACACAGCCACCACTCTCTGGGTGAAGACGTTTCTCCTCATCTCTGTCCTAAATGGTCTACCCCGTATTTTGAAGCTGTGCCCCCTGGTTCGGCACTCACCCATCAGCGGAAACATGTTTCCTGCTGCCAGAGTGTCCAGTCTTTTCATAATCTTATATGTCTCAATAAGATCCCCTCTCAGTCTTCTATACTCAATGTTATACAAGCCCAGTCGCTTCAGTCTTTCAGTGTAAGGTAATCCCGCCATTCCAGGAATTGACCTCGTGAACCTACGCTGCACTCCCTCAATAGTCAGAATGTCTTTCCTCAAATGTGGAGACCATAAATGTACATAGTACTCCAGGTGTGGTCTCACCAGGGCCCTGTACAGCTGCAGAAGCACTTCTTTGCTTCTATACTCAATTCCTCTTGTGAAGAAGCCAAGCATGCTATTAGCCTTCTTCACTATCTGCTGTACCTGCATCCTTGTCTTCATTGACTGGTGTACAAGAACTCCCAGATCTGTCCGTACTGCCCCTTTACCTAAATTGATTCCATTGAGGTAGTAATCTGCCTTCCTGTTCTTGCCACCAATGTGGATAACCATACGTTTATCCACATTAAACTGCATCTGTCATGCATCTGCCACTCTCCTAACTTGTGCAGGTCACCCTGTAATCTCCTAACATCCTCATCACATTTCACCATGCCATCCAGCTTTGTATCATTAGCAAATTTGCTAATGTTATTGCTGATACCATCTTCTATAACATTAACATATATTGTAAAAAGCTGCGGTCCCAGCACGGATCCCTGCTGTACACCACTGGTCACTGCCTGCCATTCCGAAATGGAGCCATTTATCACTATCTTTTGTTTCCTATTCGCCAACCAATTTTCAATCCAATATAGTCCTTTGCCCACAATACCATGCGCCCTAATTTTACTCACTAACCTCCTGTGTGGGACTTTTTCAAAAGCTTTCTTAAAGTCCAGTTACACGACATCTACTGCATCTCCCTCGTCCATCTTCAGAGTTACAGCCTCGAAAAATTCAAGAAGATTATTCAAGCATGATTTCCCCTTCATAAATCCATGCTGACTCTGTCCTATCCTGTTACTACTATCCAGACGTGCCGTAATTTCATCCTTTATATTAGACTCCAGCATCTTTCCCACCACTGAGGTCAGAATTACTGGTCTAAAATTTCCTGCATTCTCTTTCCCACCTTTCTAAAAAAGTGGTATTACATTAGCCATCCTCCAATCCTCAAAAACCGACCCCGAATCTATCGAACTCTGGAAAATAATCACCAACGCATCCACAATTTCCCGAGCCCCCTCTTTCAGTTGCCTGGGATGTAGACCATCAGGCCCATCAGACTTATCTACCTTCAGAACTAACAGTCTCTCCAACAGCAAATCCTGGCAAGTATAAATTCCCGTAAGTTCAGGTCCTTCAGCCACTGTTACCTCAGGGAGATTGCTTATGTCTTACCCAGTGAACACAGCTCTGAAGTACCCATTTAATTCTTCTGCCATTTCTTTGTTCCCCGCAATATATTCCCCTGTTTCTGTCTTCAAGGGCCCAATTACAGTCCTAACCATTTTTTGCCTTACACATACCTAAAAAAGCTTTTACTATCCTCCTTTATATTATTGGCCAGTTTACCTTCGTATCTCTTTTTTCCTCTGCGTATTGCCTTCTTAGTAATCCTCTGTAGCTCTTTAAAAGCTTACCAGTCCTCAGTTTTCCCACTTATCTCAGCTATGTTATAATTTTTCTCTTTTAACTTTATATATTTTTAACTTCCCTCGTCAGCCACGGCCGCCCAAGCCTCCTCCTCGTATCTTTCTTCCTTTTAGGAATGAACTGATCCTGCAACTTCTGCTTTATGCGCAGAAATATCCGCCATTGTTTCTCCACGGTCATCCCTGCTAAAGCATTGCACCATTGCACTTTGGCCAGCTCCTCCCTCATCGCTCCATAGTTCCCTTTATTCAACAGAAGTACTGTCACTTCCGGATGTACCCTCCCTTTCAAATTGCAGATTGAAGCTTAATATTTTATGATCACTACTTCCCTATGGCTCCTTCACTTCGAGGTCTCTGACCAATTCTGGTTTGTTACACAATACGAGATCCAGAATTGCCTTCTCCCTGGTAGGCTCCAGCATCAGCTGCTCTAAGAATCCATCTCTGATGAACTCCACAAAGTCTCTTTCTTGAGGTCCAATACCATCCTGATTCTCCCAGTCTACCTGCATGTTAAAATCCCCCATAACAACTGTTGTAACATCTTTGCGACAGGCCAATTTCAGCTCCTGATTCAACTTACATTCGACATCCAGACTACTGTTTGGGGGCATGTAGATGACTCCCAAGAGGGTCTTATTACCCTTAGTATTTTGCAGCTCTATAGACACTGACTCTACATCCCATGACTCTAGGTCCCCCCGCGCAAGGGACTGAATATCCTCTCTTACCAACAAGGACACCCCACCCCCTCTGCCCGTCAGTCTGTCCTTACGATAGCACGTGTAGCCTTGAACATTCATTTCCAGGCCCTGTCCACTTGAAGAAACGCCTCAGTTATCCCCACAATATCGTATCTGCCAATTTCCAAAAGAGCCTCAAGCTCACCCATCTTTTGTCTAATGCTTCGTGCATTGATGTATAGTATTTTTAATTTGTTACTGCCCTTACCCTTCCCATTAAGCCCTATTTCACTCAACATTGCAGCATGATCCCTTTCCAAGTTTCCTGCCTCATTGATACAATTGTCTCTCTTGACTTTTCTTGTTCTAACTGTCCCTTCAATTTCCTTTTTAAACATCCAGTTTGTTCCCAAACCCCCCGCCCCCCCCCCCCCCCCCCCCCGCTACTTAGTTTAAATGTTCTTTTCTCACGAAACATTGTGGGGTTGGGGCCGCAGGTTGTTGCTGGTCAAGAATATAGTTGGTTAATCCACTCGTCATTTGTTTGTCAAAACGAGCCCCGTAATGAGACCAACACGTAAGCAAGTACAGACGCGATTGCTCGAGCAACAGTGTCTGTATTCACTTCTAGTATGACACAAATCAAAATTTCACTGGGTCCTCAATCAAACTAGTAACACTGCCTCTAGGTTGATGTAAAAATTTTGATTTCCTACTTCACAGTTAACTATGTAACAATCTTCGTAATGCTCTATAAAGATCGTGGATTGTCGCCATTTGTCAATCCTTAGCTGGTGGCCGTGGCAATGGCAGGTTTACTATTCGTTATCTCCGAATTCGCGTTGATGCAATACCGATTGTTCATCTGGAAAACGTTTATCTTCTTTTTAGCATACGCATGCGTACTATCCACGCCGTCCTGTTTATGCAGCACTGACCATTCTGTTCAGTTCACCATAACTTTCACCTTTGATCGGTTTGAATACATTTGTTGTAAAAAGTTGAAAAGTATACATTTTGCAGTGGGCAAAGGTGCGGCTGCCTTTCATGGAACTGTGACTGTGGTAGATATGAAAGGAATGTTTCCTGGCATTTTCTGTTCAAAGGTAATTTTTTTCTACTGGGGCACTATCCCTGGTTTTATGAGGTAATAGTTGGGGTTTATTTCAGTTGGGTTCTGAGTCATCATCGAGCTTGTCCAGCATTTGTTGTCCCCACATTATCCATTTCTCCTGAATCTGCTGCTGAATATTTTCAGCATCAGGTGCACTAAGTTGACCATCAGTGCCAATGGGGATCGTGAGAGTGAGACAAAAATGTGTTATGGAAAAGAAATTTAATGCTTCTGATTTCTGTCAACGACAATGCTGTTTCCATTTGGAACTAAATGCTGTGGAATTTGTATAAATTAATGTTTATAGAATGGTTTGTGGACAAAATGGAATTCTGCATAATGCAGCATATCAACAGCGTTTTTCAAACACCACAATATATGCCATGCCCCAGTATATGTTCAGGCAGCAGTTGAGAAACGAGCTGCACATTCCCTTTAAGTAAATTAATCATTAATCGAAAACACTTATCAATCAATCCGTCCTCGGATTTTCTTATTTCAGATCAAGTATTTAGCAATGAATCAAACTTTTGCTGAGGTAACAGATTGAGTGTAATGCAGCTTTGTTCAGTGTTATCACTCGGGTTAAAGGGACAAATTTCAATCTGTATCTCAACTCAGTGGCCAGTTAACTTAGGCACCATTCCATTTACGATATCTAAAACTTAAATATCTAACCAGTACACATGCATATTATCAATGTCGAAAAGCAGAACTAAACACATTTTGTATGTCTCTGTGTGCACACACCTGAGCTGTGGAGAAGCAGACTCCGCCTCATCTCCTGGTCCTCAGGCAAGTGGAGGGGACGGTGCCGAGCCCAGGAATTGAGTTTAGACACCATGTCATTGCTTTCATCTTGGGCGTTATCCAGGTCGACCTGTCCTCAGCAGAACTCCTGTCTCCCTTGCTCCCTGTCCCTCCATTTCTGTCTCCCACTTCCACAATCTGTCTCGCCCTCTCTCGCTTGTATACTAATTTTCTCACACGTTTTCATTGTTCCTCCCTCCGCCATTGTCGTTCACTCTCTCCCTAATGCTCTCTCTCTCTCTCTCTCTCTCTCTCTATCGCCCAATATCCCTCTCTCTCAATTTTATCGTGCTCCCCTTACCACTGTTCGCCGGCTCCTCTCTCAATTGCAAGGGAGAGAGCTGGGGTTGGACCACAGTCTGTTGCTCGGAACACAAAGAGTGACTGGAGTCTCAAGCCGTTGCGACAGTATCAATGTTGAGCCAAAACACCATTGGTAGGCGACATTTGCGATCATTGTCCGTTGTTAAGTGGGAAATGTAGATGTCATTAAGTAGTTTGTTCTTCAGCTAAAATGATGGGGCAAAGGCGCAGGTGACTGCGAATGGGTCAGGTTCAATTTGCAACCACTTCATTTGCAAAGAGTAGAGCTGCATAGAGGGAGGATTTGTGCAAAGTCCGTTGGTAGGCAAACAGAATTTATGTCGAACTACTGTTTCTTTGATGGTGGAGAGGGAGCAAGGAAGAAAGTTTAATTCTGCCTCGACCAGGTCGACATGGGTGTCATCAGAAATGAAACCAAGGGTATGGTGAAGTAGATCCAATTACAGAGCTCGGTCTGTTTCTTATGGTTTCGATTGGCTCAATGTACGCAGCCGTTGCTGGAGGAGCAGAATCCTCGGGGAGCTTCTTGTTGTTTGAGGAATGTCGGGTCAGATTTGTTTATCCGGATTGTGACCTTCAAATATTGTGACACACCAGGGATGGAAAGAATTATCTGGACGCTGTATTGCAGGAGGCAATCAAACCTTTTAGGCTAAGTAACTTGAATTTGGCGATTGATAAGGGGCAGGAAGGTGTGGCTGTGAGTGAGGCAGGTAGACACATCCAGCAGGTAGAGTTTCAGGAGGTTCAGCCCTTTCTTTTTCAACCGAGTATTTTTCCCTTTGTGAACGGGAATGAGGATCGCAGGGAAGCTGAGCTGACAGATGGCAGCATCATGGTACAGGGTGCCTTTCAAATTGGGGGAGAGAAGAGAAGCCGAGTTGTGATTGTGGTTACTGTGATTAGGAGTATCAACAGTGTCCTCTGTGAGCAAGACAGTGAGCCCGAACACTGTGTCGCTTATCTAATGCCCGGTTTCAGGAAATCTCATTGTGCTGCAGAGGAACTTGAATTGGGAGGGCAAAGATCCAGTCGCTGTTTTTCACGTTCGTACCAAGGACAGATATAAAACTGGGCAGAACTACTGCGAAGGGAAAATGAAACGTTAGGGGCTAACTTAAAAAGCAGAATTAAATGATGATAATTTCTCGATTGTTGTGTGAGCCAGGAGCTAATTCCCACAAGGTCAAGAAGAGGAAGCAAGTAAGTGCGTGGCTCAAAGTTTGCCGTGGGAGAAATGGGTTTAGAAATCATGGGACATTGACACGATTAACTGTGGAACAGATCTGATGGATGGTCTTAATTTGAATCGTTCTGGGACGATTCAATGTTGTAATGAAAAGTGACATAATCACAGGACATCAAGATGTGGAATCAGTCTGGGCAGAAACAAGAAAGAGAAAAGGGAAGAAGAAGTGGGCTGGAGTGATCGATACGTCCGTAAACAATAATTCTGTTTTTGAGGAAAGTACAAACCCAGGAAACGTTATACACTTTCACGAAAGGTACAACAGAATGATTTTAACATCCACTTAGATTGGAACAATCGAATTTCATAGGGAAGCCTAAAGGGAAATCATTTGAGTCTACTGGAGATTTTGTTTCTTTAGCAATGAATTGTGGAACCAAACGGAAGCAGGCTACACTGGATTTGGCATTGTGCAAGGCGAACAGATTAGTTGATAACATCATTGTTAAGGGTTCTCTTGGCAGTCGTGACTGTAATCTGACAGAACTTGAAATTCAGTTTGGAGATAAGAAAGTGGAGTATCATTCAAGTTTTCTGGAATGAAACAAACAAAATGACATAGACATAGAATTTATTGGCCCTAGTAAAATGCAAGACAGCGCATGAGCAGGGGCAGTTGCTGAAGGGACTACTCAATTCATCACAACTAAACTACATCCCAGCGAGGATGAAAAATGGTTTAGGGCATTAAAAAAATTCATCATTAAACCAGTCAATAACATAGTCATGCAGTAATAGGCAGGACGAGTTGGAAATTTTCAAACATAAAGAAAGGGAAATTAAAGTAATTAATAATATACGGTAAGGTAAATTACGAAGCAAAACTTGGACAAAATACTGAAAAAGAATATAACAATATACATGTGTCTATATGTGTGTATATATGCACACACACACACATACATATATAAAAAGGACAACAAAGCTGGAGATTTAATCGTGAGGAACACTGAAATCGCAGTGATGTGAAATCAATATGTTGCCTCAGTTTTCACGGTGGAGGGTAATAGCAACATTCTTATTGGAATGGGCAATTCAGAGGCGACAGAACGGATAGAACTTAGAACAATCAACATCAAGAGGGAAAATGTACTGAGCAAACCAATCGGATTGAGGGCAGGCAAGCTCCCAGGCCTGATGGCCTACTCCGTAGGATATTAAATAAAATGGAGGTGGAGATAGTGAATTAATTGGTTACAATATCCAAAAAGTCCCTGGACAAAGGTTACATTCCAATTGATTGGAAAATGCTAGTGTAACGTCCTTATTCAAAAACCGAGGGAAGCAATATGTGGGAAATTACAATAAGTTAAATTAACATCTGTTGATTGGCAAGTCTTAGATTCAGTTCCCAAGGCAGCAATATCAGGATACTTGGAACGTGAAAACGCTATCCATGGTGGTTAGCATGCGTCTCTGAAGAACAAGTTCTGTTTGACTGATGTGAGGGACTTCTTCGAAGATGTAACAAGCAAGGTACATAACGAGGATCTGGTAGGTGTCATATATCTGGACGTCCTGAAGCTGTGTGATAAGCTCCTGCAGAAACGGTAAATTCACAAGGTTGGATGAGATGGGATTGGATTCTTTAACATGGATAGTTGAATATCTCACGCGCAGACACACAGAGAGGCGGAATAAATGGTCTTTTTTTCTGGATGGAAAGAAGCAAACAGTCGGGTGCAGGACGTTTCAAGTATGAGGCCACAACTTTTACAACCTACGTTAACGACTTGATAGAAGGGCACAGGAAGCTCTTCCACCAAATTTGCAGATGAAACAAAAACAGCCAAGATGATGAATTGGAATGAGGAAATAAGATCTTCACAGTTAGATGCAGATAGATAAAGAGAAGCGCCCAAAATATAGCAGCTTTATTTTTTGATGTAGTGCACCAAAATTGTCAATGGTGTAACAGTGAAATTGTGTTAGCGAAATGCGTGTTATAGCAGAACATCTTCATAAAGGTAAGCAAGTTTTTTTCCAAACCATGTAAGCTGTGGAGATTCCGGCATTAGACTTAGTGGGCAAAGTTAAAAGTTAGACAACGCCGTGGTATAGTCCAACACTTTTATCCGGAAGTATAAGTTTTCAGAGCCCTGTTCCTTCTTCAGGCTGCAAGTGTGGTAGGATTATCGACTCTAAATGTTATGTTCCATGTTTCTGCCCCATTATATACCTAATGAAGGATCAGCGTTGCAAAAGTAAGTATACAAGGCATTGATGAGACCCACCTGGAGATATTTGGAAATGTTTGGTATACTTATTTGAAAGAAGACGTTGCGGCATTGGAGACAATTCGAAGGAGGTTCACCAGATGGATCCAAGATGTTTTGGAGGTGCCGGCTTTGGACTGGGGTGAACAAGTTGAAAAATCACACAACAACACGTTGTACTCCAGTAGGTTTACTTGGATGCAGTAGTTTTCGGAGTGCTGCTCCATCATCAGTTAGCGACGTAACACAATCATGGAACTCACAATTTATAAAATATGATCCTGCCCTGAAGAAGGAACAGCATTCCGAAAGTTTGCAAGTCCAAATAGACCTGTTGGACTATAACCTGGCGTACTGTAATTTTTAACTTCATAAACACAGTCCAACACGGGTACCTCTACACCTGCAACCAAATAATAAAGGAGCAGCGCTCTGAAAGCTAGTGCTTCCAAATATACCAAGATGGACTATAACCTGCTGTTGTGTGATTTTTAAAATAGAGATGAGGGATTTGTTGTCTGAAGACACATTGAACAGTTTAGGCCTATACTCACTGGAAATTAGAAGAATAAGGGAGATCAAATTGAGTTATTGAAGATGATAAAAGGTATGGATAAAAGAGACGTGGGGAAGATTCATCCTCTTGTGTGGCATTGTAGGATCTTAGGTTATAGTATTGGGATAAGGAGTAACAAAATTAATGTAGATTTGATGCGGGAAATTTTCTCCCAAATGATTGTGAATCTGCTGAATCTGCTACCCGAATTGCAGTGATTGCTGGGGCAGTGACTAATTTTTAGGAGGAGTTACAGAGACTTTTAATTGAAAGTGGGTTGAATGGTTACGGGGAGAAAGCACGAAAATGGGTGCAAGGAGCGCATTATCCATTATCGAAGGCCAGTGCAGAATCAATTGTCCAAATTGCTGAATTAAGATATTTTCTCTTATGAACCTATGATCTCAACTTTGCTATGGTATTTCAGTCGAGCGTGGGGCCATCGGCTCTTGATAGGGAACCTGCCGTGGGTAGGACAATCCCTGATGTTAACAGAACCCTTCAGTAGTGGTGCAGAACGCCGTTGATGACGATCAGAGTGGGTGTAGTCCCATTGACCCTGAATACAGGACCACTGACTGTGAGGAGCGGGGCAGTGTGAATGTGGGGAAGGTGTTTGTTACTAGGGACATAGTGTGTCCTGAGACTTCAAGCTGTTACTAGTGAAATAGATTATGGATTGGGTCACACAACTTTGGTAGTGGAGGTGATTGAGTGTGAACCCATTTGTCATTGTTAGTAGAAACGTGTGTGGGTTGGGATAAAGGCAATTTCTGGTGGAGCAGAATGGATGTGGGCTCATTGGTTGTTGCTGGAGTAACAGTATTGGAACGGGTACACATGACATTGGTGACAGAAATGAAATAACGTGGAATCGCTGCATGTGGGTTGAGGCATAGGTAGCGGTGGGTAAACAGGTCACCACTTGCAGACTAAGTGGGTGTGAGTGAGTCGTCCATTGCGAGGGAAACGGTGCCGGGTGGAGCAGCGATCTTTTCCAGTAGAGCAGAGTAGCGGTGGTGGAGCACGCCACTACTCGGGGTAGAATTGACCTAGTGTCACTTAGCATTGTTAAAGGTACGTGCTGTTGGAGCTGTATGTCGTTGAGTTAGAAAAGTGTGGAATGCGTCCACTATCTACTGCCGGGAGAGCAGGGTGGAGGGGATTTAACTGAATGTTGCTCAGAGAACTTGTTCGTTGTGTGCACGCTCTGGGGAACAGTGTGTTAATGTGTTCACAGATCATTAATGGGGAACGATAGGGTAATTAGTCCACTGTAGTTGCAAGGGCAAACAGGCAGAGATGCGACCGTAGGATATTACTAGGGCTGTTAGGTATGTTCAGGGCATCAGGCAATTTACTGGAGAACAGCGTGGCTGTGGCATTACTACCTGTTTTTCTGGCAACAGAGTCGATGTTAGAACGCTGGTAGTTGACAGGGCAACATTGTGACAAGTGAATTCAAGAGCATTATTACGGAATATTGTCGGGTTGGAGCCATAGGCCATTGCTGCAGTAACAAAGTTTATGCTGTCCCCAAGCCCTTGGTCGGGGAATATTATGGAAGGTGGGTTCAAGTGCGCAGCTGGGAAATAGTGAGAAGGTGGGTCTGAAGGTGTTATAAGGGGAACCATGTGAGTGGGCCAAAGACAAATGTGAAGGGCAAGTGTTTTGGAAACAACTTGTGTGTAGAGCCAAACATTGTTGCCAGGTGAGCAGAGTTGGAATAGGTGTGCTAGCATTTGTGGCGGAAACAGGGTCTTGTTGGAACGCTAGCAATTATTAGGGGGGAAATGAGAGAGTTGGAAGACTGGTTGTTGATATGGAACAGACTGGGAGTTTTATGCAGGCCAATGATAAGTGCACAGACTTGTTTGGGACAATTGGCTGCCGCAAGGAAAAATGAGTAGGGGCACGGCAGCAGGACATTGCTCGGGAAGTGTGAGGTGGTGTATCCCCAGCTCGTTGCGAGGAAATCATTAGATGTTGGCATGGCCTGACGATGCTGGTTGATCAGCGAAGGGTGGAGATACCAGGCTTTTCGAGAGTAACACAGGTGGTTGTGATCGCTTGAAAATGCTTGGTGTACAAAGGGGATTTATGCCACTGGGCTTTGCTTGGTAACAGGGTGAGTTCTGTGTGAAATATCTCCACACACACCATTGATTAGGAATAGGGTGAATAAACAAACTTTGCAGACAGCTATTTATAGAAATGATATAATTAGGCTCCAGGGTAACCAAGGCTAAGAACTCAATATCCAGGGGTATTCATTTATCACAAAAGGATAAACGGAAATGAAGTACAGTGGTAGAGCTTTGCTGGTTAAGGAAGAGAGGAGCTCAATAATAAGGAACAACATTAACCTGGACATTGTATAATCTTTATGGACAGAGCTCTGTTACACAAATGGGGAAATTAAATCGCTAGTGGGGGTTATGTGCAGACCACCAAACAGCATCCAACACAAAATTCTATCTGCGTGCACTAAGTTCACAGAAGTTTCTATGGGTGACTTTCATCTGCATGTTTATTTGCCGAAACAAATTAAAAGTAATAACTGAGATGGATTTCTTGGAATATACATGGGCTGGTTACTCAGAACAATTAGCAAAGGAACTCGCCACACAGCAGGCCATCCTGGAGTGCGTATTAAGTAATAACAGAGAGTTAATTAGCAACGTTGTGGTGCAAATGCCTTTGACACATATGACCATAATATTGTAGAGTCCCTCATTCATCTGGAAATTAATATCATTCAATCTGAGACGAGGTTCTTACACTGAAATGAAAGCTAACTTTGATGATCTGAGACACGCATCAGCTCGAATAAAGTGGCCAAAAATAGTAAGGGATTGATCATGGTTCGGCAGTGACAGACATTTAAAGAACACATCGATGAAACTCAACAATTGGATATTCCTGATGGCAAAGGTGAGACAGGGCTCTAGATGGTTAGAAGGTAGACAGAAACGAACTGAAGAATAGACATAGGAGAGTTATACGTGATTATGGAAAACTTCAGTAGGAAGAATTAAGGAAAACTCTAAAGCGTTCTAGACATAAGTCAGGAACAAGAGGATGACCAGAGTGAGAGTGCGGTCGATCGGAGGTAGAAGAGGGAACTTGCACCTGTGTTCAGAGGAGATGTGGAAATCCTTAATGTATATTTTGCTTCAGCATTCACTACTGAGTGGGATCTTTAAGTTTTTGAGTTCAGTGGGAAACAGATTGATATGAGATAACAGGTTGATGTTAGGCAGTAGGATGCACGAAACATTTTGAAATTCATGAGAATAGGTAAATCCCGTTGGCCATACGGGATATAACCCAGGGAACTACAGAAAGAGAGGGAAGAAATTTCTCCACTTTTGGTGATGATCTTTGCATCCAAACGATCCATTGGATACTGCCAGGTGATTGCAGGGTGGATTTTTATTTCTTTGTTCAAGAAACAGAACATGAATAATCTTGGGAATTACGGACCAGTTAGTCTCAAGTCTGGAGTGGGTTAAATATTACAGAGGATTCTGAGAGACAGGATTGACCATTACTTGGAAAACCACAGTTTGATTTGAAATAGCCAGCATGGCTTTGGGAGGGAGAAATCATGTTTCACAAGCTTACTGAATTTTTATGTATATGATAAAACACATAGATTTCTGTCTGCTAACAATTCTGTATTCATGTACTCCCTTGACTGGAAGTTTTGAATGTCCACATGCACAACATCTAATGACCTACTCTTGTCCATTCTACTGGACACAGACTAAATGAAAATCTCTGGTGTTGGCGCAATGAAGAAATAAAGGACGCAATCTAAGAATAAGAGTAAGTCATTCAGGATAGAAATATTTTTGCATTGTGCATCTGTCGAATCCTTAATATTATGACGTTGAAGGCGTGTACTTTCCCTTTAAGAGAGAGTGAAAGCTGCTATTGTGCTCAAATCTTGCAGGCACCTGTCATGTGATGGACTTACAGTCTCATAATGTACTGAATAGTTGAAAATATGCAACACTCAGCTGTCAAAGAAATATCTGAGTTTTGGTTGCCACGTTTTGACTACAATGCAAATTTAACCAATCAGTTTAAGCTTTGCCCCAAGAACTAAAACCCAAACGAATTTGAATTCATTGTTCTCTTTTTGTCAACATCGAATCAATGAGATGATCCGATGTTTGGCAATAAAGAAGCTGATGTTTTGGGAGTTAGGCAGAGAGGTGAATGTCTGCAAAAGTCAGAGTCACTGCCAGCAAAATATTCTCTATCAAAGGTACCTATTTTTCATTTGAAATCTCTTTTCTGCGAAAAACCAAGGATGATCCAAGGGAAATTACTGTCAGAAGAAGTCAGACATTGGAAACGAAATCTGCTGTCTGGTTTCATTATTAAGTTGATGTAATTAAGAAAGAGTTTCTTTGGAACAGTGTATGGATATAGAGTTAGAAACATAACAACCCTGTAAGGGACGGAAGGGTGGGGGGGGGGGGGGGGGGAGGCGGGGCGGTGAGAGTTGTAAAAGCAGCTGTTTAATGTTCAATCTGAGAGTTAAAGAATAAACCGATTTCTTTTTCTTTAAATAGTGGAAATTGGGGAGTTCCCTGTCATTCATACTTTAACGGATGATGAGGCGAGGTGAGCGTTCTGTATGTTTGTTCTAATCAGCAGAAGTATTTACCGTCGTGTTGTAATAGTCTGGAGGCTCAGGTCCCAGATTTGGACAGGTTTAGATATATATAGTTATTTGGCAAATTTTAATAGAAACTGATTACAAAAGATTCCAAAAGCTATAAACATTTATCTTTTAGTGTCTTAGGTCTTTCAGCTCAAGATCCCCCTGTGCCCATACCTCCGCCGTCACCATCGTCCAAGGCCCTAAACAATCTTTCAACATCAGACGGAATTTTACCGACACGTTCACCAATGTCATCTATTGTATCTCTTGCACCCGATGTGGTCTCCTCTAAATTGGGGAGACTGGAAACCAGCTTGTTGATCATTTCCAAGAATGGCTCTGGGAAAGCTGCACAAACCAATCCCAACGCTCTGTTGCTGAAAACTTCAACTCGTCCTCCCACCCCCCCAAGGAAATGCAGGTCCTAGGTCTCCTCCATCAACAAATCCGAACCACCCACTGCCTGGAGAAAGAATGCCTCACCTTCAGCCTTGGGACACTGCAACCACAAGGGATGAATGTGCACTTCACCACTGTCCTCATCTGCCCTCTCCCACAATATTCCTGTTCCAAACCTCCAACTTGCACCACCCTCTTGGCTTGTGCATTTCCCTTCCCATCAGTTCACTCAACCTCCTCTATGACCTTTCACCTTCCATCCCACCATCATCTACCTATGGCATACTCAACCACTTTGCCCCTGCCCGAAGTCTTTGCATTTATGTCCCAGCCCCCGGCCCATAAGCCTCATTCCTGACGAAAACCTTATGACCGAAATGTCAATTTTCCTACGCCTCGGATGCTGCCTGACTGGCAGCACAACACTGTCACTCTGATCTCCAGAATCTGCAGTATTCACTTTCTGCTGGAAGCTAAATTTGCCCTTTTGCCCCAATGTGTGTTCATCTAACATTTCTACTTCTGAACTGCTGTCTGCATGCTTCCAGTATCAATTCATAAGCATTCAAAAATTACCCGTTTGACCTCTTTACAATCTGTTGTTGTGGTTCTGTTCGTCGAGCTGGGAATTTGTGTTTCAGACATTTCGTTCCCTGTCTAGGTGAAATCCTCAGTGCATGGGACCCTTCTGTGAAACGCTTCTGTGTTGTTTCCTTCGACGTTTATAGTGGTTTGTCTCTGCCACTTCCGGTTTTCAGTTCCTGCTGTCCACTGTAATGGACGGTATATTCGGTCCAGGTCGATGTGTTTGTTGATAGAATGTGTGGATGAGTGCCATGCCTCTAGGAATTCGCTGGTTGTTGTCTGTTTGGCTTATACTATAAGATTAGCATTGTCCCCATCGAACTCATGTTGCTTGTCATCTGCGTGAGTGGCTACTAAGGATAGCTGGTTGTGTCGTTTTGTGGCTAGTTGATGTTCATGGATACACACGCAGAGGATGTCACCTAGACAGGGGACGAAACGTCGGCAACACAAATGCCCAGCTCGGCGAACAGAACCAAAACAACGAGCACCCGAGCTCCAAGTCTTCTGACAAACTTTGAACTCTTCATAATCTCTTCACCGCCCATTCTACAGCGCTGCTAAAGAGATTCTTCAGCAATTTTCGGATCCATTTATCACACTAAATTTAATTGACCACAAGTAACCGAATTTAATTAAACTTTCTCCTCTATGTTTTATTCAACGATCTCGGATACTGATCGGCTAGTGTTTAAATCTGCTTGGATCTTTCATACCACAAATTTGCTCAAATCTGTCAAATCTCAGAATGGAATTTTCTGAACCTGTCCAAATCCCCGACCTGAGCCTCCAAACTGTTGCTACACGGCCGTGAATGCTTATGCTAATCAAACCAAACTGACAGAACAGTTCCCCTCGCCTTGTAATCTGTCACAGTATGAGTGACAGAGTCCCCCAACCACCATCGATTTCCACTATTTTAACAAAAAATGTCAATTTCATACTATGAATCTAAAAGAGAACATTAATGAACAATTATTTACAACTCTAAACCTGCACTCTCTTAAAGGGTTGTAGTCTACCTCCAACTCGATAATAATAATCTGATCCAATAAAATTCCCCTTTAAAATGACATCAAATTAATTTTCAAAACCAGACGGTAATTGTCACCATTGTTGTATTTTATCTTTCAGCTCAAGATCTCTCTGGGTCGTCTTTGGTCTTTTGCTGCAAAGATGTTTTTTATATGTATATAAACGTGCCTTTGCCAGAGTGTAGTTTGAGTGGCAGCCTCTCGATAGAAGTTTACTCTCTCACTGGCTAACTTCTAAAATGTCTGCTTCTTTTATACCCTAATCATTGGACGTGTCATTGGTTAGATTTTGTTGAAACAGTCAAATGCAAATTCGATTGATTAAATTAAAACTGTTGGTAGCATAGCAGCCAAATATTGCATTTTTTTTCAATTTTGCAATATACTGTGAGACTGTGAGACATGGCTGGTGTTTTCCAACTCTGAGTACCACACATTCTCTCTTAAAGGTACAGTACGCACCTTCAAAATCATAACACCAGGTTGATTCCGGAGTTGAAGGGGTTCACTTATGAGGAGACACTGAGTAGATTGGAAATACATTCATTGAAATTAAGAAGAATGAGGGTGCATCTTATCGAAACTTGTAAAATTATGAAGAGAGTAGATAAGAAAGAAGTGGAGAGGATATTTCCACTGACAAGTGAAACTCAGACTAGAGAACATAGCTTCAAGATTAGAGGGAGCAGATTGAGGACTGAATTGAAAAGGAGCATTTTCAATCGAATGGTTGTAAATCTATGGGATTCCTTGCCCAGTGAAAGAGTTGACACGTCTTCAGTCCACGTGTTTAAAGCTAAGATAGATAGTGTTTGAACATTAATGGAATTAAGGCGTAAGGTGCAGGCATGGGTAACAGGATCTGAGTCTACAAAAATATCAGTGACGAACATATTAAATGTTAAAACAGGCTTGAAAGGCCAGATCGTTTTTTTAAGTTTGTATTTTAATGTTGAAATAAATTGTGCTTGTTTAACCTCAAGTAGTTTGATCAATTGCATTCCATCAGGAACACGGCTCTTCATATATATCTTTAAAATAAGAAAAATGTAGCGTCTCGTCTACGTTCTTCAAATATATATATCCACAGAAGATATGACTGGCTCTTCCACATGTATGTTCCGGACCGTTCTTACGCAATTCAATCTATTAATATATCTTAAACACGGATGTAACGGAAGGAGGAACGCCAATGCCAACACATTTTTCCTCTAAAAAAGAGAGTTTAATTCAGGGTTGACTTCAAGCTGACCTTGATAGTACACTATGTAGACGCAAAATTAAGGGGGACTTCCTGACAGTACACTGGCCTCTGTGCAGTTACTTCAATGACAACGGGAGTGGGATTATTGGCATAACAATCCAAAAGACCCAAAACCTCATCTGTGCGACTGAGCTGGTAGCACCCGTTGAGTGTAGGGAACAAATAGCCTTACGTGTGGAATATCCTTAGCAGATGGACCTTAGGCCTGTATACAGAAAAGCCGCACGGCAAATCCGAACATCCGTTAAATGGTTAAAACTTTCCTGAGATGCTGGGTTGAGTAATCATTGTAGTTGTCGCCAGTATGTGGCCTTGAGTCAGCAAATGGACCCTACAAGATCTAACTTGGGCAAGAAAATTCGGAGACAGGTATTCAGGAGATTACATACCCTGGAAAGTACCTATGAAAAACATAGAACATAGAACATAGAAAAATACAGCGCAGTACAGGCCCTTCAGCCCTCGATGTTGCGCCGACCGAAGCTACCTAACCTACACTAGCCCAATAACCTCCATATGCTTGTCCAATACCCGCTTAAATGACCATAAAGAGGGAGAGTCCACCACTGCTACTGGCAGGGCATTCCATGAACTCACAACCCGCTGAGTAAAAAATCTACCCCTAACATCTGTCCTATACCTACCACCCCTTAATTTAAAGCTGTGTCCCCTAGTAACAGCTGACTCCATACGCGGAAAAAGATTCTCACTGTCAACCCTATCTAAACCCCTAATCATCTTGTACACCTCTATCAAATCTCCCCTAAACCTTCTTTTCTCCAATGAGAAAAGTCCCAAGTGCCTCAGCCTTTCCTTATACGATCTTCCTACCATCCCAGGCAACATCCTGGTAAACCTCCTCTGCACTCGTTCCAATGCCTCCACATCCTTCCTGTAGTATGGCGACCAACACTGCACATAATACTCCAGATGAGGCCACACCAGAGTCTTATACAACTGCAACATGACCTCAGGACTCCGGAACTCAATTCCTCTACCAATAAAGCCCAGTACACCATATGTCTTCTTCACAGCACTATTTACCTGGGTGGCAACTTTCAAAGATCTGTGTACATGGACACCAATATCCCTCTGCTCATCCACACTCCCAAGTAGTCTACCATTCGCCCAGTAATCCATCTTCTTGTTACTCCTACCAAAGTGAATGACTTCACACTTAGCTACATTGAATTCCATTTGCCACCTTACTGCCCAGCTCTGCAACTTATCCATATCGCGCTGTAACCTACCACATCCTTCTTCGCGAGCCACAAAGCCACCGACTTTCGTGTCATCCGCAAACTTGCTCTCCCAGCCTTCAAGCCCCTCCTCCAGGTCATTTATAAAAATGACAAACAGCAATGGTCCCAAAACAGATCCTTGTGGAACGCCGCTAGTAACTGCGATCCAAGATGAACCTATACCATCAACTACTACCCTCTGTCTCCTTCCAGCCAGCCAATTCCTAATCCAAACCTCTAATGCACTCTCAATGCCATACCTCCGTAATTTTTGCATTAGCCTGCCATGGGGTACCTTATCGAACGCTTTGCTAAAATCCATATACACCACATCTACTGCTTTACCCTCGTCCACCTCCTTGGTTACCTTCTCAAAGAATTCAATAAGGTTTGTGAGGCACGACCTGCCCTTCACAAAACCATGCTGACTATCCTTGATCACATTATTCCTATCCAGATGATCATAAGTCCTATCCCTTACAATTCTCTCTAAGACTTTGCCCACAACAGGAGTGAGACTGACTGGCCTATAGTTACTCGGGCTATCCCTGCTCCCCTTCTTGAACACGGCGACCACATTCGCTATACTCCAGTCTTCTGGCACTGTTCCCGGAGACAACGACGACCTAAAAATCAAGGCCAATGGCTCCGCTATCTCCTCCCTAGCTTCCCAGAGGATCCTAGGATAAATGCCATCAGGCCCAAGGGACTTATCTATTTTCATCCTTTCCAGTATTCCCCAGACCTCTTCCCTACGTACCTCAAGGCCATCCATTCAAATCACTTGTGACTCAATATTCACATCAGCAACAATATCCTGTTCCTGAGTGAATACTGACGAAAAGTACTGATTTAGTGTCTCGCCAATCTCCTCCGCCTCCACACACAACTTCCCACTACTATCCTTGACTGGACCGATACCTACCCGAGTCATCCTTTTATTCCTGACATACCGATAGAAGGCCTTTGGGTTTTCCCTAATCCTTCCAACTAAGGACTTTTCATGTCCCCTTCTCGCTGCTCTTAGCTCTCTTTTTAGATCCTTCCTGGCTACCTTATAACTCTCAATCGCCCCAACTGAACCTTCACCCCTCATGTTTACATAGGCCGCCCTCTTCCCTTTCACAAGGGATTCTAATTCCTTATTAAACCACGGCTCCCTCGCAAGACCCTTCACTCCCTGCCTGACTGGTACATACTTATCAAGGACGCCCATTAGCTGTTCCTTGAACAATCTCCACATATCATTTGTGTTCTTCCCTTGAAGCCTATTTTTCCAATCCACGCATCCTAAGTCATGCCTCACCGCATCATAATTTCCCTGCCCCCAGCTATAACTGTTGCCCTGCAGTGCACACTTATCCCTCTCCATCACTCGAGTACAAGTCACCGAGTTGTGGTCACTGCCACTCCTTACACTGCCCCCCTTTACATGTACCTGGTAAGCGTCAGGTAATTTGCTTAGGAAGATAGAAATCATTGCCAACAAAAATTACTGCCTGCTTAAATGCTCAGTAGGCTCTCATTGAGGTAGATACCAGTGCTGCTGTGATAGTGTTAGCAGAAACCATCCTCAACAAGAATTGATTTCTTCTCCAACCTTTAGGTTTGCAGAACTCCTCGGCCAGGCTGATAACGTAGACTTTGGGACGAGTAAAGTTTAAGTGTATAACTTCATTTCTGGTGTTCTTTGAGAAGCCAATGGTGCAGTTACTACTCATTGTAGTAAACGGCTTTGGCTCAAGGTGATAGAGCGGAATTGGTTGGGAAGTTTTTTACATTGATTAGGTTAACATTTCTTCATTGGAAAACGGTTAACTTGGTGTAGTCCTATTAAATTCACAGGAGCGTTTCAGGAAAGCCTGGGGTATCAAAAAGCCAAGACCATTTTACATGTTGTTCAGGGAGCAATTTAGCGATTTTCAAAGACGCACCTAGTGCCATTTACTGTCGCAGAAATCAGGAGGCTGGAAAGCGAAGGAGACAACAAACCAGTGCAGTTTACAGGATGTGCAGGACCAATCTCACCGATAGTGGACTTGACGGATCACCATCGTTTGTGGCGATTTTAAATATATGGAAAATGCTTTTCGCAGCGCAATAAATGTCCAATCTCTTTCCCAGTGGATTTGCACGAAAAATTGGCGGGTGAACTACCCTTTGATTGCTAGCACTGTGTCACCCATAGCTTTTGTTCGAATTCATGGGTAGGCCATGATTCTCAGCAAGTACAAGGTGAAACATGGTCCAGGAGGGCAAGCGGCTAAAGTGGATGCCCTGAGCCTCTTTCCACTGGCAGAAATCCAATGGTGGCGCCTCACTGGAAGTGGCCATTCTACTTTTAAAATCTCTGGACACTCTTTCATTCACTGTTTATAATATCAGTCTTTAGATGCAAAACATATCATCCCGACTGAACAAAAACAACTGCAGGCAGTGGGGAACATTGAAGGAACATAATAATCGTGAAAGAAACATTTCTGGACCCGACGCTACCAAATCATAGTGGAAGCTGCTATCTTACCAAACCGAGCATGAGCGATTGTCCCAAATAAGTTCGCTGCCAGACAATAGCTGAAATTCAGTAGGGTAATCTACGGGATTTCAAAATGAAAATGTTGGCTTGAAGTTCTGTTTTGTCGCCAGCATTGGATGCTGATTCGAAAAGCGTCATGTTACATAGGTACAGCAGGACAGACAGCATCTAAGGCGCAGGACAGTTGATGTTTCGGTCATATGCCCTTCATCATGAAGGGTTAATCCCTGAAACATAGACTATCCTGTTATTCGTTTCATGTCTGACCTGCTGAGGCTTTCCAGTGCCAAACATTTAGACTTTGATTCTCCAGCCTGTGCAGTCCAATTTCTTTTCGACTATTGGAGGCTGAAATAGCTGAATTCATTGAGCAATGACCAGGGTGCAAACAAGGAAAAACATTGCCACCAGCAGCACTCCCACATTTATGGGCACACCGAGGTGGACTCTGGACTCGCTTACACGTCGATTATGCTGGTTGCTTCATGGGCTCAATTTTCATGGTCATTGTTCATGCATATCAAAGGAGTTGAACGAACATGGAGCGCATTCCACACACTCGGGCAAGATGATTGAAAAGCTGTGAACATCACTTGAGACACACGGACTCTGAGAAATATTTGTCACGGGCAATGGGCCATACTTTGCCAGCAGGCAATGAAATGGCAGCAGGAATGCCAATGCTGACCACATACTTTCTCAAAGCAAGAGAAACAGTTTACTTCAGGGACTGGCTCCAAGCTGACTGGCCGTGGCTTTTACATTTTGCACATTTATATAAAGGACAATTGGTGATAGGCTGCCTGATTCTGTGCAATTATTTCATGGGAAAACAAACAAAAAAATGCAAGACGGTTGCTCAGTGGTTAGCACTGCAGCCTCGGAACCCAGGTTCAATTCCAACTTCTGTTGGGTCCGTGGTGTTTGCACTTATTCCCTATGTCTGCATGGGTTTCTTCCGAGTGTTCTGGTTTCTTCACACATGCCAAAGATGCGCAGGTTAGGTGAACTGGGCATGCTAAATTGCGCATCATGTTCGACGCATTAGTCAAAGGGAAATGGGTCTGGGTGGGTTACTTTTCGGAGGAGTGTTGTGGACTTGTTGGGCCACACTGGAGGGAATGTAATGTAATCTAATCTAAACCGTGGACACTGTAAACCAGAAACAAAACCAGAAATCGTTGGAAAAAAACTCAGCACGTAACTCTGAACGTAAGTTGGGTTACTAGTCAGGAAATACTAACTCTGATTTCAGTCCATAAATACTGTATTATCTGCTGAGGTTTTCCAGCAATACCGTTTCTCGTATAGTAGTATGTGAGCCAGCAATCAATTCTATATTGATCACCAGTTTCTCCCCTTTTCCATTGCCAGTTATCGTGGGACAACTGCACATGGCATCCTGTGTCTGTAGTCCTCTTGCACATTTGCAATTGAAAGTTATTTGCCATTCGTTCTCAGACCAAAATCTTCTCATTCACGTTTGACCGCATTGATAATGGAATGAGAAGTTCAAAAAATATAATTTTTTCAGACAGATCTTTCAGTACGTATGAAGAAGATAAGTTGCTGAAGTGGCATAGTATGAGGTCATGTTCAACACAGCAACTAAAAGGCTCAATGAAGCCAGGTTAAATTGATTCCCCGTTTCTCAACATCAATGCGTCTGCACAGTAAATAGCAGAATATTCGATGTTTTTCTGTCTGTAAAATTAAGTTAATGGGCAAGTGAATGGAATCAACCATTTCACTGATGATTGAATACAAGGTCTGATTCATTCAACTCATTTTCTGCCTGTCCACAGCCTACAAATCACAATTCAGGAATGTTTGGAGTACTCACCAGTTGCCTGGGTGGGAGCAACTCAGGAACAGTCAAAAAGCTGCATGTCAACTCGTATAAAATATCCCACTTATTTGAAACTTCATCAAGCGCTCTCTGCAAACAATACCTCTATCCTCAATACACAGTGACAGAACTGTGTGACCTTTGCAAGACGGAAAGCAACAAATCAACAACTATTCTGCAGTAATAACTTGCACAAAATCAAAATGTACCTAGCGTTGTGTATGTTTGAGAATAACAAAGACTTGCATGAAACATAATAGCACTGTTCATTCACTGGCGTTGGATCAAGATCAAAACTTTGCCAGACACTGTATGTACAAGTTGTAGAAGCAGCACACACGATAGCTCCTATCACTTCGACGTCCAATGAGTGGAGCATGTGGAGGTCGAGTACAAAAAGCAGAAAGAACCTGCAGAATCCAGAGAAAGCCATCTCGTCAACTCATTAAAAACTGTTTAATTGCTCCAACTGTGGGAAAGAGTGCGGCTCCAGAATTGGACTTTTCGGGTATGACAGGGACTTCCACCACAACCAAGACTTGGAAGCAAGTCATTCACTGTCCTGTGGATTGCCTAAAACTAAAAAGACTACCTCTCCACTCCACGCTATTCAGTGTTATAAGATATCAGCACACCAACACTTTCACTAAAACAATGGAACCAAAGTTGCTGGTCTCGCCGCTGACAACCACATCTCGATCTTAAACTAAAAAATAGTCTTGGGCGTTGGATTGTTGATTGTCAGCTCTGTTTGTACTTTAGGAATTGTCTGACGAACTCAGCAAAATAAACTGAAACTAAAACATTGTTCATTCTCATCTAGGAATTGAATTGAATTGAAATGAATTGAAATGAATTGAATTGAATTGAATTGAATTGAATTGATTTGAATTTATTGTCACGTGTACCGAGGCATATTGAAAAGCTTTTTTGTTGCTAGTAATGCAGGTAGATCACAGAGTTAAGTAGCATAGATAAGTAAATAATACATAAACAGCGGCAAAAACAATAACACAGGTACAGGTGAATGTTAAGAGTTTGCAAGTCCATTTAGTGTTCTAACAACAATAGGATAGAAATCGTTTCGAAACCAACAGATGCGTGTGCTCAGGCTTCCGTACCTTCTCCCCGATAGTAAAAGTTGTAGAAGAACAATAACATGGTCGGATGTATCTTTGAGAATGCTGGTGGCTTTTCCTTGACAGCGGGCCTGGTAGATGAATTCTTTAGATGGAAGGTTGGCCTTTGTGATTGCCCAAGCCGAGTTTACCACTCTCTGTAAACGACTCCGATCTTGAATGGTACATTTACCAGACAAGGTAATGATACATCCAGACAGAATGCTCTCGAAGGCGCAGCAATAGAAGGTGGAAAGGTATTTGTTGTCATGCCAAATTTCCTCTGCTGCCTGAGGAAGAAGCGAGGTTGTTGGGCCTTTGTAACCAGTGTGTCCACATGAAGAGTTCAACAAAGCTTGTTGTGGACGACGAATCCCAGGAACTTGACACTCTCCACTCGTTCCACCTCTGTCAAGTTAAAATGTGGGTGGGGTGTGGGGGTGGGGGTGGCGCATGATTAACATAATGTTACTCTCTGTTTGAAAATTATCCCACAATGATTTTTAGTGATCATTGAGTTCAATATAAACGTTTACCTAAATTTATTTTAAATCTATCCTTGTGATCGTCTGAAGAATGTCGAACTAGAAAGTCTCTTAATATTTTGACTAACTTCAAAGAAACAGATTATTACAGCAAATTACTTTAGTCTGCAATCTTCCCAGCTGCATGTCGAACTTTGTTGACTGTCTTACACCTCTTGTCCAACTAACACCCGCCTGTCATTTTAAGTTTACTTATCAAACTCTCTCCATTGAATTTTCTTGCAGTTGGCATTTGTGCAAGCCTCCGTTTTCCCCAGGAATAACCACTTAACAAAGGTAATATTATAGGTAAAATCAATGACTGCAGATGCTGGAAACTAGATTCTGGATTAGTGGTGCTGGAAGAGCAAAGCAGTTCAGGCAGCATTGGAGGAGCAGTAAAATCGACGTTTCAGGCAAAAGCTCTTCATCAGGAATATTATGCCTTACTTAAATGCTGGAGCAGAAGATTAATTCTGAAACCCTCTTGTCGGCGGTTTTGTGTTTCTCAATTATGAACAGCCCCAGTGGGAAACAAGAGATCACATATAGTGCAAGTGTGCATTGAAGTTGACGGAAATTGATTCTGACAACTTCAAATTAAATAATACATAAAAGATGAGGGAAAATGAAATACGCAACACATCCGACATAGGGCAACTATGAAATAGGGCAACTCTATCCAGTGCAAAATATATTTGTCATTGAAACTTTGACTCTGGCGAGTCGTCGAAATATTTTTGACATATTTTAATTTAAAACTCAAAGTCAGAAATACATTATCCTCAAAATGTGTTCCCCCAATCAACTTTGTTTGGCTATCATTCAGGAGTTTGTAAGTGTCATAACACAAGCAATCGTGACAATAAAAAAGAAACATATGATTGTTTTTTTCCCCAGTACTCGTGCACCTCGCTTCATCTGAAACAGACAAGGCAATGATACTGTGTCGAATCCCAATTAAAAGCCATAATTCTTTTTCTTGTTATGAAACGATCCACAGTGAGTACATCTTTATTCTATTTCCAAGAATATATAATGCTGCTTTTTCATCGTTCATGGTATAAAAATTAACCAGGCTTCCCAACTCTTTGGCTTCTGAGTGAACAGTGTACGACACCACTCAATACAAGTAACAAACAACTTTCCGTTTTAGAAAAAAAATCATAATGTGTTGCTATCACATCAGTCTACTCCCAGTTAGCTGAAGCTGAGTTTGCATTTAGTCATATATATCAGCTCCTGACGTACTATTAACATGGACACAACATGGGAAAAATAAATTGGATTTCAGAAATGAAATGAGGATGATTGCATTTATATAATTGAGCATTTCATTCTGAGAAATTTTACGATGCACCAGAGGAACTAATATTAATTAGAATTGTGTGGAAAGCACTGTGGTGATTCAAATGCTTATTGGAGATCGGTAATTCCAACATGAGACAATATTTACTTACGCCTCCTTCTACCCATTATTCTGTATTCCGTGCGCAAGGTGTGAACTCGTTTCAATTGCGAAATTAAACAGAGACTGAGAGATAACTTTGATTTGTTCAAAATAAAGTAAGCGTTCCCAGTTTTATTTACCTTTCATTCAACATTCTGCTCCCATTCTGGATTTTCTGATCGCAGCCCCTGCAGCAGTCTTCCACTGAAGAGACACTAATGTCCAATGAGCACTGCTTAATTTTAGCATCTGTCATTCTGCACTTTTCTGAACTCAATCTTGAGATAGGTAACCTTGAGTTTAGATTCTATCTCCACCTTTTCATCGTGTGCTTGTTTCGCCGAGCCTCTTCATCACCCTTCCCTTGTTAGGCAGAAATTTCGTCATGTCTCGTTTTTCATGCTTTCATGTTGCATTCTGATGTGCATTCATAGAAACATTCAAGCCTTAGTTCTTTATATACCCATTACCCATTTTGACTCTTGCGTCGTTAAACATTTTATTATTTAAACTCGGTCCTCTATGCTATCAAAAATATTCTCCATGTTTCATCATTCTCTCATTCCTTCACACAGTTTTCAAACACTGCATACCTGTAAAGTTCTTAATTTAGGAATAATGATCGTCAACTCTAATAGTTATCTCTCCTTGTCTGAGGAATATTGTTTCAGCAGTAATGAATTTTCGCAGTGGTTAAATCTCCAGTGACTTTATCGGAATACTTATAGAACAACCACTGACCAAATAGACTTGAGTAAACTCCTCTTATTCCAGAACATAAAATGTGAAAACCATATTTTGAATAACTTGTAGAAATGTAATCAGACCTCAGTGACAGTGAAAAAATAGAATGTTTAAACAAGAAAGAAAAAGAAGTCAGCTTTATCATGCTTTCATAATGTGTTAGCTTGGCATCCGAAATGTATTCACTGCTCATAGGTCATATTCTACAATACATTGTTGATGATTCAACTGCCAGATCAATTGCAGTATGCGTACAGATGGATTCATTGCATTTTTGACTGACTCATTTCATGGTGATGGAAAATGGATATTTTGTCAAAATACGAAAACAGCAATTCCCTATTTGCTACATTATCAAAATTATACCTTAAGTATAATGCGCCAGCGGCCTTCGTTCCTACCAATCAATACTTTCTGACCGCGTTACCAAAAAATCAAGTTCAGATAGCAATGCTGTGTATACAGGTGTAAGAGAACCCAGTAGTCTTCGAACGTGACTCTGAAATACACAACATCACATATCATCAGTTCAAACACAGAGAAATAGAATTATAAGATATCAAAACAGACATGAAAAGCTCATTTGTGTGAAACACTCATTTCACACTGTTAGAATACCGCAACCAACATTCATAGGCACCGTCCAGTCTCACAGAATCTAAGCAAATGCATGAACTATTCCACTCACCAATCAGTTGCTGTATGTTCTGTAAGGAATCAAAGATATTTATTTTCCTCTACTAGCATCTGTTAATGTTCCTGGTAAGTTGGGCAAGTGCTTATATTACTGGTGCACATTACATAGAATTACTTTTTTGTTCCCTTTACACATGTCTCAAAATCGAGTTGTTACCAATGGTAGTCAGTAGGCCCTTTTAATTTTCGATTTTTTGTCATTGAGTGAGATCACTTCTATTTGTAGAGTAGTAGTGATTTCTGCTCTGTGACTTGAACCAAATTATGTTCAGTTCAGGGTTATTTTCGGATTAATGTTTTGTAGGGAACACCACTCAGCGAAAACAGACGAACTAATGCCCAGAACGTCAACACAACACATCTCTGTAACTCCAGTCTGGAATTAGGATCGCAAAACAAAACATATTTTACAACATCTCGAGCAATTGTAATAGAAAAACCTGATGCCCCAACAATAGGCTATAATTTTGTGGACGTTGAGTTTGTTGGTTGGAAAGTGTCAGTTGAACAGTTTTACATGACTGGGTCAGATTCCTTTTGAAGCAGTTAGCATCCAGGTAGTGGCAAGTTCGCATATCCATTCTTTCACTGGGCAATTCTGTGGTGAGGTGTGAATAGTTTTCAACTTATGTTTTAAAGGACGTTTCATCTGCTGAAGTTCAACTACCAGGAAGGAAAAGACGAAGCGGCAAATGAGAATAACATAAGCTATAATGATACACTCAAGGTCAACACCAACTCACTGAGAACAATATTACTTTTGTTGTAGGCCAGCATCCTAAAATCTGATGATGGCCATTTGCTGTGCATTGTCTTTGGTTATATATCGTGATTTCGATATTTCTCTGTAAATTTTATATTCTACAAGATCATCTGTCGCCTTCCTAATGTATTGTGGATAAGTCTAATTTTTTAAGGCATTCCGAACACAGAAGAAATTAATAGTAGTAACGATAGCCACTTCATTTCGCCTTCATTTTCCAAATTGCTTGACGTTCAAGCAATTTCCTTAATGGAAATTCTCTTTTTTAAAAAAGCAATTGTCTTTCATTTTAACTTTTATTTTTAACAGCAATGATTATAACCATATTGTTCTTTTCCAGCAGAAGGCGTGGTCTTTCAAAATGTGTCACCCTCTACCTGACATGTATGATAGCTGCGGAATTCTTTGTCAATGTTATTGATCTAACATTCAGGCAGATTCACATTCGGTATCTGTCTCAATTTCAGTCCATGTAGAAAATTAAATTGTGCAATATTCACACTGTCCTTCTTTATGCAACCAATGCCTGCTCTGGCTGGTTCACAGTCACTTTCGCCATTCATTGTTTTACAACATTATGTTACCAGAACTTGAAAATAAAATACTGTGCAAGAAACTATGGCAGCTGTTTCTCTGGGATGTGTGGGCGTTGTATGTTGCATTAAAGAAAACGTTTTGGTACATCTTATATGCGACCAAATACAGGGCTTTGAAATTCTCCGTGGTTTTGTATAGCATTAGTTCAAGTTTGTAAGTCAATGGTATGGACAGTAATTGAATTCTTTCGTTATATTCTAAACCCAGCCTTTCCATTTGTTCAGATTCTTTTACTCAATGCTTTAACCGTCAACCACATTTTAGTGTCGAGGAATGAACAGAAGAGGCTAGGAGCCCACAGCAGCAAAGACAGTTTCAGTGATCCAGAGATGAAAGAGCGATGAAAATCAATAATATTGCTGTTTGTGATATCATGGACTTTCATCATATTATGGATGACATTTATTGTTTCTGTAATATGGAGCCGAATGCGGTTTCTCGTAAAACTACCTGCAAATCCATCATATTATGTTCAGGAACTGGAATTTATCCATCAGCTCCTCAGTTATTGATCCAATACGTTAATATATGCTGTGATCCAGACAGAATTCAGAGAGGAGTTGAAGAACGGATTTAAATATCACTTAAGAATTGCTTTGAGATTTTGCAAAAAATGTGTAACTCTGAAAACATTTTGAAGATAGGATCGTAATCCGAGTATCACCACATCGACGAAGTTATGTCATAAAACTAAATTTCCCCTGTGTAGTTCACCTTATAAACTGTTGTTATTCGAGTTATTAGACTAAAAGGAAAACAAGTTCTGATCACTCTGTGAATAAGGAATGAGATCTGAATATTACTGTCTAATAATTTTAGAACAAGTTCGCAACATTTAGGCTGAATATTATTTTGTTTTGGGAGCATGCGGCTTTTGCTGAGCTTGGTGGAATATATTTCATTTCCATACCATGCGAGTTTTCTCTGTGAATCTCAGTAAATCCGTCACATGACCATGGAATTTCAGGAATGGCATTGAGAATCTCGTCCAATTTGTGCCCCACGTATCAAATATTATTCGCTGAACAAATCACCTCACAACCGCATGGATTGATATTACTGGTGCTGACACCACCTTTAGAAGTCCACTGTGAATCCAGAAAGGCACTGTTAAGTTAGCAGTGAGTTGCACAATTTTTTGGCGTTTGCCTTGGACATGAATGACACCGTGGTATTGTGTATTGTGGGGATTCAAGTGTTGTGCACAGATTTGGTCTCACTATTAAGGAAAGGACATACAGCCCAAGACTGACAATAATGGAATCCTCGTTAGGATTGTGGGGTTGTTGTAGGAGACGAAGTGGACAGCAAGAGTTGTGTTATGGATATAGATATCAAGGAAAACATACACGATGAAATTGAAGTTATTAGTCTAAATTGAGAGTTGGTTGTGAGTGACCTGTTAGGCTTAAAATTGCATAACTCTCCAGGGCTGGATGAAATCTAGCACAAGTTGATAAACGAGGCAACGGGGGAAATAGCAGGACCTCGTAGCAATCATGTTGTACCTCTCTGGCTAGAGATGTGCGCATATGATAACAAAACATACAAAAGTGTGGGTCATAGGGTGAGAAATGGTATTTTCAGTATAATTGTTTGTTTTTCACGAGCGTGGATAAAATGAGCTAAATGGCACACTTCTGTGATATCTTTCACTGTATGAAACTGCATCTGTGTTTCCGAGTTTCACATAAGCAGAGGGACTCACATTGTTACGTCATATAGGATATATCAGTATGGATATGGATAGGATCGTCCCTTCAGATTTTGATTGAAGAATTAGGGGAAGTTATGTTAGAAAAAGGGACAGATAAATTCAGGTGGCGGTATAACAGAGTTTGTTCCCTCTTCTTCGGAACTGTATATCCCAGATAACTGTGCAAGTTCAATCGATAATCAGATTCCAATGAATGAATTTATCTGGATCGTTAATTTATAAGGAATAAGAGAGTAATTGTATAGGGCATAGAAAATAAACTTTGATAGCTGCTAAAATTTGTCAAAGTGGAACGTTCCATAATGTATTCATTTGTAGAATGGTCAATATGTGGAACTCATTAGCACAGTAGGCTGTGGAGGCAAAGTCATTGACTATGTAGAAGATAGTTCAGTAGGTTTTCGATGAGTGGGGAAATCAAGCATTTTATGGGGAAGGTAGAGATTGGGGGTGAGATACATTCCAGACATGATAGCACCACGCAGCAGACTAATGAGCTCAACAGCTGAATTCTGGTTAGAACATAGAACATAGAACAATACAGCACAGAACAGGCCCTTCGGCCCACGATGTTGTGCCGAACTTCTATCCTAGATTAAGCACCCATCCATGTACCTATCCAAATGCCGCTTAGTTTTCGCCAATGATTCTGATTCTACCACTCCCACGGGCACCGCATTCCATGCCCCCACCACTGTCTGGGTAAAGAATCCACCCCTGACATCTCCCCTATACCTTCCACCCTTCACCTTAAATTTATGTACTCTTGTAACACTCTGTTGTGCCCGGGGAAAAGGTTTCTGACTGTCTACTCTATCTATTCCTCTGATCATAGAACATAGAACAATACAGCACAGAACAGGCCCTTCGGCCCACGATGTTGTGCCGAACTTCTATCCTAGATTAAGCACCCATCCATGTACCTATCCAAATGCCGCTTAAAGGTCGCCAATGAATCTGACTCTACCACTCCCACGGGCAGCGCATTCCATGCCCCCACCACTCTCTGGGTGAAGAACCCACCCCTGACATCTCCCTTATACCTTCCACCCTTCACCTTAAATTTATGTCCCCTTGTAACACTCTGTTGTACCCGGGGAAAATGTTTCTGACTGTCTACTCTATCTATTCCTCTGATCATCTTATAAACCTCTATCAAGTCACCCCTCATCCTTCGCCGTTCCAACGAGAAAAGGCCGAGAACTCTCAACCTATCCTCGTACGACCTACTCTCCATTCCAGGCAACATCCTGGTAAATCTTCTCTGCACCCTCTCCAAAGCTTCCACATCTTTCCTAAAGTGAGGCGACCAGAACTGCACACAGTACTCCAAATGTGGCCTAACCAAAGTCCTGGACAGCTGCAACATCACCTCACGACTCTTGAAATCAATCCCTCTGCTAATGAACGATAATACTCCATAGGCCTTCTTACAAACTCTATCCACCTGAGTGGCAACCTTCAAAGATCTATGTACATAGACCCCAAGATCCCTCTGTTCCTCCACCTTACTAAGAACCCTACCATTAACACTGTATTCTGCATTCTTATTTGATCTTCCAAAATGGACAACCTCACACTTGGCAGGGTTGAACCCCATCTGCCACTCCTCAGCCCAGCTCTGCATCATATCTAAGTCCCTTTGCAAACGACAAATGCCCTCCTCACTGTCCACAACTCCACCTATCTTCGTATCATCTGCAAATTTACTGACGCACCCTTCGACTCCCTCATCCAAGTCATTAATAAAAATTAGAAACAGCAGAGGACCCAGAACTGATCCCTGCGGAACTCCACTTGTAACTGGGCTCCATGCTGAATATTTACCATCTACCACCACTCTCTGACTTCGACCGTTTAGCCGGTTTTCTATCCAATTGGCCAAATTTCCCTCTATCCCATGCCTCCTGACTTTTCGCATAAGCCTACCATTGGGAACCTTATCAAATGCCTTACTAAAATCCATGTACACTACATCCACTGCTCTACCCTCATCCACATGCTTGGTCACCTCCTCGAAGAATTCAATAAGACTTGTAAGGCAAGACCTACCCTTCACAAATATATTTACTGGTGATGACATTGAGTAAATTTAATTGGTTGCACACAGCCAGCTATGATCCTGAGTACATCATATCGTATATTTAAACGGATCATCTACCAGACATTTCTGGCCGAAAATAGTGCAAAACATTCAGCCTTGTAGATTCGTCTGTCATTTGGGTTGGGGATGTATGTGGATCCCCCTGCTCCAGTCAATTATTTAATCATCAAAAACATTTTCCAAAAATGTTGAAAGTTAATGCCAAAAGAGACGTGCTGGGGAAACTCAGCTCGTCTGGCAGCATCTGTGGAAAGAAAAACAGATTTTCTGTCCCGAGTTCAGTGAACCTTCTACAGAACTGAAGACCCCTGGGAAACTTTAGCAGTTGTGCTGATGACGGAAGATAGCGTTAGGGTAAAAAATGAATGGAATACATGAAGATGATTGTGAGAGAGATAGACATAGATAAAGTGTAATGAAATAAAAACAATGAACAGCAGAAGCTTGAAATCAGTACAAAAAAAACAAAATTGCTGGAAATTGTCAACAGGTCTTGCAGCAGCTTTGGAGAAAAATTAACAGAAGTTAATGGGAATATTGAAACCAAAAGATGGTGGTATTCCTAATTTGCTTCAACAAATTTCGGGCTTGAGATTCTCTCTCCCACAACTTAGCCCAACATCCACACACCAGATCATGTCATCACATGGGCTGATAATTAATTGTCAGCGTCTACTGATCCCCGTTTGAAATTATTCGAACTTCTGGACTGATCTTTACTCACTACGTTGTCTGCACAATTGTTTTTCTTCCTCTCTCTGAGACCCGTCTTCATCTGTCGTTTATTCCTCACCCGTCTCCACCATTTCTTCAGAAATATACTCCAAACATTTTCTAGTTAGATCAGGTTCTGAAGAAGGCTTACTGGTCCCAAATCGTAGACTCTGACTTCTCTCAATAGACGTTTCCAGACATGTATAGTGCTTGTCGCAATTTCACTTTTCATTGTCTAACAATAGAATATGCGAACGCATGGCTACTGACGATCATCCAAGAAGGAGGTAAATCTTGGGTGGAGAGCATACAAGACGTGTGACTGTTTGAAAATAGGTTAGCTGCACCACAGCAACACTTGAGAAAACATAATTCAGGATTGTTCCGTTTTTACTGATCATGGAGGATGCAGTTCACGTTCAGAAATGTTTTAACCCATATTGTGTTGAATGGCTGTAAAGTTCCTAAATGGAGGAGGAGGTGTTGTTCCTACAGTTTAACGCTGTGCTTCAATGGAGCACTGCAGAAGGCCTGAGACAGAACGTTTGGAATGGGAACATGCAGCTGGTTGAACTGGCAGCCAACAGAAAAAGGTATTATTATGTGTAGAACCTAGGTTGACAACCTCATCTGCATTTTATCTCTTCTAGATATCGGGGATAACATTGTGATCAGCGGACATCGTCGAAAACGATCAATGACGTCAATATTGAGAATCCTGATCGCCAGTTCTCGGATGCTTCCTATTACCTTCTACTGGACAATGATCTCACATGCCTGCAATAATCTGTTGATTCCACAACTGTCACTAAAACAGCTCTTTCTCCATTAAGTCGATGAAATCATGATTTGACCACGTGCCGCTTTCAGCTTCAAACTGCATAGGCCCCTAAATCAGCACAGTCTGCTCTACATTTTTCCCAAAATGCACAGACTGGACTTCCTAGATAGAGATTCTCATATCAGTTCCTTCCCACTTACATCTGTAATTCTTCCCATGATTTGCATCACTTTCATAATATCAATATATGGCCACCAACTAATTTATCTTCTCCCTGCGTGTGTAATTTCTTTGCACGTCCATTTCCTCCCTGGCAAAGCTTATCCTCACTTCGACCACTTTGTTCTTTATCTGCTCTCACTTTCTCAATTTAAAGATGACCATAGTTACACGCATGGACCCCAGCTACACATGTCTCTTTCTGGGGTATATGGCACATTCCTTGTTATGCTCTTTGGCTCTGGATCAGAAATTGACTAGCTGAAAGAAAACAGAGGTCGGTGGTAGATGGACAATCGATACTTTCGAGTTCAATTACTGATGGTATAACGTAAGGGCCTGTTTTTGGTCCATTGCTGATGGTCATTTTTATAAACGAACTGGATGAGTGGGTAGAAGGATGGGTTAGCAAATTGGCAGACGACATTGCTTGGTATAGTTGTGGACAGTGCTGGAGGATGTTGTGGACTACAGAGGGACATAGCTAAGCTGCAGAGCTAGACTGAGTGGTGGCAAATGGTGAGTAACGCAGAAAAGGTTGAGGCTACTTTTTTAAGAAGTAATAGGAAAGCAGAATAATGGGCGAATAGTAAGATTATTGGTAGTACTGATGAGCAGAGAGGTCTTAGTGTCCATCCACATAGACGCATAAAAGTTGTGAGCCAGGTTGATCAGGCTGTTAAGAAGGCATATGACGTGTTAGCTTTTATTGGTAGACGGATCGAGTTTCGGAACCATGAGGTCATGCTGCAAGTTTACAAACTTTGCTGCAAACACACTTGGAGTACTGTGTACAGTTCTGGTTACCGCATTACAAGGAAGAGTGCATGTTTTGGAAAGGGGCTCAGAGGAGATTTACTCGGATATTGTTTGGTATGGTGGGAAAGTCTTACGAGGAAAGGTTGAGCGTATTGAGGCTGTTTTCATTACAGAGAAGAAGTTTGAGTGGTGACTTAATTGAGACACATCAGATAATCAGAGGGTTACACCGGTTGGACGGTAAGAGACTTTTTCTGGGACCATAGCTTCTTTTTGATAGGTGATAGGTTTAGGGCAGATTTCAGCGGTAGTTTCTTTACTGAGAAAGTAGTATGGCCATGGAATGACTGCCTGCAACACTTATAGATTTTCCAACATTACAGGCATTTAAATAGTCATTGGATAGACATACGGAGGGGCATGACATAGTGTATGTTAGATGGCCTTCAGATTGGTTCCACAGGGTGGCGCAACATCGAGACATGAAGAGCCCGTCCTGCACTATAATATTCTACATTCTACTCCCACACATTCTACTCCTCACAACTCTGTATCTCTTCCGTTAATGTTGCTTTCTGCTCTCGTCTGGAAATGGAAAAATAAAATTAATTTGTCTTCCAATTTCTGCTTTCCGCTTCACCTGGTCCATCTTTGACTACGTCATTCAGTTCCTCGACTTGAGTGTTTCCATTTCTGGGGATAAGATGGCCAACAATACTCATGACAATCCTATCAACTCCCATAGAAACCTGAATGATACATTCGAAAACCCTGCTTCCTGTATATAATCTATCCTATTCTCCGAATTTTTCCATGTTCATTGCATGTGTTCTGAGGGTTCTCCCTTCTGCAGCAAAGTGGGAGAAGGGGGGAATTCAAAAATGTCCACCGTTTACATCAAACGACAATGGGAAACAATGTGTTTGACAGATTTCGTCAGCAGTGTCTGAAATATTTTCGACATTTCTTCACTGACCCCTTCCAGCTTCACCCATGTAGTGGTTGGATGCCTGCGGTTCTCACTAACTTTCTAACCAGAATCCACATTCAAAGGAACAAGAACCGACACGTCCATCACCTCAAGTGTAATGCCATCTCTAAATGGACATTCCACTACCATGCCTGTAAGCAATGCAATTATCCCATTACCACTGGTACAATCTGGGTCTCTACTCCTCCACTCCAAATGATACCCCACCGCACCTTTATTAGAAACTGCAGACCGTGTTGAAACTGCACAATCAGTGCTCCTGACCATTCAATGACATGTTCCCTGGCTTCTGTTAACGCACCCCACGAATTCCCCATACAAACACAGAGACAGTGAAGCAGGAGTGTTCTCTGTATTAGTCAGAATATTCCTTGTCTTTCTCAACACAGCTGACTAGAACCCTTACACAGAGACAGTGAGGGATGTGTTTTCTCTCGTATTCAGGCAGCATCAGCTGAATGGCTGTTGTGTAATCAGTGTGAAGTAAGATTTATTTAACGTCTAAATGTTGATCTAAAAAAAAAGCTGATTGTCGAGACTGTGACTCTTGCAAACCAGATCAATTAACCTTCGTCATCTGTAGTAACACTCACTTGTGCTTATTCTGTGAATATATCAAACTGACACTAATCTAAACATTCATGAAATGTCTCCCCACCGGGATGTGTCATATACCGGTGCTCATCACACATTATCAATTATGTGAATGTGCCTGAGGGATTATATAGGAGAATCCCAACAATGGTTTCATTCTATAGGCCCGGAGCGGCAGGAAAAAAGTTACAAAATAAGAGACACGGGATCCTCTCAATCTGTGATGCTAAATGATGAGGAGATACGTACTTCTGAAGGACTTCTGTCAGGAAACATAAAAGTGACGGGAATCCACGGTGGGACAAGACTCACTTTATGTAAAGTGAGTTTAGAATTTCCAGTGAAGAGCGGAGAAGTCGTGGGAAGAGTACTGGGCAAACTTTGAGCTCCAAGACTACAAATTGTCCATTCAAATGATGTAGCTGATTCAATGGCAGTAGTGCTACCTACTACGGTTGAAGGGCCAATGAAAATCAGGCAACTGAAATATTGCAGGACACAAATGCTGTGATCTTACCTGTCGGTGTGGTGAAGAGGACAGGAAGTCGTCAGCTCAACAGGAGTGACCAAAAATTACAGATATGAAGGTTGATTTGGAATTAGCAGAGTTCCTGTTTGATCAGGTGGTCGACACAATCGACGAGCAACTAAATCGTAATGCAGCCATTCTTTTTCATATAAAGTACGTGAGTTTCAGCAGAAAAATGAAAACCTAAAGCGATTGTGTCAAAGGCACACACAGAAAAAGAATCCAAATGCATGTCTGAATGTTTTTATCTTGAAAATGATGCCTAAATGAGGAAACAGATGCTATTGCATGTTAAGGCAGATGAGAAATAGTGAGACCTTCATCAAGTCGTCTTACAATTGGTTTATAAAACGAGGAGTTGCGAGTGGTGCACGAGCTCTTTCAGGAGGCCGTTTCGGATTGAGAAAAACTGAAGTTAAAGGACAAAAACATTTTTACTGGCCTGACTCCACAGGGATGTAGTGGAATTATGCCAGACGTGCCATACATATCAGGTAATTGGGAAACCACAGGCAATAGTAAAGCCCGCACCTTTGATAAGTATTCCCGCATTTGAGGAATCTTTTACAGGCGTCTTAATTGTGCAGAACCTCGATCTCAAACAAGGAGCAGGAATCAGTATTTGTTAACAATAATGGAACTGTCTACTGGATTTCCAGAGGTTGTTCCATTATACAATATCATATCTAAAAGAATTACAGAGGAATTATTCCATTTTTCCACTGGTAAATGACTACCAACAGAGATACAATCATATCAAAGTTCAAAATTCACTTTGAATTTATTCAAGCAAGTTATGCATATGTGAAGAATAAAATTGTTCAAATCTCCTTCCGACCAAACAGAATTGCAGGTAGCACTGGAAAGATGGCATCAGACATTGGAGACCATGTTGAGGCCTTATCAATAACATTATCGAGCTGATTGGGACAAGGGAATTCTGCTGTGCTTTTTGTGATCAGAGATGCACCAAATGACTCGGCCAAATTTAGCCCATTGGTATTAATTTTGGGGCATGAAGTGACAGAACTAATAAAATTGATTAAGGAAGATTTAGTTAGTCAGAAATAAAAGACCACATATTTAAAATATGTGCCAAATTTTCGTCACAGATTAAATAGAGCTGGGAAGTTGACGAGGCAGCATTCAAACGTATCACAGCATACAATTAAACAGAAAACAGACAAAGCAAAAATCTCAATTTTGCTCTCTGGGATAAGGTTTTAGTGTTACTTCCAGTGATCGGTGAACATTTAAACACAAGTGGATCTTATCAAGTCGAAGTGAAATTGAGTGAGGGGAACTACTTAACAGGGACACCAGTCACAAAGAAATCTTGCAGAGTGTCTCATGTGAATATGTTCAAAAGGTATTTTGACAGTGAAGGAAATCAAGAGTAGAATGTGTTATTGTTTACAATACAGAGCGAAGAACGAATTTCTGAGGATGCTGAATTAGACATTCCTCAAATAAAATTGGACAGTGAGAAAACTAACAAAAAATGGGATAAATTATTGTGTCACCCTCAAGATGAAAGTCTAAATGACCTGAAAGTGCTATTGCTATCACATGGTGATATAGATGAAAATCTGTAAAGTACTCACTTAATTGTCATGATTTAGATATAGGAGACGCTGTTCTAATTAAGTAAGATTCTTCTGGGAATAAAACTCTACAGTTGGCACTTGTTAAAAAAGGAGATTGAATGCATGCTTCGAGACGATATAATCAAAGTAAGTTGCAGTCACTGGAACTCACATATACTAATAGTGCCAAAATCAAATAACACTGACGTGTAATGCATGGACTGTCTCAATAGTCAGTGCAGTTACAAAGGGTGATGTATTTTGGAATATAAAAGCAGAGATGTACTACTAAGACTTTATAAAGCTCTGGTTAGGCCCCATTTGGAGTACTGTGTCCAGTTTTGGTCCCCACACCTCAGGAAGGACATACTGGCACTGGAACGTGTCCAGCGGAGATTCACACGGATGATCCCTGGAATGACAGGTCTAGCATATGAGGAACGGCTGAGGATACTGGGATTGTATTCGTTGGAGTTTAGAAGATTAAGGGGAGATCTAATAGAGACGTACAAAATAATACATGGCTTTGAAAAGGTGGATGCTAGAAAATTGTTTCTGTTAGGCGAGGAGACTAGGACCCGTGGACACAGCCTTAGAATTAGAGGGGGTCATTTCAGAACGGAAATGCGGAGACATTTCTTCAGCCAGAGAGTGGTGGGCCTGTGGAATTCATTGCCACGGAGTGCAGTGGAAGCCGGGACGCTAAATGTCTTCAAGGCCGAGATTGATAGGTTCTTGTTGTCTAGAGGAATTAAGGGCTACGGGGAGAACGCTGGCAAGTGGAGCTGAAATGCGCATCAGCCATGATTGAATGGCGGAGTGGACTCGATGGGCCGAATGGCCTTACTTCCACTCCTATGTCTTATGGTCTTATGGTCTTATGGTATTCACGATTCCACGTTTGGAAGACTGTGTTGAGTTTGTGCGAGAAACAAATTATATTTCTACGTTGGACTTGCTCAGAGTATACTGGCAGGAGACTTTGTCACAAAGAGCAAAAGCAATATCGGCTATCCAAACTCGAATGGAGTGTATCAGTTTAAAATAATGCCAATTGACATGAAAAAAGAAATCAGCCTCATTTCAGATACGAACCAATAAGGTTATGCCGGATTATCCAACTGCGTCATATATATTGAGGACTTGGTGATTTTTAGTCACACATGGAAGGGGTATTTACAACAGTTTTCAGACTTGTTCGATCGACTTCAGAAGACAGTCTTGGTGCTAAATTTGTGTAAATGTTAATTTGGCAAAGCCAAAGTCATCTTCCTTCGCCATGTTACTGGACACAAACGGACACAAGGGATGTAAAAACAAAGGGGATTGCATATTATCCCATTCCATCAACGGAAAGAAAATGCTACGGTTCCTTCAATTGAGTGGATTTTATCTAATGTTTGTACCGAATTGTAGCAGTGTGGTTCCTACACTCACTGAATTGCTAAAGAAAGGCTAGAATATTCACTGCAGAACGAACTGCCAGAACGCATTTGAAAGCCTGAAAACTGTGTTGACCACTGCCCTGGTACTGGCCACACCTACTTTCACAAAGATATTCACGGTGGCTATCGATGCAACTGATGTGGGTATCGTTGTTGTATTCCTGCAAGAAGACGAATAAAACATAGAAGAGACCTGTCAGATATTTTGACAACAAGTTGAACATTCATCAGCAGATATATTCAATGGTTGTGAAGGAGACTTTGAGCTTGATGTTGGCATTACAACATTTCATTATTTTTGTTTCCGGTAACGCACCTGAGACAATCATGTTCACTGATTTTTACACACTGAAGTTTGTGGAGAAATTTAAGGACAAAATGGCTGACTGTGAAGGTCAAACTTGTTACAGCCATTCACTTTGGAAATTGTACGTGTGGTAGGGCGAGAAAACGTGATTGCTTATGCATTCTGGAGACTCGAATGAAAAACGGAAGCGTTTGGTAGCAGGAGATCAACAGACTGAAATGTAATGTAGTTGTGCATGTTTGCACGTTTATAATGAATGTAATGTATACCTGTGTTTGAGAGTACTAACAATTTCGATTCAAGGGGTTTTGAAATGAAACCATATTCATGTATTGATAGTTCGTATACCTGTGTTTGAGAGTACTAACAATTTCGATTCAAGGGGTTTTGAAATGAAACCATATTCATGTATTGATAGTTCTTTTATTTTTTCAGGTTGGAGGTATGACAAAGGTGCTCCTTTAAATACGTCATGCTGTCATTGGCTTTTTATTCACAGAGGTCATAAACGATACAAACTCCGAAAAAAATGTCTGGAGTTAAAACGTTTTAGGAACAATTTTATCATAGCGAAGATACTGCCTCAAGTGGAAGGCTTTTATGTTTGACAAAATCGCTTGTATAATGAACGGGGAGTGCCCAGTTCTGTCAGTTCAGGTATTATCTGTTTTGGCTTGGTTTTTAGCAGTAGTGTGAAAAACGCTGCTGGACCCAAAGAAGCAGATCCAAGCTGGTGCTCTCTGTCCGATTCCTATTCTATAAAATCCTCTGTTTGATTTCACCTTTGTGTCAAAGGGTGTTTGTGGGAATTGTTGCAAATATTTTTGAACAGCATCATTAACTTGGGAAGATCTGTTGAGTTATCAGAGAGGTTACATTATTCGATATTCTGTTTTCTGTTCTTTATGTTTTATTCAGTAATCTTGTAAATAAATTCTGTTTTGATTAAAACTAAGAGGTTAGTCCAGCAGATTCTCTCCTGGAGTATTCACTTCACACCGGCTTTAAACAAACGCCACATTTAGCGTCAGGGATACCTTCTTTTAAGGGAACTAGCCTGGTCCATGGCACTCACCAAGTCTTTGGTACGATGGATTTGCTCTTCCTCACTGAACTCATTTTATACCTTCATTTTCTTTATCATTTAAGCTGATTTTACTGTCTACTTGTGAATTTCTGAAGTTCAAACTCCCTCCCTTTCTTTTATTAGATTCCTTACAGTGTGGAAACAGACTCTACCGCTCAACAGGTCCACACGGACACTCCAAAGAATAATCCACCCAGACCTATTGCGTTCCTACGAGAGCACTTAAGTCTATGGGCAACTTAGCCTGGCCAATACGCCTGACATGCACATTTTTCGATTGTGGGGAGAAACAGGAGCACTCAGTGTAAATCAACACAGACACGGGAGAAAATGCAAACTCCACAGACTGTCGCCAGAGGCTGTTATCGAATCCGGTCCCTGGCACTGTGAGGCAGTAGTGACAACCACCGAGCCAACGTGCCACCCCAGCCATGGCCTTTCTCCCTTTCGTTTATGTTATGCTAAAGTGAGTCTGTCAGACAGTCATGGTGCCCTACAGCACGTAGATAGGTCCTTTGTCTCAAACTGATCCAAGCTGACAAATATGCCCATCAATGCTAACCCCATTTCCGTGCACTTGACCTTTTTCCTTCTAATCCTTTCGTGTCCTTTTCTTTTGTTCTGCAAGGCCGATTCTTTCTATTTGTCTCTTTACTCTGCTTTTAATGATAATTCAAACTGTTTCATTTCTTTTTCTCTTTCTTTTATCTCCAACTCAAGCTGTTTCATTTTCAATTGTTAGAAGCAGAGAAACGCCACAATGTGGAAATAGGCCATCTTGTCCAACAATCCACACCCAGACCCATTCCCCTAACTTATTTTGCTGCATTTTCCCCGACTAACACATCTAATGTGCACATCCCGGAAAGCTACATGCAATTTAGGACGATCAATTCATACAGCAATCACATTTTTAAACTGTGCGAACTAACTGTCGCACAAAGAATGGACCCACGTAAACACGAGGAAAATCAGCAAATTCTACTGGAACCAAACTCAGGGCCCTGGTACTATTGTCACTCGTTTTTCCTTTTCTGACCAATGAAGATAACTTGAACTTCAACTTGTCTGCCACATTACAGTTGTTTGGCCTTGTTTTTTTTTTATTTTCGTAAAGCTCCCAATTCATTTTTGCATTCCCAGAAACCTCTTAGTTAAAGCTATTACTACATCAAACATTGTTTAAAACAAATAAATTTAGCACACATAACAAAACGCTCTGACACATTGCATTCGCTGCCTTTGAGACCAAACACTGCAGTCCCAAATTTGGACTATGTAATATATCCAGCCAAGAATTCCCAATCTATTATGGACTAGACCAGACCCCCTGAAAACATATTAACAAAGTAGTCCTGATCCTAACATTTTTTAGTTCTTTGAGCAAATGTGAAGTGGGTAATCCAGAATTGACGCAGCTGGTCAAATTACTTGGCCTTTTGCAAAATAGAATTTAATAAGCACTATTCTGGAAAGAAGAACAAAACGGAATAGAATTTAGAACAGCTTAATTTATTTCAAACCCCAAGTGAATCCATCGCAACTTATTGAAGCAATTGCAATTCCCGCCACATCCCATAAATGCACGCCTTGACAGAAGGTAAGTTCAAACACAGATATTAAGAGCTGCAGAAATTACCTTTCAAAGAGATTTCAGAGGCAAAACCAGTCAGAACCCATTTGTTGAAGCATGGAACTCCTTTTCACTGTAGTTGCTTCCCTGTTACAGCATTGTCGTTTCACTGCCTGCTGAGCACAAAACCAAAGTAGAAAAAAAAAATCAGGAAAACTGTCTATTGACCTACATTGTTCAAAGTAAGCATTTCCTGACAAGTCGGTACCTCCACCTTTACGAACCCTAATAAAGATTTTAAAAAGGACAAAATGACCTTGAAATAAGGGACAGGATCGTTACAGTGCTTATTGCAAAATTATAGGTTTTTTCAATTTCCATTGTTATTTCGGAAATCCACTCATATTGATTCTCGCTGTTCTGAACCAGGACCAAATTGCACGCTTAATTTGCATGTTTTCCGTCAATTGCACTTCACTTCATTTTTCTTCTGATCGTATTACGTCATAAAGAAAGCCTCCTGAATATCGTACTGTATCACCGTTACTGGTTTCCCATTGTTTCTGTCTACAAGAAACATACAGTCATCGAATTATAGTGGTTTACTGCATTGGTACAGGCTCTTCGGTCCAAATTGCCCATGCTGCCCAGTTTTGCCAACTAATCTCCATTCAATTGAGTGTGTTTGTCCCATATCTCTCCATTCCTAATCCATCCATGAACAGTGCTAAACATTTTTTAAATGACGAAATAGTGCTCACTTTCACCCCAACATCTAGCTTCCCTTACAAGACACTCTCCAATGTATATGTGAAAGTTTTACTCCTGCAGAACATTTAGCGTCTCTTCCCTTTCACCTTAAGACTGTGTCCTCCTATTTTAAACACACCTACCTTGGTTAAACCTGTTCACTATTTAATTTATTTCTTCGTCTCATGTTTTCATAACCTTCAACAAGATGTTCTCAGTCTGCTATTCTCCCAGGAAACCAGCTCCAATCCTATTTAGCGACTCCTTAAACTCAAATCTTCCAGTTCAGAGAGCATCGTAGGAAATCTTTTATGAATTACGTTGTCTGAATAATATACTCACTACAGGAGGGCGACCTGAATTGAACGCAATACTCCAAATGTGAACTTACGACATTGAGTACAGCTTCAGAAAATCTCCCAAAATCCCATATTCAGTGTTCTGACCGATGAAAGAAAGCATGATGACAGCCTTCTTTATCACCGTGTGTATCTGCGAGTCTACTTTCAATCAGCTATGAACCTGCACCTCTAGAACTCTTTGTTCTTTAACTCCCTAGCGACCTATAATTGATTTGTAAGTCTTGCGCTGATTTGAAATACGAAAATGAAATTCGTCGCATTGTCTACGTTGAAATTTATTTGCCACTGCTCAGCCCACTGATGCAGTTATCAAGACCTTACTGCGTCCCCAGGTAACATATTCCACTGTTTATTATACCGACACTTTTTTTGTTGTCCGCAAAAGTACCAAAAAGAAACTCTGATATTATCATCAAAGTCACTAATTTCGATGATGGACAACTGTGGACCCAGCACCCATTCTTGTTGCACATTGTTGTTCACGTGCCTCCAGTACACAAAAAAACAGTCCTCAACCAACACCCTCTTGTCTCTTCGTATCAGGCCTATTTTCTATCCAATTTGTTGACTCGTCCGGGATCCTGTGAGATATATCCTCACTCAACAATCATCCATGCAGTACCTTTCTATCATAACGTATTATGGAAAGGAGTAACCCATTAACTTTCATAGTCATTTAGAGAAAAACAGCAGGGCGTCATTCAGCATCTTGAGCCGGATACAGGAGAACAGGAAGAGGACAATCCATCTCTTGAGTCGTTTGGATGTGAAAAGCTGGAGGTCATTCAGCCTCTACAGCGATTTGCAGAGGACCTCGTTCTGTCATTCACTCCGGGAAGCTTGTCAGATTGGATCATAAGGATGCCACTCAGCTTGTGAAATCTGCTGCACAAAAGCACGATTATTCAGCTTGATTGCTCAGTGACGGTGAGAAGAAAAAACCACGACAAACATTATTCAGATTTTCACTATGTTTTGCAGAAGCAAAAGAAAGGTTTTTCAGTCAATTGGATTTTAAAAAGTTTGAAAAAGCCATTTTGGCCCCCAACCCCATTCCACTGAGACAGCAAGAGAACACACAATTTCTCAACTAATCAAGACTGTTACACTGGACAGTATGGAGGCCAGTGAGGTCCACAGGAACCTGTTTGCGGATCAGAAACCACGAACTCACTCTCTAGATGCATGACATACTGAGGGAGAAGGAATGGTGGCTTGTTACAAACGCACATGCATCAATAAGTTGTAGGAGCCGGCTATTCAAATCTGCTACCCATTCAATAAGGTCCTGGCTGATCTGAATATGACTGAGCATTCCATTCTACGGAGATTTCCATCTCTGCAGTCTGTGCTTCATTTCTTTGAAACGTTAGAGACCCTGGTACTGTAAGAATGCCTCATCTCTAATGGGCCACCAACTGTCCTGGTCTTCCTAAATGTCCACAGCAACTCATAACATAGCCTCCAGGAAACCAATCCCAACATTTCCACTAACTTTCCAAAACCAGAATTCAATCAAACGCCATTGACTGCTTGTCTGTATCAGTCAGATTTGAGGGGATTTCTCGTGTTACTGAACACCTTAGCAACAAAGAGTGACTAATTCTGCCTTTCAGTGAACAGGCAGAAGGCAGGCTTTACAGACGGTCCTCAAAACTGTTGAAAACTCATCTCCAACATGTCGCATTACCAGGGAAAACGGGAACGGAAAGAAAGAACAAGCTCTGCTTTTGTTTTCTTGTCTCTGACCTTCCTGAGCGTGGAACCCAATACTCCATGGTAAAGAAACCTAAAGGCCAAGAAAGTTTAAGGATAGTTATTCGTGTTAAAACTGGAAAATTGCGTCAATTATAATGTATTGCAGGTTATGTGGGTTGATGGAAGCATTTAACCTCAAATGTTGAATGTACTGCCTGAGTTGATATGGCACGTTCGGTTACAAAGCCATAAGCTGTCTTGACAATGTGACTTAAGAGAAGTTCTGGGATTTACATATTTAAGAACTGAAACTAACCAATCCATGTAAAAAGATAAAAGACAATCTACATTTGTTCAATATGTAATTTCAACTGCATGACACTGCAACCTGTTGTTCTCAATTCTGTGTCATATGTTTCAGCTTCACAACCAGCTGATGAAAAAGTAGTGCTTCTCTCTCCAAATAAACGTGTTGGACAGTAAACTGGTGTTGTTTGATATATAACTTAGATATGAGGGATCTCTTATGGTCTTCTGCTATGAAACAGGGCGACGGGAATGTCAAACACCATGCATAGTGATGAACAAACAATGGTTCAGATCGAAGCTCTGCATTTCTTCAAAATATAGTAGTAGAAGATGTTGGCAATGAAACAGGCCGCTGGAGGAACAGCCGGCTCTCCAACAACTCAATCTCAGTTTTTTTTTTGCGTGTGGAATCAAGCTGATCGGGGCAAAGACAAGGCTGCAATATTTTGGAGAAGCGTCACTCAGAGACGTCGGGCAGATAATCCATTTTCACCGCTTCATGTGCTTCCCCAGCATGACAGATGTCAATCTTCAGACACTACACAAGATATCAAGAAAGGGCTGGGAGACTGGAAACGTCGAAGTCTCTCAGCCAAGGCAATCTTTAACTCCAGAAGCTGTGGTATTATTAGCCAAGCCATTCCAGTACAGCAATAATATTACGAAAACACGAAGAATGTGATTAATTGCGCAACTATGTCCAGTACAGAAAATGTAGGGAAAGTACTTTACAACCATTCAATTACCTATTGACCATGGCCACCTAAATGAAGGTGTCATCAATAATGTGATTGATCAACATTTGTTCAGCAGTAACCTGCTCAGTAAGTGTTCTGTCAGTGTCATTCAGTTCCTGACCTCTTTCTAAACTTTAAAAAGCATGGACATCCAGAACAGGACTGAGCATAATTGCCATTAACATCGAGACAGAATATTACTCATTCTGACGATGGAAGCCCGAGTAAAATTATAGTTCATCGGAGTTTGAGTGGGACACTCTGTTTTTTTTTTAAGTAATTACTGGCAAAAAGGGTTTTGGTTAGTGTCAAGGGTTCGATATCCAAGACATCTATGCACACATTGCTCAGGCCAGAGTGTGACCGAGGCTGAACTATTTTCAATTGCTTCTCTAGAGATCTCTCCATCATGAGGTCAGACATGATAACATGCTCTGATTTTCGCATTCCACAGATACTCTGAGCAGTCTATGATAGAATGAATTAAGATGTGTAAAATATCCAGCTTTAATCTGCAAATGACCAATAATTTTCACACCGCACAAAAGCTAATCAATACAAAAACAGAGAATCAAAACATCCATGTTTTATATTCATTGGATTATCATCACTGAGTCACGAAAAAAAAATTCCACAGCTTCTCGCTTGTTACCATTGTGCAGAATTTGACGAGCGATATAGCTTAGTCTGACTTTATGAGCAGGTCAGTGGCCAGGCCATTTCCAGCAAATAACTCACCTCCTGACTCCGGAAAGCCTTTCCACTATCAGTAAGATGAAAGTCAAGAGTATGATAGATTAAGTCCAGGAATGCCCCAGGACCAGAAGTATTCCACTTTGTGCTGTCACATCCAAAAATATCCTTCGCTTCCACCACTGATGCTCAGTCATAGCAGGGACGAACATCTGCAAGATGAAATGCACCAAGGCGTATTAGAAAACACCATAAAAACCTACAAACATTTCAAAGGAGAATGGCAGTAGGTATATGGGAAAACCACCAAAAACGCTTCGTCCTTATCATGGTCACATGTGATGAAGTGGTCTCATTATTTCACAATTTGTAACCCATAAGGTGACAAAGTCAGTCCAAGTCCAAATGCAGTAAGACTTGGACAACAGTCAGGCGTAGGCTGGCAAGTGACAAAAGCATTTGTGTGAGAAAAGGTGTTCAAAATAGCCATGTCCATGAGAGAGAATCGAACCCTTTGACATTCAATGACGGTATCACCACTAAATCGCCTACTAACAATATCCTGGAGATTGAGATTGCACAGGAACAGAATTGGACTCATGACATACATATCAGTGTATGATCAGTGGCAAATCAGGGAGAAACATCCTGCGATAACGAACTCATCTCCCGACTCCGTGATGGATGGCCTCCATCCAAACGTCAGCAGCGTAATGGAATTCCCTCCACTTGCTTGAATGTGTACAGCAGCACTTAGGCAGCTCGACACCGTCCACTACAAATAAGCCCTCTACATAAGCATCACATCTACAAGGTGTACTGAGCACATTTTCCAAACCTTGATAGAAAGCAAATTGCAAAGACAAGTGTGAGTGCGAGCAGCAGCTAAGGTAAGACTGTTTGTTTTAAAAGTACTTACCGGTAGCGGGCAGCGGTGTTTTTTTTTCACTCTCTCTTCACAGAAAGAGCGGGAGCAGCAGGTGGAAGTGACGACGACCAGAGAGGCAGCCGGGAAGGAAAGCAGTGAGTATAAATACTCACGCTTCGACGCTAACGGTCATTTTGAGTGCGAGCAGCAGGTAAGGTTAGACTGTTTGTTTTAAAAGTACTTACCGGTAGCGGGCAGCGGTGTTTTTTTTTCACTCTCTCTTCACAGAAAGAGCGGGAGCAGCAGGGGGAAGTGACGATGACCAGAGAGGCAGCCGAGACCCGGAAGCAGGTAGAGCGTAAGCTTACCTGGGTAGGTTTGTTTCCCATTTAAAAGCGCGTAGGAATAGGAGAGGTGAGGTCACCCTGTTAGGAGTCTTTTGTAGGCCTCTTAATAGTCCTAGAATCGTTGAAGAAAGGATTGCGAAGATGATTCAGGAGAAGAGTGACAGTAATAGGGTGATTGTTATGGGAGACTTTAACTTTCCTGATATTGATTGGGAAAGCTATAGCTCAATTTCGTTAGATGGGTCAGTGTTTGTGCAATGTGTGCAGGAGAGTTTCCTGACACAATATGTAGATAAGCCAACAAGAGGTGAGGCCATACTGGATTTGGTTCTGGGTAACGAACCAGGCCAGGTATTAGAACTAGAGGTAGGTGAGCACTTTGGGGACAGTGACCACAATTCGGTGATTTTTACTCTTGTGATGGAGAGGGATAAGTGTGTACTACAGGGCAAGAGTTATAGCTGGGGGCAGGGAAATTATGATGCGTTGAGGCATGACTTAGGATGTGTGGATTGGAAAAGGAGATTCCAAGGCAAGAGCGTAATTGATATGTGGAACTTGTTCAAGGAGCAACTTGATAAGTGTCCTTGATAAGTACGTACCTATCAGGCAGGGAGGAAAGGGTCGTGTGCGGGAGCCGTGGTTTAATAAGGAGTTGGAATCCCTTGTTAAATGGAAGAGGGCGGCCTTTGTAAAGATGAGGCGTGAAGGTTCAATAGGGGCGATTGAGAGTTATAAGGTAGCCCGGAAGGACCTGAAGAGAGAGCTAAGAGCAGCAAGGAGGGGACATGAAAGGTCCTTAGTTGGTAGGATTAGGGAAAACCCTAAGGCTTTCTCTAGGTATGTTAGGAATAAAAGAATGACTAGGGTAGGAATAGGTCCAATCAAGGATAGTAATGGGAAGTTGTGTGTGGAGGCTGAAGAGATTGGGGAGGCACTGAATGAATACTTTTCGTCAGTATTCACTCAGGAACAGGACATTGTTGTCGATATGAATACTGAGGCACGAATAAGTAGAATGGATGGCTTTGAGATATGTAGAGAAGAGGTGTTGGAAATTCTGGCAAGGGTGAAAATAGATAAGTCCCCTGGGCCTGATGGCATTTATCCTAGGATTCTCTGGGAAGCAAGGGAGGAGATTGCAGAGCCATTGGCCTTGCTTTTTGTGTCCTCTTTGTCTACAGGAGTAGTGCCAGAGGAGTGGAGGCTAGCAAACGTGGTTCCCTTGTTCAAGAAGGGGAGTAGGGATAATCCTAGTAACTATACGCCAGTGAGTCTCACTTCTGTTGTGGGCAAAGTCTTAGAAAGAATTGTAAGGGATAGGATTTATGCACATTTGGATAAGAATGATGTAATCAAGGATAGTCAGCACGGTTTTGTGAAGGGCAGGTCGTGCCTCACAAACCTTATTGAATTCTTTGAGAAGGTGACAAAGGAGGTAGATGAGGCGAAAGCGGTAGATGTGGTATATATGGATTTTAGTAAGGCGTTTGAAACGGTCCCCCATGGTAGGCTACTGCAGAAAATACAGAGATATGGCATTGAGGGTGAGTTGGAGGTTTGGATTAGGAATTGGTTGGCTGGAAGATGACAGAGGGTAGTAGTTGATGGCAAAGGTTCATCTTGGAGTGCCCTCACGAGCGGTGTTCCGCAAGGATCTGTTTTGGGACCATTGCTGTTTGTCATTTTTATAAATGACCTGGAGGAAGGGTTAGAAGGTTGGGTGAGCAAGTTTGCGGATGATACGAAAGTCGGAGGAGTTGTAGACAGTGAGGAAGGATGTGGCAGGTTACAGCGGGATATAGAGAAGCTGCAGAGCTGGGCAGAAAGGTGGCAAATGGAGTTCAATGTAGCTAAGTGTGAGGTGATTCACTTTGGTAAGAGTAATAAAAAGATGGATTGCTGGGCTAATGGTAGACTACTTGGTCGTGTGGAAGAGCAGAGGGATCTTGGTGTCCATGTACACAGATCTCTGAAAGTTGCCACCTAGGTAAATAGTGCAGTGAAGAAGGCATATGGCGTACTGGCTTTTATTGGTAGAGGAATTGAGTTCCGGAGTCCTGAGGTCATGCTGCAGTTGTATAAGACTCTGGTGCGGCCGCATCTGGAATATTGTGTGCAGTTTTGGTCGCCATACTATAGGAAGGATGTGGAGGCACTGGAACGGGTGCAGAGGAAGTTTACCAGGATGTTGCCTGGTATGGTAGGAAGATCCTATGAGGAAAGGCTGAGGCACTTGGGGTTGTTTTCATTGGAGAAAAGAAGGTTTAGGGGTGACTTGATAGAGGTGTACAAGATGATTAGGGGGTTAGATAGGGTTGACAGTGAGAACCTTTTTCCACGTATGGAGTCAGCTATTACAAGGGGGCATAGCTTTAAATTAAGGGGGGGTAGATATAGGACTGATGTTAGGGGTAGGTTCTTCACTCAGCGAGTCGTAAGTTCATGGAATGCCCTGCCAGTAGCAGTAGTGGACTCTCCCTCTTTATGGGTATTTAAGCGGGCATTGGATAGGTATATGGAAGATAGTGGGTTAGTGCAGGTTAGGTGTGCTTTGATCGGCGCAACATCGAGGGCCGAAGGGCCTGTACTGCGCTGTATTCTTCTATGTTCTATGTTCTATGATCTAAAAGTAATAACGACAGCGTAACTGCAATTTCTGCAAGGGAACATTATGAACTCTAATCAGAGATCACATTCAAGCAGATAGACAGTTCGACGCGAACTAAACGGGTGTGTGATGTACTAGCTGAAACATTAAGAACAGTTAAACTTTGATGATGTAAGCTCCAGAAATTTCCCAGTCGTCTTTGACAGGACAGGGAACGACATGAGTGCAGAAGCCAAGATTGACGTACTTGCAACAATCTAAAGATAGAAGTGTTGAAGGCTTGATTCAGCTCAACCTTCTGCAAATGCCCTGTAGAAAAAAATACTCCAATTGATTTTGAGAGTTTCAGCTGATTGTTAATTTAACAGCGCCACCAGTGAGGTCACTCCGGTGAGAAGTCACTCCCCTGCCCCGTGTGTGTGAAGGGATTCATAAATTCATCAAACCTATTGCACATTCCGAAATTCGCACACTGTTTCCTGAAGAGTACCCACACTGAGGAGAAGCTATTCCGCAGCTCCCACTGTAGTCAGACATTCAGTCAGTTATTGCCACCTCAGCCAGAAAAATATGTTCACATTTGATAAAATTACTTTCTAAAATCTTCAAGCATTCTGAGACTTTAGAGCAATATTTAGCTGCTGAAGCGCAAACCCTTGAACACTGTTCTGGAACGGAGAGAAAGTGAGGACTGCAGATGATGGATATTAGAGTCTAGATTAGAAGGTCTTGGAGAGGCACAGCAGGTCAGCCAGCATGCAAGGAGCAGGAAAATCGACGTGTCAGGCAAAAGTCCATCGTCAGGAATTATCAACATCCACGGGGAGATCTGCAAGTCAGCTTTCAAGGCAGACATTGGGCAAAACTAGGACTTGTTCCTGACTAAAGGTGAAACAGTGAAATTTTAAATTTTAAATAAAGAAGTTTTTTTTATAGAAATATTAAAATATAGACAGGTCTGGGTGTGGTGGCACGCAGTTCCCTAAAAGTGGCAAAGCAGTTGGCCAAGGTGATTGGGAAGGCATGTGACATGCATGCCATCGTCGGTTGGGGCCAAGAATGCAAGATGTTCTAAAAAAAACAAGAAAAAACGAAATGAGGCCGTATTTGGATTATTGTCTGCAATTGTGGTCGCCACACTACTTGAAGGACGTACAAGGTTTGGAGAGAGGGGAAGGAAGGTTTACTAGACAGTGTTTGATATCGAGGTTTTTGGCTATGAGAAAAGGTTAAGAATACTAAGATTGTTTTCACTGGAAAGATGGCGACTGAGAGCAGACCTGACAGAGGTCTACAAACGTATGAGAGGCACATATAGCGTGGATAGTCAGACTATTTTTCCCATATTAGAAGTTTCAGTTACATAGGTGCACACGTTCAAGGAGACAGTGGGAATGCTCAAGTGGGATGTGGGTGGTACTTATTTTTATACAGAGAGTGGTAGAAGATTGAACCTCAATGCCAGTAGATATGGTGGAACAGGCATGTTGGTAAAATATAATAGTCATCTGGATGATTACATTCTCAGTGAGAGAACAGAGGGATGTGTTTCAGTGATTTCACCTTACCCCAGACACAACCGTCACACTCAGTACTGCCCTCTTGAACTGTCTTACTTATCCATCTTCTTTCTCACCTCTCCATTCCACCATTACGACTCACGTTCATCTCCCTATAAATTTCCCAACTAACTTCCTCCAAGCCCAATCATCTCCCAACTATCTCTCAGCCTCGTTGGGCACCTCCATATTCCTTATGAAAGGCTTCTGGTCAAAATGTCAGTTCTCACTCCTCGGATGCTACCCGACCAGCTGTATTTCCGATCACCACACTTGTTTTAACTGCAATATCTAGCGTCTGCACCCCTCACATTTTCTTGCAGTGACAGTGGCGCTTAAAGAAATGGCTGCAGATGACAGGGATAAATAAGTATTCAGGGGTGGGGCACGGTACCGAATTAAGATTAGTTGTATGTACTGTAGACTACTGTCACAAAGCTGGTTCCTTTATCTAAAAGTTATTCCTTTTCGCATGGAACCTGTGTTTTCTTTTTCCAGAAGGGTATTGAAACGTTCCTGGTGCTGGTTGGACTGATTTGTTACACAGAATGAAGGGTATTGAGATGTTTTTTTTGTTTAGGTGCAAACAGATGAGACTTCAGGCCAAAGCGGTCATGTTTTAGAAGTGGTCTGTAAATTAAAGGGGAGTTGTCAGCTCTCTAGTGGAGCTGTTTAGTTCAGTCCATAAATGGTTAGGTGTTCAACAGTAAGCTGTGTGGAAACAGTGTGATAATATCTCGCATTCGGCACTTCTAGATTCAACCTGTAAGCATCTGTTCCGTTTATAAAATGTGTTTGAAGGGGGTTTGCTTATTGGGGCTGTAGTGTACATTGAGAACACCATACTTTTGTCTAGTTTCGATAGACTGGGTAGCGTGGGGCTTCTTTATTCATTGTGTTCAATTCTAAGTATTTTCTTGAATAATTTATTGTCTGTTTTTAAACCTGGTAGCCATCCTAGCTAGCATACTCTGGGTAATATTCAATGTAAACTTACCGAAACAAATTGCAAAGTCATGGTCTGGGTTGCCTGCTCAACAATATCTTGGGTGGTCTGGCCTCGTCTTTCACACTTACTCTCAAAGAAATGCTTGTGCAATGGCGACTCGTGTGCAGAGAGGCATTCAGTGGAAAATCAAAAACATTGCACATTGAAGGATAATAGCTTCTTTCGGAGAGTATTGTAGGAGTAGAAATGCTGGAGAAATCAGCAGAAGAAGACAAAAAAAAACCTCAGGGCTTGGCCTATCCACTCCCAATTTGACTTATTTTCTCATTTAGCGTCTGTGAAAAATGTCAGAAAATGAAACAAAAACTAGAACTGCAGAAAATGAATTGGTCCGCAGTGAATTGTAATTTTATGAAACTCCTCAGAGTGAAACACACTCGCGTTAGTAAATGTGTTCTCTTACCAAGTTTTTGAGACGTTTTGTGGTTCAGGTTGATGTTCTGGATGGAGGTTTGCTCACTGAGCTGGAAGGTTCGTTTTCGGACGTTTCATCAACATACGAGGGAACCTTATCAGTAAGCCTCTGGATGATGCACTGGTTTGATGGACTGCTTTCTGTTCATATTTTTGGTTTCCTTGGGTTAGTGATGTCATTTTCTGTGGTGACGTCATTTCGTAGGCTGATGCTATTTCTTGCACATTTTCTCACGGTGTGGTAAATGGGATCGAAGTCAATCTGTTTGTTTATGAATGCTACATTTCTGAGATTTCTCATGCATATCTCTGATTGGCCTGTCCTCAGATGGATGTGGTCTCATTCGAAGAAGTGTCCTTTGTCGTCTCTATTTAAGGATGCTAGTGACATTGGGTCATATCTTTTAGTGAATTAGTTTATGTTAATGCATACTGGTGGTAGTTTTCTGCCTGTTTGACCAATGTAGTGTTTGTTACAGTTGTTGCAAGTAATTTTGCAATGACATTATTTTTGCTTCTTGACTCGATTGAGTCTTTCAAGTTTATTAGCTGCTTATTTTGGCATGTTGGTGGCTGTGTTGCCTACCATGGTGCCAAGAGTTCTGAGTAGTCTGGCAGTAATTTCCGAGATGTTGGGAAGAGTGGCTATAGTCAGGAATAGTGGCTATGGTTTCTGAGGCTGTTTTATCTACTTGATTGAGTTTGCTGCTGACAAATCGGCAGACTGTGTTCATTAGTTACCCGTTGTTTTCGAATATACTGTGTAGGTGATTTTCCTCTACACTTTATAGATTCTCTGTGCTGCAGTGTGTCGTGGATCGTTGAAGTAACGTTCGAAGGCAGCTTCGTTTGCAGGTGTTAGAGTGATTGCTTCTGTAGTTCAGTACTTTATCCATATATGTTGTTTTGCTGTAGACGCTGGTTTGAAGTTCCCGACTGGTTGTTCGCTCTATTTCGACATCTAGGAATGGCAGCTTGGTATTGTTTTCCCCCTACTTTGTGAATTTTATGCCAGCAATGGTATTGAAGTAATGATAATAGTAAGGAATAGGTCCACTAGCTTGACGATATTGTCCTTGCTGTTGAAGTGGGTGGCGTTTGGTAAATGTGTCTTTGGTTATTCTGATAAAGTAGTCAGTCTTTCCTTGGCCAGGTTGAGGTTGTTGGTTATCAACAGGACTATTACACCAAAGGAAAGCATAATTTCATCATCTTCGATCTTAGTGTCTTTGATGAGCTTCGGGAACTCTTGGGTGGAGCGGACGGAGTGGCATGAGTTGTCTATTAAGTGCTTTAGGCTTTCGTATATCTTCTTGGCCAATCTGTAAATTGGTGTTACATGTAGCGAGACGTTGGTCTGAGAGGGGCTCCTGGTTTGTGAAGTTTGATTATTGCGTGGAAGTGTGGTGCGATGGACCCATATCATTTCATTTTTTTCGAAGTCAGTCTTATGTATTTATCCCGATTTCTGAACTTGTTTTGAGTAGGGCTGTGATTCGTTTAATTAGGATTGTGTCTATTACGACTTGTTGGTAAGTGTTGCAATCTGCAAGTAGTGCATTCACTTTGCCAGTGTAGTCTCTTTGAATTCAAATGACTGTCTAGCGTCTTTTGTCTGCAGGTAGGATATCAATGTTTTTATGACTTTTTACTCTTTCTCGTGCTTTCATTCTTGTCTTTTGAGTGTGTTTCCTTCCTTGTTCCTGCTTAATATAGATGTGGCTGTCTACCTGATGGTTTGCTGGGTTTCTTCTGTGAGTTGGTTCTATTTCAGTGTTGTTTCTAATGATGCTAAGAAATCTTTCTTGTCTGCATCCTGAAGTTGTAATTTAATCCTCTTACTAAAACGGCTTCTTCATTGTCTGTTGACGTTAGGTGAGGTAAGGATTTTTAAAAATCCATCATTCTGTGTTGTCTGTGCTGTTATTTTGTGTAAGCTTGTCCAATTATTTTTCTGCAGTTCTAGTTTTTGTTTCATTTTCTGACATTTTTGACAGACTCTAAATGAGAAAATAAGTCAAATTGGGAGTGGATAGGCCAAGCCCTGAGCTTTTTTTTTGTCTTCTTCTGTTCATTTCTAAACAGCAACATCGATCATAGAAAACTGTTCTGTGTCTTCAAAGACATTGTTTGAAGAAGGAATTGTCTGTTGAAAGAAGGTTCAGAAACCTGATGGTGACGGTCGACTCATTGTTTCAAGCTGCTCCTGCACCACTGAACTTGTTTCTGCATATCTTGAAATCGTCCTCTCTCCCTTCATCCCAGAACTCCCACCTCCGTTATGGACGCAACCACCACCCTCCACCTCCTTCAGAATTTTCATTTCCCCGCACCTCCACGCCTTACCTTCACCGTGGTCATTCAGTCCTCTGAAATATATCCATCTGCCATGACAAGAAGTACAAAACCTGCCTCCACACTACCCCCCCCCCCCAACCCCCACCACGTCCAACCAAGGCCTCAAAGTTTCATTGCACATCTGACAGAGATTCACCTGTACTTCCACACACATCATGTCTTGTGTCCATTTCTCCCAATATTGTCTTCCCTACGTTGTACACATAGGATGCCAATTTTCTCACCGTTTCAGAGAACATCTCTGGGACACCTCAACGAAACAACCTCACCGCCCAGTGGCTGAACGCTTCATATCGCCTCCCACTCAAGTTAAGACATGCGCATCCTGGACCTTTTCCACTGCCAAAGGCCTGTCAGACGACGCCTGCAGGAGGAACGTCTCAACATCGGAATTTGGACTCTCCACCATTCTGGATCAATGTGGATTTCACCAGTTTCCACATTTCACCTCCCCATCTTATCCTTGGGACAAACATTCAACTCAGCATCACCCTCTTGAACTGTCCGACATTTCCAGCTTCCTTCTCACTGGTCTGCTCCACCCTCCTCTCCAACCTGTCAACTTTATCTCACTTTCATCTACCTATTGCATTCCCAGCTACATTCCCACAAGCCCCATCTTCCCCCATTAATCTTTCAGCCCCCTTTGGACACTCGCCTCTTTCCTGATGAAAAGCATATGCTCGGTTTTCCTGCTCCTCGGATGCTGCCTGACCGGGTGTTCTTTTCCAGCACCACGTATTGTGACACTGGAGTATTCACAGGCTTTCATATTTTCTCCAGAAATGGATCGTCTTTGGTTTGGTGACATGGCGATTCCAACAAAGGGTTTGATTGTTTCACTGTAAAAGAAGGAGATGTTGAGAGATTCTGAGACTTTGATTAATTACTTTATTGAAACCATTAGATAATTAATTATTTCATTCATTAATTATTTTGTTCGTTCATTCTTTCATTCATTCATTCATTCATTCAACTTACTTCCAAAGAATCCCGCTGAAGCCAGAATAAGACAGCGACTCAACAGTCATAGAGACATGGAATCAAACAGCAGACAGACAGGCCTTCCACGCAAAAACATGACCATCAGTATTGTATCAGTTAAATACAGAATGGTCAGAAGGAAGAAAGCAGGAAATGGCTTAAGGCAATTGATATATTGACACTCAAAACAAGAGAAAGTCAGTACACAGATACACAGAGACAGATACAGAAGTACAGAAAAAAATAATCTAATGCCCATATTCGTATACATTAGTAAACATATACAGTGATAAACAGACATATATAGTTCAACTGATACAGAAACAAAAACACAGACACACATATATGCACGTATACACAACTAAGCACAGACACACGCAAACAGGTATAAAAGCGTGCACACCCAAACATGGATACATACAGGCACCCGGAAACACTCACAGAGACAGACACACGAGAACCAAACACGCAGAAATATATGAACGTGCAGACGCACTGACATACACAGAGAGACACAGAAACATAGACAGATAGAGGCACACTGAGCCACACATTTAGACATTTATTAGGTAAGTTTAGAACAGGGACAGCTGGCTGGAGACGTCACTAAAATGTACAAGGTTGTGAAGCGTTTTGGCAAAGTCAGCAAGAATGTTCTATTTCTCACAGTGACGTCTTCAATAACTTGGGAATCAGGTTTATATTATTTGTTGAAGGAACAAAGAGGAGATGAGGAAACCTGTTTTTTTCTTCTAACGTGGAGAATAACAGATCTCTGCAACTCACAGTGTGAAAGTGGAGTAGAGGGAGAAACATTCAACCTTTTTACAGGTGTATCGGTGTACATGTAAGGTATCATAAACTCCAGGAAGTTGGGCTACGTACTGCAAAATGTAGATGCTCAATTGTCCATGCAGGTATGATGGGCAGTTTGGCCTCCTTCAGTGTGATAAGTCAACGATTTATAGATATTTCCAGATATTGTAATTATCTGAGATGGGGGCATGTGCAGGGATGAGGTGAGCTCAGTGAGGAGCAACATGAGACTTGTCCTTGAGAAGAACCAGCACTGTTTTGATGGGTTAGTGATATTCTTCACTGACTTAATATTTCTATGGTTCTCCCAAACTGATGCTGTTCTCCATGCTCATGATGTATCCATCTGCAATGCCGACAATATTGAAAGATGTTGCACAGGACACTAATGTTGGACCACGTTGCAGCCTGTGACACCAAAAACGTTCTGGTACAAATCAATCTGTAGCTGTAGATATTGAACTGTACTACAGAAGGTTTCAATACCTTAATGTCAAAATTAGCATTTCTTTCAGGAGGACATTTTGTGCAGCCAACTAGAAGTCATTTCTTTCCTCCCCCACTTTCCCACATCACCCACCCCCACCCCCTCCCCCCCCCCCCCCCCCGGCCCCACTAACCATACTGTGCTGAATGTCATTATCGGTGAGAACAGGTAATATTGATATGATATTAGATTTGCTTCTTAAACGTTGTCTGACGAGAAAATTAAAGACTTGGCTTGATGTATTCTCGTCTTATGTTCGTAAGTACAGTGGAAAGCTTTGTTTTGTGGGAACAAAAGGTAGAAGTCAGATCAAGGGAGACATAAAAGTTTACAAGTGTGCAGGAGTTGTGCGAAGCAAGGTGAACATTAGTAAAATTAAAGTTGAATTCAGAGAGTCTTTCATTAGTCTAATCATAACAGGGAAGAAGCCTTTGTCCAGGTGTTCAAGGTTTCGTGTTTCTGACTGATGGAAGAGTTTGGAAGACAGCATTCAGATGCTACCTTATTCATTCTGAATGTTCAGATTTGTTTGTTTTTTGACATCCACAATTTATGTACCTGTACTTCGATCGTCGCACTGCGACGGTGGGGAATTTATTTAGACCACTTCTCCATATATGTAATTTAATATTTACCTCTTTGAGTGTCATTGCCCTGGCATAAAACTGATTTTACTGATGAGAATGTAACTGCATATTCTGATCAAAAACAATAGCGACAATAGCGTACAAAATGATCTAATTCCCAACGAATTCACTGCAAGGATGCTCAGAATATTGATGGTATTAAGGTAGGCCTGAGTTTTAAAGTGTTTCTTAAGGGGCGTTGCATGGTCAAATTGCAGTTCATTCCATACGTCTCAACCCAGTGCCCCTGGTGAGCCAACATACTGACAACAAACCTAGTAACACGTTTGCTACTTAATGGAAGTGATCATATTAAAAAAAACTTACCTTGGCTGAAAAGGAATTTTGGAGTCTATACTAACAAATGCATTATTTCTTTAAAGTCGTTGAATTAGTTGATCTCCCCATTCCCGCACCTGTGCTTCTATAACATGGTGAAATGAAATGTCACTTGGAGCGTCTCACTGTCATTCCAATATGGCCAGTGACAGGCAATCTCCCATCACACATGTCTGATAAGTACCATGCAGTGAGCTATTGCTTTAACCATCTAAGAAATTGGACAGCTTTCATCTTGAAGACAGGATGCAGATAAAGATAAAAGACATATTAAATGATGATTGTCCATGTCAAAGGTTCAGTTTGCTTACCCGATCAGCTTGTCGCTATGAATATTCTTAACAGTTCTATGAAAATGGATGATGAATTGTATTTTTACAAAGTAATTTTCAGCTCTTTCCCAAATGCATTTGGTCGTTGATTTTTGCATAATAACTGTAAGTTGTCGACAAAATTACCTGGCTCAACGTCATCTTGTCTATTTTCTCAATTAGTTATTATTAACCAGTGGTGCGTGTTTGGTGCCTTCTGCAGATATAGCTGAAATAACTTAGATTACATTATAACAAAGAACACCTGATTAGGTAACATTTTTTAAAGAGAGAAACAGAGATAAAGTTTCGAGTCTGTGCGTTGTATTAGAAAAGGGACATTTGAAAATGCAACAGTATTCTGGTAGGACAAATTCTAGAAGAAATGTGTGACACAAGAAAGGCTGAATGACAGGAGAGTGAGGGCTTCAGGTTCAAAATGAATAGTGAAGGGACAAACAAAGAAACAGAAACAAAAGATGTTCCTGTAGCAGGTGTACCACTAACTAAATAAAATCAAAACGAAACTTAGATATGTAAACATATTTTCAGTGTACCATCTGAAATTTAAGAAGTCAGTGATGATACAGACGCTGCTCAGTGTGTATTTGAAATATAACTTTTTCTACATTTTACTTTGGTCGTCGCATGTAAAATGCAATATGTCAAGAACATAAATACCAGTGTGAGACCAGTGAAATGGAATAAAATGAGAGGAGGCTACTAGAAGGTCTTAATGGAATAAGAAAGGGAACGTTACACAAAACGGTCGTTCAATCAATGTCTGGGCTTCACAATGTAGAGATAATCACGTTACAGCGAGATCTTTTTAAGCGATAAAGAGTTCGACTACTGTCAGTGTGGAAACAGGCCCTTTGGCCCAATAAGTCCACACCGACGGTCCGAAGCGCAACCCACGCAGACCCATTCCCCTACACCTAACACTACGGGCAATTTAGCATAGCCAATTGACCTGACCAGCACATTTTTGGACTGTGGGAGGAAACCGGAGCAAACCCACGCAGACACAGGGAGACTGTGCAAACTCTACACAGCTTAAGGTGGGAATTGGACCCGGGTCTCTAGCGCTGTAAAGCAGCAGTGCTAGCCACTGTGCCACCGTGCCACTCTTTAACGCTGAAAATCCTGAAGGCTAGCGGTAAAAAAATTAAGATTCTGAAAAATGTGTGTTCGAAGGTTGACGTTTTGGTACTCCCTCTTCTATCTCTGAACGGGAAACACTTGCAGATGTTCCTCGTGCCTGGAAACACTCAGCAGTGAAATGGCGAACTTTTGTTTTGCAGTTCAAGCCATTTCAGAAATTAAGTGAAATAACAAAAACAACCTATGTGAAAGATCCGGAGAGAGTGATCTGTGCTTTTCAAAACAATTCAGGCTACTATTTGTGTTTTATTTCAGATAACAATGCATTTTCAAATGCTGCAACTCGCAGATTATTGAACAGCAGTCTGACGACAGAGGGAATTTCACCACTAGCGAAATTTGAATTCCAAACAGATCGTCTTAGAGAATTCCAGTTACCATTGACAGAAACTGAACCACATTGAGGCGTGTGAGTCTAAATTTCATGGGTTTCTTTTTGTGATACCTCATTTAGATACGTACAACAAAAAAAGAAAATAAATTATGTAGTACTTGAAATCAGCTCCCAGTACCCCAAATCGCCACAGACAGTGACATTGTGTTTTTTTGATATGTCAATTTTGTAGTCATTCTGAAATCTTAGAGGCCACTTGTGCAGAACTATATCTCACTAAAGAGGAGAAAGTGAGAACTGCAGATGCTGGAGATCAGAGCTGAAAATGTGTTGGAAAAGCGCAGCAGCATCCAAGGAACAGGGGAATCGACGTTTCGGGCATAAGCCCTTCTTCAGGAATGAGGAAAGTGTGTCCAGCAGGCTAAGATAAAAGGTAGAGAGGAGGGACCTGGGGGAGGGGCGTTGGAAATGCGAAAGGTGGAAGGAAGTTAAGGTGAGGGTGGTAGGCTGGAGTGGGGTAGGGGCGGAGAGGTCAGGAAGAAGTTTACAGGTTAGCTTCTGCTTTAGACACACCCTCCACAGTGAATCGCCTGGCAACATGGAACGGTCGCACAACTTCTCCGTTGCCCCAGCAAAGGTCTGTGAATTTTCCTCGCATTCTCCTCGCAGACAAGAGAAAGTACTTCCACAATTCTCCAAATGTACGTGACTGTGAACTAAACCGCGCACACTCTGCATACCCTTTGCTACATTGGGAGGCTCTGCACACCACTGTATTCTCCTTGTATCAACCCGGTTGTCCCACAATAACTCTGTTACATTAGCCTGTGTACTCACCTTCAGTCTGTTTGTTGAGCAATAGCCAGTGGTCCCACACTCCTGCATCCCTAGCAATGCCTTGTGGTCCCATTCAGTCTCTTTTCCTATAGCCAAGGCGTATGGTTCCACCCACACTCTGCTCCCCTGGCCACGAAGTATGATGCTATCCATGCTCCAAGCTACAGTGGGTACCGAACACGGCACACCTCCCTAGCAGCATGATGCTGCCCCACAACCAATCAGTCTCCAGAGTATTGGTTGTTGTCCCATCACAATCTTTTCCCTCTCAATTGGCAGTGTCTCACACCCAATCTATTCCGTCGGAAATTGCCTGTGAAACAATTCCCACTCTATTCCTAAATCAACGATCAATGGTCACTCACCAACACGGTTTCCCAAGCAAACGCCTCTGAATCCATTCATATTCTGTTCCAGGAGCAATGGTCTGCACTCTTCTCTCCTACCAGCTGCTTGCTGCTACAACTCCCACACCGTTTTCCCCTTGCAATATACAGGGATCCTCCACTCAACCATCTCCACAAGCAGTGCGTGTGGTTGAATCCTCGCAAAGAACTGTGGTCTCATCTAGTCTCTTACAACAGTCTGCGGTCGCATTCATTCTCTTCCATTGACGAGGCCTGCACCCACACCCGCGTTCTCTTCTCGTCAACAGGCTTGCTGAAAATGGCCGACATTGCTCTCCAGCGACAGACTGCATCCGCTCACCCACTCTGCTTCCCTGACATGGCCTATCGATCCATTGCCAATCTGATCTTGGGCGATGGTCGGTCACGTAATGTGTTCTCTTTGCAATGGCCTAAAGAACTCAATGCCACTGTGTTCCTGTAGTAACGGCCAATGGTCACACATGCATTTCGATTGCCTACCAAGAGTGAATTGTCCCAATCCCACACTCTTCTCCTGCCAATATTATTTGTACTCAAGCCACTTTCTTCCCCATGCAACACCTAGCGTCTCCAAATCCCACTACTCCACTTTGCAGTGTCCTGTAGTCTCACCTTCACACTTCACCCCTAGCAACTTCCTGTGAACACATTCCCAATTTCTTCGAATAGCAACGGCAGTGGCCAACCACACAGTCTTATCCGCGAGCATGACAACCACTGCATTCAACCAACAAACTGATGCTACACTCAATTTCGTCTCCCAGCAACGGTCTGCTGCGACCCATTAAATTGTTCCATTAACACTTGTTTCTGTCTTCACCCATACCATGTTTCTCAGCAACGGTCTATGTCCACAGAGCTCTGTTCCCCTAGCAACGGCCTGAGAACACATTCTCACGCTCTGTTTCCCCAGCAATAATCAGTGATTCCATATCGTGTGCCTTCTGCTCCCAACAACCTGTGGTCCCAATTCCAAACTCTTCCCCAGCATCGACGTGTGGTGACAGGCCAAACACTGTTCTTCTGGCAACAGCCTCTGCTGCCACTTCCACATATCCCCCGCTGGAAACAGCCAGTAGTCAGACCCATAGTGTGTCCTAGCAATAGCATTTGGTCCGAGGCGCATACAGCTATCCTAACAACAGACTGAACTTTCACATCCGCCCCCTCTTTGCATGCAGCCCCTCGCTTACTCTGTTCTCCAAGTAATGGTTTGTGTTACCCCCACACTGTGCCTTGTGCAACGGACGGTGTGAGAGAATAGGCGAGGTGATTAATTGAACACGATTTTGGGAGTTACAGAGTAGGAAGTTGGAAGAAAAATTGAAGTAGAATGGGGGAGGGAGGGTCAAAAAAACATGAAAGCAGTCGGAGAAGCGGCAGAGCGGGAAAATGTGAAAATGGGAGGGAGGTAGAGAGGAAAATGGAGCAAGGGAGGCAGACAGGACTCGAACAGAATGGTTGACGCTAGAGGCGAAAGTTAGACCAGAGTTACTGAAAGACAATTCCTGAGCTTGGCACTGGTCCACTAGAATTCATTGAGGACCAGGACCTGGGGTATTTATCTCTTCCAATTTTGCTTCTTCAACAAAAGGACAAGCAAACTATAGATCTCTCTGCTGTTAGTAATTTTTAATAGATGTTTTTGTTCTTTACAAAGTCAAGTGATGAAACACTAGATTAATGTTGCCCTTTCCAAATTACTCCCGAGTTGAGAGAAGCATGAAATGTGCCCCTCTAGCCTGTGTGGGGTAGATTGATTAATTTGAGAATTTGATTTATTGATCAATTTGTGTAAAGGGATATTTCAATACATTCTTCAGCTGCTTTCTGAACTTAGTCTTGCCCACGGCTCATGTCACTGTGTGCAGCAACTGACGAGCTGCAGCGCGATGCTCAAATACAGCAGAACACTGTCCAGGTCTATGGAGATAGGCGGGGCTGTCGACCGAAACGTCTGTTCTCTTGTTTCTCAGATGCTGACTGACCTGCTGTGCTTTTCCAGCATCACACTCTGGACTCTATTTCCAGCATCTGTAGTCTTCACCTTCTCCTATAGAGATATTATGCAAATCATTCATGTAGCTCCATATAGAGCATACCAATAATGTTTATCATAAAAGCATCACAAAGACAAAAATCACAAACGGCAAAAATAAGGATTTTTTTTCGATTTTTCATTTCGGTGTCACACTGGAAGTCCACACTTGTGTGAGCCCGGAGGCTCCTGCTGGCTCTGATGATCAATGCAATGTGTCTAACAGTGCAAGTATTGAGCAGTAGCATCCGGAAAAATGGAATATCTGGGTTTAGAATGTTGTGCAGGAATTCGATTGTCACCCAGATCGGAGAGTAAATGATATCGATTGTTACCCAACAAAATCACGGGAATTTCATCAGCCACGTGCGAGCATAAAATACGAAGAGAAAGTCTTTACACATCTCAGCACAGTCAATGTTCTCACGACCGCAGGCGCCATTTTCCATTTGCAATATTTACTATTCAGCTTCTGGCAATAAGTGGCCAGATATCGATCAAGGTGAAAGTGACAGTGAAGCAGCCAGCATAATCATTGGCTGCATACAGCAGGTTTGCATGAATATTACACACAGGGATTGACTTCAAGAAGAAAAGCTGAGAGAGGCAATCGGAATGTGTCTCAACATAGGTCGAGGAAAATAACCAGAAGATCCGCCACTGCCATGATCATGAGGTATAGGCTTCCACATGGAGACAAACCGCAATCTGTATAAAACAGGACAAAGATCGTCAATATATTTACTGTCAGGTCGGCAAACAAACAAAGTATTCATCAGCTTGGAGGGAAAGCTACCAGTTTGGCTGAGGACCTAATGATAATTTCAAATGTGTCACTGCACTCAGAAATTTAGTGAAATATTTGAAATTGTAATAACAAAAAGGAATCTCTGAATTACTCAGAAAAAGTGTGATGCAACTCACAAGACACACTCCTTCTCGAAAAGTACAAATTAAACATTTATAAGAATAGATAAGTTTTACAAAATTCTACATATTTGATTACTCGCCCTTAAATAATCTCTCCCAAATCATTGAAGAAAAATGGAGAATGGAAATTTATGACTTATCACCTAAATTATAGCTGATCTTCCGTCGTGAAGAAATGTAAATGCAGGGAAAGAATATTCAAACTCATTACCTGCCTGAGGAACTTCAACTCAGTCTCTATTTCTCCATGAAACAGGATTTATTCACTGAGGAATTTATTTTTTTGTTCAATTAACTAACTTTGGGCCAATCAGAAAATAGTCAGTTGTAGAATATTTTGGAGAATGATGGTTACAAAATATTCCAGAGAATGTTGGTTACAGAATGTTCTGGATGATGTCATTTATAGAATGCGAAAGCACCATAAATGGCTACAACACAGAAAAAAAACCCTTCCTTTCCATAAAGCGTTCTTCAGTCCAAAACAATTGTCTAACCATGTTTCAACCAAAAGAAAAATCAGGGCAATGACAAATGGGGAAGAACAGAGACGGTTTATTACAGGTCATGAAACATGACAATTATGGTCCATCCGTTGGCCAGTCCACCCTTCAAACTTACCAGGCCATTCAATATTATTATGGTTAAAATGAATGTGACCTGAGATCGAAATTCTCTCCGATTCCACGATAACCATTGACCCCTTTGTTCTTGATGAATCGATCTGTCTTGACTGCAAAAATGTTCCATTGCTCTATCCCCGTTGGTCTCTGGCAAAAGTGTTCCAAAGACTTATGTCAAGCTGAGAAAACAAAAATAATTATCTCCATCGCCACTTTAAATCGAATACGCTTGCTCCAAAACAAATATACACACCCTACCTGTAATCTCGCCATGTTGTTTCCTTCAGTTTGTGATCAGACACACTTCTGGACATCTTTGTTAAATGCTAGTGGTTCACTTTCTCATTGAAGCCTTCTCTGCTTTCAAATATTATTGTCCTGCCTTCCCCTTGGTTACTGACTCACCTTTGCATGGGCGTATTTTAGATTGCGACTTTAGAGAAGATGTAATTACCCAGGTAATTATGGACGAGTGAGCCTTACTTCTGTTGTCGGAAATGTTTTGGAAAATATTATAAGACATGTGATTTATAATCAGCTAGCAAGCAAAAAGTTGATTTCAGATTCTCAACATGGTTTCATCAAGGAAAGGTCGTGCCTCACAAACTTCACTGGGTTTATTGTGAAAGTGAACAAGAATGTACATGAAGGTAGGGCGGTTGACGTGGTATACGTGGACTTCAATAAAGCATTTGATAAGCATACCGATAGTAGGCTGTTGGAGAAAGTGAAGAGGCATTGGATTGAGGGTAATTTAGCAGATTGGATTAGAAACTGGTTTTCTGAAAGAAAGCAGCAACTTGTGCTTGATGTAAAATATTCAGCCTGCAGTCCAGTTACTAGTGGTTTGGCACAAGGATCTGTTTTGGGACCACTACTGATTGTCATTTTTATAAATGACTTAGATGCAGGCCTAGGTCGACGGATTCGTAAATTTGCAGATGACTCTAAACTCGGTGGAGTAGTGGACAGTTTGGAAGAATGCGACAGAGAGCAGGGGGCCTTAGATAAACTGCAGGATTGGATTGAGAGGTGGCAAATGGAGTTCAATGCAGCTAAATGTGAGGTGATTCATTTTGGTAGGATAACAGGAAAGCAGACTACTGGGTCAAAGCAAAGACTCTTGGTAGTGTGGATGTGTAGAGGGAACTTGAAGTCCATGTACATTGATCCCTGAAAGTTGCCACCCAGTTTGATAGTACTGACAAGAAGGCATACGGTGTGTTAGGTTTCATTTGTAGAGGGATTGAGTTTCGAAGCCGCAATATCATGATGCAACTATACAAAACGCTGGTGCGGCCACACTTGGAATATTGTGTACAGTTGTGGTCGCCATATTTCGGGAAGGATGTGGAAGCATTGGAAAAGATGCAGAGGAGATTTACGAGGATGCTACCTGGTCTGGAGGGAAGGTCTTATGAGGAAACGCTGAGAGACTTGGGTCTGTTCTCATTTGAAAGAAGAAGGTTAACAGGGGATTGGATAGAGACATACAAGATGATCAGAGGATTAGATAGGGTAGGCAGTGAAAGTCTTTTTCCTTGGATGATGTTGTATGCTTGTACGAAGGGGCATAACTGCAAATTGAGGGATGATAGATTTCAGACAAATGTCAGAGGCACGTTCTTCACTCAGAGAGTAATAATGGCGTGGAATGCCCTATATTCCCATATAGTTAACTCAAATCACATTATGGAGAGTTATACGATCCTTGGATAAGCACATGGATAATGAGAAGATAGTGTAAGCCGGCGAGCTGAGAATAATTCACGGGTCGGCATAAAATCGAGGGCTGAAGGGCCTGTTTTGCGCTGTATTGTTCTATGTTCTATGTAATCATTAGTTTCAATTTCGATTCTGATTCGTTCCAATTCTTCAGCCTTGACTTCCCTGTGCGGCTTAACACAAGATAAGCTGAGTGCAACTGCACTCGGCCAGTTGCTTTGACTCCGTCACATTCCATTAGATGACGTCGGATCCAGGTAATAGACAATACACAATAGCCAACATGCTGGAGATGTCCAGCGTTTCAGCCTTCTTCCGAGTTCTCCGAAGTCCCACTGGAGTATGTTCCCGCTGGATTTGAGGTGAGGGATGCCATGGTCGTCCCTGCTGATTACATTTGCAGGAAGTGCACCCATCTCCAGCTCCTCCAAGACCGTGTTAGGGACCTGGAGCTGGAGTTAGATGAACTTAGGATCATTCGGGAGGCAGAGGGGGTCATAGATCGGAGCTTTAGGGAAGTAGTAACTCCAAAGATTGCAGACAGATGGGTTACAGTGAGGGGGACTGGGAGGAAGCAGCCAGTGCAGGGACCCCATGCGGCCATTCCCCTCAAGAACAAGTATACCGTTTTGGATACTTGTGGGGGGGACGACTTACCAGCGGTAAGCAATGGAGTTCAGGCCTCTGGCACGGAGCCTGTCTTCGTTGCTCAGAAGGGAAGGGTGGAGAACATCAGAACAATAGTTATTGGGGACTCGATAGTTCGGGGCACAGATAGGCAGTTTTGTGGGGGCGAGAGAGACTCAGGTTTGGTATGTTGCCTCCCAAATGCAAGGGTATGTGACGTCTCTGATCGTGTTTTCCGCGTCCTTAAGGGGAGGGGGAGCAGCCCGAAGTCGTGGTCCACATTGGCACCAACGACATAGGTAGGAGGAGGGCTGAGGATGTTACGCAGGCTTTGAGGGAGCGAGGTTGGAAGCTCAGAGTTAGAACAAACAGAGTTGTTGTCTCTGGTTTGTTACCCGTGACACATGATAGAGAGTCAAAGAATAGGGAAAGAGAACAGTTAAATGCGTGGCTACAGGGATGGTGCAGGAGGGAGGGATTCCGGTATCTGGATAACTGGGGTTCATTCTGGGGAAAGTGGGACCTCTATAAACAGGATGGTCTACACCTGAACCTGAGGGCCACCAGTATCCTTGGGGGGGAGGTTTGCTAGTGCTCTTGGGGGGTGGGGGGGTGGGGGTGTTTAAACTAACTCTGCAGGGGCATGGGAACATAGACTGTAGCTTTAGGGTACGGGACCTTGAGTGTAGGAAGGTTAGGAACACGGCATCAATCTCAAAGGAGGGTGCCTGTAAGCAGGAAAGTGGCTTGAAGTGTGTATACTTCAATGCAAGAAGTATACGAAATAAGATAGGTGAACTTGCAGCGTGGGTTGGTACCTCGGATTTCGATGTTGTGGCAATTATGGAGACATGGGTAGAACAGGGACAGGATTGGCTATTGCAGGTTCCAGGGTTTAAATGTTTTAGTAGGGTCATAGGTGGGTGTAAAAGAGGGGGAGGTGTGGCATTGCTTGTCAAAGATAGTATTAGAGCGGTGGAAAGGACGATGGATGAAGACTCGCCATCTGATGTAGTTTGGGCTGAGGTTAGGAATAGGAAAGCTGAGGTCACCCTGTTAGGAGTTTTCTACAGGCCTCCTAATAGTCCTAGACACGTAGAAGAAAGGATTGCGAGGATGATTCAGGAGAAGAGTGAAAGTAATAGGATAGTTGTGATGGGGACTTTAACTTTCCAGATATTGACTGGGAAAGATATAGCTCGAGTTCGTTAGATGGGTTGTTATTTGTCCAATGTGCGCAGGAGAGTTTCCTGACACAATATGTAGACAGGCCAACAAGAGGTGAGGCCATACTGGATTTGGTTCTGGGTAACGAACCAGGCCAGGTGTCAGAATTGGAGGTAGGTGAGCACTTTGGGGACAGTGACCACAATTCGGTGACTATTTCTCTAGTGATGGAGAGGGATAAGTGTGCATTGCAGGGCAAGAGTTATAGCTGGGGGCAAGGAAATTACGATACGGTGAGGCACGGCTTATGATTCATGGGTTGGAAAAGTAGCATTCAAGGGAAGGGCGCAATTGATATGTGGAGCTTGTTCAAGGAGCAACTATTGAGTGTCCTTGCTAAGTATGTACCTGTCAGGCAGGGAGGAAAGGGTCGTGCGAGGGAGCCGTGGTTTAATAAGGAATTGGAATCCCATGTTAAAGGGAATAAGGCGGCCTATGTAAAGGTGAGGCGTGAAGTTTCAATTGGGTCGATTGAGAGTTATAAGGTAGCCAGGAAGGATCTGAAGAGAGAGCTAAGAGCAGCAAGGAGGGGACATGAAAAGTCCTTAGTTGGTAGGATTAGGGAAAAACCTAAGGCTTTCTATAGGTATGTCAGAAATAAAAGAATGACTAGTGTAGGAATAGCTCCAGTCAAGGATAGTAGTGGGAAGTTGCGTGTGGAGGCTGAAGAGATTGGGGAGACACTGAATGAATACTTTTCGTCAGTATTCACTCAGGAACAGGACATTGTTGCCGATGTGAATACTGAGTCACAATCAATTAGAATGGACGGCTTTGAGGTATGTAGGGAAGAGGTGTGGGAAATTCTGGAAAGGGTGAAAATAAATAAGTCCCCTGGGCCTGATGACATTTATCCTATGAGTCTCTGGGAAGCAAGGGACGAGATTGCAGAGCCATAGGCCTTGATTTTTAGGTCCTCGATGTCTACAGGAATAGTGCCAGAAGACTGGAGGTTAGCAAATGTGGTTCCCTTGTTCTAGAAGGGGAGTAGGGATAACCCTAGTAACTATAGGCCGGTTAGCCTCACTTCTCTTGTGGGCAAAGTCTTAAGAGAGAATTGGAAGGGGTAGGATTTATGAACGTCTGGATAGGACTAATGTGATCAAGGATAGTCAGCATGGTTTTGTGAAGGGCAGATCGTGCCTCACAAAGCTTATTGATTTATTTGAGAAGGTGACTAAGGAGGTGAACAAGAGTAAAGCGGTAGATGTGGTGTATATGGATTTTAGTAAGGCGTTTGATAAGGTTCCCCATGGTAGGCTACTGCAGAAAATACGGAGGTAAGGCATTGAGGGTGAGTTGGACGTTTGGATTAGGAATTGGCTGGCTGGAAGAAGACACAGGGTAGTAGTTGATGGTAAAGGTTCATCTTGGAGTGTACTTACTACCCGTGTTCCGCAAGGATCTGTTTTGGAACCATTGCTGTTTGTCATTTTTATAAATGACCTGGAGGAGGAGCTAGATGGTTGGGTGAGCAAGTTTGCGAATGATACGAAAGTCGGTAGAGTTGTTGACAGTGAGGAAGGATGTGGCAGGTTACAGCGGGATATAGATAAGCTGCAGAGCTGGGCAGAAAGGTGGTAAAATGGAGTTCAATGTGGGTAAGTGCTAGGTGATTCACTTTGGTATGAGTAACAAAAAGATGGGGTAATGGGCTAATGGTCGGATACTTGGTAGTGTGGATGAGCTTTGGGATCTTGGTGTCCATGTACACAGATCTCTGAAAGTTGCCACCCAGGTAAATAGTGCTGTGAAGAAGGCTTATGGCATACTGCCTTTTAAACGTAGAGGAATTGAGTTCCGGAGTCCTGAGGTCAAGTTGCAGTTGTATTAGACTCTGGTGCGGCCGCATCTGAAGTATTGTGTGCAGTATTGGTCGCCATACTATACGAAGGATGTGGAGGCACTGGAGCGGATGCAGAGGAGGTTTACCAGGATGTTGCCTGGCATGGTAGGAAGGTCGTATGAGGAAAGGCTGAGGCACTTGGGGCTGTTTTCATTGGAGAAAAGAAGGTTTAGGGGTGACTTGATAGAGGTGTACAAGATGGTTAGGGGGTTTAGATAGGGTTGACCATGAGAACCTTTTTCCACGTATGGAGTCAGCTATTACGAGGGGGCATAGCTTTACAGTAAGGGGTGGTATGTATAGGACACATGTTAGGGGTAGATTCTTTACTCAGCGAGTCCTGAGTTCATGGAATGCCCTGCCAGTAGCAGTGGTGGACTCTCCCACTTTATGGGCATTTAAACGGGCATTGGATAGGCATATGGAGGATAGTGGGCTAGTGTAGGTTATGTGGTCTTGGATCGGCGCAACATCGAGTGCCAAAGGGCCTGTACTGTGCTGTATATTTCTATGTTCTATGTTCCAAGTTCTATATTTCTCTTCTTCCCGACATCATTTGTGCCGACATGTACCACCACCTCTGGCTCTTCACCTTCGTCCTTGAGGATTTCCTGCACTCTATCTGTGATGTCTTTAACCCTGGCACCAGGAAGGCAACACACTATCCTTAAGTCCCGTCTGCTGCAACAACATGTTCCTGCCTTTTCCCTTGCATGCGTATTCTATACCACAACTCTAGTGCACAGGGACTTCAGCTGTGGCTGACCCATATCCTGCACGAATGTTATTGTTAATTATACTGCTTTCCAGATCAAACGGTTCACTAATATTGCAGCATGCTGGAGATCTGATACCAATGCTGTTCTGATGAAGAGTCTCCCGATCTAACATGTTAACTTTGCATTTTCTCTTCTGATGCTGCCAGAGCCGATGCGTTTCCTCAGCAATGTATGTTCTTGTTTGTGGAAATTCCTGTTCTTGATATGTATAAAACTTCCCCTGCACTGTTGACTTCGACCTACAACTCCTACCAGTGTTTACTTCACCATGTTGTTTCAAAGCTCCAGACAAACTGTTTCTATGTAATATGACGGAGGTGGGCTCTGGCAGGATTAATGGCAAGTTCGGAGAGATATTTTTTGAAGCCTGCATCGATGCTGACATCATCGTGCTATCACTTGTTTGCTGTTTCTAGGAGGAATGTCGCGTTTCCCACTGTATGTACCCTTATGTTGGCCGAGTGGAGAAGGACAATGGTCTCCCTACAATACTATTTATTCCTCCAGTTGTTGAATAATTCAAGCCTGGTTTGCATTTTTCATGCAGTTAATTATCTTCTTATGCCATGGTATCTTCTGTTGCCATGGCCTCTAAACACTGGTCATGGGGGAAGAGGGAATCCTTCTTAAGCACAAGTCCATCCAAGAGTTCGTTCATTTCTCTGCCCAGAATGCATTGCTGGCGGGCACCACTCATTTCCCTACCTGACACGTTAAGGGACAATCTCATGAACCCTAAAAAGTAGTTCCATTTGAAATGGTTGTTCAGCTGCACCATGGATTTTCACAGATGGTACTGGTTCCAGGGATACTGGTGAATGTCAGTAGCTCTGTTAAGGGGCGAGCTGCTGTGGGAATGGTACACAGTAACGGGTGGTGGTAAACCAACATCATTCTCGCCACGAGGACTCGAAAGCAAATTGATGCCATGAATTATTTGAGATCCACACAAGTTCGCTGTGGTAATCTCTTCATGCCGTCGCATCAGCTAGCACTTTTCAGACTATGTCTCCCCTATGACATTAAATCATATCGATTTTCCTGAATGCATTCGTCGAATTCCTCTTTTGTTGAGAATATAACACATCATTCATTTCTCTATCCTTTTTCACCATCAGGACAGGTCCACTTGGCACTGTTTTATACAGTAAAGTAAGGGTTTTACCTGGCACTACTTAACATTGATTGCAGAACCTGCGATATCTTATGTTATTTAGTGTCCGTAATTTCAAGGGAGCTAACGATTGCAATGAGACAGTGAACAATTTTCTGTCCTCAACTACTTATATCCTATATCAAAGATATGAGTGAATGGAACAAATGTTGCATGCTAAATCTCTGGTCGAAACTGGGATGGACAGGAATCTAAGTTATCAATGGGCAGTAGAGAACGTGTCAATGAATAATTAATGACAACAATTGGCAGATGCAAAACTACATGGGCAATTGGATACGTCAATTTTTCAGGGACAAAACATGACTGTATGTTTTGTATATTGTGAGGAAAAGTATGACAAATTGGTACACTGTGTACTGGAAGTTTCACTTCCCCATTTTCGGAAATCAGAATTGTTGCTCCATGTCACTTGCTGATGTTCTCAGTGTTTCATTTCCCGTCTGTGCACAGGGGACGTGGTGATGCGGTTGGCTGGAATTGGGGAGTGATGTGGGCACAGATGTTTTGAACCATGCATCAAGCGGACAGCTTTTACCAGCATGCCATGCTTTTCGTCTAAGTGGAGACATGAAGAGAGTACGAATGGTAGTTTGTTTCCACAGAGACGCTGTGGCTGCTGCTGGGAGAGTGGGAATTCCTCAAAATGATATGCTGTGTATGGTTGTGCTTCAGCATTAATGGAGTGATCGTGTTGACGGTGCAATGACAAGAATCGGAACATAAAATAAATGCATTGTAGTAGTAACTGAAATAGAAGGTCATATCAAATTCTCAATGCACCTCATAGAAATAGCCCAGATGCCATAAAACTAGATGAAATATTTGTTCATCATGTTAAAACTTTGCAGACCAGGCCAGTGCTGAAAATGTGTTGCTGGAAAACCGCAGCAGGTCAGGCAGCATCCAAGGAGCAGGAAAAACGAACTTCGGGCATGACCCCTTCTTCAGGAATCCTGAAGAAGGGCTCATGCCCGAAACGTCGAGTCTCCTGCTCTTTGGATGCTGCCTGACCTGCTGCGATTTTCCAGCAATACACTTTCAGCTCGGATCTCTAGCATGTGCAGTCCTCACTTTCTCCTAGAAGACCGGGCCAGTGTACAGTTCAATGGATTCACAGTGGAATAGCATGCTAACCACACCAAAACATTGAAACCGAAGGTTGGGCAATGGAAAGCTTCGCAACTCAATGTGGCTCCCAGATGTAACTATCTCTCTCTCTCTCTGTCTCTCTCCCTCTCTCTGCGTCTCCCTCTCTTGGCATCAACTGTTTTTCTTTCTTATTCCCTGTCCCTGATTCTCCGTGGTTTGCCTGCAGACAAGACTACTGTACCGCTCACTACAAAACGGCATTGTACCCAGAGTGGAACACTGTGCAAACTACACCTGACCAAAATAAGAAGATGCACAGCCCGTATATTGGTCGCCGAATGTAACTCCCTCTCTCTCTCTCCAAATGTGACGGTGCTTCTCCATGTCTTCTCCTGCATTACATGCAGCCATTTCAAGCTTAACATTCAAACTATGAATCATCCCCCATTGGATAGCATAGTAGAGTTTGACAATTTAAAACATTTTTCACATTCCTGGCCTCAAATATTCACCATTCACCTTCCACCGCACAAATTAATCTAACACCAGCCTGGAATGAAAACGAGATCTTTGCACAATCTGTTTGGTTCTCCACCTTGATAATCCTCTCAATCTGTGCAATTGCGTTCACATGCAAGAACTCACCGTATTTCTGGAACATCATATACGAAAACATGTATAGTCATCCTTTTTTATTGTTCTTGCAATCCCTGCAACCACCTTTGCCTTTTGTTATCTCATTTACTATTCACACCTCTTCCGAAAATTCAGCTTTCAGTATCTATGCAATCTTCTCCTGCCCTTTCAAACCTTCTAGACTGTATGATATTCTCCAGCTCCTCAGTTCTCCATACAACCTACAACCTCATTGCATCTGTAAACTCCTCCTGTTCCAACCTTATTCTGTCAATCTAAGTTGCTGCAACTTCTCTAATACTCCTCTTTGGATCAGGTATAACTGAAAAAACACAGTCTGCCAAAATCTGTAGCCCATTCTCCTTCAACCATTGCAGATCCTGTAAGTCTCCCTATACAATGTAAACGTCTCCAAACACCGCACTATTCCATATTGCTGTTCGCTCCTCCATTCCCAGCAGCCCTCTCATACTTTGCAAACTTGCACCTCAACCACATTTCCTGTGTAACTTACTCTGCAACTAAGAACGTTGTTTTCACGATAAAGTATTCCTATTATTCTCATATAAGAAGCAAGCTGTTAACTAGAGAAAGGATTGATCAACTAACGGATATGGAAGGGATGCTGTGTGTCAAATCTGAGAGAATGGGTGAGATTCTGAATGATTACTTTTCACCAATGTTCACTGAGAAGAGGGACATGAATGTTGAGATTAGGGATAGAAGTTTGATGACTCTGGATCACGTTGGCATAAGGGAAGACTTGTTGGGTAGGCTAGAGGTTATTAATATGGACAAATCCCCAGGACCAGATGGGATTTATCCCAGGTTGCTGAGGGAGATGAGAAAGGAAATAGCTGGGGCCCTGAAAGATATCTTTGTAGAATCCTTAAACACACGTGAGGTGCCGGAGGACTGCAGTTTTGCTCATGTTGTCCCCTTGTGAAAGAAAGGTCGTAGGGATATTCTGGGTACCTACAGACCTGTGAGCTTGATGGTAGTGGTTGGAAAGCTGCTGAAGAAGGTACTGAGGGATAACATCTATTTATATTTGTAAAAGAATGGGCTTATCAGTGATAGTCAACATGGTTTTGTGCGCGGGAGGTTGTGCCTTACCAATTTAATAGAGTTCTTTGAGGAAGTGACCAATTTGATAGATGAATGAAGGGCTGTGGATGCAATATACATGGACATCAGTAAAGCGTTGGTAAGGTTTTCCATGCTAACTTAATGCAGAGAGTGAAGTCACATTGCGTGTAGGGTGTTCTGGATCGGTGGACAGAGAACTGGTTAAACAACAGGAGACAGATCGTAGTAGTAGATGAAAGGTGTTTCACGAAATGGAGAAACGTGACCAGTGGTTCAAAGTTTGTGAGAAGATTTGTAGCTCGGGTGCTCGTTGTTGTGGTTCTGTTCGCCAAGCTGGGAATTTGGGTTGCAGACGTTTCGTCCCCTGTCTAGGTGACATCCTCAGTGCTTGGGAACCTCCTCTGAAGCGTTTCTGTGATGTTTCCTCCGGCATTTATAGTGATTTGTATCTGCCGCTTCCGGTTGTCAGTTCCATCTGTCCGCTGCCGTGGCCGGTATTTTGGGTCCAGGTCAATGTGCTTATTGATTGAATCTATGGATGAATGCCATGCCTCTTGGAATTCCCTGGCTGTTCTCTGTTTGGCCAAATTCCTGGAGGCATGGCATTCATCTACAGCTTCAATCAATAAGCACATCGACCTGGACCCAATATACTGGCCACTGCAGCAAACAGCTGGAACTGACAACTGGAAGAAGCAGATACAAATCACTATAAATGCCCGAGGAAACATCACAGAAGCGCTTCACAGGAGGCTCCCAAACACTGCGGATGTCACCTAGACAGGGGAGGAAACGTCTGCAAAACAAATGACCTGTGGTGTTCCACAGGGATCAGTGCTGGAGCAACTGTTGTTTGTGATATACATAAATGGTCCGGAAGAAGGCACTGGTGGTATGATCAGCAAGTTTGTAGGTGACACGAAGATTTGTAGAGTAGTAGAAAGCATAGGGGACTGTCGAAGCATACAGGAGAATATAGACTCTGGAGAGTTGGGCGGAGAAGTGGGAAATGGAGTTCAATCCAGGCAAATGTGAGGTAATGCATTTTGGGAAGTCTAATTTTCGAGCGAAATGTACAATAAACGGAAGAGTCTTGGGAAAAGTTGACTAACAGAGAGATAATGGAATTCAGGTCCATTGTACTCTGAAGGTTGCTGCACAGGTGGATAGAGTGGACAGAAGGCATTCGGTATGCTAGCCTTCATCAGGCGGGGTATTGAATATAAGAGCTGGCAGGTCATGCTAAAATGGTAGAACATAGAACATAGAACAATACAGCACAGAACAGGCCCTTCGGCCCACAATGTTGTGCCGAACTTCTATCCTAGATTAAGCACCCATCCATGTACCTATCCAAATGCCGCTTAAAGGTCGCCAATGAATCTGACTCTACCACTCCCACGGGCAGCGCATTCCATGCCCCCACCACTCTCTGGGTGAAGAACCCACCCCTGACATCTCCCCTATACCTTCCACCCTTCACCTTAAATTTATGTCCCCTTGTAACACTCTGTTGTACCCGGGGAAAATGTTTCTGACTGTCTACTCTATCTATTCCTCTGATCATCTTATAAACCTCTATCAAGTCACCCCTCATCCTTCGCCGTTCCAACGAGAAAAGGCCGAGAACTCTCAACCTATCCTCGTACGACCTACTCTCCATTCCAGGCAACATCCTGGTAAATCTTCTCTGCACCCTCTCCAAAGCTTCCACATCTTTCCTAAAGTGAGGCGACCAGAACTGCACACAGTACTCCAAATGTGGCCTAACCAAAGTCCTGTACAGCTGCAACATCACCTCACGACTCTTGAATTCAATCCCTCTGCTAATGAACGATAATACTCCATAGGCCTTCTTACAAACTCTATCCACCTGAGTGGCAACCTTCAAAGATCTATGTACATAGACCCCAAGATCCCTCTGTTCCTCCACCTGACCAAGAACCCTACCATTAACCCTGTATTCCGCATTCTTATTTGATCTTCCAAAATGGACAACTTCACACTTGGCAGGGTTGAACTCCATCTGCCACTCCTCAGCCCAGCTCTGCATCATATCTAAGTCCCTCTGCAGCCGACAACAGCCCTCCTCACTGTCCACAACTCCACCTATCTTTGTATCATCTGCAAATTTACTGACCCACCCTTCGACTCCCTCATCTAAGTCATTAATAAAAATTACAAACAGCAGAGGACCCAGAACTGATCCCTGCGGAACTCCACTTGTAACTGGACTCCATGCTGAATATTTACCATCTACTACCACTCTCTGACTTCGACCGGTTAGCCAGTTTTCTATCCAATGTCTTCTGTACAAGACATTGATTAGTCTGCGTTCAGAATACTGTCTAAAGTTTTGGTCGCTGCATTACCAAAAGGATGTGGACGCTTTGAAAAGCGTGCAAAGAAGGTTTACGAGAACGTTGCTTGGTATGGAAGATGCTAGCTATGAAGAGCGTTTGAATAGGTTAGGATTGTTTTCATTCGTAAAAAAAGAGTTGGGGGGGGGGGGGGGGACCTGATTGAGGTCGACAAAATCATGAAGGGTATAGATGTAAGAATAGTACATTTTAAGATAAATTTTAGCTTTCTTGAAACTGATACAACTTATACGTTAAACAAAATGGTGTCGCGCCAGTGTGCAGTTAGCTTGGACATGGCTAAGTGTAAACAAAGAAAATAACAAAAAAACAAAGAACAGCAAGATAACGAGTCCACGTGACCAAAGGCTTCTCCCAACGTGTCCCAGCAGTAGTCCTGCCCCAACATTCCCCAGCAGTAACTGAATTGAGAACAGTTGCACACGAAACTGCAGAAAACACCTCTTTATTTAAAAAAAAAATTAAAAAGCATTGGTTTTGTAAGCACACGGAAGGGCACTTGACAGCACTGTCTAATTTGTCAGCACAAATTCGGGATTGCTGTGCTCCCCCGCCACGTGGTGAAAAGCAACCAATAAAGGACCTTTTATACTTTAATGTATTCTTGTTCTCTTGGTTGTAGCAGGAAAGCCAAGCGATCTTTAACATTTTGGAGGCTCGTCCGGAATCCTAGGTGGGAACTGATCCTCAAAGAAATGTAAGCGACTATGGTGAACACAGGACTCAGCAGGAGTGAAGAATGCACGAACGAATCCCATGTGTTTGGGCTCTGTTAAATGACTCCTGGGAAAACGTTGGTCCCTCGCTCGAGATTGTTGTGGTTCCCCAATGGGATCCACAAGAGAACGAGGTGAAGGAAGAACTGGGCTTAAGGAATGAAAACGTTTTGATGTCAATTTACAGGAATATAGTAACCCCTTAGGAATTTGGCGTGGGCGGACGACTTGTTCAGAAAATCAGGTCAGAGACAGATATTTCTTGAGCTTCGGTTGTGGACAGACGACTAATCGAGGCAAAGCTAGAAGTCTCGACACAGAATTACATAAGGAGGACAGAGGAATTAGGAAAAACTAAAAACTAATCTAGTCGGAAAGCACACACCGAGAGAGGCTCTGACTAACACTTGAGGCTGTGTTAATTCTTTATTGGGATTTTGGCATAAATTTATCTTACATCTTAAAATATGGACAACCACTAGACAAGAATGACGGGGATTCCCCAGTACCGTACATGTCCGAACAAAATTTGGAAAAGGGGAAAAACTATAGAGTATTGAAAGCACAGTTGACTAAATATCTGGGCTCTGAAAAATGGCCAGAAGTGGTACCTGGAATGTAGCTGCAATCAGAGGCAGAAAAGAAAATATAGGATAAAAAGGCGAGTGATAAATGGAATGGATTGATAAAGGAATGGAAACAGGAGGCCAAGAGAAGGCAGGACTAAATGGAAATTAAAAGTTGGCAAGATGATGCATGTAAGAGAGGGATTGGATTATGTATGACGACAGGGGAGTTAATGAAATGGGACGTCTTGAATGTTGGGTGTGATTGGAATGGCTGTACATCTCAATGACTCCATGAGTCTATATAAGGAATTCAAACCAGAACTGAAACCTAAGAGCTCTCGAACTGACTGCACCTTAAAAGGGTAAGTGTAAAGGCTTAAAATGTCCGCACGACCTGTCGGGTATGGCTGCACTGCTTTTAAATTCTGACGATGAGGATCGTGCTAAGGCTGGTTCCTTGGGAAATCCGATATCTTCCGGGAAAATAGACGGGCGGATGAGTTCACCCAGCAGGGAGCGCAAGGACGGCCCCTTCCTATTAGCACAGCACCCTTATCACAACATTAAAACTCTGCAGCCTTGTCCGACAGTGAGAAGATAAAGAGCCTACAGGGGGATGCCCGTGCGTTGGAAAAACGCATGTGGCAACGTGCGGGTGGACCATTGACGATGCAAGAGGTCTTTGGCTAACCCCGAACGGTAAAGTCTGTCAACCTGATTCATTCCTCCCGACCGTACTTAATTATGTCCACTCGTTAATTCATGTGGGTAAGGGGGGAATGATAGAATTATGTAACGTATTCTGGTTGCACCAGAAAATGAATAAGGAAACTGGTGAAATTGTGTCACCTTGCTGCATATGTGCCAAGCACAATCCAGAAATATCGGTGCTAGGACCAGGAGGGAAAACATTATGTCTGCAACAGCTTTTCAATGTATTCAACTCGATTTCATAGAAATACCGCTGATGATTTCAGGAAGAACGATTCTCAGAATGACATCCTGTAGCAGGATTATATCAGTGGTTTCAGCAGTCTCGTCTCTGGTGGGCTTCCCCCCTTACCCACATGAGTTAACGAGTGGACATAATTAAGTACGGTCTGAGAAGTGGCAGATGGAATTTCATTCAGATAAATGCGAGGTACTGCATTTTGGGAAAGCAAATCTTAGCAGGACTTGCACACTTAATGGTAAGGTCCGAGGGAGTCTTTCTGAACAAAGGGACCTTGGAGTGCAGGTTCATAGCTCCTTGAAAGTGAAGTCGCAGGTAGATAAAATAGTGAAGAAGACGCTTCGTATGCTTTCCTTTATTGGTCAGAGTGTTAAGGTCATGTTGCGGCTGTACAGGACATTGGTTAGGCCACTGTTGGAATATTGCGTGCAATTCTGGTCTCCTTCCTATCGGAGAGATGTTGTGAAACTTGAAAGGGTTCAGAAAAGATTTACAAGGATGTTGCAAGGGTTTGAGGATCTGAGCTACAGGGAGACGCTGAACAGGCTGGGGCTGTTTTCCCTGGAGCGTCGGAGGCTGAGGGGTGACCTTATAGAGGTTTACAAAATTATGAGGGGCATGGATAGGATAAATAGACAAAGTATTTTCCCTGGGATCGGGGAGTCCAGAACTAGAGGGCCTAGGTTTAGGGTGAGAGGGGAAAGATATAAAAGAGAACTAAGGGGCAACTTTTTCACGCAGAGGTTGGCACTTGTATGAAATGAGCTGTCAGAGGAAGTGTTGGAGGCTGGTATAACTGCAACATTTAAGAGACATTTGGATGGATGTATGAATAGAAATGGGTTTGGAGGGATATGGGCCGGGTGCCGTCGGATGAGACTAGATTGGGTTGGGATATCTGGTCGGCATGGACGGCTTGGACCGAAGGGTCTGTTTCCATGTTGTATAATCTCTATGACTCTATAACTCTAACGCATGTGCACTGTTACAAATATTGTTTGGCTATTTTTGATGCTTTCAGCTGGTAGATTGAAGCACAGCCCACCACAGACGAGACCGCTGAAACCACTGTTATAATCCTGCTACAGGATGTCATTCTGAGGTTCGTTCTTCCTGAAATCATCAGTTCTGATAATGGCCTCCATTTTGTGCAATGATAAATAAGGAACTGTGTGAGCATTTTAATAATAGACAGCAGTTCCGCACAAATATATTTGTGCTGAAATGTTTGCGTGGTATTTATTCCAGTTGACAACCTTTTCGATATGTAATTATGGAATAATCAAAGAGGGGTTGGGGTGGGGAATGTAAGAATAGTACATTTTAGCATACATTTTAGCTTGCTTGAAACTGATACAATTGGAATGTTAAACAAAACAGTGTCGGAGCAGGGTTTGGTTAGCTTGGACATGTTCAAGTGCAAACAACGAAAATAAAGACATTTAAAAAAGCAAGATAACAAGTGCACGTGACCAAAGGCTTGTCCCAATAGTAGTCAGTCCTAACATGTCCCAACAGTAACTGAATTCGGGGCAGTTGCACACGAAACTGCAGGAAACGCCTCTTCTATTAAAAAAATATTAAAAATCTTGGTTTTTGAAAGCACACGGGACAGCGCTTGCAGCACTGTCTAATGTGTCAGCACATGCTCGGGATTGCTGGGCTCCCCGCCACGTGTTGAGAAGCAATCAATAAATGACGTTACTTTTATTTTCTTGTTCTCTCATTTTTAGTAGGAAAGCCAAGCGAGTTTTAACATAGACACGTTAGATATGGATAAGCTGTTTACTAGGGTGAATGTTTCAGTAACAAGACGTCACGCTTTCAAGTTGAAAGGTGAAAAGATTAATGGGGATACACGTGGCAAGTACTTTACACAGAGGGTGATAGGTGCCTGGAACGTGTTGTCAGTAAGATAGTAGAGGCAGCTTAAAAATGTGTTGCTGGAAAAGCGCAGCAGGTCAGGCAGCATCAAAGGAACAGGAGAATCGACGTTTCGGGCATAAGCACTGAAGAATGGCTTATGCCCGAAACGTCGATTCTCCTGTTCCTTTGATGCTGCCTGTCCTGCTGCGCTTTTCCAGCAACACAGTTTTAATGTCTGATTTCCAGCATCTGCAGTCCTCACTATCTCCTAGATAGTAAACGCAGGCAAGGTAGATTCATTTAAGATGCGACTGGACAGATGCGTGAGTGGGTGGGGAGCAGAGAGTTACAGATGCTTTGGAATTGGGAGACAGGTTGAGACAGTGGATTAGGATTGTCTTAGGCTTGGAGGGCAAAGGGGCCTGTTCCTGGGCTGTAAATGTTCTTTATAAAAGCTAATTACTACGAATGTTGGAATGTGAAACCAAAAGGGAAAATGCTGGAATATCTCAGCAGGTCTGGCAGCATCTGTAAGGAGAGAAAAGTGCTGACGTTTCGAGTCAAACTGACTCTTCAGTTAGACTCGAAACGTCAGCGCTTTTCTCTCATTTCAGATGCTGCCAGGCCTGCTGAAAATTTCCAGCAATTTATCTTTATGTAAATTTTCTTTGTTCTTTGTTCTCTTTATTCCAAACCCACCGAATCTCCCTATCTCTGTCATCACCTGCATCTCCCACAGTCCTCCATATCTGTGTGACCTCTTCCAGTCCCGAAAATATTATTAAGCAGTGGACCCGAACATAGCTCCGAATTTGCTTCGACCTCTCAAGTACCTTAACAGTCTGATCTGAATAATCTACTCCAATGTCAACGAATCTCCTGGCCCTATTCCTACAAAACTCGCTGTTGGTGTGACATTCTCCCGTCTCTCTTACCCACCGTGTCAGTGCAAGCTCCTTCAGTGCTTATGTCCTTATTATTGTCTGAATAAACGTCGCCAGCTGTTACACTCTTTCTTGTATGCACTTGTCCTACCCTTCCACTCTCACCAGTTTAGGAACTGAGCTCCAGCTTGTAGAATGGTTCACATCTATGTACCCGTCCAAAGTCCCTGTTACTGGCCTATTATGGGGAAAATCTGCTATTGTCCACAACCTCCTTCTCAATGCAACATCCAGAACCCAAACCTTTTTTTAATTTTTCTGTTAACAGAAACATTCTTGTTTCTGATTTTGGCTCCAGTCTATACTACCTGTCGATATAAAATCCAGAACCGAAGCCTTTTTTTTAATCCGGTGAACGTCTTCTGTGAATATAAACACCCATGTTTCTGATGGTGGCTTCACTATATACAACCTGCTTGACCTCTAAAGTATTGCGTTCCAGAAAATATTTTGTCTGTGCAAACTCCGTCTGAACTACAAATATCTTTATCTCTGTAAGCTGCTTCAGACATCCAGACATTTCTATCTGCAGGACTTCCTGCAGAGTCGACACATCTACAATTACTGTGACATTTGTATTGGAACAGGCCAGATCCCCGGGAAACAGCTCGATAGTCACCCAAAAAGGACCTTTGTTAGTTTTCTTTAAGGAGGATGTTTCAATGAGTGAGGTAGCTAACCCAACCACTTGGCTTTAAAGCAAACAAAAAATATTTGTAAGATTACCGAATGAAATACAAAAGAAAGCAAAATATAGAATGATTTAATTATTTAAAAACCCAGACGACTCTATCATAAATTACTGATGCTTGTAAATATGCATGCAACAACTCCAGAAACACCCGTTGGCAATAAAGGTAAAATCATAAGTTGATTCTTATAGATGTCAACGAGAGAAAGGATGAGCATGAAACAGCTTCGTTTACTAGCAGCCTGGCAAAAAAAACTGACTGCTTGCTTAAATCAAACCAAACTAAGCCACAATGAATCTGAGCTGGAAAAACAGGCCACTACCCCTTCATTGTACACGAGACATCTTTTTCAATTTAAAGCCATTTTTACCGAGAGAGTATTTGTTAGCTTTGATAAAATAGGCCCTACAACACATACAAACTCGACACATCACAACCTATTGTTCTGGATTAGTGGTGCTGGAAGAGCACAGCAGTTCAGGCAGCATCCAAGTAGCTTCGAAATCGACGTTTCGGGCAAAAGCCCTTCATCAGGAATAAGGGCAGTGAGCCTGAAGCGTGGAGAGATGAGCTAGAGGAGGTTTGGGGTGGAGAGAAAGTAGCATAGAGTACAATGGGTGAGTGGGGGAGGGGATGAAGGTGATAGGTCAAGGAGGAGAGGGTGGAGTGGATAGGTGGAAAAGAAGATAGGCAGGTAGGACAAGTCTGGACAAGTTATGGGGACAGTTACTGAGCTGGAAGTTTAGAACTAGGGTGAGGTGGGGGAAGGGGAAATGAGGAAACTGTTGAAGTCCACATTGATGCCCTGAGGTTGAAGTGTTCCGAGGCGGAAGGTGAGGCGTTCTTTGTCCAGGCGTCTGTTGGTGAGGGAGCGGCGGTCAAGGAGGCCCAGGACCTCCATGTCCACGGCAGAGTGGGAGGGGGAGTTGAAATGTTTGGCCACGGGGCGGTGTGGTTGATTGGTGCTGGTGTCCCGGAGATGTTTCCGAAAGCGCTCTGCTTGCAGGCGCCCAGTCTCCCCAAAGTAGAGGAGACCACATCGGGAGCAACTATACAATAAATGATATTAGTGGATGTGCAAGTAAAACTTTGATGGATGTGGAAGGCTCCTTTAGGGCCTTGGATATAGGTGCGGGAGGAGGTGTGGGCGCAGATTTTACAGTTCCTGCGGTGGCAGGGGAAAGTGCCAGGATTGGAGGGTGGGTTGTTTGGGGGCGTGGACCTTACCAGGTAGTCGCAGAGGGAACGGTCTTTGCGGAAGGCAGAAAGGGGTGGGGCGGGAAATATATCCCTGGTAGTGGGGTCTGTTTGGAGGTGGCGGAAATGTCGGCGGATGATTTGGTTTATGCGAAAATTGGTAGGGTTGAAGGTGAGGACCAGGGGCGTTCTGTCCTTGTTACGGTTGGAGGGGTGGGGTCTGAGGGCGGAGGTGTGGGATGTGGACGAGATGCGTTGGAGGGCATCTTTAACCACGTGGGAAGGGAAATTGCAGTCTCTAAAGAAGGAGGCCATCTGGTGTGTTCTGTGGTGGAAGTGGTCGTCCTGGGAGCAGATCCGGCGGAGGCTGAGGAATTCGGAATACGGGATGGCATTTTTGCAAGAGGTAGGGTGGGAAGAGGTGTAATCCAGGAAGCTGTGGGAGTCGGTGGGTTTGTAAAAAATGTCAGTGTCAAGTCGGTCATCATTAATGAAGATGGAAAGATCCAGGAAGGGGCGGGGAGGTGTCAGAGATGGTCCAGGTAAATTTAAGGTCAGGGTGGAATGTGTTGGTAAAGTTGATCTCGACCAATCCATAAAATGCGACCAAAAAGTAAAACGTCTTCAAGGACTCACAAACCTCTCTACTTCTGTAACCTCCTTCATTAGCATGAGCCCTCACAATTACAGAAAGCTAGTCTGGTCACAGGATCCATAGCATCATTAGATGTACAACATAGAAATAGACCCTTTGGTCCAACACGGCTGTGTCAACCAGACATCCTAAATTATTGCATCTTCATTTTGCAGCAGTTGGCACATCTCTCATATTTCTTCTTGATAGTGTACGAATCCAGATTCTTCTTAAATATTGTAACTTCCCCAACCTTTCAAATTTCCTCCGCCATCTCATTCCAAACACTCACCACTCTCTGAGTGAATTTTCACCTTTTTAAAATCTCTCACATCTCATCTTAAAGGTATGTTCTCTAGTTTTGGACAACCACAACTTGGGATAAGACCATGGCTGTTTACTTTGTCTATTCCTCCTCATAATTTTATGAGCTTATATAATCTCATGACATCTGATGCTGCAAGAAAATTAGACCCAGCCTATCCAAACTCTCCCTTTAAGTTAAAAGTCCCAAACTGAGCAACATCCTTGTTGTTATGGAGGACGTGAGGACTGCAGATGCTGGAAATCAGAGTCGATAGCGTGTTGCTGCAAAAGCACAGCAGGTTGCACAGCATCTGGGGAGCATCCGAGAATCGACAATTTGGGCATCAGCTTTTCATCAGTAATCAGGATTCTGCTGTAGATTAAATATTCTGTTTCTTCATAATTTCCTCATGGTTGTGTCGTTCCAATAATTAGACTGGTGGTCTCCCTTGATCACGTCTATTTGGAAAGACAGTCATTCATTATTTAAAGAAAAGAGTATGTTCACAATATTAATAGCTCAACAATACTTTGAGTATTGTTGACTATACTCGCCTTTCTACCACATTTCCCGTTTCCAGTTCATTGCTTTGACTCAAATATTATTGTACGTCTTCATACTGCAATTGTCCTGGAATATATCAGTTCCTTACATCATCTTCTGTAACTATGCATCAATATGAGCAGCGTTAAGTGAGACAGTTTGAGATGATCAGGCAGGGAGGAAAGACACAGATGGAAATGAATGCAACTGAAATGATGGATTATCACAGCGCTGAATAGAACAGGCTTGCAGGAATATGGGAATCAGGTGGAAAACTGGCCTTCTTCATTTCTGTTAAGCTTTCATGGGATGTGTGGATCCCCGTTACGGCCAGCATTGTACTCTCATTATGGCGTTCCTTTCCCCTGATCAACTGTTCCACAGGACAATAAAATATCAAACTCATCGTTGTTCCTCTGCAGTCACACGAAGGAATGACTTACTGAATTCAGTAAAGGGCACAAATAAAACAGTTTATTTTTAAAACAAAGGATGATGGTTTCATGGTTTCTGTTTAAACTCTACCAATCTTCTTCATGGGTTATGGACAAATGGCCACAGATTATTTTCCTGGGCTTCCATGTTACCCGTCGATGCCCTTAGCACTGCGAAAATATCTTTTCACCTGGTAGGTTATACAGAAAGATAAACAAGTTCCATATCAAGTATAATTGCTTTGGAAATAGAAGTGTGGCCAGAAGAAATTTAGAACACTCAAATCCATATTTCACAAAGACGCAAATGGTAATTTATGAGAAAGCAGGACTGATGCTGCAGTGGAGAAATGCAATATTATGATGGAAATGCAGGTGAATTATCTGGACAGTGCAGTGCAGGTCTAAAAGAATCATGAAGACAATGAACAGTCTGGTTCACCTTCATAAATTTGTGAGGGAGGTAATTGATGCAATTAATCATTCGGAAATCGCAATTTGTGCTTCTTAATTTCTAATTTTCTGTTTTATAATTTTGTTCAGTTTCTCCAGAAGAAAAACAGAAGCACAACACAGACTAGTGATAAAGCCAAACTTATGGTCAGGGAGAGGAACGTCGAGAAATAGTTTCGTTTTCAAAGAAAAGGACAGTAATGGAAGGAAAAATATTCCAACGAACACGTGGAAAATATTTGAAAAATGTGACAAATTGGTGGTTTGATACCAAGGGTAGACCTTCACAAGAGTGAGAATGTTGCAATGGAAATCTTAATGCAACACAGACCAAAGTAGGACGTTGTGTACAGGCTTGCATGGTGAATTGGTCAAGGAATGAATTCGCTGACTGCCAGCAGGATTTTATATCAAATCTGGCTCCTCATAATTGTGCATTCATTTGGTGAGAACATCATAGTAACAGAAAAAAAAAATAATTACGTTCTATAAACTGATGCCTGGGATAGTCCCAACCTCACCCATTAACATCAGCCAAGCTAAGGTTCAATGACGAGTGTGGCTGTACATGGCGTGCTCCACACATGCTCAAAACTCGATGAAGCTACTGCACTTCACGACATCTATTCCCACAGCAGAGCTAATATCTGATGCACAAGTTGAATTCTAGTCATAAATAATATACGCCTATTAAAGGACTATTTGAAGTAGGATGCTCTATTAGTATCCCCATTTCAATGACTGGATATTGCAGCACATGAGAGCAAAATACTCGGCGGAAATGCTTGTACCATCCTCAGCTGGAAGTGGATGATCCACTTCTCTCTCGTCATGATGTCCACAGAATCACAGATGAGAGTCTATATTCTATTTGATTCAATGGGAAATCAAGTAACGGCAGAACACAATGAATGCAACAAGAGCAGTGGACCCTGAGACAATTCCTGCAACAACACTAAGGATTTGTGATGTACACCAAACCATGCCTGGAGGGAAGCTATTTCATTGCGTGTTCAAGGCTAAACTCGGCCTGACAAAGCTGCTTTATTTCATCCAGTCCCATAAGAGGACCATACGTACTATCTGAGCAGTTGCCACTCCCTCGACCTGAGCGTGACAGTCAAATAGTTGGAAGTTCTCCTGAAATGAAGTGTAAAAATGCACTAATGCAGGAATACATTGCTCTCGTTGGTTTCTCACACATACCCAAGTGCTTTTGTGAAAATCTCTCTGTATTAATAATTCATACCTGGCTAATTCTCTGGCAGCGAGTGGAAGTTAACAGATGAAATAAAAAGTCGAGATTAAGTGAAAAATTTGTTCAAAACTTTTATTTCAGGATAGATTGGTCAAAAACGTTCATGGCCTAGCTTAACAGTGATGCCAGCCACACAGAAATGTGTATAACTCTTCAGTGCTGTTAGAAACGAACAAGCAAGTTATTTAGTAGTACTAAACCTCTCCAAGATCCTAAAACGTAAAACTGGTCAGAATACAAACATCAGATGAGGTAGCAGAAACCCAAATCAGCCGACACAACATTCCTTCTGTCTAGCTGCGTGTAATTAATTTATACAGCTTTCCCACAGGCTACACAATAATATGAGGAGTAGTCATTTCCTCCACGGAGCATCAATCCAAAGTGATTCATGGCTGAAAAGCTTTTCAACTCACTGCGTCAACCTTAATGTGATTAATTACAGGTTAAAAATACTAAAAAAATAAACTTCTGCCCTCTCTCCTTGCCGCTCTGTTCAAAGTGGAGGACAGACCCCCGAGATAAGTCGCTATTTAAGTGTGAAAAACTGACCTACCCGGCAGCTTCGTTTCTCTCAGTCATAGCTGATCACTTATCTCCACGTCAAAGTTCTGCTTTCTCCCTATTCCTTTTCATGTCGATTATAACATCCACTTGATTTTTATTTGCATTCAGTCCCATGGTCGCACAGCCTCATGAGGTAGAAAATTTGACAGTTTCAACCATCTGTGTGTGAAGATATTTATTCTCATCTCAATGCAGAGTTGCCTGCCTACACATAATAATGTGGTCTCTGTCTTAAATGTCCAAGCGAGGGCAAACATCACCCCCGTTTCCAATCTCTCTAGCCCTGCCAAAGTTGAATATGTTTCAATGACATTTCCACTCATGTTCGTTAACACATTTGATCATAGATTCAAATGATCCACAGTGTGATCATCTAATAAAACTTTTATTTCAGAGTACAGCTTGATTATCTTTCGAAGCATCCTTCCAGAGGAACGGCATCAGTTATTGGATGAAGGGAGCGAAACTACACACAGATGTGAGGTCGTGCCTTTTGCTGGGTAAATAGAACGGCAGTCTAACATTTCAAAAGCGATTTACTGAAAAACATGGTGGTGAATAAAGATAGTTACGTGTATTTGCTAAGTTTTTATCTGTTGCACAGACCTCTTAGTTCTATGCATCGCAGTGTCTTCTGAAGGGAGAAGTCAATACTCTGAATGGGCTTAGTACGATGATCAATGTACACAGACACTTCGAATTGGTACAAGTAAAGTTGAAAAGGAACTGGATCTCCTTGTGCATAAGTCACTGAATGCAAAATTGTAGGAATAAAAATAGGTTGGAAAGATTAATAGTTTGTTGAAGTTTATTTCAACTGAATGTGTATGCAAAATAAGGATGTCTCACTGTGACTGTGCGGGGTCTTGGTTAAACCTCGGCTTTTGAAATATTAGATTGCCATTCTATTTACCTCACGACCTCACATCTGTCTATATTGTTCTTCATCTGCCACCAATTTGACAATTCCCTTAATTTGTCTCAATCAGCTTGGAACTTCTTTAGATTCTTCTCACCAACCACAATCCTTCAAAATTTCGTGCCATCAACAGGCTTCGAAAGATGTCATTTGATTTACTCAGTCAAATATTTGACATCCATGGCGAATAGTTGGGGCCCAAGCACCAATGCTTGCGATATCCACCAGTCATTGCCTTCAGCTTAAAAACAACCTTCGTTCTGACTCACTGTTTTCTGTCAGCACTCCCATTCTCAATCCATGTCAGTGTATTCGCCCCAATCACACCATCTGTGAATTTGGCCACTCGATTTGGGACTTTATCAAAAACCCTAATGCACTGCATCCAGTGTTTCTGTCTAATTTATTTACCAATCCGCTTCTCAAACATGATTCTTATCTCACAATTCAATATTGACTTGTTCTATATCAATTATTTGCAAATTCATTTCATTTTCAAAGTTCGCTGGTATTACATCCGTCATAATAGATACTTGCAATGTCCCGACTGCGTGTACAGAACTCGCTGGACTGTAATTCCCCATTGTCTCCCTGCCTCCTTGTAAGATAATAGGGTTTTACTTGCTGCTCTGAAACCTGCCAAGTATTTTTCAGAATCACCAGGAATTTGGAGAATGATAAGCTGCATAAGTATGATTGCCATGGCCACTTCCTTTACTAACCAGAGATGTCAATTATCAAGTAGTGCGGATTTATCAGAATTTCAGTCTAAATTCCTTGTATTTCTGGAAAGCTTGTTTAAAACGCTTTCTTCTGTTGAGAGGGAACTGATGGAGTTGCTCATATTTTGCCATTTTTGCTCTCGTTCCAGAGTATAAGAAGCTGCATTTGTCTTTTGCAACCTTTGAAGAAGGTAACTTTGAAGAACTTTGTTGTTTCGCTCTTGGTCATTTACTTTTGAGAGGTGCATCAATTCTGGTCTTGAAGATGTTTGTTGATTAACCTTCCATAATTATGAACGAATATACTTTGTAAAACCACCAGCACGATCTACAATGCTGCCACATCCACAGAAGACGCCACAGCTGTGAATGTTATGACAACTTAAATGCTCAAATATTGCACCCTGAACATCACATACTATTTCATCTGAAGCCACCCAAATGCCTGTACAACTCTATTAATCTGTGTTTTGAATGATAATACAATTGCCTGTCCTCTGGCCTAATAAACTGCACAGTCGCATTCTATGATCAGTGGAGCAGCAACCTCAAAGCTTTGTAGTCTGCTGCCATTCATTAAGTACTCCCCTGCCTGACTCCTTCATCTAAATTACGTCTCATCACATTTATCGGGGCTAAATTCGATGTGCCATTGATCTGCCTTTCTCACCAGTCCATCTAAATGTTTTCTGCCACGAAACGCCATCCTCGTCACTGTCAACACACTTCCCAATATTTGCATCAAACATATGATTAGTTATCATACTCGCCACACACCCCACTACGTTCACAACTATATAATGTATGAATACCACATATGATAAGGTACGCAGCACTAATCCTTGTGGCACATTAAGGGTCAGTGGTCTCCTGTTACGCAAACAAGCTTCTGTCATTACCGTCTGTGACAATTTTGGAAGCAACTTGACTTCCATTATTAGTTTCAAATGAGGGATTGTGCACAAGTTCGTGCTGAAAACTCATTTAAACTACCTTCTTGAAAATGTTTAATCAATTCGTTTGTTATGTCTTCACTCTGATCAAGTCATGCTGAGTGCAAACCTGTTGCTCGAAATGAACAACCAATTTTCTCCTTCGCCATTCGCTCCAAAAATTTCCTTAACACTAAAGTAGGACGTATTGGTGCACAGCTCTTTGGTTCTTCTCCAACGCACTTTCTGTAAAGTGGAAATGCATTCGCTGTTCTTTAGCTGTCTGTCACTTCACCTGTGACTCGAGTAGGATCAAATATTTGTGCCAGGGCATTTCCTCTTTCATGTCCCCAGGGACTGGATGCAAATCATCGAGACAGGCGATTTGTACAATTTTAAAACAGCCAAAACTTTCATTCCGGATTGCTTCTTGTATCAATGTCCTAAACAGTTTCACATTCCGTGCTCTCGAATTCTGCAGTAGTGAGCTGCTTCTTGCAAATAAAAACAGATGCAAAGTACTCATTTTACAATTTCCAATGTTCTTCCGTTTAAGACTGCTCACTTGGTTGCTAATGGGTCCTAATTGTTCCCTGGCTCTTCTGTTCCGCTGAATGTACTTATAGATCAACTTGAATGCTCTAAAATCTTGCCAGTCAGCACATTTCAATGTCCCTACTTTCGTCAATATCCTCAATGATATTGATTTACGTTTCACCACTATCAGCTCTCAAACTTTGAAATTCCAGGATACAAAGACGAGTTTCCAGGTCAAACAATCTTGTCATCCGAGGAATTAATCTCAGGACAATCCATTGTATTTATCTGTAGTCAGCATATTATTGATTCGATTAGAAGCCGAAAACTGTATGTAATACTCCAGTTACAGTCTCAACAACGCTATGTGCAACTGTTGAAAGATGTTTTTATTTCTCCATATTAAATTTTCTTCAAATTAAGAGAACCCCGAGTTTACCTTTAATTTGTATATGTTGCATCAATTATACTTCACTTCATTTTTCATCTATAGTATTATTTTATGAGAAAGCCGACTGAATATCCGACTGTATCAACGCTACTGGTTTCCCATAGTTTCTGTCTACACGACACATTCAGCCATCGAATAATACAGGTTTACAGCATTGAAGCAGGCTTTTCGGTCCAAATTGCCCATGCTTCCCAGTTTTAACAACTAACCTGCAGCCATTTGCTTGAGTTAGTCCCATATCGCTCATGCCAAATCCATCCATAAACCGTTCTAAACATTTTTTAAATGACGAAATTGCACTCACTTCAACCACTGTATTTATCTCCCTTAGCCGACACTCTCCAGTGTCTATATGAAAGATTTGCACCCATGGAATCATTTGGAATCTCTTCCCTCTCACCTTCGTATTGTGTCCCCTCAATTAAAACTCCACTACCATAGGTGAAACTTGCTCGCTATTTATATTATCTATACATCTGATGATTGAATAACTTCTCCAAGATGTCCTCTCAGTCTGCTATGCTCCAAGAAGCAAGCTCCCATTCTATCTAACCACTCCTCAAATTCCCTCATGCAGGCAGCATCATAGGAAATCTTTTATGAACTATTTTTAACCAAATAATATCCTTGCGACAGCAGGGCGACCAGAACGGCATGCAGTACTCCAAATGTGGCCTTACGAGTTTCAGTACAGCTTCAGAAAATCGCCCCAAGTCGCATACTCAATGTTTTTAATCGATTACAACAAGCATCCCGAAGGCCTTCTTCAACACCCTGTGTATCGATATGTCCACTGTCAAGGAGTAAAGAGCTTGCATCTCGAGAACACTTTGTTCCATAACACTCACCACGATTGACTGTGTAAGTTTCGCCCTGATTACGAAAATTAAAAAAAAGTTGCATCAACTCAATTGAACTTTATTTACCACTGCTCAGCACACTGACCCAGCTATCAAGATCTCACTGTGTCCCCAGGTAACAATTTTCACTGTATATTACACAACCACTTTTGTTGTCATCCGCAAAACAACCTAAAAAAAATCCTTGAAATTACCATCAAGCTCACTTCTATAGATGATGAACAACTGTGGACTCAAAACCCATCCCCACAGCACACTCTTGTTTACGGGCTTCCAGTTCGATAAACAAACCTTCGACCACCATCCTCAGTCTTCTCGCTTCAGGCCAATTTTCTATCCAGTCGCCTACCTTTCCCTGGTTGAGGTGCCATTTCTCCTCACTCAACAAACCTCTATACAGTACCTTTCTATCATAATATATTATGGAAAGGAGTTACTCACTACCCGAGTCATTTACAGAAAAACAGCCTCTTGAACCCGATACAGGAGAACAGGAAGGAATTCACTCAGCCTCTGGAGCCATTTGCACGGGACCTTTTGGATGTCATTCAGCCCGTGAAGCTTGTTACTTTGGATCATGAGGATGCCATTTAGCTTCTGGAAACTGCCACACAAAAACACGCCCATTCAGCTCTTTTGCTCAGTGTCAGAGAGAAGAAAAAATCCACGAAAAACGTCATTCAGATTTTCAGTATGTTTACAGAAGCAGAAGAAAGGTTGTCAGTCAAGTGGAAACGTAATATTTTGAAGAGGCTATCTGGTCTCCCAACTCCATTCCACAGGAAGAGCAAGAAACCACACAATTGCTCGACTGATCAAGACTATTACACTAGAGAGTATGGAGGCCAGTGAGCTCCCGGGAACCTGTTTCCGAGGAACAGAAGTCATGAACTCACTCCTTAGATGCATGATAGTCTGATAGAGAAGGAACATTGGTTTGTTACAAATGCACATACATCAGTGATTTGCATGAGCAGGCCAATCAATCCTTCTACACATTCAATAAGATCATGGCTGAATGTGACTGTGCATTCCATTTTGCAGAGATTCCCCTCTGAACCATGCGCTTCATTTACTTATAAGTTGGAGACCCGGATACTGAAGAATGACTGATACCAAACGGGCCAGCAAATCCACTGGTCTTCCTAAATGTCTGCAGCAAATTAAAACATAGCCTCCAAGAAACCGGTCCCAACATTTCCACCTGCTTTCCAATACCAAAATTCAATCAAACGTCTTTGTACTAGACGTTAGAAGCCTCATCTGTACCCGTCAGATTTGAGAGTATTTTTGTGTCACTGAACACATTAGCTGCAAAGAGTGACAGGCACCCAAGTTATTTGATGTTTGACAGTAAACGTCAGACATATCTTTCTAGCACAGATGGAAGACAATCAGCTTTTTGTGAGTCCCAAGCTCTCCGAATGCACGATTTGGAGGTAGAAATATTGACTGGGAATAGCCCGGATGTGAGATAGAGACCGAGAGAGAGACAGAAAAAAGGGAGATGGCCTAAGAGATACAGGAGAGATGCGGAGAATCAGAATGAGTGAGAGAAGAAGAGGTGTCAAACAGGACGTGAGGGCGAGAGGTCGAGCAACAGGATGAGGGGAGATTGACGGAGACAGACAGAGGATGGACATTTTATTTCCAAACACCCTTAAAGATAACAGCAGGAACTAAAAACACACAGGCCTTGTGAGGCTAGGGCAAAGAATCTCTCTAAGAAAGGTGATTAATTGAGAATTTTAAATAATAATTTGCAACGTTTGAACATCATTTTCATTTTAAGCCATGTTTCTTCTTTTTTGAAAACCTTCAACATTATGAGTGCATTTTAGCAATGATATTTCATAGAACATTCAATGGTATATTATTGTGATCAGAAAGGCATCCTCTTCATGCATGAATTGTTCCAAACCATTCATATAGTCGGCCCTCATTCCTCGTTGTAGGTATACCCTGGAATCTCCTCTTATAATGCGTTATAAACAGAAATATTCCAATACTAGCGATGTGGAAATATTGTTTCCCTCTAAGTGAGAACAGCCACGTTCCCCAGTTCTTTCCCTTCACCAATGTCACGTGCACACTTTGAAGTCCACTACTTGACATAGTTAACACAAATAGGACCAAAATCACAGACCTTGTCTGATCCTGGAATAATGACTTGAATTATTCGAGAGATAATATTCTCCAGTAACATACTCATAACCATTTTCATCCTGCAGGAAAACTCATGTCTCATTCACCACATTTATATCCTCAGATATGATGTTTCAAAGTTCCCTTAATCGTTCAGTTACTACACAATACATTTGTGTCATCAATGGTTTCAGGATATAGATCACATTTTTATGATTAGGGAGGTATATTTATGTCCAGACAATCTTCTTAGTTTAGTCTTCAATCTAATGAAGATGGAATGATTACACAAAACCACTCCATTATACCCAAAATTCCTTCTCTCAATGAATCTCCGACATCCTGATCAGAAGTGTAAACATTCTGCCGCATTTTGAAAGTTGAGAGAAATTATTGAAATGCAAATGGTTAACTTAACTTGTTTGCTTGGTGAACATGATTAATATCAGTCTCCATGGACTCTGAATGTGTCGCCAGAGAGTTCCCTCTTCTCTTAATAAGGGACTCCCTTTCGTGTTATGCCATTGTATCAGTGGGAGCGTTTACTCTGACACTTTAGGATAAGCAGTTCCAGACAGGATAATGGGAGATCAGCATCTGAGAACTGTAGACAGGAATGCTCAAATAATAAAGTTAAATATGACAGAAATGGACTGGAATTTCGTAACAACGGACAGGACTTTATCTGATGGTCTTTTCTGGCTTTCTCTGGAAGGGATACCTTTGGTATTTCAGATCAAGTATGTACTTTGGGTTTTTCAAGGTGGTTACTATCCGTTCCTTGCAATTGTTGGTGTTCCAGGTAGGTCAATTGTTCTATGCATTGAATGGTGTACCGACAGCTATAGGTTTGTGTCTTCGGATCTTCCGGTGTCTTCTTTTCTCTTTGTTGGGAATTTCTGTGTCACATGTTACTGATCGAAAAGCTATTGATAAGAGATTTTTTTTCAAGCAGTTTTTCATTTGATGGGACTTGGCAGTTCTCCACTAAACTGTTCAATTTCCCCCCTGTCTTAAAGCCTACAGCATCGAATTGTATAATTTATTTTTAAGATTGTCAATATAGAACATAGAAAGGTACAGCACAGAACAGGCCCTTTGGCAACGATGTTGCGACGAGATCTAATCCTAATGTAAAATATAGTAACTTAACCTACTCTCCCCTCAACTCACTACTATCCATGTGCATGTCCGGTAGTCGTATAAATGTCCCTAGTGACTCTGCTTCCCCCAGAGCTGGCAATGTATTGTATGCATTCACAATTCTCTGCGTAAAGAACCTACCTCAGACGTCTCCTTTATACCTTCATCCTAATAACTTAAAACTATGACTTCTCGTGCCAGTCAGTCCTACCCTGGGGAACAGTAGCCGGCTACTCACTCTACCTATTCCTCTCATTATTTTGTACACCTCGATCAGGTCTCCTCTATTCCTCCTTCTCTCAAGACAGAAAAAAACCCAAGCTTATTCAACCCTTCTTCATAACGCAAGCCCTTCACTCCAGGCAGCATCCTGGAAAACCTTCTTTCCACCATCTCCAAAGCCTCTGTATCTTGCTTGTAGTGGGGCAACCAGAACTGGACGCAATATTCCAAGTGTGATCTCACCAGGGACTTGTAGAGCGGCAGCAAAGATTTGCGGTTCTTAAACTCGATCCCCCTGTCAATCAAAGCCAAAGCACCATATGCTCTCTAAACAAACCTATCAACTTGGGTGGCAACTTGGAGGGATACTTGTACTTGCACACCTAGTTCCCTTCGTTCCTCCCCACTGCCAAGAATCCTGTCTATAATCCTATATACATTGTTCGAGTTTGACCTTCAAAAGTGCATCACTTCGCATTTATCCAGCTTGAACTCCATTTGCGATTTCTCAGCCCAGCTCTGCATCCAGTCTATGTCGCGCTGCCGCCAACAATAGCCCTCTATACGATCGAGAAACTTCCAACCTTTGTGTCATCTGCAACTTCAGTAACCCACCCATCAACGTTGTCATCCAAGTCATTTATAAAAGCTACAAACAGCTTTTTTAGCTACAAAAGCTGCAAGAACAATACCATTCGCTTCCTTGTAATCCTCTGATACGACTCCTGTGGAGAGTGAGGAGGCAAATATCCTTGCCAGCTGCTTAGCAACCTCCCTTCTCGCTTCCCAGAGCCGCCTAGGATAAATCAGGTGTGGCTTTGGCTACTTATCAATCTTAATGAATTCCAGACTTTCCAGCACACCAACTTCATCAATCTCGATCTGGTCAAGACTGTTCCCAGCTTCTGTAAGTTTTTATTTACAAAACGTTCCCTTTCCCTGGTGAAAGCCAAAGCAAAAACTCAGTTAGGGACTCCCCTAACTGTTCAGATTCCACGCACAATTTCCTTCTGCTCTCACTAATCGACCCTACCTGCTCCCTGATCATTCTCTTATTCCTCACGTATGAGTAACGTGCCTTTGTGTTTTCCCTCATCCTTCTTGCCAAACGCTTCTTGGCTGTCCGCAGTCCATTTTCTGACCTCCTTTCCAGCAACCCTGTAATCCACTAAAGCTGTGCAAATCCTTGCTACCTCCACCTCGCGTAAGCTGCCTTCTTCCTCTTGATGGGAAGTTCCTCTGTTCTCGTCATACAAGGTTTCCCTAATCTTAACCCTTTTTACCTGTCTCAGAGGAGCAAATTTGTGCATCACTCACAACAACTGCTCCTTAAGTAGTCTCCATATGTCTGCTGTGCACTTTCTGTGGAACAATTGCTCCAAGTCGGTACATCCCAAAACCTGTCTGATAGCGGCATAATTTATTTTTCCCCAATTAAATGTCTTCCCTCGGTAACTACTCCTTTCACTCTCCAAGGCCACGCTAAATGTAAGGCAGTTGTGATCACTTTCACCAAAATGCTCTCCCACCACGAGATCTCACACGTTTCCTGGCTCGTTGCCGAGCACCAAATGTATTCCGATTAGTCGAATTCGAATTTGCTTTCGTCTCCAGCCTATGAACTGCACGAATTGCTCTACCTAGTGTTATATTATTGCTTTATAAAAAACACCTACTGTTGTGTCCGTTAGTTCTCTTGCTTCCAACTCTCTTGAATATCTTCGTAACAACTGTTTGAAATAAATTGCTCTGCGTTATATTTCAATTTTTGATAGATGAAAATCAATGTGTGTATTTCCAATCAAAAATGCGATTCCTCGGAAATTACCAAAGAAAAATTGCAAGTTTCCTTTTACTCATAATGAATTACGAATTTTTCCCTCATTAATGTGGGCGGCACGGTGGCACAGTGGTTAGCACTGCTGCCTCGCAGCGCCGGAGACCCGGGTTCAATTCCCGCCTCAGGCGACTGACTGTGTGGAGTTTGCACGTTCTCCCCGTGTCTGCGTGGGTTTCCTCCGGGTGCTCCGGTTTCCTCCCACAGTCCAAAGATGTGCAGGTTAGGTGAATTGGCCATGCTAAATTGCCCGTACCCTTAGGTAAGGGGTAGATGTAGATGTAGGGGTATGGGTGGGTTACGCTTCGGCGGGGCGGTGTGGACTTGTTGGGCCGAAGGGCCTGTTTCCACATTGTAAGTAATCTAATCTAATCTAATATCTAAGGATACATCACACTGTTCACAACCTCCATAATGCTTTTTGCTTTTCACTGCTTTCCATCTCAATATCATTATGAGGATCAACATCCGAATATTTTGTTTCCATTAGAACCTCAGAGCAGTTTCTGAGCCAACCATCATCGTTGCCCTTCGTTAAGTCTATCTACAAATGTTCTAAATCTCGACTTATTCCCCTCAACGTGCAAAAAAATGCACGTGAGATGATATCATGTTCTTCTTTCCATGAAATTGATCAGATTGGAAGACGCTTGTATGGTATTGTTAGCAATCTGGCAGTAGCTGAAATGCCTTCATGCTGCAACTCTGGCTGGCTTCTGACCTCCCCAGAGAACACCCAGTTTGTCTTTCCGGTGGCGAAGGTTCACTCCTTCAGACTTGGCACAGACATTTGACATCCTTTCATTAGAAACGGACGTTTAATAATAGGGGTGTACTACAGACAATGAAGCCAGGAGGAACAATATGGAACAATCGATGTGTATAGTGTCGAAGCCATTTCTTGTCATGTCGGAGGAGCAGTTCTCACCTCCAAACCGCGTGCACGTGACGTGAAGGGCTCAATGTCCTATTTTTAGTCCCATGTAATAAGTTGAAGGACATGATTCAGCACTTTTCTCCCTAAAGCTCAATGTGCTAACCAGACTCTTTCTCTTCCTGTCCAATGGGCAGGATGGTCTGAAATTCTTTCTTTCTTCTTGTTCAATACTTGCGATGGGCTGAGTGGTTTCCTCAGAATGCTGGTTATTTATTTCCCTGTATTACTCTCCTCCGTGTATGCACATCTCAAGATTTCAACTCCTGTACTGGCTTTATTGATGCAGGGATACAGACAGGGTAGCAAGGAAATTTTACATTTCAGGATGTAATCAATCATTTTGCCACAGTGCATTGAGTACAGGAGTTGGGAGGTCATGTTGCGTCTATACAGGTCATTGGTTAGGCCACTGCTGGAATATTGCATGCAATTCTGTTCTCCTTCCTATCGGAAAGATGTTGTGAAACGTGAAAGGGTTCAGAAAAGATTTACAAGGATGTTGCCAGGGTTGGAGGATTTGAGCTATAGGGAGAGGCTGAACAGGCTGTTTCTGTTTTCCCTGAAGCGTCGGAGGCTGAGGGGTGACGTTATAGAGGTTTACAAAATTATGAGGGGCATGGATAGGATAAATAGACATAATCTTTTCCCTGGGGTCGGGGAGTCCAGAACTAAACATAGGTTTAGGGTGAGAGGGAAAAGTTATAAAAGGGAATTAAGGGGCGAGGTTTTCATGCAGAGGGTGGTACATGTATGGAATGAGATGCCAGTGGATGTGTTGGGGGCTGGTACAATTGAAACATTTAAGAGGCATTTGGATGGGTATATGAATAGGAATGGTTTGGAGGGATATGGGGCGGTGCTGGCAGGTGGGACGAGATTGGGTTGGGATGTCTGGTCGGCATGGACGGGTGAGACCGAAGGGTATCTTTCCATGCTGTACATCCCTATGACTCTATGACTCTAAGTGACACAAAGGAGAATTGTGAGGCTCGCTGAGAGTCTTGCTGAAATAGTTTTGCTTTTCAACATTCTGTGCATATTTAGTCTCGTCACAACAGTGATTTCGTTGTAAAGGAGAGAATACAAAGTATGTTCACCAAAATCAACATTGTGTGACTTACCATGAGGAGTATGCTTGCGTTTTATTTGTAGCACAGTGAGGGAATATGATTTGATTGCATTGAAACTTCCTGTGGGGTAAGCAGGAGTGACTGAACGGAATATTTTTCTTCTTCTCCAATAATTTGAAGCGCTGAGTACTTTCCTCATAATTCCGTGAATCCAGGTTGAGTTGCTGAATGAGCTCCATTTTTGTTTCACTGTGGCGATATGCAGAGTCTCGCCGTGCCAGTGCAAGAACGTTATCGATACTTCAACAGTAAAATATTGAATGATGTCCAGGTCTAGGTGAAAATGAACACAGACTCATCCAGGAGCTGAAGGCGGCACATTTTGCAGAACATTCGGTAACCTGCATTGCATTGCCACACTTATGAACTCAAGATGAAGACACGACATTAATGAAGAAGACGAAGTTTGTGTTGCTGAGGAAGCTACTCTAAAGATCTGCTGCAGTGATGTCCCGGGATTGCAATGATTGAGGAGCCCTAAACACAAACATCATCCCTTTTGCAAAGCATGACTGAAACCACTGGAGTGTTTACAACCATCGCATTAAGCTCGCTGCTGTTCGTGTTATCCTCGCTGCTGTTATCCTCAGTGGAATATTGCCTTGAGATGCGAGTGAGCCATTTTTATCCTTGTGTGCAACTCTTTTGTTCATGTAATACTTCAAAATGATTGTGGGTGTAGTATTTTTCCCGATAGAATCTAATTAAATCCTAGAGGCTCCTCCTCAAGGCTTTATGCTTTATGCATAAAAGGCTTTATAGAACATGGAACATAGAACAATACAGCACAGAACAGGCCCTTCGGCCCACGATGTTGTGCCGAACTTCTAACCTAGATTAAGCACCCATCCATGTACCTATCCAAATGCCGCTTAAAGGTCGCCAATGATTCTCACTCAACCACTCCCACGGGCAGCGCATTCCATGCCCCCACTACTCTCTGGGTAAAGAACCCACCCCTGACATCTACCCTATACCTTCCACCCTTCACCTTAAATTTATGTCCCCTTGTAATACTCTGTTGTACCCGGGGAAAAAGGTTTCTGACTGTCTACTCTATCTATTCATCTGATCATCTTATAAACCTCTATCAAGTCACCCCTCATCCTTCGCCGTTCCAACGAGAAAAGGCCGAGAACTCTCAACCTATCCTCGTACGACCTACTCTCCATTCCAGGCAACATCCTGGTAAATCTTCTCTGCACCCTCTCCAAAGCTTCCACATCTTTCCTGAAGTGAGGCGACCAGAACTGCACACAGTACTCCAACTGTGGCCTAACCAAAGTCCTGTACAGCTGCAACATCACTTCACGACTCTTGAATTCAATCCCTCTGCTCATGAACGATAATACTCCATAGGCCTTCTTACAAACTCTATCCACCTGAGTGGCAAACTTCAAAGATCTATGAACATAGACCCCAAGATCCCTCTGTTCCTCCACCTGACTAAGAACCCTACCATTAACCCTGTATTCTGCATTCTTATTTGTTCTTCCAAAATGGACAACCTCACACTTGGCAGGGTTGAACTCCATCTGCCACTCCTCAGCCCAGCTCTGCATCATGTCTAAGTCCCTCTGCCGCCGACAACAGCCATCCTCACTGTCCACAACTCCACCTATCTTCATATAATCTGCAAATTTACTGACCCACCATTCGACTCCCTCATCTAAGTCATTAATAAAAATTACAAACAGCAGAGGACCCAGAACTGAACCCTGCGGAACTCCACTTGTAACTGGGCTCCAGGCTAAATATTTACCATCTACCACCACACTCTGCCTTCGACCGGTTAGCCAGTTTTCTATCCAATTGGCCAAATTCCCCTCTATCCCATGCCTCCTGACTTTCCGCTTAAGCCTACCATGGGGAAACTTTTCAAATGCCTTACTAAAATCCATGTACACGACATCCACTGCTCTACCCTCATCCACATGCTTGGTCACCTCCTCGAAGAATTCAATAAGACTTGTAAGGCAAGACCTACCCTTCACAAATCCGTGCTGGCTGTCCCTAATCAAGCAGTGTCTTTCCAGATACTCGTAAATCCTATCCCTCAGTCCCCTTTTCATTACTTTGCCTACCACAGAAGTACGACTAACTGGCCTGTAATTCCCGGGGTTAACCCGATTCCCTTTTTTGAACAGGGGCACAACATTCGCTACTCTCCAGTCCCCTGGTACCAACCCCGTTGCCAGTGAGGACGAAAAGATCATTGCCAACGGTACTGCAATTTCCTCTTGCTTCCCACATAATTCTAGGATATATCCCGTCAGGCCCGGGGGTCTTGTCTATCCTCAAGTTGTTCAACATGTCCAACACATCTTCCTTCCTAACAGGTATCTCTTCTAGCTTAACAGTCCGTTTCACACACTACTCTTCAACAATACGGTCCCTCTCGTTCGTAAATACTGAAGAGAAGTACTTGTTCAAGACCTCTCCTATCTCTTCCGACTCAATACACAGTCTCCCACTACTGTCCTTGATCGGACCTACCCTCGGTCTCGTCATTCTCAGGCTTCTCACATACGCATAAAATGCCTTGGGGTTATCCTTGATCCTATCCGCCAAGGATTTTTCATGCCCTCTCTTAGCTCTCCTAATCCCTTTCTTCAGGTCCCTTCTGGCTATCCTGTATCCCTCCACTGCTCTGTCTGAACCCTGTTTCCTCAACCTTATGTAAGCCTCCTTCCTCTTTACTAGACATTCAACCTCCCTCGTCAACCAAGGCTCCCTCACACGACCATTTCTTTCCTGCCTGATCGGTACATACATATCAAGGACACGTCGTATCTGCTCCTTGAAAAAGTTCCACATTTCCACCACATCCTTCCCTGACAGCCTATGCTCCCAACGTATGCTCCTCAAATCCTGTCTTACAGCATCGTAATTTCCCTTCCCCCAATTGTAAAATCTACCTTGTTGTGCGCACCTATCTCTCTCCATAACCAAGGTGAAAGTCACAGAATTGTGGTCACCACCACCAAAATGTTCACCCACTAACAAGCCCACCACTTGTCCCGGTTCATTACCGAGTACCAAATCCAATATGGCCTCCCCTCTGGTTGGACACTCTACATACTGCGTTAGAAAAGCTTCCTGGACACACTGCACAAACACCGCCCCATCCAATCTACTTGATCTAAAGAGCTTCCAATCAATATTTGGGAAGTTGAAGTCGCCCATGACTACGACCCTGTGGCTTCTGCACCTTTCCAAAATCTGTTTCCCAATCTGTTTCTCCACAACTCTGCTGCTATTGGGGGGCCTATAATAAACACCCAACAAGGTGACTGCACCTTTCCAATTTCTGACTTCAGCCCATACTACCTCCAGAGGCAGATCCCCCTCGAACTTCCTTTCTGCAGCCGTTATACCATTTCTAATTAGCAATGCCACCCCCTCCCCTCCTTTTATACCACCCTCCCAAATCTTACTGAAACATCTGTAACCAGGAACCTCCAACAGCCATTCCTGTCCCTCATCTATCCATGTTTCCGTGATGGCCACAACATAGTCCCAGGTACCGATCCACGCCTTAAGTTCACCCACCTTATTTCTGATACTCCTTGCGTTGAAGTATACGCACTTGAGCCCATCTGTGTCCGCAAGTAGTCCCTGTCAGTGCTACCTTCTCCACAGCCTCCCTACAGTCTTGAGCATCCTGACACACAGCTAGCTTACTTGCTGGACTACAAGTCCGGATCCCATTCCCTGCCAAATTAGTTTAAACCCCCCCGAAGAGTGCTAGCAAACCTACCCCCCAGGATTTTGGTGCCCTTCTGGTTCAGGTGCAACCCGTCCTGTTTGTACAGGTCCCACCTTCCCCAGAATGCAGTCCAATTGTCCAAATATCTGAAGCCCTCCCTCCTACACCATCCTTGCAGCCACGTGTTCAACTGCACTCTCTCCCTATTCTTTGCCTCACTGTCACGTGGCACCGGCAACAACCCAGAGATGGCGACTCTGTCTGTCCTAGCTTTTAGCTTCCAGCCTAACTCCTTGAGCTCTTGAATGACTTCCCCACCCCTCTTCCTACCTATGTCGTTGGTGCCAATGTGTACTACGACTTCTGGCTGCACACCCTCCCCCTTAAGGATTCTGAAGACACTGACCGAGACATCTCGGACCCGAGCACCCGGGAGGCAACAAACCATCCGAGAGTCCCGCCCATGTCCACAGACCCGCCTGTCCGTCCCTCTAACTAGAGAGTCTCCTATAACTAGCGCTCTCCTCCTCTCCCCCTTTCCCTTCTGAGTCTTAGAGCCACAGACCCCTTCACTGCAGCTTACACCTGCAAGGCTGTCCCCCCCAACAGTTTCCAAAGCTGTATACTTATTTTTTAGGGGAACGACCACAGGGGAACCCTGCACTGCCTGCTTCTTCCCCTTCCCACTTCTAACTGTTGCCCAGCTACCTCTGTTCTCCGGCGTAACTATGTCCCTGTAGCTTCTATCAATCACCCTCTCAGCCTCTCGAATAATCCTCAGTTCATCCAGCTCCAGTTCCAGTTCCCTAACTCGTTCGGTGAGGATCAGGATCTGACTGCATTTCCTGCAGACGAAGTCGGCAGGAGTATCGGTGGTCACCCCTACCTCAAACATCCTGCAGGAGGAACATTCCACCGCCTGCGCTGCCATGACTGTACACTGTCTCCAAAAACAAAAACACTGAGTCAATAACACTGAGTCACTTACCTGGGGTCTAGAACACACCCACTCAAATACTAATCACTTACCTTCCCGCCCAGCTACGCGCTCCAACCTCACTTCCGCTGCCCGCTACAGGTAAGTAATTTTGAAACAAACTGTCTTACCTTAGCTGTAGTCTCCCGGGTTCGCTTTTCCTCGGCCGCTGCTCCCACTCAAATGACCGTTGGTGATTCAAGGGTGAGTATTTATACTCACAGTTCTCCTTCCCGGCTGCCCCTCTGTTTGCTGTCACTTCCTATGCTGCTTCCGCTCTTTTTGTGAAGAGAGAGAAAAGAAAACACCGCTGCCCGCTACAGGTAAGTAATTTTGAAACAAACTGTCTTACCTTAGCTGTAGTCTCCCGGGTTCGCTTTTCCTCGGCCGCTGCTCCCACTCAGATTATGCCTCTTAGCTCTGGTAATTTAAAAGTTGTGTGTAGCTGTTTATTTGGGGATATTGTGATCCAAGATCAAATATTCTGGGCTTTATGCCTGCAATATAGGAACCATTTCCATTCAAGGATGACATTTAAATGTTTTTTGATGGGCGTCATGCCTGAAATGTGGGGCTGGTGATGGTGGGCTTTATACCTGGGAGAACTTGGCTCAGCTCGGGTTGGGCTTTATGCATGGAGTGTTGATGAGCTGGGGGTAGCCGAAGGGACACTGACAGGCTTTATGCCTGGAGGACTGGTGGGTGTCCAGTGGACTGATGATGGGCTTTATGCCAACAGAGCTGGCCATGAGCAGACATGGGTGTTATACATGGAGGGCTGGGGGTTGATCAGCTTTCAGTCCAGAGCGCTATCAGGCTTTATGCCTGGATTGTGGCATAGCTAGATAAATTGGTGTTTTGAGTGGATGGCAATGGTTTCTAGCTTTATTTTGCAGGCTAAACAGAGATTAATACTACTAACCTGGACCATGCGAGCAATAAAATTGCTGTTAGAGGTGCAGTCTTCAACAATTTTGTGTAATGTTCAGGTATATGGCAGATGAAAATTAGTACAGAGAATCGTACAATCGTTGCTGTGTAGAAGCAGGCCATTAGGTCCATCATGGCCACATGGACCCTTCCAGCAGCCATCTACCTCGACCCATCCATTAATCTATCCCTGTAATCTTGCATTTCCTATTGCTTACCCACATAAGCTACACATCCGTGGACATTATGGGCAATTTGTTAAATCACATCAATGGAAAACACCGTTCCACCCGGAAGTAACCCATTTGGGATACGACATGCAAACACCACACAGAGATTTGTCAGATCATGCAATTGAACATGGGTCATTGGCACAGTGAATTCAGCATTACTACCCACTGATCCAACATGCCAGAGTGGATGACACAGCTGTTAACGATGGTGTTTGCCGGGGGGAATGTCCAAGTGTCCAGACTGCATCAGTTGAGTGTTTAATCCAAGCAGTGTATCAAGTCTCCATTCAGTTTCTGCAACTCTAAAGTTTCAACTAATCTCATTGCAGTTCATAGTCTCTATTTGAAGCAACATAATGGCAAACATTTTATGAAACGTCACTAAAGCATTCAAATGCTTCCTGTAATGTGATGAGCAGAATTAAACACGGTCCTCTAAGTGTGGCCTATCAAAGTCTTATGAACCTGCACCATGGCATACTAATTTTTGAACTCAGTTTCTTCACGACAAAAGGCAAAGATGTCATACTTGTTTACCACAGGATATAGGCAGAAGTGGGTACTGACATGCTGGAGATTAAAGTCAAGATGAGAGTGGGGCTGGAAAAGCACAACAGGTCAGGCAGCATCCAAGGAGTGGGAAAAGTTGATGTTTCGAGCAAACCCCCCTCATTAGGAATGACCACAGGATTTACCACAGTATCAAGGTGAGCGGTCACAGTATGAGAGTTACAGACTTAAATTACAAGATCGCTCTGTACGTCAATGTTGTTCTGGGTTCTGCCATTTACTGAAGACTTTTCCTTAACATGTGATCTCCCAAAATGTCACTTCTCACACTAATCAAATTTAAACTCTCTATGCCATTTCACCGCACATATCCTCAACTGATTTATATGCCACTGCATCCTTTAACAACTTTCAATACAACCCAAGACTCCACCAACCTTTATATCATATGCAAACGTTCTAAACCAGCCATCTATATTTTCATGCAAGTCATTTATATGTATCACAAACAGCAGAGACACAAGGATAGATCCCTGTGGAGAACCACAAGCCACGCACACCAAGCCAGAAAACAATCTTTGCAACATTAATTCATGCCTTCTATGGACAATCAAATTTTGCATCTACGCAGGCAAGTAACCGTGTATCTCATGTATCCGAATTTTCTGGATGAGCCTACCTTGAGGAATTTTTTTGAAAGCATTATTGAACTCCAAGAACATAACGTCCACTGGTCTACCCTTAACAGTCACATTTACCACGTCTTTGAAATGTAATAAATTTAGCAAGACATGACCTACGGTCTACGAAGCCATGGTTAGTTGTCCTTAAATAGATCACGCTTTTGCAATTACATGTAAGCTTTACCCCAAAGAATTGTCTCAAATAATTCGCAAACATCAATGTGTGACACCGCATGCAACAATTTATAGGATTATGTCTATGCTTCTTGAACAAAGGAGCAGCATTACTGCATGCGAGTTCTCCGGGAAGTCTTCTGTGGCTAAAGATCTTTGACAGAGCGACAGAAATCTCCTTTCATGCCTCACCCAACACCGAGGACAGAATCAGTCTCTGATGACTTATCCAACTTAATGTGTTTTCAAGAGACCCAACAATATTTCTTACTTGATCTAAAAATACTGCTACATATTATCATGTTTTATAACAATCTCAATATCATCCATACATTTGTCCTGGGTGGATAGTGTTGCAAAGTACTGGTTTCACGTCTCACCCACATATTGTGCCAATAAGCACAAATTCACTCCTTTATTCTTGAATACTTTTACATTCTCATCTGTTATTTTCTTGCATTTAATATACGTTGGGACGGCATGGTGGCTCCATGGTGAGCATTGTTGCTTCACAGCGAAGGACTTGGTTTTGATTCCAGCCTCGGGCGAATGTCTGTGTGGAATTTGCACATTCTTCCCCTTGTCAGTGCGTGGGATTACTACCGGTGCTTCGGTATCCTCCCACGTCCAAAAATGTGTCGGCCAAGTTAGTTGGCCATGCTAAAATGCCCATAGTGTCAGGTGCATTAGTCCGTTGGAAATGTGTCCAGATTGGTTCCTCTTCGGGGGGTGCGTGTGGGTGTGTTGGGTCAAATGGAATGTTTTCACATTGGAGGGAATCTAATCTAAACATGTAGAATGTCTTGGAATTGAAATTTCAGCTTAATGGGATTTCATTACCCTTTCCTACTTTCCTAATTCCCTGTTTAATTTCTTTCATGCTTTCCTAAAGTCCTTCATGGACCCTGTCTGATTTTACCTCGTTATCCAACAATCCACTCTTTTGACGTCCTTATTTTTCCCGATTAATGGAATATGGCGGTTCCAAGCCCTCATCAGCAGGCCTTTAAACCATTCCCAAATATAAATTGCCAACTTGCCTGATTGCAGCTCCTCGCTAAAACTCCAGAACATCTTCCTGCTGCTGACGTAATTTGCTTGACCCTAGTTGATTGCCTTGCCACAATTCCTAACTTATCCTTATTCATTGGAATGTTTGAAATGAATGGGTTGCAATAAATGGTTGAAAAAATCGCTCACTGAAAGGTCAATCACCCGGTCAGATTAAGTAGCCAATACAAGGTCCAATGTGACCCTTCCTGGAGTTGGACGATGCACATACTGTTTCAAGAAACCCCATTGAATACACTACACAGATTCTGCCCAAGCTACGTACTGCTGTTTCGCATTAGTTTTGAATGATCAGAAGAGCTAATTGAACATCTCACTGTAAAGATGCTATTGAGAATGATGATATTAATACATTTAATTTAAAGAAGTTAAGAATAACATTACATTAGTGTTTAAAAAAATGAAAAAATGCAGAAGGAAAAATCTGATCTCCGTTTCGAGAGGCAAAGTTTGATCTGAATTAGTCGTCTTAACTTAATCAGAAAAAAATCATCCCAGGCAAGAATGAACTGATTCCTAGACCCCTTGCTGAGACATTTGTATCATCAGTAGTCACAGGTGAAGTGCCAGATCACTGAAGGTTGGCTAACGTGGTAACTCTATTTAAGAAAGGTGGTAAGGAAATGCCAAAGAACTCGAGAAAGGTGAGCCTGACATCGGTGGTGGACAGTTGTTGCAAGGAATCATGATGACTGGATTTACATGCATATTGAAAGGCAAGGACGTATTAGATATAGTCAACGTATACATGGGAAGTCATGTCTCAGCTACGTGATTGCGTTTTTTGATGAAGTAACGATGGAGATTGATTACGGCAGAATGATGGATGTGGTCTGCGGACTTCAGTAAGGCATTCGATACAGGGTCCTCAAGATCAATTAGCTAGCAAGGTTATATCTCATGGAATACTGGGACAGCTTGCCATTTCTACACAGAACGTTCTTGGAGGTAGAAGACAATGGGTAGCAGTGGACAGTTGAATTTCAAAGTGGAGGGCTTTGGCCATTGCTGTGCCACAAAGGTCGGTGCTGGGTCCACTGTTTGTTATCATTTACATTAAAAAATTGGATGTGAACATAGGAGGTCGAGTTAATAACTTTGTAGATGACACCAGAATTAGAGGTGAACCGGACAGTGAAGAAGGTTACCTCAGACTACAAGGGAACTTCGATAAGATGGTCCAATGAACTGAGAATTGGCAGATGGAGTTTAATTTAAATAAATGTAAGGTGCTTAATTTTGGAAAGACAAATCAGAGCTGGACTTGTGCACGTTACGGTAAAGCCCAGGGAAGAAAGTAACTTTGGAGTGCAGGTTCAAAGTTGCTTGAAAGTGGGGTTGCATGTATTTAGGACAGTGAATAAGGAGTTTGATATGCTGTCCTTTCTTGTACAGAGCATTGGTAAAAGAGTTGGGTGGTCAAGTTGCATCAGGGTATTAGTTCGAATACTTTTGGAGTATTGTGTAAAATATTTGGACTTCGCATGATCAGAAGGAAGTTATGGAACTTGAAAGGTCCGGAAAAGATTTAGAAGGATGTTGCCAGGGTTGTAGGATTTGAGCTTCTGGGGATGACTGAATAAACTGGGGTTGTTTTCCCTGGAGCGTCGTATGCTGAGGGGGTGACGTAATAGAGATTAATACAGTCACGAGGGTCATGTACAGGTTAAGTAGAGAAAGTCTCTCCTCTAGGGTGGGGGAGTCCATAAATAGTGGGCATTGGTTTATAGTGAGAGGGGTAGACTTAAAAGAGACCAAAAGGGTAGTTTTCTTTCATGCAGAGCGTGGGGCATATATGGATGAGCTGCCATAGGAAATTGCAACATTTAAAATGGATCTGGATGGCACATGAATGCTAAAGATTTAAAGGGATATGGACCAAACGCTGAGAAATGGGACGGTATTACATTTAACTGGCTCATCGGCGTGGACAATTTTGACTGAAGGGTCCGCTGCCATGCTGCGCTTCTCTATGACTGTATGACTCTATGACTAAGTGTGGGTTTTTTTGGTCTGTGTTAATTGTGATTCTTGCACAAAATAATGTAAAGCTAAGTAGTAGATCGTTTGGCGAATTCTATGTCGTGAAAAATCCTAACACATGTTTGAAGAAAACCGATGCTAAATGTGTCGGAGTGTCGTCTGGTCAGTGACAGCAACCAAGGGCTTGCATAACTGAAAGTTTCTGAAACGTGGAGCTCACGACACAGTCATAACAGCCACGATCTTATTGAATGGTGAAGCATGTTTGCATGGCTGAACGGCTGCATGATGGAATTTAATTGTATGTGATTGGAGTAAATGTACAAATCTGCTCCGTCCCATTTTATGTTACTCACTGGGGACATTGACATATTCCTGAACATGAGAGTTGTTGGTTACTTTGTCTTGAACATTCTTTCGCTGGTCTTATTTGCAAAGAAAACTGCAGATCATATAATTGAACAGAAGATAACATTTTGCGTAAATAGATTCTGATCCAAACATGCAAGATTCTTTCAGACTTCCCTTGAGCAGTGAACTTAGTGATTAGTTTACCCTGTGTTTACATTTCTTCACTGCAGAGGAACGACCTCAATTTCGACTAAAAGACAGAAATTTCTAACCTCCTCTTGACTTCAAAGAGCTTGGGGATATTCCTTCATCACGATCAAGTTTTCCTTCTCTGTATTAGTTAGTGTAAGCAGATGATTGCTCTCTGCTGTCGAGTGATCAAATGCATGGGAATTTTCTGGAAATCATCTGTTCTTCTGGTGTGTGACTGTGTAAATCTCTAAATATCGTGATTCGTTTGAAACTCTTATTATGTCCTCGTTCGAAGCGATAACTTTGCCTCCAGACTAATGTATATTCTTTTCACTTGGCCTTCTCATAGTCAACATCGCAACGATCTACGTCCTGCTTAACAAAGATTGTGGATTGTCTCCATGTGTTAGTCGTTACCTGGTGGCCATGGGAGCGGCAGATCTACTGGTCATTATCCTCGACCTAATATTGAGACAGATTCCAATAGTCTATCATGAACAGTTTTATTTCCGGATGTACATCCCAGTGTGCAATATCCACGCTGTCCTGCTTTATGCAGCCACTGACTGTTCTGTTTGGTTCACCGTCACGTTCACCTTTGATCGCTTTGTGGCTATTTGTTACCAGAAGTTGAAAATTAAATATTGCACAAAGAAAACAGCGACTGTGATTGTGGGAACAGTGACTGTGCTGAGCTGTTTGAAGAACACTTTCTGGTATTTTATGGTCTCAGGACGATATTCGTTTAAGAACACCCCTTGGTTTTGTTCTGTAATATTATATGTTGTCCGCTCTCGCGACTGGGTCATAATTGAGTTCCTCCATCACATTCTAAACCCGGTTGTTCCATTTCTCCTAATTCTGTTGCTCAATGTTTTCATTGTGAGATACATTGTAGTGACCAGCAGAGCCCGCAAGAGACTCCAAGCTCACAACAATGGGGAGGTCCAGTGTGACACAGAAATGAGAAATCGAAGAAGATCAATCATTCTCCTCTTTATGATCTCGGCCAATTTCATCCTGTTATGGTCAACGCTAATGGTGTATTCCATATGGTTCCGGATGTGGTATTTGCGTGCCAGTTCTCTGTTTCTCGATGATTTTTTGTCAGAATTAGGCTTCATGCTGCAGCTCCTCAGCTGCTGCACAAACACTGCAATTTATGCCATGACCCAGAATAAATTCAGACAGCAGCTGAAGAATATTCTGAATTGTCGCTATCCCCAAAGTAATCAAACATTCAAATTAATTAATTAATCCATCTAGGATGAACTCATGGAGGTTCAGTTTTTCCTCAACAAATATATCTATTGCTATGGTTACAATCTAAGGATCGTTCTGTCTTCTCCAACCTTATGCCACCGGAACAAAGGAGGAAACATACAATTCCACTCACTGCATCTGTATCTACAAGCTGTAAATTAAAATAAAAACTTTCATTAACAGTGCATAGCAGCAGATTCAGCAACACTTTATTTGTCAATGTATGGAAGAAGCTGAATTGGAGATTTACACATTCAACCACAAGTCCTAACCGAACAGCAGAGTACCAATGCCAATTTGTGGAGTTGCATTTAAGTCACACTATCCATGCTTTTACCTCCTGTTTGCACCAATTCAGATCTGGCCTCGGCAGAATTCAGTTGCCTCGCTTGTTCCCTCTGTCTCCATTTCTCCCTCGCACTCTCACAATGTCCATCTCTCTGTTGTTACCATTTTCTCACACGTTTTCACTGTCCTTTCCTCCCTCATTCTGACTCTTCCTCGGAAACTCCCTTCGTCCAGCTTTCCTCATACTCTCCAAACCTCCTTAAATGTTGTGATTCTGTTCGCCGAGCTGGAAATTAATGTTGCAGACGTTTCGTCCCCTGTCTAGGTGACATCCTCAGTGCTTTGGAGCCTCCTGGGAAGCACTTCTGTGATGTTTCCTCCGGCATTTATAGTGATTTGTATCTGTCGCTTCCAGTTGTCAGTTCCAGCTGTCCGCTGCAGTGGCCGGTATTTTGGGTCCAGGTCGATGTGCTTATTGATTGAATCTGTGGATGAGTGCCATGCCTCTAGGAAAGGTATACAGGAAAGCCACACACACAGACCAAGTCCTAAACTACGAAAGCAACCTCCCCAACACACACAAAAGATGTTGCATCAAGACACTGTTCAAATGGGCCACAACACACTGCAGTACACCAGAACTACAAAAAGAGGAAGAAGAACACTTCTACAATGTATTCGCCAAAACCTGATACCCGCGCATTTTCATCAACAGATGCCGAAGGGAAATACAACACAACGAGGACATGCCACAACCCAACGGACTAGCCACACGACCAGACATCAGAAACATTTCTGAACTGACAGCCAGACTACTGCGACCACTAGGACTCATAACAACACACAAACCAACAGACAGGGGACTAAAGCTCTGCAACATAAATTCCCAGCTTGGCGAACAGAATCACAACAACGAGCACCCGAGCTAAACATTTTCTCCCAAACTTTGAACACCTCCTTAATTGGATCGTTTCTGAAACTCAGTTGGAAGGGCAATATTATGAGAGTGGCCTAATAGGTAGTTGCTTTGTGAACACTGGGGTGCAGAGCTTCAGGCCGATCTGGGATAACATTGTGGGTCTTCGGCCGAATGTTATGGCTCACGTGTACAATACAGGAGCGAAAACTGGTTGTTCCTTGGTGAACAGTCTAGAGATGGCATCACAGCTTGTTGGGCTGGGAGTAGTGAGACGGTGATGCCACAGGCCGTTTCTCGGTAAAGAAAAGGGTTTGCTGTTGCATTCAGAGCAAAATGAGCTTGGGACCACTGGCTTTTCCGTAATAACATAGTCTGGATGAGGTCAAATGCTGATGATAAGGTGCAGAGAATGGGTGGTGCAGTAAGCCATTTGTTAAAGAACAAGCTAGGTGCAAGATCAGAGGCCTTTGATGCAAGAAGCGTGCAGTGGTCTTTGTCCTTGAAAGCGTATGGGAGTTCTTCCCCGGCGAAAAGGGTAGAGGTGGGGTAACAGAGAAGCAGAGTGAGATTAAGTGAATGAGTGAACCTGGGGAACATCGTGAACATGGGGAAAATATGAACCTGTTGCTTGATCATTTGTTGCTGGAGATCATGGTGTGGACAATGCAACTGGCTTTTTCTCAGGGAACACGGTGGGAATGGGACTGCAGGCAGTTGTTACACACAGAGCGAGTGTCAGACAAATTCCTATTGCTCGGTAGTCAACACATTTGTGTGACTATTGGCCGTCAATGCAGGAATAGGTTGCTGATGGATTCATGGGCTTTCATTAAGACAACAGACTGGGTGCTGGTCCACTGAAGGTTGGTTTGAAATAGAATGGGGCTGGGCACCTGGCCGTTAAACGGGCAAGATAATATATGTGGGAACACTGTCTGCTACCAGGGGAAGTGAGTTAAGGATTGATTCGCAAGGCAGTGCTCAGGGAAACGTGTGTAATTTTGACCAGGAGTTATTACAAAGGGACGCAGAGGAAGCTTAAAAGGCACGGTTTTGCTCTGGAGTAGAGGGGACCTCGCAAAACTGAGATGGAGTATAACAGCTAGTTGTTAGGGCATCAGAGTGTGTAGGGGGAAGGAGCGCAGATGGACAGACAGTTTCTGATAAACAGTGCTGATTGTTGCTTTGGGAAAAGATCTCTTGTGGCAAAAAATGATCGTTTTCAGACAATTAAACTGGGTATTCGCATTGGGGTTGTTAAGAGGAGCAGAGTCGTCAGGGTTTCACAGTCCATTCCTAAGAGAACAGGTTGGGTGCAGGGCCACTGGCTGTTGGTCTGAAAACTGAATGGATCGGGTCATCAGAGCATTGCGAGGGGAACAGAGTCAATGTGGGGCATCACTCTACAGCTCGGTAAGTTGTGTAGCAGCTGGCGCTGCAAGCCTTTGCTAGGAGAACAGAGAGAGTGTTGCGCTGCTGGACCGAGAATTTAGTTGAGAACATACGCCAATGCTAAAATAGCTGATTGGTTGTATGATGACCGGCCATTGTTAGGGGAACACAGTGTGTCTAGGACGACTGGCTGTACCTGCGAAAAAAAAAGTTTCGGTATCAGGCCATTGCTGGGGAACAGCTTGGCATTGGGAACCAATGCTTGTTGGGAGAGGTGTAGATTGTGGGTTGGTCCAAATTCTGTTGCCGGGGACTGTAGTGGTTGTGATAGCCAAGGCCATTACTGGAAGAACATATTGTGTGAGCAGATGCTAAGTCTTACAAAAAAGTTAAAGTTTTTGTTTGATGTAAGGCAAAATTTAATGATAAGTAACATGATCTTTCAAACGTTGATTCCAGCATGCAGTCCACACTGATACGACGTCTAAGAAGTGGAGGTGATGAAGAGAGTGATGACGAGAGTTCAGAGCCATTTTGTTCCTCTCACAGTGACGGATAAAGCTGGCACGATTAAAGAACATTGGATGAATAAAGATTTTGAGGGTTCAGAGTCAAAATGCATGATCATCTTATTTTAGATATGGACAACTTCGTTCAATTGAATCTCTTAATCAATATAAGATTATATACTTTGAACACAGAACATTAAAGCGCTGTACAGGCCCATCTGCAGTCGGTGTTGCACTGGCCTGCGGAAACAATCTGAAACCCATGTAACCTCCACTCTTCCATACTCGTCCAACGCCAATCCAATGACCATTGAAATACCGTTAAAGTTGGTGAGTCCACAACTGCTGCAGGAAGTGCATTCCACGTGCCCATTACTCCCTAACAAAAGAAAATATCTCTGACATCTGTCCGATATATAATATCCTTCAATTTGAAGCTATACCCCCTCGTGCTAGCCAACTGCAACCGATGAAAAATGCTCTCACTGTCCACTCGATCGAACCCTCTGATGATCTTATATGTCGCAATTAAATCACTTCACAACCTTCATCACTCCAGCGAAAACAGCCTTACGTCGCTCAAATTTTCCTCGTCAGACCATCCCTCCACACCAGGCTACATTCCAGTAAATCTCCTCTGAACCCTTCCCAAAGCTTCCACATGCTTCCTATAATGAAAGTACCAGAAGTGCACACAAATCCATTTGCGGCCACACCAGAATTTTGTACAGCTGAAACAGGACCTCATGGTTCCGAAACACGATCTTTCTAATAAAAAACATTACAGATCGTATGCCTTTTTAGTAGCCCGATAAATCTGCGTGCCAACTTAGAGGGATATATGTGCGTGGACACGGAGATCTCTCTGCTCATTCACAGTACCAAGAAGCCTAGAATTCATCCAGTAACCTGCATTCCTGTTAGTCCTTCCAAAGTGAAACACCTCACACATTAAACTCCGTTTGCCGCCTCTCAGCCCAGCTATGCAGCTTATTTATGACCGACAACATCCTTTGGCACTGTCAAACACTGTACCGACCTGAATGTCGTCAGTATTGACCCATCCTTCTACGCCCGTATACAGGTCGTTTATAAAAATGACAAACAGCAGTGGACCCGAAACGGATCCTTGCAGAACACCGAAAACAATTGAAACCCAGAATCAACACTTCCCATCAACCACTATCCTCTGTGTTCTGTCAGCTAGCCAATTTCCGATTCAAACCACAAAATCGAACTCAATCCCATGCCTCCGTATTTTGTGCAGTTGCCGAACATGGGGAACCTTATCAAAAGCCTTACTGAAATCCACATGCATCATATCAACAGTTTAATCTGCATCCACCTGTTTGGTCACCTTCTCAAAGAACTCAATAAGGTTTGTGAGGCATGACCGACTCTTCATAAAACCGTGTTCACTATCGCTAATCACACTTATTCCTTTCTTGGTGATTACAAATCGTATCTCTTATAACTATTTCCAACACTTTACCCGGCAGGTCCACTGGTCTATAATTATCAGGGTTGTTTCTAACCACCTTCTTGAACAAGGGAATAAGATTTGCTTACCTCCCATCTTCCTGCACTATTCCTGTAGACAATGACGATATAAATAGCAAAGCGAAAGGCTCAGCAATCTCCTCCCTGGCTTCCCGGAGAATCCTAGGATAAATGCTATCTAGCCCAGGAGACTAATCTATTTTCACACTTTACAGAATTTCCAATACCTCCTCCTTGTGACACTCAATGCCATCTACTCTAGTAGGCCGTTTCTCAGTGTCCTTATCGACGACATTGTCTTTTTACTTTGTGAATATTGACGAAAGCTATTCATTTAGGGCTTTGCCATCTCCTCTGATTCCAAGCCCAACTTCCCACTAATAGCAAGCTTAATTGCGAAATCAGCAAGGAAATCGGCGAAATGCGATAGCCACAGCAGAAAAGATTAAAAGTGATCGAAATAAATTGTACAAGTACATTAATAGCAAGATGGTATGTTCAGCGAGGGTTGAGTCTCTTAATGATCAAGGATGTTTTCTTTATATTGAACGCAAGGACAGAGGACAGGTGCTTCATGAATGTTTCGCTTCAGTTTTTAATTTGTAAATCGAAATGGAGTCCAGGAATTGCAGAGAAATGAACTCTGATGCTTTAAAACATTTCATACTGCAGAAGAGGTTGGTGTCGATAGTTTGGAAGGCTATTGCAGGCTGCCAAGCGATACAGACAAGATGCAGAGCTGGGCTATGAAATGGCAGATGGTGTTCAACCTGGATAAATGGGCAGTGATGAATTTTGGAAGGTGGAACTCGAATGCTGATCATAGCATTATAGATAGGATTCTTGGCAGTCTGGAAGGACGGAGGGATCTGGGTGTGCAAGTACACAGATCCCTCAAATTTGCCACCCATGTGGATAGGGTTGATAAGAAAGCATATGGTATTTTGGCTATCATTAACTAAGAAGGTGTTTGGTCTGCGTTCCTTTATTGGGCAGAGTATGGTGTACAGGCGTTGGGAAGTCAAGTTACAGCTATACAGGACATTGGTTAGGCTACTGTTGGAATATTGCTTGCAATTCTCGTCTCCTTCCTATTGCAAACATGTTGTCAAACTTGAAAGGGTTCAGAAACAAAATTACAAGGATGTTTTCCAGGGTTGGAGGATATGAGCTACAGGGAGAGGTGGAACAGGCTGGGGCTGTTTTCCCTGGAGCGTCGGAGGCTGAGGGGTGACCTTAGAGACGTTTATAACATTATGGAGGGCACAGATAGGATAAATATACAAAGTCTTTTCGCTGGGTTCACGGAGTCCAGATGTAGTGGGCATAGGTTAGGGTGAGAGGGGAAAGATATAAAAGAGACCTAAAGAACAAATTTTTCACACAAAGGGTGACACGTGTATGGAATGAGCTGCCAGAGGATGTGGTGGAGCCTGGCACAATTGCAACATTTAAGAGGCATTTGAATGGGTACATGAATAGGAAGGGTTTGGAGGGATTTGTGCCGGGTGTTGGCAGGTGGGACAAGATTGGGTTGGGATATCTGGTTGGCATGGACGGGTTGGACCGAAGGGTCTGTTTCCATACTAAACATGTCTATGGCTCTCTGACGCTATAACTAGAGAGTCGAGTTATAGAACCCTGACGTTTTGCTGCAGCTCTACAAGTCCCTGGTGAGACTACACTTGGAATATTGTATCCAGCTCTGGTCGCCACACTATAATAAAGATGCAGAGGCTTTGTAGAGGGTGCAAAGAAGATTTACCAGGATGCTGCCTGGACTGGGGGGCTTGCCTTATGAAGAACGGTTGAATAAGCTCGGACTTTTCTTTCTGGAAAGAAGGACGAAGAGTGGAGACGTAATCGAGGTGTACATATTAATGAGAGGAATAGATTGAATCAATAGCCATAGACCATTTCCCAAGGCAGGATTAACTGTTACCAAAAGTCATAGTTTGAAAATATTAGGAGGAAGGTATACAGGAGATGTCAGAGGTAGGTTCTTTACGCAGAGAGTTGTGAATGCATGGGATGAGTTGCCAGCTGTGGAGGTGGAGGTAGAGTCTTTGGGGGCATTTAAGCTCTTGCTGGACATGCACACGGAGAGCAGTGAGTTGAGGGGTGCGTGGGTTAAGTTACTATATTTGTAATTAGGATTAAATCTCGGCACATCATCGTAGGCCAAATGGCCTATTCTGTGCCTTAGCTTTCTATGTTCTATGTTGTCAGATGATGTTCAGGAGTCTGAAAGAATATACATCCCAATAATTTATTTTTCCAGAACTTGATCTAATATAAGCCAGAAAGTTGCGGTAAGCGAGGTAGTCAATCATGAGATACCTTGCCGAAACTTTTGCATTATCGAAATCTATGTGTGAGGTGCCTTTTGTCTGGATTGTGTGTGTTTTCTTTTTAAGAAAGCTTCGAAGAAGAAATTGGGGAACTATAGAACTGTGAGTCTGACTTGACTTGTACGTAAATATTTGGAGGTAATTATAATGTAATGGATTCGTGGACATGTAGAGAAGCAAAAATTGATTTGGAATAGTCAGCATTATTAAATGTGATGAATATCGTAACTCACAACCTTTACTGATTTTTCTGAGAAAGTTATCAAAAGGATTGATGATGGCAGACCAGTCGACTTTGTTTGTATGGATTTCAGCGAGGAATTTGACAAGGTTCGCATGGTAGGTTAATAAGTAGAAGGAGACCACATTAGATTCAGGGTAACGTTGCCAATTCAATACATAATTGTCGTAATGGCAGGAGGGGGAAACTAATACTGAAGGGCTGCTTTTTGGAATATAAAAAAGTTGTCAGCGATGTTTTTCATTTATATAAATGATTTGGATGAGAATATAGAAGGCATGGTTAATAACTGCGTGGATGACATCAAAATTAATGGTAGAGCAGACAGTGAAGAAAGTTTTCTCAGATCACAAAGGGAGCTTGATCAAATAGGTCAATGGACTTAAAAATAGTAAGTGGAGCTCAATCTCAATAAATGCGAGGTAATGCATTTTGATATAAGAAAAAGGGTAGACCTTGTACAATTAATTCTAGGCCATTGAACAATGTAGAACATAGCGACATGAAGGGGCAGGTACATCATTCTTTGAAATTTGCATCACATATAGACAAGGCGGTTAAAAAGCTACTTGGCACGTTTGCCTTCATTGCTTAGTTCATTGAGTATGAGAGTTGTGAAGTTATGTCGAGGTAGTACAAGACATTGGAGAGGCGCCTTCTGGAATATTATCTTCAGGTTTTGTAGCCCCGTTATAAGAAGCATACTATAAAACTGGAGAGGATTCAGAAGAGATTTATCAGAATGTTACAGAGTATGGACACTTCGACTTAAAAACGAAGGCTGAATATTATGGAATCCCTGAAGCTTGGAAATAGGCCATTTGGCCCAACACATCCACATCAAACCTCTAAAGAGAAACCATCCAATCACATTAACCTACCCTATTACCCTATTAGGTGCGTTAGCATGCCTAACGCACCTAATCTACACATTGCTGAACGCTATGGGGAACATAGTGTGGCCAATTCAAGCACCCTGTACATCTCTGGATTGTGGTAGTTAACCGGAGGACGAACACAGAGATTCAGGGAGAATTTGCAAATTGCACAGACAGTCGAAAACGCTGGAGTCAAAACCGGATTCCTGGCGCTGTAACGCAGCAGTGCTAGCTACTCAGCCACTGTACTCACGGGCGGGTATAATTTGGAACCTGTTATCAATGGTGCTGAGAAGGATGAGAAGCAACCTGATAAAAGTTTATAAAGTAATGGGAGGTATAAGTAAGATTTATTAGTTGTCAATTCCCTAATTTGTGGAATTTCAAGATGAGAGGGCAATTTCTTTTAAGGTGAGAGGATAGACGTTTAAAAATACATGACAGGCATTTTTTTTTCTTTACACAGAAGATCCTTTGCGTGTGGAAAGGACTTCCTGTGGACGTGGTGGTTATGGGTACAAAATTACACCGTTTTAAAGACATGTGAAGAGATGCATGAACAGGAAACGTTTAGAGGGACATAGGTCAGGCGCAGGCCTCTGGGAATAGTTTACTTTGTGAGTATGTTCGGCATTGATTGGTTGATAGAGGGGTCGGCTTCCATTGGGAATGACTCTGAAGAAGAAATACCGAGCTGTGACACTATGCTGTTGGTTGGAGAGCAGTGTGTGGGTGGAGCTATGTGGCATTTTCAGATTCCTGGTGAGGCCAAGAATAGAACTCATTGCTGTGAAAGTAGTGTCCATGCATGCCCACCAGCCCTTGCTAGAGTAACAGAATATGAATGGGGCAACAGGCCATTGCTGAGGGAATGTATTGAATACGTGAACACTGCATTTGAAGAGAGGAACAGAGTTGGTGTGATACAGCTGTCAGTTGCTCAGCAGACAGAGTGGATGTGGGGCAGTAATGCATTGTCAGGGATCAGCGCCATGTGGGGCTGCAAGCCTTTCCTTGTAGTACAGATGGAGGTGGTACTACAGGCCGTTGATCAGATTGCAGAGTTTGGATGAGATCACACGTCTTGCTAAGGAAGAAAGGGGTTGTGGGACCACCAGACGTTGCTTCGAAATCATAGCGGAGGTGAGTTGACAACCCGTTGTTAGGGGCACGGTGTTGTTGTTGGACCACCACCCACTGTTGAATAGACATAGTGATGGATAGGAACTCAGACCATTGCAAAGGTTACAGAGAGGCTCTGCGTCCACATATGTTTGCGTGCAGAGCAGACTCGTTGTAGGACAACATTCTGTTACTAAGTAGAATAGTGTGATTTAGTTCACAGGCCGTTGCTAAGGCACCAGAACGAGTATTGGACCACTAACTGTTGCTCAGGTATAGGTCTGATGAGTGGGCCAACTCATGCTAATGAGAACAAGGCTCAATTACATCTACTGTATCAATTACTTTACTGCTTAAGTACTAAAGTTATGTCAGGTAAAAAGTGTCAAGCAGCAGACCTTTTTTTAATTGAAGCACGTGAGCTGGAGAGAGACAGAGTCGGCCCCCAACTCCTGGTCCTCAGAGAAGTGGAGGGGAGCTCTGTCGATACTCGGATTTGAGTTTAAGACACTCTTTTCTTGTTTTCAACTCTGGTGTCACTCAGTCTGACCTGACCACAGCAGAATTCAACTATCTTCCCTGCTACGTTACTCACACTCTGGCACTGTCCATCTATCTCATTCCTTCAATTACCCTTCCATTTTCTTACTCTTGGTCACAACCTATATTTTTTCAGTGTTTCTCTCCCTCTTGCACTCTCTCTACCGCCCAATCTACCTCTTCCTCCAGTTCTTCCTACCTCACTCACTGTATTCTTCTCTCACCTGTTGCCAGGGAATCAGCGTGAGCTGGCACCATGTGTAATTGCTTGGGGGACAGTGTGTTATGGCAACACTCATTGTTGTTAGGCGAAAGAACTGGATGAGCACCCACGGCCTGTTACGAGGAGAATAGAGTGGGTTTGAGTCCACCTGCAAGGCTCGGGAAATAGAGTGTCGATGTGTTTACAGGCCTTTTGCTGGGGGGTGGGAGAAATGATGCGGCTGGTCCATAGGCCATTGCTAGGGAGAAATGTGGGAGTGGGACCACAGTCTGTTGTTATGGAAACAAAGGGGTTTTACTCTGCCAACTGTTTCTGGAGGTACCGAGTGAGAGCGGCCATTCCTCGGAGAATAGTACAAGTATGGACCACACTCTCTTGTTAATGGTACAGAGTGGGTGGAACACCGCAGGAGGTTACTCTGTGTGAGAGGCAATTTCGGTTCAAACAATTAAGATGTGCCTGGACAACATTTTGTATACTCAAAAGTAGGATAGTTTAAATTGTGCAAATGCTGACACTTTGTGAGCAGAGTAACTTCTTTTCTAAAACATTTTGTATACTCAAAAGTAGGATAGTTTAAATTGTGCAAATGCTGTCACTTTGTGAGCAGAGTAACTTCTTTTCTAAAACATTTTGTATACTCAAAAGTAGGATAGTTTAAATTGTGCAAAAATGCTGACATTTTGTGAGCAGAGTAAAAACAAACGGGTCCTTGATTGATGAAACCATTAACACAGACAGGGAAGAATGAGTCCTTGACTGATAAGACTGCAGGATAGAAAAACGACTCGGGAGACATCTGCTACAGATTGATACAGAGACATCTGCTATAGATTGATAAGACCATTAGCACAGGCAGAGAAGAATAAGTCTTTGACTGATAAGACTACAGGGTAAAAAAAACAACAACTCTGGAGACATTTGTTGCAGACTTTGTGATAAGGGTGCAACTTGGAGAATAATGACGGTTTAAGAATGTGAACCTCATGGCTCGTTAGAGCCAAGGAGGGGAGGGACTTGTGCTGTATATAATGAGAAACTTTGTCAGCCTCTGCGCGCCTTTTTCTCAGAAGGGTGCCCAACTCTGCAGACTTGCTAATAAAACTTTGTTTTCCTGAATTTGTCCAGAGCGATTATTAAGAAGCGATTTTCGTTTCTAACACTCTGGAAACAGTCTTGTAAATGATTTCAATAGACAATCGACAATAGATAATAGATAATAGGTACAGGAGTAGGCCATTCAGCCCTTCGAGCCCTCACTACCATTCAATATGATCATCGCTGATCATTCCTAACCAGAATACACTTCCCGCCTTATCTCCATAACCCTTGATTCCACTATCTTTGAGAGCTTTTTCCAACTCTTTCTTAAATGAATCCAGAGACTGGGCCTCCACTGCCCTCTGGGGCAGAGCATTCCACACAGCCACCACTCTCTGGGTGAAGACGTTTCTCCTCATCTCTGTCCTAAATGGTCTACCCCGTATTTTGAAGCTGTGTCCCCTGGTTCGGCACTCACCCATCAGCGGAAACATGTTTCCTGCTGCCAGAGTGTCCAGTCTTTTCATAATCTTAAATGTCTCAATAAGATCCCCTCTCAGTCTTCTATACTCAATGTTATACAAGCCCAGTCGCTTCAGTCTTTCAGTGTAAGGTAATCCCGCCATTCCAGGAATTGACCTCGTGAACCTACGCTGCACTCCCTCAATAGTCAGAATGTCTTTCCTCAAATGTGGAGACCAGAAATGTACATAGTACTCCAGGTGTTGTCTCACCAGGGCCCTGTACAGCTGCAGAAGCACTTCTTTGCTTCTATACTCAATTCCTCTTGTGAAGAAGCCAAGCATGCTATTAGCCTTCTTCACTATCTGCTGTACCTGCATCCTTGTCTTCATTGACTGGTGTACAAGAACTCCCAGATCTGTCTGTACTGCCCCTTTACCTAAATTGATTCCATTGAGGTAGTAATCTGCCTTCCTGTTCTTGCCACCAATGTGGATAACCATACGTTTATCCACATTAAACTGCATCTGCCATGCATCTGCCCACTCACCTAACTTGTCCAGGTCACCCTGTAATCTCCTAACATCCTCATCACATTTCACCATGCCATCCAGCTTTGTATCATTAGCAAATTTGCTAATGTTATTGCTGATACCATCTTCTATAACATTAACATATATTGTGAAAAGCTGCGGTCCCAGCACGGATCCCTTCTGTACACCACTGGTCACTGCCTGCCATTCCGAAATGGAGCCGTTTATCACTATCTTTTGTTTCCATCCGCCAACCAATTTTCAATCCAATATAGTCCTTTGCCCACAATACCATGCGCCCTAATTTTACTCACTAACCTCCTGTGTGGGACTTTTTCAAAAGCTTTCTTAAAGTCCAGTTACACGACATCTACTGCATCTCCCTTCAGAGTTACAGCCTCGAAAAATTCAAGAAGATTGTTCAAGCATGATTTCCCCTTCATAAATCCATGCTGACTCTGTCCTATCCTGTTACTACTATCCAGACGTGCCGTAATTTCATCCTTTATATTAGACTCCAGCATCTTTCCCACCACTGAGGTCAGAATTACTGGTCTAAAATTTCCTGCATTCTCTTTCCCACCTTTCTAAAAAAGTGGTATAACATTAGCCATCCTCCAATCCTCAAAAACCGACCCCGAATCTATCGAACTCTGGAAAATAATCACCAACGCATCCACAATTTCCCGATCCACCTCTTTCAGTTGCCTGGGATGTAGACCATCAGGCCCATCAGACTTATCTACCTTCAGAACTAACAGTCTCTCCAACAGCAAATTCTGGCAAGTATAAATTCCCGTAAGTTCAGGTCCTTCAGCCACTGTTACCTCAGGGAGATTGCTTATGTCTTACCCAGTGAACACAGCTCTGAAGTACCCATTTAATTCTTCTGCCATTTCTTTGTTCCCCGCAATATCTTCCCCTGTTTCTGTCTTCAAGGGCCCAATTACAGTCCTAACCATTTTTTGCCTTACACATACCTAAAAAAGCTTTTACTATCCTCCTTTATATTATTGGCCAGTTTACCTTCGTATCTCTTTTTTCCTCTACGTATTGCCTTCTTAGTAATCCTCTGTAGCTCTTTAAAAGCTTTCCAGTCCTCAGTTTTCCCACTTATCTTAGCTATGTTATAATTTTTCTCTTTTAACATTATATATTTTTAACTTCCCTCGTCAGCCACGGCCGCCCAAGCCTCCTCCTCGTATCTTTCTTCCTGTTAGGAATGAACTGATCCTGCAACTTCTGCTTTATACGCAGAAATATCCGCCATTGTTTCTCCACGGTCATCCCTGCTAAAGCATTGCACCATTGCACTTTGGCCAGCTCCTCCCTCATCGCTCCATATTTCCCTTTATTCAACAGAAGTACTGTCACTTCCGGATGTACCCTCCCTTTCAAATTGCAGATTGAAGCTTAATATTTTATGATCACTACTTCCCTATGGCTCCTTCACTTCGAGGTCTCTGACCAATTCTGGTTTGTTACACAATACGAGATCCAGAATTGCCTTCTCCCTGGTAGGCTCCAGCACCAGCTGCTCTAAGAATCCATCTCTGATGCACTCCACAAAGTCTCTTTCTTGAGGTCCAATACCATCCTGATTCTCCCAGTCTACCTGCATGTTAAAATCCCCCATAACAACTGTTGTAACATCTTTGCGACAGGCCAATTTCAGCTCCTGATTCAACTTACATTCGACATCCAGACTACTGTTTGGGGCATGTAGATGACTCCCAAGAGGGTCTTATTACCCTTAGTATTTTGCAGCTCTATAGACACTGACTCTACATCCCATGACTCTAGGTCCCCCCGCGCAAGGGACTGAATATCCTCTCTTACCAACAAGGACACCCCACCCCTCTGCCCGTCAGTCTGTCCTTACGATAGCACGTGTAGCCTTGAATATTCATTTCCCAGGCCCTGTCCACTTGAAGAAACGTCTCAGTTATCCCCACAATATCGTATCTGCCAATTTCCAAAAGAGCCTCAAGCTCACCCATCTTATGTCTAATGCTTCGTGCATTGATGTATAGTATTTTTAATTTGTTACTGCCCTTACCCTTCCCATTAAGCCCTATTTCACTCAACATTGCAGCATGATCCCTTTCCAAGTTTCCTGCCTCATTGATACAATTGTCTCTCTTGACTTTTCTTGTTCTAACTGTCCCTTCAATTTCCTTTTTAAACATCCAGTTTGTTCCCAAACCCCCCGCCCCCCCCCCCCCCCCCCCGCTACTTAGTTTAAATGTTCTTTTCTCGCGAAACATTGTGGGGTTGGGGCCGCAGGTTGTTGCTGGTCAAGAATATAGTTGGTTAATCCACTCGTCATTTGTTTGTCAAAACGAGCCCCGTAATGAGACCAACACGTAAGCAAGTACAGACGCGATTGCTCGAGCAACACTGTCTGTATTCACTTCTAGTATGACACAAATCAAAATTTCACTGGGTCCTCAATCAAACTAGTAACACTGCCTCTAGGTTGATGTAAAAATTTTGCTTTCCTACCTTACAGTTAACTATGTAACAATCTTCGTAATGCTCTATAAAGATCGTGGATTGTCGCCATTTGTCAATCCTTAGCTGGTGGCCGTGGCAATGGCAGGTTTACTATTCGTTATCTCCGAATTCGCGTTGATGCAATACCGATTGTTCACCTGGAAAACGTTTATCTTCTTTTTAGCATACGCATGCGGAATATCCACGCCGTCCTGTTTATGCAGCACTGACCATTCTGTTCAGTTCACCATAACTTTCACCTTTGATCGGTTTGAATACATTTGTTGTAAAAAGTTGAAAAGTATACATTTTGCAGTGGGCAAAGGTGCGGCTGCCTTTCATGAAACTGTGACTGTGGTAGATATGAAAGGAATGTTTCCTGGCATTTTCTGTTCAAAGGTAATTTTTTTCTACTGGGGCACTATCCCTGGTTTTATGAGGTAATAGTTGGGGTTTATTTCAGTTGGGTTCTGAGTCATGATCGAGCTTGTCCAGCATTTGTTGTCCCCACATTATCCATTTCTCCTGAATCTGCTACTGAATATTTTCAGCATCAGGTGCACTAAGTTGACCATCAGTGCCAATGGGGATCGTGAGAGTGAGACAAAAATGTGTTATGGAAAAGAAATTTAATGCTTCTGATTTCTGTCAACGATAATGCTGTTTCCATTTGGAACTAAATGCTGTGGAATTTGTATAAATTAATGTTTATAGAATGGTTTGTGGACAAAATGGAATTCTGCATAATGCAGCATATCAACAGCGTTTTTCAAACACCACAATATATGCCATGCCCCAGTATATGTTCAGGCAGCAGTTGAGAAACGAGCTGCACATTCCCTTTAAGTAAATTAATCATTAATCGAAAACAATTATCAATCAATCCGTCCTCGGATTTTCTTATTTCAGATCAAGTATTTAGCAATGAATCAAACTTTTGCTGAGGTAACAGATTGAGTGTAATGCAGCTTTGTTCAGTGTTATCACTCGGGTTAAAGGGACAAATTTCAATCTGTATCTCAACTCAGTGGCCATTTAACTTAGGCACCATTCCATTTACGATATCTAAAACTTAAATATCTAACCAGTACACATGCATATTATCAATGTCGAAAAGCAGAACTAAACACATTTTGTTTGTCTCTGTGTGCACACACCTGAGCTGTGGAGAAGCAGACTCCGCCACATCTCCTGGTCCTCAGGCAAGTGGAGGGGACGGTGCCGAGCCCAGGAATTGAGTTTAGACACCATGTCATTGCTTTCATCTTGGGCGTTATCCAGGTCGACCTGTCATCAGCAGAATTCCTGTCTCCCTTGCTCCCTGTCCCTCCATTTCTGTCTCCCACTTCCACAATCTGTCTCGCCCTCTCTCGCTTGTATACTAATTTTCTCACACGTTTTCATTGTTCCTCCCTCCGCCATTGTCGTTCACTCTCTCCCTAATGCTCTCTCTCTCTCTCTCTCTCTCTATCGCCCAATATCCCTCTCTCTCAATTTTACCGTGCTCCCCTTACCACTGTTCGCCGGCTCCTCTCTCAATTGCAAGGGAGAGAGCTGGGTTTGGACCACAGTCTGTTGCTCGGAACACAAAGAGTGACTGGAGTCTCAAGCCGTTGCGACAGTATCAATGTTGAGCCAAAACATTATTGGTAGGCGACACATTTGCGATCATTGTCCGTTGTTAAGTGGGAAATGTAGATGTCATTAAGTAGTTTGTTCTTCAGCTAAAATGATGGGGCAAAGGCGCAGGTGACTGCGAATGGGTCAGGTTCAATTTGCAACCACTTCATTTGCAAAGAGTAGAGCTGCATAGAGGGAGGATTTGTGCAAAGTCCGTTGGTAGGCAAACAGAATTTATGTCGAACTACTGTTTCTTTGATGGTGGAGAGGGAGCAAGGAAGAAAGTTTAATTCTGCCTCGACCAGGTCGACATGGGTGACATCAGAAATGAAACCAAGGGTATGGTGAAGTAGATCCAATTACAGAGCTCGGTCTGTTTCTTATGGTTTCGATTGGGTAAATGTACGCAGCCGTTGCTGGAGGAGCAGAATCCTCGAGGAGCTTCTTGTTGTTTGAGGAATGTCGGGTCAGATTTGTTTATCCGGATTGTGACCTTCAAATATTGTGACACACCAGGGATGGAAAGAATTATCTGGACGCTGTATTGCAGGAGGCAATCACACCTTTTAGGCTAAGTAACTTGAATTTGGCGATTGATAAGGGGCAGGAAGGTGTGGCTGTGAGTGAGGCAGGTAGATACATCCAGCAGGTAGAGTTTAAGGAGGTTCAGCCCTTTCTTTTCCAACCGAGTATTTTTCCCTTTGTGAACGGGAATGGGGATCGCAGGGAAGCTGAGCTGACAGATGGCAGCATCATGGTCCAGGGTGCCTTTCAAATTGGGGGAGAGAAGAGAAGCCGAGTTGTGATTGTGGTTACTATGATTAGGAGTATCAACAGTGTCCTCTGTGATCAAGATAGTGAGCCCGAACACTGTGTCGCTTATCTAATGCCCGGTTTCAGGAAATCTCATTGTGCTGCAGAGGAACTTGAATTGGGAGGGCAAAGATCCAGTCGCTGTTTTTCACGTTCGTACCAAGGACAGATATAAAACTGGGCAGAACGACTGCGAAGGGAAAATGAAACTTTAGGGGCTAACTTAAAAAGCAGAATTAAATGATGATAATTTCTCGATTGTTGTGTGAGCCAGGAGCTAATTCCCACAAGGTCAAGAAGAGGAAGCAAGTAAGTGCGTGGCTCAAAGTTTGCTGTGGGAGAAATGGGTTTAGAAATCATGGGACATTGACACGATTAACTGTGGAACAGATCTGATGGATGGTCTTAATTTGAATCGTTCTGGGACGATTCAATGTTGTAATGAAAAGTGACATAATCACAGGACATCAAGATGTGGAATCAGTCTGGGCAGAAACAAGAAAGAGAAAAGGGAAGAAGAAGTGGGCCGGAGTGATCGATACGTCCGTAAACAATAATTCTGTTTTGGAGGAAAGTACAAACCCAGGAAATGTTATACACTTTCACGAAAGGTACAACAGAATGATTTTAACATCCACTTAGATTGGAACAATCGAATTTCATAGGGAAGCCTAAAGGGAAATCATTTGAGTCTACTGGAGATTTTGTTTCTTTAGCAATGAATTGTGGAACCAAACGGAAGCAGGCTACACTGGATTTGGCATTGTGCAAGGCGAACAGATTAGTTGATAACATCATTGTTAAGGGTTCTCTTGGCAGTCGTGACTGTAATCTGACAGAACTTGAAATTCAGTTTGGAGATAAGAAAGTGGAGTCTCATTCAAGTTTTCTGGAATGAAACAAACAAAATGACATAGACATAGAATTTATTGGCCCTAGTAAAATGCAAGACAGCGCATGAGCAGGGGCAGTTGCGAAAGGGACTACTCAATTCATCACAACTAAACTACATCCCAGCGAGGATAAAAAATGGTTTAGGGCATTAAAAAAATTCATCATTAAACCAGTCAATAACATAGTCATGCAGTAATAGGCAGGACGAGTTGGAAATTTTCAATCATAAAGAAAGGGAAATTAAAGTAATTAATAATATACGGTAAGGTAAATTACGAAGCAAAACTTGGACAAAATACTGAAAAAGAATATAACAATATACATGTGTCTATATGTGTGTATATATGCACACACACACACATACATATATAAAAAGGACAACAAAGCTGGAGATTTAATCGTGAGGAACACTGAAATCGCAGTGATGTGAAATCAATATGTTGCCTCAGTTTTCACGGTGGAGGGTAATAGCAACATTCTTATTGGAATGGGCAATTCAGAGGCGACAGAACGGATAGAACTTAGAACAATCAACATCAAGAGGGAAAATGTACTGACCAAACCAATCGGATTGAGGGCAGGCAAACTCCCAGGCCTGATGGCCTACTCCGTAGGATATTAAATAAAATGGAGGTGGAGATAGAGAATTAATTGGTTACAATATCCAAAAAGGCCCTGGACAAAGGTTACATTCCAATTGATTGGAAAATGCTAGTGTAACGTCCTTATTCAAAAACCGAGGGAAGCAATATGTGGGAAATTACAATTAGTTAGGTTAACATCTGTTGATTGGCAAGTCTTAGAATCAGTTACCAAGGCAGCAATATCAGGATACTTGGAACGTGAAAACGCTATCCATGGTGGTTAGCATGCGTCTCTGAAGAACAAGTTCTGTTTGACTGATGTGAGGGACTTCTTCGAAGATGTAACAAGCAAGGTACATAACAAGGATCTGGTAGGTGTCATATATCTGAACGTCCTGAAGGTGTGTGATAAGCTCCTGCAGAAACGGTAAATTCACAAGGTTGGATGAGATGGGATTGGATTCTTTAACATGGATAGTTGAATATCTCACGCGCAGACACACAGAGAGGCGGAATAAATGGTCTTTTTTTCTGGATGGAAAGAAGCAAACAGTCGGGTGCAAGACGTTTCAAGTATGAGGCCACAACTTTTACAACCTACGTTAACGACTTGATAGAAGGGCACAGGAAGCTCTTCCACCAAATTTGCAGATGAAACAAAAACAGCCAAGATGATGAATTGGAATGAGGAAATAAGATCTTCACAGTTAGATGCAGATAGAAAAAGAGAAGCGCCCAAAATATAGCAGCTTTATTTTTTGATGCAGTGCACCCAAATTGTCAATGGTGTAACAGTGAAATTGTGTTAGCGAAACGCGTGTTATAGCAGAACATCTTCATAAAGGTAAGCAAGTTTTTTTCCAAACCATGTAAGCTGTGGAGATTCCGGCATTAGACTTAGTGGGCAAAGTTAAAAGTTAGACAACGCCGTGGTATAGTCTAACACTTTTATCCGGAAGTATAAGTTTTCAGAGCCCTGTTCCTTCTTCAGGCTGCAAGTGTGGTAGGATTATCGACTCTAAATATTATGTTCCATGTTTCTGCCCCATTATATACCTAATGAAGGATCAGCGTTGCAAAAGTAAGTATACAAGGCATTGGTGAGACCCACCTGGAGATATTTGGAAATGTTTGGTATACTTATTTGAAAGAAGACATTGCGGCATTGGAGACAATTCGAAGGAGGTTCACCAGATGGATCCAAGATGTTTTGGAGGTGCCGGCTTTGGACTGGGGTGAACAAGTTGAAAATCACACAACACCACGTTGTACTCCAGTAGGTTTATTTGGAAGCAGTAGTTTTCGGAGTGCTGCTCCATCATCAGTTAGCGACGTAACACAATCATGGAAGTCGCAATTTATAAAATATGATCCTGCCCTGAAGAAGGAACAGCATTCCGAAAGTTTGCAAGTCCAAATAGACCTGTTGGACTATAACCTGGCGTACTGTACTTTTTAACTTCATAAACACAGTCCAACACGGGTACCTCTACACCTGCAACCAAATAATAAAGGAGCAGCACTCTGAAAGCTAGTGCTTCCAAATATACCAAGATGGACTATAACCTGCTGTTGTGTGATTTTTAAAATAGAGATGAGGGATCTGTTGTCTGAAGACACATTGAACAGTTTAGGCCTATACTCACTGGAAATTAGAAGAATAAGGGAAATCAAATTGAGTTATTGAAGATGATAAAAGGTATGGATAAAAGAGACGTGGGGAAGATTCATCCTCTTGTGTGGCATTGTAGGATCTTAGGTTATAGTATTGGGATAAGGAGTAATAAAATTAATGTAGATTTGATGCGGGAAATTTTCTCCCAAATGATTGTGAATCTGCTGAATCTGCTACCCGAATTGCAGTGATTGCTGGGGCAGTGACTAATTTTTAGGAGGAGTTACAGAAACTTTGAATTGAAAGTGGGTTGAATGGTTACGGGGAGAAAGCACGAAAATGGGTGCAAGGAGCGCATTACCCATTATCGAAGGGCAGTGCAGAATCAATTGTCCAAGTTGCTGAATTAAGATATTTTCTCTTATGAACCTATGATCTAAACTTTACTATGGTATTTCAGTCGAGCGTGGGGCCATCGGCTCTTGATAGGGAACCTGCCGTGGGTAGGACAATCCCTGATGTTAACAGAACCCTTCAGTAGTGGTGCAGAACGCCGTTGATGACGATCAGAGTGGGTGTAGTACCATTGAACCTGAATACAGGGCCACTGACTGTGAGGAGCGGGGCAGTGTGAGTGTGGGGAAGGTGTTTGTTACTAGGGACATAATGTGTCCCTGAGACTTCAAGCTGTTACTAGTGAAATAGATTATGGATTGGGTCACACAACTTTGGTAGTGGAGTTGATTGAGTGTGAACCCATTTTTCATTGTTAATAGAAACGTGCGTGGGTTGGGATTCAGGCAATTTCTGGTGGAGCAGAATGGATGTGGGCTCATTGGTTGATGCTGGAGGAACAGAATTGGAACGTGTACACATGACATTGCTGACGGAAATGAAATAACGTGGAATCGCTGCATGTGGATTGAGGCATAGGTAGGGGTGGGTAAACAGGCCACCACTTGCAGACTAAGTGGGTGTGAGTGAGTGGTCCATTGCGAGGGAAACGGTGCCGGGTGGAGCAGCGACCTTTTCCAGTAGAGCAGAGTAGCGGTGGTGGAGCACGCCACTACTAGGGGTAGAATTGACCTAGTGTCACTTCGCATTGTAAAAGGTACGTGCTGTTGGAGCTGTATGTCTTTGAGTTAGAAAATTGTGGAATGCGTCCACTATCTACTGCCGGGAGAGCAGGGTGGAGGGGATTTAACTGAATGTTGCTCAGAGAACTTGTTCGTTGTGTGCACGCTCTGGGGAACAGTGTGTTAATGTGTTCACAGATCATTAATGGGGAACGATAGGGTAATTAGTCCACTGTAGTTGCAAGGGCAAACAGGCAGAGATGCGGCCGTAGGATATTACTAGGGCTGTTAGGTATGTTCAGGGCATCAGGCAATTTATTGGAGAACAGCGTGGCTGTGGCATTACTACCTGTTTTTCTGGCTACAGAGTCGATGTTAGAACGCTGGTAGTTGACAGGGCAACATTGTGACAAGTGAATTCAAGAGCATTATTACGGAATATTGTCGGGTTGGAGCCATAGGCCATTGCTGCAGTAACAAAGTTTATGCTGTCCCCAAGCCCTTGGTCGGGGAATATTATTGAAGGTGGGTTCAAGTGCGCAGCTGGGAAATAGTGAGAAGGTGGGTCTGAAGGTGTTATAAGGGGAACCATGTGAGTGGGCCAAAGACAAATGTGAAGGGCAAGTGTTTTGGAAACAACTTGAGTGTACAGCCAAACATTGTTGCCAGGTGAGCAGAGTTGGAATAGGTGTGCTAGCATTTGTGGCGGAAACAGAGTCTTGTTGGAACGCTAGCAATTATTAGGGGGGAAATGAGAGAGTTGGAAGAGTGGTTGTTGACATGGAACAGACTGGGAGTTTAATGCAGGCCAATGATAAGTGCACAGACTGGTTTGGGACAATTGGCTGCCGCAAGGAAAAATGAGTAGGGGCATGGCAGCAGGACATTGCTCGGGAAGTGTGAGGTGGTGTATCCCCAGCTCGTTGCGAGGAAATCATTAGATGTTGGCATGGCCTGACGATGCTGGTTGATCAGCGAAGGTTGGAGATACCAGGCTTTTCGAGAGTAACACAGGTGGTTGTGATCGCTTGAAAATGCTTGGTGTACAAAGGGGATTTATGCCACTGGGCTTTGCTTGGTAACAGGGTGAGTTCTGTGTGAAATATCTCCACACACACCATTGATTAGGAATAGGGTGAATAAACAAACTTTGCAGACAGCTATTTATAGAAATGATGTAATTAGGCTCCAGGGTAACCAAGGCTAAGAACTCAATATCCAGGGGTATTAGATTAGATTAGATTAGATTACTTACAGTGTGGAAACAGGCCCTTCGGCCCAACAAGTACACACCGCCCCGCCGAAGCGTAACCCACCCATACCCCTACATCTACATCTACCCCTTACCTAACACTACGGGCAATTTAGCATGACCAGTTCACCTGACCTGCACATCTTTGGACTGTGGGAGGAAACCGGAGCACCCGGAGGAAACCCACGCAGACACGGGGAGAACATGCAAACTCCACACAGTCAGTCGCCTTCATTTGTCACAAAAGGATAAACGGAAATGAAGTACAGTGGTAGAGCTTTGCTGGTTAAGGAAGAGAGGAGCTCAATAATAAGGAACAACATTAACCTGGACATTGTATAATCTTTATGGACAGAGCTCTGTTACACAAATGGGGAAATTAAATCGCTAGTGGGAGTTATGTGCAGACCACCAAATAGCATCCAACACAAAATTCTATCTGCGTGCACTAAGTTTACAGAAGTTTCTATGGGTGACTTTCATCTGCATGTTTATTTGCCAAAACAAATTAAAAGTAATAACTGAGATGGATTTCTTGGAATATACATGGGCTGGTTACTCAGAACAATTAGCAAAGGAACTCGCCACCCAGCAGGCCATGCTGGACTGCGTATTAAGTAATAACAGAGAGTTAATTAGCAACGTTGTGGTGCAAATGCCTTTGAGACATATGACCATAATATTGTAGCGTTCTTCATTCATCTGGAAATTAATATCATTCAATCTGAGACGAGGTTCTTACACTGAAATGAAAGCTAACTTTGATGATCTGAGACACGCATCAGCTCGAATAAAGTGGCCAAAAATAGTAAGGGATTGATCATGGATCGGCAGTGACAGACATTTAAAGAACACATCGATGAAACTCAACAATTGGATATTCCTGATGGCAAAGGTGAGACAGGGATCTAGATGGTTAGAAGGTAGACAGAAACGAACTGAAGAATAGACATAGGAGAGTTATACGTGATTATGGAAAACTTCAGTAGGAAGAATTAAGGAAAACTCTAAAGCGTTCTAGACATAAGTCAGGAACAAGAGGATGACCAGAGTGACAGTGCGGTCGATCAGGGGTAGATGAGGGAACTTGCACCTGTATTCAGAGGAGGTGTGGAAATCCTTAATGAATATTTTGCTTCAGCATTCACTACTGAGTGGGATCTTTAAGTTTTTGAGGTCAGTGGGAAACAGACTGATATGAGATAACAGGTTGATGTTCGGCAGTAGGATGCGCTAAACATTTTGAAATTCATGAGAATAGGTAAATCCCGTTGGCCACACGGGATATAACCAAGAGAACTACAGAAAGAGAGGGAAGAAATTTCTCCACTTTTGGTGATGATTTTTGCATCCAAACTATCCGTTGGATACTGCCAGGTGATTGCAGGGTGGATTTTCTTTTCTTTGTTCAAGAAACCGAACATGAATAATCTTGGGAATTTCGGACCAGTTAGTGCCAAATCTGTAGTGGGTTAAGTACTAGAGAGGATTCTGAGAGACAGGATTGACTATTACTTGGAAAACCACAGTTTGATTTGAAATAGCCAGCATGGCTTTGGGAGGGACAAATGATGCTTCACAAGCTTACTGAATTTTTATGTATATGATAAAAAACATAGATTTCTGTCTGCTAACAATTTTCTGTTCATGTACTCCCTTGACTGGAAGTTTCGACTGTCCACATACACAACATCTAATGACTTACTCTTGTCCACTCTACTGGACACAGACTAAATGAAAATCTCTGGTGTTGGCGCAATGAAGAAATAAAGGACGCAATCTAAGAATAAGGGTGAGTCATTCAGGACAGAAATATGGTAGCATTGTGCATCTGTCGAATCCTTATTATTATGACGTTGAAGGCGTGTACTTTCCCTTTACGAGACAGTGAAAGCTGCTATTGTGCTCAAATCTTGCAGGCAACTGTCATGTGATGGAGTTACAGTCTCATAATGTACTGAATAGTTGAAAATATGCAACACTCAGCTGTGAAAGAAATATCTGAGTTTTGGTTGCACTGGTTTGACTACAATGCAAATTTAACCAATCAGTTTAAGCTTTGCCCCAAGTAACTGAAACCCAAACGAATTTGAATTCATTGTTCTCGATTTGTCAACATCGAATCAATGAGATGATCCGATGTTCAGTAATAAAGAAGCTGATGTTTTGTGAGTTAGGCAGAGAGCTGAATTTCTGCCAAAGTCAGAAAAACATTCTCTATCAAATGTACCTTTGTTCATTTGAAACCTCTTTTCAGCGAAAAACCAAGGATGATCCAAGGGAATTTACTGTCAGAAGAAGTCAGACATTGGAAACGAGATCTGCTGTCTGGTTTCACCATTTAATTGTTGTAATTATAAAAGAGTTTTTTTGTAACAGTGTATTGATATAGAGTTGGAAACATAACAACCCTGTAAACACGGGGTGGGGCGTGGGGGGAGGGTGGCGGGGGGCGGTGAGAGTTGTATAAAGCAGCTGTTTAATGTTCAGTCCGAGAGTTAAAGAATACTCAGATTTCTTTTTCTTTAAATAGTGGAAATTGGGGAGTTCCCTGTCATTCATACTTTAACGGACGATGAGGCGAGGTTAGCGTTCTGTATGTTTGTTCTAATCAGCAGAAATATTTACCATCGTGTTGTAATAGTCTGGAGGCTCAGGTCCCTGATTTGGACAGGTTTAGATACATGTAGTTATTTGGCAAATTTGAATAGAAACTGATTACAAAGGATTCCAAAAGCTATAAACATTTATCCTTTAGTGTCTCAGGTCTTTCAGCTCAAGATCCCCCTGCGCCCACACCTCCGCCGTCACCATCGTCCAAGGCCCTAAACGATATTTCAACATCAGACAGAATTTTACCTGCACGTTCACCAATGTCATCTATTGCACCCGATGTGATCTCCTCTAAATTGGGGAGACTGGAAACCAGCTTGTTGATCATTTCCAAGAATGGCTCTGGGAAAGCTGCACCAACCAATCCCAACGCTCTGTTGCTGAAAACTTTAACTCGTCCTCACACCCCTCCAAGGACATGCAGGTCCTCAGCCTCCTCCATCAACAAATCCGAACCACCCACCGCCTGGAGAAAGAATGCCTCACCTTCAGCCTTGGGACACTGCAACCATAAGGGATTAATGTGCACGTCACCACATTCCTCATCTGCCCTCTCCCACAATATTCCTGTTCCAAACCTCCAACTTGCACCACCCTCTTGGCTTGTGCATTTCCCTTCCCATCAGTTCACTCAACCCCCTCTATGACCTTTCCCTTCCATCCCACCATCATCTATCTATGGCATACCCAGCCACTTTGCCCCTGCCCGAAGTCTTTGCATTTATTTCCCAGCCCCCGGCCCACAAGCCTCATTCCTGACGAAGACCTTATGACCGAAATGTCAATTTTCCTACGCCTCGGGTGCTGCCTGACTGGCAGCACAACACTGTCACTCTGATCTCCAGAATCTGCAGTACTCACTTTCTGCTGGAAGCTAAATTTGCCCTTTTGCCCCAATGTGTGTTAATCTAACATTTCTGCTTCTCTTCTCTCTCTTTTTTGAGTTTCTGTTTGTCTTTGTCAATTCTTTTCATGTCTGATAGTGAGTTTGTTTTAACTCCTCCAGCAGAAGAATCTCATTTAGAGTCTCAAAGGTCTTATCTGTTTTTGAGGCAATCACACATCTACGAAAGTTACTATTTTTAAATCTTTCGAACTGAACATAAGTCTGACCTGCTTCCTTCACTTCTACTTCTGAACTGCTGTCTGCATGCTTCCAGTATCAATTCATAAGCATTCAAAAATTACCCGTTTGACCTCTTTATAATCTGTTGTTGTCGTTCTGTTCGTCGAGCTGGGAATTTGTGTTGCAGACGTTTCCTTCCCTGTCTAGGTGAAATCCTCAGTGCATGGGACCCTCCCGTGAAGCGCTTCTGTGTTGCTTCCTCCGACATTTATAGTGGTTTGTCTCTGCCACTTCCGGTTGTCAGTTCCTGCTGTCCGCTGTAATGGCCGGTATATTCGGTTCAGGTCGATGTGTTTGTTGATAGAATGTGTGGATGAGTGGCATGCCTCTAGGAATTCGTTGGCTGTTCTTTGTTTGACTTATCCTATAATAGTAGCGTTGTCCCCGTCGAACTCATGTTGCTTGTCATCTGCGTGAGTGGCTACTAAGGATAGCTGGTTGTGTCGTTTTGTGGCTAGTTGATGTTCATGGATGCACACGCAGGGGATGTCACCTAGACAGGGACGAAACGTCTGCAACACAAATGCCCAGCTCAGCGAACAGAACCAAAACAACGAGCACCCGAGCTACAAGTCTTGTGACAAACTTTGAACTGTTCATAATCTCTTCACCGCCCATTCTACAGCGCTGCTAAAGAGATTCTTTCGCAATTTTCGGATCCATTTATCACACTAAATTTAATTGACCACAAGTAACCGAATTTAATTAAACTTTCTCCTCTATGTTTTATTCAACGATCTAGGATACTGATCAGCAAGTGTTTAAATCTGCTTGGATCTTTCATACCACAAATTTGCTTAAATCTGTTCAAATCTCAGAATGCAATTTTCTGAACCTGTACAAATCCCCGACCTGAGCCTCCAAACTGTTGCTACACGGCCGTGAATGCTTATGCTAATCAAACCAAACTGACAGAACAGTTCCCCTCGCCTCGTAATCTGTCACAGTATGAGTGACAGAGTCCCCCAACTACCATCGATCTCCACTATTTAAACAAAAAATGCCAATTTCATACTATGAATCTAAAAGAAAACGTTAATGAACAATTATTTACTACTCTAAACCTACAGTCTCTTAAAGGGTTGTGGTCTACCTCCAACTCGATAATAATAATCTGATCCAATAAAAGCCCCCTTTAAAATGACATCAAATTAATTTTCAAAACCAGACGGTAATTGTCACCATTGTTGTATTTTATCTTTCAGCTCAAGATCTCTCTGGGTCGTCTTTGGTCTTTTGCTGCAAAGATGTTTTTTATATGTATATAAACGTGCCTTTTCCAGAGTGTAGTTTGAGTGGCAGCCTCTCGATAGAAGTTTACTCTCTCACTGGCTAACTTCTAAAACGTCTGCGTCTTTTATACCCTAATCATTGGACGTGTCATTGGTTAGATTTTGTTGAAACAGTCAAATGCAAATTCGATTGGATTTTTGTATCCTGAGGCATAATTTAAACTGATTGATTAAATTAAAACTGTTGTTAACATAGCAGCCAAATATTGCATTTTTTTCTCAATTTTACAATATACTGTGAGACTGTGAGACATGACTGGTGTTTTCAAACTCTGAGTACCACACATTCTCTCTTAAAGGTACAGTATGCAACTTCAAAATCATAACACCAGGTTGATTCCGGAGTTGAAGGGGTTCTCTTATGAGGAGACACTGAGTAGATTGGAAATACATTCATTGAAGTTAAGAAGAATGAGGGTGCATCTTATCGAAACATGTAAAATTATGAAGAGAATAGATAAGAAAGAAGTGGAGAGGATATTTCCACTGACAGGTGAAACTCAGACTAGAGAACATAGCTTCAAGATTAGAGGGAGCAGATTGAGGACTGAATTGAAAAGGAGCTTTTTCAATCGAATGGTTGTAAATATATGGGATTCCTTGCCCAGTGAAAGAGTTGATACTACTTCAGTACACGTGTTTAAAGCAAAGATAGATAGTTTTTGAACATTAATGGAATTAAGGCGTAATGTGCGAGCATGGGTAACTGGATCTGAGTCTACAAAAGTATCAGTGACGAACATATTAAATGGTAAAACAGGCTTGAAAGGCCAGATCATTTTTTAATTTTGTATTTTAATGTTGAAATAAATTGTGTTTGTTTAACGTCAAGTAGTTTGACCAATTGCATTCCATCAGGAACACGGCTCTTCATATATATCCTTAAAATAAGAAAAAATTAGCGTCTCGTCTACGTTCTTAAAATATATATATCCACAGAAGATATGACCTGGCTCTTCCACATGTATGTTCCGGACCGTTCTTATGCAATTCACTCTATTAATATATCTTAAACACGGATGTAACGGCAGGAGGAATGCCAATGCTAACACATACTTCCTTTAAAAAAGAGAGTATAATTCAGGGTTGACTTCAAGCTGACTAGCCCTTGATAGTACACTTTGGAGACGCAAAATTAAGGGGGACTTCCTGACAGTATACTGGCCTCTGTGCAGTTACTTCAGTGACAACGGGAGTGGGATTAATGGCATAACAATCCAAAAACACCAAAACCTCATCTGTGCGACTTAGCTGGTAGCACCCGTTGAGTGTAGGGAACCAAATCGCCTCACGTGTGGAATATCCTCAGCAGATGGACCTTAGGCCTGTACACAGAAAAGCCGCACGACAAATCCGAGCATCCGTTAAATGGTTAAAACTTTCCTGAGATGCTGGGTTGACTAATCATTGTAGTATGTAGCCTTGAGTCAGCAAATGGACCCGACAAGATCTAACTAGAGCAAGACAATTCGGAGACAGGTATTCAGGAGATTACATACCTTGGAAAGTCCCTATGTACCTGGTAAGCGTCAGTTAATTTCCTTAGGAAGATAGAAATCATTGCCAATAAACATTACTGCCTGCTTAAAGGCTCAGTCGTTTCTCATTGAGGTAGATACCGGTGCTGCTGTTTTAGTGTTAGCAGAAACCATCCTTAACAAGAATTGCTTTCTTCTCCAACCTTTAGGTTTGCAGAACTCCTCGGCCAGGCTGAGAACGTACACTTGGGACCAGTAAAGTTAAAGTGTATAACTTCATTTCTGGTGTTCTATGAGAAGCCAATGGTGCAGTTACTGCTAATTGTAGTAAACGGCTTTGGCTCAGGGTGATAGAGCGGAATTGGTTGGGAATTTTTTTACATTGATTAGCTTAACATTTCTTGATTGGAAAACGGTTATCTTGGTGTAATCCTATTAAATTCACAGGAGTGTTTCAGGAAAACCTGGGGTATCAAAAAGACAAAACCGCTTTACATGTTGATCAGGGAGCGATTTAGCGATTTTCAAAGACGCGCCTAGCGCCATTTACTGTCGCAGAAATCAGGAGGCTGGAAAGCGAAGGAGACAACAAACCAGTGCAGTTTATAGGATGTGCAGGACCAATTTCACCGATAGTGGACAAGACGGATCACTATGGTTTGTGGCGATTTTAAATATATGGAAAATTCTTCTCGCAGCACAAAAAATGTCCAATCTCTTTCCCAGTGGATATGCACGAGAAAATGGCGGGTGAACTACCCTTTGATTGCTAGCACTGTGTCACCCATACCTTTTGTTCGAATTCATGGGTAGGCCATGATTCTCAGCAAGTACAAGGTGAAACATGGTCCAGGAGGGCAAGAAGCTAAAGTGGATGCCCTGGGCCTCTTTCCACTGGCAGAAATCCAATGGTGGTGCCTCTCTGGAAGTGGCCATTCTACTTTTAATATCTCTGGACACTCTTTCGTTCACTGTTTATAATATCAGTCTTTAGATGCAAAACATATCATCCCGACTGAACAAAAACAACTGCAGGCAGTGGGGGAAATTGAAGGAACATGATAATCGTGAAAGAAACATTTCCGGACCCGACGCTACCAAATCATAGCGGAAGCTCCTATCTTACCATACCGAGCATGAGCGATTGTCCCAAGTAAGTTCGCTGCCAGACAATAGCTGAAATTCAGTAGGGTAATCTACGGGATTTCAAAATGAAAATGTTGGCTTGAAGTTCTGTTTTGTCGCCAGCATTGGATGCTGATTCGAAAAGTGTCATGTTACATAGGCACAGCAGGACAGACAGCATCTTAGGAGCAAGGCAGTTGACGTTTCGGTCATATGCCCTTCATCATGAAGGGTTAATGCCTGAAATATAGACTATCCTATTATTCGGATCATGTCTGACCTGCTGAGGCTTTCCAGTGCCAAACATTTAGACTTTGATTCTCCAGCCTGTGCAGTCCAATTTCTTTTCGACTTTTGGAGGCTGACATAGCTGAATTCGTTGAGCAATGACCAGGGTGCAAACAAGGAAAAACATTACCGCCAGCAGCACCCCCACATTTATGGGCACACCGAGGTGAACTCTGGACTAGCTTACACGTCGATTATGCTGGTTGGTTCATGGGCTCAATCTTCATGGTCATTGTTCATGCATATCAAAGGAGTTGAACGAACATGGAGCACATTCCAAACACTCGGGCAAGATGATTGAAAAGCTGTGAAGATCACTTGAGACACACGGACTTGAGAAATATTTGTCACGGGCAATGTGCCATACTTTGCCAGCAGGCAATGAAATGGCAACAAGAATGCCAGTGCTGCCCACATACTTTCTGAAGCAAGAGAAACAGTTTACTTCAGGGACTGGCTCCAAGCTGACTGGCCGTGGCTTTTGCATTTTGCACATTTATATAAAGGACGATTGGTGATAGGCTGCCTGATTCTGTGCAATTATTTCCTGGGAAAACAAACAAAAAAAATGCAAGACGGTTGCTCAGTGGTTAGCACTGCAGCCTCGGAACCCAGGTTCAATTCCAACTTCTGTTGGGTCCGTGGTGTTTGCACTTATTCCCTATGTCTGCATGGGTTTCTTCCGGGTGTTCTGGTTTCTTCCCACATGCCAAAGATGCGCAGGTTAGGTGAACTGGGAATGCTAAATTGCGCATCATGTTGGACGCATTAGTCAGAGGGAAATGGGTCTGGGTGGGTTACTCTTCGGAGGAGTGTTGTGGACGTGTTGGGCCACACTGTAGGGAATGTAATGTAATCTAATCTAAACTGTGGACACTGTAAACCAGAAACAAAACCAGAAATCGTTGGAACAAAAGTCAGCACTTAACTCTGAACGTAAGTTGGGTTACTCGTCAGGAAATACTAACTCTGATTTCTCTCCATAAATACTGTATTATCTGCTGAGGTTTTCCAGCAATACCGTTTCTTGTATAGTAGTATGTGAGCCAGCAATCAAATCTATATTGATCACCTGTTTCTCCTCTCTTCCATTGCCAGTTATCGTGGGACAACTGCACATGGCATCCTATGTCTGTCGTCCTCTTGCACATTTCCAATTGAAAGTTATTTGCCATTCGTTCTCAGACCAAAATCTTCTAATTCACGTTTGACCGCATTGATAATGGAATGAGAAGTTCAAAAAATATATTTTTTTTCAAACAGATCTTTCAGTACGTATGAAGAAGATAATTTTCTGAAGTGGCATAGTGTGAGGTCATGTTCTACACAGCAACTAAAAGGCTCAATGAAGCCAGATTAAATTGATTCCCCGTTTCTCAATATCTATGCCTCTGCACAGTAAATAGCACAATATTCGATGTTTTTCTGTCTGTAAAATTAAGTTAATGGGCAAGTGAATGGAATCAACTATTTTACTGATGTTTGAATACAAGGTCTGATTCATTCAACTCATTTTCTCGCTGTCTACAGCCTACAATCACAATTCAGGAATTTTGTGGAGTACTCACCAGTTGCCTGGTTGGGAGCAACTCCGGAACAGTCAAAAAGCTGCATGTCAACTAGTATAAAATATCCCACTTATTTGGAACTTCATCAAACGCTCTCTGCAAACAATACCTCTATCCTCAATACACAGTGACAGAACTGTATGTTCTTTGCAAGAAGGAAAACAACAAATCAACAACTATTCTCCAGTAATAAATTGCACAAAATCAAAATGTAACTAGCGTTGTGGATGTTTGAGAACAACAAAGACTTGCATGAAACATAATAGCACTGTTCATTCACTGGCATTGGATCAAAATCAAAACTTTGCTAGACACTGTATGGACAAGTTGTAGAAGCAGCACATGATAGCTCCTATCACTTCGACGGCCAATGAGTGGAGCATGTGGAGGTCGAGTACAAAAAGCAGAAAGAACCTGCAGAATCCAGAGAAAGCCATCTCGTAAACTCATTAAACACTGTTTAATTGCTCCAACTGTGCGAAAGAGTGCGGCTCCAGAATTGGACTTTTACATAGAACATAGAACATAGAAGAATACAGCGCAGTACAGGCCCTTCAGCCCTCGATGTTGCGCCGATCAAAGCCCACCTAACCTACACTAACCCACTATCCTCCATATACCTATCCAATGCCCGCTTAAATACCCATAAAGAGGGAGAGTCCACTACTGCTACTGGCAGGGCATTCCATGAACTTACGACTCGCTGAGTGAAGAACCTACCCCTAACATCAGTCCTATATCTACCCCCCCTTAATTTAAAGCTATGCCCCCTTGTAATAGCTGAATCCAGGGACTCCGGGTGTGACAGGGACTTCCACCACAACCAAGACTTGGAAGCAAGTCATTCACTGTCCTGTGGATAGCCTAAAACTAAAAAGACTACCTCTCCACTCCACGCTATTCAGTGTTGTAAGATATCAGCACACCAATACTTTCACTAAGACAATGGAACCAAAGTTGCTGGTCTCGCCGCTGACAACCACATCTCGTGCTTAAACTAAAAAATAATGTCTTGGACGTTGGATTGTTGATTGTCAGCACTGTTCGTACCTTAGGAATTGTCTGATGAACTCAGCAAAATAAACTGAAACTAAAACATTGTTCATTCTCATCTAGGAATTGAATTGAATTGAAATGAATTGAATTGAATTTATTGTCACGTGTACCGAGGCATATTGAAAAGCTTTTTTGTTGCTAGTAATACAGGTAGATCACAGAGTTAAGTAGCATAGATTAGTAAATAATACATAAACAGCGGCAAAAACAGAAACACAGGTACAGGTAAATGTTAAGAGTTTGTGAGTCCATTTAGTGTTCTAACAACAATAGGATAGAAACCGTTTCGAAACCAACAGGTGCATGTGCTCAGGCTTCCGTACCTTATCCCCGATAGTAAAAGTTGTAGAAGAACAATAACATGGTCGGATGTATCTTTGAGAATGCTGGTGGCTTTTCCTTGACAGCGGGCCTGGTAGATGAATTCTTTAGATGGAAGGTTGGCCTTTGTGATTGCCCAAGCCGAGTTTACCATTCTCTGTAAACGACTCCAATCTTGAATGGTACATTTACCAGACAAGGTAATGATACATCCAGGCAGAATGCTCTCGAAGGCGCAGCAATAGAAGTTGGAAAGGTATTTGTTGTCATGCCAAATTTCTTCTGCTGCCTGAGGAAGAAGCGAGGTTGTTGGGCCTTTGTAACCAGTGTGTCCACATGAAGAGTCCAACAAAGCTTGTTGTGGATGACCAATCCCAGGAACTTGACACTCTCCACTCGTTCCACCTCTGACATGTTAATATGTGGGTGGGGTGTGGGGCGGGGGTGGCGCATGATTAACATAATGTTACTCTCTGTTTGAATCTTATCCCATAATGATTTTTAGTGATCATTCAGTTCAATTTTTACGTTTACCTAAATTAATTTTTAATCTATCCTTGTGATCGTCTGAAGAATGTCGAACTAGAAAGTCTCTTAATATTTTGACTAACTTCAAAGAAACAGATTATTACAGCAAGTTACTTTAGTCTGCAATCTTCCCAGCTGCATGTCGAACTTTGTTGACTGTCTTACACCTCTTGTCCTAACTAACACCCGTCTGTCATTTTAAGTTTACTTATCAAACTGTCTCCATTGAATTTCCTTGCAGTTGGCATTTGTACAAGGCTCCGTTTTCCCCAGGAATAACCACTTAAGAAAGGTAATATTATAGGTAAAATCAATGACTGCAGATGCTGGAAACTAGATTCTAGATTAGTGGTGCAGGAAGAGCACAGCAGTTCAGGCAGCATTCGAGGAGCAGTAAAATCGACGTTTCAGGCAAAAGCCCTTCATCAGGAATATTATGCCTTACTTAAATGCTGGAGCAGAAGATTAATTCTGAAAACCCTCTTGTTGGCCATTTTGTGTTTCTCAATTATGAACAGCCCCAATGGGAAACAAGAGATCACATATATTGCAAGTGTGCATTGAAGTTGACGGAAATTGATTCTGACAACTCCAAATTAAATAATACATAAAAGATGAGGGAAAATGAAATACGCAACACATCCGACATACAATTACACGATGAAATGGTGCAACTCTATCCAGTGCAAAATATATTTGTCATTGAAACTTTGACTCTGGCGAGTCGTAGAAATATTTTTGACATATTTTATTTTAAAACTCAAAATCAGAAATACATTATCCTCAAAATGTGTTACCCCAATCAACTTTGTTTGGCTATCATTCAGGAGTTTGTAAGTGTCATAACACAAGCAATCGTGACAATAAAAAAGAAGCATATTATTGTTTTTTTCCCCAGTACTCGTGCACCTCGCTTAATCTGAAACAGACAAGGCAATGATACTGTGTCGAATCCCAATTAAAAGCCATGATTCTTTTTCTTGTTCTGAAACGATCCACAGTGAGTACATCTTTATTCTATTTCCAAGAATATATAATACTGCTTTTTCATCGTTCATGGTATAAAAATTAACCAGGTTTCCCAACTCTTTGGCTTCTGCGTGAACAGTGTACGACACCACTCAATACAAGTAAAAAACAACTTTCCGTTTTAGAAAAAAAATCATAATGTGTTGCTATCACATCAGTCTACTCCCAGTTAGCTGAAGCTGATTTTGCATTAAGTCATATATATCAGCTCCTGACATACTATTAACATGGACACAACATGGGAAAAATAAGTTGGATTTCAGAAATGAAATGAGGATGATTGCATTTATATAATTGAGCATTTCGTTCTGAGAAATTTTACGATGCACTACAGGAACTAATTTCAATTAGAATTGTGGGGAAAGCACTCTGGTGATTAAAATGCTTATTGGAGACCGGTAATTCCAACATGAGACAATATTTACTTACGCCTCCTTCTCCCTATTATTCTGTATTCCGTGCGCAAGGTCTGAACTCGTTTCAATTGCGAAATTAAACAGAGACTGAGAGATAACTTTGATTTGTTCAAAATAAAGTAAGCGTTCCCAGTTTTATTTACCTTTCATTCAACATTCTGCTCCCATTCTGGATTTTCTGATCGCAGCCCCTGCAGCAGTCTTCCACTGAAGAGACACTAATGTCCAATGAGCACTGCTTAATTTTAGCATCCGTCATTCTGCACTTTTCTGAACTCAATCTTGAGATAGGTAACCTTGAGTTTAGATTCTATCTCCACCTTTTCATCGTGTGCTTGTTTCGCCGAGCCTCTTCATCACCCTTCCTTTGTTAGGCAGAAATTTCGTCATGTCTCGTTTTTCATGCTTTCATGTTGCATTCTGATGTGCATTCATAGAAACATTCAAGCCTTTGTTCTTTATATACCCATTACCCATTTTGACTCTTGCGTCGTTAAACATTTTATTATTTAAACTCGGTCCTCTATGCTATCAAAAATATTCTCCATGTTTCATCATTCTCCCATTCCTTCACACAGTTTTCAAACACTGCATACCTGTAAAGTTCTTAATTTAGGAATAATGATCGTCAAGTCTAATAGTTATCTCTCCTTGTCTGAGGAATATTGTTTCTGCAGTAATGAATTTTCGCAGTGGTTAAATCTCCAGTGACTTTATCGGAATGCTTATAGAACAACCACTGACCAAATAGACTTGAGTAAACTCCTCTTATTCCAGAACATAAAATGTGAAAACCATATTTTGAATAACTTGTAGAAATGTAATCAGACCTCAGTGACAGTGAAAAAATAGAATGTTTAAACAAGAAAGAAAAAGAAGTCAGCTTTATCATGCTTTCATAATGTGTTAGCTTGGCATCCGAAATGTATTCACTGCTCATAGGTCATATTCTACAATACATTGTTGATGATTCAACTGCCAGATCAATTGCAGTATGCGTACAGATGGATTCATTGCATTTTTGACTGACTCATTTCATGGTGATTGAAAATGGATATTTTGTCAAAATACGAAAACAGCAATTCCCTATTTGCTACATTTGCTATCAAAATTATACCTTAAGTATAATGCGCCAGCGGCCTTCGTTCCTACCAATCAATACTTTCTGACTGCGTTACCAAAAAATCAAGTTCAGATAGCAATGCTGTGTATACAGGTGTAAGAGAACCCAGTAGTCTTCGAACGTGACTCTGAAATACACAACATCACATATCATCAGTTCAAACACAGAGAAATAGAATTATAAGATATCAAAACAGACATGAAAAGCTCATTTGTGTGAAACACTCATTTCACACTGTTAGAATACCTCAACCAACATTCATAGGCACCGTCCAGTCTCACAGAATCTAAGCAAATGCATGAACTATTCCACTCACCAATCAGTTGCTGTATGTTCTGTAAGGAATCAAAGATATTTATTTTCCTCTACTAGCATCTGTTAATGTTCCTGGTAAGTTTGGCAAGTGCTTATATTACTGGTGCACATTACATAGAATTACTTTTTTGTTCCCTTTACACATGTCTCAAAATCGAGTTGTTACCAATGGTAGTCAGTAGGCCCTTTTAATTTTCGATTTTTTGTCATTGAGTGAGATCACTTCTATTTGTAGAGTAGTAGTGATTTCTGCTCTGTGACTTGAACCAAATTATGTTCAGTTCAGGGTTATTTTCGGATTAATGTTTTGTAGGGAACACCACTCAGCGAAAACAGACGAACTAATGCCCAGAATGTCAACACAACACATCTCTGTAACTCCAGTCTGGAATTAGGATCGCAAAACAAAACATATTTTACAACATCTCGAGCAATTGTAATAGAAAAACCTGATGCCCCAACAATAGGCTATAATTTTGTGGACGTTGAGTTTGTTGGTTGGAAAGTGACAGTTGAACAGTTTTACATGACTGGGTCAGATTCCTTTTGAAGCAGTTAGCATCCAGGTAGTGGCAAGTTCGTATATCCATTCTTTCACTGGGCAATTCTGTGGTGAGGTGTGAATAGTTTTCAACTTATGTTTTAAAGGACGTTTCATCTGCTGAAGTTCAACTACCAGGAAGGAAAAGACGAAGCGGCAAATGAGAATAACATAAGCTATAATGATACACTCAAGGTCAACACCAACTCACTGACAACAATATTACTTTTGTTGTAGGCCAGAATCCTAAAATCTGATGATGGCCATTTGCTGTGCATTGTCTTTGGTTATATATCGTGATTTCGATATTTCTCTGTAAATTTTATATTCTACAAGATCATCTGTCGCCTTCCTAATGTATTGTGGATAAGTCTAATTTTTTAAGGCATTCCGAACACAGAAGAAATTAATAGTAGTAACGATAGCCACTTCATTTCGCCTTCATTTTCCAAATTGCTTGACGTTCAAGCAATTTCCTTAATGGAAATTCTCTTTTTTAAATAAGCAATTGTCTTTCATTTTAACTTTTATTTTTAACAGCAATGATTATAACCATATTGTTCTTTTCCAGCAGAAGGCGTGGTCTTTCAAAATGTGTCACCCTCTACCTGACATGTATGATAGCTGCGGAATTCTTTGTCAATGTTATTGATCTAACATTCAGGCAGATTCACATTCGGTATCTGTCTCAATTTCAGTCCATGTAGAAAATTAAATTGTGCAATATTCACACTGTCCTTCTTTATGCAACCAATGCCTGCTCTGGCTGGTTCACAGTCACTTTCGCCATTCATTGTTTTACAACATTATGTTACCAGAACTTGAAAATAAAATACTGTGCAAGAAACTATGGCAGCTGTTTCTCTGGGATGTGTGGGCGCTGTATGTTACATTAAAGAAAACGTTTTGGTACATCTTATATGCGACCAAATACAGGGCTTTGAAATTCTCCGTGGTTTTGTATAGCATTAGTTCTAGTTTGTAAGTCAATGGTATGGACAGTAATTGAATTCTTTCGTTATATTCTAAACCCAGCCTTTCCATTTGTTCAGATTCTTTTACTCAATGCTTTAACCGTCAACCACATTTTAGTGTCGAGGAATGAACAGAAGAGGCTAGGAGCCCACAGCAGCAAAGACAGTTTCAGTGATCCAGAGATGAAAAAGCGATGAAAATCAATAATATTGCTGTTTGTGATATCATGGACTTTCATCATATTATGGATGACATTTATTGTTTCTGTAATATGGAGCCGAATGCGGTTTCTCGTAAAACTACCTGCAAATCCATCATATTATGTTCAGGAACTGGAATTTATCCATCAGCTCCTCAGTTATTGATCCAATACGTTAATATATGCTGTGATCCAGACAGAATTCAGAGAGGAGTTGAAGAACGGATTTAAATATCACTTAAGAATTGCTTTGAGATTTTGCAAAAAATGTGTAACTCTGAAAACATTTTGAAGATAGGATCGTAATCCGAGTATCACCACATCGACGAAGTTATGTCATAAAACTAAATTTCCCCTGTGTAGTTCACCTTATAAACTGTTGTTATTCGAGTTATTAGACTAAAAGGAAAACAAGTTCTGATCACTCTGTGAATAAGGTATGAGATCTGAATATTACTGTCTAATAATTTTAGAACAAGTTCGCAACATTTAGGCTGAATATTATTTTGTTTTGGGAGCATGCGGCTTTTGCTGAGCTTGGTGGAATATATTTCATTTCCATACCATGCGAGTTTTCTCTGTGAATCTCAGTAAATCCGTCACATGACCATGGAATTTCAGGAATGGCATTGAGAATCTCGTCCAATTTGTGCCCCACGTATCAAATATTATTCGCTGAACAAATCACCTCACAACCGCATGGATTGATATTACTGGTGCTGACACCACCTTTAGAAGTCCACTGTGAATCCAGAAAGGCACTGTTAAGTTAGCAGTGAGTTGCACAATTTTTTGGCGTTTGCCTTGGACATGAATGACACCGTGGTATTGTGTATTGTGGGGATTCAAGTGTTGTGCACAGATTTGGTCTCACTATTAAGGAAAGGACATACAGCCCAAGACTGACAATAATGGAATCCTCGTTAGGATTGTGGGGTTGTTGTAGGAGACGAAGTGGACAGCAAGAGTTGTGTTATGGATATAGATATCAAGGAAAACATACACGATGAAATTGAAGTTATTAGTCTAAATTGAGAGTTGGTTGTGAGTGACCTGTTAGGCTTAAAATTGCATAACTCTCCAGGGCTGGATGAAATCTAGCACAAGTTGATAAACGAGGCAACGGGGGAAATAGCAGGACCTCGTAGCAATCATGTTGTACCTCTCTGGCCAGAGATGTGCGCATATGATAACAAAACATACAAAAGTGTGGGTCATAGGGTGAGAAATGGTATTTTCAGTATAATTGTTTGTTTTTCACGAGCGTGGATAAAATGAGCTAAATGGCACACTTCTGTGATATCTTTCACTGTATGAAACTGCATCTGTGTTTCCGAGTTTCACATAAGCAGAGGGACTCACATTGTTACGTCATATAGGATATATCAGTATGGATATGGATAGGATCGTCCCTTCAGATTTTGATTGAAGAATTAGGGGAAGTTATGTTAGAAAAAGGGACAGATAAATTCAGGTGGCGGTATAACAGAGTTTGTTCCCTCTTCTTCGGAACTGTATATCCCAGATAACTGTGCAAGTTCAATCGATAATCAGATTCCAATGAATGAATTTATCTGGATCGTTAATTTATAAGGAATAAGAGAGTAATTGTATAGGGCATAGAAAATAAACTTTGATAGCTGCTAAAATTTGTCAAAGTGGAACGTTCCATAATGTATTCATTTGTAGAATGGTCAATATGTGGAACTCATTAGCACAGTAGGCTGTGGAGGCAAAGTCATTGACTATGTAGAAGATAGTTCAGTAGGTTTTCGATGAGTGGGGAAATCAAGCATTTTATGGGGAAGGTAGAGATTGGGGGTGAGATACATTCCAGACATGATAGCACCACGCAGCAGACTAATGAGCTCAACAGCTGAATTCTGGTTAGAACATAGAACATAGAACATAGAACAATACAGCACAGAACAGGCCCTTCGGCCCACGATGTTGTGCCGAACTTCTATCCTAGATTAAGCACCCATCCATGTACCTATCCAAATGCCGCTTAGTTTTCGCCAATGATTCTGATTCTACCACTCCCACGGGCACCGCATTCCATGCCCCCACCACTGTCTGGGTAAAGAATCCACCCCTGACATCTCCCCTATACCTTCCACCCTTCACCTTAAATTTATGTACTCTTGTAACACTCTGTTGTGCCCGGGGAAAAGGTTTCTGACTGTCTACTCTATCTATTCCTCTGATCATCTTATAAACCTCTATCAAGTCGCCCCTCATCCTTCACCGTTCCAACGAGAAAAGGCCGAGAACCCTCAACCTATCCTCGTACGACCTGTTCTCCATTCCAGGCAACATCCTGGTAAATCTTCTCTGCACCCTCTCCAAAGCTTCCACATCTTTCCTAAAGTGAGGCGACCAGAACTGCACACAGTACTCCAACTGTGGCCTAACCAAAGTCCTGGACAGCTGCAACATCACTTCACGACACTTGAATTCAATCCCTCTGCTAATGAACGATAATACACCATAGGTCTTCTTACAAACTCTATCCACCTGAGTGGCAACTTTCAAAGATCTTTGTACATAGACCCAAGATCCCTCTGTTCCTCCACCTTACTAAGAACCCTACCATTAACACTGTATTCTGCATTCTTATTTGATCTTCCAAAATGGACAACCTCACACTTGGCAGGGTTGAACCCCATCTGCCACTCCTCAGCCCAGCTCTGCATCATATCTAAGTCCCTTTGCAAACGACAAATGCCCTCCTCACTGTCCACAACTCCACCTATCTTCGTATCATCTGCAAATTTACTGACGCACCCTTCGACTCCCTCATCCAAGTCATTAATAAAAATTAGAAACAGCAGAGGACCCAGAACTGATCCCTGCGGAACTCCACTTGTAACTGGGCTCCATGCTGAATATTTACCATCTACCACCACTCTCTGACTTCGACCGTTTAGCCGGTTTTCTATCCAATTGGCCAAATTTCCCTCTATCCCATGCCTCCTGACTTTTCGCATAAGCCTACCATTGGGAACCTTATCAAATGCCTTACTAAAATCCATGTACACTACATCCACTGCTCTACCCTCATCCACATGCTTGGTCACCTCCTCGAAGAATTCAATAAGACTTGTAAGGCAAGACCTACCCTTCACAAATATATTTACTGGTGATGACATTGAGTAAATTTAATTGGTTGCACACAGCCAGCTATGATCCTGAGTACATCATATCGTATATTTAAACGGATCATCTACCAGACATTTCTGGCCGAAAATAGTGCAAAACATTCAGCCTTGTAGATTCGTCTGTCATTTGGGTTGGGGATGTATGTGGATCCCCCTGCTCCAGTCAATTATTTAATCATCAAAAACATTTTCCAAAAATGTTGAAAGTTAATGCCAAAAGAGACGTGCTGGGGAAACTCAGCTCGTCTGGCAGCATCTGTGGAAAGAAAAACAGATTTTCTGTCCCGAGTTCAGTGAACCTTCTACAGAACTGAAGACCCTTGGGAAACTTTAGCAGTTGTGCTGATGACGGAAGATAGCGTTAGGGTAAAAAATGAATGGAATACATGAAGATGATTGTGAGAGAGATAGACATAGATAAAGTGTAATGAAATAAAAACAATGAACAGCAGAAGCTTGAAATCAGTACAAAAAAAACAAAATTGCTGGAAATTGTCAACAGGTCTTGCAGCAGCTTTGGAGAAAAATTAACAGAAGTTAATGGGAATATTGAAACCAAAAGATGGTGGTATTCCTAATTTGCTTCAACAAATTTCGGGCTTGAGATTCTCTCTCCCACAACTTAGCCCAACATCCACACACCAGATCATGTCATCACATGGGCTGATAATTAATTGTCAGCGTCTACTGATCCCCGTTTGAAATTATTCGAACTTCTGGACTGATCTTTACTCACTACGTTGTCTGCACAATTGTTTTTCTTCCTCTCTCTGAGACCCGTCTTCATCTGTCGTTTATTCCTCACCCGTCTCCACCATTTCTTCAGAAATATACTCCAAACATTTTCTAGTTAGATCAGGTTCTGAAGAAGGCTTACTGGTCCCAAATCGTAGACTCTGACTTCTCTCAATAGACGTTTCCAGACATGTATAGTGCTTGTCGCAATTTCACTTTTCATTGTCTAACAATAGAATATGCGAACGCATGGCTACTGACGATCATCCAAGAAGGAGGTAAATCTTGGGTGGAGAGCATACAAGACGTGTGACTGTTTGAAAATAGGTTAGCTGCACCACAGCAACACTTGAGAAAACATAATTCAGGATTGTTCCGTTTTTACTGATCATGGAGGATGCAGTTCACGTTCAGAAATGTTTTAACCCATATTGTGTTGAATGGCTGTAAAGTTCCTAAATGGAGGAGGAGGTGTTGTTCCTACAGTTTAACGCTGTGCTTCAATGGAGCACTGCAGAAGGCCTGAGACAGAACGTTTGGAATGGGAACATGCAGCTGGTTGAACTGGCAGCCAACAGAAAAAGGTATTATTATGTGTAGAACCTAGGTTGACAACCTCATCTGCATTTTATCTCTTCTAGATATCGGGGATAACATTGTGATCAGCGGACATCGTCGAAAACGATCAATGACGTCAATATTGAGAATCCTGATCGCCAGTTCTCGGATGCTTCCTATTACCTTCTACTGGACAATGATCTCACATGCCTGCAATAATCTGTTGATTCCACAACTGTCACTAAAACAGCTCTTTCTCCATTAAGTCGATGAAATCATGATTTGACCACGTGCCGCTTTCAGCTTCAAACTGCATAGGCCCCTAAATCAGCACAGTCTGCTCTACATTTTTCCCAAAATGCACAGACTGGACTTCCTAGATAGATTCTCATATCAGTTCCTTCCCACTTACATCTGTAATTCTTCCCATGATTTGCATCACTTTCATAATATCAATATATGGCCACCAACTAATTTATCTTCTCCCTGCGTGTGTAATTTCTTTGCACGTCCATTTCCTCCCTGGCAAAGCTTATCCTCACTTCGATCACTTTGTTCTTTATCTGCTCTCACTTTCTCAATTTAAAGATGACCATGGTTACACGCATGGACCCCAGCTACACATGTCTCTTTCTGGGGTATATGGCACATTCCTTGTTATGCTCTTTGGCTCTGGATCAGAAATTGACTAGCTGAAAGAAAACAGAGGTCGGTGGTAGATGGACAATCGATACTTTCGAGTTCAATTACTGATGGTATAACGTAAGGGCCTGTTTTTGGTCCATTGCTGATGGTCATTTTTATAAACGAACTGGATGAGTGGGTAGAAGGATGGGTTAGCAAATTGGCAGACGACATTGCTTGGTATAGTTGTGGACAGTGCTGGAGGATGTTGTGGACTACAGAGGGACATAGCTAAGCTGCAGAGCTAGACTGAGTGGTGGCAAATGGTGAGTAACGCAGAAAAGGTTGAGGCTACTTTTTTAAGAAGTAATAGGAAAGCAGAATAATGGGCGAATAGTAAGATTATTGGTAGTACTGATGAGCAGAGAGGTCTTAGTGTCCATCCACATAGACGCATAAAAGTTGTGAGCCAGGTTGATCAGGCTGTTAAGAAGGCATATGACGTGTTAGCTTTTATTGGTAGACGGATCGAGTTTCGGAACCATGAGGTCATGCTGCAAGTTTACAAACTTTGCTGCAAACACACTTGGAGTACTGTGTACAGTTCTGGTTACCGCATTACAAGGAAGAGTGCATGTTTTGGAAAGGGGCTCAGAGGAGATTTACTCGGATATTGTTTGGTATGGTGGGAAAGTCTTACGAGGAAAGGTTGAGCGTATTGAGGCTGTTTTCATTACAGAGAAGAAGTTTGAGTGGTGACTTAATTGAGACACATCAGATAATCAGAGGGTTACACCGGTTGGACGGTAAGAGACTTTTTCTGGGACCATAGCTTCTTTTTGATAGGTGATAGGTTTAGGGCAGATTTCAGCGGTAGTTTCTTTACTGAGAAAGTAGTATGGCCATGGAATGACTGCCTGCAACACTTATAGATTTTCCAACATTACAGGCATTTAAATAGTCATTGGATAGACATACGGAGGGGCATGACATAGTGTATGTTAGATGGCCTTCAGATTGGTTCCACAGGGTGGCGCAACATCGAGACATGAAGAGCCCGTCCTGCACTATAATATTCTACATTCTACTCCCACACATTCTACTCCTCACAACTCTGTATCTCTTCCGTTAATGTTGCTTTCTGCTCTCGTCTGGAAATGGAAAAATAAAATTAATTTGTCTTCCAATTTCTGCTTTCCGCTTCACCTGGTCCATCTTTGACTACGTCATTCAGTTCCTCGACTTGAGTGTTTCCATTTCTGGGGATAAGATGGCCAACAATACTCATGACAATCCTATCAACTCCCATAGAAACCTGAATGATACATTCGAAAACCCTGCTTCCTGTATATAATCTATCCTATTCTCCGAATTTTTCCATGTTCATTGCATGTGTTCTGAGGGTTCTCCCTTCTGCAGCAAAGTGGGAGAAGGGGGGAATTCAAAAATGTCCACCGTTTACATCAAACGACAATGGGAAGCAATGTGTTTGACAGATTTCGTCAGCAGTGTCTGAAATATTTTCGACATTTCTTCACTGACCCCTTCCAGCTTCACCCATGTAGTGGTTGGATGCCTGCGGTTCTCACGAACTTTCTAACCAGCATCCACATTCAAAGGAACAAGAACCGACACGTCCATCACCTCAAGTGTAATGCCATCTCTAAATGGACATTCCACTACCATGCCTGTAAGCAATGCAATTATCCCATTACCACTGGTACAATCTGGGTCTCTACTCCTCCACTCCAAATGATACCCCACCGCACCTTTATTAGAAACTGCAGACCGTGTTGAAACTGCACAATCAGTGCTCCTGACCATTCAATGACATGTTCCCTGGCTTCTGTTAACGCACCCCACGAATTCCCCATACAAACACAGAGACAGTGAAGCAGGAGTGTTCTCTGTATTAGTCAGAATATTCCTTGTCTTTCTCAACACAGCTGACTAGAACCCTTACACAGAGACAGTGAGGGATGTGTTTTCTCTCGTATTCAGGCAGCATCAGCTGAATGGCTGTTGTGCAATCAGTGTGAAGTAAGATTTATTTAACGTCTAAATGTTGATCTAAAAAAAAAGCTGATTGTCGAGACTGTGACTCTTGCAAACCAGATCAATTAACCTTCGTCATCTGTAGTAACACTCACTTGTGCTTATTCTGTGAATATATCAAACTGACACTAATCTAAACATTCATGAAATGTCTCCCCACCGGGATGTGTCATATACCGGTGCTCATCACACATTATCAATTATGTGAATGTGCCTGAGGGATTATATAGGAGAATCCCAACAATGGTTTCATTCTATAGGCCCGGAGCGGCAGGAAAAAAGTTACAAAATAAGAGACACGGGATCCTCTCAATCTGTGATGCTAAATGATGAGGAGATACGTACTTCTGAAGGACTTCTGTCAGGAAACATAAAAGTGACGGGAATCCACGGTGGGACAAGACTCACTTTATGTAAAGTGAGTTTAGAATTTCCAGTGAAGAGCGGAGAAGTCGTGGGAAGAGTACTGGGCAAACTTTGAGCTCCAAGACTACAAATTGTCCATTCAAATGATGTAGCTGATTCAATGGCAGTAGTGCTACCTACTACGGTTGAAGGGCCAATGAAAATCAGGCAACTGAAATATTGCAGGACACAAATGCTGTGATCTTTCCTGTCGGTGTGGTGAAGAGGACAGGAAGTCGTCAGCTCAACAGGAGTGACGAAAAACTACAGATATGAAGGTTGATTTGGAATTAGCAGAGTTCCTGTTTGATCAGGTGGTCGACACAATCGACGAGCAACTAAATCGTAATGCAGCCATTCTTTTTCATATAAAGTACGTGAGTTTCAGCAGAAAAATGAAAACCTAAAGCGATTGTGTCAAAGGCACACACAGAAAAAGAATCCAAATGCATGTCTGAATGTTTTTATCTTGAAAATGATGCCTAAATGAGGAAACAGATGCTATTGCATGTTAAGGCAGATGAGAAATAGTGAGACCTTCATCAAGTCGTCTTACAATTGGTTTATAAAACGAGGAGTTGCGAGTGGTGCACGAGCTCTTTCAGGAGGCCGTTTCGGATTGAGAAAAACTGAAGTTAAAGGACAAAAACATTTTTACTGGCCTGACTCCACAGGGATGTAGTGGAATTATGCCAGACGTGCCATACATATCAGGTAATTGGGAAACCACAGGCAATAGTAAAGCCCGCACCTTTGATAAGTATTCCCGCATTTGAGGAATCTTTTACAGGCGTCTTAATTTTGCAGAACCTCGATCTCAAACAAGGAGCAGGAATCAGTATTTGTTAACAATAATGGAACTGTCTACTGGATTTCCAGAGGTTGTTCCATTATACAATATCATATCTAAAAGAATTACAGAGGAATTATTCCATTTTTCCACTGGTAAATGACTACCAACAGAGATACAATCATATCAAAGTTCAAAATTCACTTTGAATTTATTCAAGCAAGTTATGCATATGTGAAGAATAAAATTGTTCAAATCTCCTTCCGACCAAACAGAATTGCAGGTAGCACTGGAAAGATGGCATCAGACATTGGAGACCATGTTGAGGCCTTATCAATAACATTATCGAGCTGATTGGGACAAGGGAATTCTGCTGTGCTTTTTGTGATCAGAGATGCACCAAATGACTCGGCCAAATTTAGCCCATTGGTATTAATTTTGGGGCATGAAGTGACAGAACTAATAAAATTGATTAAGGAAGATTTAGTTAGTCAGAAATAAAAGACCACATATTTAAAATATGTGCCAAATTTTCGTCACAGATTAAATAGAGCTGGGAAGTTGACGAGGCAGCATTCAAACGTATCACAGCATACAATTAAACAGAAAACAGACAAAGCAAAAATCTCAATTTTGCTCTCTGGGATAAGGTTTTAGTGTTACTTCCAGTGATCGGTGAACATTTAAACACAAGTGGATCTTATCAAGTCGAAGTGAAATTGAGTGAGGGGAACTACTTAACAGGGACACCAGTCACAAAGAAATCTTGCAGAGTGTCTCATGTGAATATGTTCAAAAGGTATTTTGACAGTGAAGGAAATCAAGAGTAGAATGTGTTATTGTTTACAATACAGAGCGAAGAACGAATTTCTGAGGATGCTGAATTAGACATTCCTCAAATAAAATTGGACAGTGAGAAAACTAACAAAAAATGGGATAAATTATTGTGTCACCCTCAAGATGAAAGTCTAAATGACCTGAAAGTGCTATTGCTATCACATGGTGATATAGATGAAAATCTGTAAAGTACTCACTTAATTGTCATGATTTAGATATAGGAGACGCTGTTCTAATTAAGTAAGATTCTTCTGGGAATAAAACTCTACAGTTGGCACTTGTTAAAAAAGGAGATTGAATGCATGCTTCGAGACGATATAATCAAAGTAAGTTGCAGTCACTGGAACTCACATATACTAATAGTGCCAAAATCAAATAACACTGACGTGTAATGCATGGACTGTCTCAATAGTCAGTGCAGTTACAAAGGGTGATGTATTCACGATTCCACGTTTGGAAGACTGTGTTGAGTTTGTGCGAGAAACAAATTATATTTCTACGTTGGACTTGCTCAGAGTATACTGGCAGGAGACTTTGTCACAAAGAGCAAAAGCAATATCGGCTATCCAAACTCGAATGGAGTGTATCAGTTTAAAATAATGCCAATTGACATGAAAAAAGAAATCAGCCTCATTTCAGATACGAACCAATAAGGTTATGCCGGATTATCCAACTGCGTCATATATATTGAGGACTTGGTGATTTTTAGTCACACATGGAAGGGGTATTTACAACAGTTTTCAGACTTGTTCGATCGACTTCAGAAGACAGTCTTGGTGCTAAATTTGTGTAAATGTTAATTTGGCAAAGCCAAAGTCATCTTCCTTCGCCATGTTACTGGACACAAACGGACACAAGGGATGTAAAAACAAAGGGGATTGCATATTATCCCATTCCATCAACGGAAAGAAAATGCTACGGTTCCTTCAATTGAGTGGATTTTATCTAATGTTTGTACCGAATTGTAGCAGTGTGGTTCCTACACTCACTGAATTGCTAAAGAAAGGCTAGAATATTCACTGCAGAACGAACTGCCAGAACGCATTTGAAAGCCTGAAAACTGTGTTGACCACTGCCCTGGTACTGGCCACACCTACTTTCACAAAGATATTCACGGTGGCTATCGATGCAACTGATGTGGGTATCGTTGTTGTATTCCTGCAAGAAGACGAATAAAACATAGAAGAGACCTGTCAGATATTTTGACAACAAGTTGAACATTCATCAGCAGATATATTCAATGGTTGTGAAGGAGACTTTGAGCTTGATGTTGGCATTACAACATTTCATTATTTTTGTTTCCGGTAACGCACCTGAGACAATCATGTTCACTGATTTTTACACACTGAAGTTTGTGGAGAAATTTAAGGACAAAATGGCTGACTGTGAAGGTCAAACTTGTTACAGCCATTCACTTTGGAAATTGTACGTGTGGTAGGGCGAGAAAACGTGATTGCTTATGCATTCTGGAGACTCGAATGAAAAACGGAAGCGTTTGGTAGCAGGAGATCAACAGACTGAAATGTAATGTAGTTGTGCTTGTTTGCACGTTTATAATGAATGTAATGTATACCTGTGTTTGAGAGTACTAACAATTTCGATTCAAGGGGTTTTGAAATGAAACCATATTCATGTATTGATAGTTCTTTTATTTTTTCAGGTTGGAGGTATGACAAAGGTGCTCCTTTAAATACGTCATGCTGTCATTGGCTTTTTATTCACAGAGGTCATAAACGATACAAACTCCGAAAAAAATGTCTGGAGTTAAAACGTTTTAGGAACAATTTTATCATAGCGAAGATACTGCCTCAAGTGGAAGGCTTTTATGTTTGACAAAATCGCTTGTATAATGAACGGGGAGTGCCCAGTTCTGTCAGTTCAGGTATTATCTGTTTTGGCTTGGTTTTTAGCAGTAGTGTGAAAAACGCTGCTGGACCCAAAGAAGCAGATCCAAGCTGGTGCTCTCTGTCCGATTCCTATTCTATAAAATCCTCTGTTTGATTTCACCTTTGTGTCAAAGGGTGTTTGTGGGAATTGTTGCAAATATTTTTGAACAGCATCATTAACTTGGGAAGATCTGTTGAGTTATCAGAGAGGTTACATTATTCGATATTCTGTTTTCTGTTCTTTATGTTTTATTCAGTAATCTTGTAAATAAATTCTGTTTTGATTAAAACTAAGTGGTTAGTCCAGCAGATTCTCTCCTGGAGTATTCACTTCACACCGGCTTTAAACAAACGCCACATTTAGCGTCAGGGATACCTTCTTTTAAGGGAACTAGCCTAGTCCATGGCACTCACCAAGTCTTTGGTACGATGGATTTGCTCTTCCTCACTGAACTCATTTTATACCTTCATTTTCTTTATCATTTAAGCTGATTTTACTGTCTACTTGTGAATTTCTGAAGTTCAAACTCCCTTCCTTTCTTTTATTAGATTCCTTACAGTGTGGAAACAGACTCTACCGCTCAACAGGTCCACACGGACACTCCAAAGAATAATCCACCCAGACCTATTGCGTTCCTACGAGAGCACTTAAGTCTATGGGCAACTTAGCCTGGCCAATACGCCTGACATGCACATTTTTCGATTGTGGGGAGAAACAGGAGCACTCAGTGTAAATCAACACAGACACGGGAGAAAATGCAAACTCCACAGACTGTCGCCAGAGGCTGTTATCGAATCCGGTCCCTGGCACTGTGAGGCAGTAGTGACAACCACCGAGCCAACGTGCCACCCCAGCCATGGCCTTTCTCCCTTTCGTTTATGTTATGCTAAAGTGAGTCTGTCAGACAGTCATGGTGCCCTTTGTCTCAAACTGATCCAAGCTGACAAATATGCCCATCAACGCTAACCCCATTTCCGTGCACTTGACCTTTTTCCTTCTAATCCTTTCGTGTCCTTTTCTTTTGTTCTGCAAGGCCGATTCTTTCTATTTGTCTCTTTACTCTGCTTTTAATGATAATTCAAACTGTTTCATTTCTTTTTCTCTTTCTTTTATCTCCAACTCAAGCTGTTTCATTTTCAATTGTTAGAAGCAGAGAAACGCCACAATGTGGAAATAGGCCATCTTGTCCAACAATCCACACCCAGACCCATTCCCCTAACTTATTTTGCTGCATTTTCCCCGACTAACACATCTAATGTGCACATCCCGGAAAGCTACATGCAATTTAGGACGATCAATTCATACAGCAATCACATTTTTAAACTGTGCGAACTAACTGTCGCACAAAGAATGGACCCACGTAAACACGAGGAAAATCAGCAAATTCTACTGGAACCAAACTCAGGGCCCTGGTACTAATGTCACTCGTTTTTCCTTTTCTGACCAATGAAGATAACTTGAACTTCAACTTGTCTGCCACATTACAGTTGTTTGGCCTTGTTTTTTTTTTATTTTCGTAAAGCTCCCAATTCATTTTTGCATTCCCAGAAACCTCTTAGTTAAAGCTATTACTACATCAAACATTGTTTAAAACAAATAAATTTAGCACACATAACAAAACGCTCTGACACATTGCATTCGCTGCCTTTGAGACCAAACACTGCAGTCCCAAATTTGGACTATGTAATATATCCAGCCAAGAATTCCCAATCTATTATGGACTAGACCAGACCCCCTGAAAACATATTAACAAAGTAGTCCTGATCCTAACATTTTTTAGTTCTTTGAGCAAATGTGAAGTGGGTAATCCAGAATTGACGCAGCTGGTCAAATTACTTGGCCTTTTGCAAAATAGAATTTAATAAGCACTATTCTGGAAAGAAGAACAAAACGGAATAGAATTTAGAACAGCTTAATTTATTTCAAACCCCAAGTGAATCCATCGCAACTTATTGAAGCAATTGCAATTCCCGCCACATCCCATAAATGCACGCCTTGACAGAAGGTAAGTTCAAACACAGATATTAAGAGCTGCAGAAATTACCTTTCAAAGAGATTTCAGAGGCAAAACCAGTCAGAACCCATTTGTTGAAGCATGGAACTCCTTTTCACTGTAGTTGCTTCCCTGTTACAGCATTGTCGTTTCACTGCCTGCTGAGCACAAAACCAAAGTAGAAAAAAAAATCAGGAAAACTGTCTATTGACCTACATTGTTCAAAGTAAGCATTTCCTGACAAGTCGGTACCTCCACCTTTACGAACCCTAATAAAGATTTTAAAAAGGACAAAATGACCTTGAAATAAGGGACAGGATCGTTACAGTGCTTATTGCAAAATTATAGGTTTTTTCAATTTCCATTGTTATTTCGGAAATCCACTCATATTGATTCTCGCTGTTCTGAACCAGGACCAAATTGCACGCTTAATTTGCATGTTTTCCGTCAATTGCACTTCACTTCATTTTTCTTCTGATCGTATTACGTCATAAAGAAAGCCTCCTGAATATCGTACTGTATCACCGTTACTGGTTTCCCATTGTTTCTGTCTACAAGAAACATACAGTCATCGAATTATAGTGGTTTACAGCATTGGTACAGGCTCTTCGGTCCAAATTGCCCATGCTGCCCAGTTTTGCCAACTAATCTCCATTCAATTGAGTGTGTTTGTCCCATATCTCTCCATTCATAATCCATCCATGAACAGTGCTAAACATTTTTTAAATGACGAAATAGTGCTCACTTTCACCCCAACATCTAGCTTCCCTTACAAGACACTCTCCAATGTATATGTGAAAGTTTTACTCTTGCAGAACATTTAGCGTCTCTTCCCTTTCACCTTAAGACTGTGTCCTCCTATTTTAAACACACCTACCTTGGTTAAACCTGTTCACTATTTAATTTATTTCTTCGTCTCATGTTTTCATAACCTTCAACAAGATGTTCTCAGTCTGCTATTCTCCCAGGAAACCAGCTCCAATCCTATTTAGCGACTCCTTAAACTCAAATCTTCCAGTTCAGAGAGCATCGTAGGAAATCTTTTATGAATTACGTTGTCTGAATAATATACTCACTACAGGAGGGCGACCTGAATTGAACGCAATACTCCAAATGTGAACTTACGACATTGAGTACAGCTTCAGAAAATCTCCCAAAATCCCATATTCAGTGTTCTGACCGATGAAAGAAAGCATGATGACAGCCTTCTTTATCACCGTGTGTATCTGCGAGTCTACTTTCAATCAGCTATGAACCTGCACCTCTAGAACTCTTTGTTCTTTAACTCCCTAGCGACCTGTAATTGATTTGTAAGTCTTGCGCTGATTTGAAATACGAAAATGAAATTCGTCGCATCGTCGACGTTGAAATTTATTTGCCACTGCTCAGCCCACTGATGCAGTTATCAAGACCTTACTGTGTCCACAGGTAACATATTCCACTGTTTATTATACCGACACTTTTTTTGTTGTCCGCAAAAGTACCAAAAAGAAACTCTGATATTATCATCAAAGTCACTAATTTCGATGATGGACAACTGTGGACCCAGCACCCATTCTTGTTGCACATTGTTGTTCACGTGCCTCCAGTACACAAAAAACAGTCCTCAACCAACACCCTCTTGTCTCTTCGTTTCAGGCCTATTTTCTATCCAATTTGTTGACTCGTCCGGGATCCTGTGAGATATATCCTCACTCAACAATCATCCATGCAGTACCTTTCTATCATAACGTATTATGGAAAGGAGTAACCCATTAACTTTCATAGTCATTTAGAGAAAAACAGCAGGGCGTCATTCAGCATCTTGAGCCGGATACAGGAGAACAGGAAGAGGACAATCCATGTCTTGAGTCGTTTGGATGTGAAAAGCTGGAGGTCATTCAGCCTCTACAGCGACTTGCAGAGGACCTCGTTCTGTCATTCACTCCGGGAAGCTTGTCAGATTGGATCATAAGGATGCCACTCAGCTTGTGAAATCTGCTGCACAAAAGCACGATTATTCAGCTTGATTGCTCAGTGACGGTGAGAAGAAAAAACCACGACAAACATTATTCAGATTTTCACTATGTTTTGCAGAAGCAAAAGAAAGGTTTTTCAGTCAATTGGATTTTAAAAAGTTTGAAAAAGCCATTTTGGCCCCCAACCCCATTCCACTGCGACAGCAAGAGAACACACAATTTCTCAACTAATCAAGACTGTTACACTGGACAGTATGGAGGCCAGTGAGGTCCACAGGAACCTGTTCGCGGATCAGAAACCACGAACTCACTCTCTAGATGCATGACATACTGAGGGAGAAGGAATGGTGGCTTGTTACAAACGCACATGCATCAATAAGTTGTAGGAGCCGGCTATTCAAATCTGATACCCATTCAATAAGGTCCTGGCTGATCTGAATATGACTGAGCATTCCATTCTACGGAGATTTCCATCTCTGCAGTCTGTGCTTCATTTCTTTGAAACGTTAGAGACCCTGGTACTGTAAGAATGCCTCATCTCTAATGGGCCACCAACTGTCCTGGTCTTCCTAAATGTCCACAGCAACTCATAACATAGCCTCCAGGAAACCAATCCCAACATTTCCACTAACTTTCCAAAACCAGAATTCAATCAAACGCCATTGACTGCTTGTCTGTATCAGTCAGATTTGAGGGGATTTCTCGTGTTACTGAACACCTTAGCAGCAAAGAGTGACTAATTCTGCCTTTCAGTGAACAGGCAGAAGGCAGGCTTTACAGACGGTCCTCAAAACTGTTGAAAACTCATCTCCAACATGTCGCATTACCAGGGAAAACGGGAATGGATAGAAAGAACAAGCTCTGCTTTTGTTTTCTTGTCGCTGACCTTCCTGAGCGTGGAACCCAATGCTCCATGGTAAAGAAACCTAAAGGCCAAGAAAGTTTAAGGATAGTTATTCGTGTTAAAAATGGACAATTGCGTCAATTATAATGTATTGCAGGTTATGTGGGTTGATGGAAGCATTTAACCTCAAATGTTGAATGTACTGCCTGAGTTGATATGGCACGTTCGGTTACAAAGCCATCAGCTGTCTTGACAATGTGACTTAAGAGAAGTTCTGGGATTTACATATTTAAGAACTGAAACTAACCAATCCATGTAAAAAGATAAAAGACAATCTACATTTGTTCAATATGTAATTTCAACTGCATGACACTGCAACCTGTTGTTCTCAATTCTGTGTCTTATGTTTCAGCTTCACAACCAACTGATGAAAAAGTAGTGCTTCTCTCTCCAAATAAACGTGTTGGACTGTAAACTGGTGTTGTTTGATATATAACTTAGATATGAGGGATCTCTTATGGTCTTCTGCTACGATACAGGGCGACAGGAATGTCAAACACCATGCATAGTGATGAACAAACAATGGTTCAGATCGAAGCTCTGCATTCCTTCAAAATATAGTAGTAGAAGATGTTGGCAATGAAACAGGCCGCTGGAGGAACAGCCGGCTCTCCAACAACTCAATCTCAGGTTTTTTTTGCGTGTGGAATCAAGCTGATCGGGGCAAAGACAAGGCTGCAATATTTTGGAGAAGCGTCACTCAGAGACGTCGGGCAGATAATCCATTTTCACCGCTTCATGTGCTTCCCCAGCATGACAGATGTCAATCTTCAGACACTACACAAGATATCAAGAAAGGGCTGGGAGACTGGAAACGTCGAAGTCTCTCAGCCAAGGCAATGTTTAACTCCAGAAGCTGTGGTATTATTAGCCAAGCCATTCCAGTACAGCAATAATATTACGAAAACACGAAGAATGTGATTAATTGCGCAACTATGTCCAGTACAGAAAATGTAGGGAAAGTACTTTACAACCATTCAATTACCTATTGACCATGGCCACCTAAATGAAGGTGTCATCAATAATGTGAGTGATCAACATTTGTTCAGCAGTAACCTGCTCAGTAAGTGTTCTGTCAGTGTCATTCAGTTCCTGACCTCTTTCTAAACTTTAAAAAGCATGGACATCCAGAACAGGACTGAGCATAATTGCCATTAACATCGAGACAGAATATTACTCATTCTGACGATGGAAGCCCGAGTAAAATTATAGTTCATCGGAGTTTGAGTGGGACACTCTGTTTTTTTAAGTAATTACTGGCAAAAAGGGTTTTGGTTAGTGTCAAGGGTTCGATATCCAAGACATCTATGCACACATTGCTCAGGCCAGAGTGTGACCGAGGCTGAACTATTTTCAATTGCTTCTCTAGAGATCTCTCCATCATGAGGTCAGACATGATAACATGCTCTGATTTTCGCATTCCACAGATACTCTAAGCAGTCTATGATAGAATGAATTAAGATGTGTAAAATATCCAGCTTTAATCTGCAAATGACCAATAGTTTTCACACCGCACAAAAGTTAATCAATACAAAAACAGAGAATCAAAACATCCATGTTTTATATTCATTGGATTATCATCACTGAGTCACGAAAAGAAATTTCCACAGCTTCTCGCTTGTTACCATTGTGCAGAATTTGACGAGCGATATAGCTTAGTCTGACTTTATGAGCAGGTCAGTGGCCAGGCCATTTCCAGCAAATAACTCACCTCCTGACTCCGGAAAGCCTTTCCACTATCAGTAAGATGAAAGTCAAGAGTATGATAGATTAAGTCCAGGAATGCCCCAGGACCAGAAGTATTCCACTTTGTGCTGTCACATCCAAAAATATCCTTCGCTTCCACCACTGATGCTCAGTCATAGCAGGGACGAACATCTGCAAGATGAAATGCACCAAGGCGTATTAGAAAACACCATAAAAACCTACAAACATTTCAAAGGAGAATGGCAGTAGGTATATGGGAAAACCACCAAAAACGCTTCGTCCTTATCATGGTCACATGTGATGAAGTGGTCTCATTATTTCACAATTTGTAACCCATAAGGTGACAAAGTCAGTCCAAGTCCAAATGCAGTAAGACTTGGACAACAGTCAGGCGTAGGCTGGCAAGTGACAAAAGCATTTGTGTGAGAAAAGGTGTTCAAAATAGCCATGTCCATGAGAGAGAATCGAACCCTTTGACATCCAATGACGGTATCACCACTAAATCGCCTACTAACAATATCCTGGAGATTGAGATTGCACAGGAACAGAATTGGACTCATGACATACATATCAGTGTATGATCAGTGGCAAATCAGCGAGAAACATCCTGCGATAACTAACTCATCTCCCGACTCCGTGATGGATGGCCTCCATCCAAACGTCAGTAGCGTAATGGAATTCCCTCCACTTGCCTGAATATATATAGCAGCACTTAGGCAGCTCGACACCGTCCACTACAAATCAGCCCTCTTCATAAGAATCACATCTACAAGGTGTACTGAGCACATTTTCCAAACCTTTAAAGAAAGCATATAGCAAAGACAAGAAAAGTAATAACGACAGCGTAACTGCAATTTCTGCAAGGGAACATTATGAACTCTAATCACATTCAAGCAGATAGACAGTTCGACGCGAACTAAACGGTTGTGTGATGTACTAGCTGGAACATTAAGAACAGTTGAACTTTGGTGATGTAGGCTCCAGAAAATCCCAGTCGTCTTTGACGGGATAGGGAACGACATGAGTGCAGAAGCCAAGATTGAGGTACTTGCAACAATCTACAGTTAGAAGCGTTGAAGGCTTGATTCAGCTCAACCATCTGCAAATGTCCTGTAGAAAAAAATACTCCAATTGATTTTGAGAGTTTCAGCTGATTGTTAATTTTACAGCGCCACCAGTGAGGTCACTCTGGTGAGGGATCACCCCCCTGTCCCGTGTGTGTGAAGGGATTCATAAACTCATCAAACCTATTGCTCATTCCGAAATTCGCACACTGTTTCCTCAAGAGTACCCACACTGAGGAGAAACTATTCTGCAGCTGCCACTGTAGGAAGACATTCAGTCAGTTATTGCCACCTCAGCCAGAAAAATATGTTCACATTTGATAAAATTACATTCAAAAATCTTCAAGCATTCTGAGACTTTAGAGCCATATAAAGCTGCTGAAACGCAAACCCTTGAACACTGTTCAGGAACGGGGAGAAAGTGAGGACTGCAGATGCTGGAGATAAGAGTCTAGATTAGAGAGGTATTGGAGAGGCACAGCAGGTCAGCCAGCATGCAAGGAGCAGGAAAATCGACGTTTCAGGCAAAAGTCCATCATCATGAATCATCAACATCCACGGGGAGATCTGCATGTCTGCTTGCAAGGCAGACATTGGGCAAAACTAGGACTTGTTCCTGACTTAAGGTGAAACAGTGACATTTTAAATTTTAAATAAAGAAGTTTTTTTATAGAAATATTAAAATATAGACAGGTCTGGGTGTGGTGGCATGCAGTTCCCTAAAAGTGGCAAAGCAGTTGGCCAAGGTGATTAGGAAGGCATGTGACATGCATGCCTTCGTCGGTTGGGGCATTTTCTAAAAAAAACAAGAAAAAACGAAATAAGGCCGTATTTGGATTATTGTCTGCAATTGTGGTCGCCACACTACTTGAAGGACGTGCAAGGTTTGGAGAGAGGAGAAGGAACGTTCACTAGATAGTGTTTGATCTCGAGGTTATTGGCTATGAGAAAAGGTTAAGAATACTAAGATTGTTTTCACTGGACAGTTGGCGGCTGAGAGCAGACCTGACAGAGGTCTACAAATGTATGACAGGCACATATAGCGTGGATAGTCAGAGTATTTTTCCCATATTAGAAGTTTCAGTTACATAGGTGCACATGTTCAAGGAGACAGTGGGAATGCTCAAGTGGGATGTTGGGTGTACTTATTTTTATACAGAGAGTGGTAGAAGATTGAAACGCAATACCAGTAGATATGGTGGAAGCAGGCATGTTGGTAAAATATAATAGTCATCTGGATGATTACATTCTCAGTGAGAGAACAGAGGGAGTGTTTCAGTGATTTCACCTTACCCCAGACACAACCGTCACACTCAGTACTGCCCTCTTGACCTGTCTTACTTATGCAACTTCTTTCTCACCTCTCCATTCCACCATTACAACTCACGTTCATCTCCCTATAAATTTCCCAACTAACTTCCTCCAAGCCCAATCATCTCCCAACTATCTCTCAGCCCCGTTGGGCACCTCCATATTCCTGATGAAAGGCTTCTGCTCAAAATGTCAGTTCTCACTCCTCGGATGCTACCTGACCAGCTGTATTGTCCGAGCACCACACTAGTTTTAACTGCAATCTCTAGCGTCTGCACCCCTCACATTTTCTTGCAGTGACAGTGGCGCTTAAAGAAATGGCTGCAGATGGCAGGGATAAATAAGTATTCAGGGGTGGGGCACGGTACTGAATTAAGGTTAGTTGTATGTACTGAAGACGACTGTCACAAAGCTGGTTGCTTTATCTAAAAGTTAATCCTTTTCGCATGGATCCTGTATTTTTTTTTCCAGAAGGGTAATAAAATGTTCCTGGTGCTGATTGGACTGGTTTGTTACACAGAATGAAGGGTATTGAGATGCTTTTTTGTTTAGGTGCAAACAGATGAGACCTCAAGCCAAAGCGGTCATGTTTTATAAGTGGTCTGTAAATTAAAGGGGAGTCGTCAGCTCTCTCGTGGAGCAGTTTAGTTCAGTCCATAAATGGTTAGGAGTTCAACAGTAAGCTGTGTGGAAACAGTGTGATAATATCTCGTTTTCTGCCTTTGTAGCTTCAACCTGTAAGCATCTGTTCCATTTATGAAATGTGTTTGAAGGGGGTTTGCTTATTGGAGCTGTAGTGTGCATTGAGAACAGCATAATTTTGTCTAGTTTCGATAGACTGGGTTCCGTGGGGCTTCTTTATTCATTGTGTTCAATTGTAAGCATTTTCTTGAATAATTTATTGTCTGTTTTCAAACCTGGTTGCCATCCTAGCCAGCATACTCTGGGTAATTTTCAATGTACACTTACCGAAACAAATTGCAAAGTCTTGGTCTGGGTTGCCTGCTCAAGAATATCTTGGGTGGTCTGGCCTCGTCTTTCACACTTACTCTCAAAGAAATGTTTGTGCGATGGCGACTCGTGTGCAGACAGGCATTCAGTGGAAAATCAAAAACATTGCACGTTGAAGGATAATAGCTTCATTCGGAGAGTATTGTAGAAGTAGAAATGAATTGTACGAGCTGGAGAACGTTAGAAATATAGATAAATTTTATTGGCCTGAAGGGAGTGACGGGGTTAACGAGTCATAGCTTCCTGCATAATGAAGAGTGGCCCTTTGTCGTAAAATTATTTCATGCTGACCGAAATGTCCATCAACGCTAACCACATTTCGATGCACTTGGCATGTATCCTTCTGAACCTTTCCTATCCTCTTATTTGTACAAATCCCTTCTAATTGTTGTTAATTTACTTAACTGTAATACTTCCACTGGTAGCTCTTTCGATATGCGTAACACCTTCTGTGAAAAATGTTGCCCGTCAGGTTCCAATAGTTCTTTCCTCTTTAACCGGAAAAATAATCAATTGTTCTCGATTCTGATCAATGAAGACCCCTGTGTGGCACATAATGGGATGTGGTATGAGGGCCGTGTGTACTCAGTGACGCCGATGTCATTGGATGACAGGTAGGCGAGTTAAGTAATATTTTGATTGCAAGCTGTTATTAATGTCATGGAGACTTACAAAACGCAAGCCTACACCGGTTCGAGGTTTACAAAGAAGAGGTGTTAGCAATTCAGGAACGTCGGAACAAAAGTAAGATCCTTAGGCTGGATGGGATTTATCCTTGGATTTTCTGGAAAGTCAGGGATGATTTGCAGAGCCTTTCGCTTTAATGTTTATGCGTTCGTTGTATCCAGGAATTGTGCCAGAAGACTGAAGGAGAGCAATTATTGTGACTTTGTTCACGAAGGGGTGTAGAGACAAGCCAGACAATTGTAGGCCAAGTTGCCTTACGTCGGTTGTGGATAAAGTGTTGGAAATGGTTATAAGGGATAGGATTCAAAATCATTGAGAAAACAATAATTTGATTACGGATAATAAACACAGTTTTGTGAGGGTAGGACGTGCCTCAGAAAGCTCTTTGAAGAACGTGACCAAATCGGTGGAAGAGACTAAAACGGTTGATGTTGTTTTTACAGATTTCAGTAAGAGGTTGAAAAGGTTTCCCGCAGTAAGCAAATGGAGAAAATACGAAGCACGGGATTGAGGATGAGTTAGCGGTTTGGCTCAGATATTGACGAGCTGAAAGAAGACACAGAATGGTGGTTGATGGGAAATGTTTGTCCTGGAGTTCAGTTACTCGAGGAAAACCGCGAGAATCTGTTTTGGAACAGTGATGTTTATCATTCATATAAATCACTAGGATGAGGACGTAGATTAGATTAGATTAGATTAGATTACTTACAGGATTACTTATAGGAGGACGGGATCGTTAATTTACAGATGCCACTAGATTTGGTGGAACTGTGCATAGTGCTGAATGATGTTGAAAGCTACAGAGTGACACAGATAACCTGCAGAGCTCTGCTGAGAAGTTGCAAATGGTGTTTAATGCAAAAAAGTGTGAGGTGATTCACTTCGCTAGGAGCTACAGGAATACAAACTACTGGGCTAAATTAAGATTCATTGTACTGTAGATGAGGAGAGTGTTCTCAGTGCCCATGTACATCGATCTCTGAAAGACGCCACCCAGGTTGATAGGATTGTTAAAAGGGCATACGATATGCTACACATTATTCGTAAAGAGATTGATGTTCGGAGACATGAGGTCATGTTGCAATGTGAAAATCTATGACACAGCTGTAGTGGGAGAATTGCGTACACTTGTGGTTTACACATTGAAAGCAGGATATGGAAGCTTTGGAAAGGGAGCAGAGGTGATTTACCAGGATGTTGCCTGGTATGGATGGAAGGTCTGTTGCAGAAATGGTGAGGGACTTGAGGCTGTCTTATATATATATATATATATATATATATATATGTATATATATATATATATGAAAATTGCATATATGGATGAAAATGGAATATTGAATGTTAGATGGGCTTCTGCTTGTTATCACATTTCGGCGCAACATCAAAGACCGAAGGGACTGCAGTGCGCTGTAATATTCTATGTTCTATTACTGAGTGTTACCTGTCAGAATCACATTGACGGCACGACTATAGTCAATTTCAGTCGGATATCTTCGAAGGATCGAAGAATGTGCCAGCGCCATTAAATTCAAAGTTGCAGGCATAATTGATCACAACTTTCAACAACAATAGTAATGGAATATCGAAGAGCGCTCTAATGTACTGAAAATATCAACTGAATGTGCTGTTTATTTTTAACATAATATCCATAATCATTTCGTCGACAAACATCGGAATCGTTGCTTTCCTTTTAATGTTCGAATAACATGATTTGTTCTGTTAAGATGTTGAACTTGGAAATACTTGTAACATAATCTCCTACTTTTCTCACGTCTGTTGTGTTGCAATACGTTTGTTTTATTGCTTGGAATTTGCTGCAATCTCATTCTGTATTAAATCCTGATTGAATAACAGTTTAATATATTTCTTTCCAACCATTCGAATTTGATTAAATATAGGTTGATTAATGAGTCAATTCGAGGCAGCTAAATATCAGATAAGAACAGGCAGAAATAGTTCATGTTTTCAAACTGTGTCCTCTTCACTGGACCAACTTGTCTCCACAGGCACCCAAAGTATTTGGTGTTTGACAGTAAATCTCAGACTTTTTTACAGCATATATGGCAGCCAATAAGCCCTTTGAGAGTCCACGAGCTCTCCAACCGCACGATTTGGAGTAGATATATTGACTGGAGACAGACGTGGAGAGACAGAGAGAGAGAGAGACAGAAAGAACGGAGATGACCTGAGATAGATGAGAGTTGGAGAGAAACAGAGTGAGTGAGAGAACAAGGTGTGTTAACCAGGACGTGGAGGAGATCTATCACGCGACAGGATGAGGGGAGATTGACGGGTTAGTAAAAAGATGGACATTTCACTTCCAAATAAACGGGAATGATAACAGCAGAAACTTGAAACGCACAGGCTATGTCAGAGACTAGCACAAAGTGTCTCATTGAGAGACATGATTAGTTTAGAATTTTAAATTATGATTTTTAAGTTTGGATAGCGTTTCCATTTTTTAAATCTATACTTTTGTTTTTTATTAATTCTCAACATTATGACTACGTTTTAGTAATCTTATTTCGTAGAACTTTCAGAGATATATTATTGTGTTCAGAATTGCGTTCTATTCATGCATGAATTGTTCTACACCATTCATAATGTCGTCCTTCATTGCTCATTATACATGTATCTTAGACCCTTCTCTTATAATGCGTCATAAAGAAAAATATTCCAGTACCAAAGACGTGGAAATATTGTTTTCCAACAGTCTGAACAGCCATGTTCCCCAGTTCGCTTTGCTTTCTATCCTTTCACTAATATCACATGTGCACTTTGATTGAACTCCAGTAAATTATCACTTGATCACACTTCATTAACGGAGGTGACATCAATAGGACCAACATCACCTATCATTTCTGATCCTGAAATAATGACTTGAATTATGCTCATCAGATACTATTAGATAGTAACCTACTCATGACCATCCTTGTCCTGCTATAAACACATGTTTTATTCACCATTTTTGTCCTCCGATATGAAGTTTCAAAGTTCCCTTAATCGTTCACTTATTATAGAATACATCTGAGTGGACAATAGTTTCAGGATTTATATCTCATTTCATGGTTGGGGGTGGATAATTGTGTCCGGATAGTCCTCTTGGTTTAGTCTTCGATCTGATGCAGGTGGAAGGATTATAAACAATCGTTCCGATATATCTAACATTCCCCCGACATCCTGTTTGGAATATATGTATGTATTCTTCCTTAATTTGAACATTGAGACCAATTATTGAATTGGAAATGGTTAACTGAACTTGTTTGCTTCGTGACCATGATTAGTGTTTGTCTCCATGGATCCTGAATGTCTCACTGGAAGGTTCCCTCTTCTCTTGTAAAGGACCTCCTTTCGTGTGTCATGCCATCGTATCAGTGGGAGCCTCAACTCTGCCAGTAAAGGGATCAACTGCTCCAGACAAGTGGATAGGAGGTCAGAATGAGAACTGTCGACAAGAATGCTCAAACTCTAAGTTTGAATATCAGAGCAATGGACTGGAATTTGGGAACAAAGGACCCAAGGTTATCTGATGGTCTTTCCTGGTTTTCGGTGGAAGGGTTACCTTTGACATCGCAGATCAAATATGTACTTTGGGTTTTTGAAGGTGGTTACTATCCAATCCTCGTTGTTGTTGGTGTTCCTGGTAGGTGATTCACTCTGTCTATTAAACAGTTCTAAATTATTTTTCTCCGGATCTCCCTGTGTCTTATTTTCTCCTTGTTAGGAATTTATGTGTCGCGGGTTACTGTTCGAAAAGGTACTATTGAGAGAGATTTTTTCAAGTAGTATTTTTCCTGCAAGGACTTGGCAGTTCTCCACTCAAATGTTCAATCTTCCCCCAGTCTTATATCCCAAAGCATCGGATTGTGTTGTTGGCTTTTAAGATTTGTACCCAATTCAAAGTTGGTTGGAAATTGGTACTTTTTCGGGATATGATTTTAGTTGATTGGCCGAATTCGAATTTGTTACTGTCTCCAGGAAAGAACTAATCAAGTTGCTTGACCTAGTGTTATATTATTTCCTTATTGAGAATACTTGGTGCTGTAACCAGTAGTTATATTGCTTTTAACTTTTTCAAGGTACACCCACATCTTCGTAACAACGGTTTGAAATAAATTGTTCTGCGTTATGTATTAGTTTTAGATAGATGGAAATTAATGCGTTCATTTCCAATCAAAAATGTAATTCCTCGAAAATTGCGAAATACAATTTACACATTGGCGTTTAATAATAATGAATTTCGAATTCCTCCCACATTAACATCTGAGTAATCATCGCTGACTCCATCTAGTGGAAAGTTTACAACCATCGCATTAAGCTCACTGGTGTTCGTATGCTGTGAAGCTATCCTCAATCAAACACTGTCTTGAGATGAGGGCGAGCCAATTTTTCTCGCAACTTTCATTATTCATTTTGCCCTGCACTGATTCATGTCTCGACATCAGCATGAGGAATAACATCCTAATATTCTCATTTCCACCTGAACCTAAGGGCGCTTCTGAAAAAAAAATCATCGTTGACTTTGTTAAATCTATCTGAAAATGTTCTAAATCTCATCTTACTCCGTTCCACTTTCAAAACAATTGCATGTGAAATGATATCATGTTCCTCTTTCCTTGAAACTGTTCAGATGGGTAGACAGCTGCATGGCGTTTTTCAAATGTGACAACAGCTCAAATACCTTCATTCTGCAAAAGTTTGACGCTCCAAACGGTTTGTAACCACCACAGAGAACACCCAGTTTGTCTTTACGGAGAGGGAGGTTGACTCCTTGAGACCTGGAACAAACATTTGACTTCCTTTCACGAAAAAAAAGACTTTAAAAATAATAGGTGATTAGTACAGACAATAAAGCCAACAGGAACAACGTGGAACAATCTATGTGTATAGAGTCTGCGCCATTTCTTGTCATGTTGAAACGTCAGTTCCCTCCTCTAAATCCTGTGCACGTGACTTGAGGAGCTGAATACTGTGTTCTTCGTCCCACAGAATACATTGAAGGGCATGATTGGGCACATCTTCTTCCAAAGATCCAATGTGGGAAACATACGCATCTTCCTGTGTATCGCGCAGGGTTGTCTGAATGTCTTTCTTCCTTCTTATTCAATACCTCCGATGGGTTGAGTGATTTCTTCAGAATTCTGGGGATTCCTTTCCCTCTATGCCTCTCCTCTGTGCATGACCATCTCAAGATTTTAACTGCTGTGCTGTCATTCTTGATGTTGATATATAGAAAAGGCTGCAAGCAAATTCTACATTTCAAAATCTTCACTCTGTGTCGGGATACAATTAACCATTTACCCTAAGTAAAGAACTGAAGATGGCGAAAGTGGATGTATTGGTGTTGGACTGGCGCGCACAATGTTAAAAATCATTGGACATCAGTTTATATTCCAAAAGGTTTATTTCGAAGTAAAAGCTTCTGCAGCGCTGCACCTTCACCGGCTTGGTAGCTGCAGGAGACATTTTCTAAAGCTCAGAAATGATTGTTTATATTCTAGAATAAGCACCCAACAAGTAGATGTACCACCCATTTCCAGAATGGCTGTCAAGGATGGTATTAGGACAAACGAGTTAGCAGCAACTGATATCCGGTTTTAAAAGATGTGGTTGCCGAATTACTGGGGGCATTGTTTGAATTATTCCATAAATCTTTTGATTCCAGGAAGTTCCAGCGAATCTAGAGGAGCTCCAGTGTGGCGCCTGTCTTCAAGAATGGAGTTCAGACAGAAAGCAGGAAGTAAACGGTCATTTGACTAACTATTATTGCAGAGAATCTGCTAAGGGAGTTTATTCCGGAAGGAATTGCCAGACGTTCAGAAAGTTTTAATGCGATCACTGTCAGGTTGGATTACTGAAAAGGAAAATGTGATTTGTTTTGTACAATTATAAATATCATGTAACTAGGAACACCCCAAGCAGATTTGATGAGTGCTAACTGGTAGATAGAGAATTTGCATTTACTTAGGTTTTCCATAATTTGCAATGTAGAAAGGTCCTCGCATAAGACAAGGACTCACGATATGATGGTAAAACTGTTGATTTGGGATGATGCTTAGTTAGCGCACAGAACAATAAGAATCGGAATTAATGGTATTTATCAGCTTAAAAAGATTTTTCTACTGGAGTACTGTAAATGCTAGTCTTATGGCATCAGATATTTACAATCTATACAAGTGGTTCAAAGGCGAGGGCTGATTGCAATATATGTACAAGCTGATGCAAACGTACATTAGGGCGTAAAAAAAAAAATTACGCAGGAAAATGCCCTTCAGACCACCAAACTTGTGATGACACGTTTTGCCTTTCCATGTTAAATCTTCCTTCACTTCTAAACTCCGTGTCTTTCTATTTCCTTCACCTGCATGCATTCCTTCAGTTGAATACTGCTGTTACATTTGCTTTCACCACTTCCATTCTCAGCATTCCAAGCACTTACCATGCTTTGTCTGAAGGACTTGCCGACCGCATCTCTTTTAAACTCCCAGCCCCCCGAAAAGAAAATGACTTTACAAGGAATTGACCCCTGAAATGTGGGGAAATGTCTCATGTATTTCACACTCTCCAATGCTATTCACAATCTTATAAACGTCTGTCAGGTCGCCCCTCAAACGTCTGTGTTCCAGTGAAAATCAACACGATACATACAGCAACATTTCTTCATAGGTCACATTTCCCATACCAGGTGACATCGTGGTAAATCTTTCTGTACCCTCAGCAAAACATCCACAGCAGTGTGCTGACCAGAACTGCACACAATAATCCAAGTGTATGTTACTTTAAGTTTTAAGAAGCAGCAGCATAACTTGGTTATCCTTATACTCTATAGTTTGTTTTTCTGTACTTTATCTGTCTCTGCTACCATCTTCAGTGATCTATGAACCTCCACGCCAAGATCCCTTTGCGTATTAACTCGTAATTATTCTGCCATTCACTGTATGATGCAACCGTTACTCAACCTTACAAAACGTATAAACACACATGTTTCCAGTTTAAACTCCATTCGCCATTTTTCTGCCATGCCTCCAACTGATGTATATATCTTTCAGTAACCTCTGACAATACTTCTCATTATTCACATCTCCACCAGTCGTTGTATCTTCTACAAAATCACTAACTGACCAGATACGTTTTCCTCCAAATTATTTATGTGGACCACGAGAAACAGAGTTCCAGGCATTGATCACTGTGGAACACCACTAGTCATAATCTATCCATTCAGAAATAAGTCTCCTTCCACTGCTACCCACTGTCTCATATGGGGAAGCCAGTTCTGTATCCACCTTGCCACCTCATCGCTGATACTATGTGAGTTGACCTTTTAAGCCAATCTGCCACGAATGACCTTGTCAAAAGCTTCACTCAAATCCATGTAGACAGCATCAACCGCTTTTCCCTCATCAATCGTCCTCATGACCTCCTAAAAAACTTTATGATGTTAGGAGACATGATCTCCCCCGCACGAACCCGTGCTGTCCAAAGTTAATATTTCCACTCGCTTCCAAATGTTTCTTGATCGTGTCCCTGATAATATTTTTCAGTAATTTCAAAACAGCGACGTGAAAATCACAGGCCTGAAATTTCCTGTATTTTCCTGGATTATCCCTGCTCTCCTTCTTAAACTTTTGGACAACATTGTTTGTTCTTCAGACCTCTGGAAACTCACCTGTGGCTATAGAGGATAAAATGTGCCTGTCAATGCTCCAGCAGTGTGTTATTTTGCCTCTCTAAATGTTCTGTGATAGATCCCATCAAGGTCTGAGTGCTGTCTGTCTTAATACCTTTAAATATGCGCAATATTTCGTCCGTTTTAGTGGCAAATTGTCTCAGAATGTCGATGTTCACTTCCCTTTTCATTCTCCACCAATTCCTTTGCTTTGGTGAATAGAGAGTCAATGCATTCATTTAAGGCCTCACCTATGTCTTTTTTTCTCCACACAGAGTTTCTCTTCTTTGACCTTGACTGGAGTCTACATTCACTGGCTTGCCTCTGGCTTTATATGTATCTATACAAGCCCTGGCATTGTATTTAATCGTGATCACTGACGAATTTTCATGATCCCTTTTAACCCTACTAATTCCTTGATTAAGTTTTTTTTTCCCCCTATTTCCTCAATTACTTCAAGCGCTTCATCAATTTCCGTCCTACCAGATCGTGTGCAAGAATCATTTTGCTTTCTTTTTGATCAAGGTCAAAACATCCCTGGTCAACTGCGGTAAACGTAACTGCCATATCTAACGTTCATTAATGCAGGAGCAAGACACTGTTGAATGATCAGATGCCATTAGAAAGACTCTCTCAAGTCCCAGGTGTATTTACCCTCAAGCAGCCGCCTCCAATAAACATTCTTTAGTCACTGGCTAATATTATTGTAGTTTGCCTTCCTCCAGTTTAATACCTGCTCCTAAGAACTGCTGTTACTCCCTACCCATCAGTATCTTACAACTGATGGTGATATGGTCACTGTGTGTCTTGGCCAAACGCAATTTCTCGTGGACAGTATAGGATTGTGAAAACTGGCTGTTGCTTGGGCAGCATTCTGGGGTTGGCATCGCAGCTTGTTGCGAGGGGCGTAGCGTGACTGTGGATACTCAGGCCGTTTCTCGATTTCGAAAAATGCGTTTGCTATTGCAATTGGAGCAGATTGTGCATCCGACCTCTGGTTTTTCCGTGAGAGCAGAATCTGGATGAGGTCAAGCACTGTTCATAAGGGTGCAGAGAATAGTTGGTGCAGTAAGCCATTGGTCAGAGAACAAACTGTGCGCAAGGTCACTGGCCTTTGTTGCAAGACGAGTGCATTGGAAGCTGGAAAGTCTTTGCCCTTGGAAGCGTATGGGAAGGGAACACGAGCTGTTCCTAAGGGAAAACGGTAGAAGCGGGATAAGAGGGAAACAGAGGCAGTTTGATTGAATGGATACTCCTCGTGAACAACATGGACATGGGGAAACTGGTAAACTGTTGTACAATGTTTTGTTGCTGGAGTTCAAGGTTTGGGCAGGGCCACTGACATTTTCTCAGGGAAAACTGTGGGAATGGGACGACAGTCAGTTGCTAGGCGAACAGAGTTGGTGTCGGTCAATCGTCTATTGCTAGGCAATCAAAATAGGTGTGTGACCATTTGTCCTCAAAGCAAGAACAGATTGCTGATGCATTCATAGGCTTTTATTAAGAGACACAGACAGTTTCTGGTGAAAAGTATTGACTTTTATTGTGGGAAAAGAGTATATGACCGTTTTCAGATTAGAGTGGTGCTAGAAAAGCACAGCAGTTCAGGCAGCACCCGAGGAGCAGGAAAATCGACGCTTCGGGCAAAATCCCTTCATCAGGAACAGAGGCTTTTGGAACGAGGAAACAGCACAGAAGCGCTTCACAGGAGGCTCCCAAGCACTGAGGATGTCACCTAGACAGGGGACGAAACGTTTGCAACACAAATTCCCAGCTCGGCGAAAAGAACCACAACAACCTGATAGCGTATTCAGGGGAAGTTACCAAAAGGATTGATCATGGCAGACGGGTAGACTTTGTTTGTATGGATTTGGGACAGGTATTTGGCAAGTTCACATGGCAGTGTAATATGTAAACGTAGGTCACATTGGATTCAGGGTGACATTATCAATTCAATGCATCCCTTCTGTAATGACAGGAGGCGGAGACTAATGGTGGGAGTGGGGATGTTGTTTTATGGACAAGAGACCTGTGATCAGCGGTGTTGCACATAAATTACTTCTGATTCCTCATTTTTTGGCATTTACATAAATAATTTGGATGAGAATACAGAAGGCATGAATTGTAACTGTGTGGATGACATCAACATTAATGGTAGAGCAGACAGTGAAGAAAGTTTTCTCAGATCACAAAGCGATCATGAACAAATGGGTCAATGGGCTGAAAATGGCAAATGGAGGTCAATCTGAATAAATGCGTGATAATGCATTTTGATATAAGAAAAAAGGGTAGAGCTTCTACAGTTAAGTGTAGGCCATTGGACATTGGGCGGCATGCTGGCACAGTTGTTAGCAATGAACTTAAGGGAATTTATATTTGCCAGGAATTGATGTTGGAGAGACTGTTAGGTCTGAAGGTTGATAAGTCCCCGGGGCCTGATGGTCAACATCACAGGGCACTGAAGGACGTGACTCGAGAAATCGTGGATGATTATTTTCCAGAGTTCGATAGATTCGGGATTAGTTCCTGCGGATTGGAGGGTGGCTAATGTTGTACCACTTTTTAAGAAAGGTGGGAGAGAGAAAGCAGGAAATTATAGCCCAGTTAGTCTGACCTCAGTGGTGGGAAAGATGCTGGAGTCTATTATAAAGGATGAAATTACGACACATCTGGATAGTAGAAACAGGATAGGTCAGAGTCAGCATGGATTTATGAAGGGGAAATCATGCTTGACTAACCTTCTGGAATTTTTTAAAGGATGTTAATCTGAGGATGGACGAGGGAGATCCAGTAGATGTAGTGTACCTGGACTTTCAGAAAGCTTTTGATAAAGTCCCACATAAGAGGTTAGTGAACAAAATTAGGGCCCATTGTACTGGGGGCAAAGTACGAACTTGGATTGAAAGTTAGTTGGCTGATAAGAAACAAAGAGTAGTGATAAACGCCTCCATTTCGGAATGGCAGGCAGTGACTAGTGGGGTACCGCAGAGATCAGTACTGGAACCGCAGCGTTTTACAACATATGTTCATGATATAGAAGATGGTATTAGTAATAATATTAGCAAATTTGCTGATGATACTAAGCTGGATGGCAAGGTGAAATGTGATAAGGATGTTAGGACATTACAGGGTGACCTGGACATGTTCGCTGAGTGGCCAGGTGCATGGCAGATGCAGTTTAGTGTGGATAAATGTATGGTTATCCACATTGGTGGCAAGAACAGGAAGGCAGATTACTACCTAAATGGAATCAATTTAGGCAAATGGGCAGTACAGAGAGATCTGGGTGTTCTTGTACACCAGGCAAAGAAGGTAAGCATGCAGGTACAGCAGGTAGTGAAGAAGGCTAATAGCATGCTGGCCTTCATAACAAGAGGGATTGAGTACAGAAGCAAAGACGTTCTTCTGCAGCTGTACAGGACCCTGGTGAGACAACACCTGGAGTACTGTGTGCAGTTCTGGTCTCCAAATTTGAGGAAAGACATTCTGGCTATTGAGAGAGTGCAGCGTAGGTTCACGAGATCAATTCCTGGAATGGCGGGACTGCCTTACACTGAAAGACTGGAGCGACCGAGCTTGTATACCCTTGACTGAGAGGGGATCTGATTGAGACAAAGAAGATTATTAAAGGATTGGACACTCTGGAGGCAGGAAACGTGCTTACGCTGATGGGTAAGTGTCTAACCAGAGGACACAGCTTAAAAATACGGCGTAGACTATTTCGGACAGAGATGAATAGAAACTTCTTCACCCAGAGAGTGGTGGCTGTGTGGAATGCTCTGCCCCAGAGGGCAGAGGAGGTCCATTCTCTGGATTCATTTAAGAAAAAGTTGGATAGAGCTCTCAAGGATAGTGGAATCAAGGGTTATGGAGATAAGGCAGGAACAGGATACTGATTAAGGATGCTCAGCCATGATCATATTGAATGGTGGTGCAGGTCGAAGTGCAGAATGGCCTACTCCTGCACCTATTGTCTGTTGTCTATTGTCTATTGCTACCTCACAGTGCCAGAGACACGGGTTCAATTCCCGCCTCAGGCAACTCTCTGTGCGGAGTTTGCACAATTACCACGTGCCTGTGTGGGTTTCCTCCGGGTGCTCTGATTTCCTCCCATAATCCAAAAATGTGCAGGTTAGGTGAATCGGCCTTGCTAAATTGCCCATCGTGTTAGATGCAGGGGTAAATGTATGGGAATGGGTCTTGTTGGGTGGCGGGTCGGTGTGGACTTGTTGGGCCGAAGGGCCTGTTTCCACGCTGTAAGTAATTTAGTTGCTCAGGTAGAACAGAGCGACCAGGAGGTGCAGGTGGAGCATTCGTTGAAGTTTGGATCACATATTGAAAAGGTGGTTAAAAAAGTCATTTGGCATGCTTGCCTTCATTGCTCAGTTCCTTGGGTTAGGGAGTGTGAAATTACATTGAGGTTGCACGAGACATTCGTGAGGCCTCTTCTGCAATGTTGTCTTCAGGTTTGTTCAGCCAGTTATAGGAAGGATTCTATGAAACTGGAGAGGGTTCAGAAGAGATTTACCAGAATGTTGCAGGATATGGGAACTTTGACGTATAAAGAAAAGCTGAATATCATGGAATCCCTGCAGCATGGAAGTATGCGATTTGACCCCACACATCCACATCAATCCTCCGATGAGAAACCACCTGGACACATTATCCTATACTATTACTCTACACTTACTCACGCCTGATGTACCTAATCTACACAATTCTGAACACTGTGGTAATTTATTGTGGACATTTCACGTACTCTGCACATCTCTGTATTGCGGTCAGTAAACGAAGGACGCCCTCGCAGACACGGGGAAAATGTGCAAATTGTACATAGACGGACGAAAACTGCTGGAGCCAAAACCAGGTCCCTGGCGCTGTAAGGCAGCAGTGTTAACTACTCAGCCACTGTGCCGCCCAGCGAGTATAGTTTGGGGCTGTTTTTATCGCTGGAGCTTAGAAGAATGAGAAGCAACCTGACAGATGTTTATTAAATAATTGGAGGTACAAAAAAAGTTTTTTTTAAATGAGTTTTCCCGAAGGTGTGGAATTTTAAGATGGCAGGTCACATTTATAAGGTGAGAGGAGAGACATTTAAAAATAGATGACAGGCATTTTTAAAAAAAAACCCAGGATGGTTTGCCTGTGGAAGGGACTTCCTGAGGAGATGGTGGATATGGGTACGAAAATTAAACCATTTAAAATACACATGGAGAGATGCATGACAGGAAAGCTTTAGAAGGATAACTATCAGAAGCAGACATGTGGAAATAGTTTACTTTGTGATTATGATCGGCATTGATTAGTAAACAGAAGGATCTTCTTTTGTGCTGTATGACTCCAAAGTAGAAACATGGAGCTGGGGCACTATGCTGGTGGTTGGAGTGCAGAGTGTAGGTGGAGCTATATGACGATTTCAGTTCAACAATAAAACTAAGACCAGAATTCACTGCTCGGAAAATAGTGTCCACGTGTGCCCACCAACTCTTGCCAGAATCATAGACTGTGAATGGGTCCACGGGCCGTTTCTGCGGGAACATACTGAGTACATGAACACTGCATATTGATAGAGGAACAGAACTGGTGTATCACAATTGTTAATTGTTCAGGGGATAGAGTGAATGTGGGGCAACAGTGCACTACCAGGGAGCAGACCCGATTGGGACATCAAGCCATTTCTGGAAGAGCAAATGCAGGTGGTACTAAAAGCCGTTGCTCGGGTTACAGAGTTTGAATGGGAACACACGCCGTTGCTAAGGAAGAAAGGTGTTGTGGGACCACCGGATGTTGCTTAGGGATGTAAGTGGAGGTGAGTGCACAGACCATTGTTAGGGATACGCTTTTGTTGTCAGGGTATCAACCGCTGTTGGATAGACATGTCGGTGGGTATGTACGCAGATCATTGCAAGGATTACAGAGACGATCTGGGTCCACATAAATTTGTGTGGGGAGTCGACTCGGTGGAGGACCACATTCTCTTGCTCAGTAACAGAGTGTTGGTTAGTTCACAGCACGAGTGTGGGCACCATAAGGTGTGTAGGATCACTAACTGTTGTTCGGATATCAGTCTGGTGAGTGGCTTCAACTCATGTCAGTGATAAAAAGACTCACGTCCAACTACTGCATCTATAACGCTTAAGTACTAAAGATATGTCCGCCGAAAAATGCCAGGAGCAGAGTTTTTTTATTTAAAGCATCTGGGCTGGACAGAAGCAAAGTCGGCCCCAACTCCTGGTCCTCAGGGACGGGGAGGGAGACTCGGTCGATACTAGGAGTTGAGTTTAAGTCACTCTTTCCTTGCTTTTACCTGTGTTGTTACCCACTCCGAATTGACCTCAGCATGATTCAACTATCTCCCTTGCTACGTTACACACACTCTGGCACTGTCCCTCTGTCACATTTCTGCCAGGTCTCTGCCATTTCCTTACTCGTGTTCACATCCTATGTTCTCTCAGTGCCACTCTCCCAGTTGCACTCTCTTTAGCTCCCAATTTCTCTCTCCCTCAAGTTTTCCATATCGTTTTTCACCCTACTCTTCTCGGACCTGTTGCCAACGAATCAGCATTGGATGGGAAATTATGCCAATGACTGGGGAGCAGTGCATGTTGGGACACTTACTGTTCCTTGGCGAATAGACTGGGTGTGCATCCACGGTCTGTTTCTCGGAGAATAGAGTGGGTGCGGATACATTCGCAAAGTTCTGGAAGTAGAGTTTCGATGTGTTTGCAGGCTTTTGCGGGTGTAGCAATGATGCGGTTGGCCACAGGTCATTGTTAGGGAGACGCGTGGGTGAGGGGCCATACGCTCTTTTTCTGGAAACAAAGGGGTTTCTGGCCGCTGTTTCTGGAGGCACAGAATGAGAGTGTACATTTCTCAGGGTCCAGTGCAGGAATGGGCCACTGACTATTGTGCAGGGTACAGAGAGAGCACAACACCACAGGACATTGATTGGGGAACAGTGTTACAGATGAATGCAGTTCTTTGCTTGTGAAACATTGTGGAGTTGGGGACGCAGGTCGTTGCTCGGCAAGAAAATAGTTGGTTAATCCATTGGTCATTTGCAGGGCAACAGTCTGCCAAAACCAGCACTGCAAGGGGAGCAGCATGCAGGCAAGTTCAGATTCTGTTGCATCTGCCATTTCAAATTTTCACTGGGTCCTCAATCAAAGTGATAACTCTGCTTCTAGGTTGATGTATAAAATGTTTACTTGCCTTCCTCAAAGTTAACTATGTAACAATCTTCGTAATGCTGTATAAAGGTGTGGATTGTCTCCATTTGTCAGTCCTTACCTGGTGGCCATGATAACGGCAGGTTTACTGTTCGTTACTTAAAACATCATATCGATGTGATTGTGATTGTTTATCTGGAGCATTTTTATCTTCAGTTTGACATGCGCATGCATAACATCCACGCCGTCCTGTTTATCCTGCCACTGACTGTTCTGCCTCGTCCTCCGTCACTTTCACCTTTTATAGATTTGAAGTAATAAGCTGAAAAGTATATATTGCAGCGAGCAAAACGGTAGCTGCATTTCACTGAACCATATCTGTGGTAAGGGATTTAAGGAATATTTCCTGTTATTTTATGTTCAAAGTTTTTTTTTTGCTGGTACACTATCCCTGGTTTTATGGGGTAACAATCGGTGTTTATTTCAGCTGGGTCTAAGTCATAATCGAGTTCCTCCAGCACATTCTATCCCCGAATCGCCCGTTTCTCCCGAATCTTTTGCTCAATATTTGCATCGTCAGATACTCTGAACTGACTAGCAGAGCACGCTGAAGTCTCCAGGCTCACACCAATGGGAATACTCATGGTTAAACAAAAATATGTAACGACAAAAACATTATTCTGCTGCTTGCGACTTCGGTCAATGATAATGATATTTTCTATATGGAACTAAATGTTGTGGAATGATGTATAAATCTTTGTATCTGGAATGGTTCGAGCAGGAATTCCTCATTAAGCTGCAGCTCATAAAGTGCTTTTCAAACACCTCAATAAATGCGGTTTCCCAGACTAATTTCAGACAGCAACTGAATAACAAGCTGCATATTCTCTTTAATTATAATTATCATCAATCAAAACCACTTACCAATCAATCCATCTGGGATTTTCTTATATCAGTTCAAATATTTAGCATGGAAACAAACATTTGCTAAGGAAATAGGTTGACTGTACTGCTGATTTGTTCAGGGTTATCACACGGGTTACAGGGACAGGCTTCAATGTTTGTCTCAACACAGCGCCCAGTGAGCATAGGCACCATTCCACTTCCGATACCTACAACTTAAATTTCTAAACAATAAATGCACACATTAAAAATGTTAAAAAACAGAATTTGTTTGTCTCTGTGTAGAAAAAGCTGAGCTGTTGATAAACAGACTCGGCCTCATCTCGTGGGCTTCAGGCAGGTGGAGAGGACCGGGTCTGGTCTCAGGAATTGGACTTAAGTCAGTATGTCCTTGATTTCACTCCAGGTGTCATCCACGTCGACCTGTCCTCGGCAGAACTCCTCTCGCTCTTTTGTCCCATGTCCCTACACTTTGCCTCTCACTTCCACAGAACCGTGCCCTCTCTCGCTTGTATGCTAATTTTCTCACTTTTTCATTGTCCCTCACTCTGCCATTCTTCTTCAACAGCCTTTTCGTGTTGCTTTCTCCATAATTCATCTCTCTATCTCATTCTCTCTCTCTCTCGCACGATATATATTTCTCTCAGTTTCGTCACGCTGTCCATACCACTCATCCAGGGAAACTCACTCTCAGTTTCATTGTGACGGAAACAGAATTAGGTTTAGACTACAGTCTGCTGCTCGGACCACAGAAGGTGAATGGAGCGTCAAGCCATTGTTACAGTACCAATGTGAGTCTTGAGTCAAAACGCCATTGGTAGACGACACATTTGGGCCTACTATGCTTTGATAAGTGGAAATCTCAATGCCAGAAGGTAGGCTAGAGTAGGGCACAAATGTGGAACATATTGATTTTGTGATCACTTTCTGTTGCTAACAGTAGAGCTACACAGGAAGGGTGGATATGTTTAAAGGCTGTTGTTCACCGAATACAATGTATGTGGACCAACTGTCTTTTGCTAGTGGAGAGGGAACAACGGAGACAGATGAATTCTGCCACGGCCAGGTCGACTTCGGTGTCATCAGCGGTAAAAGTAGGGGCATGGTGACATAAATTCAATTTCAGAGCTCGGCCTGTTTCTTGTGGGTTCAATTGAGGATGTGTTAAAAGGCCATTACTAGCAGAACAGATTCTTTGAGAAGAGATGTTGTGTTTGAGGAGCTTCAGTTCACACTAAATTAGCTTGAGTCTGAGCTTCTAAAACTGTGACACATCAAGAATGGGGAGAGTTACCTGAACCCTGTGTTTCAGGAGACAGTCACACCTCTGAGACGAACAAACTTGAATTCGGCCAGTGATCATGGACAGGAGGGTATGGCTGTGAGTGAGGCACGTTGAAGCATCGATAAGGTAGAGTTTAAGCAGTTTCAGCCCTTCTTTGTTCCAACAGTTTGAGAGTATTGTTCCCTGTGCGGGCGGGAAGGGGGACAGCAGAAATAGAGTAGACTAATTACAGCATTATGGTGTAGGGTGACTTTCAAATTGGGGTAGAGAAGAGAAGCCGAGATGTGATTGGAGATACCATGGTTAGGAGTATCAACATTGTCCTCTGTGACCAAAAACGTGAGTCCCAAACACTGTGTTGCCTACCTGATGCCCGGTTTTGGAATATCTCATTTTGCGGCAGGGGAACTTGGAGTGGGAGGGTAAAGATGCAGCGATTGTAGTCGATTACGTATCAACAGCAGAGATAATTCGATTACTTACAGTGTGGAAACAGGCCCTTTGGCCCAACAAGTCCACACCGACCCGCCGAAGCACAACCAACCCATATCTCTAACCTAACACTACGGGCAATTTAGCATGGCCAATTCACCTGACCTGCACATCTTTGTACTGTGGGAGGAAACCGGAGCACCCGGAGGAAACCCACGCAGACACGGGGAGAATGTGCAAACTCCACACAGTCAGTCGCCTGAGGCGGCGAATTGAACCCGGGTCTCTGGTGCTGTGAGGCAGCAGTCTTAACCACTGTGCCACCGTGCCGCCCAAATTAGGACAGAACTACTGCTAATGGAATATGAAAAGATAGAAGCTTAATTTAAAAAGCAGAAATAAAAGATAATCATTTCTGGATTGTTGCCTGAGTCAAGAGCTAATTTCCACACGGTCAAGACGATTAAGCAAGTAAATGTGTGGATCAAAGTTGCTGTGGGAGAAATGGGTTTAGAAGTCATGAGAGATTGTTATCAGTTCCGGGAACCAGGAAGCGGATCTGTTGGATGGTCTTCATTGGAATCGTTCTGCGACGAGAGTCCGAGCGAATTGCATAACTGAAGCTGTAAACAGTGATTTAATCACAATGGGGGAGGAGAGAGGATTCAGTTATAATGGAAATTTAAACCACAGATTGACGTAATAGTTAGGAGCCTACGTTGCCAAAAGGCAAATGGCGACCAGTCAGCTTCGCTGAAGAAACGAATAGGAGATTGCCTTTGTGAACCAAGGAAATGTGAAGGAGTAGCGAAGTGTACCAGTAGAACAAATTAAACATTTTGTATTTAGGTGCAAAAAGTATTCAAAGCAAAATTAATGAGTTAATGGCCCAAATAGAAACAGAAGGGAACGATTTGGCAGCGATTACTGAATGTGGGTAGAAGGACACCCGGTCTGAGTATTGAATATCTAAGTGTCGTCAGCATTTCAGAAAGATCTACTGAAAGGAAAAGAAGATGATGCACCTTTGATGGTAAAGGGAGGCAACAGGCTTGTGAAACGAAATGACATAATCAAGGGATATCAAGGCATGGAATCAGTCTGGGCAGAAAAAAAAGTGCAAATGAGAGAAGTACCGGGTAGGAATGATCTATCAGTCCCTAAAGCATTGAGGAACAAAACAAACCAGGAATTATTACACATATACACGAAAGCTACAGTAATAAACATGGGCGTTTTTAACGCGTACATAGATTGGAAGAATCAATTTGGTGAATGTTATATAGAGCATTAAAAAGTACAGCACAAAACAGGCACTTCAAGCCACAATGTTGTTCCGAGGATTATTCCTAATCTAAAATAAAATAACCTAACCTAAGCACCCCTCAATTCGCTGCTGTCCATGTGCATGTCCAGCAGTACCTTAAATGTGCCTAATGACGTTGCTTCCACCACCACCGCTGGCAACGCATTCCATGCATTTACAACTCTCTACGTGAAAAACACTACCTCTGACGTCTTCTCTCGACCGTCTTGCTAATATACTAAAACTATGACCCCTCGTGCCAGTCAATCGTGCCCTGGGGAATGGTTTCTGCGTATGAACTGTACCCATGTATATCTCGATCAGTTCACCTCTCTTCCTTCTTCTCTCCAGATAGAAAAGTCCAAGCTTAGTCAATCTCTCTTCGTAAGACAAGCTCTCCAGTCCAGGAAGCATCCTTTCAAATCTTCTTTGCACCCTCTGCAAAGCCTCCGTATATTTACAGAACTGCACACAATTTTCCAAGTGTAATCTCACAAGGGTCCTGGAGAGCTGCAGCAAAAGATCGTGGCCCTTAAATTCGATCCCTCTTTTAATGAAAGCCAAACCACCATATGCTTCCTTAACAACCTATCCACTTAGTGGCAGCTTTGAGGCATCTATGCACTTGAACAGCAAGATCCCTCTGTTACTCTGCACTGTCAAGAATCATGACTGTAACCAATATTCAGCATTCAAGTTCGATCTTGCAAATGTGGCACTTTGCATTAATCCTGGTTAAACTGATCCGCCAATTACCAGCCCAGTTCTGCATCCTGTCTACGTCGTGCTGCAACCCGCAACAGCTCTCGATAATGTCAACGTCACCTGAACCATTATGTCATGGCAAATGTAGTAGCACACCCCTCAACCTCCTCATCCAAGTCATTTATAATAACTACAAACAGCAGAGGCGCAAGAGGCGGCACGGTGGTACAGTGGTTAGCACTGCTGCCTCACAGCGCCAGAGACCTGAGTTCAAGTCCCGCCTCAGGTGACTGACTCCGTGGAGTTGCACGTTCTCCCCGTGTCTCCGTGGGTTTCCTCCGGGTGCTCCAGTTTCCTCCCACGGTCCAAAGATGTGCAGGTCAGGTGAATTGGCCGTGCTAAATTGCCCATAGTGTTAGGTAAGGGGTAAATATAGGGGTATGGGTGGGTTGCGCTTCGGCGGGGCGGTGTGGACTTGTTGGGCCGACGGGCCTGTTTCCACACTGTAAGTAATCTAATCTAATCTAAACAGATCCCTGTAGACACCTCTCACACTGATCTCCAGACAGACTACATTCCATCTACAACCACTGACTGCCTTCTTTCAGCCAACTAATTCTGAATCCAGACAGCGAAATCTCTTGATATCCCATATCACCTGATGTTACGACTGAGCTGACCATGGCGAACCTTACCAAATGCCTTGCTGAAGTCCATATACATCACATCCTTGGCTCAACCTTCAATGACCTGTTTCGTAACCTCTTCAAAGAACTCAAAAAGGTTTTTGAGGTATAATTTCCCCCTCACAAAGCCATGCTAACTGCCTTTAATTACACTATGCATTTCCAAGAAGTCATAAAACCTATCCCTCAGAATTATTTCCAAAATCTTGCTGACGACTAATCTAAGACTTACTGTTCTGTAATTGCCAATGATTTCCCTATTCCCCTTCTTGAAATGAGAGACAACATTTGCCTCCCTCAATTTCTTTGGTACGGATCCTGTGGACAGTGATGAAGAGAAGGTCTTTGCCAGCGGCTTTTCTCGATTTCTGGAGCAACCTAGGAGAAAACTGGTCGGCCCCTAGGATCTTAATAACTTAATGTTTGCCAAAATTCCCAGCAGATCAACTTTATCAATCATGAACTGTTCAAACCTGTTTCCCAGTTCCTCAAAGTTTTCATTCTGAACAAGGTCCACTTCCTTAGTGAAAACCGAAGCAAAAAATGTAATTATGGCTTCCCCTATCTTTTCAGACTCCATGCGCAAGTTCCCTACGCTATGCCTGACCAGCCGTACCTTCTCCCTGATCATTCTCTTGTTGTTCCCTTGAGTGTTGGTCCCTTGGAAGTTAAAACTGGAGATTTAATAGTGGGAACACTGACATTGCAAACATGCTCAATTAATATTTCGCCTCAGTTTTCAACGTGGAGTTCAATAGCAATATTCTTTCTTGAATGGACAATTCAGAGGCAATTGAAAGGGTAGAACTTACAACAATCAATGTCAATAGGGAAAAGAAATTGAGAAAAGAAGTAGCATTGAAGGCAGAGATGTCCCCCAGGACTGATTGCCTACTCCCTAGGATATTAATGGAAATGGTGGCAGAGATAGCGAATCCATTGCTTGCAATATTCCAAAATTCCCTGGACACCTTTAAGGTCCAATTCTTTGGAAAAAAGCTAGTATAACGTCTTATTCAAAAAGCGAGCGAAGCAAGATGTGGGAAATTACATATCAGTTGGTTTGACATCTGTTGATATGTAAGTCTTAGAATCAATTACCAAGGATGGAACATCAGGATATTTGAAACGTGAAAACGTTCTCCATGTTAGTCAGCACGACTCTATGAAGAACAAGTCATGTTTGACTGATTTGTGAGAGGTCTTCGTAGATGCAAAAAGCAAAGTGCATAAAGAGGATCTTGTAGTTGTAATATATCTAGACGTCCTGAAGGTGTATGATAAGCTGTCGCAGAGAACGTTAATTCACAACATTCGTTATGTTGGGATTGGATTTATCCGTTTGGGTAGATGTACAGAAGACAGACAACCGAAATAAATAGTCTTCTTTTTAGATGGCAAGAAGCAACTAGTCGGGTGAAAACGTTTCGGTCATTGGACCTCAACTTTTTAAAAACTACATTAATGACTTCACAGAAGGGGATAGAAGACTGTCTCGCCAAATTTGCAGATGACTCAAAAGCATCCAGGATTGTAAGTTGCAATGTGTAAATAAGATCGATACAATTAGACGCAGATACATTAAGAGAAGCAAACAAATTTTAGCAGCTGGAGTTTATGGTGAATAAGTGGAACATCATGTATTTTATCTGAAAAATTGGAACTCTTCCTATTATTGATATGGGAAGCGACCTCGTGTACAGAGGGTTGGAGGGCATTGGTTGAAAAGTCACAGAAAACTTGCATGCAGGTACTGAAGATACAGGAAGAAAATGGAAGGAGTTATGAAAGGCAACAGGCTTTTCAAAATGTAGTAATCGATTACAGTCAGTCCTGCTCTAATATGTCTATTCCATCCTCACTAAATCCCATGTTGTAAGCAAATTGTATTATAGCAGCACCATTAAAAATATTTGGAACATAATTATGTTATAACCAACACATGTTTGAAAACTTCGCACTTTCGAAGCAGTGTCCCCAAATTGCCAATCGTGTTACAGTGAATTCGTATTGGTAAAACGCGTGTTATAGCACAACATCTTGCATAAAGATAAGCAATTTTGTTGCAGGTATTCAAGTTGTGGATGTACCAATAGTGGACGGGACGGACAAAGTTAAAAATTACACAACGCCAGCTCATAATCCATAAGTTTTATTTGGAAATACACCCTTTCGGAGCCGTGTTCCTTCCTCAGGAAACTAGTGGGATAGGATCATAGATGATAAATTGTAAATTCCATGATTCAGCCCCACTACCTACCTGATGAAGTATCAGCGTTGCAAAAGCAAATATGCAAGATATGGGTGAGACCTACCTGGTATTCTTTGCAAACCTTTGGTCCGGTTATTTGGAAGAAGATATTGTGGCATTGGAGGCAGTTCAAAAAAGGTTCAGTGATGGATGCCAGAGATAATTTGGAGGTGCTGGGTTTGGACTGGTGTGTACAATGTTGAAAATCACACGACAACAGATTATAGTCCATGAAGTTTAATTGGAAGCACCAGCTTTCGAAATGCTGCTCCTTCATGAAGTAACTAGTGGGGCAGAGTGATGGAACAAAGAATTTATACAAGGTGATCCTGCGCCACAACTACCTGAAGAAGGAGCAGTGCTCCCAGGTGCAGCCAATTGTCCCAAACCAATCTGTTCATTCAGTAGTGGCCGGTATAAAACTCCCACTCAGTTGCCTATCATCAACCTGTGGTTTCACTCCCTCACTTTCCCCCTAATAATGGCCAGTGTTCCAACAATGAGTAGGGATACAGCAACTAAGCTTTGCTCGGGAAGGGTGAGGTTGTATATCCCCAGCTAGTTGCTGGGAAAACATTAGATGTGGGGATGGCCTGACGTTGCCAGTTGATCAGAGAAAGGATGGGCTAACTGGCCTTCCAAGGGGAACACAGGATGTTGGAGAGTGGATTGGGAAGACCGCGCTTTGCTTGTTAAAAAGGTGAGGTTCGTGTGAAATATCTCCACATAGACCATTGATTTGTAATAGGGTGGTGGAATAAACTGTGATGGCAGTTATTTATAGACAAGAGCTGCGTAACACCAAAGGGGAAAACTAAACTACAAGTGGCCGTTAAGTACAGGCCACTAAACCGCAATTTGATTTTGGGGGTGGCATTAAACAGAAAATTACACATGCGCACAGTAGTTCTTATGAGCAAACTTCTTCTGCATGTTCATTGGACGAACCAAACTAAAATTAATAATTGAGAAGGATTTCTTGAAATATATTTGGAATGGTTACCTAGAACAATAAGTAGAGGAACAAACCATACAACAAACCATCCTGGACTGCGTATTGAGTAATGAGAGAGGATTCATTAGCAAACTTGTGGGGCGAAGTCTTTTGAGACATTGTGACCATAATATGTTCGCATTCTTCATTCATATGGAAATTAATACCGTTAAATCTGAGACTAGGTTCTTACACATAAATGAAAACTAACTTTGATGATATGAGACACGCATAGGCTGGAATAAACTGGTGCTACGCAGCTCCGTCCATAAACATTCTACATTATCCAGATTAATATTGTGCCTTATTATTGTGTTCATCTCTTCTTTAACCTGCAAAGCTCTCCCACCTCACTTCATTGCCGTTTAACATTTCTGAAAATTTAGTACTCTTGCAGATTGAGTTCTCAGTTTAGAATAAAAATAAAAGTACTAAGTGATTGATGATGGATCGGCAATGACAGATGTTTAAAGAACACATCGATGAAACTAAACAATTGTGTGTTCCTGGAGGCAAAAGTTAGACAGGGCTCAAGAGGGTTAGAAGGTAGCCAGGAAGGAACTGATGAATAGGCATCAGAGACCATTTATGGGTATGTAAAAGCTTTAGCAGGAAGAATTAATGAACATTCTAATGCATTCTACAGTTAAATCAGGAACCAGAGGATGGCCAGAGGGTAGAGTCATCAGGGTAGAGGACGGAGTTTCCACCTGAATTCAGTGGAGGTATGGGCTGTTCTTAATGAATATTTTGCTTCAGTATTCACTATCTAGAGGAACCATGACGTTTTTGAGGTCAACGGAAAGGAGATTGATATGAGATAACAATTTGATGTTAAGAAGCAGAACGTGCTAAACAGTTTGAAAATCATTGGAAGCGGTACATCACCTGGGCCACATGGGATATACCCAAGAAACCACAGGAAGAGAGGAAAGAGATTACTGCACATTTCGTGATGCTCTTCACGTCCGCACTGTCCACTGCAGTTCTACCAGGTGATTGGTGGTTGGGAAAAAGTTTTTTTTTTCCCCTTTTTCTAAAAACAGGATAGTGATAATCTTGGGAATTACAGAGCAGTTGCACTCAAGTCCATGGTGGGTTACGTATTAGAGATGATTCTAAGAGACAAGTTTGATTATTACATATAACACTACAGTGTGATTAGATAGACAGCATGGTTTTGTGTGGATCAAAGCATGCTTCACAGACTTACTGAATTCTGTGAGGATGTGACAAAACACATTGATATCTGTCTGCTAACCAGTTCCATATCGAAGTAATCTCTTGACTTGGCCATTGGAACGTACACATACACCATAGCTGCTGATTTACTCTTGTCCACTCTGTAAGTCACATACAAAAAAGTTCTTTAACCTTAGCGTTATGAAAAACTAAGTGACAAAATCTAAGAATAATGTGTGTTTCATTTAGCACTGAAATATGGAAGCATTGTTCATCATTCGAATCCTTAATATTATGACACCTAAGCACTGCCCCTTTTCGAGAGAGTAAAAGGAGTAGAAGCTACAGGGACATAGTTACGCCGGAGAACAGAGGTAGCTGGGTAACAGTTAGAGGTGGGAAGGGGAAGAAGCAGGCAGTGCAGGGTTCCCCTGTGGTCGTTCCCCTAAAAAATAAGTATACAGCTTCGGAAACTGTTGGGGGGGACAGCCTTGCAGGTGTAAGCTGCAGTGAAGGGGTCTGTGGCTCTGAGATTCAGAAGGGAAAGGGGGAGAAGAGGAGAGCGCTAGTTATAGGGGACTCTCTAGTTAGAGGGACGGACAGGCGGTTCTGTGGACATGGGCGAGACTCTTGGATGGTTTGTTGCCTCCCGGGTGCTAGGGTCCGAGGCATCTCGGACCGTGTCTTCAGAATCCTTAAGGGGGAGGGTGTGCAGCCAGAAGTCGTGCTACACATTGGCACCAACGACATAGGTAGGAAGAGGGGTGGGGAGGTCATTCAAGAGCTCAAGGAGTTAGGCTGGAAGCTAAAAGCTAGGACAGACAGAGTCGTCATCTCTGGGTTGTTGCCGGTGCCACGTCACAGAGAGGCAAAGAATAGGGAGAGAGTGCAGTTGAACACGTGGCTGCAAGGATGGTGTAGGAGGGAGGGCTTCAGATATTTGGACAATTGGACAGCATTCTGGGGAAGGTGGGACCTGTATAAACAGGACGGGTTGCACCTGAACCAGAAGGGCACCAATATCCTGGGGGGTAGGTTTGCTAGCACTCTTCGGGGGTGTTTAAACTAATTTGGCAGGGGGATGGGATCCGGACTTGTAGTCCAGCAAGTAAGCTAGCTGTGTGTCAGGATGTCCAAGACTGTAGGGAGGCTGTGGGGAAGGTAGAACTGACAGGGACTACTTGCGGACACAGAGATGGGCTCAAGTGCGTATACTTCAATGCAAGGAGTATCAGAAATAAGGTGGGTGAACTTAAGGCGTGGATCGGTACCTGGGACTACGATGTTGTGGCCATCACGGAAACATGGATAGATGAGGGACAGGAATGGCTGTTGGAGGTTCCTGGTTACAGATGTTTCAGTAAGATTAGGGAGGGTGGTAAAAAAGGAGGGGGAGTGGCATTGCTAATTAGAAATGGTATAACGGCTGCAGAAAGGAAGTTTGAGGGGGATCTGCCTCTGGAGGTAGTATGGGCTGAAGTCAGAAATAGGAAAGGTGCAGTCTCCTTGTTGGGTGTTTATTATAGCCCCCCCCCCCCCCGCCCCCCCCAATAGCAGCAGAGATGTGGAGAAACAGATTGGGAAACAGATTTTGGAAAGGTGCAGAAGCCACAGGGTCGTAGTCATGGGCGACTTCAACTTCCCAAATATTGATTGGAAGCTCTTTAGATCAAGTAGATTGGATGAGGCGGTGTTTGTGCAGTGTGTCCAGGAAGCTTTTCTAACGCAGTATGTAGATTGTCCAACCAGAGGGGAGGCCATATTGGATTTGGTACTCGGTAATGAACCGGGACAGGTGGTGGGCTTGTTAGTGGGTGAACATTTTGGTGATGGTGACCACAATTCTGTGACTTTCACCTTGGTTATGGAGAGAGATAGGTGCGCACAACAAGGAAGTTTTTACAATTGGGGGAAGGGAAATTACGATGCTGTAAGACAGCATTTGAGGAGCATACGTTGGGAGCATAGGCTGTCAGGGAAGGATGTGGTGGAAATGTGGAACTTTTTGAAGGAGCAGATACGACGTGTCCTTGATATGTATGTACCGATCAGGCAGGAAAGAAATGGTCGTGTGAGGGAGCCTTGGTTGACGAGGGAGGTTGAATGTCTAGTAAAGAGGAATGAGGAGGCTTACATAAAGTTGAGGAAACAAGGTTCAGACAGAGCAATGGAGGGAAAAAGGATAGCCAGAAGGGACCTGAAGAAAGGGATTAGGAGAGCTAAGAGAGGGCATGAAAAATCCTTGGCGGATAGGATCAAGGATAACCCCAAGGCATTTTATGCGTATGTGAGAAACCTGAGAATGACGAGAACGAGGGTAGGTCCGATCAAGGACAGTAGTGGGAGACTGTGTATTGAGTCAGAAGAGATAGGAGAGGTCTTGAACAAGTCCTTCTCTTCAGTATTTACGAACGAGAGGGACCGTGTTGTTGAAGAGGAGAGTGTGAAATGGACTGATAAGCTAGAAGAGATACCTGTTAGGAAGGAAGATGTGTTGGACATTTTGAACAACTTGAGGGTAGACAAGTCGCCCGGGCCTGACGGGATATATCCTAGGATTATGTGGGAAGCAAGAGAGGAAATTGCAGTACCGTTGGCAATGATCTTCTCGTCTTCACTGGCAACGGGGGTGGTACCGGGGACTGGAGAGTAGCGAATGTTGTGCCCCTGTTCAAAAAAGGGAATAGGGATAACCCCGGGAATTACAGGCCAGTTAGTCTTACTTCTGTGGTAGGCAAAGTAATGGAAAGGGTACTGAGGGATAGGATTTACGAGTATCTGGAAAGACACTGCTTGATTACGGACAGCCAGCACGGATTTGTGAAGGGTAGGTCTTGCCTTACAAGTCTTATTGAATTCTTCGAGGAGGTGACCAAGCATGTGGATGAGGGTTCAGCAGTGGATGCAGTGTACATGGATTTTAGTAAGGCATTTGATAAGGTTCCCCATGGTAGGCTTATGCGGAAAGTCAGGAGGCATGGGATAGAGGGAAATTTGGCCAATTGGATAGAAAACTGGCTAACCGGTCGAAGTCAGAGAGTGGTGGTAGATGGTAAATATTCAGCATGGAGTCCAGTTACAAGTGGAGTTCCGCAGGGATCAGTTCTGGGTCCTCTGCTGTTTGTAATTTTTATTAATGACTTAGATGGGGGAGTCGAAGGGTGGGTCAGTAAATTTGCAGATGATACAAAGATAGGTGGAGTTGTGGACAGTGAGGAGGGCTGTTGTTGGCTGCAGAGGGACTGAGATATGATGCAGAGCTGGGCTGAGGAGTGGCAGATGGAGTTCAACCCTGCCAAGTGTGAGGTTGTCCATTTTGGAAGAACAAATAAGAATGCGGAATACAGGGTTAATGGTAGGGTTCTTGGTCAGGTGGAGGATTAGAGGGATCTTGGGGTCTATGTACATAGATCTTTGAAGGTTGCCACTCAGGTGGATAGAGTTTGTAAGAAGGCCTATGGAGTATTATCGTTCATTCGCAGAGGGATTGAATTCAAGAGTCGTGAAGTGATGTTGCAGCTGTACAGGACTTTGGTTAGGCCACAGTTGGAGTACTGTGTGCAGTTCTGGTCGCCTCACTTCAGGAAAGATGTGGAAGCTTTGGAGAGGGTGCAGAGAAGATTTACCAGGATGTTGCCTGGAATGGAGAGTAGGTCGTACGAGGATAGGTTGAGAGTTCTCGGCCTTTTCTCGTTGGAACGGCGAAGAATGAGGGGTGACTTGATAGAGGTTTATAAGATGATCAGAGGAATAGATAGAGTAGACAGTCAGAAACTTTTTCCCCGGGTACAACAGAGTGTTACAAGGGGACATAAATTTAAGGTGAAGGGTGGAAGGTATAGGGGAGATGTCAGGGGTGGGTTCTTTACCCAGAGAGTGGTGGGGGCATGGAATGCGCTGCCCGTGGGAGTGGTAGAGTCAGATTCATTGGCGATCTTTACGCGGCATTTGGATAGGTACATGGATGGGTGCTTAATCTAGGATAGAAGTTCGGCACAACATCGTGGGCCGAAGGGCCTGTTCTGTGCTGTATTGTTCTATGTTCTATGTTCTATGTTTAGGCACTCACAGCTTGCAAGCACCTGTTGTGTGACTGGCTAGCAGTCTCAGAGTGTATTGGATAATTGAAATACGTGACATTTAGCTGTTAAAGAATTAACTGAGCTTTGGTTAATATGTTTTGAAACCAATACAAATTTTACTAATCCATTTAATCTCTCCCCCAAGATACTAAAACTTGGCTAAATTCAAACTTTTTAAAAACGTTTTGCCAACATCGCACCAATGAGACGATCTGATGCATCGTCACAGTAACTTCCAGCAAAACACTCTCTATTAAAGGTACATTGTTCGTCTGAAAGTTCTTTGAATCAAAAGACCGAGGATGATCGAAGGAGATTTACAGCCAGAGGAAGTCAGATATCAGCAAAAAGATCCACTGTCTGGTTTTGAAATTAAGTTGATGTAATTATAATAGTGCTTTTTTGAATTTTTTTATTATACAGTTAGAAGCAGAGTGCAACCCTTTAAGAAACAGGAAGCTGAGTGTTGTCAAAAGTAGTTGTTTAATGTTCACCAGAGAGTTAAAGAATAAACTGATTTTTGCTTTTCTATAAATCATGGAATTTGGGGAGTTTTTCATCACTCATACTTTAACAGATGACCGAGGCGAGGTGAGTTTTCTCTGTATTTGTTTTAATCAGCAGAAGGATTTACCACCGTGTTGTAACAGTTTAGGGACTCGATCGCGGAATTGGACAGTTTCAGACAAGTATAGTCCTTCTAAATTTGAATAGAGTTTGGCAATTAAAGATACGAACAGACATAAAAAATGCCATTTAGTGTCCCAGACCTTTCAGCTCAAGGGCCCCTGCGCCCACACCACTGCCCTCACCACCGTCCAAGGCCCTGAAGGATCTTCTACGTTTTATTTAAAGATCTAGAATACGAACCGGCAAGTGTTTAAATCTGTTGGGATCTTTCATTCCACATATTTGCTCAAACCTGTCCAAATCTCAGACTGGGTCTTCCTGAAACTATTCAAATCCCAGAACCAAGCCTCAAAATTGTTGCTACACGGCAGTCTGCTAATCTGCTAATTCTGCTAATCAAAATCAAACTGACAGAACAGTCCACTCCGCCTCTTGACCTATTAAAATGTGAGTGACAGAGATCTCCTCAGAATTCCACTATTTAGAGAAATTTTTTTTTTTTTTTACTTTGCATCGAAACGTGAACGTTAATCAATAAACATTTACAACTGTTAGCTTGCTGTCTCTTCAAACGTTGGCTATCTACCTCCAACTCGATAACAATATACTGTTGAGATAACAGCCCCCTTTAAAATGACATCCACTTAGTTTTCAAAACCAGCTATCATCGTCGGTGTCTTTCTTCTTTCAGCTCAAGATCTCGCTGGGTCGTCTTTGGCCTTTTGCTGCAAAGATGTTTTATATAAAAGAAGGTATCCTTGCTAGATTGTATTTTGTTTGGCAGTTTCTCAATGGATATTTGCTCTTTCACTTTGAGACTGCTAGTCAGTCACAGGACAGATGTTTGCAAACTCTCAGTACCAAAACAGACTTCACTTGCTCTTGAACCTTCAACCTTCATAACATTAGCTTCATTCCAGAGTTGGAAGGGTTGGGTTATGATGAGACAGTGAGTAGATTGATATTATATTCATTGAAATTCAAAAGAATGAGGGTGAATTTTATAGAAACATGTAAAAATATGAAGGATGTAAGTGCAGGGGAGACGCCAATGCCAACGCATTCTTCCTCTAACACAGGCAAAGAAAGAGAGAGTTTACTTCAGGGTTAATGCCAAGCTGACGAGACACTGACCGTGTACTGTGTACATGCATATTTAAGTGTAACTAGTTACTGTGCAGTTATTTCAGTGACGACTGGGTGGTATTAATGGCGTAACAATCCAAAAGCCCGAAAACCTTATCTGTGTGACTGAGCTGGTGTCACCCCCTGAGTGTAGACAATCACATAGCCTCATGCAAGGAATATTTTCAGCAGACGGACGTTAGACGAAGACACCAAGAAGCTCCACAACAAACTTGAGTTTCAGCCAAATGTCTAAAACTTCCCTTAGATTTCGGCTGACAAATCATTGTAGTTGTTTCAAATATGTGGTCTCGAACAAGAAAGTTGATCCTACAATATCTAACCTGATCAAGACAACCAGTACCTAGAGCTGAAAATGTGTTGCTGGAAAAGCGCAGCAGGTCAGGCAGCATCCAAGGTAGAGGAGAATCGACGTTTCGGGCATATGCCCTTCTGCAGGAAAAATCGTTATCTCGGAGATTACATACCTTGGAAAGTCCCTATTCATCTGGTGTAGAACAGTTAGGCTCCCGTGCAAGATCCAAATCATAATCAATTAAAATTAATGCCTGGTTACAGATCTGCCGGTTCTCATGGAGTTAGATACCGGTGCACTTGTGTCAGTGTTTGTGAAACCATCCTTACAAAGATTCGCTCTGTTCTTCAACCCTTGAGTTTGCAGAATTTGTCAGCCACATTGAGAACGTACACTTGGGGACTTTTACATTTGAAGGGTATAACTTCACTTCCCGTGTCCAATGCAAAGCTCGGGGTGCGGTTGGTGCTAATTTTCAGTAAACAGCTTTGGCTCAAGCCGATGGAGAATAATTGGTTGAGAAATTTAGTTTGATTGGCTCAACATTTTTCGATTATACAATGGCTGCCTTGGTTTAGTACTGTTAAATACTCAAGAGCGTTTCAGGAAGGGCTGGCGGTAACAAAAGGGCCAAGAACAATTTACATTTTGATCAGGGAGCAATTTAGCACATTTACAAGACACACTCAGTGCCATTTACTATGGCGGAAATCAAGAGGCTGGAAAGTGAAAGAAACATTAAACCAGTGCCATTTGCAGAATATGCTAGATCAATCTCACCGATTGTGGACTTAAAGGATCAGTTCGCGTTTGTAGCGATTTTAAATAAATGAGAAATGCTTCTCATAGCTCAATAAATGACCAATCTCTCACATAGAGGGGGTGCACGCAAAATTGGTGGGGTGTACAATCCTTCACATGCTAACGCCATGCCACTCAAATGTTTATGGTTGGTCCCTTACTCTCTGCACGTACAAGGTGGAACATGGTCCACGAGGGTTATTGGCTAATGTGGATGCCTTGGGCAGCCTGCCACTGGCAGAAATTCGATTATCCTGCCGCTCTGGAAGAGGCCGTTCTACTTTTAAAATCTATGGACACCCTTTGATTGATTGTTCATAATATCAGGCTGTAGCCACAAAAATATGCCATCCTGACTAATCTGAACCAAAGTCTGAAAATTGGGAAAATTAAAAGAATATAATAATCATGAAAGGAACATTTCTGGAATCGACGTTACCAAATCTTGTTGGAGGATGTTATCCTACTATACTGAGCATTAGCCATTGTCCAGAGTATGGTCGCTGCCAGATAATAGATGAATTCCAGTAGGTTTATCTGGGGAATTATCGACATGACAATATTGACAAGAAATTGTGTCTGGCCGCCAGCATTGGATGCTGATTCGAAGAGCGTCGTGTTACAAAACCACAGCAGGACACACAGCACCCGGGAAGTAGAACACTTGATGTTTCAGTCATATACCCTTCATCATGAAGCGTGCATGCCCGAAACATAGAATATCCTGCGCCTCTGAACATGTCTGATCTATTGAGCCTTTCCAGAGCCACACTTTTAGATTACAACTCTCTCGTCCCTGCAGTCGAATATTGTTTCTGAGCATTGGATGCTGAACTATCTGAATTCATTGTGCAGTTACCTGGGTGCGACTGAAGACAAACATTGCCTCCGGAAGCGCCCCCACATTCGTGGTAATACCGAGGTGGACTCTGGATTCGGTTTCAGGTCGATTATGCCCGTTGTTTCATGGGCTCAATCTTCCTGGTCATTGTTCATGCATATTCAAAGGAGTTGATCATACATGGAGCTTATTTCACAAACTCGGGCAAGACGATTGAAAAGCTGTGAGTATTACTTGAGGCACACGAACTCTGAGAAGTATTTGTCACGGGCAAAGGACCACCACTTGCCAGCAGGTAATTAGAGTTTTTGTGAAAAGAATGCAACATGTACACACATGGCCATAACATTCCTCATCAAATGGTTTGGTGGAAAGAGAGATGGAAATATTGATGACAGGTTTCAAGAAACAGCCTGCAGCTTCACTTCAAAATAAACGATGCCATTTCAAGCTCGATTTTTGGACAAGCCCTCACGCACCTACAGAATAGATTCAGCAGATTTGCTAATGGGAACAAGACTACACATCCGTTTAAACCTGAACCGGGGGCGGGGGTGGAGGAGGTATTGCTGTCTATGAAATGGCAGCAGAAAGGCCAATGCTGATCAGATCCTTTGTCGAAGCAAGAGAGACAGTTTACTTCAGGTATAGGCTCCACGCTGACTGCAACGGTTTGTGAACTGTGCACATTTACATAAGGCACAACTGGTGATGACCTGATTGCTTCTGTGCAGTTATTTCATGGAAACCGAAAAAGTGCAGTACTGTGGCTCAGTGGTTTGCAATGCAGCCTCATAGCTGCACGGACTCACGTTCGATTCCAGTCAAGGTTAACTGGCTGTGTGAAGTTTCTACTTTCTGCTCATGTCCGCGTGGGTTTCGTCCAGGGTGACCTGGTTTCCTCCCATCATCCAAAGATGTGCAGGTTCGGCTGAATTGGCCATGTTAAATTGCCTAGTGTTAGGCTTATTATTCGTAGAGTATATTAGTTTTTGGAAGAGGGATGTGGACTTGATGGGGCAAAAGGCCTGTTTCCACAGGGTAGCGAATGTAATCTCATCTGAGGTAAACTGCTGACACTGTAAACCAGGAACAAATCTCAGCCATTAACTCCTGTGTTGTGTTACGGGTACCGAAATGTTAATTCTGATTGCTCTTCATAAATGCTGTATTATCTGCTGAGATTTTCCAGCATTACCGTTTCTTGCATCTGAGTATGTGAGCCAGAATTAATGCTATATCGAACGGCTTTTTAACCCCATCCCCCTTTCTAGTTACCGTGGGACAACTGCACATGACATCCTATGTCTGTAGTCCTCTTGCCCATTTCCAATTGAAAGTTATTTGCCATATGTTCTCGGACCAAGATCTTCTCCTTCACAATTGACTGCATTGATACTGGAGTGGGGAGTTCAAACAATATAATTCTTTGAAGTCTTTCTAAATGTTCGTACAGATGTTTTGATACATGTGAAGGCGGAAAGTTGCTAAAGTGACACAGTGTGAGGTCACGTCCTACGCAGCAAGTGAAAGGCTCAAAAGCCAGATTAAATAGATTCCCCAGTTCTCAACGCTTGTTCATCGGGACATTAAATAGCATAATATTCAGTGTTTCTCTGTCTGTGGGAGTCCCAGTTAGGGAGGAAGTGAATGGGATCAGCTATTTCAGCTGGGTCAATACAGGGAAGTCATGGGATATAAGTTCTGATTCAGACAAATCATTTCCTGCCTGTCCACAGCCTACAAATCACAATTCAGAAATGCTTTGGAGCACTTAGCAGTTGATTGGATGAGTTCAGCTCCAGGAAAAGTCAAGAAGCTGCGTAATATCGAGAATAAAGCATCCTGCTTATTTGTAACTCGCCATTGACACCCTCATCTCGTGAATAAACTAGATAACAAGTCTTGGACGTTGGATAGTGGATTGCCACCTCCATTCACATCTTACGAATTGTCTGATGAGTTCAGCAAAATAAATTAAAGATTAAAGTTTATTCATTCTCATCGAGGATATCACTAAATGTAAATTATTCCCCAGAAACTTCAGTTGTTCAAGCAAGATGACTTTAACCACATAGTTTTAGGCGTCTGCTTTGTGTTGGATTTTGGTAATCCTCACTGTTGCTTTTATGGGCGACGCCCAGCATCCATTCCAACAGAGTGTCCGCAGAAAATGACTCGTTGTCTTGTTGCATTTGTTAATGGCACATTTGTTGTTTGCCAATAGAAAATTGTGTCCAATTTAGCAACATCACCAGACGACGTACAATCTGATGAACAACGAAGAATGGAGATTACAAAGTGGAGAGTTCATCACAGCATATGGACCAAAAAAAACTGCAGAATCATCAAGGTAGTATATCCATTTTCTAGGGATCAAGTAGGGACGCACTTATGTTAAAGAGGGTTCAGAACATAATGTGATTCAATAAATGAGCTGTGAGATAGTCTGAACTGCTCCTGATACTTATTCACAAGATAATCTGCTTTAGGATTGGACATAACTTCCCTTTAAGAACTGAAACGGAGGACTGAGAAGCGATTTAATTAGGTGATGTAAGCCGTTAAGTTTTTGTAAGTGCATGATCCGTCAGACAAAGGAAATACGTTTTCACTGGATTGGATAATGTTGTATTTTTCTTGTCACTGTGTACTACAAGCTTGCAATTCTAATGGTATGTCACAGATCTGGAAGAAACATTTTGTATTCTGTCCATGGTTGCTTTCAGATTTTAGCGAATTACATACTTTTGTTGCAAACACACGTCTGTCTGTGTGCGCGTGCACATGCATGTGTCTAATCCGTTTATATCTCCCTGGATAGCACAGCTACAGTGCAACGCATTAGCAGGTGTTTTCGAAAACCTAAACTGAGTTCGAAATGCGTGAATTAAATTACACAAAGACAGGATTCTTGCCAGTTGAACATAATGAGTGATTCACGGATATTCGTGTCTTAAAATTCTAGTTCAATGATGTTGCTAATGTGTTGCTGACTGCTTTCAATGATGGGTTGGAATCTTGAAATCACGACCAAAATGATGATTAGAGGAGCCAACAAAAATGACGACTTACATGGAATAAATTTGCACTTACGTATAATCATATGAAGACATATTTGATTTCCATCTAGCCTTGCTAAATTGAAAATTTTGTTCCCATTCTCCTTTATTATCACATTCAAAAATTCTGCCTGTTTTGTGAACAATTTGTTTCTTATTTAATCAATCAGTGACAAATAAAAAATGAAAATAGAATGTAGGAGTGAAACCTCCATCTAGGATCAAAGACTCAGGAGGCAGGTCCAATTTAGCCACGTGCTTGCCTTTATTCTTATTGACTAAAAAAATCAATAAAGTCGTCCGCTTATTCTTTGGCTCAGAATGCAATAGAACGCTTTTTTTTAAACAGTAAAATACGATATTTTAATAAATTTTCTTCCAATAATCACATGCAACGTGGTCACTATGACCTTCTATACATGCAACACGATGAAACACCGAATAAATGATGGACATTCATGAGGACAGCCAGAGCTTCCCATGATCTCATGTTGTTTAACAGCCATTGTAATTGCTAGGCTTTGTGATCTTCCCATGCATCCTATTAATTCCCATTTCACAATAACTGGCTGTTTTCCTTCAGGCATGTCCCATTCTTCTTTATTTCTGAAGACTGCTTAACTTCTTCTTTTCATTGTATTCATTTGTTATCTAGATCAACTTCTCTTACTGATCATATCTTCACACCACCCTAGTAGACAGTTGGTTCTAACTAACTCCTATAATTTCCATCATTTTAATTCCTATATAAAGTTAGTTGCATGTAAATTTTAATAGTTACCTCGACTGTTAGCACTCTTTACGTAATAAGTTGAGAAACGTTTGTTTCTTACAGACTTTCTTTCAGCGATAAAGAAAATGTTTCCTGAGACTAGTTAATATTCACATCTATGTTTGAATATTTTCTCATAATGGTCTTAGTGATCATTGCGTTTACCTAAAATTAATTTTAAATCTATCCTTGTGATTACCTGAAGAATATTTAACTAGAAACTATGTCTTAATATTGTGACTAACTTCAAAGAAACAGATGATTACAGCAAAATTCTGTTATCTGCAAACTTCCCAGCTGCATGACGAACTAGGCTGACTGTATTACACCCTTTGTGCCAAGACTATCTTTCACCCCTTGTCCCAACTAATCTCCGTCTGTCATTTTACTTTTTCTTATAAAACTGTCTCCGTTGAATATTCTTGCTGCTGTCATTTCTGCAAGGCTCCATTTTGCTCAGGAATAACCACTTAACAAACGTAACATTGGGTCTTACTTAAATGTTGGAGCAGACGATTAATTCGGTTTACCCCATTGTCGACCGTTTTGTGTTTCTCAATTATGAACAGCCCCAACAGGAAACAAGACATCACACATATTATAAGTTTGTATTGAAGTTGACGGAAATTGATTCTGACAACTGAAAATTAAATAAGACATAAAAGATGGAAAAAATAAATGAGCAGCAACATCCAAAACAGAGGTGCACGATCAACTAGAGTAACTCTCTCCAGTGCAAAACATATTTGTAATTGAAACGTTGACTCTGGCTGGGGGTAGTTTTTTTTTACATTTTTCACTTCCAATCTAAAAGTCAGAAATACGTTATCATCAAAATGTATTAACCCAATCTACCTTGTTTGGCTATCATTCAGTAGTTCGCAATCGTCATGACACCAGCAATCTGACAGTCAACAGAAACAGCTGATCGTTTATACCCACCACGTTTGCATCTCGCTAACTCTGAAACAGGCAGTGCAAAGATACTGCGTCGAATCCCAATTAAAAACCATGTTTCTTTTTCCTGTTGTGAAACGATCCACAGTGAGGCACATCCATTTTCGATTTCCAGCCACATATAAATCTGCTTTTGTCATCGTTCATGGTATAAGAAATGAAACAGGCTTCCTAAAAGGAAGAAAGATCCCAGGAGGAGACATGGGTGGCCGTGGCTGACGAGGGAAGTAAAGAAACATATAAAGTTAAAAGAGAAAAAGTATAACTTAGCGAAGATAAGTGGGAAAACTGAGGACTGGGAAGCTTTTAAAGAACAACAGAGGATTAGTAAGAAGGAAATACGCAGAGAAAAAATGAGGTACGAAGGTAAACTGGCCAAGAATATAAAGGAGGATAGTAAAAGCTTTTTTAGGTATGTCCAAGGCAAAAAAATGGTTAGGACAAAAATTGGGCCCTTGAAGACAGAAACAGGAGAATATATTACTGGGAACAAAGAAATGGCAGAGGAATTAAATGGGTACTTCAGATCTGTGTTCACTGGGGAAGACACAAGCAATCTCCCTGAGGTAACAGTGGCTGAAGGACCTGAACTTAAGGGAATTTATATTTGCCAGGATTTGGTGTTGGAGAGACTGTTAGGTCTGAAGGTTGATAAGTCTCCGGGACCTGATGGCCTGCATCCCAGGGTACTGAAGGAGGTGGCTCGGGAAATCGTGGATGCGCTGGTGATTATTTTCCAGACTTCAATAGAATCGGGGTCGGTTCCTGAGGATTGGAGGGTGGCTAATGCTGTGCCACATTTTAAGAAGGGTGGGCGGGAGGAAGCAGGAAATTATAGACCAGTTAGTCTGACCTCAGTGGTGGGAAAAATGCTGGAGTCTATTATAAAGGATGAAATTACGGCACATCTGGATAATAGTAACAGGATAGGACAGAGTCAGCATGGATTTATGAAGGGGAAATCATGCTTGATTAATCTTCTTGAATTTTTGGAGGATGTAACTCGGAAGATGGACGAGGGAGATCCAGTGGATGTAGTGTACCTGGACTTTCAGAAAGCTTTTGATAAAGTCCCACACAAGAGGTTAGTGAGTAAAATTAGGGCGCACGGTATTGGGGGCAAAGTACTAGATTGGATAGAGAATTGGTTGGCTAATAGGAAACAAAGGGTAGTGATTAACGGCTCCATTTCGGAATGGCAGGCAGTGACCAGTGGGGTACCGCAGGGATCCGTGCTGGGACGGCAGCTTTTTACAATATATGTAAATGATATAGAAGATGGTATCAGCAATAACATTAGCAAATTTGCTGATGATACAAAGCTGGGTGGTAGGGTGAAATGTGATGAGGATGTTAGGAGATTACAGGGTGACCTGGACAAGTTGGGTGAGTGGGCAAATGCAGTTTAATGTGGATAAATGTATGGTTATCCACTTTGGTGGCAAGAACAGGAAGGCAGATTACTACCTCAATGGTATCAAATTAGGTAAAGGGGCTGTTCAGAGAGATCTGGGTGTTCTTGTCCACCAGTCAATGAAGGCAAGCATGCAGGTACAGCAGGTCGTGAAGAAGGCTAATAGTATGCTGGCCTTCATAACAAGAGGGATTGAGTATAGAAGCAAAGAGGTGCTTCTGCAGCTGTACAGGGCCCTGGTGAGACCACACCTGGAGTACTGTGTACAGTTCTGGTCCCCAAATTTGAGGAAAGACATTCTGGCTATTGAGGGAGTGCAGCATAGGTTCACGAGGTCAATTCCTGGAATGGCAGGATTGCCTTACACGGAAAGACTGAAGCGACTGGGCTTGTATACCCTTGAGTTTAGAAGACTGAGAGGGGATCTGATTGAAACGTATAGGATTATGAAAGGATTGGACACTCTGGCAGGAGGAAACATATTTCCGCTGATGGGGGAGTGCCGAACCAGAGGACACAACTTAAAAATACGGGGTAGACCATTTAGGACAGAGATGAGGAGAAACTACTTCACCCAGAGAGTGGTGGCTGTGTCGAATGCTCTGCCCCAGAGGGCAGTGGAGGCCCAGTCTCTGGATTCATTTAAGAAAGAATTGGATAGAGCTCTTAAACATAGTGGAGTCAAGGGTTATGGAGATAAGGCTGGAACAGGATACTGATTGGGAATGATCAGCCATGATCATATTGAATGGCGGTGCAGGCTCGAAGGGCTGAATGGCCTGCTCCTGCATCTATTGTCTATTGTCTATTGTCTATTGTCCAACAACTCATTTGTTTCTGCGCGAAAAGTGAACGATGCTACTCAATGCAATTACCAAGCTTTTTCTCCTTTGAGGAAAAAGGCATATCATACCGAGTTGTCATCGCGTCAGTCTACTCTCGATTATTATGCAAGGTATAGAAGGTATTGTGAGAGATGTACACAATTGTGCATGCAACGCTGTAACCAGTTAACTCACGCTAACTTTGCATTAAGTCATATTTATCAACTCCTGACATATTATCCACTCAGGTTGATAGAGTTTGTAAGAAGGCCTATGGAGTATTATCGTTCATTAGCAGAGGGATTGAATTCAAGAGTCGTGAAGTGTTAGGCCACAGTTGGAGTACTGTGTGCAGTTCTGGTCGCCTCACTTTAGGAAAGATGTGGAAGTTTTGGAGAGTGTGCAGAGGAGATTTACCAGGATGTTGCCTGGAATGGAGAATAGGTCGTATGAGAATAGGTTGAGAGTTCTCGGCCTTTTCTCGTTGGAACGGCGAAGGATGAGGGATGACTTGATAGAGGTTTATAAGATGATCAGAGGAATAGATAGAGTAGACAGTCAGAAACTTTTTTCCCCGGGTACAACAGAGTGTTACAGGGGGACATAAATTTAAGGTGAAGGGTGGAAGGTATAGGGGAGATGTCAGGGGTGGATTCTTTACCCATAGAGTGGTGGGGGCATGGAATGCGCTGCCCGTGGGAGTGGTTGAGTGAGAATCATTGGCGACCTTTAAGCGGCATTTGGATAGGTACATGGATGGGTGCTTTATCTAGGTTAGAAGTTCGGCACAACATCGTGGGCCGAAGGGCCTGTTCTGTGCTGTATTGTTCTATGTTCTATGTTCTATGTTCTATGAACATGAACACAACGTGAGAAAAAATATGAGTTGGACTTCAGAAATGAAATAACGATGATTGCATTTATATAATTGAGCATTTCATTCAGTGAGATTTCCGGATGCACCAGAGGAACTAATTTCAATTAGAATCGTGGGGTAGCACCCTGTTGATTAAAATCATACCAGTGATGGATAGTTATGCTTATTAAAGTCAGTAATTCCAAACTTAGATCATACTTAATGGCACCTCCTTGCACCCAAAATTCTGTATTTCATGATCAAGGTGTGAGCTCCTTTAAATTGGGAAAATAAACACAGACTGATGAATAACTGTGACTTATTCAAAATAAAATAATGGTTCACAGTTTCATTTACCTTTCATTCACCAGTCTGCTCACAATCTGTCTTTTTCTGGACCCTGCCACAGTCTTCCACTGAAACTATGTTAATGTTCCAGAAGGACTGATTCGTTTTCACAGCCGGCATTCCGCAACTTGCTGAACTCAAACTTGAGATACACAACCTTGATTTTTGTTTGCACACCCATCTTTTCACCATGTGCTTGTTTCGCCGAGCCTTTTAGTCGCCCTTCGTTTGTTGGGCATGAATTTTGTCATGGTTAGAGTGATGTTGGAAAAGCACGGCAGGTCAGACAGCAACTGCAGAGCAGGAAAATCAATGTTTCAGGCAGGAGCCTTCATCAGGAATGAATTTCATCATGTCTATTTTTCATGTTTTCATGTTGCATTCCGACGTTTTTTTTCATATACCAATTACCGTTTTCAACTCTTGCTACGTGAAATATTTTCTGGTTTAAACTACATCATCATCCGTGCTATCACAAGTATTTCCCTTCTGTCTTCATTCTCCCATTTCTTCACACAATTTCTAAATACTTCATACCTCTAATTATCTTCAATTCGCAATGATGCTTGTCAACTTGAATAGTTATCTCTCCTTGTTTACTCTCAGAAGCTGAACAAACAAATGAAACTTTATACACTTTTTGATGTCTTGTAGTTCTATTTCTCTGTGTTTGAACGGATGCGATGAGATGTTGTGCATTTCAGGTCAAGTGCAAGGAAAACTGGGTATTCTTGCACCTGTATGTACGTCATTGTTATCTTTGCTTGATTTTTTTGGTCACTGAGTCAGAAAGTATTGAGGGGTGTTAATGAAATTCTTTATCAAGTTATACTAAAGGTTTAATTTTGATAATGTGGCAATCGGGTTATTGTTGATTTCACGTTTTGACAAAATATCGAATTTTAATCCATGTGAAATGAGTCAGTTGCATCAAAAGAGTGGGATGAATCCATCTGTACGCATACGCCAACTGATCTGGAAGTTGGATCATCAGGAATGTGTTGAAGAACATGATGTATGAAGAGTGAATACACCTTTGACACCAAGTTAACGTATTATGAAAGCATAACAAAGCTGACTTCTTTTTCTTGTTAATTGTTTAAAAATTCTAAGTTTTCACTTTACGTGATGTCTGAAAGGTGATTGGAATAATTCCATGCATTTGTTTAGTTTCTGTGAGACAAGACGGTGCCTGTGAATGTTGGTTGCGGTATTCTAACAGTGTGAAATGGGTGTTTCACACAAATGACCCTTTCAAGTCTTATTTGATATCTTATAATTCTATTCCTCTGTGTTTGAACTGATGATATGTGATGTTGTGCATTTCAGAGTCAAGTTCGAAGACTACTGGGTTATCTTCCACCTGTATACACAGCATTGTTATCTGTACTTGATTTTTTGTTCATGGAGTCAGAAAGTATTGATTGGTTGTAATGAAGGCCTCTGGCACATTATACATGAGGTATAATTTTGATAATGTGACAAATAGAGATTGTTGGTTTCGTATTTTTTACAAAATATCCATTTTCAATCAGCATAAAATCAGTCAGTTCATCAAAATGTGCAATGAATCCATCTATACGCATACTTCAATTGGTCTGAAAGTTGAATCATCAGCAATGTATTGAAGAACATGATCTATAAGCAGTAAATACAGTTCGATTAGATTAGATTACTTACAGTGTGGAAGCGGGCCCTTCAGCCGAACAAGTCCACACCAACCTTCCGAAGAACAAACCACCCATACCCATTCCTCTACATTTATCCCTTCACTTAACACTATTTAGAGAGTTAGCGTGACCAATTCACCTAACATGCAAATTTTTGGACAATGGGAGGAAACCGGAGCACCCAGAGGACACGCATGCAGACACGGGGAGAAAGTGAAAACTCCACACAGACAGTACCTGAGGCGGGAATTGTACCCAGGTTCCTGGCGCTGTGAGGCAGCAGTGCTAACCGCTGTTTCACCGTGCCACCTACCTTTCGGCACCAAGCTAACATATTACGAAAATATAACCAAGATGACTTATTTTTCTTACTTGTTTAAACACTCTATTTTTTCACTGTCACTGAGATCTGATTGTATTTCTACAATGCATTCAAAATATGGGCTTCACATTTTATGTTCTGGAGTGAGAAGAGTTAAACTCAAGTCTGTTTGTTCAGTGACGGTTCTTTAGGTTTTCTGATAAAGTCACTAGAGATTTAACCACTGCTAGAATTTATGAATGCTGCAACAGTATTACTCAGATTGTTAGAATACCGCAACCAAAATTCACAGGTACTGTCTCTGCTCACAGAAACTGAGCAAATGCATGGAATTATTCCAATTACCTATCAGATACTGTATGCACTATATGAAATCCAAAAGATTTATTATCCTCTACTGGCATCTGTTGGTGTTCCTGGTAAGTTGCAAATGTGCTTGTATTACTGTAGCAAAATGCATAAAATAACTTTGTTGCTCCCTTCACACATGTCTCAAAGTTTAGTTGCTTCGAATGTTAGTCAATAGGCCTTTTAATTTTCGATTTTGTTTGTCATCGAGTGAGATCACTTCTATTTCTAGAGTCGTCGTGATTTCTGCTCTGTGACCTGAACCAAAATTATGTTTAGTTTGGTTCTTTTTTTCAGGATTAATTTTTTTTTAAGGCAACACCTTTCAGAGACAATAGGAGAACAAATGCGCAGAATGCCACATACGCATGTCTCTGTAAATTCAGGCTGGAATTAAAATCACAAAACAAAACATATTTTACAACATCTCGAGGAATTGTAACGGAGATATCTGATGCATCAACAGTAGGTTATAATTTTGTGAACGTTGAGTTTGTTGTTTGGAAAGTGGCTGTTGGACAGCTTAACATGAATGGGCCTGGTTTTGTTTGGATCAGTTAGCATCGAGTTCGAGCCAAGTTTGTCTGTCCAGTTTTTTTCACTGGATAATTCTCTTATGGGTTGTAAATGATTTGCAATGCATGTTTTAAAGTACATTCCAACTGCTCAAGTTCAACTACCTGGAAGGAAAAGACCAAGTGATAAATGGGAATAATATAAGATCCGCTCAAGCTAAGCACCGTCCTCACTGAGAGCAATATAGCTTTTGTTCCACTGTTGTAGGTCTGCATCCAAAAACCTGATCAGGGTCATTTGCTGTGCATTATCTTTGTTTATTTATCACGATTTCAATGTTTCTTTGTAAATTATATCTCCAATAAGATCATCTGTAGCCTTTATAACTTATTGTGGATAAGTTTAATTTGGTAAGGCATTCTTAGCACAGAAGAAATTAATTGTCACCATGATAGACACTTTATTAGCCCTTCATTTTTCAAATTGCTTGACGCTCAAGCTATTGCCTTGTTGGAATGTTTAAAAATAAATTAATTGTCTTTCGTTTTAATTTTTATTTATGACAGCCAATAGTATAACGATCGTGATCTTTTCTCGAGGAAGGTGTGGACTTGCGAAATGTGTCACCCTGTACCTGACATGTATGACAGCTGCGGATCTATTAGTCAATATTATGGATCTAATATTCAGACAGATTCCCATTCAGTATCTGTCTCAATTTCAGTTCATGTGGAATGTAAAATTGTGTAATATCCACGCTGTCCTTCTTTATGCAACCACAAACTGTTCCGTCTGGTTCACAGTCACTTTTACGATTGATCGTTTTATAGCAATATGTTACCAAAACTTGAAAACAAAGTACTGCACAAGAAAAATGGCAGCCGTTATTTTGGGATCTGTGAGTGCTATATGTTGCCTTAAAAATACTTCTTGGTACTTCTTGTATGCAAATAAATACAGGGCTTTCAATTCTCCGTGGTTTTGTATAGTATCAGTTCAAGTTCGCAAGTCAATGGTATGGACAGTAATTGAATTCTTTCAATATATTCTAAACCCAGCCGTTCCATTTGTTCTGATTCTTTTACTCAATGCTTTAACCGTCAAGCACATTTTAGTGTCGAGGAATGCCCGGAAGAGGCTACGAGCCCACACCAGTAAAGATAGTCTCAGTGATCCAGAGATGAAAAAGCGACGAAAATCAATAATATTGTTGTTTGTGATATCAGGGAATTTCGTCATATTATGGATGACTTTTATTGTTTGTGGAATATGGAGCCGAATATGGTTTCTCGTGAAATTACCTGCAAATCCACCATATTTTGTGCAGGAACTGGGAATTATGCTTCAGCTCCTCAGTTGTTGCACCAATACGTTAATATATGCTGTGACCCAGAAAAAATTCAGAGAGGAGTTGAAGAACGGATTTAAATATCACTTCGGTGTTACTATGAATTTTGTAAACAATGTGAAACTCTGAAAACATTTCGAAGGTAGAATCATATTCTGAATATTATATCACTGCATCATTGAAGCTATGTTATTAAAGTGATTTTCCCCTTTGTAATTCACGAAATACCGTTATTACTCAAGTTATTAGACTACAAGAGAAACAAGTTGTGATCACTCTGCGAATAAGGAATGTGATTAGAATATTAGTGACATGTGATGGTAGTGTAAATTCTCAGCATTAAGGCTGAGTATTATCTTTGCTTTGGTAATATGTGGCTTGTGCTGACCGTGGTGGAGTATATTTAAACTCCAGGCCGAGCAAGTTTTCTCTGTGTATCTTAGTAAATCCGTTACATGACCATGGAATTTGAGCAATGGCATTGAGAATCTTGTCCAACGTTTTCCCTATTTGTCAAATGCAGTTCACTGAGCAGATCACCCGCATCGAAGCTCTGGAAATGGTTGGCATTCCTGCTGCTGACATCATCTTTGGAAATCCACTGTGGATCCAGGAATGTACTGTTAATTTAGCCCTGAGTTGCACCGTTTTTGTGTTTGTCCTGGGCATGGACGACGGTACTGTACTGTGTATTAAGGGGATTCAAGCATTATGCACAGATTTGGTCTCTCTATTTTGGAAAGGTTATATAGGCCCAAGAGGGATAAGAATGGAATCCTTGCTAGGGTTGTGGGGTTGTTGTGGGAGAGGAATTGGACAGCAAGAATTGTGTTATGGAGACAGATATAAAAGAAAACGTACACGATAAAATTGAAGTGATTGGCCGACATGGAGCGCTGGTTGTGTGTGATCTGTTAGGCTTCAAAGTGCATAACTTCCCAGGTTGAATGAAATCTAACACAGTTTGATAGGCGAGTCAAAGGAGAAGGTAGCAGGACCTTGGAGAACAATTTTTAATTCCTCCCTGGCCAGAAATGTGATCATATGACCCCAAAACAGTTAAAAGTGTGTGCCGTAGTCTGACAATTGGTATTCAAAGTTTGTGCGAAGATTTGTAGCTCGGGTGCTCGTTGTTGTGGTTCTGTTCATCGAGCTGGGAATTTGTGTTGCAGACATTTCGTCCTCTGTCTAGGTGACATCCTTAGCGCTTGGGTGGCTCCTGTGAAGGGCTTCTGTGATCTTTCCTCCGGCATTTGTAGTGGTTTGAATCTGTCATTTCCGATTGTCAGTTCCAGCTGTCCGCTGCAGTGGGCGGTATATAGGGTCCAGGTCAATGTGCTTATTGATTGAATCCTATGCAAGGACTGCACAAAACACTACATAGGACAAACAGGAAGACAGCTAACGATCCGCATCCATGAACACCAACTGGCCACGAAATGACACGACCAGCTATCCTTAGTATCCACACATGCAGAAGACAAGCAACATGAGCTCGACTGGGACAATACTACTATTATAGGCCAAGCCAAACAGAGAACAGCCAGGGAATTCCTAGAGGCTTGGCACTCATCGACAGATTCAATCAATAAGCGCATTGACCTGGACCCTATATACCGACCACTGCAGCGGACAGCTGGAACTTTATTCGTAGAATTGTTAATCTGTGGAAATCATTATCACAGCAGGCCGTGGAGGCCAAGTCATTGACTGTGCAGAAGATAGTTGATTAGGTTTTTGATTCGTGGGCAAAACAGGTATTTTATGGGGAAGGAAAAAATTGGGGTTGAGATACATTCCAGACATGCTAATACAGTGCAGAGGACTGATGAGCCAAGCGGCTGAATTCTCCTATAACTTAACTGATGGTCACATTGAGTAAATCGAATTGTTGAGCACTGGTATCTATGATCCTGAATACATTATATCGTGTACTAAGTCGATCATACACCCGACACTTCTGGCTGAAGCTAGTGCAAATATTTCAGCCTTGTGTTTTATCCTGACATACAGTAATCACCTTTCGATTGTGTCGGCGATGTTGTTGGATCCTCCTGCTCCACTTAATTGTGTCATTAACCAGCAACTTTCGCGAATCTGTTTAAATTTAATCCAAAAACAGAACGTGCTACAAAAGCTCAACTCTTCTGGCAACATGTATGGAAAGAAAAATAGGGTTGATGTTCTGAGTTATTTGAACTCCCATCTGAATTGAAACCACCTGGGAAAATTTCGTATTAGCGCTGATGACGGAGGAGATGGATAGGCAGGAAGATATGGATAGGCAGGCTGTTCCTGATGAAGGGCTTTTGCCCGAAACGTCGATTTTCCTGCTCCTCGGATGCTGCCTGAACTGATGTGTTTTTCCAGCACCACTCAAATCTAGAATCTGGTTTCCAGCATCTATAGTCCTTGTTTTTACCCAGGGGTGAATGGAATAACTGGAGACAATTTCGAGAGAGATAAACAAAGACAAAGTGAAATGAACTCAAAACAATTAACAACAGAGACTTACAAAGAAAACTAAATTGCTGGAAAAGTTCACCAGGTCTGGCAGCAGCTTTGGAGAAAACTGAACAGAATTTAATGGGAATGTTGAAGCCAAAAGCTGGCGATGTGCCCAATTGACTTCAACAAATTTCGGGCTTGAGCCTCTTCTCCCACTCCTTAGGCCAACACCCACCCACTGGATCTTGACATCACATAGGGTGACATTCAATTGTCAGCTTCGAATGATCTCCATTTGGAATCATTCGTTCTCCTGGGCTGGGCGTTTCTCACTGCGTTGTTTGCACAACTGTGTTTCCTGCTCTCTCTGAGACCCATCTCCAACTGTCGTTTATCCCTCTCCCCTCTCCACAGTTTCTTAAGACATATACTTCAAACATTTTCGAGTTTGATGTGGTTCTGTTGAAAACTTACGGGTCCCGAATCATAGATTCTGATTTCTCTCAACAGATGCTTCCTGAACTACACATTCTTTATCCCAATTTCACTTTTCCTTGTCTAATAATAGAAAATGCTCACACAAGGTTACTGACGATCATCGGAGAAAGAGGTAAATGTTGGGTAGAGAGCATATAAGACGTGTGAATGCTTGAAAATAGATTGGCTGCACTGACAAGAACCCTTAAGAATCCAGGATTGTGCTGTGTTTAATGTTCATGGAGGATGGAGTTCATGTTCAGAAATGTTTAAACTCATATTGAGTTGAAAGGCTGTAAACTACCACGATGGAGGAGAAGGTGTTATCCCTACAGCTTAACACTGTGCTTCAATGGAGCACTGCAGAAGGCCTGAGACAGAAAGTTTGGAATGGGAACATGCCGCTGGTTGAAGTGCCAGCCAACAGAAATCTCGGCTTTTTTTGTTATGGATGGAAGATAAGTTGATAACTTAGTCTGTGTTTTGTCTCTCCTATGTAGCGGTGAAAACATTGCGAGCAGCGAACACAGTGAAATATTCAATTACCTCGACATTGAGGATGCTGGTCGTCAGTTCTCGGATACTTCATCCTAGCTTCCACTGTACAATGACGTCACACGCCATCATTAATGTGTTGATTCCACGACTGTCACTGCAACCTCTTTCTGCATTAGGTCGATGAAATCATCATTTGCAGACCCGCCACTTCCAGCTTTAAACCACATAGGCACCCAAACCAGCACAGTCTGTTCTATGTTCTTGCCAAAGTCCACAAACAGGACTCCCCAAACAGAGACATTCATTCCCGTTCCTTCCCACTTATACCTTTAAGTCTTCCCATGATTTGCATGAATTTCAGAATGTCAAGCTATGGGCGCCAACTACTTCTTCTTCTCCATGCGTGTATAATTCCTTTACACGTCCACTTCCTCCCTGGCAGAGCTTATCCTCACTTCGATCAATTTCCCCTTTAACTCGTCTCAATATCTTCAGTTTAAAGATGATCATCGCTACCTGGATTAACCCCAGCTATGCATGTCTCTTACTGGGGTACATGGCACATTCCTTGTTACAATCTATGGCTCTGGATCAGTGATAGACTAGCAGAAAGAAGACAGAGGATGGTGGTTGATGGGAAATGTTCATTCTGGATTTCAGTCACTGGTGGTGTAACAAAAGGATCGGTTTTGGGTCCATAGCTATTTATCGCTTTATACACGATCTGGATGCGGGCCTAGAAGGGTGTGTTCATAGCTTTGCGGACGACAGTAAGATCGGTGGAGTTGTGGATAGATCTGAAGGATGTTGTAGGCTACAGAGGACCACAGATAAGCTGCAGAGCTGAGCGAAGGGAGGCGAACGGAGTTCAATGCAGACTAGTGTAATGTGATTCACTTTGGAAACAGTAACAGCAATGCAAAGTACTGGGCGAATGGTAAGGTTCTTGTTAGTTAAGATGAGCAAAGTGATCCCAGTGTCCATTTACATATATCCCTGAATATTGCCACCCAGATTGAGAGGGTTGGTAAGAAGGCGAACGATGTGTTAGCTTTTATTGGTAGGGGGTTCGAGCTTTGGTACCCTGATGTCATGCAGCGGCTACACAAATCCCTGGTTCACCCACACTTAGAGTATTGTGCGCAGTACTAGTCAACACATTATAGGAAGGATGTGGAAGTTTTGGAAAGGGTTCAGAGCGGATTTACTCGGATTCTGGCTGACCTGGTGGAAAGGTCTTAAAAGGAAAGGCTGAGGGACTTGAGGTTGTTTTCATTAGAGAAAAGAAGGTTGAGAGGTGACTTTATTGAAACATATAAGATAATCAGAGGATTAGATCAGTGTATAGTCAGAGCCTTTTTACTCAAATTGTGATGGCTAATACGAGGGGCCAAAGATTCAAAATGAGCAATGATAGATATAGGACAGATGTCAGAAGTAGTTTCTGAAAGGAGTAGTTGCATGGAACGCATTGCCTGCAATAGTTGCGGACTCGCCAACTTTACAGATATTTAGCGAGTGTTGAGAAGATTTGTAGCTCAGGTTGAGGTTCTGGATGTAGGTTTGCTCGCTGAGCTGGAAGTTTCCTTTCCAGACGATTCGTCGCCCTCCAAGTTAACATCTTTAGTGGGACTCCAGGTGAAGCACTGTTGCTGATTCCTGCTTTCTATTTATACGTTTAGGTTTCTTTGTGTTGGGGATGTCATTTCCTATTTTCACAGGGAGTGGTAGATGTGTGGTCAGATGGGCTTCAGATTGGTTCCACGGGGCAGCACAACATCGAGGGTCAAAGGGCCTGTACTGCAATCCAATGTTCTTTGTTCAATGTTCTGATCGCACTCAGTTTTCTTTTCACAACTCTCTATCGCTTACGTCAATTTTCCTCTCTCTTCTGAAAATGGAAAAATAAAATTATTTTGCCTTCCAATTCCTGCTCTCCCCTACACCTAGTTCATTTTTGACTACATCATTCATTTAATCGATTTCACTGTTTCCATTTCTGGCAATAGGCTGGCCAACAAAACTCATTACAAACCTATCCGCTCCCACAGAAACCTGAATGATACATTCTAAAACTGAACTAATTTTTATCATTTTAAACCAACTTTCCTGACTAATTGCCAATTTCAAACTCTCTCTTTTTCTCCATCATTATCTATTAGATTCTCTACTGTGTGGAAACATACCCTTCGGCTGAACAAGTCCACATAGACCCTCCAAAGAGTAACACAGTCAGCCCCATTTCCATCTGACGATTGCAACTAATACAATGTGCAATTTAGCATAGTCAATTCACCTGATCTGCATATCTTTGGATTGTGGGAGGAAACTGGCACACCCGGAGGAAACCCATGCAGTCACAGGGAAAACATGCAAACTCCACACAGTCGTCCGAGGTTGGAATCAAATGTGGGTCTTTTGTGCTGTGAGGCAGCAATGCTAACCACTGAGCCAACGAGCCACGCTGGCCATGGCCATTCTCTACTTTATTTTACGGTCTGCTAAAGCGAATCGGTCAGAGAGTCATGGGATCCCACAGCGTGCAGACAGGCCCTTGACGCAAACTCGTCCATGCTGAAGAATATGTCAGTCCGCGCTAACCCCATTTCCCTGCACTTGAACTATATCCTTCTAACCCTTTTAGTGTTCTTTTCCTTTTGTTCTGCCCAGGCGATGTTTTTCTATTTCTTCTTTTTTATTCTCTTTCCTTTACGTTCAATGGTAATTCCAACTGTTTCATTTCCTTTTCCTTTTGTTTTACCTCTATCTCAAGCTGCTGCATTTTCAATTGTTGGAATCAGAGAAAGACCATGACGTGGAAGTAGTCCATTTTTTTCCCAACAAGTCCAAACCCAGACTTATTCCCCGACCCAATTTCGCTGCATTTTTTCTGAAAAACATAGCTAATGTACACATCACAGAAAGCTATGTGTACTTTTGCATGGTCAATTGACCTAGCAATGATATCTTTGACTGTGCGTGGAAACTGGACCACCCAGAAGGGGCCCACGTAGACACGGGGAGTATCTTCAAACTCTACACATTGATTGGAATCAAACCCCCGGTTCTGGTGCAGCCATAACTGTTTTTTCCTTTTCTGACCAATGGAGATAACTAGAACTTCAGCTTGTCTGCCGCATTACAGCTGCTTTGCGCTGTCCGCTTCTTTTGTAAAGCCGCCCAACTCACTTCTTGCATTCCGAGGAAACTCATAGTGAAAGCTATTACTACACCAAGCACTGGTTAAACCAAGTGAATTCAGCACACAGAAAAAAGCACTCTAACACATAGCACTATCTGTCTTTGAGGCCAAATAGCCTAGTCCCAAACTGGGACTATTCAATAAATCTCTCCAAGAGCTCCCACTCTGTTATGAACCTGGCCAGATCCCCTCAGAACGTACTCAGAAAGCAGACCAGACACTAAATGTTTACTAGTTGTTTAAGCAGATGTGAACTGAACACTCCAGAATTGACACAGTTGGTCAAAATACTTGGCTTTAAGGAAAACATAATTTATTAAGCACTATACCTAAAACACGAAAAAAACTAACAGAATTTACAATAGCTTAACTTATTTGAAAACCCAAGCAAATCCGTCGCAACTTAATGAAGATATTATATTTACTGCCACATCCCATAATCGCACCCCTTGACAAAAGGTAAATTCAAACACAGCTTCATATGAATAGCAGAAAATAACTTCCAGAAAGTGTCCAGAGACAAAACCAGTCGGTTGGAATCATTTTTCATGATGAATGCTTCCCTATTACAGCAATATCCTTTGAATGCCTCCTAAACTTAAAAACAAACAAAAAGAAAAGCTTGAATTAGGAGAACTGGCTACTCACCTGCCATTTTTCAAAGTAAGCATTTCCTGGCAAATTTGCACCTCCACCATTACGATTCCGAATTAAACAAAAATAAGGACAAAGTGAGCTTGCAAAACAGGACTGCATCATCCAGGTGGTTATTGACAATAAATGTTTTATTTTTAATTTCCATTGTCATTTCGTAAATCCACTCATATCGATACTCGCCCTTCTGATCCAGTATTAAATCTAACTATCGTATTCATTACAGCTCGAAATTGCAAAGCTAACCCATCATTCTTTCCTTCCGGTTTATTCATTTTAAAAAGTGACTTGTCCATGAATATTTCGTTGCCTTTCTCAAATCACATAAGAATGTGCAACCAAGTTTTCAATTCTCATTCAGTGCTTACGGTAAGAGGTCGTTGTAATATTTGGAGCGAAATCTTCCCAACAGTGTACATTGAATTTTAAGTCATTTCTTGTGTATTCTTTGGCCACAAGTCAGCACAGTTTGTTTTGGTGAGCTCGCAGATTGTTCATTGTATTTAAATTCAAAACACGCTGACCAACTGTATTGTAGTTTCATGTATTTTGCAGACTTTCCTGCTAGTGTGGTTGATTTAACAGTGGACAAGAACAATGCCACAATATTTGTTGCAGCTATGTCGGGTCCAGTACTTCCGGTCTACCCTTTGGGTGGGCACATCTAATTGCTATCATCCCAACTGACAGTGCAACTAGCCAAATGTGTCTCAGAATTTAAACCTGGCTTGATAAATATTAAAGTGTTTTGTTTTTTGTAAATAGTCAGTCACTTTAAGGGCATATAAAAGATTATCAATACATTTTCAACAAATTATACATTTATTACTGCAAGGGTCAAGACTTTCCCCAGTCATGTTCATTACAGGCAGGCAGTCCCAGTGATCAGGACATGATTCTTCACATTTATTTTTTTAAAGCAATTTAGCATGAGCTTGTATTGAATTACTGTTTGTCCACCAAGTTATGATTATATTTGTTTCAGTCTCTTTTCGAGACATGAAGATGCAGGCTAACTCAAAGGATTTCTCAATGGATTCTTAAATATGATTTCTCCCAAATTTTGCCTAGTTGGATTAGTCACAGAGGTTAAGATACTTATTCATTTCTGACGGTATAGAGATTGAGAAAGTATAGATGCCTTTCTGCTGACATCAATCCTTTGTCCTTGCAGTGAGCTTAATTGAGGTGTTTGTTAGTGTAACTCTTTCTGAGTTCAGAAACATTGAACTCCAAAGCATTTCCACGATTATCTGATCATGTACATTACCAAGTCTTTTTGCTGAAGTTCTTTAATTTATTCAATATGCCGTTTTAACTTAGGACAAAGAGAAAATGTGTTGCTGACTCTTGTCAAAAACAAATCACATTGAAAGAACTGAATACCAAACTGCATAAATCTCTTCTTCATAACAGAAGGTTATTAATAACAGCAACGATGATAATAATACTACTACTAATAATAACAACAATGACAATGTACTAACGAGATTCATCACAAACTTGGCTGCAGTTATATTAGTATTGACATTTCCACATCAGAGATATTACATTCAATGAAGAATAGATAAGTCCGGAATATAAAGTTTCAGCAGCTGAAATACGCTTGAACAAGAATAAAGTTAGCCTTCATATATCCAAATCAACACGATTAGTGCATAATTGTACAGCGCATCTAAATGTAATCCATGCATCGAAAAAAAGCCAAATTCAATGCGATTACATCAACTAACACAAATTATAGTCACTCTATGCAACTCTAATTCAGCAGCTCTTTCCGTCTGTGTTTGCAAGATTCTGCTGAGCATAAATGTTTTTATGCACACTTCTTCACGGAAACAATTTCTCTTCAAGAAAAGGTGTTTCCATCACAGGGAAGTAATAGGTGGAAAAAACATCCTTTCAAAATCATCGAAGAAATATTGAGCAGTCCATGCAATGTTTATACCCATAGTTGGGCCCTGGCTCTCGGTTTTGAGCATATTATGATTTTATTTCAGGTAACTGCATTGCCACTGAAAATCACATTTGGACGGACAGGTGCATGAAGCATATTTCCATGTAAATGTGAACCTGTGGCGTATTTTAATTGCTATTATTTGTATTTACCTCACAAGTGCAATCATCTCCATGGAATCTGTCAGTCGAAGCATTTACTAACATTCCTTATTGAGAGGGCTATCTTCAGCGGGTGTCTTAAATTTTCCCAGTCTACTTGCTTTATAACAGTTAAGGAAGAAAGTTCAAACTTTGCAAACATTTTTATGATGCCCGTTCATCTTCCTAATAGAAAGCATGTGTAATGATCATGCATTTTTACTTTTAAGCTTTTCTTTTCTAAACTGCGGGCCGCAATGAGACAGAACTGCCTACTTAACAATTTACTAGTATGGCTTCTTGTATTGGAAGGAAAGAATTTGATACCCTTTGTCAGCTGTGCTTCTCTATCGATGAGTACCCATAACGTGCGAACAAACAGGCAACAGCAGGACGGTGAAAGTTGATGGGTGTGCACTCCTATCAGTGACAAAGGTATTCCACCGTCGAAAAATTATAGAATTATTGCCATGAAGCTGAATAATTTGAACTGTAAATAAGACAGAGAGACATTCATCGGATGAGGAAAGAAACAAGCGGCCTGAAAAAGAAATAAAACATCACGTACTCAGTTCTCTACAGTCACCTAATTTAAACCTTAGAAAAGCAGCTTGTCTTTCAGTCAGTTGAGTTTGCACATTGCGACCTTGATCCAGTGATAAAGTTAGCTCTTCCCTATTGAAACCCGGTTGAAGTATTCAAAAAGGTCAGGTCGTGGAGAAACCTTCTGATCAGAAAAAGCTAACACCGAAGTTCATCCGAATAAAGATAACTGAACTGTATTTCTTTCATTACGTTTCCCTCACAGGTGTGTGTTTCTCACTCTGTGCATGTGTGTCTGTCTATAAGAGCAAAGTACAATTTATAAATCGTTCCGTATTTTATTCATAAAGATTACTTAATGTAGTATAACCATGTACTTAGTTATGTACACGTAGCTGTGCCCAAATGCATAAAATCCCAGAATCATATTGTTCCATTCTTTGAACTGGCCTTTCAAAACACCAATGCTACCTTATGTTAATTTTTTTGCTTTTCCGCATACTGTTGCACAATAATTGTGTCCAAATATAGATGCAATGCTCTCTTAAATGTTCCAATTGAACGCGTCTCCAACAGGCAATGCATTCTAAACTGTAACTGCATGCTATACTTCTCTGAACAAACTCACTTCTGCTGCACATTAATTTAAATCCATACCCTTTCATTCTTCCTCTTTTAATGTGTAGCGTAAGCTTCTCTCAATCTACTCCACCAACCCCAAAGGAACATACTGCTGACTTTTTCAACCTATCCACATGAATGTTATTTCTTATTGTAGGAAAAAGACTTCTTTTGAATTACTTCTGAACTCTGTAGTGCATTCATACCGTTCCTGTAATGTGGCACATATAGCTATGCACAATGTTACAGTTGAGCTGCAACAAATGTTGTGCACAATTTCAACACCACCTCCTTGCTCTGTTATTAAGCTGGAGAACATCGCATAGTTTATTAACTGCAATCCCCAACTATCCTGCCAATTTTAATGTCCTTTTAAAACATATATAAGGCTCGTCTGTTTTTGCAAACCTCTAGAATTGTACGCCTTCTTTATTCTGTCATCTAATGTTCTTCCCAACACAGTGCTTCATTTTGTATTTCTTTAAATTGAAGCTTGTCTGCCTGCTGTCCACCAATTCTATGAATTTTTCAAGGTCATTTTAAAGGGACACATTTTTCTTCCCTTAGCTTTGATCTCTTCAAATTTTCATCTCAGCCAAAAATGTTGAAAATATCCTCTCATAACAAGGTCCAAATCATTATTGCATAGCATGTATATCACAGGGCCAAATTTGAATCTTGTGGAATAATACTATACACCTAGCTCTACCCGAAAACATATCCATTTACCACCTATCAGGCAAATCTGCATCCACACTTGTCATGTTAATTGCACATGGTGCCTATAACCTTCCTCTTATGTTGCTCAAGTCAGACCCCATCTGGAAATCGATGTTCACCACATTGACTACATCACGCTCATAATCCTCTTTAAACACAAATGGCGTTCCTTCAGAATAAACTTCCAGAACATAAGCGTAACACAGATATTCCTCCACAACTTGGTGGGTGGTTCTTCCTAATCAATCCTTACTTTTTAAATGTGGCTAATAATTTTTGTGAAGATGCTGCCCCTTTGACAATGTTATGTTCTCCTATTTTTTTTTAGAGTTGTAAAATTTAGATTTTCTGATTTGCGGGGAATATCCAACAGATGCAACGTCAATCAACAAACAGGGGAAGGCTATATGTTGTTTTTTATTTGAAGCAGTTGTCCAATGAAAGCGGAGTCATCACTTTTTCCAGTTCAGGATTTTTTCGAGCTTGCTTTAGTTTTAGCTAGTGACCAAGCGAAACAGGTAAATTGAAAAGAGGTTCTCTGCTTCAGCAAATGAACCCTGGTTCATTCTCATTACCATCTCACTTCTGAAAGAATCTCTCTTTCAATTTACCCATTTGCCATGCTGTGTCTTTGTGGGGACTTTGCAGAAAATTGGCACAGCTCCTTTGTTAATTTGTGGCGACGTCGTGTCAGTTGAGTTTTCAAATTCAGGGCAGCCTCGATTATCCAAACATTCAATCATTCAACAAAAATACTTCTGCCCATACTATTCAGATAATGTGAAGCTGTTTTTCTAAATTATGTTTTATTTTGCTTGTGCTTCATTCTGTGGTGTGAAAATTAATTCCAGTTATGTTAACTGATTTACCTTTTTTATTGCTCTTCTGTGTTTCACATTACCTCCTTTGTGCTCCTCTGTGTTTCTCATTACCTTTTTCACATTAGTACAAAAACTTCATCAAAGCTGATAGTTTTGACCTTCCTGTTTTACTATAGTCATAATCACACATTTTCCTTTATATTGTCACTTTTTACCACGACCCTCATATAGGAATTCTTGATTTGTTTGTATCATCTTTTCCATTGCAGGTAGAATAACTTTCAGTAGCTAAACGACCTGCTGTTTGAGGGATTCATTGTTCAGTTCACGTTTTACGTACCGACCTCTGCTGGTGTTGGAAATTGTACTGTTGTTCAGACTCCTGTCAAATGAGACTATGATCAATTCTACCTTGATTATGTACAACGAATCCAATCAATTTTAGATGGGCTTTTCAACATTGAATGTAACTGAGAAACTGAAAGAAAGCGCTGTAATTTTACACTGAAACAGTGAACGCTTGCAGTTCTCTTTGTAAATGTTTCGGAACCGAGCTCTACTGGAGTTGAAATGTTAACCACGTTTTTGTCTCCAAAGACGCTGTCAAACCTGTTGGCTTTCCCCTGCATTTTCTGTGTTTGGAATTTCCAGGAACCGCATTATTCAGCTTTTATCATGCTAAGTATAACTGTGTCAAACAGAAGTGAAATCATCATACTTCCACCTAAAATTAATGAGCTATACTTTATCGCATTAAAATGTATGTGGACAAACATAATTTAACCAGGACTCTTGACGTTCAGAGGCACTTGATTAAAATTTAAACAGAACCAAGGCAACAGATCAGCCAGCACACAGAATCAAATTATGCTGAACGCATGCAATTTTCCAACTGCATACAAAGAACGTCGGCACTCAACGTAAGCATACCGAAATTGAAGTATTTTGAAATGACCATCATGTAAATGACAAGGGCAGCTCACTCTGAATGGAATGATGCACACAAAACAAAGAAAATAACTGCAATAAAGTGAAACTGCATTTACCTTACACAGACGCAAGTTGGGTTAAATAAAAAGAGATTTGAAGCCATTGTTATGTGCCAGGTCAGACTCCCTCAAGACATTTCAAGAAGGTAGCCCCGTCCGTAACATTTTTTGTACCTTAAGTACAGCAGCTGGTAAAAAAAAAACTCAGCCTTAAGCAAAACTAAATTTATTTAAGTACTTCAAATGAAACAAGAACGAAAGAAAACAAAATTTAGAAGAACATAAATTATTTGATAACCCAGCTAACACAATTTTACAGCTTAAGGAAGCAGTTCTAATTCCTGCAACGTCACCAAAACAACCCACTTGGCAAAAGATTATTTCAAGCCCAGTTTCCAATAGGAGAAATTACAGAGAGAAAGTTCAGGCAAGATCACTGTGGAACATGGAACCTCTTTGCTCTGAAGCTGCTTCCCTTTGTCCTCAGCCGTTTTTGACATCTTGCTAAAACTCAACGAAGCTGGAAAAAAAAACACGTGAACTGTGAGAACTGGTCCCTCCCCTTGCACTGCACAGCTGTTTTAAAAAGAAACGAAAGGGCTCCTCTGCTTGTTCACTTAGCCAGCACCTGAGAGCTACTTCGAGACATATAAGCACCTCAGTCTTTAGGGACACTCTGGGGGGAAAAACGCAAGGAAACCCTAATCTTGTGAATGGGGCAGCATCACTACACTAATGCTATGCTGTGTGGATACTTCCTTTCACAAAAGTTTCAGGTCACAAGGAGGATGTGCCATTTCATTGCAACATTATCAATAGCTGTGTGGTAGCTGCACTAATCTGTTCGTTCCATACATTTGTTACATGCCACAGATCATAGCATCTAATTAACTCCCTGGAGCCGCTCACAAGGTATAAATTAGACAACATTTTCATTGAAATGCAGATCGCAGTCAGATTTTCTGTTAGAAATGCATGGAATACCAAGTGGACTGTTGTTTGCGATTTATTATCCCGTCCTTGCAGTGATAGGAGTTCCAGGTAATGTTCCATCATTACCCAAAGCGGGAAATTTTGGTCAACTCCATTTTCTTTCATTACTTCGGTTGTATTTTTTTGCTGATGCATTGATTGGTCCCGTATTTGTTTTGAACATAATCAATTGCTTAATATTTAATGTTTGCTCTCGAACAATAATCTTCAATTTCTTCATTATTGATCTCCCTCATTTCAAATATAGATTCATATTTTACATGCAGAGTCAGTTATCATAGCTTAATGCATAATTTCTAACTAACAATCACATTGCAATTTTCTAAAATAACACAAATGTCGTAAAACGTTTAATTGTTTTGGAAATGGAAACTATGTCCAAAAATGTCTGAAGTACTTATTTCTTATTATGTCGCTGACTAATTCCATCTCACACATTATTTCAGCTAACTTGGCAGTGATTGTAATCCTTTCCCGAAGAAGCTGTGGTCTCTCCAGATGTATAACTTGTTACCTTGTCGCTATGGCGGTTACCGATTTCTTAGCCATTGTTATGACTGTGATATTGAACAGAATTGCTGGGATTTATTTCCCAAGCAGTTTCCTTTTTATTACTCCTATATGCAGTGTACGTTCTGTCTTAACTTTTGCAGCCATAGACAGCTCTGTCTGGTTAACGGTTGCCTTCAGCTTTGATCGATTTGTGGCTATTTGCTGCCAAAAACTGAAAATAAAATATTGTACTGTGAAAACAGCAGCTAGGATAATCACAATAGTATCCATACTCTCCTGTATAAAAGATATCTTTATGTACTTTATATATGAACCCAAGTACATAATTGGCAATATCCCCTGGTACTGCAGCATAAAATTAGAATTTTATACCTTACCTGCATGGGTTGCATATGATCTAATTCGTTGTATTTCAACGCCTTACCTTCCCTTCATTATGATGTTACTGCTCAATGCTCTGACTGTCAGACACATTCTCGCAGCCAATCGATCCCGCAGGAGACTTCGAGCCCATGGAACTGGAGAGAATCAGAGTGACCCAGAGATGGAGAAGAGAAGAAAGTCAATTGTGTTACTCTTTGCCGTTTCAGGCAGTTTCATCATGTTATATTTTTTATACTTCATAATGGCTCTGTACGTTCGAATTGCAAAGGGTACTTACTTTTCAGGTACTTTATCCGAGGAATCAACATTTATATTTGAGGAAACCGGGTATATGCTTCAGTTTTTGAGTTCCTGCATAAATCCATTTATTTATGCAGGGACTCAAAGTAAAGTGAGAGCTGAGTTAAAGAATGGGGTGAAATATCCACTCAATCTACTGTGTAAATTATTTGAAATTTGTAAAATGTGAGAATATTCTATAGAACTTCCTCAGAGAGCAAATTTACCTCTTTAGTTCTAAATCACATACGATCGCATTTCCAAGGAGCACTCACTTTTAGCTATATTCTTAACTTTGCAAACAAGGAATATATAAATAATACTACATCAGCACAGCATCTATCGTTCTCCAATTCATGCTCAGTCAGACTGATCCAACTTCTCAATGCTTTAGTATGTTGGAGTCATCAGGTCGTATGTCATTGAGGGAATAGATAATATATTTGTTCAGGTCATGGAATATATACACTGATTCTTAGCTAAAATCAACTTTTCATTCTTAACTTACTTTCTCACACTGGACCGGTAGACAGGTTCTGGCATCAAACGAAACATTGCCCATGACTAACTGTCATAGTTTCTTCAAAGTTTGTCAGATTTTTACATAACTTGCTCTGCAGTATGTGTACACATCGCCTTTGTGTCAATCCAAGAGTAAGGTGATCAGCTGGATGGTAGGGATTTTCCAACACTTCCAGAGTCTTCATGTAATAATTCACTGAAACCGCCTTTGGCTGAACCAGTTCTTCAAGATCATTTGTCGTGATCACCATATTGTGTGTATGTCAGTCGTTCATACTCACGCTTTATGTGTCATGCCTCTTTTTTCATTCACCTCTGTCTTTTTAGATTTCATCTTAAACATGTTGTAGCCCTCTCGTGGTTCTCTTTTACTGAGATTTTGGTATATAACCTAAGTCTTTTTTTTATCTTTAACATGTACTGTATATCGTTTGCTTGCCACCATTCACAGGGTTTTTTGGCCAACCCTTTACCTTGAGTTAATGTGTTGGCCCTGTACCCCAGCTATTGACTTCCAGAGGGACTCCAGAGAGTTGCATAAAAGTAGCTTTGGTCAAGTAATATATGATTTCATTAAATTTTCCCTTCCTTCAGTTTATGATTCTTACTTCATTTTCATACTTGGACATTGCCGAAACAACCTTGAAACTAATGAAATTATGATTAAATGGCGCCTTCCCAACCGATATTTCAACAAATTCCTCCACTCATTACGCAAAATTCAATGCAGGACCATACATTTTTTGGATAAATTTCGCCCTCTAAAACTTTTATAGTGTGACTACCCCTTTTAATGTTGGGCAACTGAAAACCCAACTTCCAACAGACTATTACTATCGCTGTTCAGTGAAATTTTCCCACATAACTGAACTTCTATTTCTTTCAAACTGTAAAGAGGTTCACAGTGCACTATTACCAGTGTGATTTCTCCTGTTTGATTCTTATCTTTTTACAAATATAGCTTAATTTTGAGAAAGTTGCGATTATGCCATACCGTTTTAATTCTGCACTTGATTCTCGAATCTGTATTGCAACACCATGTCCACTTTTCCTTGTTCTCTGTCTGGCTAAGTACCCTATATCGTGGATAATTAAGCTGCACATTCTGCCAATATATCAACAATGCCTCAGTGATGGCGGTTACATCATGCCTCGGTGTTCTAATTTCTATCATCAATGCACCACTTTGTTTACTTTGTGACATCAATGTCCATCAATGTTTTAACTTATATTCTCAATGCATCGTCCTACTTTAGCAGAGGCCTATGCTACAGATGCTCTGTCTGTTTTGTTTCATGTGGAAATGATTGTAAATTTGCTTTAAAAGTATGTTTTCTTCATCAAGATTCGGGTTTTAAACCAACATTTCTGTTTACTAAAATACAAAAAATAAAAGAACTGGCCTATTGCTACCTTTCCTCTCTTTATAAGTCTTTTGTGTTTGAACGATGGGGAGTCTACTGGCTTCTTTTGTTATCCACAGGCAACTTATCATTTTAATTCATTCCTTAATTTTGAACGGAATTAAGCTTCACTGGACATTTTGAAACTTTAACTTAAATGTCTGGATTTCTCATTAACGATTGTCTACTCTTAATTGATACCTGACAACTGCAAGACCAGTCCCTCCACAGGCATGGTGGTTTCTGTGCCTAACATTCTCCATCTAGCTCTTGCCTTTCCAATTGCGTTTGAGCGCTCTTCTTCTGCAAGTAAATATACTTTTAAAATTGAAGCCCATCCGTAATGTAACTTATACCCTTCATTGTGAAGTCAGAATATGTTTCTGCTGTTTTGGATGCATTGTCTGCCTCTGGTTAACTGTATAATACTCCCTAATGTGCTCTACAATGACGCATTGATGAGCGACCATGCATTTTGCCGAGTAATGTTGACATCCTGGAAACACCTGACTTCACAGCCACTTCATCTGCGACAGAGTTTCAGGTTGAATTTTCAAACTAATGGTTTCCCCTGGCCAACAGTTAAGGGTTATTGATCATCCTTCCAAACTGCAGCCGTGTTTACATGTGAGACTTGCTCTCATTTCTCATCTCTTCTGTTAATGGTCATTTCTGCTGAGTTTCAAAACCAAAAGTTCCCTTGATTCTTCCAGTGAAAACAACTATCCTGAACACTCCTGCAATCTGGAATTTATCCTGGCAGGTGTTCCTGGACTAGGCAGAATCTCGTTCCTGCCTTACGTCATGGTGCAAAACTTATTTGCATCTTCCGGTACACTAATTTGAAACGATGGTGTAACTCTGCAATGTTAGTTGCAGCCATGCCTTCATTGGCACTGTTACAACCTGGCGACCTCTAGTGGACTAGATCCACATTCCTTCCGTCTAATGAAATCGGCTTGTGTTGATAATATTTCCAAAATCCCTCCCACATCCATTCCACCCGCTTTCTGTCGATTTTGTGTTCCTCATGGACGCATGTACATGTCTTGAAACAAATAAACAATTTTGGATGGGAAAAATGTCCAAGTTTTAACGGCAATTTTGAAGATCATATTTTTTTTCCATTTTTTCTATCTGATTTTCTTCACTGATGTTAGATTTCAGTGAAGGACTTCATATAAACAATATGTCCGTGTTGTCCGGCCCACTTGACCCTACATTTGTTCCCTATTCATTTCAAAATTTATTCAGTTCTTTATTGGTCACTAGTTTCATGGTAGAAAATCCATCACCCGTCAATGATATTAGTTGACAGACTTCCAAAGCACCACGGTTTCTAGATGATGGAGGTCCCAACAGCAACGTAAAGGGCGGAGAGGTCCCCACTGGTAAACGTCGACAATTAGTTCTCAGCATGGAAAGGCAATGCTGACTTGTGTGTACACTGCATCTGATTGTCAGTGATGCAGAACAACAAATCTTCTGAAGGTATTCACAAAACACCTGTACTGCTGATCGAAAACTTGTTGAATATAGCATCCAGTCATTCATGTGATATGTTTAAACAATTCACCCAGCCTTTGATTCCGACGTTGGGAATGAGCAATCCACAAAAAATGTAGCTAATGGGAAATATATCTGACCACATTTGGGCAATTCATTGAAGACTGATCTTTCCCACTAAATCAGTCACAAAAGAGTTTCCATCTCTAAACCTGCATACTGGTCAAATCACTTAGTTTGGCAGCCATCCGCCTTTTCTTCATATCGAAATGTCTTGAGATGTTCCTATAGTAAATCAGACCATGGAAGCTGCAGCATCATGGAAGAAATTTTCAGAAGACAGGTCCTTTCAGAAAGGGAGAATTAACATTCTGATTCATTCTTGCCTTATACGGGCCAATCAGATAAGCGTTGATACTCATAACTCGAGTCTGTGCACAGTTCAACGAGCAGACAAGAATGATCGAGCTTGTTTGCACATGGTTTGGAGAAAGGTGGAATTCATGCTCTCCTAATTAATGAGAACCACATCTAGGGGCAAGTCAAAAAATTGTATGGGAATGAAAACAAAATACTGCAGATACTGAAAAGCAAAACAAGCTGCGAATACACATGATATGACAATAGACCATAGACAATAGGTGCAGGCCTAGGCCCGTTTGCAGTTATATTTCAGTTCAGTATGATGCTTCCGCAGTTCTATTTTGGTCTTCAACGCCCCTGATCCATTTATGCAGATTCCAGGGTAACGTGTGGAGGTGGAGGTTCAATTCAGTTAGTGTTATAATTTTCTTGACTTTGCACATGTGAGAGAGAACTATATCGATGTCAGAAAAATCACTCTTGACGTGTGTCTGTCAGAAGTGTTTCACAGTCATAAAGATATACAGCATGAAGACAGATCCTTTAGTTTAAGGAGAAAGTGAAGACTGCAGATGCTGGATGTCAGATTCGAGATTCTGTTGCTGGGCAAGTACAGCAGGTCAGATAGCATCAGAGGAGCAGGAGAATCGATGTTTCATGCATGAGCCCTTCATGGAATGAGTCATTCCTGATGAAGGCTTATGTCCAAAACGTCGATCCGTCTGGTCCTTGGATGCTGCCTGACTTACGGTGCTTTTCCAGCAACACACTCTCGACTTAACTTCAAACTGTCCACATTGACCAAATACCCTTTCTAATCTAGTTCCATTTGCCAAATATCACCCAAATCCATATGAGCCCTTCATAATCCTATCCCTATGGCCACCTCAATGCCTTTTATATATTATAATTGTACAAACGCCACAACTTCCTCTGACAGTTAGTTCCTTAAACGCACAACCCTCAATTCTATTTGAAATATTTCCTGTCATTATCAGACTATGCATTTTAATTTTTGACTGTGCTACCATGGGGAAAAGACTGTATCTGTTCGCATTATCCAGGGCCCTCATGAATTTATAAACATCTAAATGTACCACCCTCAGCCTCCGAAACTCCAGGTGAAATGTATGAACCTACTTAGTCTCTCTCTATAGCTCAAAACCTCCAAACGCAGCAAAGAATTTGTAAAAACGTTACCTGCAGACTGTCAATTTTCATAAAGTCTTCTTATAGAACGGCGACTAGAATTTTATGCTTTATTCCAAAATATTGCTAAAACAATCTTGAACGGCTGCAACATGAAGCCCCACATACTTTTTTTCAATTTACTGACCAATGAAGGAAGTTATGATAAACGCATTTTCCACCAAGCTGTTTAAATGCGATGCTTTTTTGAAAGAACTGTCCATTTCTGCACCTGTAGTTTCCTTGCTTGGAAACACTTCTCAGCGTCCTGCCATTGACTGCATAAGTTGTGCTCTGATTTGCCTTACAAAATGAAACACTTTACATTAATCTAAAATAAACTCCAGCTGCCACCCTTTGCCCATAATGTCCTGTTTAGCAAAGATATAAATTTCTTCAGTCGTCTATTACTACTCAGATTTTGGAATGTAATCTGGAATCTTGCAAATCACACTTCCTATATTCACATCTAAAGTTATGTATACAGAACATAGAACATTACAGCGCATTACAGGCCCTTCGGCCTTCGATGTTCCGCGGACCTGTTATACCAATCTGAAGCCCATCTAACCTACACTATTCTCTATATGTCCATATGCTTGTCCAATGACGACTGAAATGTACTTAAAGTTGGCGAATCTTCTACTGCTGCAGGCAAAGCATTCCATGCCCTTACTATTCTCTGATTAAAGAAACTACCTCTGACATCTGTCCAATATCTATCACCCCTCAATTTAAAGCTATGCCCCCACATGCTCGCCGTCACCATTCTTGGATAAAGGCTCTCCCTGTCCACCCTATCCTCTGATTATCTTATATGTCTCTATTAAGTCATTTATCAACCTTCTTCTCTCTAACAAAAACATCCTCAAGTCCCTCAGCCTTTCATCGTAAGACCTTCCCTCTGTACCAGGCAACATCCTCGTAAATTTCCTCTGTACCCTTTCCAAAGCTTCCACATCCATCTTATAATGCGGTGACCAGAACTGTACACAATACTCCAAGTGCAGTCGCACTAGCGTTTTGTACAGCCGTAGCATAACCTCATGGTTCCGGAACTCGATCCCTCTATTAATAATAAGATAAAACACCGGATGTCTTCTTAACAACCATGGCAACCTGGGTGGCAACTTTCAGTAATCTGTGCACATGGACACCGAGATCTCCGTGCTCATCTACACGACCAAGTCCAGTACGTTGCACTCCGGTAACTCTGACCAAAGTGAATCACCTCAGACTTGTCCGCAATAAACTGTATTTGCCACCTCTCAGCCCAGCTCTGCAGCTTATCTATGTCTCTCTGTAACCTACAACATCCTTCGTCACTATCCACAATTCCACCGACCATAGTGTCGTCTGCAAATTTATTAACCCACTCTTCTACGTCCTCATCCAGATCGTTTATAAAAATGACGAACCGCAGTGGACCCAACATCCACTCTTGCGGTATACCACTGGGAACTGGACTCCAGCTTGATCATTTCCCATCAATCATTACTATCTGTCTTCTTTCAACAAGCCAATTACTGATCCGAACTGCTATATCTCCCACAATCCCATTCCTCTGCATTGTGTGGGAGATCTGTGCGGAACCTTATCGAACGCCTTGCTGAAATCCATATACAAAACATCAACCGGTTTACTCTCATCTACCTGTTTGGTCACCTTCTCACAGAACTCAATAATGTTTGTGAGGCATGAACTATCCTTCACAAAACCGTGCTGACTATCCCTAATCCAATTATTCTTTTCTAGATGATTATAAATCCTATCTCTGATAACCATTCCCAACACTTTACCAACAACTGAAGTAAAGGTCACTGATCTATAATTACCAGGGTTGTCTATACTCCCCTTCTTGAAGAGGGGAACCACATTTGCTATCCTCCAGTCTTCTGGTACTATTCCTGTAGACAATGACGATTTAAACATCAATCCAAAGGATTGGGAATCTCCTCCCTGGCTTCCCAGAGGATTCTAGGATAAATTCCATCCGTATGTAAATGACAACATTTAGTGGACCCTGCAAAGATCTTAATGGCACACCACAGATTACAATCTTCCAGACTGAAAGAGAACTCTGTGCCAATAGTCTCTGTCTCCTACTGTGAAGTCACTTTTTATCCAGTTGGATTGTTCCCCCGCAGGTAATGTGAGTAGATCTTGTTGGCCACTCTACCACTCTAACACTTTTCATCAACCAGTCTTTATCACATCTTCAACAAAGCTCTATCTTCAAAATAGCATGAAGGAATATGGTGAAGGGAGCTGCTATGCTTCGGGAATTTCTGTACCAGACGGGAAGGATAATATTCAGAGACACTCAGTTTTTCGCTACTCACCATTGCCCGCTATCCATTGGGTAATGCCAGTTCCTTACTTTAGAATGTGGATGACAGTGAGAACTGTCAGCAAAGATTATTCAGTACTATCTCATGAGAGATGATAACGAACAGAATTATTCAGGCACTTGACATGGGTAAACACCACCTCCCCCTGCTTAATTCAAATCAGCAATTGAGAAAAGTTTTATCCCACGCAGTAACCTCTGAAAATTCGAGAGGCCCAGAAATATTTAAACTAAAAAATTAGCATCTTTTTTCGTTAAAGTATAACAGAGAATAATTAAGTAATAACTATTTATAGCTCCTTTCTATAAACTGTATTTTATCTTCCCCTTCTGCAATACTAGTCCAAGAGAAAAAAAACGCCAATTAAGATTTACCAACAAATTCAATTTTCAAAACCAAACAGGTGTAGAATCTTCTCTTAGTATCTTTTTCTTGATTTTTTATTCTTCTGAGGGATTTCTGTTTCACAGGTCACTGTTCGATGAAGGTACCTTTAAGACAGCTATTTTCGGGCAGTCTCTTTACGCTGGAGGGGAGGCAGTTCATCTCCGAACTGCTCAATTTTCCCTGATCTTCTACGCTCAAAGTGACGGGTTGTATCATTGACCTTTAAGACTCTCGATATGCTAAAGTCAAATGTATAATGTAAACTAATTGGCCGAATTCGATGCTTTTGTTTGTCTCCAAGCAACAAGCTAACCTCGTTTTCGACCAAGATTTACATTCTTACCTTATTAAGAACAGTTGGTGCTGTCAGGTAGTTCTTTAAATCTTTAACTTTCTTAAAGGTATAGTGCATCCACATCTTCATTACACCTCCACCCTTAAGGAAAAAAACGATCATTATAATGAAAAGATGGCTACATGTCTTTTCTATTTTTAACACATCAAACGAACACACAGATAACTGAAATATAAGTTCACCTTAAGTTCTACCGATATATACCTGTATGTACATAACGCTAAATACAAACAAATCTCATCTGAACTTTGTCAGTTAAATCCGTAATAATGCTTCTGCGACTACATTCCCATGGTCCGCAAGCGTATGATTTTTAAACTAAAAAGATTAGACTCCAATGAATAGTCCCATATTCTTGTCTGTAAAGCTTTCTAAGAATGCAAGTGGATTGTGATCCGCGCACACAACTGCCTCAAAAACATTGTTCATGACATTAAAATGAAAATGCTGTCAGAATGGTACCGAACTCAATAGTTCTTTTTCGATCGTGAAGTAGCTTAGTTGGTGGATGCTGACCATCAAAAACTAACCAACTGGCAGTTCCATCCCACTATTATCTTCCTGTAGGTGTATAGCTCCAACCCCAAAGCCAATAGCATCGATGACGACTTTGAAAGGTTTTGGAAATTTGCTGAAGCCAAAACTGGTTTGATGGTTAATATTGATTTCATATGGTCGAAAGCCTCCTGGCATAGTTCTGCTCACCGAAACTTTGTGTTCTTCGGAAAATCATGCAAAGGTGTCAAAACACTGCTGAAGTTTGGAAGCATCTTTTGTTCGAGGTGGATCGTGAAAGAATTTCGATGTCCTTCATCTTTGCATTTTATGGGATAACCTTCACGTAAGGATCCTTTGTTGCCTTGGATGGAGGTTGGGGGCGTGGTTTGAAACAGGTTTTGCATTTTATGCGGTGGCAGGAGAAGGTGCTGGGATTGGATAGGAAGCAAGGAAGTGACAAGGGTGTCAAAGAGCGAATGTTTTTCTGGAATACAGATGGAGTGGGGAGGGAAACATATTTAGGGCGATGGGATCTGTTTGGAAATGGAGGAAATGTTGGAAATGGTACACTGTGTCCGTAGGTTGGTGGGGTGGAAGGTGAGGACCGGAGGCTTCTGTCCTGGTTGGAGGGGTGGGGTTCAAGGACTGAGCTGCAAAAAGTGGAGGATATGTGCTAGATGGCTTTGCGATTACGTGGTAGGGGCAATCGTAGTATTTTAAGCAGAAGGCTACCAGAGTTGTTCAAAGGTGGAATTAGTCGTCCTGGGAGCAGATGCGATGGAGGCGGGGATGTTGGGAGCAAGTGAGAGCGTTTCCACAGGAGGCAATGTAGGAGCTTTTGTATTACAGGTAGTTGTGGGAGTCAGTGGGTTTATAGTACATTTATGTGTATAGTCGATCACCAGATATGGAAATGAAGAGGTCCAAGAAGGAATGGAGGTGTCTGAGATGTTCCATGTGTACCTCAAGGAGTGGAAGATGTTTGTGAAGTTGATGAACTATTCAACCTCTTCCTGAGGCGCGTGGTAGCATTGATACAGTCATTAATGTACGATGGAAAAGATGGGGAATGGTGCCAATGTAGCTGTGGCATATAGACTGTATCATGTATACGACGAATATGCAGCCATTGCTGGGAACCATGTGAGTGGCTAAGGCTAACCCTTTGGTCTGGATGAAGTGATTGGACTGGAAGGCAAAATTGTTGAGGGTGATGCCCAGTTCAGCCAATCAAATGAGATGGTCAGTGGAAGGGTATCGGTTGGGTCAGCGGGACTGGAAGAAACGGAGGGCTTGGAGGCATTCGTCATGGCCAATAGATGCGTACCGGTACTGGTTGTCCATGGTGAAGGTAAGGCATTGGGGACTGACAGAAGAATCCTGGCGGCGAAGTGGCGGGGTCTGGATTCTGAAGTCTTGGTTCGCCTTAACCGTTGGACAGCGCTGCTCTGAGTGGATTCGTTTCGTAGTCGAGTGATGCTCATCTACCAGTTGGTGGCCGTCATGCTGTGGTACTGACTGGCCTCTTTGGTCCATCCTCCTGGTTTTGGCACTGATATCCAGATAGGATTGGTTATCTACTTTTGGAACAAGTAGTTGCACTGGGTTACGGGACAGGTTCTGAATCTTCCAATTCAGGGCTTGCAGCAATACCTTCACATCGAGCCTTCTCCTACGTGGTGAGAGCTCGCAATATCCTTTTGCTGCCTGGTGCGTAATATCAGCTAAGACATACAGCTCCTATGTATTGACCATGAGGCTGTGAAAATCGCCCTCTGTGTGCTGCCTGTCTTTTACAAATACCTAACCACCGTCTGCGACATGGAGGACTCGCGCCAGGCCTATACACTGTGAAATCTGGCGCTGATCACCAGACAGCCATTGCTCAGGAATCGACATATCCTCAATCACATCTTCAAGATAATGACAAAGTAGAGGGGCATGACGATGGGGGTGATCACGTTTGGGTACATGCTGATTGGGTGATAGGCTAGGCTCAAGACTGACATATGAATTTGCAAGCAGATCTATGGTAGATTTCTAGCTCCTAAGTATGCCATCCAACGCCTGAGATTGGTGGTGCTTGGACATGTTTTCGTGCGCCATTTACAGTATGCTACGGTGTGGTAGAACACCAAATTTGCACTTCCCTGCTTGGAAATTTCGCACTGGGCACAGGGTCACGTACCTTTTCCTGAAGGCTGTGCCCCACAACCTGAGCTGCCTTGAGACTTTACATTTATCTCAGTTAAAGTTGTGAAATGGCAGCCCTGTATCGAATGCTGCTCCACAACATCCCCCTCTTTTCTTTCATCCACCGACTAGACGCGTAGACGTGTCTTGGCATGCCCATTTACTGGCAAGCTGCAAAGATCCACAGTATACGTCTTTTTGCACCGGAGTTCTCCTTCTTTGAGGTTGGTGGTTGCCGCACACAGCAGTCCATGTAACTGCAGGTTGCTCTGACTCATACTCGCCCAGCCAAACTAGTGACTCTGTTTTGATAAGGAGTCCATGACGCAGAAGGTGTGTGGGTATTTGCACTCCGTCTATAGCTTTCGTAAAGATCTTCTTTTATGGTTTTGTTTGCATTTCTACTCGACACGCATGGTTTTCGGGCACCTAGTGCAGAGGGGAGAGGGCAGATCAGAGGATTTCCTCAGGGTCTGCTCCTGCACCTGGACTTGGTCAAGAAGGCCATTAAAAGATCCAGGCAGCGGGCCGTGGAGGGGGTCGTTATGGCCGACTGCTTGCTACACTTCCACTGTTATGTTCAGGCCCAGCTGTCCCTGGAGAAGAAACATGCTAAGTCCACCAATACTCTCGAAGTCTTTAGGATCAAGTTGGCACTATGGGGCGTGGACATCTTTATTTCAACATTCAATTCTACTTTGATTTAATCCATACCCTTTCCTTCATTTATGTCGTTCATGTAATCAGTACGCTTCAGAAAACGGCTCTGCTTGCCACGCGATGTTATTCTTCCTCATGTGGAAAAATAATGACATCTTCGAATGCTGATTTTTTTGCCCAGCTTCCTACCCCGACACCGGCACCACATGATGGTTTGGTGAAAATAAGCGCTAATATTGCACGGCAGTCTTGTAGGGGCATTAAAAAATGTAGATTGAAATTTCCTCAGTAAATGAAAAAAAAACGAGATTAGAATGTCATCATATTAATACATTCAGTAGATTTAATTCTCCTCAGTTCAGAGGATTGACTCCAAGCTGACTGGCCAAAGCCACAGTATTGCACACACGTAATTAGAGTTTGTCTTCGTCAGGCGAAAATAAAATGCAACTGAGGATAATGGGTATAATCAGGTCCAGGCAGTAGACCGTGGAGCCACTGCCTGCCTCTCATCAAACAGGAATGTTGCAGCCTAGTTGTCATGTGAGAGAGAGAGCATGTGGTGTCCACTAACGCTCTATATGCACGGAGGGCGGTGAAATCTTTATTTACCCCTCTAATTCTATTTTAATTTTATATTTATCCTCCACCTTCATTTTTCTCAAGTAAGCATTGACCCTCCCAGGCTTTACTTGTTGCTGGTTACCTGGGCACATGTGGGGTTTTGCTGGTGATGGAATAGTAAGCAAAGCTGTTTTGTGACAAGAACGTTTTTATTGAGTCATTGCACAACACTGCTGTGTGGCAGTCGTGCGGAGTTTTAAAAAGAAAAGAAAAAGAAAGTGAAAGAAAAACCAAGCAGAGCACTTTGAATCTCCGTATTTCAGGGACAATGACTCCATGCTGGTTGGCCACAGCCAGCCTATTGTGTACAGGTAATTAGAGGGTGATGGGTGACGGTTCTCTGTAAAAGATTTTCAAACCTACTCACTTTTATAACTAAATATCTGCCAGTCTCCCAACTGAACAGTATTTGTAACAGGGAAAGTTGTGGAGGAAACAATGACTTTTGCACCATGAAAGGGGGAAAGAAGAAACGTTTCATGGTAAAGTCCCAGTGGACATGTTGTAAAGTGAAATGGTTGATCCTGTTCTTTTTGTGATCATATCACAGAATCATTGCATCAGAGAATAATGTACAGAAGAAACGTAAATCCAAGGAATCTCTACCCCAGAAAATATACGTCTGCATGCAATATCTGTACGCCCCAAACTCCCACCCACACTCCCACTGCGTTCACCGGAAATGGAATCCAGGGTCCCACCAAAATCTCGAGTGAAAAAAGCATTTTATGCAAAATCGTCTCTGACCCGACAGACTTTCACTTTAAAATTGTCAGACCCAATTTTTCATTGATGTTTCAAAACAAGGTAACATATATCTTGTGTTCACCCATGCTCTCAGGTTAATTGAATCATAGACAGCACAAAACCCTGTTCATTTGATTGCGTCTGTCCCACCAAAATATATGAAGACCTGCACCAGTCCAATGTTTAAACATAACACCCATATCCTTGGACCCACACTCATAGCACATAAAGTGCTCTGTCACATTTCCCCTACATCAAAACCCTGAGTTTATCCAGCCTCGTTCGTAGCTGGAAATGCCACGCAGCCGATGCTGGATAATTCACTTCGCACACCCTCAAGTCCAATCCCATTCTTCCCTTTGTGTAATCACCAGATTGCAGACAGCATTCAAAGTTTGATCAAACGAAAGCTGTGTTCAGTTCCACTCTTACCTCTGTAGTGTTAAACCCAAAAGTAAGGTCCTGAAATCCGAAAATTAAGGTCGAGTCCTCAAGAGTTAGTTGGACATGACACAGACCAATTGACATGAAGTGAAACAATATACATATATAACATGAGGGGTCGTCTGATTTGCCTTGGAGATAACTGCCGAACTTTGATCGTCTGTGGGAACCACGGTTTTTTTTTGTGGTTAAAACTGAGCCACTTAGATGGCGTTTTCAAATGGATTATTTGGACAACTACTGAAAATACTAGGAAATGTTTAAACAGCACGTAAGCAACTCAACATTCATACTCGCGACCCTATCTCACTCGTATTTTCCCTGTCGGTCTGATTTTCGAGAGAATAGAGCTCCAGTACCAGGGAAATTGCTACAGATATGCAAGTGGTATCCGCTACCCAGCTCTCCTCAAAACCGAAATTCATTGACAGCCGATGGTGAATATAGAAAACGTAGTTTAGATTATTGACTGACATATTAGTTAGCACGTATCTAAAATAGATTAATATAATAATCTTCCTTACCCCAAAGCATGGGCGTCTTTTTTTTGGAAACATATTGATCATACCTTTTAAATCCTGTTAGGTATATTCAGACGATCAATATACTTCGAGCAGCAAGCTGGCTCACAGCAAAATACGAATGATGGTAAATGGAGAAAAAAACATATTGTTGCCATACAGCGTATGAAAGAAAGCTAACGGTCTAAAAATAAGACAAAGCATTAAATGGAGGCGTCAATGACTCATTAGTTGGATTTCCATAGTTCTACGTTTTCTCCAGCAGATATGTGATATTCGGTCCATTTTATACAAAATAATTAAACTGGATTGCAATACTTAACAAAGCATGATCCCGAAAAAAATGGGTTCAGGCGATTCGGATGCATCAGCACGCTCCACAAAACTTATATGTTTTGTAATGATCACCTGAGAGTCAGGATGAGTGTCATTATCTTCGGGTGTCGATTGTTAGGTAACAGATTTGGTTGCTACATCTAACATAACTTATATTCATAAATGAATGAAGAAAATGCACCAAAGAATGTGCTTAAGACATGTGCCTCCAATTTAAAAACTGAAGAGCAGTAAAAAAATCTTTAAATGAGAAGGTGCTGGCAGATGATCCATAATTACAATTGGAGATCGGGGGGTGGGGTGGGGGGGGGTGAAATGAATGAAATTTCTGCAAGATGATTGAAAGTGAAAAAAGATCTGGAGAATATTTTCAGTCCATGAACAACCTATCGCCTCTTAATCAAAAGCCAGTCTTAAATGTTATCGCATGCATAATCAACCTGTGATCATAGAACAAGATATGCGTATATATTTAAGGTCTTGGTCACCTGTTCTGAAAGTATCAAGGGTTGGGGTGCAGTGTGAGGCTCAGAATTGCTCCATTGATATATCTAGATTACCCTTTGAAATTGGATTTCATTCTGAGCAGCAGATCTGCCAACACTGATCATAATCCGAGCATTCTTCACAGCCCTGAAAGTAAATGTCTGGACGCAAACTCAACCTATCCAGTCAAAACATTACCGTACTTAAATGCATTTGACCGGAATATATTTAACAAGTGTGATGTCTACAAGCCCCTGAAATTTCGGAAGGATGTTTAAATCAACTTGTAACATAATGATTGGCGATTTGCTAATGCAACATTGTGCACACAATATATTTAGTTGATTAAATAGGCCAATGTTCGCGAATGCAGACGGTGACAGAATATGTGTACAATTTTTGATATTCTGTTGAATTGCACATGCACTGCTTGGCCTTTTGATTTGTTACTGTGTTTTTCATCTCTATGAAGATTCTTCAGCTCTTTACTTTCTGAAAATAATCCGAAATCGTTTTGTTGCTTTATGCGTCATGCATATTTCTTCATGCCAGTGGAATGACCTGGGAACTGTGTGTTGATATCCAATAGTTTGTACCTCCCTCACTTCCAGGAGCATATATAACTTTTTTCGTTATCACGTAGGAGAAATATTTCAATTGGAACAGGCATCAGCCATAATTTATTGTTTAAATCTTTCTTAACATTATTCGTTGTAGTTCGTTTTGTGAAATGTATGTTTTATTTAGGGAATTTGTTTGTGTTTTTAAAACGTAATGTGTTCTACTTTGATGACTATTTGGAGCAATTACGCATTCATTGCGCACATGCTGAGTGAGTCATATGAATCAAGCAATTCATTGAATAGGTTTCTATTCCAAATGAGTACTTTCGCAGCAGCAATTTACACCAATGCCTTGCATCGTTGTGATCACTAATTAGACTAACAAACACAATTTCTAGAAACAATGGGGAAAAAAATAACAACCAAGAAATTGAAAAAGTAAAACAATTGGTTTTACATTCTGTATTCTCCCTTAGTGATAGTGCCAAGCAGTAGTGATGGTTGCATGGGGATTCCGAACTTTACTATTGCCTTCCAAAAGGTATATCCACAAAAGCATTTCAACTCAACGTACATTATTATTTTCTAGGAATTCAACACAGTATTTTGTCCAAACGACTTGAAATTAACGTGGTGCACTGTTTTCTAAGAACTGCGTTATCAACCATTTATGGAAGGAGACTGCCGTTATTGTTTGGCCTTTGAGGAATGAATGAATTGAAAATTGGTGGATATTGTGGCACAGAAAGCAGGACCACAAGCTATAATGTGTTATTTCACTATCGCATTATTGGGAATGATATATGATGAAAAAAGAATAAGAGGGTGCGTGAATGCATTTCACCTTCCAGAACTATTGGTGGTCATTGAATCATTACTGTTAAAGTAAAAATTTTTAACTTGTATCATCATTGTAAAGCTGGAAACTATGATAGTCAGTTTGCAAAACGATGGACAACCACCAGGTTAATGAATGGATAATATGATTTAAAGGTGTTTTTTGAGTGATCAGTATCAAGACTGTAACAAGCAGACTTTTCCTTGGAGTTGAATTAGCATTTCATGTGGATGGAAATCTGCGGATGCACATCTCTATTACATCTGATTGCATATATAAATGAATAGGCAAAACACAAATGCATTTCTTTCCCAGAAAGACAACAGTGAACCAGATTGTAGTGTGTGTGTATATATATATATATCTACACACACACACACTACCATCTGGTTCACTGTTGTCTTTCTGGGAAAGAAATGCATTTGTGTTTTGCGTATTCATTTATAAATGAAATCAGACGTAATAGGTGTGCGAGCTTGTCATCGGTGATATTGAAAACTTGCAAACAGAGCATGAAGCTAATATTTTGGATTACTTGCCCTGTGACATGACAGATTCTAAACAGCTGAACAATTTCATTTGTGTGTGTCGTCATCGAAATTTAAGGTCACATGGGGGAATAGTGGTGTGTTTATGTGCATCCCTGCATGAGTATGCATGCAGAGCTTTGGACATCAATGAATACAGCCTTTCATTGAGGAACCAAATGTCTAGTTTCAGTGCTGTATTATGCTCAAAACAATTAACCCAACAGTATGTTGCTTATCTTATAATTTATTCGTGAAGAAATTCCACTTGCACCAATGGAAAAACTTGCTTTCCTTCCTGAGAACAGATGTGCAATGGGCATCTTATGTAAATGCTTGTGCGACTTTTTAAAAGCTAAATGCACCTTCACAAAACAAAAACATGTGATTGTCAACAACTTTTTACATATGTTTGTTTCAATTAGACGCATCCATGTTGAAACAAAATTATCTCCCTGGTGGTTAACATTCATGATAAATAAAACAATATTCCCATGAATTGCAGAGCTCATATTTCTGACGAAATGCATGGAATACAAAAGTACCTTGTGTCTGCCATTTACTATCCGATCCTGGCAACAATAGGAGTTCCAGGTAAAGTACTGCAGATCATTATTGTTTGCGGTCTTAATGGTTTTGCTAACTCAGTGCCCCATTCATCAACTATGCTTCTTTCATACTAAAGCAAGAACTGAATTTTAAAGAAAAGCTATCAAGTACTCATCTTTGAGCTGAATTAATTCCCACTTCTACTGTTACACCTTTAAATGTATAAGTTTCCAATCGCAAGGTTTTATTTAGTGCTATATGTTCTCCCCTTTCACAGTACGACTTCAACTCTTCTGAACACGGTTTCTTCATATGTGGGTACAACCAATTTTTTCACATTAATGCAATTGTCTTCCCTTGTCCAACGCCAGCTAATCCAACAAATTGCACATTTTCTTTTGAATTGCCAGCGTACTGGTGATATAGTTTTATTGCTGGTTTGCCGGGCAAATGCTTGGAAATTGTCACACGGTATCAAAGTAAAAGTGAAGATTAACTGTTATTTAAGTGCCACAGGCTGTTCTGAAAATACTTTTCGATTTATAGCTATTCTACCCATATATGTTGCTCCTTTGAATTTAAAATATCACCCTTTTTAAATAGCACTATCATTCTCAAGAATAATGTTTCTGTTACTCGTCACTGGATGAGGAAATTTCCTTCCCCGACTCAGACCTCAAATTCTGCCACATCCTATGATTTTGCTCTGCACATAGTAGAGTACATGGCTTCCCAACAATGTTCCCGGAATAATCATGGAGTCTTGTCCGTCTTATCCGCCAAATTTCAGAAGAAGCTAACCACCCTTTCACTTTGTCTCTTAGAATACATTTTCGAACGGGTTCATTGACATATGCTCATAAGTTTATAATTTTTCTTAATGATTCGGAGCAGCGTGATTGAGCTTATTTGCAGAATTCATTCGCAACTAAATTAAGCACTTATTTGTTTGATTTCAACAAAAATACAGTATATGTGTCATTCATGTTAAGTTCCATGTTATTAAATAACAATGCGAACGTTGATGGTGAAATAAATGAACACTGTAAGCACATAAATTGCACGTCTCAGGAAAGTGATAGTTTTTAAGTCAATATCGCAGACGGACCTAATTAAATCAATGTAAAATATTGAAAGACTGATTGCCTTTTCAATAGGCAGGTTGTCCAGTTATGCATGGTGTACCACAAGGGTCGGTGTTGGATCCACTGCTGTTCATCATTTTTATAAATGATCTGGATGAGGGCGTAGAAGTGTGGGTTAGTAAATTCGCAGACGACACGAAGGTCGGTGGAATTGTGGATAGTGGCAAAGGATTTTATACGTTGCAGAGAGACATAGATAAATTGCAGAGCTGGGATGAGTGGTGGCAAATGGAGTTTAATGCGGACAAGTCTGAGGTGATTCACTTTGGTCGGAGTAACCAGAATGCAAATTCTGGGCTAATGGTAAGATTCTTGGAGTGTAGATAAGCAGAGAGATCTCGGTGTCCATGTACAAAGATCCCTGAAAGTTGCCATCCAGGTTGCCATGGTTGTTAAGAAGCCATACGGTGTTTTATCTTTTATTAATAGAGGGATCGAGTTCCGGAACCATGAGTTAATACTACAGCTGTACAAATGTCGGGAGCGGCTGCACTTGGAGTATTCAGGTCAGCTGTGGTCTCCACATAATAAGAAGAATGTGGAAGCTTTGGAAAGGGTGCAGAGGAGATTTACTAGGATGTTGCCTCTTATGGAGGGAAGGTCTTATGATGAAAGGCTGAGAGTCTTGAGGCTGCTTTCGTTAGAGAGAAAAGGTTGAGATGTGACTTAATAGAGACATGTAAGTTAATCAGGAGGTTGGACAGGGTGGAAAGGGAGAGCATTTTTCCAAGTATGGTGACGGCGAGCATGAGGGGGCATAGCTTTAAATTGAGGAATGATAGATATAGGACAGATGTCAGAGGTAGTTTCTTTACTCAGAGAGTAGTAAGGGTATGAAATGCTTTGCCTGCAAAGGTAGTAGATTCGCCAACTTTAAGCACATTTAAGTCGTCATTGGACAAGCCTATGGACGTACATGGAATAGTGTAGGTTAGATGGGCTTCAGATTTGTATGACAAGCCGACAAAACATCGACGGCCGAAGGGCCTGTATGCGCTGTATTGTTCGATGTTCTATGTTCTATGTCACAACAACTATTTCTCCTTACCTCCCATCTCCACCATCTGTGCCTCAAAAACACACGCAGGGTACACTTCACCTCTTTATTGTAAGCTCGCCAGTTTAATGCTATGTGTGTATGTTACAGCTAACATAGTCGCCATTGCGGTTCTGTCCAAAGGAAAATGCGGTCTGTCCAGATGTGTCACTCGCTACCTGAAATCAATGGCAGTATCGGACCTTCTTGTCATTTTTGTTGCTGTAATCCTAAACAGGATATTTGCTATTTACTTCCCAGTCAGTTTTCTTTCCATTACACCGTTATGTAGTCTCCGTGCTGTCTTAAATATTGCAGCATTAGCCAGTTCTGCATGGCTAACAGTGGCTTTTACAGTTGATCGATTCATAGCTGTTTCTTGCCAGAAGATGAAAACACGTTATTGCACCGAGAAGACAGCGGTGTATGTAACTGGAGTGATTTTTATAGTGTGCTGTTTTAAATGTTCGTTCCTGTATTTCATATATGAACCTTTGTACATTACTAACAATACACCCTGGTTTTGTAGGGTTAAATTAATATTTTATAGATCATCAACATGGTTTGCATATGATCTAATTATTCGTATCTTACTGCCTTGCCTCGTGTTCACGCTGATTTTGCTGCTCAATGCTCAGACTGTCAGACACATTCTAACAGCCAGTAAAGCTCGCAGGAGACTACGGGCCCACAGCAATGTCGAGAATAAGAGTGACCCAGAGATGGAAAACCGCAGGAAGTCTATTGTTTTACTCTTTGCCATCTCAGGGAGCTTCATACTCTTATGGGTCTGGATTCTAATAACCTTTCTCTACGTTCGGATTGCGAGAGTCAGTTATTATTCCACAACCAATTCCAATGTGATTCTGGAAGAATTTGGAATCATGCTTCAGCTTTTGAGTTCTTGCATCAATCCATTCATTTATGCTGGGACTCAGAGAAAATTCAGGGAGGAGTTAAAGAATGCCCTAAAATATCCAAGGAGCCTGACTGACAACTGCAAGAAACAATGGAAAGTACCCCCTTCTTAATATAACATGCCCATGCATCATCTCACTGTTTCGGTCCTCTACTTTCCGTGCTGTGTGGGGTCCTGTGACGTTATAAACATACTTGATTTAATATTCTTTGAAGTGTAATGTCAGATGACAAATATCAGTGTGAATAACCCAACCACTCTGTTTAATGTTTCATGTCTATTGTGCTTGATTTATTTCTGAAAATACCCAGTCATTGAAATTCAATTTCGCTTCATACTCATAATCAATAAAAAAGTCAAACTTAGACTTCGAAATTCGGTCTGATGTTCACAGATATTGTATCATTGGTTTTCACTCATTTAAGCCATGTTCGGACCCATATCATGTCCTATCTAATTCCCGTTCTCTGCTTTTCACTGTTTGTTTAATCCTCTCCCTCCCTCACTATCTGTATCTCTCTCACAGACTCTCTCTCTCTCACACGTACAAGTACACACAGACATATCTTCTCCCCACTTTCTTGAAATGACCAGTGAAAAGTCGAGTTCTACTTCAAATTGTGTCAGTTTCTCTCAGATAGTTGTTTTAAATATCCAGTTACTGATTTACCATTTCAAACAGGGGGGTATTTGCTGCTTCGTTGTCAACACAATATAGGATACGATAGGACTCGAAGGATATGGGCCAGAGGCAGGAGGCTGGCGCAAGCGTGGATGGACATTGTGGTTGGCGTGGACCAGGTTGGGTCAAAGGTTTGTCTCCATGCAGTTGGACTCAATGACTTTCTGGCTGTCTGACAACAATCAAGTTTAGTTTATTACTGCGATCTAATACAGTAGTAAATTACCGTTATGTTTTCAACTACTTCCGGTCGGGATGGTGAAGCTGACAATGGGAGAAAAACCACTAATCGAATGGACAAAAATGTGACCATGCAGTTGTGAATCCGGTAATGCCTGTAAATCTCAGTGCCTGCCTTCTCTGCTACCTCATATGCTTCTTCAAATGCGTTTAGAAATGCTTTGTGTACAATTAAAAGTTACCAAAACTTCACTGGAGAAAACATTTCAGTGAATATAATTAGGAAATTAAAAGTTAAACATGGAGAAATTTATGTTTACTCATTGCTGACAGATGTACATCTGCTTTGTAGTTTGGGCCATCCCTTGAGATTGCTGTTTACAAGACTACCTGATAACTGGACACAGAATGTCAATACTGTTCACAGTGGCACATCTGAGTCATACAGGGAAGATAGGGAAGCTCTATGTATGGCTTACGTATTGCTGAAAACTGCATCTTTATAATGCTATGGCATTGCTGTCCACTGGCGGTCACGACTAACATTTGCAAAGGAATCAATTGCATCTTTGGAGAACTTGTGGGAATGTTCACTGCTGCACCTGGAAAAAGTGTCCTGGATTGCAGAAGTGGAATGAACCAAACGTATGGAAATGAGAAAAAAAAAGAGCAATGAAATAGTGCTGAATGGAAAAGAGAAGAACTTAACATTGGAATAGAAGTCATCAAGAACTTTGAAAAACATAAGCATTATTTTGTCGCCATGCATGGAAGATGACAGAAATAACGATTAATGCAGCTGAACAGAATGGACAGGAAGGCATGAAGAATATAATCGAGTCACTATAATATAACGATAAATTATGAGTTGTGAGAACTGTCTAATTAGTGCTCAAAGTAACATGGGACCTCGATGTTAGGGCACTTGCGGTAAAAGAAAAGCGTCAGATTACTGTACTGATCTGAGAAAATCTTTTAGTACAGTGAAAATATAATTGCACGTGGATGAAAAGCAATTATCTTAGGTAATATACACAAAGGAGTATGTAAAGATACGAGGGGGCATAGCTTTAAATTAAGAGGTGGTAGGTATAGGACAGATGTTAGGGGCAGATTCTTTACTCAGCGAGTCGTAGGTTCATGGAATGCCCTGCTAGTAGCAATGGGTGGACTCTCCCTCTTTATGGGCATTTAAACGGGCATTGGATAGGCATATGGAGGATAGTGGTCTAGTGTAGGTTCGGTGGGCTTGGAACGGCGCAACATCCAGGGCCAAAGGGCCTGTACTGCGCTGTATATTTCTACGTTCTATGTTCTATGTTACATTTGCGCATTTTATCTCTCTGATATGTGTGCGTTTGTCTGAGTGCGTGAGTGACTTCGATGATGCTGCACCTTTAGCAATGTCATGTCATCTTCGGCTTTTATCGGAAAGGCAGAGGTGCGGACCTACCTGAAAATAGTTACTTTGAACAACAACATGGGAGTGACTCGGTCTCCAAGTTCAGGTTTTGTTTTCTGATTTGATTTGTTTTCGCAAGTCGGCAGGAAACCACTGGGGACCCAGACAATCAGATACAGTGAAAAGAGCTGCCATGCTTCAACAGAGGCCTTCCTGATCTTCCTCTCTGAAAACTGTCCTGCCTGTCATAAGCACTGTTTGAATTTAAATTTTCCAGCGGTGTATTTATAGGATGGTGCAGAGATTGGAAAAGCTTCATGAAGTTGTGATCGAATCAGTTGGGTTATCAAATATGTAAAGTTAATTGAAATTCTGTTTTCTTTTGTTCGTGGTTTATCGGTAATGCTTAAAGAAATTATATTACGTTTAAAGCTGAGTGGTTTGACCAGCTGCATCAGTTCTGCAACTTCTATCTTAAATGAGCCTTTCCAAAACAAGAGCGTTCGGGGTTTTGCTACTTTCTTAAAATATTTTGCGGAGCTCTGGGTCTGGTCCATAACACTGTCAGAAAGTGAAGAGACAGAGAGGGAAAGGGATGGTGTGTATATGGGTTTGGGGCAGATAGGGAAGTAATTCTGAAATGAAATCACAGTCATATATGATAGATATCACGTCGACATTCTAGAAAATTTCAAACAGTTAATTGCTCTTTTGTAAAGAATTGCCTTGAAGAGTAAAGCTTCGTAGTTAATTGTAAAATGTTGTCAATCTGACATCCTTGACCATTAGGTTGTGCCAATTAAAACTGATATAGTGCTGAAAATGTTCTTGGTCAATGCCCTGCACACGTAATACAGAGAGTGTGTGTGTGTGTGTGTGTGTGTGTGTGTGTGTGTGTGTGTGTGTGTGTGTGTGTGCGCGCGCATGTGTGTGTGTGTGTTGTGTGTGTGTGTGTGTGTGCGCGCGCATGTGTGTGTGCGTGCGTGCGTGCGTGCATCTATATGCACGCTTCAACTCCAGTTGTGGTGGTCCGATTGTTTCTCCCATTGCCTCCAGATATTTGATTTTTGGCAGGACGTGATTACTCTGTGTACGCAGTTGAATTTTGTCAGTGCTGAATGGACGTGTGTCCCTAAGGTTTAAAAACAGAATGAGCATTTAGTGAAAGGCGGTACTGATGAAGTATATGGGAGTGGGTGGCTGCTCAAGGCCACTTGCCTGCTGGACTGTTTTGGAACTTGTAATTCACGACACTAAGAATGAGGGACCACCGCTGAATTCGACCAGAAGCTGTGGGTGACACAGCTTTGTCTTCTTTAATTCCATAACGGTGTTTGTGAAACTTTCTTACACCAACCTGAAAGATGAAATCCAGAGTGAATACTGTTAAAAACTGGTCCCTCAATCATTGTTGCATCTGCAGCTGTATCGGCCTTCATTGCAATCAGGTGACCATTTAAGGCTTCTAATTTTAATGTTTTATGCTAACGGCTTCTAATTTTAATGTTGTAAAGCAATTTAACTGTTCCACTGCACATGCAGGTGGACTTGTTAGAGTGTGAACTGTCCTGGATATCTTTCTATGGGGTTTCTTAATGGTCAAGCCTTGCAGGACCTCTTTGTTGTCTCGAATCCGAAGAAACACATCCATTACAATCATCTGTCTTCATCTATTGTCACGGCGGTGACAGGCCATCTTCGAAAGACCTTAAAAATGAATTTCGAATGGTTCTGAAAGTGAATGCTGGACCAGCTCTCACGAAATATTGCACATCCCTAAATCTGTTGGAATCGGAGCTGTTCAAGCCAAATCTTGTGCAAATGCTGTTCTCGGAGGACTGAAAATTTCTTACTTTACCAGTCAATCTTCAAAGCAAATGAGAATGTACTTGATTTTCCACCAGAAGTCAAACTGAACCACATTCCAATATGACGGTGTCCTGAAGCTTAAAGTGCAAATGTTATTGGGAGCCCTTCATCACGTTACATGATTTAGTTAGAACATGTGCTAAATTGTTCTTTAATCCATTGCAAATGTTCAAAGGATAATGGAAGGAGAATGTAATTGTTTGCCATCTTAATGAATTCAGAGCTTTAATTTTCCTGAATGTACAAGATTGCAGAAAGTATTAAGCTGTGAAGGATTGATAGTTGCATAACCATTGTCTTTGAATTCTGAACTTAAAATGCAATCTGTTGTTTCAATTAATGATATCCAGTTCCAAATAAATTGCATTTTTTTTGTAAACAAAAAAAAATTAAAATGGGCGGTACGGTGGCACTGTGTTTAGCACTGCTGCCTCACAGCACCAGAGACCCTGGTTCAATTCCCGCCTCAGGCAACAGTCTGTGTGGAGTTTGCACATTCTGCCTGTGTCTGCGTGGTTATCCTCGGGGTACTCCGGTTTCTTCCCACAGTCCAACAATGTGCAGTTTAGGTGAATTGGCCATTCTAAATTGCCCGTAGTGTTAGGTGAAGGGGTAAATGTAATGGGTCTGGGTGCGTTGCTCTTCGGAGGGTCAGTGTAGACTTGTTGGGCCGAAGGGCCTGTTTCTACACTGTAAATAATCTAATCTAAAAAGACTTCTGAAGAAATTTTTAACGATTTGGCGGAGGAATACTTTGTTGTGGGGATTTCCTGTGGTCTGGTGTGGGATCCCGCTGCACAGTACATGCATTGCATGAGGTTCAGCGATTGTCGATTGTCAGTGGTCTTCCCACTTCTCTGTCAGATAGATGAACTAAATGTAAACGTCCATTTGGACCCTGCCCTCATTTGCAGCATTTTCTAATTACAGTGCCATTGGTAGCACCTTGTTTGAAGTCCAATTGGGTTTCAGATAGCAAGCGTTCTTGCATGGTTAAATCATTAATCACAAAGAGCAAACAATCTCTCGGCATTTCATTAAGAATTAAGACAATATCTCAAGCCTCTGACTGTCGTCTTAACCTGGTGAGAAAACCCGATACAGATTCACGTGGTTCTCAAGAAAGCTAATTAAGCTGTACATCTCTATGACTCTAAAGCCAAAGTGTCTCCTAATTAGAAGAGATCTTTTTTCATAATATTTCATAAGAAAATCCATCAACTATTTCAAAGGTTTCAGTGTTGCGTCCATCAGAGGAAAGTCAAACTCGTAATAAATGATTAGTTACAAGGATTACACATTGTTTTTCAACCGTCCCAATACCATTTGCTTGGGGAGAAAAGCGTATTTTTCAACATACTGGTCCCACTCTTCGACAGTAAGCTCAAACTATTCAAACTTCCCAAATAAAAGCAGAGTGGCATGAGTAATTACTCCTAGTGAAAGACAACTATTGTAGGCAACTTTTCTTCAGGCACGTACAGCTTTGTCTCGTCGCTCCTGCATTGAGATTATTCCCCCTTCATGCGTTATGAAAAGATACACAGTGTATGGGTTCTGACCGGCCAGGTGATCATTTCTTTGGATTACCTATTATTTATTTATTTACTTACTCATTTAGTTATTGCTACATTAATTACCACTGGAATGAAAGGAGGCCAAAAATTTCCTTCTCTGGTTTGCATTATATTTTGAATATGAAGACGGTTCTCAACGGTGTGAAATATCTGACAGCTTTTATACCACAGAGATAGACTGGAAAGTGATGCAGAACGTTCTGTTGGTGAAATGGTCATCATCATAAGAGAGGTAGGTGGCTGCACACATCAAATTAATGTTTACAAATTACCTTACTCCTACTTCTGGGTTGTGTCCCATTTTCTTTTAAGTGGGGTTTCACATGCTAAGAAACTGTTAGTCAATAATCAAAGGCAATTAAATGGGTAGGCCATTTAGGACAGAGATGAGGAGAAACTTCTTCACCCAGAGACTGGTGTGTGTGTGAAATGCTCTGCCCCAGAAGGCAGTGGAGAATCAGTCTCTGGATTCGTTTAAGAAAGAGTTGGATAGAGCTCTCAAGAATAGTGGAATCAAAGGTTATCGAGATAAGGCAGGAACAGGATACTGATTGAGGATGAACAGCCATAATCATAACGAATGGTGGTGCAGGCTCGAAGGGCGGAATGGCCTACTCCTGCACCTATTGTCTATTGTGTATTCAATTTGCCATACTATTCACTGACAGTGAAATAACTGCAAGGAGGCTGATATCATGTCACCAGACATCGTTTATTTATCTCTTTACTGTATATGGGCTGTGAGGCGCCAGCTTAATGCTATTCTCGACACTGCAGAAAGCTTCCACAACTGCTGTTGATTCATTTATTTTCCTCTACACTGACACGTCACAACCGTAGATCATTATTTAATACACATCACAAACATCGTGGTTGAGTGTGCGTAGGGTGACTCAGATAAAAAGACACCAATGTGAAAACAAAATTATGCCATACGTTCCGCCAACAGGAAAACATCCATAAGGCCAATGAAGCATTAACACGCAAAGCTGGATAAGGTCAATGCTTAGAGGAAGACAGTGAAGTGGAATGTCTGGTATTAAATCAAATTAGAATTGCAATTTTAAGTAACGTACGCCTCACCCTGCTGCGTCCACCTCTCTGTAAAGATATCTAGAGGATTGATGGTCATCGCAAGTTCCCCCTCCAAGGAGTCACAGGTTCGAATATCATCTTGGAAGAAGGGAAGGAACATAGAACGTATAACATAGAACAATACAGCACAGAACAGGCCCTTCAGCCCACGATCTTGTGCCGAACATTTGTCCTATCTTAAGCGCCCATCCATGTACTTATCCAATTGCCGCTTAAAGGTCACCAGTGAGTCTGCCACTCCCACAGGCAGCGCATTCCATGCCCCCACCAATCTCTTTGTCAAGAACATACCCCTGACATCCCCCCTATACCTTCCACCCTTCACCTTAAATTTATGTCCCCTTATAACACTCTATTGTACCGGGGAAAAAAGTATCTGACTGTCTACTCTATGTATTCCTCTGATCATCTTATACACCTTTATCAAGTCACCACTCTTTCTTCTCCGTTCCAATGAGAAATGGCCTAGTGCTGTCAACCGATCCTCGTAAGACCTATTCTCCATTCCAGGCAACATCCTGGTAAATTTTCTCTGCACCCTCTCAAAGGCTTCCACATATTTCCTAAAATGAGACGAATAGAACTGACACAGTACTCCAAATGTGGCCTAACCAAGGTCCTGTACAGCTGCAACATCACTTCACGACTCTTGAATTCACTCTCTCTGCTAATGAACGATAATACTCCAGAGGCCTTCTTACAAACTCTATCCACCTGAGTGGCAACCTTCAAAGATCTATGTACATGGACCCCAAGATCACTCTGCTCCTCCACCTTACTAAAAACCCTACTGTTAATCCTGTATTCCGCATTCTTATTTGTCCTTCCAAAATGGACAAACTCACACTTGACAGATTTGAACTCCATCTGCCAATCCTCGGGCCAGCTCTGCGTCATATCTAAGTCCCTTTGCAGCCCACAACAGCCCTCCTCACTATCCACAACTCCACCAATCTTCGTATCATCTGCAAATTTACTGACCCACCCTTCGACTCCGTCTTCCAAATCATTAATTAAAATTACAAACAGCAGAGGACCCAGAACTGATCCCTGCGGAACTCCACTTGTAACTGGAGAGATGACACCCTCCACGGTTCTCTGCGTGGGCCGACTTGTATCAAGTCTGGCCAGCCCCAGCATCAGACTCTGCCTGCACGCTTGAACAGTGGGTTCGCACAGATCTGGTGTGTGGGGTTAATCTGCAAATAAAAACATAACCAAACGATCTTTGCGTAACTAAATGGAGTGTGCAAGCACCGACAATCAAAGTACACATGTCAATGGAATGACCAGCGGCAGAAAATAAGCTGTTGTGATGAACGTTCTTTAACCAACACAATCTGCAATGAGACTGAACTACTGTATATAACGCCCTTGAGCCCAGCTGTCCCTTAGAGCATCCAATGGACACCTCCATTGCCCGGTAGTAAACATGCACGATAAAGCATGCATGTCTCATAGAGTGATCGTTTACTTTAGCAGGCAGACTGGCCATTTTATCCAAACTGGTTGATGTCAACTAAAATGCCCATTCACGCTCACCATACTTCCCAGCATTTGGCTCATACCCATCTAAATATTTCCTATCCATCTATTTGTTCAAATGCCTTTAACATGTTGTTACACTACTCGTCCCAATGACTTCTCTGGCAGCTCATCCAATTTGCGTAACATCCTCTATATAAAAACGTTTCCCTTCAAGTTTATTTTTATTGATTACTCTCGAACCTTAAGCTGATCCTGTCTAATCTTCGATTCCCAAAACCTGGGAAAAAGACTAAGTACTTTCACATTATCTCAGCTTTTCATGATTTTACACATTTCGGTAAGATTCCCCCATCAGTCTTATGCCCTCTCAAGGTTAAACTCCTAGCTTGTCCAACGTCACCATATAAAGCAGATCCTTGCATTCCCGAAACATCCTTGAAAATTTCGCCTGCACTCTTTCCACTTTAGTTACATCCTCCTTATCACAAGGTGACGATAACTAAACACAGTATTCTAAGTGTGACGTCAACGATGCCATGTACTTCTTCAATGTAAAATTCAAAATTCTATGATCAATACCCAGACTGTGGAAGGCCAGTGTCCAGAAAACTTCTTCACTGACATGTTTACCTGTGACTTCACTTCCAGAAAATCTGAACTCCTGAAAAACTGTGGACATGAACTCCAAATCCCTCAGTTCCACGATCATTCTGACAGCCCTGTAATTTACAATGAAACTACTACTCTTGATTTGACTTCCCATAATACAGGACCTCACACTTATCTATGTTAAACGCTATTTGCCATTTCCAACCAACGTTTGCAGCTGATCAAAGACCTGCTGCAATTTCTAGTAAACTTCCTCACTGTCCATGATACTACCTAATTTAATGTCATCTGCAAACTTTCTTATCATGTCCTGTACATTATCATCCAAATCATTCAAATGAAGCTTCATCAAAACAGTACTACAACGAGCCAACACCCACTGCAGCACAGAGAAACTATGCAGAGCAGAGGAAAATCGTCTATATGGTGTATTTTAAAAGAATGGTTACTCAATGAACAGAGTCCACTGATTTCTCAGCAACAAAATCAAACAAGCAGACAAATCACGTCCAGAAACGCTAGCCACTCTCCACTACATCAAAGACATCTCGAAATGACTGCCAGACTACTCAGAACCCTTGGCATCGTGGCAGCCCAGAAACCTAACAACACAGTAAAACAGCAGTTAATGAAATTGAAAGATACTAGTCAGACAACAAACAAAACTACTTTAATTTTAAAAATACCGAGCAAGCAATGTAAGAAACACTACATTGGAAAAATAGGCAGAAAACTAGCCACCAGGATACACGAACCTCAACTAGACACAAAACGACATGACCCTTTCTCACTAGTGTCGTTACATACCAGGAAGGAAGGATACCACTGCGACTGGGACAACACATCCATCCTTGGACAAGCCAAACAGCGACATGCGTGAGAATTCCTAGAAATATGGCATTCCAACCTAAACTCAACAAACACATCGAGTTAGACCCCACCTACCACACCTTTGGAAACAGAATTGGAAATGACATCAGCACAGAAAAGGACACCAGGAACCAAAAGAAAATAGAAAGCAGGAATCACCAGCAGTTCTTCGCCCGGATGGCCACTGAAGGTGTTACCTAATAAGGTGACGAAACGTCTGGAAATGAACCTTGCAGCTCAGCAAACAGACCTACATTCACACGCCCATCATTCATATACACAACAAACATTAGTTGTTCAGTAACGAAACCTGAGGCATTCCATTTATCACAGATCGTCTGTCCATCAAAAAGCCTTCCACTGATACACTCGGCTTGCTATGACCAAACCAAATGTGTATCCAGTTTGCCAGCTCCCTCTGGATTCCAAGCGATCAAACCTTCCAGAGCGGCTTATCACACGGAACCTTATCAACACGTTCCTGAGATCCATGTAGACAACGTCTAACATCTACCCTCGTTAACATTCCTTGTCACTTCATCAAAGAACTCTAACACAATTTTGAGGCATGCTCCACTATGCACAATGTTGTGCTGACAACTAACCAAACCCTGTATTTCCAAGTGCAACTATAACTTTTTTTTTCAGAATCTTATCAAGTAGTGTACCTACCAGAGATGTTACACTTGCTAAACTATATTTCTGATTTTTTTGTAGCTCTTTTTGAATAAGGGAACAACATTCGCAATCCTCACGTCTTTCAGGACCCAAATGGTTCAAAATGATGCAAAAATATCTTCCAGATACAGCAACGCTCCCCCCCACCCCACCCCATACACACACCCATAATTTGTTCTTAGACTCTCCGCATGTTCTTGGACATAACAGGTCTGAAACTGAAGAATAATTCAACTTCATAAAACTCCCCTAGTGTTAAATGGACTCTCTGCAAGATGTCACCTCTAACTTCCCAAAGTTTTCAAGTCGTCATTTCATTCTCCACGGTAAACACCGAGGAAAAACATTCATTGAACACCTTGCCCATCTATTGTGATTCCACACAGACATGACCACGTTGGCCACTGAGGGGTCCTATCCTCTCTCTAGTTTTGAAGTTTTCCTTTAACATGCTTAATTAACCTGTCAGGAATCACCCACATATTCTCAGTCAACACCATCGTATGCCTCCTTTTCACCCTCCTGAATTGCTTCTTCAGTAAACTTCTGTATTGCCCATATACATTCAGGGATTCCATTGATTCTGGCTCTCTGTACTTGCGCGATGCCTCCTTCTCTTTTTGGTCAAAACCTCAAAATCTCTTGTCGTTCAGGTTTCCCTATTCCTATCAACCTTTACCTTCGGTCTCAGAGATACATATAGATGTTGAACTCTAGCTATCACTCATTTAAAGGCCTTCTATTTGCCAGGCGTCCCATTGCCTTCAATCAAACTTCTGCAATCAACACCTGCAAGCACCTGTCTAATTCCATCAATATTCGATATGCCCAAATGTAGAACTTGCATATTTGGACCAGTTTTGGCCACATCCATAACTATTGTTAAATGAATAGTCCTATGGTCAGATGTGACAAAATATTATCCCACTCACACCTCAGTAAAGTGTCCGGCCCTTGATCCAAAAAGGAGGTGGATGTTTGTCCTCTCATGAATAGGATCCTCTATGCACTGCTTGAGGAAACTATCCTGAATACACTCAACAAATTCCAACTATTTAAGCACTTGACTCCATTTGAGTCCGACTTTACGTTAGGTAAAGCAAAGTCCCTTTACAATGAAATCTGTACTGCGCCTGCAGGTCTGTCCTATCTCTCTGGATATATGTTCCTCTAATTCCCATTGAGTATTCGGGGCATATAGTACAATCCCAATAACGTCACCATCCACTTCGAGTTACTTACCTCCACCCACAAAGCCTCACTGAATAATCTATTAATCATTTCATTTCCAGTTAATACTGTGATACTCCCTAAATCAAAAACGAAACACCCCCTCGCCTCTTTCCTCCACCTTGGTTCCATTTGCCTCTCTGTTGTTTAGGATCCCTCCGCCCGCTACTCTATTTTATACTCTCCCTTGCACAATGAGCAAAGTTGGCGCCAAGGTATTGGTTTCCCTGCAGTTCATGGGCAACCCGTTCTGCAGCCGCTCTGAGATCCCAGAAAGTGGAAACCAGCAGACAATACACCATCGGGATTCTCTTTTGCGTGTAGGGAATCAATTAGGTTAGATTACTTACAGTGTGGAAACAGGCCCTTTGGCCCGACAAGTCTACACTGACCAACCGAAGCGCAACCCACCCAGACGCATTCCCCTACATTTAACCCTTCACTTAACACTATGGGCAATTTAGCGTGGCCAATCCACCTAACCTGCAAATTTTTGGATTGTGAGAGGAAACGGAACACTCGGAGGAAACCCAAGCAGTCACGGAGAGAATGTACAAACTTCAGACAGAAGTCACCTCAGGCAGAGAATTGAACCCGAGTCTCTGGCGCTGTAAGGCAGCAGCGCTGACCACTGTGCCACCGTGCCGCCCAACTGCACCTGCAGCTATGGAATCGCCTATCACTAAGTTCCTGTTTAACTTTGTCCTTTTGTGCTGTGCCCCAGAGGCAGTTGTTGTGCCTTCTAGAGCTATCACCTGAATGGTGACTCTCTCCACACCTCCAATACTAAACAAAACGGTTCCCTTGTTTTTGATGGGAATGGTAACGAGGTATTCTACTATTCCCTGCCTACTCCATTTGCCTTTCCTGTCGGTAAGCCAGCAATTCTCTGCCTGCACCTTGAGTGTGACCACTTCACTAAAACCCTTATCCATAAAGTGCTTAGCATCTCAAGTGATGCTGAGTGCATCCAGATTCTTAACAGGGTCTTCCTGTGAACTGCAGCTGGTGACACTTCCCAAAGATGTCGTCGTCTGGAACAATGGAAGTTTACCGGCGCTCCCCCATAGCAAGATGAGAACAAATGTTGGAATACGGTAAGCAACATGTGTAAAGTCTATTGCAGAGAAATTTTGTTAAGCTTTGATTGAGAAATTATGACGTGCACGACTTTTCTGGAATTTAGATTTTCGATTTGTATAATGCTATGGCCCATGATTTGAAACCCAATACCAGTCGCAGATAACGTTAATATGACAAGCACAGTGAAAATATACAACGCCCTGAAAGGTTGTGATTTCATATAAACCTGTTGGACTACATCTAGAGTCACGTAATTTATGGTTTTGGCCAACTCTGACCAACACAGACACGTCCACATCATGGCTTATTTACAGATGTATAAAGGCAATTTCCAAACATGTAAAAAATACGTGAAACACAATCAAAGTTGTAAATAAGAGACTAACTGTACTCGATTGGTCTTTGGTCTCCCTCTGAAATGTATTGACGCCTGAGTCGCTGGCCTGTTGGTGTTTGCTGATTAAATGGGAAATAAAGTTTTGCACCAGAGCTGCACGTGCTTCCTTCCCCTCTACCTCTCTCTTTAGATATTCCTCCGTGATACACAGGTCAGACTGATACAATTAAACTTTTAGCCTGTCTGTCACCTCCTCAGTTTCAAATGGAGTATTGCTCAGAATGTCTTTTGGAGCAGACGTCAATGATCATTCATCTCGGAGAATCATCACTAAACTGTAATTTTTGGCGAGTACATTCAAAGCGAGATTTGGTGACAAGGACGTCAAGAAAAATGACAAGTTCAATTCACTTGCAGCAACAAGCAGAGACATCCCTGTTTGCTTGGGGCGCGAGGAAGCACAGTTATTTCAACTCTTTTGTAACCTGGGGCATTTTGTTTGTAAAATAAATTTGTTACCATTGCACAAGAGTAGTGCGACGCCCGAAGTTTACCCATCGATCTTCCCACAGCATTCAAAACTGAGACTGCTATTGCTTCATATTTTTTATTCATTCAATAGATCAACATTGGCCTAGATATTGGCAGTATTGTTTATTTGCATGTATTATTGGCCATCCCAACAAGATTGTTCGAATGGTGACTTGCACTACTGCAGTCTTCTTTCAATTCCATTTGAACAGCATTAACAGACTATGTGGTCGTGTCCTAGTGGTTAAAGTAATCGATTTGAAATCTACCGTGGTCTTCAGCGCAGGCTGAAACTCTACCAACTACGTTCCTATCTTGTTGACTCTTTTAGTTGTGCAAGAGTTCTCATACAAGTATTCCTGTTTTACAACAGGACTTCCAGACATCAGTGTGAGGAGAAATTGTTGCTCACTGGCCATGTGACTTTTTGCCCGCATTCTCAAAATAAATCCTTCTAAAAAACAAGTAGGGATAATATTTACTGTCCACGAAATCGGGGAGGAGCTTAAAAAGTTCATTGTCATTCAGCAGCGAGAATAACAATTCATTCTTTCATTAAAAATAGTTAATGAACAGATAACAGATAACGATAGCAAGGTGAGAAACCGAGAACAGCATCGGGAAATATCATCATTAGTGAGAGAATGCCATCATAGCAGGTAAGACATAAAATCGCAGCAGTGGAGCATGAAGTCATGCTGATGGAGCGATATCAGACAAACGTGGGAAAGCATTACAACGTGTCAGAATAACAACGGTTTTCAGTGAGTTATCTCATTTGGACAGACGGTTGAGGCATGAAAGGTTGAGAGGTCAGTGGTGTACCTATTCGGTATTTTTGGCGAATTTACTCAGCACCTTAAATATGGAGATGTAAAGGTCACGAAAAGTATTTGCTTTCATTAGACATGAATGTAAAATGAGAGATTCACTGTAAAACAGGGAACAGTGGTGTCGTCGAAAAGAGAATATTATAACGGTACAGCACACAAAACATTCTTTCAGTCTGACATGGTGTTTGAGTCCGCAATTGTGGTTGATTGGGAGTAATGTTTGCGCCTGTCCAAACACTCAACAGTGAGAAATGAAAATAACTAAAACTGATAGTTTTATCTGTGGCATGGCAGCAGTGCAGCACACCAGAATGACACCAGGATAAGTGGCTTCGGTTTTATGAATTGTGATTTCATAATCAATTCTGGATTTAGATGGTATGTGCTACTCATCTAAGTTATCATCAATGTATAAAAGATTCCATAGGCAAGATTGCAAAAAAAGATCAAAATCCGAGGGAGGGTGAGCATACAAATTGACTTTAAAACATCAATGTTATTTTAGGAGGACGTATTCTGGAAAAAGGCCAATGGAAACTGAGCATACACCCCACACAATCCTCTGACGATGCGGTGTCAGGTAAAAATGGTAAAACAGAAACAGCTTTTTGAGGTGAGAGTTTGAAGGTTTTCAGAAGCAATCAAGGCAAATGTAAAGGAATGTACAATGTTTACACAAATGTGCTCGGACCGACCTCATGTTCTGGATTTCCCTGTCTATCTCCCTCCACACCTATTTTCGGACCATTCTTAAAACAGAAAGCTTTGGACACTCGGTTGGCCTCCATTTTCAAAACTTCATTCAATTTTAAAGTATTCTAACCAATTACTTCTCTACATTTTAAGTAAAACACATAGGCCCTGGATGGACTTTCGACACTATGGCCTGGTGTCTAACTCCAGAGGAATATGCTACCGTTTCAGTCACGCCTGTCTCAGTAAACTTTACCTCCCATCAAGTACTTTTACTTATCATCGTGAGATTGCACTCGATCTTCCAATGTTGGTCGATGATTTTTCTCATGTTTGATACGTTGCTTTTACAGGAAAAGTTTTAATGAGACTTTTAAATCAACATAGCGTTTCAAAGATGTGGCGTGGTCGCTGATTACATATTTGCAATGTTGCCGGTGAGACCAATCATCATTAAAACAACTACATAGTTTCATAAGTTTATGCGTGGTCTGAACATTATGTTCATTTTTCAATGCTTAAATTATAATCGTTGTGTTTTTTTTAATATATGTGCAGATTCTATCTTGCGACATTACAGCAGAAAAACCATGAGCAGGATATCAGTACATGAATGTTTCCAGAAATTACTGTCATCAATGAGTTTCACTCTTCAAAAGTAAATGCCCTGACTTGTCATTGTGGACACATGGAGACAGTCAGCATAAAAAGCAACATTTTCCTTGCTGCCATTAGTTCTGAAAAAGGGTCATGAGTGTGAATCATGAACTCTGATTTCTCTCCAAAAATGCTGCCAGACTAGTTGATCTATTCCCCATAAATTTTGGTTTTTGATTTCCAGTATCCTCAGTTCTTGCATTTTTCTCTTCAGATATCTAGTAGGTACATGGTGAGTCTAATTATTTTATGGTTACCTTACAAATGACCGATGATCCATATCTGAGTCGTCTACACCTACGAAATCTTTTGTAATATCAAACGCTGATCATACAAAACCCTCTAAACCAAGCTGTCAGCATCTGAAGAGATATTGTGTAGCTGAACGTCTCATTGTTTGCAATACATACCGCCTATCAATGATTGTGTCAGGGCGCTAAGGAGCGACAAAAACGCATAAGAAAGTAAATGTCATATTGAAAGCATTTTCAGAATTCGGAGGGTTTATCCCGTTCACATTTCATAATTAAAAATCAAGGTGTAATCTTCATGTTTCAAAAGGAATATGGTCATCGAAAGTGGTCTGTCTCTGGAAGACTCCAGGTTTCGATACATTTGCAACATTATTCTTCGAGGTTTTGCGAAAGGAAGAGTTCCAGTCTTCGATTCTTCAACAGTATTATATTTTGGTTGTTGTTTGTATGACATTATTCATGACTCCACGGAATCGTTCATCCCCAACATTGATCACTTTCTTGCAGACCCCAGGTCTGTACCGTGCCTACAAAGTTAACCAGTAACATAACTACTGACAGGAAGAGCGCATACAAAATTCGAGAAGAAAAAGAGTAACTGTGCTCGGGTTGGTCTTTTATACATTGACTCAGGGAAATGGACACTGAAAAATAGTGAAATGCTGGAAGATTTGAATAGATTTTTTCAAGCAAAAAGAACACAGATGATTTGGTATGCATAACTAATCATCAGAACATGTAAGCAATAATGCACTTAAAACGATGTCTAACATCTTGGAAAAAGAAAGAAAAAGAACACACCTTGGGGCAGTGTTGGCCCTCAGATTTCCTGCACTAAAAGCCTACACTTTCTGCTCTCAAAAGAAATGGCACCTGGGATTGTCAAAGCATTGATTATAATCTAGAAGTTACCTTTATTTCAGAAGTGTTTCAGCGAATTTGAATATAACAATTGTGTTCGAGATTTTTTTTCAAAAAGGAAGTGAGGCAGAATGGAAACAAGTATGCAAATGAAAGTAAAATTGGTCAAAGGGACAATCACCATGATAACTTTGAAGGATTTTGTGGCAGAGTAGATGAAAACTCAAATTAGAAGAAAGGGGTAAGGTGACTTTGTCAAAGGGGAAATCATGTTTGACAAGTCTGTTGACTGACATTTGTTTATGCAACATTCGTGGTGATTAAATAGTGCTAATTGATGTAGTATACTTCCATTTCCAAAACACACTACCTCCAATGTGTATTTCTATTGAACGCCTGTACCAATGCGACGTGTATGTTTGCATGGGTTGTTGTATGTCATCCTGTGTATTCCTAAACCTGAGAGATTCAGATAATGTCGACAAGTCCCGTGATGGAATGTGCAACCGTTGACAAACAATCATGACGTGAAGTTGATCAAAATTCAATGGCATTCTAATTCAGAGATGCAGGATTGAGGTCAACTTCTGTCCAATCCGAGTGAAGGACTAGGATGATGGAAAGACAGAGGTTTATAAGCGAGGGTCTCGGAGAGACTATTGTTAGTATTGGACTGGAGTTCGAAATAGATACTAACCGAGGCAGGCTTTTCGAAACAAAACAGATGAGGGCAACATACACATATGTGTCTATTAAACATATTATCATTACAGTGTCAGGATTCATCTTAGTCCTGTTCCTTGGAGGCAAATCACGCAACAAATATTGCCAAACAAGAGTATTAAGAACATTGCAATTTCATTACAAAAGGCTCCCGCCTCAGTCTGTTAATGCAGCAGGCAAGCCACTGGACGACTGAAATTTTAAAATGCAAGTTATAAAATTCTGATCAATTGATCAATGAGTGAATTTGATCGCTTTACTAATTTGAGCAAAGGGATATTTCAGCACATTCTTCAGCTGATGTCTGAACTTCGTTTGCGTCACAGCATAAATTGCGGTGTTTGTGCAACAACTGAGGAGCTGCAGCATGAAGCCTAATTCCTGAACAAACCAATGTAGATATATCGATTCATATCCAAAATTATACATCCGATTCCAGATGGAATAAATCATCAACATTGACCATAACACAATGAAATTTGACGAGATAACAAACAATAAAATGATAGATTTCTTTCGATTGTCCATCTCTGGGTCTCTGGGTCTCACTCCATTTGAATGATGCCTGAGTCTTCTGCGAACTCTACTGGTCACAAAAATGTGTCTGACTGTGAAAATATTAAGCAACAGAATGAGTAGAAAAGGGAGGCCGGGTGTTGCAATGTGGTGGAGGAACTCGACAGTGATCCAGACCTGAGAGTCAAAAACACCACCTGATATATAACAAAACCAGGGGTTGTTCACCAGCCAATACCAGGGAGTAAGCATAAAATACCAGAAAATGTTCTTTAAACAGCTCAGCACAGTCACTGTTCCCAAAATCACAGCCGCCATTTTCTCAGTACAATATTTATTTTTCAGCTCTGGCAACAAATGGCTACAAATCGATCAAAGGTGAAAGTGACCGTGAACCAGACAGAACAGTCAGTGACTGCATAAAGCAGGACGGCGTGGATATTACATACGGGCATGTATCTCAAGAAATAAAACTGTTCCTGATAAACAATCGGAATGTGTCTCATGATCAGATCGAGGATAATGACCAGTAGATCTGCCAGTGCCATGGCCACCAGATAACGACTAACACATGGAGACAATCCACAATTTGTGTTAAGCAGGATGAAGATCGTTATTACATTAACTGTTAGAAAGATTACAAATACGTTATATACATCAGCCTGGAGACAACGATATCAGTTTGATTGAGGATCAATATTTTCAAGCGTATCCGTGTGTTCAGTGATTAATTGGAACACTTCGAGCTGAAATCATGAATGTGAAGAACTTAATTACCTCAACATAATAGAAAACCAAAAAGTCTCGCCCTCTCGAAATACACAGACAAATATTGATAAGAAGACATCATTTCAAAAACAAGTTCTTACCGTCTGAAATGATTCAGGCGTAATTACGGAAGACGTTGTAAATTTATGTCGTTCAGACTAAATAGTAGTTGATATTCAACACAAAAGGAAATAAACATAAGTACGCGACGGGGTGATGGAAGACCTCTTAATTACCTGTTCAGATTATGAAGGAATGTCTGCTTGTCACTGGACGGGATCTCTTCACAGTGGAGCTTACTTAACTGACTTATGAGTATTCAAATCTAATTACAATTGTGGAATGTTCTAGATAATGTCGGTTACCCAGTTTCACGACTTTCGATTAGTTTAGTTACATTGTGGAAACTGGGCCTTCGGCCCAACAAGTCCACACAGATCCTCCGAAGAGCAACCCACCCAGACCCATTCCCCTACCTCTCCCCCTTCAACTAACACGACTGGCAATTTTAGGACTACACCCAATTCACCTTTTTGGACTGTAGGAGGAAACTGGAGCACCCGTAGGAAACCCGTGCAGACACGGGGAGAATGTACAAACTCCACACAGACAATTGCCTGAGGCGGGAATTAACCTGGGATCTCTGGTGCTGTGAGGCAGCAGTGCTAACCACTATGCTACCGTTCCGCCTAACAGAATCTTCGATATAAATCATTTAAATGTGACACTATCTGCACATTCCAATCTTCCGATTCTCAACAGAAGATTTGTTTCACTATTGTGTGCGATTTTTTGCCCCGGTAGTCTGTGTGTGTGTTTCCTATATGTAGGTATGTATGCATAAATGGCGGTCTACTTGTGTCTGTAAGTAGGCGTCAGCATGTGTGTGCGAGTGTGTGTCAGTTTGTTTATGTGAGTGTCTATGTGTGAATCCATGTTCGTGCGAGAGTGTGTATTTGAGTGTTTACCTGGGTGTTTGTGTGTGGTCTTGTGTGACTGTTTGTCCTTTTCTGAATGTGTGCCTGTGCTTTTATGTGTTAATGCATGTGAATGTTCAACCATTTGTGTGTGTCATTGTCTATTGCATTTATTTTCCTTTTGTGTGTGAGTCTGTGTATGTGAATGGGTGTGCGTGTTGATATCTCAGTGTGAATGCGTGTGTGTGTCCCTCTTTTGTTCGTATGCGTGCAAACGTGTCCATGTGAATATTTGGCCAAGTGTATGTATCAAGGTGAGGGTGTGGGCGGCACGGTGGCACAGTGGTTAGCACTGCTGCCTCACAGCGCCAGAGACCCGGGTTGAATTCCCGCCTCAGGCGACTCTCTGTGTGGAGTTTGCACATTCTCCCCGTGTCTGCGTGGGTTTCCTCCGGGTGCTCCGGTTTCCTCCCACAATCCAAAAATGTGCAGGTTAGGTGAATTGACCATGCTAAATTGTCCGTAGTGTTAGCTGAAGGGGTGAATGTCGGAGTGTGGGTCTGGGTGGTATACGCTTCGATGGGTCGGTGTGGACTTGTTGTGCCGAAGGGCCTGTTTACACACTGTAAGTAATCTAATCTGCGTGTGGGTGCCTCTGTGTTCGTATTAATGTGAGTCTGAGTCTGCGTCTGTGCGAGTCTGAGTGTGGCCGCATGTGTGTGTATGTCTGTGTGTCTTTGTGTGAGAGAGAGAGTGTGTATGTGTAATAGTGCCTGTGCCTGTGTGTGTGGGTGTGTGGGGCGTGCATGCACGTGCATGTTTTCACAAAAGGAAAAACATAAATGAACATGTCATAAATCGAACTTGTTCACTCCTTATCTTTGCATTTGTGTTTCTGTATTTTCTTTATGTTATAAAACAACGTATTTTCGCTTGGTTAAAAAAATGCTGAGTCATTTGTTCTGAAATCGGAACCTAACATACTAAAACACATGTTTATTTGGCCACTTTACCAACATACCTAACATTACAATTTGTTCAGACCACAGGTGAAGTATCACGCAGGTGAAGAGACGTAGAAAAACGAACTCTGGAAAGCGGAATTTACAAGTAAATTTCAAACAACTGATGCAAAAATATTGACGAAACTTAAGTTGGCTCTTAAATTTTTAATCAGTTAGAATGCAGATGCAGGTTTTGACTAATTATTATTCAAATAGGAGAATTTCTTTCATGTCACTGCCGCGAGATAACGTAAAGTTTTATCAGTATAATAGAGGTGACATCTCAATTGTCTTTACAATCAACAAGTTGCATTATCCTTTAAGAGCTCACCAAGACCAAATATCAGAACATCATCTTATCCGTGTAAGGTGAATGTTATTGTCAAAAATCAAAAATCAAAGACCCGCCATATCAGGGTCGGAGGTTCCCAAGTGGAGAAAAACAGGATGACTTGGAAACGTGGAAACAGACTGCATATGATTTGTGGGCGGCACAGTGGCACAGTGGTTAGCACTGCTGCTTCCTCACAGCACCAGAGACCCGGGTTTAATTCCCGCCTCAGGTGACTGACTGTGGGGAAGTCTGCACGTTCTCCCCGTGTCTGCGTGGGTTTCCTCCAGGTGCTCCGGTTTCCTCCCACAGTCCAAAGATGTGCAAGTCAGGTGAATTGGCCATGCTAAATTGCCCGTAGTGTTAGGTAAGGGGTAAATGTAAGGGTCTGGGTGGGTTGCGCTTCGGCGGGGTGGTGTGGACTTGTTGGGCCGAAGGGCCTGTTTCCACACTGTAAATAAAGTCATCTAATCTAATAACAGGAGGCTTTGGATCTATTAGAATATGTGAAGTTGTATAAATGTATTCGTCCTAATCAGGTATACTTGGGAACACAGCAAGAGCCTAGAGAAGTAAGTACAGGGACCTAGGCTGATATTCTGCATCATCGTTAGCCGTGTTTGAGGTACTGAAAAACTTGTTGATTAGCAAATGTGCTTTTATTGAAGAAAAGCTGAAAGGCAAAACTTGGGACAATAAATTATGTGTGTTAGGTTTGAGCCCTCCACTATCATCTGACGAAGGAGCGACTCTCCGAAAGCTCGTGTGCTTTCAATTAAACCTATTGGACTACAACTTGGTGTTGTGTTAATTTTAACTTTGTACACCCCAGTCCAACACCGGCATCTCCAAATCATGTTTTTGAGATTAAAAAAAAATGTTGTTTGTGAATCTTGATTGGGAGTTTTATTGGACTAGTTTTATAGAATGGATGGTAAAATAATTTCGAGAAAAAAATTATAATTAGTGGCTAGTTTACTATTCTCTGTTATACTTGAAGAAATAAAATTGTCACATAGTTCTTCGCCGCTCGAATGCTTAAAGATCATTGCACGGGATAAATACCTTCTGTGTTGCTGGTTTCAAGATAAGCAGGATAGTTTATCCCGTGTTGTAACAGGGCAGGGCGGTAGAAGGAGCCTATATGGAATTCAGCAAGTCCTTTGATAAGATTGCATCTGGCAGGCTTCTATGGAAAGTTCTATGGATAACATGCAATTCAGGAGGAGCTAGTAACTTGGTCACACAATTGTCTTGACCGTAGGAAACAGAGTGAAATAGTGGAAAGATGCCTGTCAGAATGGAGGCGTGTTACTGTTGGAGTGCCCCAGGGAATGGTGCTTCAGCAATGCTGTTTGATACTGATATCAATAAATTGGATGAGAATGTTCAAGGCATAATTACTAAATTTGAAGATGAAACTAAAATAGGCGGCATCGTGAGCAGTGCAGGTTATCAGAAAGTTTGTCAGAAAGTACATCAGCTGGGCTGAGAAATGGCAAATGGAGTTTAATATGCGTCGGTGTGAGGTCTTGCATTTTGGAAAGTCAAATAAAGATAGGAGTTCATGGTAAATGCTAGTGCCTTAAGGCGTGTAATTCAGCAGAAGGAGCCTGGAGTTCAGGTGTACGGTTCTCTCTATGTGGAGTCTCAGATAGATAGGGCAGTGGAGAAGGCTGTTGGCATACTGGACTGCATCAGTCAGGGTACTCAGTAAAGAGTTTCTGACGTTATATTGCACTTGTACATGACTTTATTCAATCCAAACTTGGAGCATTTTGTTCAGTTTTGGTGGCCTTGCTGTAGAAACGATGTTATTAAACTGAAAAAAGTGCAGAAGAAGTATACAAAGACATTTCCCAGATTCAGGTTTGAGTTATAGGGAGAGTTTGGGCAAGCCAGGAGATTTCTTTCATTTCACGTACAGGAGACTGCGGGAATATCTGATTGAAGTTTATCTGACTATGAGAGGCATGAATAGGGTGAATACACTCGTCGTTTTGCCAGGGTTGGGGAAAGGAGGACGAGAGGTCATCAGCTTAAGTTTTGGAGGGAAAGAATAAAAGGGAATCTGAGGGACAACTTTTTACACACAGTTTGGTATTCAAAAGAAATGAGCTCCCAGTCAATTGTTTTGACTCGGGTATATAAACAGCTTTTAAATTCATTTGAACAAATACATATATAGGAAAAAATGAGAAGTATGTAGGTCAAGTGTGTAAAAATGTGGTCAGCGTGCGTGGTCATTTTAATCAGCACGGGCGACTTCATGCAAAAGGAATTGATCTGTGCTGTCGGACTCGATGATTTTATAAGGTTATCCATTAGACTCAAACACGTGAGTTTTATAATGACTTTATGTCGAGCATAGCATCAGAGAGGGGATACTTCTTGTGGTGTTACAACGTCAAAACATCCATAACTGCTCATGAATTGAATGACTGAACCAAAGATAAATTAACACACGAAGAATGCGTCAGCAATGCATCAATACGAAATAAGCTGTTAACGGAGAAATGTAAGCTCTTACATAGTGTTAGAAAGTAATTAGTCATGTCTTGGAAAGGAAGAAGTCGAAATTGCATAAATAAAGTTGACTTGCCAACTGCTTCATGACTGGCTGCATTCTGCCACAAAGAATGCCCTTCAGCAGAATTTAAAGAGTTTTTTTTTGATTAGATTACTTACAGTGTGGAAACAGGCCCTTTGGCCCAACAAGTCCACACCGCCCCGCCGAAGCGAAACCCACCCATACCCCTACATCCACCCCTTACCTAACACGACGGGCAATTTAGCATGGCCAATTCACCTAACCTGCACATCTTTGGACTGTGGGAGGAAACCGGAGCACCCGGAGGAAACCCACGCAGACACGGGGAGAACGTGCAAACTCCACACAGTCAGTCGCCTGAGGCGGGAAATGAACCCGGGTCTCCGGCGCTGTGAGGCAGCAGTTAAGTAGATTAAAACCGTATCTTCAAACATATAGTCGAGAACAAATGCAACAAGGAACGAATAAAATACTTCTGACGGGAGTTTCAAAGACTCCAAAAGCATACTAAATATTTTGAATGGAAGGACTCCACAGAATCATCAATATCTTAAAATAGACACTGTATAAGAATTGAACATTAGATCTCTATTTTAGCAGAACTCTGCAGAACAACGTTTCATCAAGATTGAACCATAACAAAATACTGAGGTGGTCACTGGAAAAATCGTGGCCAAGTTCCATCGTGGATCTGATAATATGGTGTCGAGGTACTGATATTGAACTTTAGTGGGCAATGTTAACAATCACGCAACGCCAGGTTATAGTCGAACAGCTTTATTTGGAAGTACAAGTTTTCAGACCTCAAGCTTTCAAATCGAAATAAACCTGTTGGACTATCAACTGGCGTTACATCATTTTTTTTCACTTTGTCAGATAATAGTCAAGTGGACTTGTGAACCTTAACTTGTTCATTTGAGGGCGCTCATTTTAATTGTTTCATGCAATACAAATTGAATGATTGTTACAGCTCTTGATTGACAAATAAACTTGTTCATACAGAGCTGAATTACTATCTGATCAGTATTCAGCACAATTCAGAATTTTTTAGATACTGAAGGTTTCCATGCCCAAGGCAATTTAGTTAATGAGGGAATGAAATACGCCTTACGTGGGGATTTGCATAAATTATTATAGGGTCCGAATACATGATGGTTGAAACTAATGAAACTCCCGCAGACTGCAAAACGGTCATTGAGCAGAGTACTCATGGGTGAACAGTATTTTGTCTGAGTTTGAATAATAGTGGAAATATTAAGGCAACTTCTGGTTTATGAAGAAAATACACGAAAGATGGCCTGGGTAACATAGTTACAGACTAAAACCTGTATTTAACGAACAAAACAGGCGCTATTGCACAAAATACGGAAGCATGGGATTGAGTGTGATTTTGTGGTTTGGATCAGAAATTGGCGAGCTGAAAGAAGACACAGGGTGGTGCTTGATGGGAAATGTTCATCCTGCAGCTCAGTTACTGATGGTGTGCGGCAAGGATGTCTGTGGGGCCACTGATTTTTGACAGTTTTATATATGACCCTCATGAGTGCACAGAAGGATGCGTTTGTAAATTTGTGCATGACACTAAAATCGGTAGCGTTGTGAATACAACTGAAGGATGTTACAGATGGGGGACACAGATAGGCTGCAGAGGTAGACTGTGCGGTGTCAAATGTACTTTAATTCAGAAAAGTCTGAGAGAAAGCACTTTAGTAGGAATAAAGAGAACTGGGCAGATGGTAAGATTCCTGGATAGTGCAGATCATCGGAGATATCGGCGTCCATGTGCATAGATCCCTGAAATTGGCCAAGCAGGTTTGATTGGATTGGAGTACCGACAGTGCAGTAACAGACCCGTCGGCCCAGCAAGTCCACACCGACACTCAAGCGTTACCAATCCACCTACTCCCTACTAATACACCTATCACAATGGGCAATTTGGTGTGGCCAATTCACCTGACCCGCACATCTTTGGGCTGTGTGAGAAAACCACAGCACCTGGAGGAAACCCACGCAGACGCAGGGAAAATGTGCACATTCCACACAGACATTCACCCGAGGCTGGAATCTAACCCGGGTCCCTGGCGCTACAAGGCAGCAGTGTTAACCACTGAGCCACTCTTGAGAGGGTGGTTTAAGAAGGTAGATAGTATGCTAGCTTTCATTGGTAGAGGTATTGAGTTTTGGAGCCACGAGATCATGCTGCAGCTGTACAATACTCTGGCGCAGCCACATTTGGAGTATTGCCCATTTGGGGGCATCGCATTACATGAATGAAGTGGAAGCATTGGAAACGGTTCAGAGGACATTTGCCTGGCATGTTGCCTGGTATGTAGGGAAGTTTTTAATGACGAAAGGCTGTGGGACTTGAAGCTGTTTTTGTTAGAGAGGAAAAGGTTGAGAGGCATATCAGAGACCCAAAAAATAATCCGACGGTTCGTGGGGTGGACAATGACAGCCATTTTCTTCCAATAGCGATGGCTAGTAGAAGGGGCCATAGCTTTTAACTGAGCTGTGATCGATATAGGAGAGATATCAGGATAGTTTCTTGACTTAGAGCGTAGTAGTGGCATGGAAAACACTGTCTGCAACAGTAGTCGACTCGTCAACCTTAAGGGCATTAAATGTTCATTGGGTTTAAGTATGTGTATAGTGGCATAATGTAGTACATATAGACTTCAGATTGGTTCCACAGGTCGGTACAACACCGAGGGCCGAAGGGTCTTTACGGTGCTGTAATGTCAATGTTCGACTTTTTATTTGCATTCAGGAATACATGGGAATGTGTAATATAACAGAATTGAAATAGGTCAATGTTTTGGATCGGGATACGATATGGATTGAAATTTAGAGTGACTTCAAAAATGCAAAGTCCCTATGCTCAGCACAAAAGTGAGCAAACGGATAAAGCAACATGCTAACAGACTAAATCAGTCTCCAGGATTGACTAGGTAGAGCAATGTAATTCATCGTTAGAGAATGCAGAATGTGACTGCCTGTGAAAATAAATATGTGTGCAGTTTTCAAGTCATTAAAAGTTAATGAATTAACCATGGTGTACAGAATTAATAATAGTATAAAGAAACCTACCGGGAACTCCGATGATAGCGAGGATAGGATAGTAACCTGCTTGAATTACTTCAAGTACATATTGAATCCGCTGTTCTAATTTCAGCCAGTTGTTATATGTAAGATAGAAAAGTGACCAATAATAGCTCTTGTCCATTGTCGTAGCGTTCCAATCTTGGGTCCTCAGATTCTGACCCATCGTTGCAGCATTCATGTTTGTTGATCTCAGATTCTCTTCGTTTTCTACCTGCTTTCCAATTGGCAGTGTCGAATAACACATTGAGAGCAGTCCCTTATTAATCGAAGAGAGTAATCCTCCAGACGCACAATTTATCTCCACGGAATGGACCATTAATGAAAGTCACTAAACAAACAGGATGAAATCATGTACACTTCAATATAGCACTGCTTTTTCTTTTACCGTAGAAAATATATCGACTGTTGATGGGATTTGAGCGTCGTTAATCAAGGCAATGATGGAAATTGCTGAAAACCTCAGCAAGATCGTTCATTGTTCTTTGGATGCGGAAATTATGCAGGGGACATGAGGCTTTCAATTGTTTCAAGCTCCCGGCACCTTGGAACAGCAGAAAACCCAACACAATGTCATGGAATATTTATGGAATCTTTAGAGGTATCATTCCAGGAGAAATTAGTTGGTGATTGGTGCACCGGTGACGTTTTTCGCTCTAGTCCAAATTTTCCACAGGTTGCAAAATATGAAATGGTGTTTCTATTAACAAAATGTTCAATTAAGTAGCGAATCTTTGTCAGGCAAAAATGAATAAACGGTGTTTAAAAGAGGCTAATTTAACAAATGTAACTTTTTTTCATGCACCCACACAGCAATGTTCCTTAACCTAATTAGGAGCCGCATGATGGCTCAGCAGTTAGCATTGCAGCCTCGCGGCACCATGTAACCGGGTTCGATTCCAAACTCGTGATTAATTTTCCAGGCTAAATTGCCCAGAGTGTTCACGAAGGTTTAGGGGCTCTACATTCGGAGAATGGGTCTGGCTGGGTTACACTTCAGAAGGTCGATGTGGATCTGTTGTGTCAAAGGGCCCCCACACTGTAGAGATTCTATAATTTGTCAATAATATCAGAGTGAAAATGTTTATGGTGCGGAATAACGACAAACACTGACAGAAAATGGAACAATACCACGTGCCAAGACTGTTAAAAGCATGAGAAGCTGCCTTTCTGAAATAAAGGAAATGTTTTTTTAATTAATGAATTTGTGTAAGAAACCTTCAGGAATTTAATGATAACCTTGTGGCCTTTCTCTCGTTTTGCTTCTTGTAAATGATTCATTAGATACATGCCTTTAGAGTCCTGACAGACACAATTAAATTGAGAATTGCAACATTGACCCAGTCTTTCAGTCTCTTTTCTCCGAAGACCTAATACGATTCAAACTGATCTTGTAAATCACAGAAGAGGTCATCTGCTCAATTCTCCTCAAAAAGGTTTTTTTTTCTCTCACAGAAGTAAGTCCAGATAGAAGAAGCACTCTCAATCCAGTTCGTCACTGAACATGGAATGAAAGATTACAAAGGACCTTGCATTAATAATAGCACCTCAAACAACAACAGCAATCACTGACTTGCCGCCCGCGGTAAATCTTCTTTCCAAACATCGGAGGCGGGGTTTGTGGGCCGGTGGTGTGGTGGTGGTAGTGCCCAACAATTGGGAAAGCTGGCTCACATTCATTTCACCCAACCATCTGACATTTTAAGGCACACGGAATCAAACGTTGCAAACGCTGTGATAGAAACACCATCACTATTCTTGGCGATGACAGGTACCACCATCAGGCTGTAATCAGCTGAGTTTGCTATCCAGACCGACATGGAAGGGAGACGTGCCGGATACACTCACCATTGGCTTTAGACCCCTTGAAAAATAGTGTCATCCAGTCAACTACGGGCAAGTAAACCTAATGCATTTTAATACGTCCCACGATCCAACCTTGATTCTCAGCTGATGAATAAATATTCTGACATATTGAATTCAAATTGGAGGAAGCCCTAAGGACCGCAAGGCCTCAGTACATATGTTGTTTGGGCTGCTTGCTGTTATATTGGAGTAATATTCCCCCGATCCACCTCTTCGATTTCAGGTCCATTTTTCATTGCTGAATGACGACTAAATGATGACCCTACTCTGTGGGATCCAGAGGGTCGGAAGTGCTGTACACCAGATCTGCTTCCTGAGAAAAGGCAAAGAGAGCACCCGTATGTCCCCGATGACTTATTGTTCTATTATAAGGTGCAGTTAATGTTGTATTTGTCAATCCACATGCTTTCAATCATTGGCCATTAAACAAATATTTATAGTGTAGGATGGCCAGTGTACACTTTACCCACTTCTATGTGAATGTAAGTCTTTAGTCTTCCTCGGAGTAGGCACGTTTTTCATGCTGACAGTAATGCAGTAACAATAGGGTACATTTGTTACCAGATTATCTGTGGATATTCAGTCAACGGCAATTCTGAACACTATTAGATTAGATTACTTACATTGTGGAAACAGGCCCTTCGGCCCAACAAGTCCACACCGCCCCGCCGAAGCGCAACCCACCCATAAACCTACATCTACCCCTTACCTACACTACGGGCAATTTAGGATGGCCAATTCACCTGACCTGCACATCTTTGGACTGTGGGAGGAAACCGGAGCACCCGGAGGAAACCCACGCAGACACGAGGCGAACGTGCAAACTCCACACAATCAGTCACCTGAGGCGGGAATTGAACCCGGGTCTCGTGACGCTGTGAAGCAGCAGTGCTAACCACTGTGCCGCCGTGCCGCCCATTTTTCATAATCATTCCTAGTCGTTTTCCTATGCTCGATGTTTGGAGCTGTAATTACCATTATGAATGATGTAAATGCGAATTTTGGTGAGAGGAGAAAGATTTAAAATGGATCGAAAGGGCAACCTTTTCACCCAGAGGGTGGTGCATGTATGGAATGCGAGGTCAAGAGACGCGGGGGAAATTACAACAATTAAAAGGCATTTGGATGGGTATATGATTAGGAAGGGGTGCATGGGATATGGGTCAAGTGCTGGAAAATGGAACCAGATTAATTTGGAATATTTGGATGGCATCAACGAGTTGCATTGAAGGGTCTGTTTCCATGATTTACATCACTATGACTCTAGAAATGCTTGGAAAAATCAAATTTTAAAAGAACATATTATCCAATCATCCTAACCTTGATAAGAAAATGTCTTCCCTCTTCTCATAACTAATTTATAACCATCTAATTAAATTTCAGGTGCAAGTGTATTTTCTATTTCTTGAGTTTATTTTGTTGATATTATAATAAAATCATTGGTCCTGTTTTTGACAATTTTGAAGCGACTACTAGGTTTAAGTTGACATGTTCAACCACTGGATCTCTCTGACATGACACCAGGGCACAGTCCTGTTCATGTTCATGTCCTTCTTCTGTTTCTCTGAGTGGCGGGACGTTTTAAACCACAATTTTGTTTTCAATGTCCAAGACCTCTCATGGATTGAACTGACGTTCAGTCAGAAAGGAGGCATTTCGTGGACAAATTCAGAAGTGGCTTCAAGTATCTCTTTTTCTGGAGGATATCAGTGAGGATATTCATTCAGAGTATATTCGCTTCGTTGGATCGACTAGCATTCACTGCTTATCTCTAAACATCCAGAATGAAGTTGGGAGTAAGTCAGAAACTTTTTCCCCGGGTACAACAGAGTGTTACAAGGGGACATAAATTTAAGGTGAAGGGTGGAAGGTATAGGGGAGATGTCAGGGGTGGGGTTCTTTACCCAGAGAGTGGTGGGGGCATGGAATGCCCTGCCCGTGGGAGTGGTAGAGTCAGATTCATTGGCGACCTTTAAGCGGCATTTGGATAGGTACATGGATGGGTGCTTAATCTAGGATAGAAGTTCGGCACAACATCGTGGGCCGAAGGGCCTGTTCTGTGCTGTATTGTTCTATTGTTCTATGTTCTAGAAGGATGAGGTTCTGTAGTTACATGTACACCAGTCAGGTTTTGTTCCCAACAGGATATTAACGAATGCGATATTTTTGTTTATACCCCTTACAATCGACGTCAGTTTCATTGCTGTCATTAGAATTTAGATTCCAGGTTTATATTGAATTCTAATTCAACCATCTACCATAGCCAGATCAGATTGTAGTATCAGCGAACATTACCTGAGATTCGGATAATGCCTTCAGGCCATCTAATGCATCATATCTGCACTGAGATGCATACTGTGACCGCTGTGATCTTATGTATTTAGGTTTGTGTAAATATTTGTAGCTGGGATATGGGTGCAGTTATTATGGGTATGTTCGCCCTACTGGCGAGGCATTTTCCAGATGTTTTGTTCCCTTTATAAGTGACATACTCAGTGCTTTAGATTCTCCTGTGAAGTGCTTTTGCACTGTATCTGACAGAATTTATTTGGTTTCATTCCCGTTGCTTCCGTTCGCCGATTTTGGTTATTCAGTGCAGTGGTTGGTATGTTCTGTCTGGATCAACGTATTTATTGATAGTGTCCTTGGATGACTGCCGTGTTTCTAAATATTATCTGTCTGTACTCTGTTTGGCTGGCCCTCTAACTTCTTTTGTCCCAGTCGAACCTATGGTCCCTGAGGTCCGTGTGAATAAATCATATGGATAGCTGGTCGTGAAGTTTAGTGGCCAGTTGATGTTCATGAATAAAGATCGCTAGTTTTCTGCTGTTTGTCCTATACAGTGTGGTGTGCAGACCTTGCATGGAAGCTTGCACATCGCGTTTTTGCTGCATTTGATGGGTATTGGGTCTTTTCTTCTGCTGACTTGTTTTATAAAGGCGCCTGTCGGTTCGTGTGCTGTCATGAATCCAAGTGATCAGAGAAGTCTGGGATCATGTGCAAGAATTTTTTTTAAAATATAAGGTCGATCGTTTACTGTATCGGGTCATTGCATGTCCTCGTTGCTTGTTTGCCTGCCATCCATTTGTGAATGAAGTTGCTGGTATATCCATTCAGGTCCGTGCGTGTGGCAGTTCTACTAATTTTTGTTTTCATTCCATGTTCTGTGTTCGTTCTGCCATCATGTATAGGAATGGGAATTGTTTGTTAATTTGTTACTCTTTTTCAAAATTGATCACTGTGAGCATGTTGTTGACAATCCGGTATGTGTTCTCAATCTCTGTTCTTTTGATTAGATTAGATTACATTACAGTGTGGAAACAGGCCCGTCGGCCCAACAAGTCCACACCAACCCACCGAAGCACAACCCACCCATACCCCTGCATTTACCCCTTACCTAACACTACGGGCAATTTGTCATGGCCAATTCAACTTACCTGCACATCTTTGGACTGTGGGAGGAAACCAGAGCACCTGGAAGAAAACCCACGCAGACACGGGGAGAACGTGCAAACTCCACACAGTCAGTCGCCTGGGGCAGGAAATGAACCGGGGTCTCCGGCGCTGTGAGGCAGCAGTGCCAGCCACTATGCCACCGTGCCGCCCTTTTAGTTATTACAAAAATGTCAGTAAACATGTTGACGTATTCCCAATATACGGGTGACTGCAACGTACAACAGGAACGGGAAAACAGAAGCACTGAGAATGAAACAAAATAAATTCCAACTGACTCAGTAAAGCAGCATGTCACCGGATTTTCCACAGCACTGAGGATATCACCTCAACAGGGGACGAAAAGTCTACAAATAATCTTCCCAGCTCGGCGAACATATTGACAACAACTGCATGTCAGATATAGAATTGACTCAGTGGTTTTGGAAGAATTTAGTGAATCAAATCGGACAAATAACCTACTCCCAACGCCTTCGTCAGGTTTTACTCGTTTCTTGATCATTTTCTTCTAGACTTGAATTTCCTCACTCTCCCACATTGTGCTCTGCAGCTATCCTGTCATTCTTTGAAAACGTGGTTTAATCTTTAAGTGGGCATGGTGCATTCAATTACAGCAGCAAATGGTGCATGGACTGTACACATTGCGATATGATAAACTCTAGAACTTCGAGAAATGTTCATGGATTGAGCGATTAAACAAAGATAATCTGTTAAGCATGGAATGAAGTAGCGATAACAATGTCTGGAATAAGCTATTAAAAGGCACCTGCAAACATATGCAGGAATAGAAAGCAAATACCCATGTCTGGTCGAACAAATAGTAGAAAATACATTAAAACTAATGTTTTGACAACTGCATGATAACTGGTTGTCTTGTGCCCTACAAAAGGATTTGCTAAATTAACTGCAAGAAAGATTTGACTTCCGGCATACCGCCAATGTCAAATGAACAAGGAACTGCGAAGCTGCTTCTGATCTTAAGGCAAGGTGCATCATTGCGATATTTTGACTGAAGAAAATCGAAAACGTCATAAATATAGTTTTTTATGACTCGAAAGTGAAGCCGTCTGTTAATTAAGCCAAACACCCAGAAAAGCTCACCTCGTCTCGTAATCTATTGTAAGATGAGTGACAGAGAAGTCACAGATTCCACTATTTAAACAAAACAATATCAGTTTATTTTAACTGCAAAGGTAACCATTCGAAAGCAACTTCGCACAACTCTAAGTTCCCCTTTCTTTTAACCCTTTATTCTCTACCTTCAACTCTATGAAAATATGATATTCTAATAAAACACTTCATAAAATTACTTCCACTTAATTTCAAAATAGCACAGCCTGTGTCATCTTCAGTGTCTGCCTTCTTCCATCTGAAGTTCTCTCTTAATTGTCTTCTTTCCTTTTATTGCCAATATGTTTCTTTTGAAAATGTACATTTGATAGATATTGCTTCCTAATTTCTAACTTCTCTCTCGACAGCAGTTGCTCTTTATGCAAATTTCAAAATAAGCACTTCTTTTCTACCCCTAATATCGAATCGTCTAACTGACTCGATGTATGCAAAAAATAAATTCTACCTTGATTTCAGTTTCAGTATCCTGTTACATAATGTAAGCTGTTTGATTAAATTCGAATTCTTGTGGAATAACAACCAACTCAGGTATCAATTTCACAGCCAAATGTTACATATGTTCAATTTCCCAGTGCACCATTGGAATGCTATCGTGTCATTTGCAGAGTTGCGTGTAAATTCTAAGTTCAGAACTTTGTTCACTCTCTTTTAAAGGTATCGAAAACGCTTTCAACTTCATAACAAATTTAAATGTTGCTCATATGACCGCCGTTTACGTCAGGTGATGCTCTCTCGTCCTTGATTCACCAACCCTGTGACAACGATTAAGTGCATTCACCGTATCCATGCATCTCATCCTCTTATACATTTCTGTACGTTCCCTCTCAGTCTCCTACATTCAAAAGAAAAAAAAGTCCGAGCTTATTCAGCCTTCCTCTATGACTCAGACCTTTGAGTCATGGAAACATCCTTCAAGGTTTCTTCAACACTCTTTCCAGTTTAATAACATCCTTCCGATAGCAAGGTGATCAAAACTGAACACAGTACTTCAAGTGGGGCCTCACCAACATCCTATGCAACTGTAACATATCATCGCAATGTCTAACCTCAATGCCCTGACTGATGAAGGCCGGTGTGCCAAAAGCCTTCATCACTGCCTTGTCGACCTGTGTCTCCACTTTAAGAGAACAGTGCACCTGAACTACAAGATCCCTCTGTTTCACTGCAGTCCTTAATGCCCTGTCATTCACCATGATGTGGATAGTGTGGACTGCTGTCTTTGGTCGCGTTGGGGTATTGACAGGATGCAGATGTAGGCTGTGATATGACAGATGGAAATCAAGTGGGAGATATGTCAAGTGATTCATTTTGTAATTTCGAATTTTAACGCAGATTACATGGATAATGAGAAGGTTCTTTGCAATGTGGAGCAATAGACGGATCTTAGAGCCATGTCCCCCAAAGTTGCCATTCAAATTATTAGGGTTGTTAAGAGATTTATGGTGTGTTTGTTTTCATTAGTGAGGGATTGAATTCAAAAGCCGCGAGGTTATGCTTCATCTCCACAAAGTCTTGGTTATATCTCCCTTGGAATATTGTGATTAGTTCTGATTGCCTCATATGAGGAAGGATGTAAAGTTTAGAGAGTATACAGAGAAGATTGACCAGGATGCTGCCTGGACTGGAGGGCATATGTTATGAAGAAAGGTTGATGGAGCGAGAGCTTCTCTCATTGCAGCGAAGGTGGATGAGAGATGACTTAATAGAGGTGTCCGGGATAATGCAAAGCATAGATAGAATGAACAGATAGAGATTTTAATCACAGAGCGGAAATAGCACCTAACTCCCATATTCGATCTAACAATTCAAGTTAACGCTGCAGCTGTCCCTTCCACACGTAACTAAAATTACCTGGTCCCTGATGCACACCAGGCAACTGGGTTATCCAGAAAACATTTTATTGTTTAGTCTTTGAAATGTGGCTGACGCATTTTTGATCTCAAATAGCATGAATTTAAATTGGTAATGTCCATTCGGAGTCAGGAAAGTCGAAATTGTCTTTCCTTTACTGGATAAAGAGGCCTGCTAAAATCTGCTCAGTAACCCCAAATTAGAAATATAAGTTGATTACCCAATATACTCAATACAAGCTGCGAAACCCAGAATAGGAAATGATTCAAACTTTGGAAATGCATTCACTTTGCGAAAGTCCATGCATAATCTTTGATTAGCATTTGATTTTGACACCATTATAATGGCCACGTTCCAGTGTTGTTGCCAATCATTTCGATGATACTGTCTTTGGCAATGTGTTCAATTTGTTTTTGAACTTGCCGAAACTTTAGAAGGTTAATACTGCATAATTCGAACGGGATATCCCGGAGATATATCATGTGTTAATTCAATTGAAAATGCCGGCTAATTTGCCATATCTTTCTACACGACAGGAATAAAACTTTCAGATCACTTCGGCTTTTCTCTGGAAGGTAATTAAATAATAAATTCCTTTTTAAAAAGACTTCATTACAATTCATCTTTTCTTTTCTCTGTATGCAACTATTAAAACAAGTACTTTTTAAGCAAAATCACATGACACTCTGTGAGATGTCTTTCTAGTTTGTGTTTTTATGAAATAATTTTTCTTCATTCAATTTCTTTTCGATTTGGTAAAGCCCACGAAACCTTCCTTTCAAAGGGTCACCTGTATTTGGAATTAACCCTAGCATTTCACCTCCAAAGGCAAAATTGCGATTTTTTTGATTTTCTGTCCAATTCCTGTATCATTACATGCTGTATTACGGTTAAATGCTGTATAGTCAACTCAACCACTCTATTTAATCTTTGCCTAAAAATTATGATAAGGTCCAATTATATGGTCTCTGAACTCAGAATAGACAACTTCTCGTTCATTAATTTCAGTTTTCTTCTCAACTCATGCCTGAAGATTAATTGTAAATGAACTGATTTTGGTAGACTTATTTATTGTATATCTTACTTCAAAAAGGTAGAAGTGGAATATTTTTATCTGAAACCTCTGATGCAATTGACTGTAAGCAGTCGACACGGTCTTTTAACGTTATTGCCACCGTTTTAGCACTCACTGCGATTCTGGATTGAATTCGAGTGTTTGAATTGTTTGATTCCAAATGCATCTGTTATGTCCTTGAAAAATGTTGCTGTAAATTTCTTCTCGTGATCTGAATGTATCTCTGTGAGCAGTGTGTGAGCCGTCCAAATTGCAGCAACTCTTCTACAATCATTTTAGGTGTGACATAGCAGGATGGGATTGTCTCTGGAACGTATTGGGCGCATAGGTTTTGGTCAACAATACCCATTCCCCATAGTTTGGTTGAAGGAAGTTGCCCGACACATTCAATGATGATAGTAGCAAAATGTTGCTCAAATGCAGGAAAGGTGTTGGTTTTATCACTGCCAATTACCTTGCATGTACGAAACGTTTGGCAAATTTAACGGCATCCTTATGCTACACGTCTGTGTTTTGTCTCGAGTTTTCTTTGCTACCAAATTATCTCTGACTGTGACATCTCTTTTCTATAATGCAGCAGTAATGTAATTTGATAAACTGCTGCACATATCCCATCCACCTGAATATGTGATGCTCTCCAATTATTCTTCTAGACTTTTTTTTTAAGATATTAACATTCTGGTATGTTTTCAGATTCTTCTTCTATGAATGTGTTTTGGTCGACCGACTGTGGTTTATCATATTCTGTTTTAATTCAGTTAACTTCGCTGAAATAAGCCTGTGCAGTTTGTTCTCCACGTCTTCTTGTTTCCTTTGACACTTAACCATTTGATCAAACAGAGTTTCGGATAATTTTCTTCAACTGATCTCTTCTCCTGTTGTACTCTATGATTTCGTGATCTTGTTACCACACAGTCAGGGAAAAATCCAGGATATACTTAATGTAATAGCTTAGTTGCCTGGATTTCCATTGTCGTTTCAACCACAGTCGTCATCACTCCAAACTTTGACCCGACTGCATCATTACCAATAATAAATTGTATTCTTGAGGCAAGTGTTTGCCCAGTCCCCTGCCATTACTTCTTCTATCTTCATCGGGTACTCCAAATTTAATTTATATAAAAGAGCAATTTTTGTCTCTTCATGCGCTCCACCTTTTGTTACTTTATCTGGCAATACACCTTCTGAATTACATATCTTATCATCTCTCAACATCAAAGTTTAACATGCTGCCGCATCACTTAAAATTATAATTAATTTACTTGCTCCTCCTTACCCTCACAAGTAAGTGGTGCAGGGAGATCTAGCACATTCTCTTCAATCAACATCGGATCAGTTTGTAACTTCTGGAGAAGTTTTTTATTCACTACCACTGTGCTTTCTGTAACTGCTTCAATGTAATTCACCGTTTTATGTAGTGTTTTCCGAACTCCATCTTCGCAGTGCTTTTTCTAAACCACAAACACTGAGCCTTCATGTGGCCTATTTCATTGCAGAGAAAACGCCGGAGTTTTGTTAATTCTCTTTCCCTTCATGGGTTTTCTTTCTACCCAGTTGTAAGCTATCATTATTATCTTCAAAGCTTTCACATTACCACCAGAAGTATTTCACTTTTCCTCAATTTAGCTACCTCACAGATTCAACTTGCTACCGGAACCCAAATTGATTTATCAACTATTTATCAAGGTGAGAGGTGAAATGTTTAAGGAGGGCGCACGTGGCAATTACTTTACACAGAGGATAACACGTTGCTTGCAGGGGTAGTAGAGGCAGGCACAGTGGATTCATTTAAGATACGTCTGGACAAATGCAGGAGTAGGTGGGGTGCAGAGGGATACAGATGTTTAGGAATTGGGCGACAGGTTTAGACAGTGGATTTGGATCGGTTCAGGCTTTGAGGGCCGAAGGAACTGTTTCTGTCCTGTAAGTCTTCTTTCTTCTTTGTTGATCTAAACAATAATCATTGGCAATTTCAACTGCTAATCTTGCAATTCTGACTCTCTGCTCTTCACTCTGTGTTCTCAAATCTTCGGGAAGTAATTTTGAACACACCAAAACTAATTGTCACTCTCGGAGTGGAATATGTTTGCTATATTTCAATTACTTTTCCACCTATCAAAATTATTTTGTTTGATCTTCTAAGCTCAAGAAAGTTTCACAAAGTATCCCCTCAGATTCCTGAAATGTTGTCTGTGGAATACTCGTATAAGCATATGTGCATTTAACGGCATGTTTCCTCATTCTACTCCCCTGTTTCTCCCTCTTAGAGCGATACTACAAACTATTTCTACCTACAAACAGTGTTTAAATCAACATACCCACATATTCAACGGCCATTTCATTTGTTAGCCAATCTCTCAAACGAAATGAACATGGCTTGAACATTCTTCTTGTCGACTTTAGGCAACGCTTAGACATACTTAAACAGATCCCCAGGAAGCCTTGGGTTACGATCGGTTTGCTCATCATCGCCATCCTTCTCACGATGTCTCCAGTGCAATTTCACCTCCGCCCTTTGATTCGACCTGTCTCCCCAATTGCCAACCTCCTATGTCCAAACTCTCTCTTTCTGCTTTTTGTCTTCCTTTTTCTTCTGCTAGACATTTCTCTCCCTCTTTGATAATATGACAAGGCAATTCTTTCCTTTATTTGCCCCTGCTTTTCATCATAATTCAAACTGTTTCCACGTCATCTCGTGTTAAAACTGCTTGATTTGCAATTGAAATTTGGAAATTTCCAAATTTTCCAATTGTAAATGGTGAGCATATTTCTGCAATTAACTTCTCTTTTCGCACGGACAAAGGCAACACCAACTGCAGCTAGTCCATCAATCCCAACAGCTTTGCTTCGCTGACTACCTGCAAAGTTCCCGCAGTAACTTCATCCACTCTCAAAAAACCTTTGGTGGGTGATATAGAGCATCGAACACAGAACATTGAAGTGCAGTACAGGCCATTCGGCCCTCGATGTTGCGCCGACCTATGGAACCAATCTGAAACCCATCTAACCTAAACTATTCCATTCTCATCCATATGCCTACCCAATGACCATTTAAATGCCATTAAAAATGTCGAATCGACTGCTGTTGCAGGTATTGCGTTCCACGCCCCTACTACTGTCTGAGTATAGAAACTACCTCTGACATCTGTCCTGTATCGATCAACCACCAATTTGTAGCCTGCCCCTCGTGCCATCCGTCACCATCCGAGGAAATGACTCTCACTGTACAACTTATCTAACCCTCCGATTATATTATATGTCTTAAATAAGTCGCTTCTTAACCTTGTTCACTCAGAGGAGATTTACTCGGATGCTGCCTGGTATGCAGTGAAAATCTTATGAGGGAATTCTGAGGGACTGAGACTGTTCATCTCCTCTGAACCCTTTCCAAATCTTCCATATCCTTCCTAAAAACTGTGATAAAACTGTATTCAATATCCCAGATGTCGCCACACCAGAGTTTTGTTCAGCTGCAGCATGATATCATGGTTGAAATATTTAACCCCTCTAAGAGTAAAATCAAATACACTCTATGTCTCCTTAATTACCCTATGAACCTCAGTGGCAACTTTCAGGGATCTGTGTGCCTCGATATCGAGATCTCTCTGTTTATCTACACGACTAAGAATGTTACCATTAACCCAGTACTCGGCATTCCTGAAACTCCTTCCAAAGATAATCACTTCACATTTTTCTGCATTTAACGCAACTTACCATATCACAGCCCGGCTCTGCAGCTTATCTATATTTCTCTGTAACCTACAACATCCTTCATCACTATCCACACCTCTACCGACTTTAGTGTCATCCAGACATTTACTAACCCATCCCTTTATCACTTCATCCAGGTCATTTATATAACTTACAAACAACAGTGGATTAAAAGCAGATCCTTGTGGTACCCCACGATTAACCGATTTCTCGGATGAATACTTCCCATCAGCGACCATCCACTGTCTTCTTTCATCTTGCCAAATCCTGATCCAAGTCAACCCTATGCATCCATTTTTGGGCAATAGCCTACTGTGGGGAACATTAACCAACACTTTACTGAAGTCCATATATTGCAAATCAACAGATTTACCTTCATCGACCTGCTTGGTCACCTTCTCGAAGAACTCAATAAAGCTTGTGAGACACGACGTACCCTTCACAAAACCGTGGAAACGATCTCAAATCAACTTATTCCTTTTCAGATAATTATAAATTCTATCCCTTATAACTCTTTCCGACACTTTACCCTCAACTGAATTAAGGCTCACAGATCTATAATTTCCATGGCTGCCTCGATTCTCTCTGATCAAGGGATCATTATTTGCTACCACACAGTCTTCTGGCACTATTCCTGTAGGCAATGACGACATACAGATAAAAACCAAAAGATCAGCAATCTCCCTCACTTCTCAGAGAATCCTAAACTAAATCCCATCGTTCCAAAGGGACTTATCTATTTTTACATTTTCCACAATTAATAATACCTCCGCCAATGTGCTTCAATCTCTTTGAGTCTAGTAGCCTCTATTTCAGCATTCTCCTCGACCAGTGGAATGGGAAACTAAATTTTCGTTCCAATGTATAGGAGGCTGAGAGTAGTGAGGTCATAAGTATATTTTCAAGGTCTCAAGAGTGCAACGGCAATAAGGAAGGTGGTTTGAAATGTGTCTTCTTCAACACCTGGAATAAGCTGGGTGAACATCGAGCGCAGAAATGTACAGAACTGAACAGATCCTTAGGCCCACGATGTTGCACCGAGATTTAACCTTAATGTAAAACATAGTACTATAACTTACACACCCCTCAACTCACTGCTACCCATGTGCATGTACAGCAGTCGCTTAAATGTCCCCAATGACACTGTTTCCACCACCTCAGCTGGCAAGGCATTCCATGCACTCACAGCACTCTGCGTAAAGAACCTACCTCTGAAGTCTCCTTTATACCTTCCCACTAATATTTTCAAACTATGACTTCTCGTACCAGTCAATCCTGCCCTGGGGAAACATATCTGGCTATTGACTCTATCTATTCCTCTCATTATTTTGTACACCTTGATCATGTCTCCTGTCTTCCTCCTTCTCTGCAGAGAGAAACGTCCACGTTGGTAAACATTCTTTTCACCCTCTCCAAAGCCTCTGTATCTTTCCTACAGTAGGGTGACCAGAACTGAACACAATATTCCAAGTGTGGTCTCACCAGGGACTTTTAGAGCTGCAGCAAAACCTCGCGGCTCTTAAACTCGATCACCCAATAATGAAAGCCAAAACACCATATGCTCTCTGAACAACCCTATCCACTTGGGTGGCAACTTTGAGGGATCTATGTACTTGCACAGCCTAATCCCTCTGTTTCTCCACTCTGCCAAGCATCCTGTTTTAATCCTATATTCAGGATTCGAGTTTGACCTTCCAAAATGCATCATTTCTCATTTATCCAGGTTGAACTCCATCGGCCATTTCTCAACCCAGCGCGGCATCCTGGCTATCTCGCGCTGCAGCCTGCAGTAGCCCTCTATACAATCGATGGCACCTCCAACCTTTGTGTCATGTGCAAATTTACTAACCCACCCTTCAACCTCCTCATTCAAGTCACTTATAAAAACTATGAAGAGCATTGGTCCAAGAACAGAACCCTGTTGAACCCCACTCAACACTGTCTTCCAGGCAGAATAATTTGCATCTACAACCACTCTCTACGTTCTGTGACCCAGCCAATTCTGAATTCAGATAGCCAATTCTCCCTGTATCCCATACTTCCTGACTGTATGAATGAGCCTACCATGGGGAACCCTATCAAATGCCTTGCTGAAATCCAGATACACCACATCCACTGCTCTACCGTCGTCGGCCTGTTATGAAACCTCCTCAAAGAACTCAATATGATTTGTGAGGCATGACCTGCCCCTAACAAAACCATGCTGACTGCCTTTAATCACACTATGCTTTTCCAAATAGTCATAAATCCTACCCCTCAGAGGTCTTTCCAAACACTTGTTGACCACAGATGTGAGACTGACTGATCTGTAATTTCCAGGGTTTTCCTTATTACCCATTTTGGAAAGTAGAACAACATTCGCCTCCTTCCAATCCTCCGGTACGACTCCCGTAGAGAGTGAGGAGGCAAAGCTCCTCGCCAGCGGCGTTGCAGTCTCCTTCCTCGTTTCCCGGAGCAGCTTAGGATAAATCTGGTTTTCCTCTGGGGGCTTATCAATCTTAATGTTTTACAAATTTTCTCGCACATCATCTTCATCGATCTTGATCTGGTCAAGACTATATCCCAGCTCCACTAAGTTTTAATTTACAACAAGGTCCCGTTCCTTGGTGAAAACCGAAGCAAAAAACTCAGTTAGGGCTTCCGCTATCTGCTCAGACTCCACGCACAAGTTCCCTGATCGGCCCTACCTTCTCCCTGTTCGTTCTCTTATTCCTCACCTATGAGTAAAACGCCTTTTCGTTCTCCCTAATCCATCTTACCAAGCATTTTTCGTGCACCCTCCTCGCTCTCCTCAGTCCATTTCTGAGCTCCTTTCTACCAAGCCTGTAATCCTCTAAAGTAGTGCTTGATCCTTGCTTCCTCCACCTTACATAAGCTGCCTTCTTCGTTTTGATGAGAAGCTCCTCTGTACTCGTCATCCAAGATCCCTTAATCTTACTCCTTTTTTCCTGTCTCAGAGGAATAAATTTGTGCATCACTCGCAACAACTGCTCCTTAACTAGTCTCCACATGTCCGCAGTGCCCTTTCTGTGGAACAATTGCTCCAGTTTGTACTTCCCAAATTCTGTCTGATAGCGCCATGATTTCCTTTCCCCCAATTAAATACCTTCCATAGTTAACTGCACCTTTTCACTCTCCAAGACTATGCTAAATGTGAGGCAGTTGTGATCACTTTCACCAAAGTGCTCTCCCAACGCGAGATCTGACACCTGTCCTGCCTCGTTGCTGAGCACCAAATCCAAAATAGCCTCTCCCCTCGTTTGTCTGTCTATATACTGAGCAAGAAAACGCACCGGAACTCACCTGACAAAAACGGCACCATCCAAACCATCTGAACTCATGAGCTTCCAGTTGATATTGGGAAAGTTGAAACCACCCATAACAACAACCGTGCTATTTTTGCATTTTCCAGAATCTGCCCGTCTATGAGATCTTCAATCTCTCTGCTGCTATTAGGTGGTCTGTAGTAAACCCCCAATGTAGTGACTGTTCCCTTGCTGTTCCTAACTTCCACCCATATTGACTCAGTAGACAAATCTTTCTCAACAACCTTTGGTTCTGTCGCTGCGATGCACTCTCTGATTAGCAATGGTGCACCTCCTCCAATTTTTCCACCCTCCCTGTTCTTTTTAAACGTTCTAAACCCTGGAACATCCAGCAACCATCCCTGCCCTGTGAAACACATGTCTCCGTTATGGCCACAACATCGTAGCTCCAAGTACTGATCCATCTCTAAGTTCGTCACTCTTATTTCGGACATTCCTTGCATTAAAGCAGACACAATTTAACCGATACCTTTGTTTTATCGCGTGAGAAACCTTCCTGATAGATTCAATGTATCCGTCACTTTCCGGTCTGCAACTGACCTCCTGTCAGACATTTAGCTCCAATTCCGATCCCCCTGCCAAACTAGTTTAAACTCTTCCGATTTGCACAAGCAAATCTCCCACCCAGGGCATATGTACACCTCCAGTCCAGGTGTAACCCGTCCTTCATGTACAGGTCCCACATTCCCCAGAAGGTATCCCAATGGTCGAGGTATCTGAAGCCCTCTCTGCTGCACGAGACTCGCAGCCACGTGTTAAGCTACATTCCCTGACTGTACCTTACCTCACTATCTCACGGTACAGCTCGCAAACCTGTGATCACTACTCGCCTCGTCCTGCTCTTCAGATTCCAACCTAACTCTCTGTAGTCACTTTTCAGGTCATCAATCCCTTTCCTGGCTATATCATTGGTGCCAATATGTACCACGAGTTCTGGCTGCTCACCTTTCCACTTCAGAATCTTGTCAACCCGTTTCACGACATCCCAGACCGTGTCAATCCGTCTAACTATTGAGTGCCCTACCACTAGCGCGTTTCTATTGGCCCCCTTCCCTTCTGAGCCACAGTGCCAGGCTCAGTGCCAGGGACCTGACCACAATGGCTTTCCCCTGGTCGGCTGTCCACACCAGCAGTATCCAAAACTTATACTTATTGCTGAGGGGAGCGGCCAGAGGGGATCCCTGCTCTGGCCGTAGGTTCCCTTTCCTCCCCCTGATAGTAACCCAGCTGTCCTTATCCTGTGTCTGGGGAGTGACCACCTCCCTGTAAATCCTCTCAATTTCCTCCTCGTAGTTCATCCAGCTCCAGCTCCAGCATTGGTTGGTAACTGGGACTTCGATGCTGCGGCCATTTCATGGATAGAGAAGATACAGGAATGTCTTTACAGGTTCCGCTAGTTTGATGTTTCAGTAAGAATAGAGAAGTTGGTGAAGAGAGGGAGATGTGGCATTTTTCGTCAAGGACAGTTTTACGATGGCATAAAGAATGCTTGTGTACTCATCTATTGAGGTCGTATGGGCTGAGCTCAGAAAGAGTAAAGGAGAGGTCACCCTGTTGTGAGCTTTCTATGGGCCTCTGAATACTTCCAGAAACGTAGAGGGAAAGATAGCAAAGAATGTTCCGTACAGGAGAGACAGTTAAATAGTGGATGTTATGGGGGATGTTAACGTCACAAATACTGACTGGGAAACTGTCATTCCAGTGCTCCAGATGGATCCGGTTTTCTCCAATATCTGCAAGAGGGTTTTCTGAAACAGTATGGAGACAGGCCAACAAGGTGCGAGGCCACATTGGATTTGGTAGTAGGTGAAGAACTCGATCCGTTATGAGATTTGGAGGTAGGTAGCACTTTGGTGATTGTCACCACAATTCGGTTGTGTTCGTTTTAGCGCTGGAAAGGGGCAAGTTACACCGCAGGTCAAGAGTTAAAGATGGGCAAGATAATAATGATGCGATTCGGTAAAAGTTAGAATGCATAGCCGTCCATGAATGCAGCCTTGCAGGTTGTGAACAATATGTTGGGGAGAAAGGACGTGAGTTATTCACTGCATAATTCCTTGTCTCTTACGTCATTTTCTATCACATCATGGAAATGATAGTGAACATCAATAAACGATCAGGTCCACTTTTCATGCAGGTAGTTGTTTCCTGACGCAGAAATGTTGCAAATATTAATGCCCATTTCTCATCCCAAAACTGTGTTTTGCCAATGTGTTCTTTCCTCTGAATAGAGACTGGTTCAGTATTCTATGTCTCTCAAAGCACGCAGAGGTCTGCATTGCCATTTTTAAAAAATGCCACATCTCAGAAATTGGAAAGAAACGTTGTGTAAATGTAACTTTTTTGCGTTATTCACGCCATTACGGTTAGTGAATAATTGATATGTGATCACAGTACTGTTGAATTGGTGAAATGATTGTTATCTGTGGAAGCGTGCTTTGCACCACATTTACCAAAGTTAACTTTTACTCTCGTCTGCAATAACAAACTGCAGAAGATAAGTCTACCATCTATAAGATGCTCGGCAACAAATCGCGGGTCTTCTCCCGCCAGCGTTTTCAACACTGGAAAACTATGTCCTAAAATTCATGAATGATGGGATAAGTGCAGTCCGCCGATTACTGCACAACACATCTAAGTAGAAAGACACAACACACCCAGAGACTCTAGCCACTCTGCCATACATAAATCATATGTTGGAGATGACGAACAAACTACTACGGACCCTCGGAAACATGGTAGCCACAAACCTATTACCACATTGAAACGTCGCCTGATGTATTTAACGGACCCGTACCAACAACCAGCAGAATGAACGTCATATAAAATATATCCTGCAAGAACTGCAACAAATAGTACTTTGAACAGACGGACACGAACCTAGCCAAACAGAAACAAGAGCACCAATAAGCCACCAAACGTCATGAACCACTATCACTGGTATGCAAACATGGAGATGAAGACGGAAACCAGTTCGACTGGGATAGTACATCCATCCTGGGATAGTCTGAACAAAGGGACGAATGGGAATTCCTAGATGTCCAGCATTCAAAATTGAACTTCATTTGCAAAAACATAGCTTTGGATCCCATATACTAAACTTTTTTAGAAACATGATTAGAAATAATATCACATACCTCAACAAACCGAGGCAGATAAATAGCAAGCGGCAGAGAAAACCAAAATTTCACTGGAGGCTCACTGAAGCTGTTATCTAGTATGGTGACGAATATCTGAGAACAAATCCACCAGATCAGCGAGAAAACTCACAACCTGATCCACAACCTGGTCTACAGATCTTCTCCAAAATCTCATATTTCCGGAAATGCCAAGAGCAGCAGACGTATGCAGACACCAGCAGCTGTACGTCCTCCATCACGCCGCACACCATCCTATCCAGGAACTTGATGGTGATTCATTTTTCGGCCACTTACTCAAAATTCTGCATTTCCTATCTAACAGGCAAGTACCGGTTTGTCTCCTCCTGAAGATCAGCAGCACTTCAAGAAGGCGACTGACTGTGTGGAGTTTGCACGTTCTCCCCGTGTCTGCGTGGGTTTCCTCCGGGTGCTCCGGTTTCCTCCCACAGTCCAAAGATGTGCAGGTCAAGTGAATTGGCCATGCTAAATTGCCCGTAGTGTTAGGTAAGGGGTAGATGTAGATGTAGATGTAGGGGTATGGGTGGGTTACGCTTCGGCGGGGCGGTGTGGACTTGTTGGGCCGAAGGGCCTGTTTCCATACCGTAAGTAATCTAATCTAATCTAATCTAAAATTCAGTCTCATTGGCAGGCTGACGAGAATTTCCAACGCACTACTGATGCTGCACCATTGTCGTTACAACACGTCATGAAAAGAAAGCATTGTTTGACAAATACATACTATCACGCTATCCTTTTCATTGTATATTATGTGCCACACTGATTTTTTCATTATCGAAGAGTGATCATTATTCTTTCGAAGATGTTACCCAATGCATAGTATTATTAATTCTTTTTCTATCAGAGGTGAATTGTTAGTCTTGTATCCATAAGTATATGCAGCTGTTTTATTCTAGTGAGAGTCATATTTTAATTTGCAAAGCAAAGAATAGACATTTGATCGCTGACTACACTTCATGAACCGTAATCTGCATATTTGCATCCTCTATGGGCAAGTTTAACAGTGTATTTTGCATATAGTCGTTAGGCTACGTGTATGTGTGTGTGCATGATCCACTGCAGCCTAAGTTGTGTCCTACATTCACATTTATTCATCCCTTGTCGTGCTTTATTTTACAGAACAAAACGAGATGGACTGGGTGTTGCTTGAGTGTGAACCATATTTGCGAAATGCGCCATTTTCATTGCAGAACTTCGACTTATATGACTCCCCTAACGGTGGCTCTCGCCTTGAATTAACACTCAGATATCTTCAACAATATGGTTAAGGAATACTTTCAATGCATATCGAATATTCGGAATCAAGTTCAATACATTTCTAGTACTTTCTTGGTGGTTTCATTATATTTCAAACTCCACTTTACGTGTATTGCTTTGTTCGACATTTCATTATCTTAAACCAGGATACCAGTGTCACCGTTTTTACAAAATCAAAACATGCATTTCTGAAAGCAAAATTCAACATTTCTGGGAGCACTTGTGTGGGGAAAGCTGAGTTTTAATTTCGCTTCCAAGAGACCCTTCTTCAAGACTGATTGACCATTGAAAGATTTCGGGACTGGAAACCTTCACTTTCCCCCCTCTCCACAGATGCTGCCTGATTAACCCTTCGGAGGGTTATTTTGTCCAGAAAATTAAATTTCAGTTTCTAATTTCCAGCATCCACGGTTCACTTTTTCTTTCATCCTCCTGTTTTAATGGATAAGTTTCTGCTGAAACTATCAGAATCAATGTTTGACATTTCGACCTGAGTTAGACAAAGCCAATGAGAAAAAAATGACAGATGCAGAAGACGGTGTTAAATGTCAAGTTTTTGTGAAAAATAAAAAAGAAGAATATTATTTAAATAGGGAAGCTTAGAAAGTGTGGATACAAAAACAGATCTGAGTATAAATTTACACCAGTCAGTGGAAGTTTCCAGGCAGATCCGAAAAGACATTACGAAGGCAAATGCTCTATTTGACTTCATAGAAAGATGCCGTGAAACAATATACACGATAGAACAAAAACAGTGCCTCTTCAACACAACACCTGTGCGTTACGTGTCATGTACATGTGCTGTGTATGACTGAATATATAATATTTTGATCCCTCTTCTCCCATTCATAGTTATTTTAGTGATCAGTGTTCTCGTAGTCAGGCACATCCTAGCAGTTACAAAGCCAGCAAGACATTATTTACCAGAACAATGGAGAGCATCACAATGACTTAGAGATGGTGACCAGATGAATGTCTATGGGGATTAATATACATATTTTTTTCTATTTCAGTCAGATTTATTCTATTTTACTCATTATATTTTACCACTTTTCTGTACTTTATAATTTTCAGTATCACTTAATTTCGGGTTCAATCTTTAATAAATCGAATTTTATTTCGGAAGAATGCGGATTTATGTTCAACGCAAGAACACAGAAGAAATTGATTAAAAAAATGACAGATTTCCCAAACAAATTTAAGAAGTCTGCTTGCTGAACTGTCAAAATGATAAAGTAAAAACGTCCAAAATCAAATTCCCACTGTCTTACGTGCATTTGCCATTTCTCCGTTCTAAAAGAAGTCTGTAATCTCAGTCACTTTGTCACTCGCTTTGGAATCATGACAAATCATTAGTTTCTTCTGACAAAAGTGTTTAGGTCAAGCAATCATTGCAACAATTTCAAATTACGCCTAGTATTTGGGAAAAAAAATCCGTGCAAAATAGTCATCACATGGACAAATGTGGATTTGTTAACCAACATTTCTGCAGTTTTCTGATGATGTTTAAAAAAAAGTGATGAAATCATCAGTTCGTTTGCTGTTGCTTAAACAGCCCTCATAATGGCAGATTGTATCGTGCTTCATAATCAACTTGGAATGAAAACTATATCTGTTCTATTAAAATAGGAGCAGTATTAATGTTGAATCAAACTTGACTACCTGAGAGGAAACAAAAAGTAACGTGTCATATATATTGTTTAGCCTTGGAGAAGTATGATTTTTAAGTGCTCCTGGATCGGAATTGGAACCTACATAAACTTGAATTCAAACCACGGTTACACGCATAGTAACACCCAACAAGTCCCTTTACCTCATCACTCCATGTTCACTGGCCGATGCCATCTCCCAATTTAGGAATACCATTATAATAAATTGTCATTTTTGCTTTCAAACCCCTACATACATAAAATTTTATTTTTAACTATCTCCAGTGCCACAGCTCCCCTGAATTGCCTCCCTCTAATTCAGGCATTGTGCACATTCTGGGTCATATCTCATCCATCATTGCTGAATACATATTCAGTTACCGTGGTCTCACGTTGTGCTATTACTCCCAAAAACCCTTCAGCTTATTTTCCCCATTGTCAATCTCCTCACTGACTGAAGTTTTGATCACTTGGACTGTTGTGTTTCTTTTCGCTATAGAATGCTATTTGGAAGTGATATGCATATTTTGTAATGATAAATAAGCAGGCGCTTTGTTCTACTTTGTTGCATTTATTTCCTGGAGGGTACTTAAGAGTCAAACACATTGCGCTTGGTCTGGAGTCACATGTAGGCCAGACGAGGTAAGAATCGTTTTCTGGTGGGCACTAGTGACTGAGATGTGTTTTTTTTTTCAGACGTCGACAATGTATGAATGATGATCGTTAGGCTCTTAATTTCAGTGTTCTTCTTTATTATTGGCTTCGAATTGCACCATGTACGATGGTCACATTTGAACACATGCACCCATTACCTGGGTCTCTGTGTTAACAATCCAGCGTCAATACAACTCGGCAATCGCCACTCCAAATATTGTATCCATTGAAAAAGGAAACATCTTCAACATCACTTGCCCCTTAGAGAAACTGACCAAAGTACAATTCGGATAGAGTTAATCATGTTAATGTCAACTGAAGTGACCAAAACTAAAATAAAAGTAAAAAATATATAAATATTTGGATGTGAATAGCGAAGGCCTCAGATGTAGAAACGCAAGGTCAGAACTTGTGTCAATTTGGATACAGATTGACTAAGGATAAGGCATTTTCTCTCCATGTATTATATTGTGTTAATGATATGGATGAAGTGATCGGTGGAGAGCGAACTGAAGAATGCCAAAACAAATTCAGACGCATAAATCTGAGTCAGTAATATTCAGTCATTATTGCTGATACTGTTCGATGAATGTTAACATGGTAAAACGTAAACTGAAATGTCAGCAAGAATGCAAACACAGGAAGTTTGAGTAAGAAAGGTAAACTGGATAGGCTGTAGGAGTTTGAGCAGCGACTTCATACCATTTTCTAAAATCAGGCGGGGTATAGTTAGGGTTAATTGTGGAGTTTTCAAGACTTGGAGACACATTTTTAAGATGAGAGGAGAAAAACTTTCAGACACGACAGGCAATTGTTTTCCATGCATGGTTGTTCACATGTGGAATGAACCTACTTAGGACGTGGAAGATGCTTGAACAGTCACAACATTTATAAGACACTTGGAGAGGTAGATGAACGGGAAACGTCTGGAGCGATAAGGGCCAGAAGCATGCAGCTGGCTGTAATTTAGTTTATGATCATGTTCAGCCCAGACAGATCAGACCAAAGAGTATGTTTCCACACTCAGTTACTCAATGACTCTATAACATAAAAGATGAATGCAGTGCAAGCCATAACAACGATGCAATAATTGAATACAAAGTAAGTTCTTGAATGTAAGTGCTACATATTCTATGAAACATTTTGTTTTCACATCTGTCAAGAACTTTTCAAAACTTTGTGTTCTGTACTTTACTGATGATAGTGTCAATAGAGACTTATGTAATTGTTATACTGACAGGAGTGGAATGACATATATTGGCTTATCTTATATACTTAACCTAACCAATATTTAGGGAAGTAATATTTAATGCTAAGCAACAAATTTATGAACAATCTTTTGCATTTGTTCCCCTAACCTGTATCCTACACTGAATCGGAGATAAGTTGGTATTTGAGCCATACTTCGATGATTTGAATATGCCATGGAATTGAGAGGTGAAAACATGAATAAAACAGTGTGCGAGCTTTATATTTAGATAGATGTCTAAGTTCTGGTAAGTAACAATATATAACTTAAATATAGCAAGATCAGTTATCCTATGATGGAATTAATCTTCTGATTTAAACTATCATATAGCATGCAAATAGAAAAAATACGTTTGGGAATTCATAATGCGAACTACAACTACAAACAGATAAGATGATTATGCGACAGATTAATAAGGAAACAAGCATTTCATGATTAATTTAGTTTCGTTATAATAATATTTATTGATTAATCTAATATCACGGTAGTCTACTTATGATATAGGTAATCCAAAACTTCATATTCAACAGCATACGGCATTACTTACATTCATTTGACAAAGAAATAAATCAGGGAATTATGAGCAGGATGAAAATAATGAACTAATGTTTTAAACCTGTCGCTCCAACAGCAAGGGGCTCTCTTTTATTTCCTGATTTAGATTGTTGAGTTGCAAAAAATACATTCTCTGTTTTTGCTGCTATTAGTGAATTATGATCAATGAACAGACACTTTGGCGTTCCAAATCTCTGCTGATCCAAATCCACTTTCTAAATCTATCCCTCAATTCCTAAGGATTTGTATCCTCCTGCTCCCCACCAACTCATGCATCTGTCCAGGCACACATTAAATCTACCGTGCCTGCGTCTACTACCTCTGCTGGAAACGCGTTCCAGGCACCTACCACCCTCTGTGTAAAGCACTGTCCACGTATATCCCCCTTAAAACTTTCCCCTCTCACCTTAAACACATGGCCTCTCGTTATTGAATCCCTCGGCCTAGGAAAAAGTTAATCTCTATCCACACTGTCTAGGCCCTTCATGATTTTGTAGACCTCAATCAGGTCCCACAAAGTCCTTTTCTTTAACCAATGAACCTACTCAACCTCTCTTCATAGCTAGTACCTTCCATACCAGGCAACATCCTCGTAAACATTCCCTGCACTTTCTCCAAAGCGTCCACATCTTTTCGGTAATGGGGCGACCTGAACTGTACACAGGATTCTAAATGCGACCGAACCGAAGTCTTGTACAATATTAACAAGATGTGCCAGCTCTTATACTTAATATCCCGTCCAATGAAGGCAAGCAAACCATATGCCTTCTTGATCACTCTATTCAGCTGAGCAGCTGCCCTTAGGGTAAAATGGACCTGAACTCTTAGATCTCTCTGCTAATCATCTTTTCCCAAGTCTCTTCCGTTTGCAGTCTGGTTCGCTCTAGAATTAAACCTCTCAAAATGCATCACCTCGCATTTACAAGGATTGATCTCCATTGGCCACTTTTCTGCTCAACTCTCCAGCCTATCTATATTCTCCTGTGTTCTTTGACAGTCGCCTGAGCACATGAGCACAGCTATGCCCTTGAAAGGAGCTAACTATGTTTGATTAAATGTCACCTTCACGTCAGAATTCATGTTGGCACGATGTATTCCAGTTTTATTTTTATTTGCATAATATATTAAAGCATTGGAATAAATTGCGATGCTGATATTTTGGTAAATATGGATAACTATCGCAATACGTTGATCTAGTACTCTTACCCTTCAAGACATAGCTCATCCGAATAATGTAGTCCAAACCCATGTTGGATAATCTACTTGAGAATAAAAGAGGGACTTGATGTCAGACAATATGGTCTCAGGATATCCTAGAGCGTAACTACCCCATGACACAGTGATCAGTAACTTTAACTGGTGGTTATTAATGCAAAAACGAAGGCTCTCATCTGAAAACCAGTGTCCTTTTGAGAATTGCAATAACTATCGTCTCACGCCCCCATAAATTATAAGAAAATTCTTAGAACATAATGTGAAATACATAACTCCTGACAGATAAGCCAGGAAAGACGCATACTCTCAAAAGATAACTCGATTATGGTATGTCTCATTTAAAAGGATCAATGACACACGAGTGGGTTAAGTTAAGCAGAAACCTGATGTAGGTAGTGGCTAATTAGATCTGCCAGTCAATTGGGGGATCACATGCATCGTGGTAAAAGCAAAGTAGAAAATTTATCTCTTAACATAATTAAAAACGAACCTACATAATAACCCCAGATTGGTAAATCTGTGGATTTTTGTTCTAGCTAACGTTATTTCAGGGTGATGATTTCTTTCTTCTGCTGGTATAAGTTCCATTATTGAAACATTGTCGTGCCTCTGCGGTCACATGTACGTCCGATTAAAAAAGTCGGAATCACGTGGGATTTTATGAATACCATTTCATTTAGGGTGAGCACGGTGGCTCATTGTTTAGGACCTCTGCTTCACAGAGCCAGATACACAGATTCTATCCGACTTCGATTTGACTCTCTTTGTGCAATTTGCCCTTTCTCTCCGTGTTTGTTTGTGTTTTCTCCTGGTGCATTGGTTTCATTCCACAGTCCATTGTGGTTTCGTCACAGTGAATTGTACATAATATCCTAGAATGTGGAGGTGACGTGGCTTAGTCATGGTAAATGTGTAGTTATAGGGAAGGCAGGGTTTTGGATGGAATGCTCTTCAAATGTTTGGTGTGGACTCAATGGACCTTCTACTGCAGTCTCGGCATTCTATGAGATCTAAGTCGTTCGGCAGCAAAAAATTGTTTATTCGTGGAAGACGTTTGAGAGGAGCTCTTCCTGGAGGTAATGCATTTCTGTGCATATTATTCGCAATTGAAGAATAAACAAGTAAACGTGTATGCTTTGGCATGAGAATGGCATGCTCTAGAAATTGTCGTGTTTCGGAATCGGGGAAACAGCTGGAGCTTCGAATTAAAAACGAACTTAGGACAAAGTTGATGGTTCAGCAAAATGTAGGAGAAGGCTGCAATTGAGACGCAGTTGCTCATGAGTATAGGAGTTAGATTTGCAATTTATAAATATTACATGACCTCATTGAAAGGGGTTTTCCAAAGTTTATCAACATGAAATGTTTGTTTGAAACCGTGTCTAGGTTATTTGATGTAAGGAAAGTTTGAGCTCAATATAACATCACACCCATCTGTCAAGATTAGAAATTGATTGTGAGTAAAGGCAAATGTTAAGCAGGTGATAAGACATTCGCTCCGTGTGAAGCCTGAAAAGGTATGATTTTTAAATAATTCGAAATTCATTTAATCATGTGTTTCAAACCATTACATTTGTGTTGTATATAAGTAACTTGGTTTTGTACGTTTTGCCTTCTTTTATGTTGCATGCCACACTTTTATGCGCGGTTACGCTCAAAACCGAACGAATATATATGTGTGCATCAAACAGGCACAGTTTTTTTAGAATCAAAATAAAGAACCGTACTTAAATTACCACATGCTATCATTAATTCGACATGATTAGGGCATCTCATCGATATTCAAATACTGAAACAGTTATTTGACCTTCACTGCATTATACCATAAAACGGTACTCCTCACGGAAAGAAATATAGCATCAAAACTCAACTTGGCTATTACTCGATTAATGACGGAATTTAGGTAAGAATCCAACCAGCAATGTCTGTCTCTGTTTGTGATAGGGCTCGAATTTTTGCACCGTTGTTTTCTGGAGCTCTACTCGTAAGAAATCATGGAGTTTAATTCTTACACAATTTTCCATACTTCAAATTTGCTATATATTCCTAAATATTGGAAGCCTGCACCTTGCCTCACGATCAGAATTATCTTCCTTTTTCCTTGTTAAATTTGGAACTGTTGTGAAAGTTCTGACAAAAAATCACGAATTTATGAAGTTGCTTGGAGTCAAGCATTTTAATGCGTTTGCCAAAGAAACTAGTAATCTTACAATCTCCCTAATGTTCCATCACCTAAGAATTTTTATGGACTAATAGTCTTAATAATATTATGCTCTCAAATTTTATAGTTTTAGCAGTTAGCTGTTGCTTTAAATCTTTTACATTTAATTTTAATAATGTTTAATTTTAAGTATTAGTTTTAAAATATTTTAGTAATAAAGTTTGTCGTCATGGTAGAGGATAGTAAAAGGGTGTAAATATTAAACTTCACACAACAACGCAGGAAATGATCCCAGGTTAAGGCTCTTAGCCTGTCGGTCTCATGACTATAGCTCACTTCCTGCTTGGTAATTCTGCGAAAATGACAAAACTGAACCTATCTGGCTGTGCTGTAGCTAAATAGGGGTTGCCTTACACGTCGACGTATATGGATTTTAGTAAGGCGTTTGATAAGTTTCCCCATGGTAGGCTACTGCAAAAAATTCGGAGGTATGGCATTGAGGGTGAGTTGGAGATTTGGATTAGGAATTGGCTGGTTGGAAGAAGACAAAGGGTAGAAGTTGATTGTAAAGGTTCATCTTGGAATTCAGTTACTAGCGGTGTTCCGCAAGGATCTGTTTTGGTACCATTGCAGTTTGTCATTTCTGTAAATAACCTGGAGGAGGGGCTAGAAGGTTGGGTGAGCAAGTTTGCAGATGATACTAAAGTCAGTGGAGTTGTTGACAGTGTGGAAGGATGTGTCAGGTTACAGTGGGATACAGATAAGCTGCAGAGCTGGGCTGAAAGGTTTCAAATGGAGTTCAATGTTGGTAAGTGTGAGGTGATTCACTTTGGTATGAATAATAAAAAGATGGGGTACTGAGATAATGGTCGGATACTTGGTAGTGTGGATGAGCAGAGGGATCTTGGTGTCCATGTACACAGATCTCTGAAAGTTGCCACCCAGGTAAATAGTGCAGTGAAGAAGGCATATGGCGTATCTGGCTTTTATTGGTAGAGGAATTGAGTTCCGGAGTCCTGAGGTCATGTTGCAGTTGTATTAGACTCTGGTGTGGCCGCATCTGGAGTATTGTGTGCAGTTTTGGTCGCCATACTATAGGAAGGATGTGGAAGCACTGGAACGGGTGCAGTGGAAGTTGACCAGGATGTTGCCTGGTCTGGTAGGAAGATTGTATGAGGAAAGGCTGAGGCACTTGGGGCTGTTTTCATTGGAGAAAAGAAGGTTTAGGGGCGACTTGGTAGAGGTGTACAAGATGATTAGGGGTTTATATAGGGTTGCCCATGAGAACCTTTTTCCACGTATGGAGTCAGATATTACGAGGGGGCATAGCTTTAAATTAAGGGGTGGTAGGTATAGGACAGATGTTAGGGGTAGATTCTTTACTCAGCGAATCGTGAGTTCATGGAATGCCCTGCCAGTAGCAGTGATGGACTCTCCCTCTTTTTGGACATTTAAACGGACATTGGAATGGAGGCTGAAGAAGAGCTTATGCCTGAAACGTCGATTCTCCTGTTCTTTGGATGCTGCCTGATCTGCTGCGCTTTTCCAGCAACACATTTTCAGCTCTGTCCTTGCATAAGTCAACCAATAGAACAACGTCGGCTTAGTCACTCAATCATTCTTTGCAACAATATCCCTGAAAGCAGCATCACAATTCCTATGTTTGCGATGTTGCTCCAAAGTTTCAAATGCTCTGGAAATGGTATACACCAGTTGACAATCTTGTTGAGAAAACCGCTCTGAAAGTCCTCAACATTGACTGTAAATACCGAAAGCAATTCCTTACAATCTCCAGTGGAAATCAGGGCTTCATTCTGTTGCATATCAAATGGAAGTGTTTCTCATATCTGCTAGGCCAAAACTATAATCCAAATAGGAGACTTTCCAATACATCACAAGAGTCATTTTGGTGAACCTGGATTCTCAGTTCCTACTGAGAGTGAAAGAAAATATAGTCACTGGAATGCAGCATCAGAAGGAGTGACTACAGAATAATCTTACTGAAGGTATTGAACATAAATAACAGAACAAGGGTTCAAAATCTATTTAACTTCATGGCAAGTGCCATATCTGAGAAAAGAAAATGCGAACAATGTTCTTGGTGATTCCGAGGAATAAACTTTGGTGTCGTGAATTTACAATGTGGGACAGAAGTGCGAGGACATGTGAACGTGGGAAATACAAACAGGAGTCGGCCATTCAGCCCTTGAACTGTTCCACCGTTCTCTAAGATGACATATGACCTGTCCTAGTCTGAACTCACTTTTAGCGCTAACTCTTCAACTTTTTGACGCTTCACAAATTCTAAAAATGCTTTCAGTGATGTGGGTTCCACAGGTGGCTGGAACAGAGAAATTGAGGTATTGGTCACCTCTGAAAGTAAAAAAATATTTTCCATCGCAGCCTGAAATTAATGATCCTCATCCAGGAACCATTCTGTAATCATTTTTTAAAAATTGACATGAAAGTCCCTCAAGTAGAACCATGATGCCAATGTCTGCTCTTTCATGACATCTCGGAATATTTTGTGTTTCAATAACATCACCTCTTACTCGTATGGACCGAAAACTGCCGAATTCATCAACGGAATCAAGCAGATGTATCTCTTTTCAAGGGTATTTGATATTCGTATCGAATTTGAATAATGAGGCAAAGAGTTAAGGATTAAACAGCAATGGATTTGAGAAACATTGTTGGATACTGGTCGACTTCAGTGCACCATTATGACGGACAAAATTGTACCAAGTGACGGTGGGAAAATGAAAATAAAAATCACATGACAGCAGGCACCTCGATAGGATGACGTGCATTGAATGCTGGCACTTCTATAGTGTTGTCGTGGTGGTTCAGGATAGATTATGGTTAGAGAATAGCGTTCGTTTGTTCTGTTCGAGAATGTGATAAATTTCTTCCTGCTTAAGAATGGAATGCATGATATTTATCCCATATTCAGCAAGTGCATAGATTTTATGTCAAAGGTACAAAACCGGACCAAGTCCAGTGTACAAGTGCATGAGAAGAGAGATTTGTGTCGAGAGGTTGAAAAATCCTATTGTAGAGATTATGTTGGACGGTGTAATCTGATTGGGAATAGGGCAATTTTACTGCCAAGTAATACACTGCACGACTATCATTCCGGTCAATAAATCAAAAGCACTGATTTAAATCAGCATGCCTCGGGATCTGTAACTCTCCATCATGTGAAATTTTATGACACAACGTTGTCATTCTGCACAGCTGATATGCCGTTAAATAACATTCTCCCGAAAAAGAGAACATAATATTTGGAGAGCAAGATCTTAAGAAAATTTACAAAGTTACAGAATTCTTAGTACGTTGTGTCTGCATTGATTCCCTAAACCAGAATCTCACCTAACGCCAATCCACTGTCTCTCTGCGTCACTCTGCACATTGCTTCCATTCCATAAATACAAACATTTCCAAATAAAAGCATCGATTGAACTGAATCATAAGCGTGGCGGGCAAACAATTCGTAATGAACTATTCCCTCACTCAAGTTCTATAACTTAATTTTTCAGGTCACAACAGGCAATATTTTACAGAATGAAGCATTATTGAATTGAGAACATTCAGGAATTGGGTGGGATTTTAATTTGGTCCATGGAGCACTATATTCTGTAGTTATACAATCGTTACAGAAGTGAAAGAGGCCATTTGGCGCATCATGTCCAGACTGACCCTCTGAAAAACATCTCACCTAAACGACATAACACGATATTAACCATGCCAATCCAACTACCCTGCATATTCTAGACTGCAAGAGGAAACCAACGCAGAAATGGGGAGAATGTGAAAACACCACGCTGACAGCCACCCAAGATTGGAATCGAATAGTGGCCCCTAGCGCTGTGAGGCAGCAGTAATAACCACCGAGCTGCTCCAGGGCTGTATTAACCAGATGAATGAATGCAAGAAATGATTTCCCTGGATAGGACACAAATCAATACATTTCACTGTATTTTTTAAATGCGACAATAAGATATATCAAATCAAATTGAAATCTCCACGCATCTATTCAGTGAATTCTACTGGACAACTTTGTGAGTAGCATATAACCCCCTTATCTACCTCCAGCCTGTTGCTAGGAGGATGAACCAGCATTGAGGGATCTTGCATCCCAGTAAAGAGGTTCTCTACACCTTCTTCGAGCAAATGTTGGATTGCTTTAGCATAACTACAGGGTCACAACCCGGTGAGGATATGAGATATCCTGGGACAGTTCTGACAGGATGCAGAAGGTGACAGCGTAGATCACAGACTTTCTATTGATATGTTTTTCCAATTCAATTTGCATCCAAATTCCACTTGGTCATTTCCAAGGCCGGAAAGATGCCTTGAAAAATGCACTGTTATGGAGAAAGCCAAGGAAAATGAAAGGACGTGAGGTCAGGCAGTTCTTCCTTCACGAAGTTAAAACAGTCCTGTAATTTCGTTTTCGGATATTAACATCAGTTCATCATTTCTGGAGCGTGAGCATGTATGTTTAAGCTGATTTCATCTTCAAGTGGCTTGCCAAGCAGTTTTTTTTTCTCACGGACTTAGGGTCACTCTGCAATAACGGTACATTGTCAATGAGTGAACATTATTAATAGGAATCTTCAGGGACAGGGTCAGTAAGTAGAGGAGGTCAATGGGAATGCATCAGCACTTGCTGGAGGTCCTGAACTCTCACGTCATTATTTACAGTGCTGTGGAGATGCCGGTGTTGGACTGGGGTGGACACAGTTAAAATAAAAATTACAACACCAGGTTGTAGTCCAAGAGGTTTATTTGGAAGTATTAGCTTTTGGAATATTGCTTATTTATTCGGTACCTGTAAAGCAGGAACATCAGACACTGAACTAATAGCACTGTGCCTTCTGACTCTGCTCCACATACTTGATCAAGGAGCAGAGCTCTGAAAGCTCGTACTTCCAAATAAACCTATTGGACTACGACCTGGTGCTGTGTGCTTTATTAACATTATTTACATTGTCAGCGCAGGAAGTGTATCAGGATTTACGATAGTCCATAGGAAGTATTTCAGTATTTACAGTGCATCCACGAGAACTTTATTTGTATATACAGTGATTCCCACTGGACTCTGTCAGTACTCACAGTGGCTCACAGACAGTGGACCAATACTTAGCAGGCGAAGTATAATGTTTACATGTCATTTTGTCAACTTTGCGAGCAAAATAACGAAGGCAGTTAAATGACCGGATGATGCTACATTGAAAATAAAAGGCTATTTCACATAGACCATGTACAAATGGGTTGTACAGGACGTTGGTGAGACAACCTCTTGAATGTAATGACCAGTTCTGGTCTTCTATACTTCTGGAATTGTCACGAAAATTCTGGGCCCTGCCATGCTGACACATAAAGAGACACTGGTTCCATTTGCAGCGTATTCAGTGAGATTCCGATAAAGGAGGGGGGATCTCATAGAAATCCATAACATTTTCACACGTCTGGAGAAGGTGAAGTAAGAACAAATTTCCCGATGTCGAGAGAATCTTGAACAAGGAATCACAGTCTATGGATATAGCGGTAGAATATTTAGGACTGAGATGAAGAGAAACCTTGTAAGCCAGGGTATGGTGAGCCATGTGGAATTCACTGCAACAAAACACAGTTGAGGCCAAAGCATTACACGTTTTCAAGAAGAAGTTTAATAGAGATCTTCAGGTTAAAAGAAACTCATGTGGAGGGAGCCAGTCAGGTCAGAGGGCTGCATACAATGATAATAGTTCTCCGAGGCACATATTTGAGTGGCCAAATATTCAACTTTTGCTTCTAATTTTGAAAGTGTGTTCCTAGATATGTACCTTGTGAAAAGATCTGTTTTTACAGCGTGATTTGTTCTGTCCTGCTTCTCTTGAAAGTAAGTGTTGGAAATCTGGTGATGAGCGTTCTGCTCCTTGTAAAGCAGTGAAACTAGTTTTGTGGTTTTAATTTCGACTAAGAAAGAATTAATTGGTGGAGTCAGTTTTACACCGACCTCGACTTTCCAGATTTTACTTTCAGTTGTTGAAGCTGGATTTTCGGAAGACCCAGCTGTGTTTACTGTTGTGGGAGCTTGTGTTCTCCCCTTACTGCTGGGATCGTGTTTTCGAGTTCTCCTTTATATGGGTCTTTGCCAAAGTTCCTTTTTTTTTGTTTAATCGGATACTGCTTTGTTTGAACAGTTAAGGAGTGTAGTTAATCATATATTATTCTGTTAAGTATGTCAATAAAATAGCTCGAAACCATTTCTTTTAGTTTGTCTGTATTTCACTGCAGTGAAAGAATAAAGTGTGCTTTGCTGCAGCCTAATCGTTTTACCAAGCGATTTGTACATGGATTCCAACGCTGTACACGTGTCAGCCAGCGAGGCCCCTATACACAAACTGAATCAATACTTGAAGAAAACTTTCCCCATCTTCTCCCCTTAATCGTTTATCCCCTTACTCATCAAATATCCATTTATCTCTGTATACAATACACAGTATGGCTTGCTCCTATAGACTTCCATGGCAAAACATTCCAGAGTTTCACCACCCTTTATTTGAATATATTCGTCTTCATCTCAGTTTCTATAGAGACTATGCTTCATACTGAGGCTGTGCCCTCGAGTTTTCTTCTCTCCCGAAATCGGAAACACTCTATGCAGGCTTCCCACAACGTTTTTAATGGATTCTCCCTCATCGATCTAAATTCTATCTAGTATGGATGCAGAGTCCTCAGTCGCTCCTCATGTGTGATAAGACACATGAGAAGTCCGACCTGGTGGGCAAGGAACACAGCTAACTTGGTCAGATGCTATTTTCTCAGAATTTTCCATTGTAATAGAAAACGATCTGCTGCACTACTACATCTACACCAGAGGACCAAAAGTTACACTCAATTGTTTTATTGAAATTGGTTTAATGAATGCATAATTTCATACAGTCTAATTAACTCTCTGGAGCCCGGCATGTATATAATACCATTCATTTTCAATGGATTAGCAAATGCATTCACAGCTTCTCATAGACATGCACGCATTAGTGAAAGGTCTGCAGTTTGCCATTTACTATCCCTTCGTTGCAGCAATTGGACTTCCAGGTAAAATATCTGTCGAATTTCAGTACATACATCATTCATTCTAAAAAACACCGTAATTTATATATAGTCTTTCCACGTTTTTTGGTTACTATTGTACATAGTATGAATATGCTACAATGAGTATGCGCTTATCTGGACACAGTTGCAATGCCTTTACCTTTTGTTTTGTGTTGCAAAGCACTTCAGGTGCACGTTAGGTTTTCTCCAATTTATTGACCGAGTTTCAAGAGTGCTTTCCTTCACTGCAATTATTGTCTTTATTTTTCCATTATTGGCATGAAAGTCCCACCCCCATTCAACTGTAATCTGTGTTGTCTAAAAAGTTCTACTGCCTGCTTGTCTCAAAAATCATTCCATACCTTTAAATGTGTAAGCTTCCAAACTTACTGTATTTTCAACACAATGTGAATCAACTCTCTGTGTTCTTGGCAGAGCGATCCTTTGTGAATCGCCAACAGTTATCATGGTTGGAAGGAGTTCAGTTGTGTTATTGACAATGCTCATGCGACTGAATATCCACAATATCATCTCAGTGTAATTGAAATTCTCTTTTATAGCAGTCGATTCGTTCGCTGGTTTAATTATGACATTGTAACAGTTGGGATAAATTGCGTTAATGTTAATTTAGAATGGGGAGGAATACTCTCGACGGTGGCTATTTTCAGAGTATTTAAATGTTGAATAATTTCTGAATAAATTCGATGAACGCATTATTAATTAAAGTAATTTCAGCTGCATGATTTTCGTAGTACTGTTACGTGTTTCCCGTAAATGGATGATTTGTAGTTGACTGCAACAGAGAACACTTTTTTTCTGCACTTAGTCTCTAACATTGGCTGTTTCCCACTATTGAAAGTGATATAGCATGTGGTAATGTTGGGTCAAATTGATGCAACAAAACTGAAGAAACATAGAACTCCTGTTCATGTCTTTGTCTGTCAGAACACGTTTGACAAGTGGTCATTCGATGTTTTCAAAATTGGAATATTTTCAGACTTTTTCTTGAAAGGAAGCCACGCTGTATTCTGGTTAAGGGAAAATCTGTGTTTATGTTAGATTCTAGATATATTGCTGTTTCTTCTATTATTTGATCAGTTCAGTATTTTTACGTTTCTTTGCTGGTTTAGCATTTCCTGGAAAGTTAGATGTTATGGTGATTGGTTGATGTATGTTTCCATTTCTTGTTGAATTTTGTCAGAGCTCATGACATTTCTTTCATTTTTGATTCACTGATGCCGCATACTTTAAACAAGATGACTGGGACACACGTATCAAATAATTAACCCTGCATGAGAGGGTTTGTTAAGGACTCAACTCTTTGAATTGCGCAGAGTCCTATACAATGTATGATTTTGTTCGAGTCCAATCAGTCTCGATTGTATTGTCTTTCTATCTTGCAGCTAACCTGGCAGTAATTGTGATCTTGTCCCGAAGAAGATGTGGTCTCTCTGGATGCATCATTTATTACCTGTTGTCCATGGCAGTAGCAGATCTTCTCGTCATAGTCACGGCTGTGATCCTAAATCGAATTACTGGGATATTTTCACCTTATAGTTTCCTGTCTATCACACCTATCTGCAGTGCACGCACTGCAGTAAATTTTGCAGTTGTCGACAGTTCTGCCTGGTTAACAGTCAGTTTCACGTTTGATCGATTTGTGGCCATTTCTTGCCAGAAGCTAAAAATAAAGTACTGTACAGAGAATGTAGCAATGGGAGTTATAGTTATGGTGTCCACGCTGTGCTCCCTAAAGAGTGTCTTCATTTATTTTGCATTTGAACCAACTTACTTAGAGAACGAAATACCATGGCTCTGCACGTTAAAAGATGCATATTATATGTCACCTGCATGGACAGCATATGACTGCTTTCGTGGCATTTTAAACCCTCTGCTCCCATTCATTCTCATTTTACTGCTCAATGTTCTGACTGTCAGACACATTGTAGCAGCAAATAGAGCTCGTTGCAGACTCCGTATCCAGACAAAAAAAGAGAATCAGAGTGACCTAGAAATGGAGAAGCGGAAGAAGTCTATTGTTTTACTCTTCGCAATCTCAGGCAGTTTTATTTTGTTGAATTTGGTATTTTTTGTCACGATACTCAATGTCCGAATTTTGAATGCTACTTACTACTCAGGCTCTGGTATCGATTCCACATTGACGCTCCAAGAAGGTGGATATATGCTTCAAATATTGAGTTCCTGCATCAATCCGTTTATTTATGCTGGGACCCAGAGTAAATTCAGAACTGAGTTAAAGAAGGGGATAAAATATCCGCTGAGCCTACTGCTTAATATAAAAAATCTTGAAACTAGAAAATCGGAGTAGAATTACTTAAAAGCTTATTTTCTTCCAGGGCATACAAATACTTATGGACACTGGGACAACCTCTGATCAACTGCACGTAGTAGTCGTGATTCCGCCTACACTGATAGTCTGAATTGACTCCTAGAACGCCTTCCATCACGAGACAGATCTGTTTGAAACGGCTTCTCATGCTCACTCACACCTCAGTGCAACATTTACTGATATAGTCCTTCAATGACTCCAAGGTCCTTGACCATGACCTTAATCTGAAAATCATGATGTTTGGTTTGCCCCACGCTGCTCAAATTGAGAGATGACATTACTGCCTTTGCAGATTTAAAACTTACACCACCACTGATATACTGCTGACATCATTAAGAGTTTTCTCACACGTTTTACTTCTGGTGTTTGACGTTCAACCTCTTACATCACTGTCCCTTTTTCAGAAAGGATGATCTGTTATGCAAACATAGACAAACGCACAGAGTTGGGGGGCGGAATTATGGGAAGTGGGTATTTGAGAGAAATAATAAGTACATGTGCTGAACAACTTTTCCTATTTCAACCAGGCATTGTGGATTATGCTTTTGCCATTTGTTTGAGTCAGGACAAATTCCCTGTATTAGCGAAACAGAGTAGATAGAGAATCAGCACAAAACTCAGAAAACTACACAAATATTTCAAACGGGAGTGTGTTGTTGCACTTGGGCAGTTTCTTTTATTGACGTAGGACTAGCTTGTCAAACATTGTTTGCTATAAATGATTGATCATTACATTAAGAAACTAACAAAACGTATTTGGAAGATGTGAACGTCTTTGTCCATATGTGAGCAATGTTTACTCAAAGAGTTTCATTTCCTTTGTCTTTCTCATTCATTGTTAGTTTTATTCATTAGAGTTCAAGACTTGAGTAAGACCCCGGCCCGATGTTTTTGTCAGATATCGCTCTGCAGAGGAAATTAGTCGCGTCAGTGAGAGAGGTGCTCGTTTCTGGAGCAAGCATCTTTGGGTCTACAGTTGCTGTTCGCTGGCATTATTTTTGATTGAACCGCGATGCGAGTCAAGCTCACGTCTCCAAAACGTGAATTTTGTGATACAGTTTATTGGCCATGCGGAAGCCCATGAGTTTTGGATCAATAAAACCAACCATGATTATTTTAAATTCTATTGATTGAAGTTTAACCTGTCTAGCCATATTTGACTGAACAGTTTATTTATCCCATGAGTCATGCTGATTCATCATTTTTAAAAGGAATTCAATGCCATTATGCCACGTCATGACAACAATAATTTAAACAGTAAACATTGTTGGCAGAGTGACTTCAAGAAGACCCAGTAATTTTGTACCATAAGTTACACATATTTAAACTTCAAACATCATAAATAAAGTCAAAAAGTTGATATGCTTTCGTCAATACATGTGTTTCATTCTCAGAGCACTCACTTTTTTTGCAGGTTCCACATACTTCATGACGCCAGGAAGAAGTAGAATATTCCCAGAGCAGTGATCAATGATTGTACCAAGAGTGTTTACCAACTATCTGTTACTGCACGTGTTTCACCAAAATGTCCTTTGTCTTTCAACATATTGTTTTTCGTGAATAAATCTACCCTGTCATTCAACGTAAAACAAGGGTTCTCTTCTCCTTATCTGTTGCCTCCTATCCCCGTTTCTTTGTCTTTGCCTCCGTGTCAAATTTTCTGCATCCCTCACTCGCTAAACTCACAGAAGTACAGAATTATTAAAGCATTTGCTACTCAATACCAAGCCCGTCGTGCTTCATCTGGCTCTGCCATTTACTTAGATTCATTCGTAACTCCATAGCTGGTGTTGCTTCTCCCTCTATACTGCATTGATTTGTGCTGCGGTTTTGTCCCTTACCCGGTGCGCTGTCTTTCTCTCTCTCCCCAGTTTTGTTTCCCTACTACTGTTCTCCCTCATTCACACCTTTCTGTTACTCACCCTTTGTGTCGGTAACTGCGAATCTGCATTAACAAACATGTTAATTACTCTTGCTAATTGAATGAACTGTTAATATATCTGCAATGCTATCAAACACTTCTTCCGTTTTACATGTCAGTACATTTTAGCACTTATCATTTTTTCGAAAAGACTTTGTTCTGAAAATTAACAGAAAGCCTGTTCACATGGCCAGATGTGAATCTGTTGTCATAATACTGATGAACAATTTCTCCTCACACTAACATCAGTAACTTGATTCATGTCCTGCTTTTAAAGAGGAAAGCTTGTTTAGGGATGCGTGCACAACAGATAATGAATGAAAACACAGGCCTAAAATCAGAGAAAATGAGAATCGTAGTGAGTAAGGCTTGAACATGCTGAGATCCCAGTACATTTCAAATCAATCGACCAAAATTGCATGATACACAAGGCTGTGAATATTGCTCAAATAAAATTACAGCAGTGCCTGTGACACAGTCGCAACAGCTCAACCAGTGTCACTGTCCCCTGTCTCTTCTTACTTGCCCTTCAGTGTTTAGAATTTGAAACATCGAATACAGAGAAATACAGTGCAGGACAGGCCCTTCAGCCTCGATGTTGCATCGACCTTTGAAGTAATCGAAGCCCATCGCCTAAGCTATCGCTTAATCAATCGTGTGCTTATTCAAGGATTGTTCAACTGTCCCTAATATTGCTGAGAGAACTACATTGGCAGGCAGGGCATTCCACTTCCTTACCACTGTCTGAGTGAAGAACCTTCCTCTGAAATCTGTCTTAAATCTATCACCCATCAACTTGCAGCTGTGCCACCTCGTACAAGCTAGGATCTAGGAAAAAAGACTTTCTCTGTCTACACTATCTAATCTTCTAAACATCTCCTATGTCTTTCCTTGTACTTTTTCTCAGGAAGAAACCGTATATCTTCTACTCTATTCCATTTCAGCTGGTGAGAACACCTGCAGTCCTGGAGTTCAATGTAGCTAAGTGTGAAGTGATTCACTTTGGTAAGAGTAATAAAAAGATGGATTACTGGGCTAATGGTAGACTACTTGGTAGTGTAGAAGAGCAGAGGGATCTTGGTGTCCATGTACACAGATCTCTGAAAGTTGCCACCCAGGTAAATAGTGCAGTGAAGAAGGCATATGGCGTACTGGCTTTTATTGGTAGAGGAATTGAGTTCCGGAGTCCTGAGGTCATGCTGCAGTTGTATAAGACTCTGGTGCGGCCGCATCTGGAATATTGTGTGCAGTTTTGGTCGCCATACTATAGGAAGGATGTGGAGGCACTGGAACGGGTGCAGAGGAAGTTTACCAGGATGTTGCCTGGTATGGTAGGAAGATCCTATGAGGAAAGGCTGAGGCACTTGGGGTTGTTTTCATTGGAGAAAAGAAGGTTTAGGGGTGATTTGATAGAGGTGTACAAGATGATTAGGGGGTTAGATAGGGTTGACAGTGAGAACCTTTTTCTACGTATGGAGTCAGCTATTACAAGGGGGCATAGCTTTAAATTAAGGGGGGGTAGATATAGGACTGATGTTAGGGGTAGGTTCTTCACTCAGCGAGTCGTAAGTTCATTGAATGCCCTGCCAGTAGCAGTAGTGGACTCTCCCTCTTTATGGGTATTTAAGCGGGCATTGGATAGGTATATGGAGGATAGTGGGTTAGTGTAGGTTAGGTGGGCTTTGATCGGCCCAACATCGAGGGCCGAAGGGCCTGTACTGCGCTGTATTCTTCTATGTTCTATGTTCTAACGTTCGGACAGTTGTTAATCGCAAAGCATTTCTCACCCAGGGAAGAGAGTCCCTTTGCTTTTTCTGACCCTGCACTGCCAAATGATTTGTCCAATGGGTTAAAGGCAATAGTCTCTACCCATTTACTCGCATTCAAGCCCAGCACAAACTAACTAATCTTGCTGAACGTCTCCTCCTGGGATGCACATCACCTCACAGGAATAAATTCTGGTCACACACAGGCAGGGAATGAGTATAGGGAACTGCCAGGGCTGAAGAAACTCATTCAGAACTCGGCACTGCTTTGGAACGGTAGCTGGGATTTATTGGTCAGGAGTATCGCGTAACCAATATAAACAGTGGGGAGTAAAACATGCACATCACAACCCATCGCCTGTCTAACACCACATCATTACAGTTTTGTGACCTGTGCTCTCTGTTCTCTTTCAATTGCTCAATCTGCCTCTGTGTTTGTCCTATCGCTGACCTTTCCAGTTCAGTTTTGAAGCCTCCATTCTCACGGATTCTGGCAGAACTGCTCGGTGTTTTCAATGAGTTGAAAGGAAAAAAGAGATAAATGCAATAGTTACAAAAACATAGAAAACCGTCTTTCAATGACTCGAGCTATTGAAGTGGAATGTGGTGTTGGGAGCACCAGAGAATTGAAAACTTTTCTGCGTTGAAACTGACCTGAAATGTAAAACTGGACATAGTGATCAAACTCCATCTGAATCCAAAGCTGAGGATTCAGTGTGTTCAGTGTTGTAATCCGGGTTACAATGAACAAGATTTCTGATCAAAACTGAAACCATTTCTGGCAAATTATGTGGAGTTAGAAATAGATTAATTTCGTCTCTGCTTGGTCTTTCGTCGGAGCCCAAGATTTGTGCTGCTTGAAAAGCACAGCTGGTCATTCAACATCTGAGGAGCAGGAGAGTTGGACGTATCAAACAGAAGCTCTTCATAGGGAATCGCCTACTCTTTGGATGCTGCCCAACCGGCTGAGCTTTTCCAGCACCATACTTTTTGAATCTTGTCTACAGCATCTGCAATCTTCACTTTCTCGTTTCATTGGTGCTGGAAACGATCATGGATGGCAAAAGAAGAAAGCGAATAAAAGGTAGTGAAATGACACAAGGAAAGGTTGTGATGGTTTACAATTCATAACAGATCAATTCAATGAAGGGGCGATTGCACACGGTAAAATGTGTGTCGGAGTAAAAGATTGATTTTTTTCTCCTACTGTTCAAACTAGCACCAATATCACTCCAAATCAAATAAGAATACGTATTTGTTTGTTCAGCAGCCAGACCGAATTGTCTCATTGTGAGATATAACTTCTTAGAATTGTATCATGTTCCTCGCCACGGCTGGTGCCTTCACAGTTATTTCATCAGGTGAAAATCTATTCCAGCAAAGTCTGCCTCTTTGTCTTGTGACCATTATGAGGTAGAAAGAAAATTTGCTCAATGACGTGTCATATCGTGTCAGGCTGTAAAGGTAGCTCACTGTGTCATATGAGTCACTGCAGGTTTTGGCTTTTTTACTGAACCTCGTTGCAGGAAGGTCGTGTTTAACAAACTTAGTGGAGTTCTTTGAGGACTTAACAATTGCAGTGGACGGAGGGGAAAATCTATATGCTGCATGCTAGGATTTTCAGAAGGCATTTGATAAGATATAAGAATAAATATTTAGAGAGATCGCAAATAGGTTTCACAGCAGTAGGTTCTAAGAGGAGGGAATTTAACTTTCATACGTAATTCAGGAATGAAGCAGAGCTAAGGGCTTATATAGGACGCAATTTGTTCAGTGTGTACTGGAACACTTTTGCAATCAAAATGTAAATGACCCTTCGAGAAATAAAATACTCAACGTATTCTTGTGAAGAGACGAAGAAATGTGTAATGCTTTGGTACAGGTGAATATAATTATATCAGTTTAAAACTAGTTAGGGAAATGAATAAGACCTGTCCAGAAGTTGACGTTCTAAATCAGGGCAGGTCCAATTTTGATGGTATTTGGCAGGAACTTTCTAAAGATGTTTGGGAGAGTCCATTTGCAACTATAGGATCCCATGGCAACTGACAGGCTTTCAAAAGCGAGATAACAAGATTACAGATAATAAATTTCCTGTACTTGCGAAGTGTAATGTTGCCTGGAGTACTCTTACTTTCTGAGGCAAATTGTAGGGGATCGAGTTAAATAGGGAGACTAGAATTGATGTGGCCCTTAAGATGCCGCAAGATACGTTTCAGGATTATAGTCTTTAGAACCACTGAACAGTAGTTATTAAGGCACGTTGCAGGTGAATGTTTAGGTACTGGATGATGATGGTCTTCTATAAGAAGGTGAGGACTTCAGCTTGTTGGAGGGAAGAGGATGAGTTATCAACTGATATTTCTATTATTTTTATTATCAGCCGCATGGGTGAGGTGCCAGAAGACTGGAGGTTGTGTACTGTTGTGCAAGTATTGAAGAAAGGCTGCAAAGGAAAGCCACGGATTTGCAGATTGTTGAGCCTCAAGTCTGTGTTGAGTAGGTTGTGGGAGGGGATTCTAACAGACAGGTGCAATTGGAAAGAAAACGGACTGATTGGGCGTTGTCAGTATGTTTTTGTGTGAGTCACAGATTTGGTTTACGTTTTTTAAGTGTGATCAAAAAGATTAATGGAAGCAGAACGATAGACCTTTTCCATATGGGCTTGAGTTCACCTTTTGACAAGGTAGCGCATGATCAGTAGGTTTGCATCACATGGGTTCCGAAGATCGCCAAACAACTGCAGCGAAATTGACAAGGTATAAGACTCAGGGTGGAGTTAGAGGATTAGAGATCTGAGACCGGCAGTGTGCCACAAGAATTATACGATTTATATGATTATACAGAGGCATGGTTAGCAAGCTTATGGATGACAAGAAAATTTTTGGTGCAGTGAACAGAGAAGAAGGTTTTCTAAAAGGACGATGTGATCTTTATCAATTGGGTCAGCTGGCCGACGAATGGCAAATTGAGTACAAAACACATAAATGTGATGTGCTGATTTTTGGTTAGACAACACAGAGCTGGACTTACACAGGTAATTATTATTTCTAGCAAGTACAAGGGTTGCAAATATATAGTTCCTCGAAAGTGGCACAAAAGTTAGACGTGGTCATTAGGAAGGCGTATGGCATGCCTCCATTCATCATTCAGATCTTGGAATAAGCCAGTTGGGACATCATGAAAGATATCAACCGGGTCAACTTGGAATTCCGTATATACTGCTCGCCATGCCGTAGGAAGCATGTTACTAAACTGAAAATTGTGCAAGAACATTTTCAAGGATCTTATCAAGACTGGAAGTTATGAGGACAGCATAGATAGTTTGGATTTTTTTTTCTCCCTGGAACGTCAGAGATTGACAGTTGATTTTGTTCATGATTATAAATTTATGAGTGGGACAGATAAGGTGAATAACGTATGCCTTCTCTCGAGGGTAGTGAAACCAAAAATAATGGACAAATATTTAAGATACGAGGTTAATGAATTGAAATGACTTGAGCGGCATTTGTTTTAACACAGAGCGTGGTGCGTGCTTGAAGCGAGCTTTAAAAAATAAGTTGTGGTGGAGGGAAAAATTCAACATTTAAAAGACATTTCGGGAGGTACATGGATAGGAAGGGTCTGCATGGACTTTGGCAAAACTCTAGCAAATGGGACTAGTTCAGTTTAGAAAACCTGGCAAGCATGGCCAAATTGAGTTGAAGATCTGAGTCCATGCTGTGTGACTCTGTGTGTCAATAAGATATATATGTGGCTGTGTGCGTGGATGTGTATCTGTATTAGTGTGCCTATATGTATTGAGTGATTGGACTTCTTCTTTTCAGACACGTGGGCTAAATGACTTCCTATTATTACCATCAAAAATCTCAAGTTGTTTCCTCTCCTTCTACTGTTCGTGGGCAACAGGTTCTATGTGATGAAAGGCCTCATCGTGTTCCAGTTAAACGATCTTTAGGCATTTTGTCGCCTTTTGCAGTTGGTGTATGAGTGATTCCAGGACGCTGAATGGTCTCGTTCTCTGTTCCGATACAACTGAGTCGATGGCCAAGGAGCACTTCTGCTGTTTGTTTTGTGTAACACGCGACAGAACCGGAAACGAATCGTTCACATTATGTGTAATTGGTTCCTGTTGCTGACCCCAACCGGTCTGATACCTGAAAATACGATAATCTTTCATTCTTCTGAACTCTCATGAGTGATGACTCAATCAACCATTCGTTTCTCATGCGGTAATCTTTATGGTGCATGAATCCATTGAATAACCTATCTGCATCGATTGCAACGATACCCTTTCTTCAGTAAGGAGACGAGATTTGTAGATAATGCACCAGAAATGATAACACTAAGTTTCTATACAGATTCAGCAGCACTTTGCGACTTTCATCCTTGATATCATTTGCAACAAATGCCAGCATTGAGATGAGAAAGTGTGACATTTTTAAAAAATAAAGACTATTGTATTTGACATGGAGATTTTTTTTCAAATTTATTTTGCCATAGAGCATAGACAGCGGATTCATTTAATATTTTTAAAGGAGAGGCATGTGACTGCATGATATATTAAAGGTCGCATGTTATTCAGATGAGGGTGCACTAATGTGGTAAGAGACAACAATCAGATCCCCCAAGATATTACTGGAGAGTAGAGCCATTTCAATGGACTGAATGGCTTACTAATGCACGTTAGACTAAGCCAAAGAAGCCAAATCTGTTCCTGTTTCTGTGACGTATTATTGGGGACTGACGCACTGTCTCCTGTTCCAGTATAATTTTTTGAGGGGATAAATGGCGTCCACTTTTCCTTCTGCGTGCTGCTCAACCAGTTGAATGATGGCTCCAGCTGATAATACTGCTTGCAATACTGAATTGCTTCCTGATTATCATGTATTGCAGAATAGTGGAATGGACTGTGTTATGAAAACGTGGGTATAACTTTTAGAGAGTTAAGAGCAACAGAACTACCGGACCCAGCACCAAGTCTGCACAAAAATGGTAACAATGTAACGCTTGGTCAAACGACTCGATTAGTTCATTGTTTGGGTCCAAAAATAAATTCGAATTCGACCAATAAGTTTAAATTATACCCGAAACATAACCCGAATTGATTATATTTACAATATGTTAAAGCCAATGACACAATCCGATGGTCTCGAGTATAAGGCTGGGGAAAAGTCAACGGTTGAGTGGGGAACTGCCACGGCCCAGCATGTTAACAGACTGTTTAAAACAGTTTTCACTTAAAAGTACTCTTTCGATCAGTAACCTGTGAGGCAGAAATTCCTAACAATGCGAAAAGAGGACAGGGTAAGGTCCGAAGACAAGAAAATACAGCTCCCTGATTTTGAGATAAGAAGTGCTGTTAGTTAATCTTAATTGGGAATTTTATCGGACAAGTATTATAGAAGAGAAACGAAAACATAGGTGAGAGAAAGAAATTCTAAATAATGGTTCGTTAACTTTTCTCTAAAGTATATTAGTGGTAAAATTATAAGTAGAGAGAGAAAGAGAGAATAGAACCCATTAAGACCAACGTGACGAGAATGTGGAGAGGCGCAAGGAATGGGTGAGGTCTGCAATGAACATTTCTCCTCTTGTTTACCACAGGGAAACACATGAAGATTTGGGGACTTGAGGAAATTAGTGGTCATAACTCGGGGACTGTCCATAGAGGAGGTGATGGCCGTATTAGAAAGTATGAAGTTAGATAACTCTATTGGGGGTTCTGAACAGATACACCCAGGAGCACTTCAAGAGACTAGAGAAGTAATTGTGATGACCTAAGCTGATATTTTTCCATCACCTAAGACAGGGGCTAGTTCCACAAAGACTGGAGGGTAGAGAATATTGTGCCGTTATTCACAACGAGCTGCAAGAATACATCCCTGAAAATGTCCACCAGTTAGCCTCACGTCTGTGGTGGGTAACTTACTTGAGAAAATCCTGAAAGGTAAGATATGCATGCATTTGGAAAGATTGGGTTCTGCACTGCTTTGTGCAAATGTGATCAAACCTCAAAAGTTTGTTCGTGTTCTTTGATGAAATGACCAGTAAGATTGACAAGGGCCGGACGGTTGACGTAGTCTATATGATATTAGTAAGTTCTTTGATAAGGTTCCATGTGGAAGGCTCTTCTGGAATCGAGGGGGAGATGACAACTTGGATACATAATTGACTTGAGGTTAGGAAGCATTGAGTAATCATGGAAGGTAACTTGTCGAACTGGAGCCCTGTGAGTAGTGGAGTGCCTCACAGCACGCTACTGGGCCCATAGGTGTTTAGTACCCATATCAAAGTTTTGAATGAGAATGCACAAGGCATAATTGGTAAATTTCCAGACAACAATAAAATAGCAAGTATTGTGGACAGTTAAGATGGTTATTAGAAATTACAGCAGGACCTTGATCAACTGGGGAAATAGGCCACGAAATGACAGACGGAGTTGCATAAAGGTAAGTGTGAGTTATTGCATTTTGGAAAGTCAAATCAAGGTCGGAGTTTCATGGTGAATGGTATGGTCTTTAGGGGTGCAGTGAAACAGAGGGATATTGGTGTTTTGGTGCACGGTTCTCTGAAAGTGGAGTCACAGGTAGACAGGGCAGTGAAGAAAGCATTCAGCTCACCTGGCTTTCATCAGTCAGAGCATTGAGTATAGATGTTGGAAAAGTATGTTGCAGTTGGACTTTGTTAAGACTGCAATTGAAGCATTGTGCACAATTTTGGTTACAGTGATATAGGAAAGATGTTATTTAAATGGGAAGGGTGCAGACGAAATTCGCAATAATGTTGCCAGGACTCAAGTGTCTGAGTTATGGGTCGAGTTTTTTAGACAAGATAAGACGTTTTCTTAACAGAGTAGCAGGCTGAGCGGGGAGTTTGTCGATATGTATAATATAATGAGAGCATGGAGAGAGTGACTGCATGAAGCGTTTTTCTCAGGAGGAGAATCGAGGACTAGAGGGCATTAGCTTTAGGTTACAGGTGAAAGAATAAAAGGGAACCGGACTAACAACATTTTTACACAAGGGGTTGTCTTCATATAGACTGAATTGCCAGAGGAAAAGATTGAAGTGGGAATTTTAACAGCATTTACAGACATTTGGATAAATACATGGAGAGGAAAGGTTTAGATGGATATGGTCCAAGTGTAGGGAAATGGGATGAGCGTAAGTGAACATTATGGTTGACATGGAACAGTTTGCGCTAAAGGGCCTGTCTCTGTGCCATAGGACGTTATGCCTCTATGACTTCGAAAGACTAATGAAACTCTTATTCGTTCCTCTGTTACATGCCCACAAGTGGCATTGCCTTTGTTGTTGCTGTGCAAATGGCCTGAGAAGCTGAATAGTCTTCTTCTTCTTCTGTAATATGTCCTAGATAGATTGAATGGTTGCCTTCTACCCATAAGCTGTAGACCTGATGGTGTTACGGACGGGGCGAAACTACTCAAAACATTCTGAAACCGGTAGCCCAGACTGTAATTTTGCAATTTTTTTTAGGTGTACAATGATAATTGCCCGGAATTCGTTACTAGGTTGACTACCAGGCTTTAAAACAGACAAAAGAAATTCATAAAATTACAGAATGCAACACGAAGAACTTAATAAAGAGCCTACAGAGTTCAGTCTATCCAAACAAGACTTAATTATGTTGTTCCAAATATGCACAACAGTCCGAGTAAACAAACCCTTACACAGCATAAAAGTGACACATAGGCTTGCAGGGCGATGTTAGAAGGGAAGAAGGAGAGCTTATCAGCCTGCTTCCACACAGTTCCACTGCTGAATTGCCTTTGCCTAAATTTCTGAATGAACTGCTCAGCTAGTGAGCTGGGCACACCCTCTTTATTATACACATTACTTCTGAAAACATAAATCCTTTGGCATAAAGTCTCATCGGTTATCGTATAAACAAAAGGCCTTCCATCTCTGTACCAAATCAATCGATTCGGAGCCCAAATTGTTGATGACCCCTCCGAAAAATAAACAAAGGATACCAGTATCCTCTGAGAAAAAAAAGGACCAGTTTTGCGACAATGGAGATAATGTCTACTTTCTGATTTTCTGTAAAAGTTTGATGCAGTTACAAACAGGCACTTGTTCCTCTCTTACAGGCTGTCAGTGCTGAATTAACTCTCTCTATTTACGTGTAATATGGAGTTGAATAGTTGCACTTCCGTACTGTGAAGAAGTCTGGAGAGCCTGACCAGCTACACCTTGCTCCTGTATAACAGATTTGAGAGGCCGTTGGCTCCGTCCCATACCGGCTTAAATGTGATTGATAAGCTGATTAGACTCGTCCTGCTCCTGTAACAGCCAGGAACGATTAAATGAAACAAAAACGCACAAATTAAGAGAAGTTGCCATCAATCAGCCAAGGCATCTGGGCTACCATTCGGACGCATTATTGTTGATCGGAGTACGGTTGAAATAAGCTTTCCTTTCAGAATGTTCAGAAGGGTGATGATCTAGCATAGCAGCGAAGTTGAACAATGAAAAAAAACCGCGGGCACCCAACATGAAAATATATTGAGTGTCATTGAGCAGCTTCCCGTTGAGAACATGTTGTTTGTGAGCACTGTCGATTTCCTATGTACCACACTTTTGATCATCAGAAGATAACTGATTGGATACAACGTAACTGGATTGAACTCTATTTCTATTTTCTGTGCTCAGGGTATAACTGGGCAATTAGGTGCATTGTTGGGCAGATGTCATCGTTGCAGACGCAATGGCGCAACTTATGGTGTGGTTATTTCTAAAAGGCGAACCTCCAGTAAAATAGCTGGGATGATGTCCGCGCCAAGAAACTACGTTCACTGCATGCTTGCATGTTTATTACCACCAGATTGATTTCTGATTAGTAGGCATATCTAGTAATGCTCCGTTAAAAATCTCCTGCAATTAATATTGAATCAGGGTAAGTTGCCTGCTTTTTTTGTAGTTGCTGACTGGGGATGTTGCTGGCAATGAGGTTACACGTTGTGACTGACAACAGTTCTACTGATGACGATGGATCACAAGACATCATTGGTATCCAGTTATGAGACCCAACTCTGTTCGCATTAGTGTCACATGTCACGATGGAGGGTGTCTTCATTAAGATGACGAGGTTTCATCTCGCCAGGAGTGTCTGCTGGGCACATCTACAGATACTGTTACGGACAGATGCATGAACGTCAAGCAGATAGCTTCCTGTTGTTCAGCTGCTTTGCATTCTCGACCTTAGCCAGCTCAGTCAGTGGGATCGTGGCACACTTTTGCTGATGAACATTCAAGTGTCTCTCCCAGAATACAATCCGTTTTTGTGTTTCTCTTAGTGCTTCTTGTAATTCATCTTCAAGTTCGAGACGACTTGAATTATCATTGCGGGGTGGTAGGGACATCTGTAGATATACATCTGTCCAGAATTCTTGATCCGCATCGACCTGTTAGGATGAGATTTCTTGGGGACTCGAGTCAAAGTTGATCAGTTCCAAAGATATTCCCTTCCAATTGTCTACCGTAGTGCCAACACTATTGATGGGTCTGCCTGACTAGAGGGACTGGATATCCCAAACGATGGTGATGGTGGTAACTGACACATTGTTTATCAGCTATGATTTCGAGAGTATGACAAATTTGAAGGTTGTTTTTTCATAATTCAATGTAAAGGATAAAATTAAGAAGGAGAGCAGTATAATTATTAAGCTGAATGAAAGTCATTCTCTGTGATTGAATTCTGTATTCTCAAAACAATCGAGGAATTAAGCGTATGAAAAGATTTCAATGCTAATAATAAAATAGCATTAGGGAAAATGGCTAAAGGGTGACAAATATTGGGAACTGGATTACCAGGACAGCTCAAAATTAGGATTGTTGGGGAAAAATAAAAAGGGTTAGCTTCATAATAAGTGACACTTGAATAAACATAAGAGCTAGTCTTAGGGGGGGTTATCAAGGTATTTACTAAACCGAATTTGTTCTCTTTGGCAAAGTGCGAGGCACATCAAATTTAGGAAGTGATTTTCAATGGGAAATTCATTGGTCTCACCAAACCTCTCGAATTAATTAGAGTTCGAGCCTTAACTGCCAAAAACACTTTTGGCATATGCCACAACTTACTTAAGACCCTTACCAGAACAATTCACCACTCAAATTAGTTCCTGGCATAATGTGCATAGTGATGAACAAGCACTGCAAGCCCAATACTACCATGAACAGACTCTAGCATTCTCTTTCAAATCACCCATGGTGGCAGCATCTCCTTCACGTACAATTCATTATTTTACTCATTAATTATAAATGTCTTCACAAATATTTCTGAAAGCTTTTGCATTATTAATTTTCGACCAAATCAGTTCAGGTATTACGATAAAGATTCTAAAATTACGTGTCTGAATCCTCCGAAGTCCATGGTATTCACACTGCCTATGTTTATTTACCTTAATCAGAATGACCTCACACAAATTATTCGAATCATGAACCTGGTGGAATTCTGATTTCGAAAAATAAATGAAATCTTGTTAACTTGCAATCTTCAGGATCTCAACCGAAATTAGATAACCTCACGGTAATACGTCTTTTATTTTGCTTGTATGGGCGATTCTCCAAAATGTTGTTTCTATGAACACTAATCTCAACAGAGGGAAAACGTATCAAGTAGAATGAAGATACTGAGGAAATCATTATTTACAGTTTATTTATATCCTACCATACACTGCCAGGTATAATATAGGAATGGCAGAATTAAGTCTGCCTCGGGAATCAAGCTTTCCAGAAGTCCATATCCAGAAATTATTTCCCTGAAAAATGTCACAGGTAATATAAAGCAGGAAACAGCTACATGATGAATTTCCTTCTGCATATCACCACTAAAGACTTCCAGACAAATATGGCTCTGCCCGAAATACTCAGAGAATGTAGTTTCGTCAAGGATGATAAATTGTCAATTTGAGTATAAATTAACTTGTGGTTAGATAATACAGTCGGAGCATCATTCAGCTTGGGAACGGCCCTTCAGTCGAAGCTGTCTATGCCAACCGGTTTTCCTACATTCAAATTAGGGCGCCATAGTGGTTCAGTGTTTAGCACTGCTACCTCACAGAATCTAGATTCGATTCCCGTCAAGCATGACTGGCTGTGTGGCGTTTACGCATTCTCCCCGTGTCTGTTTGAATTTCCTCTCACAGTCCAAAGATGTGCAGGTTAGGGGAATTGACCATGCTAAATTTGCCACAGTGTTAAGTGTATTATTCAGTCGTAAATGTAGGGGGAGTTAATCTTCGGAGGGTCGGTGTGAACTTGTTGGGCCAAATGCCTGCATCCGTTTATAGGAAATCAGATCTAAAGTAGATCAATTTACCTCTATGTGTCCCATAGCCCTCCACAAAAAGGTGGCACTTTAATTTCTGTCCATCATTTACTTTTTATATTGCACACCCAGAATGCCTGGGGAATGCAATTCTCCACAATTTATAGTAGTCGTAAGATTGCGTCAATTAATCCAGCCGAATGATTGTGCATTGAAAACAAAGATTTCTGAAGCCACAGGTATTTGCAAAATTCTTGATTTGGCGAAAGTTTCCAGGAAGCAAAGACACGGAACAATTCAAGATATGGTATGGCCAGATCCACTATTTGCGTCATCATGCCTACATCACCTAGCGATGCACTCATGTGCCCTCGACCACAATGTGATCCATAGAAATGTTTTCAATTTTATTGCTCTGTCAAATGAAAATGTGTAGCGTCCAATAGTCATGTTACCCTTGTATATGTAACCCATAAATGTCGGAAACCTTGTCAGTTTTTGCCCCGATTAGGTTATCTTAACAGCAGCACCACTGAAGAATCGAATCTGAAAATGTGTTGCTGGGAAAGCGCAGCAGGTCAGGCAGCATCCAAGGAGCAGGAGAATCGACGTTTCGGCATGAGCTCTCCTTCAGGAATGAGGAAAGTGTGCCAAGCAGGCTAAGATAAAAGGTAGGGAGGAGAGGCGTTGCAAATGCGATAGGTGGAAGGAGGTTAACGTGAGGGTGATAGGCCGAAGTGTGGGTGGGCACGGAGATGTCAGGAAGAAGATTGCAGGTTAGGAAGGTGGTGCTGAGTTCGAGGGTTGGGACGGAGACAAGGTGGGGAGGGGAAATGAGGAAACTGGAGAAATCTGAGTTCATCCCTTGTGGTTGGAGGGTTCCCAGGCCGAAGATGAGGCGCTCTTCATGCAGCCGTCGTGTTGCTATGGTCTGGCGATGGAGGAGTCCAAGGACCTGCACGTCCTTGCTGGAGTGGGAGGGGGAGTTGAAGTATTGAGCCACGGGATGGTTGGGTTGGTTGGTACGGGTGTCCCAGGGGTGTTCTCTGAAATGTTCCGCAAGAAGGTGGCCTGTCTCCCCAATATAGAGGAGGCCACATCGGGTGCAGCGGATATAGTAAATGATGTGTGTGGGGGTGCAGGTGAATTTCTGGCGGATATGGAAGGATCCCTTGGGGCCTTGGACCGAAGTAAGGGGGGAGGTGTGGGCGCAAGTTTTGCATTTCTTGCGGTTGCAGGGGAAGGTGCCGGGAGTGGAGGTTGGGTTGGTGGGGGGTGTGGACCTGACAAGGGAGTCACAGAGGGAGTGGTCTTTTTGAAACGCTGATAGGGGAGGGGAGGGAAATAGATCCCTGGTGGTGGGGTCCATTTGGAGATGGTCACAATAACTGTGGATGATACGATGTATATGGCGGCTGGTGGGGTGATAGGTGAGGACCAGTGGGGTTCTGTCCTGGTGGCGATTGGAGGGGCGGGGCTCAAGGGTAGAGGAGCGGGAATTGGAGGAGATGCGATGGAGAGCATCGTCTGGGGGGAAATTGCGGTCTTTGATTAAGGAGGCCATTTGGGTTGTTTGTTATTGGAACTGGTCCTCCTGGGAGCAGATGCAGTGGAGACGAAGGAATTGGGTATATGGGATGGCGTTTTTACACAGGGCAGGGTGGGGGGAGGTGTAGTCTAGTTGTCTGTGGGAAGAATCGAATGTCCAGTTCAACCCGTTCCCCTTCCAATGAAAGCATCTGGTTAGCCTGTGAGCTTTGCTCCTTACTCTGAACCGCTACAACAAAAGAAACATGACTCAATCATAACGAAGTTTCGAGACATGGTGCCCGATTACCAACCTTAACTTCCAAAGTACAAAGAACTCATTTTTTTCACTGGGAACCGTTCATTGATGGCCTTTCTGATCATGATCATGGAGACGGACAGTGGCCGGATCAGTCAGGCTCTCCGCTGAGACAAAGACTCAAGGATGGAAATGAGGGAGAACTTTAAAATCTCCTGAGTGCAGAGAAAGAGAGAGAGATCGGCAGCATACTCAACAGCCATATTATTCTGGGCTGTTGACACCATACGTCATACAAAGTCACATTCAGCGATTGGCTGTCTCCAACCTTTGGCCTTTCGAAACCACATCAGAAAGGGATAATTCTTTCTCTCACACTTTCTGTCACTCCTGCGCTCTCTCTCTATCAGGAGAACTCTGTCTCTGCCTCGTTATCGCTCTCTCGCTGATACTTACTCTTCATCACTCGCCACGTCTCTCCCTTTTCCTCTTTCTCTCTTTCTTTTCCTCCCTTGGTCATTCTCTCTCTAAAAATGTGGCAGCTGATTGAGTGCTTCATGAAGAGATTATCTCAGTCATCAATTCATTTGCAATAGTCTTAGTCCTGTCGCATTCATTCATGTGACTTACGGTTTCATTGAATGTGAACAAACTGAAAGAACGTTTATTCTTTTTCTTTCAGTCCAGTACCAAAATGAAAATTCTATAAGTGTGTTGAACACACATACTGGCTGATGTGAATTTGCATTTGCATTTCTCCAATCCATAAAACTCTACATTTATCCCCAAGATTCTGGTTTACTCATTAAAGAGATGTCAGTGACAATGGGTATGCCGGAATTTATAGTCAGTCACATAAAGCAAGCTGGGCTGTTAAAAATTAAACACGTTGTTTTGGATCGGTTGCCGCACGTAGTCCAACCCACATGAGATAGTTTCCTTCTGTTTTGAACAGCAGATTATTGTATTAGATAGTGGTATCCATTGGTATGCATTTAACAGCAGAGAGTATGTACATTTCAATAAGCATGGTCTCATCAGGTAGAGGCAGAGATTGGTGCAGAGAGTCAGAGGCAAAGAAAGACTGAAAAAGTAGGAGACGAAACAGAAATGATCAGAAAACTAAGGTCTGCAGAACTCACTGCTTGGTGCACGACTGGCATCTGCTCTGAGAGAGCATTCAATCCTTTATTAAGAAAATGCCTTTAGACTCTAAGTAAGTAAAGCCTGACCCTCGTTAAACTATTATATCAGAGTAGGAAGGTTAACCCACTTAAATTATTTTCACATTTTCAGTCAAAACGTAAACAACATATCACCTGCATTTATGTATTTCTCGCCACTAATACTAATGTTTCCGATTGCTGAGCTTATTTTTTTATTCATGACTATGTTTTCCAACGAATGTTTTCATTCCATGACCAAAGGAACATCTTATATTTGTGACACACGGAGCAGTGACAATGATTAAGTGTCACATTTGAATTAATAATCTGGAAGACGGATCACATAAAACTTGACAACAAACTTGGATGGAACCCTAATATAGTAAATCCAGTATTCACTGGAAACTCTTGCGATATTTACTGAAGATATATGGTAGATGATTAGAAGCCTCGAGAATTGCAGGAAAGATTCTCTGTTGATTTGCACAAAGGAAGTAAACCGAAAGAGCAACGTATTTCTGTGCCCTGAAGTCTGATACTGATGCAGAAATAGAGCAGACCAATATGAACATCTACCTTGTGAATTCCGGGAATGTACACAAGATTGCGTTGCAACACGCATCGTCTGAAGCAACTGCTCGCCCACAGGTGCTATGGACAAGGTCTGGCCACTCAAAACATCTTAAGCAGGTAGCCCAGGGATGGTGCAGAAGGGATGGATTCTGCTATCTGGATAAGTGGGGTTCTTTCTGGGGAAGGTGGGACCTCTATAAACAGGATTAACCTGAGGGGCACCAGTATCCCTGGGGGGAGGTTTGCTAGTTCTCTTTGGGGGGAATTAAACTAACTCTGCTGGGGCATGGGAACCTAGACTGTAGCTTTAGGGTGCAGGACCTGGAGTGTAGGGAGGTGAGGAACATGGCATCAATCTCAAAGGAGGGTGCCGGTAAACAGTAAAGTAGCTTGAAGTGTGTATACTTCAATGCAAGAAGTATACGAAATAAGGTAGGTGAACTTGCAGCATGGGTTGGTATCTGGGATTTCGATGTTGTGGCTATTACGGAGACATGGGTAGAACAGGGGCAGGATTAGCTGTTGCAGGTTCCAGGGTTGAAATGTTTTAATAGCGTCAGAGGTCGGAGAAAAGAGGGGAAGGTGTGGCATTGCTTGTCAAAGATAATAGTACAGCGGTGGAAAGGACGATGGATGAAGACTCGCCATCTAAGGTAGTTTGGGCTGAGGTTCGGAATAGGAAAGGTGAGGTCACCCTGTTAGGAGTTTTCTACAGGCCTCCTAATAGCTCTAGAGACGTAGAAGAAAGGATTGCGAGGATGATTCAGGAGAAGAGTGAAAGTAATAGGGTGATTGTTATGGGGGACTTTAACTTTCCTGATATTGACTGGGAAAGCTACAGCTCGAGTTCGTTAGATGGTTCGGTGTTTGTCCAATGTGTGCAGGAGGGTTTCCTGACACAATATGTAGACAGGCCAACTAGAGGTGAGGCCATACTGGATTTGGTTCTGGCTAACGAACCAGGCCAGGTGTTAGAATTGGAGGTAAGTGAGCACTTTGGGGACAGTGAACACAATTCGGTGACTATTACTCTCGTGATGGAGAGGGATAAGTGTGCATTGCAGGGCAAGAGTTATAGCTGGGGGCAGGGAAATTATGATGCGGTGAGGCACGACTTAGGATGTGTGGCTTGGAAAAGTAGGCTTCAAGGGAAGGGCGCAATCGATAAGTGGAGTTTGTTCAAGGAGCAACTGTTGAGTGTCCTTGATAAGTATGTACCTGTCAGGCAGGGAGGAAAGGGTCGTGTGAGGGAGCCGTGGTTTAAAAAGGAATTGGAATCCCTTGTTAAAGGGAAGAGGGCGGCCTATGTAAAAATGAGGCGTGAAGGTTCAATTGGGGCGATTGAGAGTTATCAGGTAGGCAGGAAGGATCTGAAGAGAGAGATAAAAGCAGCAAGGAGGGGACATGAAAAGTCCTTAGTTGGTAGGATGAGGGAAAACCCTAAGGCTTTCTATAGGTATGTCAGGAATAAAAGAATGACTAGGGTAGGAATAGATACAGTCAAGGGTAGTAGTGGGAAGTTGCGTGTGGAGGCTGAAGAGATTGGGGAGACACCGAATGAATACTTTTCATCAGTATTCACTCAGGAACAGGACGTTGTTGCCGATGTGAATACTGAGTCACAATTAATTACAATGGATGGCTTGGAGGTATGTGGGGAAGAGGTGTTGGAAATTCTGGAAAGGGTGAAGAACGATAAGTTCCCTGGGCCTGATGGCATTATCCTGGGATTCTCTGGTAAGCAAGGGAGGAGATTACACAGCCATTGGCCTTGATTTTTATGTCCTCGTTGTCTACAGGAATAGTGCCAGAAGACTAGAGGGTAGCAAATGTGGTTCCCTTGTTCAAGAAGGGGAGTAGGGATCGCCCTAGTAACTATAGGCTGGTGAGTCTCACTTCTGTTGTGGGCAAATTCTTGGAGAGAATTGTAAGGGATAGGATTTATGAACATCTGGATGGGAATAATGTGATCAAGGATAGGCAGCATGGTTTTGTGAAGGGCATGTCGTGCCTCACAAATCTTTTTGAATTCTTTGAGAAGGTAACTAATGAGGTGGACGAGGGTAAATCGGCAAATGTGGTGTATATGGATTTTAGAAAGGCGTTTGATAAGATTCCATGATGGGAGGCTACTGCAAAAAAATGCGGAGGTATGGCATTGAGGGTAAGTTGGAGATTTGGATTAGGAATTGGCTGGCTGAAGAAGACAGAGGGTAGTAGTTGATGTTAAAGGTTCATCTTGGAATGCAGTTACTAGCGGTGTTCCACAACGATCTGTTTTGGGACCATTGCTGTTTGTCATATTTATAAATGACCTGGAGGAGGGGCTAGAAGGTTGCATGAGCAAGTTTGCAGATGATACGAAAGTCGGTGGAGTTGTTGACAGTGAGGAAGGTTGTGGCAGGTTACAGCGGGATGTCGATAAGCTGCAGAGCTGGGCAGGAAGGTGGCAAATGGAGTTCAATGTAGCTAAGTGTGAAGTGATTCACTTTGGTAAGAGTAACAAGAAGATGGTGTACTGGGCTAATGGTCGAATACTTGGTATTGTGGATGAGAAGAGGGATCTTGGTGTCCATGTGCACAGATCTCTGAAAGTTGCCACCCAGGTAAATACTGCTGTGAAGAAGGCTTATGGCGTACTGGCTTTTATTGTTAGAGAAATTGATTTCCGGAGTCCTGAAGTTATGTTGCATAGGACAGATGTTAGGGGTAGATTCTTTACTCAGTGAGTCGTGAGTTCATGGAATGCCCTGTCAGTCGCAGTGGTGGACTGTCCCTCTTTTTGGGCATTTAAACGGGCATTGGATATGCATATGGAGGATAGTGGGCTAGTGTAGGTTAGGTGGGCTTGGAACAGCGCAACATCGAGTGCCAAAGGGCCGGTACTGCGCTGTATTTTTCTCTGTTCTATATTCTATAACTTTGCAATTTGATTCGCTAAATGTACAGTGAAAATTACACAGGATGAGTAGCTAGTTTGAATACTAGATTTTAAAACAAGCAGAAATGTATTCACAAAATTACGTCATGAAACAGAAAGAACACAATAACGAAACCCTATAGAACATTAGCTATCCAAAATAGACATAATTATGCTGTTCCGAATACACACAACAGTCCTAATAAGCAAACGCCCTTAAAAACCCGTATAAATGGAACAGGTGCTTAGAGGTTGATTTTAGAAAGGCAGAAAGATAGCTTCTTTCCCACAACTCACTATTAAACTCCCAACTAGTTCTGGGCTGAACTAAACTGCTCAGCTAGAGAGCTGAACAATCCCGTTTCATTATGGAGGTGACTTCTAAAACATGACCACTTTGGCCTGAAGTGTATTCGGTATACATACAAAATAAGGCCTCTCAATACCCTTTAATAACTGTACCAAACTAGTCTAATCGGCACCGAGAGCGGTTTCATGCCCCTCTGGGGAAAGAAAAACAAGGACATGCCATTCTTGAGAGAAACAACAGCTTTTAGTAAAAAAATAAACTAGTTTTGTGACACAGTGCGAGTCACCTGTGTCAAGTTTGGAACGAAGGGAATCAACGAAAGCCGAGGTTGTTCACGTGGTCATTAGCACTTGGAGACAAATATGGTAAGAAATTTGCAATTGCATTATGTGGAAAACATTTGAGCATTCTGTGCAGAGACAAATTGAATTTCACTGCAACTTCTGCATTTCACAAAATGAATGAAACGTCATTAATGAAAAGCATTTTTGGGGAAAGAATTATTATCACTAAAAGCCAAACACATATTGTAGGGTCGGCTTCTGATAATAGAATTTCTACAGAAGAAAGTATTGGAAAACATACAACATGGAACATCTATACTACTGAGGTTCTGGGTTGTGTTTTATGAAAGTATTTCCCGTACTGACAATGTGGTCCAATAACGTGGGAGGTAAAAGCAACCCATCCAATTGGATTTCTTTTCTGCCCACATACTTTTATGATCCGACTGAAATTTGAAAGGCTGTTCCTGAAACTCATAAGATGGGGGCACTACAAAACCTACTTTTAGGGAACAAATGCCGTCACGAGGTTGAAGTGTCAGTGAGCGAGCATTTTGGGAATAGTGCCCGTCACAGGGCAAGTTTTCAATTCATTCGGGAAAAGGATGAGGCTAGTCCAGAAATTAACTATCTAAATTAGAGGAATGCCAAGTTCAATATAATTGGATGGATTCTGGCAGACCTCTGGGAGCAGCGACCTGAAGGTAGATTTACATTTGGTAACGTTTAGAAGTACTTTCATGAGAATTCAGGGCCAGTGCATTCCTCTAAATTGAAGGTAAGGGATATAGTTTCAGAGAGGCATTGGTGGAAATGGGTGTAATTATCTGGTAAGGAAGGAAGCATATGTGAGTTACCTTCTATTAAAAACACGGAAGGCCCTTTAGATGTAGGGAGTGTGTGGATTTATTTTAAAAGATGTTAGGACTGCAAGCAATGTCTCTCAAATATCTTTGGCACATGTGATCAGGGATACTCTAAGGCATTTTACAATTATATTAAGAATGAAAGGAAATCGAAGGAAAGAGTGGTGCCTTTTAAAGTTCAATACGACAACCGATGCATGCATCCAGTAGACTTCTGCGAGGTATTAAACGCCTACTACTCATCTGCACGCACAGTCGATGTTTTTCTGGCCTTCAGTAATGCCTTTGGTGAACACCCTAAATGGAATGCTTTTCCGCAAGGTAAGACTTCAGGGGATCGAAGGTTTGTTGGCAAAGAAGATCTAAAGTCTGTTGCAAATAGCAGGCGCAAGCTGATAGTGGAACGTTGTTTTTGTGATTGGAGGTCGATGAGCATGGGAATCCCGCAGGGAACGGTGGTGCTACCTTCGCTATTTCTATGTACATTAACGAATTCCATGTGAATTCAGGAGGGAGATTGCAGAGCACCACCACGTCTCTTGGGTAATTAGACATGGGGAGTAAATAGTGACCAAACCAACGATGTGTAGGTCCCATAATTAATGAATTTAAAACAGTAGGCATGTTTGTTTTTCAAAAGAGCTCCACGTCTGCAAAGTGGAAAAATCCCTCCAATATGATCGCTGGTGTTAGTCGATTTTGGAATGCTTCTACGCATTCGAAGGTAACGTACTCACTATTCATCTCATTGCAATCTGAGCACACAAGACTTCAAGATGAGACATGAGAGAATACTATTGAGGATAAAGATTCGAACGAGTGTTTTAAAATATCCAATTTTCCCAGTGTACAGGACAGTGTAGCTGCTTGGGGTCTGGGTTGGTTGTGGGGCATTTCTGGGGTAATTGTGGCTAAAGACATTCCATCGCTTTACGAATTTCCCAAACCCAGTTTAAATCTGAATTTGAAGTATCCAATGCTCTGATCTTTTCCTCATTGAACATGTTTTCCTTAAATATGGGTCATAGAGATTCCATCGCTCACCCGCTTTATTGAGATGTGTTGACATTACGAAAAAGTGTGGATTTCAAGCTGTTCATGTGGCCCTCACCTGACACAAGTAATATTTACTCTGCTGCTGACTGAGTCCAGATTCACAACTTGAGCTTATTCAGTGGAGGCATTCAATTGGTTCTGAATAGAAAGCAGATATTTTTGAAAACTGTTTCCGAGTTCCAGACATTGAATAAATTCACGCGTTGAACTATCTTGAGACTGAAGCTGACTGACTCTTTGATAAGTTACCGAACTCTCAGACTCAGTAATGGAAACCTTTGTGCACTGAATACAAAATTATCTGTGTCTCAGATTCAGTTGTGCTGTCATTATTGAAGCGAATTCACAGTTCCGTTTCTGCCTATCTGCATGGGATCCTGACTATTTGCGACTGCACTCGCTCGTATTTCCGTTCATAAAATACGAATATTTGTCTCGATTTATTTCACTGGGAGGGAAAACTCAGTTACCTTTACGATAGACCATTAAAATCCTTTGAATAAATGGAACATTACTTCAATCAATTTTACAGGAGACTGTGGTGTATTTATTTCATAATAATCGCCATCTCCGTTTATAATATGCCCACAGTTATGGAGAACAGCATGTGTTTTCTTTCCACTTGGTGACATTAAAAATTATGAAGTGAGTAAAACGTACAGATGTCCCTTGCTAATATCGATTGCTACACCAAATTCTGCCTGTTAAAAAATGCATATTTCCTGTTTGAGTATTGCTACACGATACATTTAGAACAGTGCACGCTGTTAACTTAGAATATTCTCATGCTTAAGTTTCGAATCACTTTAAAAATCGTTGCAACGGATATTTCAGCACATTCTTCAACTCGGCTCTGAATTTAGTTTGGGTTCCAGCATAGATAAACGGGTTGATGCAGGAACACAAAAATAAAAGCATAAAACCAGTCTCTTCAAGGTTAAATGTCGATTTACTGAAATCTGAACCTGAGAAATAGGTCACTTTCGCAATTCTGACATAGAGGATCGTAATAAAAGACAACAAATACAACAAGAGGAAACTGCCTGAAATGGCAAAAAGTAATACAATGGACTTTCTCCGCTTCTCCACCTCTGGGTCACTCTGATTCTCTCCGTGACTCTGGACCCGGAGTCTCCTGCGTGCTCGATTGGACATGAGAATGTATCGAACGGTCAGAGCATTGAGTAGTAAAATCAGAAGGAATGGGAGAAGGGGGTTGAAAATGCTACGAAGTAAGTCATATGCTGCCCATGCTGCTGAAATATAAAATATTGTTTTAGGGTTGCAGAACCAGGGTACATTTTTAAATGTGTACAGTGGTTCATAGATAAAATACAAAAATGCGCTTTTAATGCAACTCAATATAGACACGCTTCCTATGACACGTGCCGCTGTCTTTGTAGTGCAATAGCTTACTTTCAGTTTTTGACAAGAAATCATCACAAATCGATCGAACGTGAAAGTGACAGTTAACCAAGTAGAACTGTCTACGGCAGTGGAAGCTAAGACAGTACGGAGACTGCAAACTGGAGTGATGGACAGAAAACTGTATGCAAAATAAATCCCAGCAATTCGGTTTAATACTACGCAGGTAACCAGGACCAGGAGATCTGTCACTGCCATGGATACCAGGTAAAGAACCATACACGCAGACAGACCACATTTTCTTCGACAGAGGATCGCAATCACAGACAAATTAGCTGCAAAGAGAGTCAGAAAGTGAGGAGAGAGTGAGGAGAGGAGAGGGTGAACGAGAACTTGTATTTAGATTCGATTAGATTAGATTACTTACAGTGTGGAGACAGGCCCATCGGCCCAACAAGTCCACACCGACCCGCCGAAGCGCAACCCACCCATACCCCTACATTTACGCCTTACCTAACACTACGGGCAATTTAGCGTGGCCAATTTACCTGGCCTGCACATTTTTGGACTGTGGGAGGAAACCGGAGCACCCGGAGGAAACCCACGCAGACACGGGGAGAACATGCAAACTCCACACAGTCAGTCGCCTTAAGCGGGAAATGAACCCGGTTCTCTGGCGCTGTGAGGCAGCAGTGCTAACCACTGTGCCACTGTGCCACTGTGCCGCCCTAATAAAATGGAAATACAGGCAAATCATTTCTTTTACTTCCAGTAATTTATTTCTAATTCACTTGATACTCTGTGAATCATAAAACTCTCTGATCTTGAGCCAACGGCCACAGGTACTGCATTCAAATTAAACATGTAGCATTAATAAAATCACAATTGTTAATGACATAGATATTCTGTCCTATTTTTGGCAGAAGATCAAAACAAGAATAAATCATACCTGGAATAACGTTGATCTATTTAGTAAACCAGAGAAGTAATCATATCAAGACGTTATAAAAAAATTTTGCAGTAATTAAGTAGTGAAACTATTATCAACGAGTGTGGAAGCTGGGTGCAACATAGTTTGCATGTCACTGAGAATCAAATGCGACTACTTTTGATGAGAATAATTCATATTATTCATTGTTGTTGTGAATGCCAGCAAAATTTTCTTTGATATATGGTGAAACAGAAAAAGTTGATTGGCTAATTTACATTTCTCTGAGTTTTGGATGGAATGATGGATAACACGTAATTGTAACACTGAGTTCTTCAGCTGCTAATCGCAGGAACATTTGCTGTGCAGTCCTGCCATGCCAGGAATCAGTCTGTTCAATCTTACCCACCCTGAATTGTTTCCAAATTATTTATTAACTTCCTTAAATAAGGAAACCAGGATTGCAGGCATTGGTTTACATGTGGTCTCATTATGTACTCGAAACTGAAGCATAACTTATTAAGGACTAGGCCAGCCGCCCTAAAACAAATGTAAGAATGTAGAGCAGAACCTAACATTTCTTATTTTAATAGCAGATGTGAGGTGGATATTCAAGGTGTGATGCAGCTGGTCTAAACACTCAGCTTTAAACAAATCAGAATTTAGTTAAACATGGCAGTTGAAACGCAATCAAAAGAAAACAGAATTTGGAATAACTATTGGAAAATGTAACTTACTCCATACAGCAACTTAACGATGGATCTGCTCCAATTCTCGTTAAACCCCATAAACACACCACTTGGCTAAAGTAAATTCAAACACAGGTTCTTAAAGACAGGGGAGATTTCAGAGAGAGAAGCCAGTCAAAAATCATCTGCTGGAGCAAGAAAACTCTTTGAATTGCAGCAGTTTCTGCTATAGCTATCAACAGCTTCTCTGTTTCAACTCAACGAAACTGAACTGGGAGAACTGGTCACTCCACTGACATTGTTAAAGTCGACATTTCCAAACAATTTTGGCACTACTGCCTTTGCGAACTCACTTGAAAAAAAAATCCAAGGGAAAGAAAACTTGTTAAGATGACAACATCGTCACGCCTCTTCCATTAAATAAAATGAATCATTCATATATAAAGATGGTTTCACTTTAAGCCTCTTAGCCTTCCTCTGTTAGTACATTCAATATAAAGTACATTCAATATATATACGTTACATAGACTATAATCATGAAAATAATAACTGCTACATTCCTTTTTAGTCTGTTGAATCCTGTCAGTGGATGCCTCTGTTTCTCATCCAAGTCTCGATTGCATTGGCAATCACGTTTTCTAATCCGGAGATATGAACAATTTTCAAATTGATTGGCTGCAAGAATAAACTGCGTCCACACAGCCTGGAATGTTTGGCCTTCAATTTCTCAAATAACATTAATGAATTATGGTCAATGTGTATGATTGACCCAGACATATTCTTGGCAAATTAAATGTTGAAATACTGTAACGTCAACACAAAGCTGAAAGTCTACTTGTCAATTGTTGATTATTTCTGCTGTTAAATCCCCAGTTTCCTGGAGAAGTGTCTGATGGATCTTTCTATCATCTCGTTATCTTATTATAAGAGTGCAGCATTGGCACCCATATCAGTCACATCAATAGCCACCTTGAATGGCTTGGCATGATTAGGTGTGGCTGATATTAAGGCAGTGGTAAACAGAGTTTTGGCTGTCAAATCCCTTCTGACGTCTGTCATTCACTTTCTTTTTTTTACTTCTTCACTAAATTAATGACTGGAACAGCTAGACTGTCAAATTTTGGTACGAATTTCCAATAAAACTCATTAAATCCGAGCAATCAGAGTACTGTTTCTTTCGTCGATGTTATGGGAAACTCCTGAATAAACACTATTTTTACCTTCTGTGGGACTCAATGTCGATGAACAATAACATGGTCTAGGAACATGACTCGGGCTTTGTCGAATTCACTCTTAGCAAGCTTTATCTCCAAACCTGCCTCGCAAAGTCGATGGAATAATTCCGACAAATGCTGCAATTACTCCCTCTATGTTTGACTAAAAAATCACCAAGTTTTTAATGTATACCATGCAATCTGATTGTTCAGAAATGACTCGATTTGTTCATCTTTGAAATGTGGCTGGCACATTTTCATAAGAAATGGCATGACTTTAAATTGAAACAGTTCATTCGATGTTACAAAAGCTGAAACTATCTTTGATATTTTGGATAATGTTATCTGTCGGCGTCCTCTGAGGAAGACCACCTTCGAAACATATTTTGCTTGGCTTGCCTTTTCAATACTGTCTTCCATATGTGGACTTGGAAAACCACCAGACTTTGCAACTGCGTTAACTTTGCAGTCGTCTTCATATCACCATCGGATACCATCTGATTTAGAAACCATTACTGTTGGTGAGCTCCAGTCACTGCAAATTAACTTCGATTATGTTGTCTTGGAGCATACATTAAATCGGTTTTTGCACCTGTGCTAACGTTAGAGGGTTAAGTCCGTCAGGAGTTTTGCTTAATTGGAACAACATTTCCTATATCTACATCAGGCATAATTAGTTTAATACTCTCCTTCTTATGCGCACATATCCTCATGCAATAACAGAAGCTCTTTCAGGACATTTCTATTTTCTTCTGGAACATAACTCAATAATTTATCCCAATTTTTGACAACTTGCTTATTGTCCAACTTAATTTCAGGAATGTCTATTTTAGAACCATAAGAATTTATTTCTTCTCTATGTATTGTAACGGTTAACACATTCTCCTTTTGCTTTCCTTCCCTACCAAAATACCTTTTCAGCATATTCAAATGGCACACTCTGTGAGATTTCTTTCTGTCAGGAGGCCTCATCAAAGGGTTTCCCTCACTCCATCCAGTTCCGGCTAGATAAGGGTCCACTAAACCTCACTTGTAAGGATTGACTATCACTTAGAATTAACAGTAACACTTTATGTCTGTTAGCAAAGTTTCGAATTTTTGATTTCTTGTCTGCTTCCTGTTTCATCACATATTGCGCTATATTTACTGCTGTCTAGCCAACTCCCCCTCTATATACCTGTTCCCTGGAATATGACACATAGTACAAAAATATGGTCTCTTATTTCTGACTCACCAATTTCTCCTTAATTAATTTCAGTGATCTTCTCACCTTGTGCCCATAAACTAACTCGAATTGACTGAATTCGGTCTATTCATTTGGTGCATATCTAATGAATGAAAGTAAAAATGGAATTCGCTGGTCCCAGTCGTCTGGACAGTCATAACTATCAGCCCATAACGTGGTCTTTTACGTCTGATACCACCTTTCTATATCTCCTTGTGGTTCTGGATGGTTTGCAAATGAATTGAATTGTTTATTCCTAAGTTGTTCTAAACTGCCTTAAATAAATTTAATGTAAAAATTGACTCTGATTATATTTCTGTGGGTCGTCAGTATCAAGTGAATAAATCCAATAGCTCATCTACAATCTATTTAGCTGAGAAGTTGCATAACGGAATGACCTCTGGATTTCTAGTGGATGCAACCATTATTTTTTAACAAATACTGTTTCTTACTTTTTTTTCTTTTAGATATGGTTCCTATATAATCAATAAGACTTTGGAAAAGTTCCTCAACATGAATGATTGACATTATCCCCTACAGCTTGGTAGTGTAACCTTTTTACCTGCTGCTCCTGGCCTGACGGGATATATCCTAGGATTATGTGGGAAGCAAGAGAGGAAATTGCAGTACCGTTGGCAATGATCTTCTCGTCTTCACTGGCAACGGGGGTGGTACCAGGGGACTGGAGAGTAGCGAATGTTGTGCCCCTGTTCAAAAAAGGGAATAGGGATAACCCCGGGAATTACAGGCCAGTTAGTCTTACTTCTGTGGTAGGCAAAGTAATGGAAAGGGTACTGAGGGATAGGATTTACGAGTATCTGGAACGGCACTGCTTGATTAGGGACAGCCAGCACGGATTTGTGAAGGGTAGGTCTTGCCTTACAAGTCTTATTGAATTCTTCGAGGAGGTGACCAAGCATGTGGATGAGGGTAGAGCAGTGGATGTAGTGTACATGGATTTTAGTAAGGCATTTGATAAGGTTCCCCATTGTAGGCTTATGCGGAAAGTCAGGAGGCATGGGATAGAGGGAAATTTGGCCAATTGGATAGAAAACTGGCTAACCGGTCGAAGTCAGAGAGTGGTAGTAGATGGTAAATATTCAGCATGGAGTCCAGTTACAAGTGGAGTTCCGCAGGGATCAGTTCTGGGTCCTCTGCTCTTTGTAATTTTTATTAATGACTTAGATGAGGGAGTCGAAGGGTGGGTCAGTAAATTTGCAGATGATACAAAGATAGGTGGAGTTGTGGACAGTGAGGAGGGCTGTTGTCGGCTGCAGAGGGACTTAGATATGATGCAGAGCTGGGCTGAGGAGTGGCAGATGGAGTTCAACCCTGCCAAGTGTGAAGTTGTCCATTTTGGAAGAACAAATAAGAATGCGGAATACAGGGTTAATGGTAGGGTTCTTGGTCAGGTGGAGGAACAGAAGGATCTTGGGGTCTATGTACATAGATCTTTGAAGGTTGCCACTCAGGTGGATAGAGTTTGTAAGAAGGCCTATGGAGTATTATCGTTCATTAGCAGAGGGATTGAATTCAAGAGTCGTGAGGTGATGTTGCAGCTGTACAGGACTTTGGTTAGGCCACATTTGGAGTACTGTGTGCAGTTCTGGTCGCCTCACTTTAGGAAAGATGTGGAAGCTTTGGAGAGGGTGCAGAGAAGATTTACCAGGATGTTGCCTGGAATGGAGAGTAGGTCGTACGAGGATAGGTTGAGAGTTCTCAGCCTTTTCTCGTTGGAACGGCGAAGGATGAGGGGTGACTTGATAGAGGTTTATAAGATGATCAGAGGAATAGATAGAGTAGACAGTCAGAAACTTTTTCCCCGGGTACAACAGAGTGTTACAAGGGGACATAAATTTAAGGTGAAGGGTGGAAGGTATAGGGGAGATGTCAGGGGTGGGTTCTTCACCCAGAGAGTGGTGGGGGCATGGAATGCGCTGCCCGTGGGAGTGGTAGAGTCAGATTCATTGGCGACCTTTAAGTGGCATTTGGATAGGTACATGGATGGGTGCTTAATCTAGGATAGAAGTTCGGCACAACATCGTGGGCCGAAGGGCCTGTTCTGTGCTGTATTGTTCTATGTTCTATGTTCTATGTTCTATCCGAGTAATCCCAAATTTCACATGGAAATGGTTAAAGAAGATCTGGTAATTTCTCCTTCACCAACCACCAACCAAATTGTACATTCTTACGCAGTTTTTGAGCAGCCACTCGTGTTTGATTTACCATTTCAATAACATTCACTGGCTTCTCCTGTTTTTGTACAACCGTCTTCCCAGTGCTTCGTTTTCAAACTAGCAATAGTGTAACTTCATGTGGCCTACTTTATAGCAGTGAAAACACTGGAGGCTTTTAACTTCTCTTTCCCCATCACGGGTTTCATTTTACAATGTAGAAAGGTATCTTTATGATCTTCAACGAGATCTACATTTTCCTAACCACGTGAGGAGTTTTCTTTTACCCAAATTCTCACTTTTATAGATTGAAATTGATGTTGGAAGCCAGACCATGATTTATGAACTTGTGCATAATCACGAGCTCTTTCAACTGCGAATCTTGCCGTTTCAACTCTCTTCTCTTCAACATGTGTTCTCACTACCTCAGGAAGTGAATTTTTGAACACCGCTAAAATAATCGTCCAAGAGCATAATACGTTTGATCTATTTTAATACCCTCTTGAACTATCAAAGTTACCTCGTTTTCTCCTTTCAAACTCCCGCTCGTTTGTGCAGGGCCATTCCGTATATTCCTGAAACATTCTCTGTTGGCTTCTGATACAAACTCATATGAACTTAAGATGGCTTTCTTCACATCTTTATCCTCCCCAGATACCTCGTCTCATATTGATGCAAATAGCTCACGAGCTCGACCTCGCAGCGTTGTTTGTATCATCAAAAGCCACATGGTTACAGGCCACTTCTCTTATTTTGCTTAAATCTGAAATGAGGTGAAGAGGTCTTCAAATTTCTTCTCATCGAATTTTCACAATGCTGGTATATATTTAACTAGATCCCCACCAGGCATTTGGCTTCAATGTGTTTGCACATCCTGACTGCCCTCCTCATTAAGCCTACCTTTTAACTTCATCTTCATCTTTTCAAGCCGATTTTCCACTCCAGATTCCAATTTATGAAGTTCAAGCACTCTCTCTTTCTCCCTTATTCCCTCCCTCTGTCTCCCTTTGTTCTATACCGTTTTCTGTTTTGTTCTGCTTGGACCTAGCATTCTTTTTAACTTTGTTTCTTTTAAAAATAATTGAAACTACTTCGTTTATTTGCCATTTGAAATTGCCTCTTCTGCAATTAAATTCGAGTCATTCGCAAGATTCTGATTGCATTTCCAGTAAAAAGAAAAACCAGGTTATTGTTGAAATTATCTCCTCTTTTCCCATAGAATGAGGGTAATTCCAAATCCAGCTTGTCTGCACATCCCAGCAGCTTTGCCTTGCTCTTCTTTTGGAAAACCTGAAATGTCACTTCTTCCAACCACGGAAAACTTTTCGTGATTGAAAGAGCCATTAATACACTAAACGTTGTTTAAACCAACTGAATTCAACACTCTTAACAAAAAAGCACTAACACCTACCATTCACCACCTTTCAGTCCAACAATCCTACACCCAAAGTCGAATGCCTGAATAAATCCAGAAAAAAAGCCGCCAACCTGCTTCTGGACCAGGCCAGATTGCTCAAACTATTTAGAAAAGTTAGCCCAGTCTCCCAATCAAGTCTAACGTATTCCAGGGGTGATTGAGTTGGTCAAACCACTCGGCTTAATGCAAAACCATATTTGTTTAAACACTAGAAACGTTATCAGAATTTAGAATAACTTAACTATTGGAAAATCTAACTGACACGACACAGCAACTTACCTAACAAAGCTCGCTAACTAAATAGAAGATCCTATTCCCATAACATTCCGTAATTAAACCTCTTGGCAAAAGGTAAATTAAAACACAGGTTCTTACAGGCAGGAGAGATTTCAGGCAGAGAAGCCAGCCATGAATTATTTGCTGAAGCATGGAACCTCTTTGCACTATTTCAGATTCTGTTACATTAACGAGCAGGTTTTATGCTTCAACTAAACCAAACAGAGAAAAAAACCTGTACTGGGGGAACAGGCCACGCCCCTGCCACTGTTAAAGTAGATATTTCCAGATAATTAGCACCTGCGCCATTGCGAAATCTGTTGAAAGAAAAACTCAAGCAGTAAATACTTTCGAAATGTGACACTATGTCACCATATACACGGTCTTTGAATTGATAATAATAATAAGTAACTTAAATCCCCTTCCCCATTTTTTTGATGTGTATGCGTATTAGCATTATCCATCTACAAGGGAACTTCCCCAACCCAGAACTTTGCAAACTCAAATCATACAAACACACTGCTGAATTTTTATTCTTTACCCAAAACATAGGTTTCCACATTTATTTTGTATTATACTCCAGTTAGCACAGTTTTATCTAACACGTAAATTTCTATTCTTGTGTGTAAATCCTTATGTTCTCTTCACAATATAGATTCAACCCTATTTCTGTGGCACAACATTTTTCTTTCTGGCAACCATGTAACTAATCATTATCAATTTAATTCATAAACATTGCAAAAGCTTGACGACTCTGCACTGGCCTTTGTGATACGCCACACTTTTAATTTTACCAATAAAGGGCCAATTCTTACTTATTCTTTGTTTCCTGTTCGTAAGCTTATCGATCTACAGAAATACAGTAAATCCTACACTTTAATAATTTATTCTCCAAAATAATAATTTATATGTTACCTTTCAAACTACATTTGGAAAACTATGTTCATCCGTCTGCTCCACTCGATACAGACCTCATTTCATGATTTCAAAGAAGTGCAAAAAAGATTAATTGCGATTTCACTTTGACAAAATCGCATTTATACTGCATGACTAGTTTTACTGCAACAGTTGTGTTTGACTGTATGTTACAGAAGTTTCGAAAACATTCTGTTCGAGAGCTGTTAGGCTAACTAATCTCTAGTCTCCTTTTTTTTCTATCGCTCACACTTCTTGAATAGAAGCTGCAATTTTATATTTTTAAAAGTCATGAAATCTTCACCAAATCTAGGTAATTATGGAAAATTAGAAAAACTAAACGTTTATCTCAGTGGACACAAAATCGAAAATCATGTGACAAATCTAACAACATCTATTGTTTGCATTGTGTTTGAAACGCTTACTCAAATTCTCTTCCCTGGTACCTTACTTTACTTTCTCCCTCCCATATATTTCCAGACTTACAGCTATTCTTGGCAGAACATTTGTGTTGAAAATGTGTTGCTGGAAAAGCGCAGCAGGCCAGGCAGCATCCAACGAACAGGAGAATCGACGTTTCGGGCATCAGCCCTTCTTCAGGAATGCACATTGTGTTACTCCCGTAAAAGCCAATGTAAAATACATTTGAAGTACATCTATCGTCTTCCACTCAATTTTTTTCCTCCATTGTCATCTTCTATTCACACTTGTCTGTGCTTCTGCATTCCAAACAAATTCCTGATTCTTCACCAGTTTGTGCACATGGTGCGTTATTTCTTTAAGTCTGATCACACCTTTAACATTTGGATTATTTTTCACGGCTTTGGATGTATTGGTTGTCTTTTATGTGTTCTGAAACTTTATCTTACATGACTCCCACTGCATCGCTATAGACATATCATTTATTCCAATTTGCCAGTTCACTGACGAGAAGACTCTTCATTCCGTTATTGTCCTTATTTCAGTTTAAAGTGTAGACTTGCAGCTCTTTTCTCTGCCTCAAACTGAAAGTGAAATATAATCACGTCATGATCTCTGGATACCTTCATTATGAATCGGCAACTTATTTTATCTTTTTGCCCAATAGACCCTTTGGAAATGCTGCTTTTTAGTTAAGTCCAGAATGGGCATATATAAGAACTATTATGAAAACTTTATGTGAAGTCATTTTAAAACATGTTTTTACCGATTTGATTGTGTCCCTGCAAGAGATGCCATCGGTTTTGAGGAACTCCATAGAAAATTGAGACGATGTGCAGGATGTGAGACATGACAGATTCTTAGTTGCAGAAGGAAATTCTGGCATAGTCGACGTGATTGCAGAAATAAAAGTGTAGTTCTGGAATATCACAGCCGATCAGGCAGTATCCAAAGAGCAGGAGAATCCACGTTTCGAGCATAAGCCATTTATCAACGTGAAGTACTAATATTCGAAACATCGATTCTTCTGCTGCTCGGATCCTGTCTGATCAGCTGTGATTTTCCACTCTGGACTCTGATGTTCAGAATCTGCAAGACCTCATTTTCTTCTTTATGATTGCAGAAACTTCCACAGTAGTTAACGTATTAGGGAAGACCTGCTCTAAAATACTGCAATTTGAAAACAGAAATAGTGTTCTGTGAGGCAGGGGAAATAGTAATTATCTAATCTGACAAAAAATATTTTTCTTCTATACTTATCAAAAACTCACTGCCTAATAACAGTCATTCAATAAACTCATAAATTGGCTCAATTGTCCCAACCGCATATTTCTGTGAATTGTTCCATCACTATTTAATCGAGACGATGCTGATACACCCAGAGCAACAGCACTCACCAAACAATACATAACAGTGCTTCATTAATTGAAATCATTTCTCTCAATTACCCATCCCAATTTGTCCTTCAGAAGGTGGTGATCTGCCTTCTTGATCCGTTGAACTAAATTTTCTTCAAGTTAACTGACAATAGCGTTAGGAAGGCGTTTACATTCCTGACTTCTTTTGTTATACTAAATGTGATGACTACGACAGTTCAAGAAAACAGCTCTCCAATATCTTTGCTATGGCATCTAGAAAGAGCAACAAATTCCTGCCGAGGCAATGGCGTCCAATTCTGTGAATGAATGAATGACTCAAACATCCGATTCTCTCATTCAATGAAGCATTTTGAAAATTAGTCTGGCACTCTTACATAGTGTGTAACACAATAGGTCTCCACTTACACCTTAATAAAAAGAGGTTAATAGACCTATATGGTAAAACATGGGTATGCAAAATATATGCACACTTTCATGCTAAAAACACTGTGATCACTCACCACAGTAAATGTACCAAGGACACTAGGCGTCCATCCTCACTGAAAATGTTACAATACTCTACCCACTTTACTAGCCGCAATGCCAAAATGCAACATGTTTACGTTGCAGTAATTTTGTGACATTTGGCCCATCAATGCAATGCCAGTAACACAACATAATTGCATGGCCCGATGTGACATAATAAATCCCCCACAGTGATTTTTAATAAAGCAATGTAACCATTCTTGTATCTTGAAATGATAATGATAAATGGGGGAAAGTATTAAAATGACTAAATGGTACATGCCACAAAGAGGAACACAAGCATTAAAGGGATAAAGTAAGCAGATCATGAGATGAAACGAAGCGAGTAAGCTGGTGAAATAACACAGTAAATAACAGAAATTGAAATATTTAAATCCAGAGAAATCATATCAGTCAACAATATAACTTATTGCGATAACTGGCAAGGAAAACGGTTAAGGTAAAAGAGAGCAATGTAGAAAGCAGTAATAATATCAGATAAGGTAATTAGTTTGTAATGGTGAAGTGATAGACATAGCTAGTTAAAAGGAGAATTGATATATATCATGGAGATCTGATGGTGGCAAAATAGATGTGATGCAGTTAAGCTATGATACACGAATCTGCAACTGAATTCTATACTTCACCTGGCACTCCGATCATTGCAAGGATGGTATAGTAAATGGCAAACACCAGACCTTTCGGTATTCCGTGCATTTCTAACACGAACTCTGATGTATTATTCACTTCACTGCAAAATGAAAACGTTTATAGCTGACGCCAATCCGCAGAGAGATAAGTATATGCCTGATCTTCTACGTTAATTACATTTATTGAAACAAAACAGTTACGTCCAGCTGCTCTCTGACTGAAGTTTATGATAATATGTAACGGCCAGTGTATTACAGGCTCAGTCACTGCTCCAACAGGACATGGTCAGAGATAGTAGAACTCGCCCAATTGCATTTCATCATATGAAAAAATGCAATTAATGGACTTGTCGCCAAGTAATATGTCTTCACTACTATTCACACTGGGAAATATAAATTGTCTTGGAAAATATAACCATTCCTCTCTTCAGTCAATTATTTACACTGTTTGATCACTCGTCAAGTGCAGCATTTTATTGAGAACGTGTGACGCTAAGATTGTGCAAAAATTCTCGAAAGGGCACCTGAAACTACATGCATCCAGGCTGCACAAAACCAGTCTCACTTGTTACACGGCTATACTTGGTCATATTTCTGCTGCCACATCCAGGGCGACAGTAACTTACTTATAAACTCAGAACGAATATGTTTCATTTAACACAGTCACATCTTTTGATATACATTCAAAATAGCGCATGTATTAGCTCAATAACAACTGTTAGAACGTCTAGGTACAATTTCATATTGTTGTGCTTTTGTCCACCAGAAACCAGATTATTTCCTGCAAGACCCCTTGTATTCTGCAGTAAGTTGATTCCAGCTGGCTTAAATTTGATGTCTTCACATCAGAACTGGCCCGTTTTTACAGTTAGTAGAAAGTGGGGACTGCATTGCTGGAGATCAGAGTCGAGAGTGTGGTGCTAGAATAGTACAGCAGGTCAGGCAGCATCTGAGGAGCAGGAGAATCGACGTTTTGTGTATAAGCCTTTCATCATTCATTCCTGATGAAGGGCTTACGCCCAAAGTGTTGATTCTCCTGATCCTCGGATGCTGCCTGACCTGCTGTGCTTTCGCATATTTTTACAGGCATCCCACCATTTCAACAAACAACTCAGCGGAAATTGCACTAGTCAAGTACTTTAAAGGAATTGATATCAAACCAGCACACGAACGAAGAAATGGTAATTTGGCAAAATTGATTGTGAGGTGCATTGAAGGTGAGCTGAAAATAATAAGCATATTTTAAGCAGTTTTGGTTTGGGCCATTCGGATGGAAATGAAGGCAGCTGTTATGAGTAAGAGTCTTGATGTTAAGGTTGTCCTATGTTGTCCATGGGACTCCGTGGTAGCCCTATATCGGAACACGTTGATCAGGATACTTAACAAAGACTCCAAAATCACTGTGCGAAATATGATGTTACATATCGGGCTCATCTGAGGCCACATAGAGTCATAGAGATGTACAGCAGACAAACAAACCCTTTCGTCCAATTTGTCCATGCCTACCAATTACCCGAACCAATTCTCATCCCATTTGCCAGCACTTGGCCCATATCTCACTACATTCTTCCTATTCATGTACCATTCCAAATTTCTTCAGAATATCATAATTGTACCAATCTCCACCACTTCCTCTGGCAGCTCATTCTGTACACATACCACTCTTTGCATGAATGATATTGCCCCTTAACTGCCTTTTAATTTTTCCCCTCTCATCTGAAACCTATGTCGTCTGGTTCTGGACTCCTGCCCACCCCATTTTCTCTTTACTGCATCTCTCCCTCTGATGATTTTAAAAACCTCGATAAGGTCCCCCCTCACACTTCGACATTTCAGGGAAAATAGCCACAGCCTTTTCAGCATCTCACGGTAGCTCAAATCCTCCAACCATGACAATATGCTTGCAAAAGGGCGGCATGGTGGCACAGTGGTTAGCACTGCTGCCTCACAGCGCTAGACACCCAGGTTCAATTCGCAACTCAGGCGACTGACTGTGTAGAGTTTGCACATTCTCTTGTGTCTGTTTGGGTTTGCTCTGGGTTCCTCCCACAGTCCAAAAAATGTTCAGGATAGGTAAATTGCCTGTAGTGTTAGGTGAAGGGGTAAATGCAGGGGACTGGGTCTGGGTGGGTTTCGTGTCAGTGTGGAATTGGTGGGCCGAAGAGCCTGTTTTCACTCTGTAAGTAATCTAATCCCAATCTTTTCTCACCCTTTCATTCTGTATTTTATACAGTCTGTAAAATTCTTGTGCTGTAAAAGTTTCATTTGTCTACGTTGCATGTAAAAGACTAAGCATGATCATAACGAACGTTTATTGGGAGTGAGTCTATAGACAACCTTGTCATTCCTGGAATGTCTGAAGATAACTTCAGATAAGAGCAGGCAAAACGTTTAATATAAACTTACTAGGTGAAAGTTGTGCTCTGTTTCCGTAAAATGCTGAAACGCAGAACTCTGCATTTTGTAATCAGTGACAGAATGCAACATTTTTTTTTCTATCACGGATAGTCACAAAGAAACAATGTTGAAACAAAACTGATGGCTAAAGAAATTGGGATAACGTCGCAGGAGAATAATAGAGGCAAGACAGAGCCAAAGAATGGCGACATAGTTCCAGGAGCAGTGCCGCGTCTCAAGGCCGTGGATGAGGCAGAGGCAGTGAAGCTCTGGCAACAGCAATGTGCGGGTACTTGGGCCACATGACTGTTCACAGACCAACGAAAGGACATTGTGACTTCGTTTTTCTGGCGTCGAGCCTTAACGGCAGAGATAGGGAATGATCTGGATGTTTTCTTTTCTTTTGGTCTTTTTATTAATTTCTGCTTCTGGTTTTCATCCTCTTGTTTGTGTGAAGATGTCTTCGGACAATGGGGATGTTTACACTTTGAACTGTGCTCCGGTATTCCCTGTACTCAAGCACACGCGAAAATAAAATATATACCTCAAGATTTAAGTCAAACAATAACAAGAACCATATGTTTTAAAAGCTCCTCCAGTTTCCTGTCATCGCAAAGACATTTTACCAAACATATGCGCAAAGTTGAAAGGTCGAAAGCTGATTGAACCTGTTTATGATGCAACTCACTTTGCTCCCCATAACGGCATTCCCAATGTACCAATTGCTTACCATTTATCATAGCTGCCCATATGGAACAAGTGCACTGAGCAAGCTCTACCAGCAGTATCCTTTGGATTGAGGTGTGAAAGAAAAACAGGCTGCCCACAATAGGGTTGCTGTGGCAAGTTCCATCTGGCAAATGGCAGTCTTTGGTCTATCATGGCAGAGTGATCCTGGCCGTGTTTTCTGGATCTGCCAGAGTTCCTGCATACAAACAATTATCAGTAGTACTGCGTGGGGAAACACCAACACCGCTGCATATAACTAGAGAGTCTCTTGGCTACACATTAAGTGGTAGAATATCCACCTTTGGCTACAGAACGTTTTGAATGTAAAACGTACAATAAAGCATGAATTGTACATCTATCAGAAACTGTGAGTTAATTTTTTCGCATTTCAGCAGATTGTCTGCCTCTGTGATTTGGTAGAATGCACGAAGTGGTTTGGTGATCCCACTTGATGCAAATGAGTTATAATCTTAGTGAATGGCAGGAAACACCTATCAGCAGGCCGTATAACATATAACAAACTGATACATGCATCCACAGTATGTGCGGCATTGTTCTCCCACAAAATAGCTGCAAGTTAAGCTGATGGGTGTTCTATATTGGAGTTGCACTTAACATCACAAATGTCTGGCCTCAGTTAACTTGATTTACACAGAACATCAATAAACAGATGAAGGCATTGGGCCAACAAAAGCTTTGTGTTCTGACAACAATCCAGAATTATTGTTAAAGAATTATGTTCCTATATAATTTGTACCCCCAGTCCAGGTTTTCAGTTATTTTCTGATTTTAAATCTGCCCATAAACTGTGCTAAACCCATTGGATAAATGCATAAAAACTTTACGCTGTAGTCGATATTTGAAATGAAAATGACCATGTAAGCTTACCACCTCGGCACAGGATTAGGCTGTTCAGACATTCGGCCACTTCCATATTTTCAGATATTATGCCAAAAATGTTTTGGAATGAACTAAAGTGTTCTAAAGAAGCTACAAAAGAAGCATGCATTCAAGGATGAAGGCGACGGGATTAATTACTGAAACATGGATTAGAAGATATAGCACGAAGTGCACAGATACATGGTCAATGAAATGCAAAGTGGGGCATGTTTTCGTTGATTAAGAACTGAGGCAAGTCACATTGTAATTAAAACAGCAACGATAGTTGAGTCATGGGAAAAGCGAAACAGTTTGTCCTGCAGCAGCTATTAATACCCGATCTAGTATTATAGATCAGGCACAATCGAGTGTAATCTAATTTAATTCAAACAAATACACGGCATAATGCAGTGTCATTTTGTCCAGCCAAGAGTAAATTTCAATCAGAGTTCTGGTTGTCAATAGTAATAATTTGTGGAATGGTGACACATCATTTTTGACTGAGGGACGTCAATGTAATAATATCCGTTCCAGTGCCACAATAGCTTCGGAAAAGTGTAGTCTAATACAAAGAATAGATATACATTGTTTAAAGGTTACCAAACATCCATTGTCTTTTCGGGTGCCCTTTATTCTCTGGGTCACGGTAGCTGTGAGCTGTGTATGATGGGGGGGGGGGGGGGGGGGGGGGGCGTAGAAATAATTCATTAGTAGTTTTTCAACTGTGCGTTTAATGCAATCTGAGTTGGAGAAGGATGTAAGAAACATTGGCTAAAAATGACAGAGATGTAGTTTGTTTCCTTCTCCCTGTGGAATGACGAATCAGTGAGTTGAGGGGCTGTCCTTCGGATCATGCCCCATCCATTAAGATCATCAGGATCAATCTTCCGTCTCATGCTTGTGTTCAAGCGACTTCACTGACTCAACAAGCTCCTCCTCTATGCCATGCACATCAGACGAACGTTGCAACGATATTCACATTGGTTTCACAGAATGTTGCGTGACCCCACTTTAAACCTTTCATAATCCACATAGCATCCGATATCCAGGAAGAAATGTTGCCTATCAATAATCTCACAGATACTTGCCGTGGCCGTCTACTGGATCCCTTCTATTATTTCCGTCCAACTCGGTGGTTCAGTCTGTAAGAAATATTCTTGATCGCAGTCCCCACTTGGCCATCATATAACTCTAAGATCCAGGTGGCAGAACCTTGGGAATCCTTGTTATTTTCACACAATGTGTCTGGCTTCCTCGTGAGTACTGATGGAACAAACCAACATTATTTTGGTTCAATGGAATGTTCCCGTGACCACAACATTTGCTAACATAGCAACTGGGTTAGCACTGCTTGTAGTTCTGCTTTGCTCTGATTATCCATTAATCTCTCCATGTTTAATTTCCACGTTATTTCAGTCAGCCCATGACAGAGCCCCACATTGGTGACCAGGAAGGAATGTCAGTCTCTAACCGTCACCTGTGCTTATTGCGGTCTCAATGGGGTTGTTATTTCCAGGATATTGCCTCAGGGAAACCCAGAAAGGAAGTGTACCTCCACCAGAAGGAGATGCTTGTCCGGTTGAATAAAGAAGGCAAGATATTTTCGCGGGACCTTTGGGTTTTAAAAATTGATGGCACTATCACCTATTGCTGTAAAGCACATTTCAAATATGATAAACGCCGTGATGGTCCAATGCATTGTGAAATACAAAAGCTCTCCCTTTATATTCTCACAGAAACAATTGAAATGTCTTGTTACTCTACTGGTTAAAGAATACATAATTCTGCCTCACAACATCTGACCCACTTCCTAATTTCGAATGTTGCTGTTGTATTGGTAACAACCTCTGCAATTTTGGACATGCCAACTTTGCCCAAATGCTGTTAATTTCTTCTTGTGATTGGAATCACTGTGTAAATTTTGGGAATGATTGTCCAGAACATAAACTGGGATCCAATTCTAAGAACTGTAGCTTGGAGTTGCAATCTCTGCTATGTAATTGCTGTCTCCACATCACAACAATACCTAGAGTATGAATATTGAAATAAAATATTGATTCGATTTGGGCTATCATAGACAATAGACAATGACAATAGGTGCAGGAGTAGGCATTCTGCCCTTCGAGCCAGCACCACCATTCATTATGATCATGGCTGATCATCCTCAATCATAATGGATGAGGCGTGAAAAATACTGCAACCCAATTAAAATAATTCGTTTGCTATACTAGACTGTAAAAAGTATTCCTTAATTTCTAATCACTAACTATTCCAGAATAACGCAAGGTTTTAAAGGTGGGCTATTCCAAGAACTGCAAGTACCAGGTATATAACAAAACAACAGATTTTTCTCTCTCGGAATTACAGAGAGATGATGTTCCTTCCAGAATTTTCTGTGTTTTCTCCGTTGATCTTTCCAACAGGATTGCTTTCTCTGTAGATTCGTCTGTCGGTACTACGTTCTCTGATCTGTCAGAAATTCTTACGTCAAGAATTTAGATGTTTTTTTTAGATTACATTAGATTACTCACAGTGTGGAAACAGGACCTTCGGCCCAACAAGTCCACACCGCCCCGCCGAAGCGTAACCCACCCATATCCCTACATCTGCATCTACCCCTTACCTAACACTACAGGCAATTTAGCATGGCCAACTCACCTGACCTGCAGGTCTTTGGACTGTGGGAGGAAACCGGAGCACCCGGAGGAAACCCACGCAGACACGGGGAGAACGTGCAAACTCCATACAGTCAGTCGCCTGAGGCGGGAATTGAACCCGGGTCTCCGGCGCTGTGAGGCAGCAGTGCTAACCACTGTGCCACCACACTGTGGTAAATGGTGCGACTTTCTCGAAGACCTGTGAATTGTTATCCCTTAGCAAATAGCAGTTAGCTCTGGGGCTCTGTCCAAAGTCCCCATTCTTTTATACAGATGAGGACACGTCAGTCTTTTACAATAGGTTTGGTCAAATATTCTCCAAACCATCAGACTTCAATTTCATAGGTTTTTTGGTCGCTAAGGATCTAATCTAAATTGATTGGCTAAATTTAAAACCTGTTGTCTTGAAAACAAAATGCTGCTTGACCTTTCGGAAAAAATGCTCCAATTTGTCTGTTCTCTGTGCACCTGCCAACCTCCTGCAAGTGCAGAAACAAAAGAAAACATTCTTAATGTCAACAAACAATGATTTCCCCATTTAACAATTTGCAAGTTTGCACGCGTATGATCATCACAAAAACCTCCCCCCTTAAGGAAAAATGAACTAGCATTATAAAAAGATAGCTTCATACTTCTTGAAAAACTTAACTTCGTTACATCACCAGACCCAACGCTCATTGATCAAGTTTAAACACTTCAGACAAGTTTAATTGATATATAATCGCGAACACTACAGTTTACATTTGAAATTTTAAAAATCCTTTTAAACTATGATAAAACATTCACGATAATATTTTCGCGAGCTGCAATGTGCACGTTGCATGCAATCAGTAACTTAAGTGTTTGCAATATGAAACTCTGTTGAAATAATCTGTTGTTCTTGTCCTTACATCTTTACAGAAATGTCAAATGATTTGGGTCGATATGTACAATCGTCTCTGATACATTATTTGCATGTAAACATGAAAATATTGTCAGACTTTAACAAACTGAATATCTCTTATTGATTCGTTGAATATTTTGTTCTCGTGGATACTGATATTTTTGAAATAAACAATTGGAGTGTCAATTCCACAATCATCGTCATGGAACAACGCAGCACCAATGCCTACACCGCTGGCAACAATGGTGGCCTCGAAGAGTTTCAAAACATTTAGCGGGGATAACACTGGTGCAGTGGTTAACTCTGCTATTAAATTCTCAAGTGCATCCTGGTATTGTTTTGTCCATCAAAATTTCGTGTTTTTTTTAACAAATCCTTTATTGGCACAATTGCTCTGCAATGTTTGTTCTTAATTTCCTGTAGAATCAACTCTCTCCTAAAAACCGTAACACCTCGTTCTTCAGGGTTGTCTTAGAAATTCCACGATAGATATCGTTTTCACATTCATTAATGTCATCCATCCGTGTTCGATATTTTAACCTCAGAATGTCACTTTTACCTTTGCGTTATCTGTTTTTCCAAGTTTATGACAAATTTTGCCGTCTACGGTGTCCCAAAGAACTCGACCAGAATTTCCATGTGATCTTTCCATGAAAGACTGCAGAATAGCCAAATCATCTACGCAGATGGCACAAGTAGTCAATCCTTCAACAATTCTGTTCATATGTCTTTGGAAACTGATTGGTACATTTTGAATTCCAAAGTGCATCATTTTAAATTGATGCAGCCCGTTTAGGATCACAAAGGCAGAAAGCTATTTTGCTCTTTCTGAGAATGCTACTTGTCAGTAAATTCTAAGTAAGTCCAACTTTGTGATATAAGTGGCTTGCCCTACTAGTTCCACGCAGTGTTCCAGCCTTGGAAATTGGGTGTGAGTCAGATTTCATTCAGCGTTGATCTTCCGATAATACACACAGAATCGTTGAGTGCCATTAGGCTTTTGGAGCAACACGATCCACAAACTCGTCACTTTGACTCATCTCCACGATATCTTCTGGGAGCATCGCTTCTCCTTCCTTCTGAACCTGCACTGCTTTGAGAGGATTAAGCCTGTAATGGTGTTGCTTTATCAGAACAGCATTCCCTACGTGAACCTTATGCATTAGCCCTCCCCATTCTAATTCTATGCAAGTCCCTATAGCATAGGAAGAAACTTTTCAATCCAGTTCTTTGTTCCTGTGAGCGATAGTTTACTGCCCTATCCATTCTTGGAGGACATTCTCATTAGTCAATTAATTCTGAGGGCGGTTTAATGTTCAAACCTTCTGGATTTAATTTCTCAGTCTGAGTGGCAGTGATCAGTGCCTGTTTCACCAGTTTCCGTTCCTGTCATAATGATATTTCTTCATGTTCACATCACATACCCAATATAGTTGTTATCCTATCAGGCATTTTTACCAGATAATTTACCTGACCTAACGTCTTCTCAATCTGTCTAGCTAATTCACCTACGCTGTTAATTTTTCTCTTACTTTAGATACACAATCTAACAGTGAGATTTCTGAATTCGTCCTTCTCAACTTTTCCTTAGTTACTTTGAAGGCCCTCTTACTTCATGCCCGAATAACATTTCAAATGGCGTGAATTGGGTGATTTTATTTGTAGCATCTCTAATAATAAATAACATCAATGTGGTATGTTTATCCCAATCGTTTGGATAATCCTGGGAGTAAGCAATAAACATAATCTTTCGGGTATAATGCCATCATTCCAATGTTCCCTGGGATTTGGGATGGTGCCCACTTGAGGCAAAGTGTTTGATGCCTAAACTGTCCATGGCCCTCTTAAATAATTTGGCAGTAAGATAGAACCATTAGATTGACAGAATCCCACCTGGGTAGACCATAACGAATAAAGAAAGCAAGCAAATCCTCATTAACGTTTTTTTGCCTTGGCATTCCCTAATGAAACAGCCTCCAGAAACTTGGAATATATTATGGTTAGTTAATATTGATTCTCAATTTTGGTTTGTGGGCGGTGGGGGGGACTTACAGCATCAATCATAACGCGTATAAATTGTTTTCCAGTGCGGGAATTGGCATCAAAAGCATAAGTTTGATCACCACATCATTTGGATCGGTACCTGGGACTACGATGTTGTAGCCATCACGGAAACATGGATAGATGAGGGACAGGAATGGCTGTTGGAGGTTCCTGGGTACAGATGTTTCAGTAAGATTAGGGAGGGTGGTAAAAAAGGAGGGGGGGTGGCATTGCTAATTAGAAATGGTATAACGGTTGCAGAAAGGAAGTTTGAGGGGGATCTGCCTCTGGAGGTAGTATGGGCTGAAGTCAGAAATAGGAAAGGTGCAGTCACCTTGTTGGGTGTTTATTATAGGCCCCCCAATAGCAGCAGAGATGTGGAGAAACAGATTGGGAAACAGATTTTGGAAAGGTGCAGAAGCCACAGGGTCGTAGTCATGGGCGACTTCAACTTCCCAAATATTGATTGGAAGCTCTTTAGATCAAGTAGATTGGATGGGGCGGTGTTTGTGCAGTGTGTCCAGGAAGCTTTTCTAACGCAGTATGTAGATTGTCCAACCAGAGGGGAGGCCATATTGGATTTGGTACTCGGTAACGAACCGGGACAAGTGGTGGGCTTGTTAGTGGGTGAACATTTTGGTGATGGCGACCACAATTCTGTGACTTTCACCTTGGTTATGGAGAGAGATAGGTGCGCACAACAAGGAAGTTTCTACAATTGGGGGAAGGGAAATTACGATGCTGTAAGACAGGATTTGAGGAGCATACGTTGGGAGCATAGGCTGTCAGGGAAGGATGTGGTGGAAATGTGGGACTTTTTCAAGGAGCAGATACGACGTGTCCTTGATATGTATGTACCGATCAGGCAGGAAAGAAATGGTCGTGTGAGGGAGCCTTGGTTGACGAGGGAGGTTGAATGTCTAGTAAAGAGGAAGAAGGAGGCTTACATAAGGTTGAGGAAACAAGGTTCAGACAGAGCAGTGGAGGGATACAGGATAGCCAGAAGGGACCTGAAGAAAGGGATTAGGAGAGCTAAGAGAGGGCATGAAAAATCCCTGGCGGATAGGATCAAGGATAACCCCAAGGCATTCTATGCGTATGTGAGAAACCTGAGAATGACGAGAACGAGGGTAGGTCCGATCAAGGACAGTGGTGGGAGACTGTGTATTGAGTCGGAAGAGATAGGAGAGGTCTTGAACAAGTACTTCTCTTCAGTATTTACGAACGAGAGGGACTGTATTGTTGAAGAGGAGAGTGTGAAACGGACTGATAAGCTAGAAGAGATATCTGTTAGGAAGGAAGATGTGTTGGACATTTTGAACAACTTGAGGATAGACAAGTCCCCCGGGCCTGACGGGATATATCCTAGGATTATGTGGGAAGCAAGAGAGGAAATTGCAGTACCGTTGGCAATGATCTTCTCGTCTTCACTGGCAACGGGGGTGGTACCAGGGGACTGGAGAGTAGCAAATGTTGTGCCCCTGTTCAAAAAAGGGAATAGGGATAACCCCGGGAATTACAGGCCAGTTAGTCTTACTTCTGTGGTAGGCAAAGTAATGGAAAGGGTACTGAGGGATAGGATTTACGAGTATCTGGAACGGCACTGCTTGATTAGGGACAGCCAGCACGGATTTGTGAAGGGTAGGTCTTGCCTTACAAGTCTTATTGAATTCTTCGAGGAGGTGACCAAGCATGTGGATGAGGGTAGAGCAGTGGATGTAGTGTACATGGATTTTAGTAAGGCATTTGATAAGGTTCCCCATGGTAGGCTTATGCGGAAAGTCAGGAGGCATGGGATAGAGGGAAATTTGGCCAATTGGATAAAAAACTGGCTAACCGGTCGAAGGCAGAGAGTGGTAGTAGATGGTAAATTTTCAGCATGGAGTCCAGTTACAAGTGGAGTTCCGCAGGGATCAGTTCTGGGTCCTCTGCTGTTTGTAATTTTTATTAATGACTTAGATGAGGGAGTCGAAGGGTGGGTCAGTAAATTTGCAGATGATACAAAGATAGGTGGAGTTGTGGACAGTGAGGAGGGCTGTTGTCGGCTGCAGAGGGACTTAGATAAGATGCAGAGCTGGGCTGAGGAGTGGCAGATGGAGTTCAACCCTGCCAAGTGTGAAGTTGTCCATTTTGGAAGAACAAATAAGAATGCGGAATACAGGGTTAATGGTAGGGTTCTTGGTCAGGTGGAGGAACAGAGGGATCTTGGGGTCTATGTACATAGATCTTTGAAGGTTGCCACCCAGGTGGATAGAGTTTGTAAGAAGGCCTATGGAGTATTATCGTTCATTAGCAGAGGGATTGAATTCAAGAGTCGTGAGGTGATGTTGCAGCTGTACAGGACTTTGGTTAGGCCACATTTGGAGTACTGTGTGCAGTTCTGGTCGCCTCACTTTAGGAAAGATGTGGAAGCTTTAGAGAGGGTGCAGAGAAGATTTACCAGGATGTTGCCTGGAATGGAGAGTAGGTCGTACGAGGATAGGTTGAGAGTTCTCGGCCTTTTCTCGTTGGAACGGCGAAGGATGAGGGGTGACTTGATGGAGGTTTATAAGATGATCAGAGGAATAGATAGAGTAGACAGTCAGAAACTTTTTCCCCGGGTACAACAGAGTGTTACAAGGGGACATAAATTTAAGGTGAAGGGTGGATGGTATAGGGGAGATGTCAGGGGTGGGTTCTTCACCCAGAGAGTGGTGGGGGCATGGAATGCGCTGCCCGTGGGAGTGGTAGAGTCAGATTCATTGGCGACCTTTAAGCGGCATTTGGATAGGTACATGGATGGGTGCTTAATCTAGGATAGAAGTTCGGCACAACATCGTGGGCCGAAGGGCCTGTTCTGTGCTGTATTGTTCTATGTTCTATGTTCTATGTTCACCTGTCACATTCATACCTATCTGACGTTCATGAGATGCACGGTGAAATTCAAACACATTCTTATGCAACCTAAGCTATTAGAAATGCTGCTGTGTCTTAGCCTAAATCTTCGCCACTCCTAGAAGCACACCTACAAGTAATTTGTGTTGTACCCGCAGTATCTCCTGTTGGTACTCTACTGGCAACACGATTTGGTGAACGTTCGCCCAGTTCTCATCTGCAAGGCCTCCTTTTCCACCTTAGGATTTCGTCCTTAAGACAATAGCATTCAGAATTTAAACTCAGATTCCTTTCCCACGTAGGCTTTACGATACAAATCCTTTACCGGCTCATCTTTTTGTTGTAGGTCCATTAATCTGTCACAACTAAACACCTGTGCTTGATCCTCTACTTGCTCGGGTTTTCTCTTTAACATTTCATCAAATAGACTGGATCTCAACCCCTTCATGTTTCACTTTGTCTTCCCTTCTTGTTTTAACTTATGGCTGTAGGATCTGGTCACCGCACAATCTGGAAATATTCCAGTGTGGTTCTAGAACATAGAACATAGAACAATACAGCGCAGTACAGGCCCTTCAGCCCTCGATGTTGCGCCAATCAAAGCCCACCTAACCTACACTAACCCACTATCCTCCATATACCTATCCAATGCCCGCTTAAATACCCATAAAGAGGGAGAGTCCACTACTGCTACTGGCAGGGTATTCCATGAACTTACGACTCGCTGAGTGAAGAACCTACCCCTAACATCAGTCCTATATCTACCCCCCCTTAATTTAAAGCTATGCCCCCTTGTAATAGCTGACTCCATACGTGGAAAAAGGTTCACACTGTCAACCCTATCTAACCCCCTAATCATCTTCTCTTTTAACTTCTCAGTTCACTGGTTTTCTTCTTTTTTTTCTCCCCCCGTACAACAGGCAGAAGTCTCACCAGTGATTCGGCTGTATCGTTTCAAAGAATAAGCTGTATTCCTGGAGCACCAAATTGTTCTACCACTTCCTTTATCACTTCCCAGTCTTGATCAGACTTTTTCGCCTTGTCTTTCAAAGGGGAAGGTTGCTTCTCTCTCCATTTTTCCACAGATTTCCACTCTCTTGTGCAGTATTTCAGATGGAATACACATTTTCTCATCTCTCACCATTAGAGACCGACTAGCTCCTTTTTTCTAGGTATAACGAGCACAACTTTAATCTAGAATCTACTTCCTTTATCTCCAAATATGTTACCTCCTTAACCTACTCTCCCTATTCTAAATGAGTAAATCTTGCCGGCACAGGTGAAGTCTTTGAAAACTTCGCGCATTATCTTACTCTCCCGTTCATGACTAGGCTGTGCACTCTTCTGCTGCTCCTTGAGATGTCTCAGGATTTGCTTTACTACATGAATTAATTTCTCTGGTTTAGCCTCTCTGAGCACAATTTTCTTCTCAGTGTCGTTCTTTACCCACCAGCACTGTGACTTTGTGTGTCCCAGTTTAATGCAGCGAAAAGATTTGAGTTCTGTCACCTCATTTCCAACGTCATGCATTTCCTTCTTCACATGCGATAACTTGTTCCGAGCATGACTTACTTCTTGTTTCTTCCTTGATGGATTTCCGTCTTTCCAAATTTATGTCCTCCACAGAACGAAACTAATGTCAGAAGGTAAGTCTCGATACATGCACTAATGCATATTCATCTGCCATTTCTGCTGCTTTACTCGCTGTTCTAATTTTCTCTTCCACAATATGTGTTTTTGTCACTTCTGGAAATGCATTTTTAAACTCCTGCAGAAAATAATATCTCCAAGAGCCTCGTGTATCTTTTCTACCTGTAGTAATGTCTTCCACCTTTCGAAGTTATGCTGTTTAGTTCTTTCAAGCTCGATATAATTCTGAGCTGGTTCCTTTCTTACATTTCTGAAACACTCCCTGTATGCCCGTGTTAGCAATTCATAGGCAATCCTCTGACAGCGCTGCAAATACTTACTAGCCCTGCCTATCAGCTTGGCCCGAATTATCTCTTCCCAAACAGACTCTGGTCAGTTCATCCGGTTAGCCAATTTGTCTTTTTTTTTATTATTGAATAAGGTTTCTCCACTTTTTGCATCGAATTTTGGTGATGTTTTTGATATATTTGTATGTATGTCTATCAGGTCTTTGGCTACAATGGATTTGCTAATCATCGCTCTCCTCATCATAAACCGACCTTTTGAATATGTTCCAAATGAAGAAGTATGCTTTAACAACATAGCTGTTCACACAATTGACATGTATTCTTGATAAACTGTGACTAAACAAAGTTTTTATGTGTCCCACAGATTTGAGCTCTTTGGTGTCCCGGAGTTCACCTTTAACACCTCTGCTGCTGGTGACGCTGTTTCGTTAAGCTGTGAACATTCAGAGTTCTGTCAGCACATAGTTTGCTGTTCCAGTTAGTCCCCAAGACAGGCTCTGAAATACCTACTTCAGAGACACACTTTAGGGAGGAGAATAAAGAAAACGATACGTGGGCAAACGTTCTGTTTCCAGCGATCCTGTGATGAAAATCTGTCGGTTAAACAATCTTGAAGTTACAAATGAGTGACATTGCTAGAAGTTACAAATGAGTGACATTGCTATATATATTTTTGTGCACTGAGTCGTCACTCAGCACACACAGTGATTCAATGGACAGAGAGAGTTTTTCAAACCCTGAACATTACAGACATAGAGATACACAGATGGACAGCGCTGTATAAAATTCTGAGCAAAGTAAAGGTTGCAGACACAGTAATATAGAGCACGGAGAGAGCTAACAAAACCTGACAATAATGCTTTTTAGAGGTGGACTCCCGGGTACCAGCGAACTGAAGCTGCAGACTGATTTGTTTCCTGAGTTTGCTTCTTCAAAAGGAAACACATTAATCTTAGGATTAATTCTATATTCGTCATACTTACCATAACTTGGAATTTACCAAATCATTATCCTAAGATGATTCCGTGTGGAAGATTGACTGTTAAAATTTATACAGCCATTATGAATAGTCAACAACAGTTTTCAAGCATTCTTCTGACACATATTGGAGCAAGTACGTGAAGTTACGAGAAATTAGCAAAGGTACCATAAAAAGAAGAATATGCCTTCATAGAGTGAGAAGATGTACAAATAAAATTCCTCCGTGTTGCCTAAATCGATTATTAGAAATTTCTGTTTCGACGTTCCTTGTGGAAAGATCAACCAAAAGGAGCGTTCAGATACCAAGAAAGCAGTCACTTCGCAAGTGTAATTCTGAGACCAACCCTAGCGTGTTCCTCACTGCTCATGTATAATAGAACCCATATCCAGAAAAATTGTGATGGTGCTCCAATTGATCTATGTGCAGTGAACTATTGCCTTCTTGGCCATGTGTCTCTCTAGTCCTTTCCTCTTCCTTCTATTTTTCTTCTCCATTCCACATCACAAAGAGTTCAATGTGTTCATGTGTAGAAATATTCTTCCTGAACTGCCCTGTTCTGCAGTCGTTGCTCTTTGTTCTAGGCTCACATTCAAAGAGATATATCCTCACATACACCTCATTGCACCTTATCATGGTTTAAGTCACTGCCATCAAGCCACCTCTTCGTTCCATGTTTCTATGAGAAAAGAGGCTCGGTTGTCTCAAATATTTTAGGTTTGAACAACTTGCAACTGCTCTCCTTTATTTCAAGCAGTTAAGAAGTCACAGTTGACCTTAACCAAACTGAAGAACTATGATCATGGAAGGTCAGTCGAAGTTTCGAGCGTGTTGCACACTAAATATGATCATGGAACGATATGACAATTTTGCAAAACACGGGAGCAGTTATTATCCCACGTGATCAAATGTGTTTGGGGATTCTCTCGTCCGAGGTACAGACAGCTGTGTCTGTGGCCAGCAGCAATAAAACAGAATGGTGTTTTGCTTCCCTGGTCCTAGTATCAAGGATGTCTCAGAAAGAGTGCAAAATGTTCTCCCTGGGGAGAGGGGCCAGCAAGATGTCATTGTCCACACTGGAATCAACGACATACAAAGGGAAAAGGTTGAGATTCTGAAGGGACATTGCAGAGTTTGTCAGAAAAGGAGGTCCTTGAGAGTAGTAATATCTGGATTACTCCCGGTGCAACGAGCAAGTCAGGGAAGGAATAGGAAGATAGAGATGAATGCATGGCTGAGGAGCTGGTGTATGGGAGAAGGATTCACGTTTTTGGATCATTGTAATCTCTTTTGGGCTATCAGTGACTTGTACAAGAACGACGTATTACACCTAAATAGGAACGGGACAAAGATACTGGCAGGGAAATGTGCTACAGCTGCTCGGGCGGATTTAAACTAACAAGCTTGGCGGGGTAGGGGGGTGGGGGCGGGGGGCGTGGTGGCTGGGATGGCACCCAGGGAGATACTGAGGAATGAGATCAATCTGAAACTGGAACAGATGAGAACAGAAGCGAGTCAAACAGTCAGGGCAGGCAGGGAAAAGGTCGGACTAATAAATTAAACTGCATTTATTTCAATACAAAGGGCCTACCAGGGAAGGCAGATGAACTCAGAGCATGGTTAGGAACAAGGGACTGGTATATAATAGCAATCACAGAAACATCGCTCAGGGGCTGGCAAAACTGGCAGCTTAATGTTCCAGGATACAAATGCTACTGGAAGGATAGAAAGAGTGGGAAGAGAGGGGGTGAGTGGCATTTTTGATAAGGGATAGCAATTCAGCTGTGCTGAAGGAGCATATTCGCTGAAATACATCCAGGGAAGTTATTTGGGTGGAACTGAGAAATAAGAAGGGTATGATAACCTTATTGGGATTGCATTATTGACCCCCTAACAGTCAGAGGGAAATTGAGAAACAATCTTGCAAGGAGATCTCAGCTATCTGTAAGTATGATAGGGTGGTTATGGTAGGTGATTTTAACTTTCCAAACATAGACCTGGAATGCCATAGTATTAAGGGTTTAGATGGAGAGGAATTTGTCAAGTGTGTACAAGACAATATTTTGAATCAGTATATGGATGTACCTAATAGAGAAGGTGGAAAACGTGACCTACTCTTGGGAAATAAGGCAGGGCAGGTTACTGAGGAGTCGGGGAGGGGGGTAGCACTTTGGGGCCAGCGACCATAATTCTATTAGATTTAAAATAATGATGGAAAAGAATGTACAAGCTCTAAGAGTTCAAGTTCTAAATTGGAGAAAGGCCAATTTTGACAGTATTAGACAAGAACATTCCAAAGATGATTGGGGGCAGATGTTCCCAAATATAGAGACGGCTGGAAAATGGGAAGCCTTCAGAAATGAGTCAACGACAATCCAGAGAAAGTGTAGTCCGATTAGGGTGAAACGAAAGGCTGGTAGGTATAGGGAATGCTGTATCACTAAATAAATTGAGGGGCTGTTTCAGAAAAGGAAGGAAGCATATGTCAGGTAGAAACAGGATAGATCGAATGAATCCTTCGAAAAGTATAAAGGTAGTATGAATATACTTAAGAGGGAAATCAGGAGGGCAAAAAGGGAACATGAGATAGCTTTGGCAAATAGAACCAAGGAGAATTCAAATGGCTTTTACACATACATTAAAGACAAAAGGGTAACTAGGGAGAGAATAGGGCCCCTCGAAATTCAGCAAGGCGGCTTTTGTGTGGAGCCGCAGAAAATGGGGGAGGTACTTAATGAGCATTTTGCATCAGAATTTACTGTGGACAAGGATATGGAAGGTATGGACTGCAGGGAAATAGTTGGTGACATCTTCCAAAATGCCCACATTATAGAGGAGGAAGTGCTGGATGTCTTGAAACGGGTAAAGGTAGATAAATTCCCAGATCAGGTGGACCTAAAACTGGGAAGCTAGAGAAGTGATTCCTGGGCATCTTGCTGAGATATTCGTATTATCGATAGTCACAGGTGAGGTGCCGGACGACTGGAGGTTGGCGAACCTTTTACCACTGCTTAAGAAGGGTGATATGGACAAGCCAGGGAACTATAGACGAGTGAGCCTGACGTCGGCGGTGAGCAAGTTGTTAGAGGGAATCCTGAAAGACAGTAACTACATGTATTTGAAAAGGCAATGACTGATGAGGGATAGTCAACATTGCTTTGTGCGTGGGAAATCATGTCTCACAAACTTAATTGTGTTTTTTGAGGAAGTAACAAAGAGGACTAATGAGGGCAGAGCGGTAGATGGGATCTATATGGACTTCAGTAAGGCGTTCGACAAGATTCCCCATTGGAGACTGATCAGCAAGGTTAGATCTCATGGAATACATGGAGAACTAGCCATTCTGATACATAACTGGTTCAAAGGGAGAAGAAAGTGGGTGGTAGTGGATGAATGCTTTTCAGACTGGAGACCTGCCACCAGTGGAGTGCCACAAGGATCGGTGCTGGGTCCTCTACTTTTTGTCATTTACATAAAGGAATTGGATGCGAGCATAAGAGGTACAGTTTGTAAGTTTGCAGATGACACCAAAATTGGAGGTGTAATAGACAGAGAAGGGGGTTACCTCAGATTACAACAGGATCTTGAACAGATGGGCCAAATGGGCTGAGAAGTGGCAGTTGCAGTTTCATTCAGATAAATGTGAGGTGCTGTATTTTCGGAAAGCAAATCTTAGGAGGACTTATACACTTAACATTAAAATCCAAGGGAGTGTTGTTGAACAAACAGACCTTGGAGTACAGTTTAATAGTTCCTTGAAAGTGGAGTCACGGGTAGATAGGATAGTGAAGAAGGCGTTTGGTACGCTTTCCTTTATTGGTCAGAGTAATGAGTACAGGAGTTGAGAGGTCATGTTGCGGCTGTAAAGGACATTCGTTGGGCCACTGTTAGAATATTGCATGCAATTTTGGTCTCCTTCCTATCGGAAAAATGTTTTGAACCTTGAAAGGGTTCAGAAAAGATTTTCAAGGATGTTGCCAGAGTTGGAGGATTTGAGATATAGGGACAGGCTGAACAAGCTGGGGCTCTTTTCCCTGGCGCGTAGGAGGCTGTGGGGTGACCTTATAGAGGTTTCCAAAATTGTGGAGGGCATGGATAGATTAAATAGTCAAAGTTATTTCTCTGGGATCGGGGAGTCCAGAACTAGAGGGCATAGGTTTAGTGTGAGAGGGGAAAGATATAAGAGACCTAAGGGGCAACTTTTTCACGCAGAGGGTGGTACATGATGGAATGAGCTGCCAGAGAAAGTGGTGGAGGCTGATACAATTGCAACATTTAAGAGGCATTTGGATGTATATATGAATACAAAAGGAATGGAGGGATTTGTGCCTGGATCTGGCAAGTGCGACTCGATTGGATTGGTATATCTGGTCGGCATGGACGGGTTGGACCAAAGTGTATTTTTCCATGCTGTACATCTCTATGATTCTATGACTCTATAAAAACAGCCTCTACCCTGTAAGACCACTTAACAATTCAATGCGTTTCAAATGTATCATCTCTCAGTGTTTCAACCTCGTTTCTGACTCGAGACACATAAATTACCGAAGTCCTTTTTCTCTAACATTAACACTCTGTACATTACCTGCACATCGAATTTTTCATATGTAGATATGTGGGTGGAAATATTGGAAAATAATTGCTTAAAATACAATTTTTGGAATTAATATCTGGAACAATATTTTTATGTTTGCAACTAATTGTCTTCAACAGCATATTTTCTACTTGACAGCTTCATAATCTATTTTTACCAAGCAGCTGCGTTCAGTATTACATAATTTATATGTTCAACGATGCCATTGCGTGCCTCTGGACCAGTTGTGACTTGAAACCAGACTACCTGACGCAGAAATAGGAACAGGATTGGTATGTCACACGAACCGCTAACATTAAGCTCCCCCTGCAGGCCAACAATTAACATCACCTGATTTCCGTTGAGATCTATTTTACACCAGATAATGATAGCAGGAGAGAGATTCCATGAAATATGTAGGATTATTGAAATTCCTTCATGAAAGCAATTATGTTTTTGATGAAGTGAGAAAGTTCAATGCGTCCACTCTCCGGTAGGTGGCGTGCTTTGGGTGTTTGATGTTGACAATGTTGCTCACAAACGCAAGCCTGTTCTGTGCCTGTACAAACTGAAACCTACAATGGAAGATCTTACATATTAATTTATTTGTTTCTCTTTTCAATAGGCTTGAGGTGATGCTGAAATTAATAGAAACTCACAGTGAACAATGAATAGAAAACCTGCAACATGGTGGGGTTTGGTGTCCCTTCCTAGTAATGGTAGTCATAGTTGTCCAATATCCACCCAAAAAAAAACGTAATTATGCTTTGCTAAATAATGCAATGTTTCAATACTGTAGCAAATATCCTCATGTATTTATTTTGGAAGGAGTGTCTACTTCTGCAAATGATGCACATCATACAAGATGTTCTGTCCAATATGAAACCGAGTTTTATTTGATCTACACTCATCCAGGCAGGTCAGAAGTGTTGCGTCACAATGTTGAAGCGGATGGTCGACCATCTTTCAGGGGACGGGATCGTTATCGGGTGAGCTACTCGCTGCCTATACATGGCCTTTTTTGAAGATTATCCATTAATTCTCATTGACGTTGCCTTGAAGTTGCAGTATTAATATTTCCCTGGCAGATCAGGCAGCATCCAAGGAGCAGGACAATTGACGTTTCGGGCATGAGCACTTCTTCAGGTCTCCTGATGAAGGGATCATGCCCGGAACGTCGATTCTCCTGCTCCTTGGATGCTGCCTGGCCTGCTGCGTTTTTCCAGCAACACATTTTCAGCTCTGATCTCCATCATCTGCATTCCTCCCTTTCTCCCTGTATTAATATTTCCCATCGATTTCAGATTCAGACGACTATTACCACTAGATTCTGATAGTTGGGCATTTAGAAATGCAAGTGACGGTGCTGTACAAAGAATGACGATTAGATTATCTGTTGGTATAGATTTACACTTACATACATGTGCGGCACGAATCTTACTTGTCATCCGATACAGTTGTTTAAAAAATTCTAATGTACAACGTTTGTCAGCATTTTTCTGTGCCCAAACTATAATATAAATCGAAACCAATCAAATACCCCTTTCGTGTACTTTCAACGTGATTGAAGGCATTTTAAGTAGTACTATCAATTAGCACATGGAAAACAATAACTTGCTAACTTCATCACGAACCAGAAAGGATTACACCATTACCCCTAGATATTCAATGGTATTAACATAACTGAATCCATTCTGAGTTAGCACATACCAGAAATCTTAATAGGTTAGCCATGTAAATACATTGGCTACATGACCCGTCAGAAGTTTGGAATTGTGTGACGATTACCTCATTCATTTTCCTCCACAGTCCATCAACCACCATCTGCAAGGCAAATGTCAGTAATGTGATGGAAACACTCCACTCAGCAGCTGTGTCCACCCCCAGCAAGAATGAAGAAGCTTTACTCTATCCAAAATGAGGAATCCATGTGATTAGTTGATAGCCACTACCTTTTGAACATTTCATAAATTCACCACCGAAGCACACTGAGAGCACAGGGTTGTATCGATAAAGTGTCTCTCAACCTTTAATTTTCTCTTCTGTGAACTCGACTGTTTAAAAGGACTTGGTAGATGTACATGTGAACCTGAACACATCCAACTTCCTTTCTAAGTAACTCATCATCCAGACATTAAAAGTATCCACGAATTCTTCACTGTCACTGGATCCGAAATTGTAAAACTCCGCTCCTAACAGCTCTTCAGATTTCCTATGAACTTCGTCAGTTCAAGAAGGTAACTTCCCCGACTATCTTATCAATTTCATTGATTGTTGAAAGAATGCAAACATTTTTGAAGAGCTACAAGAAAATTTAAATTATTGTTGGTCTTTCCAAAAATGCTGAAATACCCAGAGTGAAGTGAAACAATTTTGTAGTCCGCTGCGTGACTGTCCGTTTCCTGTTCTTCCATACTATGTATTTCTGAAGGGATGGCTCCCGCCTTCAACCTGAGAAACGTTGCACACTTTCTTCCTTTCTTGCTTATCATTCTTGCGTTACCTGGATACCTCATATATTAATGCATCATTGCAGTCAATGGGTTAGCTATATGGACAGTGATGCTAGGAAGCAAGGTTGCAGAATGTTAATTCAACACTGCTGTCGAAGTGACAGCATAATCCCAAGTCAGGAAGCTGCAGGAGAACATGCGCCTAGTATGGCCCTGAATTGGCTTCTCTTCACTGTTTATGGTGAAGAACGTGAATTTGAAGTTACTAATGAAAGGATTGTCTGAATCTTTGTATAGAATGTTGCAGATGGTAAGATTTGTGGTTGTTATGCGACTAGTGTAGAGGAATTGAATATCAAATGTGGTGGATTGTTATAAGCATAAAGGAGATGTGAGAGGCAGTTTTATTTTTGCACAGTTACTGATAAATGAGTTACCAAAATGGAAATGGGTGTGGATACATCAGCAACACTTAAGAAGCATCTTGCCAGGAATGCAAAACGTCAGGGACTAGACGGATACCAGCAGAGTAGAGGCAAGTGTTTCTGTTTGTTTAGAAACTAATTGTGTATCAGCACATTCTCAGCGTTCCAAAGTTTCTGCCCCATTGCTGTACTTGGTCTACTAAAATCAAATTGTATATTCAATTCATCGATCATTTTAAGAATGCAGCATGCATTCTGATAGAGAGCCTCTTATTCAATTATGTAAACCATTATTTTCCCGTTGCAATCGTTATTCCCTTCACTGGTCAAGGATGGTTAGTCAATTTGCGTATAACACTGAAGTCAGTAAAGTTCTGGATAGTGTCAAATGATTGCTAAGGTTACAGAGGGACATAGACGAGCTGCACAGCTGGGCTGAGAGGGGGCATGTGGAAATTAATGCGGCCAAGTGTGAGGTTATTCACTTTCGAAGGAGTAACAGGAATGCAGAGCACTAGGCTAATGATAAGATCCTTGGTAGTGTAGATGAACAGAGCGCTCTTGATGTCCGTGTACATAGATCCCTGAATGTTGCCACCAGGTTGATTGGGTTGTTAAAAAGGCATACGCTTTTTTAGTCGATGGATTGAGTTTTGGAGTCATGAGGTCATGCTGCAGATATACAACGAACGAGAGTATTTACGAACGAGAGGGACCGTATTGTTGAAGAGGAGAGTGTGAAACGGACTGTTAAGCTAGAAGAGATACCTGTTAGGAAGGAAGATGTGTTGGACATTTTGAACAACTTGAGGATAGACAAGTCCCCGGGCCTGACGGGATATATCCTAGGATTATGTGGGAAGCAAGAGAGGAAATTGCAGTACCGTTGGCAATGATCTTCTCGTCTTCACTGGCAACTGGGGTGGTACCAGGGGACTGGAGAGTAGCGAATGTTGTGCCCCTGTTCAAAAAAGGGAATAGGGATAACCCCGGGAATTACAGGCCAGTTAGTCTTACTTCTGTGGCAGGCAAAGTAATGGAAAGGGTACTGAGGGATAGGATTTACGAGTATCTGGAAAGACACTGCTTGATTAGGGACAGCCAGCACGGATTTGTGAAGGATAGGTCTTGCCTTACAAGTCTTATTGAATTCTTCGAGGAGGTGACAAAGCATGTGGATGAGGGTAGAGCAGTGGATGTAGTGTACATGGATTTTAGTAAGGCATTTGATAAGGTTCCCCATGGTAGGCTTATGCGGAAAGTCAGGAGGCATGGGATAGAGGGAAATTTGGCCAATTGGATAGAAAACTGTCTAACCGGTAGAAGTCAGAGAGTGGTGGTAGATGGTAAATATTCAGCATGGAGTCCAGTTACAAGTGGAGTTCCGCGGGGATCAGTTCTGGGTCCTCTGCTGTTTGTAATTTTTATTAATGACTTAGAGGAGGGAGTCGAAGGGTGGGTCAGTAAATTTGTAGATGATACAAAGATAGGTGGAGTTGTGGACAGTGAGGAGGGCTGTTGTCGGCTGCAGAGGGACTTAGATAGGATGCAGAGCTGGGCTGAGGAGTGGCAGATGGAGTACAACCCTGCCAAGTGTGAGGTTGTCCATTTTGGAAGAACAAATAAGAATGCGGAATACAGGGTTAATGGTAGGGTTCTTGGTCAGGTGGAGGAACAGAGGGATCTTGGGGTCTATGTACATAGATCTTTGAAGGTTGCCACTCAGGTGGATAGAGTTTGTAAGAAGGCCTATGGAGTATTATCGTTCATTAGCAGAGGGATTGAATTCAAGAGTCGTGAGGTGATGTTGCAGCTGTACAGGACTTTGGTTAGGCCACATTTGGAGTACTGTGTGCAGTTCTGGTCGCCTCACTTTAGGAAAGATGTGGAAGCTTTGGAGAGGGTGCAGAGAAGATTTACCAGGATGTTGCCTGGAATGGAGAGTAGGTCGTACGAGGATAGGTTGAGAGTTCTCGGCCTTTTCTCGTTGGAACGGCGAAGGATGAGGGGTGACTTGATAGAGGTTTATAAGATGATCAGCGGAATAGATAGAGTAGACAGTCAGAAACTTTTTTCCCCGGGTACAACAGAGTGTTACAAGGGGACATAAATTTAAGGTGAAGGGTGGAAGGTATAGGGGAGATGTCAGGGGTGGGTTCTTTACCCAGAGAGTGGTGGGGGCATGGAATGCGCTGCCCGAGGGAGTGGTAGAGTCAGATTCATTGGCGACCTTTAAGCGGCATTTGGATAGGTACATGGATGGGTGCTTAATCTAGGATAGAAGTTCGGCACAACATCGTGGGCCGAAGGGCCTGTTCTGTGCTGTATTGTTCTATGTTCTATGTTCTATGTTCTACAATGTTCTGGTGTTGCTGCATTCGCATACAGTTCCAGTCACCGCATTATAGGAAGCATGTGGAAACTTTAGGAAGGATTCAGGGGAGATTTACGAGTATGTTTCCTCGTATGGAGGGAAGGTCTTACGAGATAAGGCTGAGGGACTTGAAGCTGTTTTCGTTAGAGAGAAGAAGGTTGAGAGGTGACTTAATTGAGACATATAAGATAAAGAGAGGGTGAGATAGGGTGGACAGTGAGAAGCATTTTCCTTGCATTGTGATGGCTTGCATAAGGGACATAATTTTAAATTGAGGGGTGATAGATGTAAGACAGGTTTCAGAGATAATTTCTTTACTTCGATACTCGTAGTGGGGGCGTGAAACGGCCTTCTAACAACAACTGCAAACTCGCTAACTTTAAGGGCATTTAAATGATCATTACATAGGCATATGGATGAAAATGGAATACTGTAGGTTAGATGGGGTTCAGATTGGTTTCACAGTTTGGCGCAACATCAAGGGCCAAAAGGTCCGTACTGCATTGTAATGTTCTATATTCTGCGTTAACATAGTTATTCTCACTTTACCAAATCGAACAGGCAATTCCTCAGGAATAACAATCACCAACCCTAAGTGCATCCTGTTCCTCTGGCGGGACTGGTCCACCAGTGGTGGCAACACTTTGTTACACAGTAGGGAAAGGAGTTGCCCTGAAAATCCTCAAAATTAAATCCAGAACATCAGAAATCTCATGGCCACTGAACAAATGTTGTCAAGGAAACAGAATGCTGGGAGATACCTGCTGCCCATCTCACCACCCCTCAGTGAAAATCAGCACCACTGCCTGAAATATAGATTTAGGTACAGGTCAATCATGCATACAATCTTTCATGAAAGGTCAGGAAGTGGCCATTGATGGTCTCCATTTACACTATTACTGATGCAAAAAAGGCAGCCATTTGATATATCTCTGTCCTTTTACACAGGAACAAGGGAAGCCATTGATCCACTGAGATCGTAAGAGGAACGTTCACCTCAGCGCATGTTATATGGGAAGAGGAGGAGGCCCAATATTCTCATGGCCCAATTATAATGAAAAGCAAAAAAGCAATTTAGCGTCTTGAGCATGTTTCACAATATAAAAACAGATGGAAGGATCGTTGCTTACAGAGGGTATAAGAGGAGAAAATCTGGAGACAAGTGTTTCCCTCTCTCCAACTTCACACAGGAATAGCAGGAGGCCATCTAGTTTTGGAATCTTGCTTCACTGAGCAGCAGTACATCTTTCAACGACTTGATCAGAATACACAAGGAAAGGTAGGCTCATTATTCTCTGAGGAACTGTTAGCCTGGATCAGGTGTATATCAGTCAGGCCTCACAACTGTGATACAAAGAAACAGGAAGAGTGTTGGATTATTAAAGAAATGGGAGCTGTTAAGAAGACATACGGTGTGTTAGACATCATTCGTAGAGGGATTGAGTTCTGGAGACGCAATATCATGCTGCAACTATACAAAACGCTAGTGCGGTCATACATGCAATATTGTGTACAGTTCTTGTCGCCATATTTCGAGGAGGACCTGGAAGCATTGGAAAAGGTGCAGAGGAGATTTACCAGCATATTGCCTGGTCTCGAGGGCATGTCTTATGAGGAAAGGCTGAGAGACCAGGGTCTGTTCTCATCGGAAAGTAGAAGGTTAAGAGGGGACTTCATAGAGACATTCAAGAGGGTCAGAGGACTAGGTAGGGGAGACAGTGAAAGTTGTTTTCATAGGATGGTGACGTCAGCTTGTACGAGGGGGCAGAACAACAAATAGAGGGGTTATAGATTTAAGACAGATGTTAGAGGCAGGTTCTTTGCTCAGAGACTGGTAAGCGCGTGGAATGCCCTTCCTGCTAATGTAGTCAACTCAGCCACATTAGGGAGATTTAAACAATCCTTGGAGAAGCACATGGATGATGATGGGATAATTTAGGGGTAGTAGCTGAGAATAGTTCACAGATCAATGCAACATCGAGTGCCGAAGGGTATGTTCTGCGCTGTTTTGTTCTATGCCAATGAGACGGAACATTTCAAATTTGTATGGGGAGAGTTGAGAAACTGCAAACTAAAACAGACCATCGTAGGAGCTGTGTGCTGAATGATTATCAGTTGTGATGAAGTGGAGAAAAAATAAAGCAGGAGATAGCAAACGGATGTAAGAAATGCACCATTACAATCATGATGGAGGAATTCAATATGGAGGTGGTTTGGGAAAATCAGTTTGGTAGGACATCTTAAGAATGGAATTCATACAATGCCTCCAGTTTGGGCTTTTGGACCATTTTGTGATAGAGACTGCTAGCGAAAAGGGAATTATGGGTTTCTTGATGTGCAATGAGGAGAAAGCTAAAGGTGAAGGAAATTCTCGTTGATGGCGATCACAGTTTCATGGATTTCAGACTGCAGTTCGAGAAGAAAGTCATTAAATCAGATGTAACGATAGTCCAAATGTTTAGAGTTAATTATATAGCCCTGATGGGAGGGCTATTCACAGTTGATTGGAAAGATAGCCGAGTAGGGGAAACGGTAGAACATTATTGACAGGGATTTGGGGGTATGGGGGGTGGGCGACAATTGGCATGGCACAGCAAAAATTCACTCCAAAGAAGAGGAAATATATCAAGGGCAGACGAGACAAACGTGACTGACAAGGGAAGTCAGGGGAAGCATAAACTGAAGAGAAAAATGTTTAACGTGTTGAAGATGAGTGAAGAAACCAAAGGATTGGGAAGAATTTAAAAACCATCAGACGATAATAAGAAGAACAACAAAGTGGTAGAACACGAAATATGAGCATCAGCTAGCTGGTAAAAAAAAAGATTGTAAATGTTTCTTCAGATATCTAAAATGTAAGAGAGAATCAACAGTAGACATTGGGCCGGTGGAAAATGAAGTTGGAGACGTTTTAATACGGAAAAGCGAATGGTGGGGAATTGAATCGGCACTTTGCCTCAACCTTCATAGTGGAAGACACCATCAACACTTCGGAAATTCAAGATAGTCAAAAGGTGACTGCAGTGGGTATTACCAAGGGCAACCTGTTGGAAAAGCTTATCATGGATAAATCACCCGAACTGCATAACAAAAGTCATTTGCCGATAGTTGAGGCGATTGTAAAAGCAAAGATAGTGACATTTCAGGAATCACTGGAGTTAGGGAGAGATACAGAGGACTGAAAAGTGACCAACCTTCAGAAGAGGGCACTCACAAGAAAGGAAAATGCAGATTTTCGAGTCCATTAGACAGGATTAGTTCATACTTGGAAGAGTATGGTAGAACAGAGCAGAGTCAGAAGGAATTTTGAACGGGAGGCAATGCGTGCCTAATCTTTTTGAATTCCTTTAAGAAGTAACGAGCAAATAGAGGAAGAAGAGTCAGTGCATGTGATCTGTTTGGATGTCACGAAGGTCTGTGACAAGGTGCCATACAGGAGGCTGCCAAATAATACAAGAGTCCCAAGATGTTAGGGACATGGCATTTGCATGGATAAAATATTAGCTAACTGGCAGGAGGCAGAGAGTGGGGAGAAAAGGGGCATTTCCTTTTATGGAAGACAGGTGGATTTCCAAAAGGGTCAGTGCTGGGGTTACGTCTACTTATGTTCCATTAACGATCCGTTTGAAGGTACAGGGAATGCTGTCGTTAGGTTTGCTAATCGTGCAAAGACAGATAGAGGGGCAGATAGCGTTGAGGAAGCGGCGAGGCTGCAGAAGGACATGGACATGCCCGGTGAGTGGCAGATGGAATCCATTGAGATCAAATATGACGTTCCACAATTTTGTCAGAAGAACTGAGATTTAGAAAAATTTCCAAGGAGGGAAATGCTTCCAGAATATAAAGCATAAATGGATTTGAGAGTCCCCGTTTAGGATTCTCTACAGGTTAGCATGCGGATGCATTTATTAATTCCAAATGCAATGTAATCTTCCATTTCAAGATGGTTAGACGTATCGATATGCATTAAAATGCAAATCGAATTATAAGCGATCAATGGTTTTCTTCAAATAGCAGTCTTGCCTCGCTAACGTGATCACGTTATTTGAAGAGGTGAATAAGATTATTGATTAGAAAAAGGCTGTTGATATTGTCGATATGGACTTCAGTAAAGAATTTGAACGAAATCCCTCATAGTGGACTGGCACAAAAGGTAAAGGGAAATACTTTCTGGGTGAGCTGACAAGATGGATACAGAACTGGCTTATGAAACAGACGGGAGCAAAGAACGGCCGCTTTCCAGAATTGAGAATTGTGACTAGTGATGTTACACAGGGATTAATGCTGCGACCTCTGCTGCTCGTTCTCTACACAAATGATTTTAAGGAAAACGTAGCTATTTTAATTACTAAGGTTGTGTTCACTACAAAGATTCATGGAGTTTCAGCTATAAGGATGATTGTAAAACAATGCAGCAGGATAGAGACCAGTTGGCGATTTGGGCAGATAATTGGCAGATCGGGTTTAATCGGGAAAAACGTGAGGTGATGCATTTTGGGATGTAAAGCACAGGTGGAAATTATGCAGTAAATGGCAGATCACTTAAGAGCAGTGATATGCAGAGTGGTCTGGGAGTGGAGATCGATATATCACTGGTTGTGGCAGTGCAGATAGAAAATGTAGTAAAATGGCACATGGCATGCTTGCCTTCATTGCATTACAATGGAGTAGAAGGACAGACAAGTCATGCATCAGCTTTATAAAATTTGCTTAGGCCGTACATGCATGCAGTTCTGGTCAACACACTGCCAAAATGATGTTGATGAGAGAGCACAGAAAAGATTTGCTGTGATGTTGACTGGTAGGGCCGATTTTGGCTCTGAAGAAAGTTAGATAGAATAAGTTTGCTTACACTTGAACGCTGGAAGTTAAGGGACGACCTGATAAAAGTTTATAAGATTGCAAATGGCATGAGTACAGTGGAAAATATGAGGCATTTCCCAGGCTGGACAAGTAAATTTTTGTTATACACACATTGAAGATGCGAAGCTGACAGTGCATTCTAAAAGGAGATGTGCAAGGCACGTTTTTCACACAAAGGGTATTTAGTGTCTGGAACCCATCGCCAGAGGGAGTGATGAAAGCAGACATAATAGCAGCATTCAAGACAATACATGATCAGAAAGGGAATGTACTGCTTTGATCGCCTTTCCTTTTTTTCTTATCTTTTGCATTCGAAATTTTGTTTCTTTTTTGTTTATTTTTAAGATGGTGTGGGAGAGTTGGGACCCTACGGAACACATTTAACTTTATTTTATACTAATATGCACGCAAGAATAAATACATCAAATAAATTTAAAATAAATCAAAACAAATTTTTAAAAATGTTCTTTCAATTTGTTTGGAGACTGCGTTTTGAAATAAGCTCCATGGAATTCAGTACAATCTCACATCTGACTTTCTGTCATTTTCAATATGTGTTCCCTACTCAGTTTAGAGTAGAATGCTTGGCCACTCAGACATGTGCTTCCAAGGACTAAAACAATGGCTGATCATTGTACGCAGTCCTCTGATCTGACTGGCTTCCTGTACTATGAGCTTCTTTAGTCCAAAGACCTGTATTAAGCTTTCTCTTGAAAACATTCAAAGTTTTGACCTCAACTGCTTCCCGAGGCAATGAATTCCACACGCTAATGATATTCTGGATGAAAAGGTTTCTCTTCATCTCAGTACTAATTATTCTATTCCTATACCGATAGACTTTGATCCCTTTCTCCAGATTCTTTAAGCCTCGGGAAATTTGTTCTTACTTTAGCTTCGCCAGACGTAATAAAAGATTATAGATTTCTATCAGGTAGCCTCTCCTTTTTCTGAACCACAGTTACACAGCTTCTAATCGACCCAGTGTCTATTTATTTGTCTGTCCCGTCAGCCCCAGAATTTTCCCGAAACTTACACAACACCCTTTCTCATATAAATGAGGCGAAAACTCATCATTGTGTTTCGGAGATAGTCTCACCAAGGCACTGTACAATTATACCAAGTCTTCCTTGCTCTTTTATCAGAATCCTCGCCCCATTAAGGGCAACATACTGTTTGCATGCTTTGATAAATGCTGCTCCTGCCTACAGTTTTCAGCGAATGACGTAGAAGGACAACCATGTCTGGTTGAAGCAGCCTTTGTTTTTTTCTCAAAGTAGCATCATCCACTCAATAAACTGTCTTCCTGATTTTGCTCTCGAAGTGGACAAAATGACATGTAAACATTATACTTCATTTGCTAAGTATTAGCCCATTGTCTGTGAGCCACTGTCAATACTGACACAGTCCACTAGGAGTCACTGTATATACGGATAAAATTCTCATGATAGACGCACGGTAAATACTGAACCACTTCCTATGTACTATCATAAATACTGATACACCTCCTAAGCTGACAAAGTAAATAATGTTAAAAAAAAACACGCAACACCAGGTAATGGTCCAAGAGGTTTGTTTGGAAGTAGTAGCTTTTGAAGTGTTGCTTCTTCATCATGTAGCTATGGAGCAGGATCCATAAGATACACTGATATAAATTCTGAGCCTTATGATCGTGCTTTATAGATACCTTATGATGAACCAGCATTCCAAAAGCTAATACCTCCAAATAAACCTGTTGGACTATAACCTGTTGTTGTGTGACTTATAACGCTGTTCACACCATTCCAAGAGTGGCACCTCCACGTCACTGTAACTAATGACGTTTTAGCTTCATACCTCCTACAAGTACTGATACAACCCCATTGAACTCCTATAAATTCTGATCCTGTCCCTGAAGGTCCCTGTAAATACTGTTAACTCACTGAAGTTGCTCCGTGATTACAGTGTGGCACTCTGTAAGTGGAAAAATCTCCCTGGCAAACCACTTGAAGAAGAAATCAGCTTACAAACACACTCGCTGCAGAAAAGATGAGCCCGCATAAGATTCTGAGAACGAAATTGCGGGACTGTTTTACTTCTTGAATGTACGATCTGTGTGACCTCAATTCCTTTCACTTTCCTTATCTTTCTCTATAACAGTGCACTTTCTTAGGCATCCTTGCAACCTTGAACAAGACCAAATCGAATTTGAATGCAAACTGAGTTGGAAACACGTATGGATGTAAAGTCTCTGATAAAAGCTGTCACCACCTACATCCTGTCACACTTGGTCCAGCATATCTTGTATCCTCTCCGGGTTGTGACCCTGTAACTATGCTCAAAACAATCCAACGTTTCAGCAGATCGACTGGAAGTGAAGATTTGTGATCCCTCAAGATCCACCTCTTGGTTCGAGATCAGTCAAAAGAATCAACGAAATTCGGTCTGAACAAAAGCAAGGGTCATTAGCCCATTAACTTAAGGCACCTTGATGCAATTCTGTCCAGCAACACAGAGGTTAATGGTTCTGTGTTCCATGATGAAGTTGTACAATTACATTAAAAAATTACACATTACTTGAATGTTCTTATTAAGAGATAGTACAACCTTAATTACAAGAAAATATCAATCACTTACTATAACTTGACACTTATTACAGCAAGTTAATCGAAAGATATTTCCTGGGAAAGGGTTCTTAATTACACAAGAGGTCCAATCAACTGTAATATCGTGACATGATTGACAACAGGCTAATCCATTGATATTCCCAGGGAAAGAAAACTTATTTACGTAAATCATCATGCCAAGGTTCATTTCAGGGTTAGTGCGAATACTCAATTAATGTGTCAGTATTTTCATTTTATGAAAACTCCATTGTCCTCTTATCTTTGGATTTCAGCGTAATTCTGCAAAACAGCAGTACAGGTTGACAGGGTTCAATCACTATTCTCAGACATATTGTTGTCTTGTTTTAAACTGAAAAGCTATTTCGTGGTTAGTAAGAATCGACATATAGTTGTTGCTTCAAAATTCAAATTTTAGATCCTCAGAAGAAGGTGTGGAGAGGCTCCTTAATGGGACGCAAGAACCTCCACGCTGGGCCAATAGGCCGGAACAGGCTGGAGGTAAAGTAAGGAGATTATGTGCTGCTCACGAAGTGTTGCGTCGGGTTGACTGAATCCATGAGAGAGATTTCAATTTGATTTCGTAATTCATTGAAAAGTATTGATTTGATTGCTGTCCAGTGAAATAATTTATTGCATAACTAAATTAGGGTAATAAAGCTCTGGAACGGCTCAGTGGTTCGTCCTGCTGCCTGATAGCATCAGGGGCTGAATTCGATTCCATTCCTGGGTGACTGTCAGAGCGGTGTTTGCACGTTCCCACCATGTCTGCAATGATTTCTTCCGGGTGTTCTAGTTTCCTTCCACAGTCCGAAGATATGTAGGGGAGTCGTTTTAGCACGGTTACTATCAGTTGATGGCGTCTGGAAGGGATGTTTATCAAAGGGTCAGTCTGGACCTAATGGGCCAAATTGCCTCTTGCCCGCTGTTAGTATTGTATGAATTCAGAATACAGTGCCACAAGGTCCTATTTTAAAATCCCACCCAATTCCTGAATGTATCCATTTCAACAATGGTTCATAAAATATTGACTTTTGTGACTCTGAACATTAAATTTTACAATCTGAGAGTAGGAGTAGCTCATTGCGAACTGTTTGCCCGCCACGCTTGTAATTCAGTTCAGTTGATGCATTCATTTGGGAATGTTAACATTTATGCAATGGAAAGTATGTGCGGTGTGACACGGAGTGGCAGCAGATTGGCATTGGTGAGATTATGTTCACAGAATGAACGCGGACACAATGTAACAAAATGTCCCACTCATGTTGTAGGAATTCTGAAAATCTCTGAATTTGCTTAAGATCTGTCCTGTTTTTGGGGTGAGTGTTTCTGAATGGCATACTAGCTGTGAAGTATGAAAGCTTTGCGTCGTAACATTGCATAAGATGAACAGTTACAGTTTCAAAAGGGCCTGTGAGCTCTAGCATGCTGGTTTGAAGCAACTAATCTTATTTCTTGGTCGGGAGTGATAGTTGCGCAGGTCTGTATACTAGGCATTTAAAGTGTCCTATTCTACATCTTTCGACAGAATCTCGATAGGCAGGATATTAGAACCTGTTCCGACGGATCTCTCTTCTCTTGCACTTGCACATTGGACGTGTTCTCGATTTGCACCTCGGATGTAGAAGAAACAATGCACTTTCTGAATCTGGGATGTATTCAGAGAGAGAGAGAGAGAGAGAGAGAGAGAAGAATACAGCGCGGTACAGGCCCTTCGGCCCTCGATGTTGCGCCGATCAAAGCCCACCTAACCTACACTAACCCACTATCCTCCATATACCTATCCAATGCCCGCTTAAATACCCATAAAGAGGGAAAGTCACCACTGCTACTGGCAGGGCATTCCATGAACTTACGACTCGCTGAGTGAAGAACCTACCCCTAACATCAGTCCTATATCTACCCCCCCTTAATTTAAAGCTATGCCCCCTTGTAATAGCTGACTCCATACGTGGAAAAAGGTTCTCACTGTCAACCCTATCTAACCCCCTAATCATCTTGTACACCTCTATCAAGTCACCCCTAAACCTTCTTTTCTCCAATGAAAACAACCCCAAGTGCCTCAGCCTTTCCTCATAGGATCTTCCTACCATACCAGGCAACATCCTGGTAAACTTCCTCTGCACCCGTTCCGGTGCCTCCACATCCTTCCTATAGTATGGCGACCAAAACTGCACACAATATTCCAGATGCGGCCGCACCAGAGTCTTATACAACTGCAGCATGACCTCAGGACTCCGGAACTCAATTCCTCTACCAATAAAAGCCAGTACGCCATATGCCTTCTTCACTGAACTATTTACCTGGGTGACAACTTTCAGAGATCTGTGTACATGGACACCAAGATCCCTCTGCTCTTCCACACTACCAAGTATCCGACCATTAACCCAGTACCCCATCTTTTTGTCAATCTTACCAAAGTGAATCACCTCACACTTAGCTGCATTGAACTCCATTTGCCACCTTTCTGCCCAGCTCTGCTGCTTCTCTATATCCCGCTGTAACCTGCCACATCCTTCCTCATTGTCTACAACTCCTCCGACTTTCGTATCATCCGCAAACTTGCTCACCCAACCTTCTAACCCTTCCTACAGGTCATTTATAAAAATGACAAACAGCAATGGTCCCAAAACAGATCCTTGCGGAACACCGCTATTCCTTGCTTTCCATTCTGAAGCAGGAGGAAATTTGTCACAATTTCGATCAAACCAAACCAAAACTATTATTTAACTGTAATCTAACCCGAGCCACATGTAAGTGACAGAATTTTATGCATTTCGTCCTATCGAGCCAAACGTTGTAATGTTCTTAGATTATATTACGTCCACCCAACAAGTCCACACCGATATGGAACCGACCCAGACGCATTCCCCTACATTTACCCCTTTACCTAACACTATGGATAATTTAGCATGGCCAATTCAACTAAACTGCACATTTTTGGACTGTGGGAGGAAACCGGAACACCCAGGGAAAACCCGTGCCGACACAGGGAGAATGTGCAAACTCCACACAGTCAGTCGCCTGAGGCGGAAATTGAACCCGGGTCTCTGGCACTGTGAGGTAGCAGTGCTAACCACTGTGCCACCGTGCCGCCCACTTCCTTTGCATTTTCCCACCTTCGCTAAGTGCAATTTTGACCGTCACAATGGTGCATTGAAGTGGAACAGCATCTAACAATTGTTTTTAAAAATTCTTGTTGTTAAAGGCCTGAACTCTTTGTGTTAACACTCAAAATGCAAAACAAGCGTCAAATACCCTTGAAAAGAGATACACCTGGTTGATTCCTTTGATAAACTGTTTGACATATTAGATAGGTTTTCAGTGCAGCCAAATGAGGGGTGATGCTATTGAAACACAAAACATTCCGAGGGTACTTAAGAGTGCAGATATTGGCATCATAGTTCTATTTGCGTGGAAATTTCATGTCAAGTTACAAAATAATTAAAGAATAGTTGTAGGGCGAGGGTCATTCATTTCAGGAAGTGATGCAAAACAATTTATTCTTTCACAGTTTATCAATATTCCATTTTTTTTATTCCAGTCACTTGTGGAACCTTTATCGCTGAAGGCACTTTTAGAATTTGTGAAGCATTAAAACATTGATTGAAGCCATGGCACGAACGGTGATTTCAGACCTGGGACAGGTAAAACGTCATCTTAGAGAATGTTGAAGCAGTTTGAAGGGCTGAACGGCTGACTTCTGTTTAAATTTCCCAGGTTCACAAACACCCACACTTCTGTCCCACATTGAAAATTCACGATCCCACAGTTTATGACTCTTAATTATCAGGAACATTGTTTGCATCTTCACGTTTCAGGTGTTAAACATTCCATACATTAAAATCTATTTTCTGTTATTTATATTCAATATCTTTGTATGGATTATTCTGCAGTCGCTCATTCTGAATGCTGCATTCGAGTCACTATTTTTTTTCACTCTCAGCAGGAGCAGAGAATCGTGGTTCTCCAAATTGACTCTTGTGATGTACTCTAAAGTCTCCTATTTGGATTATATTTTTGGTTTTGCAAATATGGGAAACACTTCCAGTTCACATTCAACAGAAAGTAGTAATGATTTCCATTTGGATTTGTGTTGCATTGAGTGTGGAATTTACAGTCAAAGTTGAGAACTGACAGTGCAATTTTCAAATCAGATAGATGATTGCCACTTGCGGTGCATCTAACTTTTGGAGCAGCATCGCAAACGTAGAAATTGTGGTGCTGCGTTCGGGTATATTGTTGTAAGCAACGATTGAGTGACTAAGCCTACGTTTGTCTGTTGGTTGACTTATGCATGTACAGATCCCACTGTGCATACACCACTTTTGTGATATTAGCAAAGTTATAGGTAGTGGATTGGCAGTAAATTTTGCAGCCTCCTTCACGAGCAAATGTCCATCCAGTTGCTGGATGTTTTAACAGGAGTGCAATTCCGGGAATGTAGCAAAGATGATTTGCAGTATCTAAATGAGTGAGTCAGAACTGCTGCCATGCACCTCGGAATCACCATGGGACGCCTGTGATGTGTACACATTCAGATAGGTTACAAGTCATCAAAATCATCATCAAGAATGAAAGTAGAGATTGTCAACAAAATGTCTGTAAATTGATGATCCCAACAGATATTATAATCGAACATGGCAATTTTTGGACTGAAATCGGACTTGCCAGCTCTTATTTGTTTGTTTCATGACAGTGCAAACTTCAGCACTTTAACAACAGGTCAAGGATTGAAAGAAACAGAAATAACTTTGCTTTCAATAAACTGTCAAGGGACAAGTTCTACGTGTTTTGCTGGAATTGAAACCAACTAGTAATGTCTGAGACAAGAAGCTGTCGATGATACACGAACAAAACTGCTTTGACAGCTGCTTGATAAATGGTTGCCTTGTGCCACAAGGACAAATGGTTTCACTTCAGGAGAATTTAAGACTTTAATCACAGGAAAACTGTGTCTTCAAAAAGAAAGCAAATTCCAAATGTAACAAGGCAAAAAAGAAAGAAAATTCTAATAGTGTGGCAAGCTGCCGACTTGCAATATATCAGAACGTCACAAATTTGAAGCATGGAAAATTGTGTAAGAATTAAACTCCGTGATTTCTGAGGAGCAGAACTCCAGAGAACAACATTGAATATCCTTGGAGCCCTGGACATAACCAGAAACAAAAATGTTGATTGCAATCCTGTCTAAACTCCTAAATGAATTGGTAATAGCAAAGTTGTGTTTTGATGCCTCACTTACATGAGGAGCATCATTTTAATTCTAAAATGCTGTGAAGTTCAAATTATTGTCTCAGTATTTGATTTATTAGTGAGATGTGGTAATTAAGTCGAATTAATGATAGCATGTAGTCATTTAAACACAAATGTTTGTTTTGGTTCTAAAGCATTGTGCATGTTCGATATACATGCATTTGTTCATGTGTGTTTGAGCGTAACAGCACAACAAAACTGTGGCATGCAACATAAATGAAGGTAAAACTTACTAAACCAAGTTATTTATATATAACACAGTTGTTGGGTTTCAAACACATGATTAAGAGGACTTCGAATTATATAAAAATTACACCTTTTCAGACTTCACATGGAAAGAACGTCCTTCCTTACCACCTGCTTAAAGTTTGCTTTGATTTACGATTAATTCCTATTCTTGGCAGGTGTATGCAAAGTGGTATTGAGCTAAAACTTTCTATTTTCAAGGAACGACCATACACGGATTCAAACAAACATTTCAGTTTGATAAACGTTTGAAAACACAAATCGGTGAGGCCATATAACAGTTATAAAATGCAAAACTAACTCCCATTCCTCACTTGCAAATGATTTTCAATTGCAGAATTATTCAATATTCCTGCAGAACCTTTAACTTCATGCTAAGCTGTTATTTTTCATTTGAAGCTGCAGTTGTTTCATCGATTCCAAAATAAAACATTTTTAGAGTCAGCCATCTTCATGCCTAAGACATACATGTTCACTTTGTTTATTCATCAATTTCGAACAATGTGCACAAAAATATAGTTTCCCGCTGAAAGTGTTAGTCTGAGCAGTCTTTCAATAGTAATGTTGGCTACCGAACTACTTAGATATCATAGAAAGCCTAGAAACATAGAAAGCCTATCATAGAAACATCAACCGTCTGAAGAGCATCCTGTCCAAAACCACGCCCTCTCTATAACGCTGCATTTTTCATGATTAAGCCACATCACCTCCACATTCCTGGATACTACATGCAATTTGCTAAACCACATTTTTGGACACTGGAAGCAAACCGTAGCACCTGGAGAAAACAGACACAGAAAGAGACAGAAAAGCAAATTGCAAACAGCGATACAAGTGGAAGTCAGATAGAACCTGGCTCTCTGGCAGTGTGAAGCAGTGGCCCTAACCAATGAGCCAGCGTGCCCACCCGAAACGTTAGTCATTATTTTGTTTTAATAGAAACACAGAACCTATATGTCACTAGTTCAAATGGAAAAACGAAATTCAAATGTTACTACTTGGCCTACAAAACAGCAGAACCATAAATAACAGTTACCTACATGTAAATTGTACTCCTTATGTAACAGCACAGCTATAATAAATTAAAATGGCTTTCCACATAATGGTTGATAGTGGGCCCTGTCGAATGCCATCAGCAAAGCCTTTTCTCCAGCTTCGTTAAGAAAGTGCTGTTTTTCCGAGAAACATTCCATTCAAAACCTTAATCTTCAAAGACAACATCAAGATTGTTTGGCTGGATCACGACATGGAAGATCGCAATGTGTGTGTCAACAATACATAATCGAATTTATTGTGAAACTTGGAACATATGTGAAGACTGCTGTCTGTTAAAATTCGGTGTTCCTATGTGGATGCAAATTGCAAACATGCCAGCAGCGGGCTTGGATGTGGCATGATCATAGAGTTGACATTCTGTAATCTGAGCTATGGTTCATGTTAGGTTATCATTTTTTCAATTTTTTGATTATTTTACTGTAGAGATTCATTGTATATTTGAACCCCTTGTTCAACTCGACTCTGAATTTAGCCTGGGTGCCTGCATAAATAAACGGATTAATGCACGAACTCAATAATTGAAGCATAAATCCCGTTTCTTGGAGAATAAAAATGGAATTGGCAAAATCAGAAGCAGAAGGATATGTCAGCTTTGCAATTCGTACATAGCAAATCGTTAGGAAGTATAGCAAATATAACAGGACGAAACTACCCGAGACAGTGAAAAGTAAAACAATGGACTTTCTCCTCTTTTCCACCTCTGGGTCGCTCCGATTTTCTCTAGTGCTGTGGGACCGGAGTTTCCTACGGCTTCTATTAGCTGTAAGAATGTGTCTGATGGTCAGCACATTGAGCAGTAATATCAGAAGAAAAGGGAGACAAGGTGTTAAAATAATTCGAATCCAGTCATATGCAGCCCATGCAAGGGATGTATAAACAATGGCCTTTATTCCGCAGAGCCAGGGTGTATTGTCAATTACATAGATAGGTTCATACGCAAAGTATGAGACAGTGTTTTTCAGACAGCTCATAATAGACAGAATTCCTATGATCCACGCAGCCATTTTCTTAGTACAATATTTCAATTTCAGTGTCTTGCACGAAATTGCCACAAATCGATCAACAGTGAAAAAAACGGTTAACCAGGCAGAACTGTCAAGGGCTGCATAATTTAGAGCAGAACGAAGACTACATATTGGAGTGATGAACAAGAAACTATAAGGAAAATAAATTCCAGCAACACGGTTTAGTATTACAGCCGTCAGCATCACCAGGAGATCCGTTACAGCCATGGACACCAAGTAATACGTGACGCATTGAGACAGACCACATCTTCCTCGAGACAGGACAACAATCACTATACAGTTAGCTTCCAGAGGGAGAGAAAGAGAAATTACGTAAGAACATACTTTCATTAAGAGAGGGCAATGGCTTAGTGGCACTGGAATTGATAAGTAATCAAGAGACTGACATAGCATCATTGATTCTGAAATATCAATTATGCCATTCACTTATTTTCATGGAATTAGGAGTTCGGTGATTACCATGAAACGATGGTCATAAAATCCTACCTGATTCCTTAATGCTCTTCACGGAAGGAATGCTAGAATTGTAAATTAATCAGACATATATGTGAGCAAGATGCACGACAATGTTTCAATATTGAAAACTAAATCTGCAGAAGAAATCATCGCCCTGAAAATAAAACCAAGCTAGATTATGTAAAGTAGACCAAGAGAGACGAAATAACAATACATTAATAATACATTAGGGCAATGATGAAAGAAATTGATTCCATTGAAGGGAAAGAAGAGTACTTGTCATGTGCAGAAGCATCACTGTAAATACTTGAATCTTTATGTAGATAACGAATGGCTCATTTAAGAGCTGAGTACATTTTTTTTACCTGGAATCCCGACTACAGCTAGTACTGGATAGTAAATAGCAAAGAGCAGGCCTGTCAATATTTCATGCATTTTAAGCACATGTGCATATCATTGCAAAGTAGCCTCACTTATACCTGGTGCTTGACTCAAGGGGACTAATTAGTTTGTTCATTCTTTTATCATTAGTACAGTCAAATTAATAAGTTATTTACTGCAGATGCGATTTTCTGATTTGATGGAAAGAAATCGTTTTGCTTTTCATGAAAGGTTGCTCTGACAGAACTTCACATAAAATTCAGAATGAAGCTAGGAGCATTCACAGAGCATGAATGTCAGTTAAAAGTACAGGTATTTTTCAATTAAAAGTTCGTATTTCTGGAGAATACACAGCTCAAGTCAGATTTTCAGCATAATTCCGGCTGTGATCTAGCTTATCAGGCATAGCACGTTTTCGAATTTCCTTGGGACTGTGCTTGAGAAAATCTGTACATCTGAAGTGTTCCGTTTTCTAGGATCAGTCAAGTCCTGTCAGATTTGATATTCATTGCCTGGATAGTATGTTTTCACATGTTCGCTGTGCTTTCACAGGACATTTTCTTTCCGTCATTATGGACAAGGTCACTGCAACGTGACCAGTTCCACTGCAACAATCCCATTCAGTATGGTAAGTTCTGATTCTGATCAGATGTCTTCAGTAGCGACATATTAAAATCAAGGTTTATAAACTGAATGAAAACTACCCTATTTCAGCACCGTGTCTTTAGGCCACATTTTCTGTGCAAGTGCTGACCTCATTCAGATTATTATTCCACTCTTACTTTATATGAAAGGACAGAGTTCTACACTTCAGAAAGAAGACTCCAATCAGGGCTCCATCAACAATGTGGAGCAGCAAGTCATTTCTGACAGTTATCTCATAAGGAAAGAGGCAGAAAGGAAAAGGATATTATCACAGAGGCCATCTGTAATTAATAGTTCAGAATGACAATGCTGTAGTTATTAAATGACTAAACAGAGTCTGGTAACCTTAACGTAAAACAAAGGTTTCTTATGATTAACTGGCAAACGCTCAACTAAAGTGATGAATGGTCTCTGAGCATAGTATTAGAAATGCACACCTATTATCCTAATGGAGTAAACATCGTCGCTCAGCATTTAATTAAAATAAGAGAAACATTTTCTTTTTCTCTCTTACCTCTAGGCATATGATGGCCTAATTGACTGGCAGATCTAATTGCCCACTACCTACATCAGGATTTCCCCTAACTTGTTCCACTCATGTCATTGATCCCTTTGACTCGAACACGTTGTAATCGAATTATATTTTGTTAGGATGTGTTTTTTTTTTCAGTTTATCTCTCCAGAGTTATGTATTCGTCATTGTGTTCCCGGACTCTTCTTATAATTTATGGGTGCGCCATGTGGGACGTGACTCAATTCTAATCAGTACTCCCATTTTCAAATTAGACCCTTGGTTTATGCATTATTTACCACAAGCTAAAGTTGCTGATAATTGTGCCGTGGGCTAGTTACACACCTGGATACACTGAGACCATATTGGTCTGACATCAAGTAACTCTTCCATTCCCAAGCTGATTCCCAACAAACGGTTGGACTACGTTATTGTGATTAGCTACGGTCTTGAGCGGTATGAGAGCTAGAACAACATATTTCATTAGTTATCTATAATTACTACAATATCTGCAGCCATGTATAATCTAAATTAGTACATTTATATATATATATATGCAATTAAAACAAAACTTAAATACGTCATGAAAAATTTCATTCTGACATGATGGTTACCTATAACCAAGTATAATTAGCCAAATTCAAGGTCATAGCAGTTCTCATGATTCTTCGATAAACGCAAAAAAAAGGGTCTGACTGAAACTAGAGTATCTAAGTCTGGAAATAAACGAGAGCCACTTGGCCTTGAAGCTGTAATCTAAAATATTAGTTCGTTGCCTACATACTGTACAGCATTCCCTGAATTATTTCTTTGTCAAATGAAGCTTAAGTAATGCCACAAGACGCTGGAATATTAAGATCTGCATTGCCGACAAAATGAGACTACCGTGATATCAGATTAATTGAGAAACGTACAGATAACTGATCAGAACTAAACTAAATCAATTATGAAATCTACATTTACTTATTAAACTCTCACGTAAAAAATGATCTTATCTAGCTTTACTTCGCATTATTGTTTCCCAAAACGTATTTCATCTTTTTGCATGCTATGTGATTGTTTAAGATAGAAAATTAGCTCGACCAAGGGATAACTGACCTTGCTATATTTAAGTTACATTTCGTGATTTGTCAGAAACTAGTTATCTGCCTGAATATAAAGGCAGCTTACTTTTTTTTACGTTTTCACCTCTTAATTCATGGCATATTCAAATCGTCGAAGGATGACTCAAATACCAACTTATCTCGGATTCAGTGTGCGACACCGATCAGGGGAGCTAATGCAAATCATCATTCTGAAATTAGATGTTTTTCATTAAATACTACTTCCAGACATATTGTTTCGATTCACTAAATAAGATAAACCAATATATATCATTCCACCCGTGTCAGTATAGCAGTTATACAATTCGCTAAGTATGCATTCATTAATAAAGTACAGAATTCAAACTTTTGGAAAGTCATGTATGTTTTTGAAAGATGTGAAAAGAAACCATTTCGTGGAATGTGTAGGAGTTTTTTTCAAGATCTTACTCTGTATTCCATTACATTGTTGTGCATTACTCTGCATCCATCTTTTTGTTTTATAGAGCAATACAGCATGGGAACACATACTTCCGTCCGACCAGATTGTGCCAAACATGATCATCTAGACACATCTACCTGCTCCTGGTCCTTATCCCTCTAGACCTCTTCTGTTCATCTACCTCTCCAAAAGTCTCATAATCATTGTGGCTGTACCAATATCCTCTGCCTTCTAAGGAAGTCAATTCCATACGTGAGCAACTATCTGCGTAAAAATAATTGCCAGACGTATCTTAAAATCTCTCACCCTGCACTTTAAGAATGTGTCTCCAAGTCTTGTAAACGCTACCATTAACCCTATTTGAACATATACTGATTTTAGAAAACCTTATGAGGTAGTCTTCCAAGCTCTTGCACTCCAGTGAGGAAGACAAAGCTGATCTAGCTTTTCTTTATATATCAAACTCAAACTCCCTATGTTGCATTTTTGTTAATATTATAGTTTACGTTTTTGCCTTGTTAGCGTACATCGAATTGTATCAGCCATACTGACTGAATATTACTGTCTCAGATTTATGCCCCTTAATTTGGTTTTGTAGTCTTCAGTTCGCTTTCAATAGATCATTTCATCCATATCATTAAAGTAGCGTCACACATGGAGAGAAAATGCTCCAGATAATGTTCTGGATATATGTGTTCAAATGCGATCATTGCACATGGTGGAATTTGAAGTCAATGATAAAGGCAAAAAATCTGGAATTAAGAACCCAACAGTGACCATGAATACATTATCGATTTTTGGAAAAGCACATCACGTTCAGTAATGTCTTTCAGACAATCATCCTTACTTTGTCTGGCTTTAATTTTGTTTACGAAATCTGTATTCGTTTTGTGACTTTCTTCTGTGTTCCTGCATAAATGAATGGGTTGACACAGGAAGTCAACCGCTATTGAGCACAAGTCCACTTTCTTCCTGAATTTAGTTAGATTTATTAAAGTTTGAACAAGAAAGTAAGTCATAGAGTAATCGAAATATACAGCACGGAAACAGACACTTCGTTCCAACACGTCCATGCCAACCAGATATCGCAACCCAAGCTAGTCCCACCTGCCAGAGCCTTGCCCATTTCCTTCAAAACCCCTCTTATTCATATACCCATCCAGATGCCTTTTAAATGTTGCAATTGTACTCGCCTCCATCACTTCCTCTACAGCTTATTCCATACACATAACCACCCTCTGCGTGAAAACAGATGGCCCTTAGGTCTCTTTTCCATCTTTTCCCTCTCGACCTAAACGTATGCCCTCTATTTCTGGACTCCTGCCAGGGAAAGTCTTTCACTATTTATCTGATCCATGTCCCGCATGATTTTTTAAACCTCTATAAGGTCACCCCTCTGCCTCCGATTCTCCAGGGATAACAGCCCGAGCTTATTGAACCTCTCCCAATAGCTCAAATTCTCCAACCCTGGCAACATCCTTGCAAATCTTTTCTGAACCCTTTCAAGTTTCATAACATCTTTCCAGTAGTAAGGAGACCAGATTTGCATGCAATATTCCAACAGTAGCCTAACCAGTGTCCTGTACAGCCGCAACATGACTTCCCAACTCCTACACTCAATACTTTGACCAATAAAGGAAAGCATGCCAAACGGCTTCTCCACTATCCTATCTACCTGCGACTCCACTTTTAGGATCTGTGTAACTGCTCTCCAAGGACTCTTTGTTCAGCAACACTCTCTCGGAACTTACCATTAAATGTGTAAGTCCTCCTAAGATTTGCTTTCCCAAAGAGCAATAACTCATATTTATCTAAATTAATCTGCATCAGCCACTTCTCAGCCTATCTGATCAAGATACCGTTGTAATCTGAGATAACGTCCGTGATACTAGATATTGTAAAAGAAAGGGGGTAAAATATAATAAATATAACGGAATAATTCTGACCGAAATGGATGATTCGTCCGGTCAGCAACTCTTGGTCATTCCGATGCTCTCCATTGCTCTGGTAAATAATATTTGCAGGCACTTTTGGCTGCTCAGATGTGTCACATAGAACACTTACCACTAAAATTAGAATGAGTGGGAGACAATGGAACAAAATATATATCCTCAATACATCTTGCCATACACAGCACATATATGTGAGGAACAATGCACAAGCTGAATGTTGAAGAGGCACTGTGTTTGTTCTTTTGGTCCATCATAAACAGTTGCGGGCACAAAACCGACCCTTGCAGCATCCCACTCACTACTGATCTCCAACCAGAGAAACACCTATTTATCACAGATTTCTGATATCGATTGATTAACCAGTCCTCTGATACATTCCCTGCAACTCCATGCATTCTTATGATATGGATGATGCTTTCACGTGGCATATTATGAAATGTCCTCTGAGTATCCAAATAGGCCACATCAAGCTTTTCCCCTCCTTCCACCGCGCTTGCTATATCCTCAAGGAACATCAGTAAGTTTGTCAAACACGACCTTACTTCAAGAAGATGCAAAGAAAAGCCAAAGCCTACAATCACTATTGTGACACAGTGAGCTACAGTTTTAGCCTGACACCATTAAAAATCTCATTCAGCAAATCTGCTTTGGAACCTCGTAACGGTCATAAGACAAAGAGGCCGACATTCACCCGGAGTAATAACTGTGATGGCAGCGGCAGTGGCGATGAGCATGAAAGCATAGGCTTTCTTAACACCCAAGTGGATAGGTTTGTTAAGAAAGCATATGATGTATTGGCTTTCAGTAACAGGAGGACCGAGTTTACGAACCGCGAGGTTTAGCTGCAGTTCTACAATTCCCTGATGAGACCACACTTGGAATATTGTGTCCAGTTCTGTTCGCCCCACTATAGGAAAGATACAGAGGCTTTGGAGAGGGTGCAAAGAAGGTTTACCAGGATGCTGCTTGGACTGGAGGGCTTGCCTAATGAAGTAGGGTTGAATAAGCTCGGATTTGTCTCTCTGGAGAGTAGGAGAAAGAGAGCAGACCTGATCGAGGTGTACAAAATAATGAGGGGAATCGATAGAATCAATAGCCAAAGACTTTTCCCAAGGGTAGGTTTAACTGGTATAAGAAGTCAAAGTTTGAAGATATTCGGAAGAAGGTATAAAGGAGACGTCAGAGGTAGGTTATTTACGCAGAGAGTTGCAAATGCATGGAATGCGTTGCCAGCTGTGGTGGTGGAAGTAGAGTCTTTGGGGACATTAAAGCGACTGCTGGACAAGCAGATGGATAACAGTGAGTTGAGGGCTGCATAGGTTAAGTTACTATATTTGACATTCGGATTAAATCTCGGCACAACATCGTGGGCCAAAGTACCTGTTCTGTGCTGTACTTTTCTATGTCCTATGTTCGATGAAAAGATTCAAAGAAGTTTCATCTCACATTGAGACAACACAATCTGGCTGCTGAATTTAAAAAAAAAACACCATAATGTTCGTGATCTGGAGTGATATTTGGGCTAGTTTGAACAGTAGGAGGAAAATCAACCTTTTACTCCAACTCACATTTCACCCTACACAATCGTCCTTTTATTGAATTGACCTGTCGCACATTGCAAACGACCACAACATTTCCTTTCGTCATTTCACTACCTTTTATTCGTTTTCTTCTTTTGCTGTTCATGGCCTTCTCTAGCTCCGATGAAAGGTGGAACTGAAGACTGCAGATGCTGGAGATCAGTGTCAAAAAGTGTAGTGCTGGAAAAGCACAGAAGGTCAGGCGCCATCCGAATTGGAGGATATTCCCAATGAAGAGCTTAAGCTCGATACGTCCAACACTCCTCCTCTGATGCTGCGTGACGGTCTGTGATTTCCCAGCACCACAACTCTTGAGCTCTAATGGAAGATCAAGCGGCGGCGAAATTATTCTACATCTTACTCCACAGAAACTGCCAGACCTCGTTTCAGTTTGGATTGGAAATTGTGTTTATTGTAAACCGGGTAACAACACGTTATCCAGTTTTTTTTTTTCATTTCAGGTCTGTTCCAACACAGAAAAAAGTTCGATATTCTGGTGCTCCCAAACCACAGCCCACATCAATAGCTTGACTCTGGCAAAAACGCTTTTCCATATTTTTTTTTCTAACTATTGCATTCATCTCTCTTTGCTTTTTAACGTATTCAAAACGGCCGAGTACAGTTCAGTGAGAATCAGTGAGAGTGGAGGTTTCAAAACTGAACTGGAAATGTCACCGAGGGAACAAATAAACAGGCAGATTGACCAAGTGAAAGAGAACAGAGAAGATAGATCGGAAAACAGTACAGACAGTGGTGGTAGGCGGACAATGGGTGATGTTTTACTAACCACAGTTTACATTGTTACACCCGTTACTCATGACTGATCAATCTCAACCGCCCTTCCAAAGCAGTGCACAGATCTGAATGGCTTTTTTTCTATCCTGGCACTTCCCTTTACGCATTCCCTGCCAGTGTGTGAACAGTGTTTACTGGATTTATTGCTGAGAGGTGGCATGCATCCCGCGAGGAGACGTTCAGCAGATGAGTCAGTTCGCTCTGGAGTTGGGAGCAAGCTTGGTAAAGTGATGAGATTGTTGCTTTTAACCAACTGGACCGATCCATTAGCGCAGTGCAGAGCCAGGAAAAGCGAGGGGATGCTCTCCCCCGGTATGAAGAGCTCTGCGATTAACAACTGTCTGAAATTTGATGCAACTGCAGGTGTTCTTACCAGCTTAAGTAGAATAGAGTGAAAGATTTACTGTTTCTTCCTGAGAACAGGAATAAGGGAAGACATACAAGAGGATCAGAGGATTAGATAGGGTAGTCAGTGAAAGTATTTTTGCTAGGATGATGACGTCAGCTTTCCGAGGGGGCATAGCTCCAAGTTGAGGATTATAGATTTAAAACAAGTGTCAGAGGAAGGTCAGAAAGTGGTAAGTGCGTGGAATGCCCTGCCTGCCAGTGTAGTTAACGAAGCCACATTAGGGGCATTTATAAATCCTTGGATAAGAACATGGATGATGATGGAATACTGTAGGAGAATTGGAAATGATTAGTTTACTGTTGGGCACAACGGTATTCAGTTCAGCATAGAAAGACCTTGTCGGTGTTGTATTGTTCTATGTTCTGTGTTCTATACACTGCAGGGCAAGTGGGAAAAGGCAGGGGGCATTGACACTCTTTGAGCTGTGCTACTGTGTCGAGCTATCACCGATAGTGTTGCAATTTACTTGAACAATGTTCACAGCCTTGTCTATTGTGTAATCATGGTCGGTTGATTTGAAATATACTGAGGTATCAGGAAGTTCAAGCCTTCCTCACTATGATTCTCATTTTCTCTGATTTTAAACCAGTGTTTCCTTTCGTTAACTGTTGTGCACGCATCCCCTGCAGAAACTTTCCTGTTCAAAAGCATGACATGAAGCAAGTCGCTGATATTCGTGTGAGGAGAATATTAAGTCAATCCACTCATATCTGGCCATGTGAACCGGCTTTCTGTGAATTTTCAGAACAAAACCTTTCCGATAAGCAATAAGGGCTAAAATGAACCGACACACAAAAGAAGAGAAATGTTTGATAGCATTGCAGACAGATTAACTGTTCATTCAGTAAGAAACACAAACTAACATGTTTGTTAATGCAGATTAGCACTTACTGTCGCAAAGAGCGGTTAACAGAAAGGTGTGAAAGAGGGGGAATAGCACCAGATTTGACTCGAAGACAGAGACAAAACAATGGGGATAGGAGGCAAAAAAAAAGAAGAGAAACCTTGCTTTACGTTGAAAGACAGGGTATATCCATAAAAAAAAATACAAAACGCTGAAAGGCAATGAATGTGGATAGAGAGTAGTAACAAAGAGATGGAAAACGATTCTGGTTAAATCATCAATCTCTGCTCTGGGAATATTCTACCTTTTCGTGACGTCATGAAGCACACTGGGTTGTAGACATGAGGAATCTGCAAGAGAATATAAGTACATTATGCATGAAATACACAAAGATGTCGTTCAAGTGCAGCAAGTATTGAAGAAAGCAGATCCATTAAAAAAAATTCTGAAATTTGGAGTTTAAATATGTGGAAGTTATTTCACAATATTACCGAGTTTTCGTGAAGTCATTCTGTGAATAATGTTTACTGTTATAATTCTTGTCATCATGATCTGGCATACTGACATTGAATTCCGCTTAAAACTAATTCATCAGCATGAATCTTGGGATAAATAGCTGAGAAGTCAAGAACATCTAGACAGGTTGAACATCATTCATTCGAATTTAAAACAATCACGGTTGGTTCTATTGAAGCAAAACTAATTGACATCTTGCTGGGCTAATAAACCGTATCAGAAATTTAAAGCTTTGGAGACATGTCTTTGACTCGCAATGAGACTCAACTAAAAATAACGCTAGCAAATAGCAACTGTAGACCAATGATGATTGCTTGAAAATCGAACACCTCGCTCACTGATGTGTCTAATTTCCCCTGCAGAACGATATCTCCCATTAATATCTGGCCTGGCTGTTACTCAAGTTTTGAACACTAACAAAAGAAACTCACAGTTAATGAGAAATACATGGAAAATGAGACTTTTTGAGGTAACTTTGCTAATGTGTGCACGAAGATGTTCACAGCCACCAAACATGCTTTGTCAGTTTCTTAATCTAATGATAAATCATTGTCTTCTCGGACAATGTTTCAAAATGAAGCTCGACATCAATAAAAGAAATTGCCCGAGTACAATAACACTGCCCTATTTCAATTACTTGTGTAGTTTGTGCTGTTTCCTGCTGTTCCTTGTGTCTCTTCTGACTCGTTTACACAGGGAATTTGCCCTGACTCAATCAGAATGCTAAGCCATCATCCACAACGACAGTTGAAATTGAAAAAAATTTAAACAGTTCATGTTATGACTATCTCTCACTTTCTTTCCCACTTGCTCGATCACCACCCGCCCATCTCTGTGTCTTCGTGTGTGCATAAGAGAACACCCTTCCTGAAAAAGGGAAACCGATGTCAAAGGATGAACATCAAACACCCACGACTAAAATTGGCGAGAATACTTTTAATTTTGTCAACAGTAATATAAACAGTCAACAGTTGATGGTGCAAGTTTTAAAAGCGCAGAGACAGTAAACTCATATCATAATCTGAGCAATGTGGGGAATCCCAAACAATATGATTTTGATATTTCGGTCATGACTTTGGAGTCATAGAAGGGCTGTATCAGAAAATGTTGCAGCGGGGTGGGAGTGAGCATCAGGAGCTGTTTCAAACATTGTGTCTCGTGACGGAAGATGTCTGAGGAGTCAATTCTGGCCATCAATGTAGGCGGAAGCAGGACTGTTAACTGCATTTGATCAGAGGTAGTTCCAGTTCAAGAAATACTTGTTTGTTCTGAAAGAAAATAAGCTTTTAAATAAGTCTTCTTCGATTTTCTAATTTCAGAATTGTTTCATATTAAGCAGTAGGCTCAGCGGATATTTTATCCCTTCTCTAATTCAGTTCTGAATTTACTCTGAGTACAGCATAAATAAATGGATTGCTGCAGGAACTCAATAATTGAAGCATATATCTGCGTCAATGTCGAATCAATTCCAGAGACTGAGTAGTAAAAAGCATTTGAAGTACCGACATGGTGTATCGTGACAAAAAAAAGTGTTAAATTCAACAGAAGAAAACTGCCTGAGATTGTGGAGAGGTAAACAATAGACTTATTCCCCTTCACCATTTCTGGGTCACTTTGATTCTCTCTATTCCTCTGGATATGGAGTCTCCAGCAGGATTTATTAACTGCTACAATGTGTCTGACAGTCAAAGCATTGAGCAGTAAAATGAGACTAAATGGGCTTCGAGGGTTTAAAATCCCATGAAAGCAGTCGTAGGCGGCCCATGCAGTTGACAAATAATATACCTTTTAAGATGGAGACAGTGAGGTCTTCAATTGCTAGAGATCAGTGTTGAGAGTGTGTTTTTGATTCAGATTCCTTTTGAAGGGCTCTGGCCCGAAACGTCGATTTCCCTGCTCCTCGGTTGCTGCCTGACCTGCTGTGCTTTTCCAGCAACACACTGTCATACGTTTTCAGATGCAGAGCCAGAGTATCTTGTTCTCTATGTAGATAGGTTCGAAAGCAAAATAAATGCAGGTATTTTTAGGGAGCACAGCGTAGACACGATACCTAGAACTCCTATAACCACATTCTCTGTACAGGACTTTACTTGTTGCTTCTGGCCATAAATGGCCACAAATGAAGCAAACGTGAAACTGATATTAAACAGGCAGAAATGTTGACAACTGCAAAATTTATTGCAGTGCGCACACTGCAGACGGGTGTGACAGATAGGAAACTATAAGTTGAAAGTCCAATTTTGTAATCCAATGTACTATCACAGCTGTGACTATGCCTAGAAGATCGGCTACTTCCATGGACAACAAGTAATAAATTTTGCATCCAGGGAGACTGCACCTTCAGGAGAAGATAACGATTACTGCCAGGTTAGCAGCAGGAGAAAAAGACAAGACAATCGAAACTGGTTCGACTCGAACAAAATCATTCATTGCATTGCACTCTGTGCAATTCGAAGAGTTGAGGCACGAACAAACGTGGAAAGTGTCCTCTCATGCCAGGTAACTTATTTGGTCAGTTTGACACAGTCACCTTGGTTAAGGTATGCGACATCAATGACTCAAAGATGAAGGAAATGTCATGAGCTCTGACAAAATTCAATAATAAATGGAAAAGTACATCTAAACAATCACAGCAACATCAAGAAAATGATAAGCCAGTAAAGAAACATAGATATACTGAAGTCAGCAAAAAATAGAAGGAGCAGCAATATGTCTAGAAAAGACATAAACTCAGGTTTTACCATAAACAGAATTTAATACGGTTTCCTTTCAAGGAAAATCTGAAAAAAAGTTCACCTTTGAAAACATTGAAAGTTCATTTATTCAAACACGATTGGACGCAAAAAGACTTGAGCAGGAAATCTGTGTTTCTTCAATTTTGTTGCAGAAATTTTGACCCATCATTACAACATGCTATATCAGTGTCTATGGTGGGAAGCAGACAATATTAGAGATAGAGAGCAGAAAAAAGTAACTGTTCTATGTTGCAGCCAACTACAAATCATTCATTAACAGGAAACACATTACAGTAGTGCGAAAATCGTGGAGCTGATATACTTTACTTCATAAGCGCATTCACCGAATTTCCTCTGAAATTGTTCAATAGTTAAATTCTCTGAACAGAGCAACCATCAAGAGTGTCCCCCCCATTCTAAATTAACATTAACATCATACATCCCAACTGTGACAACGTCAAAATTAAACCACCGAAAGAATCGACATGAAGAAAAGAGAATTTCAATTACACTGAGATTATATTGTGGATATTCAATTGTATGAGCATCGCCAGTGATACAACAGAACTCCTTCCAACCATAATAACTGTTGGCGATTCACAAACAATCGATCTGCCACTAATACAGTGATTTTAGTTCCATTTGTGATGAAAATACAGTAAGTTTGTAAGGTTATGTGTTTAAAGATGTGGTGTGATTTTGCGGTAAACAGGCAGTGCAACTTTACAGAAAACACATGTTATAGTTCAATGGAGATGGGACTTCTATGCCAATAATGGGATAACAACGGAATTAAATGCAGTGGAGGAAAGCACTGAAATCGTGAAACTCGGTCAATCGAAAGGAAAAATCGTAACTTGAACATGAAGCGTTTAGGAACACGCAACATTGCAGCTGAGACCAGATTAGTAAAGGCTCATTAAAGCATATTCATATTATGTAGAATAGTAGGCGGGACGGTGGCACACTGGTTAGCACTGCTGCCTCACAGCGCCAGAGACATGTGTTCAATTCCCCCCTCAGGCGACTCTCTGTGTGGAGATTACACGTTCTCCCCGTGTCTGCGTGGGTTTCCTCCGGGTGCTCCGGTTTCCTCCCACAATCTAAAAATGTGCAGGTTAAGTGAATTGGCCATGCTAAATTGCCCGTAGTGTTAGGTGAAGGTGTAAATGTAGGGGAATGGGTCTGGGTGGGTACACGTCAGCGGGTCGGTTTGGACTTGTTGGGCCGAACGGCCTGTTTCCACACTGTAAGTAATCTACTCTAATCTAATAGTAACGGTAAAAATGGGAAGGACTAATTATGAATTACGCAGTTTTATAGAGTGAATTATGTAGATTGTGAAATTCAACAAATATTTTACCTGGACGTCCAATTGCTGCAACGAAGGGATAGTAAATGGCAAACTGCAGACCTTTTACTAATGCATACATGTCTACCAGAAGCTGCGAATGCATTCGCTAAACCCTTCAAAATGAATGGTATTTTGCACATGTCAGGTTCCAGGGAATTATATGAAATTATATATTCATGAAAGTAATTTCAATAAGCAAATGAGTGTAGGTACTGGAACTCTGGCGTTGATACAATATTGCAGCAGATGGTTTTTCGTAGAATGTGACAAGGACCGAAGTTGGAATATCCAGCACTTATACAAAAGAGACATTACAAAGAGAAATTCTTAGAAAATTGGGTCTGTCCAAAGTAGTTGTGTATTTCGATGACCAGACCAGACTTCTCTTACCTTGTGTCATATCGCACATGAGGAGCAATAGAGGACTCTGCATCCATACCCGGTAGAGTTTAGCTCGATGAGGGAGAATCCCACTAAAATGTTATGAGAAGCCTGGATAGAGTGTTTCCGATTTCAGGAGAGTCGCAGACGCGAGGGCACAGTCTCAGTGTGAAGCATACAACCTTTAGAAACTGAGATGAGGACGAATTTCTTCAATTAGAAAGCGGTGAAACTCTGGAATTCATTGGCATGGAAGACTATAGTGACCATAACATTGTGTGTAGGTTTTATAGAGATAAATAGATTTTTGATGATTGAGGGGAGAGATGATTAGGGGCAGAAGAGAGGGGAATATTTGATTTTTAATTATTTATTCATTTCGTGTAATAATGACCTCGCAGGCTGGCAAGTGTAATGTTTTGGAATTCAGGCACAATTAGAGTCATAGATTCACAGAGATGTACAGTACGGAAACAGACCTTTCGGTCCAACCCATCCATGCTGACCAGATATCCCAACCCAATCTAGTCCCACCTGCCAGCACCCAGCCCATATCAATCCAAACTCTTCCTATTCATATTCTCATCCAAATGTCTCTTAAATGGTGCAATTATATCAGCCTCCACCACTTCCTCTGGCAGCACATTCCATACCCGTGCCACTTTCTGTGTGAAAACGTTGCCCCTTAGGTCTCTTTTATATCATTCCCCTCTCACCCTAAACCTATGCCCTCTAGTTATGGACTCCCCGACCCCAGGAAAAAGACTTTGCCTATTTACCCTATCCATGCCCCTTATTATTTTGTAAACCTCTATAAGATCACCCCTCTTCCTACAGCTCAAATCCTCCAACCCTGGCAACATCCTTGTAAATCTTTTCTGAACCATTTGAAGTTTCACAATATTTTTCGGATAAGATGGAAACCAGAATTGCACGCAATATTCCAACAGTGACCTAACCAATGTATTGTAGAGCCGCAAAATGACCTCCCAACTCTTATACTCAATACTCTGACCAATAAAAGAAAGCATACCAAACGCCTCCTTCCCTATCCTATCTTCCTGCGACTTCACTTTCAAGGTACTATGACTGGATTGGTAAAACTATTATGCTGTAGCAAAACACACTTTATTTTTTCACTGGTTAAATACAGAGGGACGAAAACCAAATAGTTTAAATCTAGCTCTATTGAGATGGTTAACAAAACAATACAAGATTTAACTACTCTCCTTAACTGTTCCAATGATGCCGCATCCAGAAAGAAACTTGGCAAAGACCAATATAAAGGAGAACTCGAAAACACGAACCCAGCAGTAAATGGAGAACACAAACTTCCACAACAGTAAAGAAATCTGTGCCGTCTGAAAATCCGGCTTCACCAACTGAAAGTAAAACCTGGAAACTCTGGGTCAGTGTAAGTCTGACTCCACCCATACATTCTTATTCAGTCGACTTTAAATAACACAAGGGGAAAGTGAGGACTGCAGATGCTGGAGATCAAAGCTGAAAATGTGTTGCTGGAAAAGCGCAGCAGGTTTCGCCGCATCCAAGGAGCAGGAGAATCGACGTTTCGGGCATGAGCCCTTCTTCAGATTCCTGAAGAAAGGCTCATGCCCAAAACGTCGATTCTCATGCTGCTTGGATGCTGCCAGACCTGCTACGCTTTTCCAGCAACACATTTCCAGCTCAGTTTAAATAACACAAAACTAGTTTAATTGCTTTACAAGGGACAGATGGCTCATCACTAGATTTACAATACTTACTATCAAGAGCATCAGGACCGCACAAATAGCGTTATAAAAGCAGATGTTTTCAGAAGGTACATAACTAGGAAAACATTGACAAAGTTAGGAGCAAAAGAAGAATATTTGGCTGCTCAAATATATGCTTGCGTGAACTACGACCATGGCTGATCATTGTATGCAGCCTTTGACCTGACTGGCTGTCCATACCATTAGCTTCTTTTAGCCCTAAGACCACGATTAAACTTCTTCTTCAAGACATTCAATGCTTTGGCCTCAGCTGTTTTTGTTGTAACGAATTCCACAGGCTCACCATACCCTGGATGAAACGGTTTTTTCTCATCTTCCTTGTAATTCCTTGTTCCAGTTCTTATCGACATCGGCAAATTAGTTCTTACTTCACCTTCTCCAGTCCTGATAAAATGTTATAGATTTCTATGCGATCCACCTCCTTTTTTTAAATCCATTGAATAAGCTCCTAATCAATCCACTCTCTAATTGCATGTCAGCCCTAACAGCCCTAGAATTTTCCAACACTTCCAGAAGCCCTTCCTCAAATATAAGAGGCCCAAATTGGTCATCATAATGAAAAGGTAGTCTGACCAAGGTCCTGTACAATTTTACCAAGTATTCCATGCTCTTTTATCTGGATCCTCGCGCCATGAATTCCAACATACCGTTTGCCTTCTTTGCTCCTTGCTACTCCTGCCTACTATTTTCTGTAAATGACGTAGAAGAACAGCCAGGTCCGCCTGAAATAGGCTTTTGGTTTCATCATAGCATCATCCAGTCAATAAACTGCCTTTCTGATTTTGCTCTCAAAAGTGGACAAAATGACATGTAAACCTTAAACTTCATTTGCCTCGCCATGACCCACAGTCTGTGAGCCACTGTCAATACTGACACAATCCACTAGCAGTCACTGTATATACAGATAAAATTCTCATGGATTCACTGTAAATACTGAACCACTTCCTATGGACTATCATAAGTGCTCACATACCTCCTACGCTGCCACTGTAAACAATGTTAAACAACACACAACACCAGGTAATAGTCTCATAGGTTTATTTGGAAGTACGAGCTTTCGGTGGTCTGAACCATGATCAGGTAGCTGTGGAGCAGGGTCATAATACATAGTGTTATAAATTCTGTTCATTATGATCCTACTTTACAGCTAGCTTATGAAGCAGAAGTACTCCGAAAGCTAATTATTTGAAATTAACCTGTTGGACTATAACCTGGTGTTGTGCGATTTCTAACTAGGCACATTCCAGTCCAACACCGGCACCTCCACTTCACTGTAAATAATTACGTTATACTCCAGGACTTCCTACAAGTGCTGATACATTCCCATTGCACTCCTCTAAATACTGACCCTGTCCCTGAAGATTCCTATAAATACTATTCACACATTGAGAATGTTCCGTGATTACATAGTGACCCTATGTACGTGAAACCAAACTGGCTGGCCCACCACTTGAAGAAGAAATCAGCTATTAAAAAAATGCTCTTGCAACAGAAACGATGAGCCAGCATTAGAATCGGAGAGCGATAGTCTGGAACTGTTTTAACTTCGTGAAGGTACGAACTGCCTGACCTCAAATCTTTTCACTTTCCTTGACTTTCCCCACAACAGTGCACATTCCTGGGCATTTTCCAGCCCTGGACAAGACCAAATGGAATTTGGATGCAAAAACAGCCAGAAACACTTATTCATACTTATTTGTTCATGGAATGCCCTGCCAGTAGCAGTGGTGGACTCTCCCTCTTTATGGGTATTTAAGCGGTCATTGGATAGGTATATGGAGGATAGTGGGTTAGTGTAGGTTAGGTGGGCTTTGATCGGCACAACATCGAGGGCCGAAGGGCCTGTACTGCGCTGTATTGTTCTATGTTCTATGTTCTAATAGAAAGTCTGTGATCTACGCTGTCACCAACTGCATCTTGTCAGAACTGGTCCAGCATATCTACTATCCTCACCATATTATGACCCTGTCACTATGCTCAGAGCAATCCGAAATTTGGGCAGATCTGCTGGAAGAAGGGTTGGAGAACGTCCTTACCGGGATGCAGGATCTTCCATGCTGGGCCAACCCCCCAGCAGCAGGCTGGTTAGAAGGTGATTATATGCCACTCACTTCGCTGTCCAGTAAAATTCAATGAATAGATGCATGAGAGCATTTAATTTGGTTTGATATATCTTATTGTCACTTATATTGTAAAAGTATTGTTTTGCGTCCTATCCAGCAAAATCATTCCTTTCATAAGTACATCAAGCTATTACAGCCCTGCAGCCGCTCTGTGGTTAGCACTGCTGCCTCACAGCGCCAGGTTCCCAGATTTGATTCCAGTCCTAGGGGACTGTCAGCGCAGAATTTTCACATTCGCCCCATTTCTGTGTTTGTTTCCTCTTGCAGTCCAAAGATATGCAGGGTAGTCGTATTTGCATGTTTAATATCAGGTTATGGCGTCTAGGTGGGACGTTTTTCAGAGAGTCAGTCTGGTTATAATGGGCCAAATGCCCTCTTGCATTTTTGTAACGATTGTATGGTTTCAGAATATCGTGCTCCAAGGTCCAAATTAAAATCTCACCCAGTTCCTGAATGTTCTCAGTTCAACCATCTTTAATTCTATGAATTATTGACTGTGGGGGTCCTGAAAATTAAGTTCCAGAAGTTGAGTGAGGGAGTAGCTCGTTAACTACTGTTTGCCAGCCACGCTTGTGATTCAGTTCAATCGATGCATTCATTTGGGTATGTCAATCTTTATGGAATGGAAACAATGTGCAATGTGAGGCAGAGAGGCAGTGGATGGGTGCAAGGTGAGAATTTGGTTCAGGGATTTAATGTAGACACAACGTACTGAAATGTCCAAGTCATGATGTAATAATTTTGTAATTTTCTGAATTTGCTTAAGATCTTATTCTCAAAAGAATATGTTCAAGTTTTTTTTAGAGAGTGTTACTTAGTGGCATACTAGCATTGAAGTATAACCATGTTGTGTCGTGAATCTTCACATGATGGGCAGTTACAGAGCCGGAGGCATGCTGATTTGAATCAGTGTTTTTGATTTATTGAGCAGATGTGATAGTCGCACAGTCTAAACACTAGGCAGTAAAACTGTCTTATTCCCAGATAGATTACACCATTCAACATAATCAATTCCGTTAGGAATTCGCAGCCTCTCGCCACAGATCTCTCTTCTCATGAACTTGCACACGAGACTTGTTCCGTTTGTACCTTTGACATAAAAAAATTATGTACTTGCTGAATATGGGATGAATTTCATGCTTTCCATTCTTAAGCAAGAAGAATTTTGACACATTTTTGATCAGAACAAACGACCGCTATTCCCTAACTGATATCTATCCTGAGCCGCACCGACAAAACCATGGAAGTTCGAGAATTCTATGCACTTCGTCCTATCGAGGTGACTGCTGTCATGCAATTTTCTTTTTTTCATTTACCCATGGTCACTTGGCACAATTTTGTCCTTCACAATGGCGCGCTGAAGTGGAACAACATCCAACAATTGTTCTTAACACTCATTACTGTATAAGCGGGAACTCTTTGGCTTATCATTCAAAATTCAGTACTAGCGTCGAATACCCTTGGAAAGAGATACGCCTGGTTGATTCATTTGATGAATTGGTTAATATATCAGAGTAAGAGTTGATGCTATTGAAACACAAAATATCACGAGAGGACTTCAGAGATCAGATATTGGCACCATGGTTCATCATAGAGTTCCATGCCAAGTCACAAAAACATTGTAGAATGGTTGTTGAATAAGAGCCATTCATTTCAGGCTGCGATAGAAAGTAATTTCTTCTTTAAGAGATTATCAATATCTCAATTTCTCTATTCCAGGCACTTGTGGAACCCACATCACTGAAAGCATTTTTAGAATTTGTGAAACATCAAAACATTGATGGATTTGAGGATTGGCACTTAATATGGTATCAGACTGGCACAGGCCATATGTCATCTGAGAGAATGGCAGAGCAGTGTCAGGGGCTGAATAGCCGACTCCTGTTTATATTTCCCACCTTCCCATATTCCCGCACTTCTGTTCCACATTGAAAATTCGTGACACCAATGTTTTTTCCTCTCAATCACCAAGAAAATTGTTCGCATTTTTCACTTCTCAAGTATGACACTTTCCTAGAATTTAAATACATTTTCAGTGCTTGTTCTGTGATTTATATAAAATTGCTTCACAAGGATCATTCTGTAGTCACTCCTTCCGATGCTGCATTCTAGCGACTTTTAATCACGCTCAGCAGGAGCAGAGAATCGTGATGCACCAAACTGACTACTGTGATGTATTGAAATGTCTTATATTTGGATGAGAGTCTTGGCTTTGCAAATGTGCCAAACACTTCCAATTGATATTCAACTGAATGTCGTCCTGATTTTTATTGGGATTTGTGTGGCATTAGGTGTGCTATTTGCATTCAAAGTTGAGGACTTCGAGAACAAGTTTCTCATTATGATCGTCAAGAGGTGTTTGCCACTTGCAGGGCAGCTGAAATTTGGAGCAACATCGCAAACATAGAAATTGTGATTCTACATTCAGGGATATTGCTGTAAGGAATGATTGGTTGACTTATACTTAGACAGCTCCATCTGTGTATGTCTCACTTGTGCGATATCACTAAACGTCTGCAAAGTGGAATGGCAGTAAATGTTCCATCTATCTTCATGAGCAAATATCCATCAGGTTGGTGGATGTTTTAACAGTAACGCAATTCTGTTTATAACAGGAAGTCTGCAAAGATGATTCAGAGCAGTTAATTAGGGAGTCCAAGCTGCCGCCAAGTACCTGGGAAACTCCGTGGGAGGCCTGTGACTAGCATATGCTAATATAGGTAACAAGGCATCATTTTCATCATCAGGCATGGAAGTACAAATGGACAAAGAAAATCTTTAAATTGATGATCCTAACAGATGTAATAATTTGACATGGCAATTCGTTGTCTGAAATCTGATATCGAACTCTTTCTTTTTATTTGTTTTCTAATGGTGCAGATGTCAGAACTTTATCAACGTCTCAACGAGTAAAAGAAGCAGCAATAACTTTGCTTGGAATAAACTGTCAAGCGACAAGTTCAAGGTGTTCTGCTTGAAATGAAAGCAGTTAGCAATGTCTGAGAAAATAATCTGTCGAAGATACATGAACAAAGCTGCTTTGACATCTGCTTGAATACTGTGTGCTTTGTCTCACAAGGACAACTGATTTCCCATCAGTAGAATTTAAACAGTTAACCACAAGAAAACTGACTTGGAACTCACTGCCAATTCCAAATGTAACAAGGGAAGAGGAAGATGAATCTGGCAGTGAGTCAAGCTGCAGGCTTCTAATATTTAGGAATGACGGAGAGTGTGTAAGTATTGAACTCCATGGTTTCTGAGGAGAAGAACTCCAGAGAACTACACTGCATAAGGCTTGAGCCCTGGATACACGCAGAGACAGAAACTGTTGGTTGGAATCCTATCTTGTTAGCGCGGATGAAATGATTTCAGTCTGAGCCCAGAGTGCGGTTCGACAATCGGCAATTTATTCAAGTGTTTAACGCTGGCGGAGACTAACTGAGGTCTGAATCTCGATCGCACTCCCGTTCCAAGTTATATACTTCATGAGTCAGGATGTAGGAGATTGGGTTTGAATGAGTGTGAATGTTGGCAATTATGGCTGGAGTATGTGTGAATGTCAAGCAATGAGTGTGAATGGTGGCAATCATGGGTGGAGTATGTGTGAATGTCAAGCTTCCTGCCGTCCTCGGAGAGTCGGCAGCATACACAAAATGTGTGCTGTTTTTCTTTACGTAAATGGGATCGGGTGCTATCTGCTTGTCTCTCCGTGAGGGCTGGAGGCTAGCACCCCCCTTTGTTACTTCCAAAGTGTCTGTTAGATTCATCCTGGTCGTTTGGTGTTTGCCTTTTGTGTAGGACTGTTTTGCATGATCAGGTTATGGGTGTGTGTCAGTTGGAACCTTGACGAGATTATAAAGTGGGTTTCGATCTGTGAGTCATGACCATTGTGTGACGTCCTGACTAGTGTCTGGTCCGGTGTGTATTTGGATCTGTCTTTGGGCCCCCTTCACCCGATCATGTGGTCGGGCTGGCAGCTGCTGTTTTAGAATGAATGCTGTTTGTTTTAAAATGGATACTGCTGGCTTTCCCGATGTGGGCCTTGCTCCATGGTAAATACGGGGTGGTTTATCACCCCCCTTCAGTCCCCCCTTTCGGCAACGGGTTGGCTACGTCTACACCCCCGAAGCCGACATCTTAAAAGCTGTTCCCCTGCCCGGTACATTCCGCCGGCCGTCATGCTGCAGTCATGGGGCCTTTGGATAGTACCGGGAGATGGTTACATTAGTTCGAGCCCCGTGAGCTCGTGGTATCTGATTACTCGCCAGGAGTCTATGGCGTGGAGCATGGCCTTTTTGGCCTTTCGTTTCTTATGTTGGCGGCATGAGTGACATGCCACCAGGAACCAGGCCAGAGCTAGCAGTAACTGTACCCCCACGATGACATGGGAGATGATTCTGACCCAGGGGTGTATGTTGACATTTAGGTCCCAGTTCCAAACCCTCTAGGCCCAGCCCTGGGTCTGTAGAGTTGTCTCTGCATCCTCCTCTAGGTCTTTGATATGGGCTTGTAATTGATGGTATAGCTTTACTGAGTGTCCCACCCGTGTCCTAAGTTCCCGCAAGACCTCGGCCAAATGTGGGATGGGGGCTTGTTCGGGCTCCTGGTACTCCCTAAGAGTGTTCCTGAATTCGTTGGCGGCCTGTATAGACTCGGGGTCCCAACGTCGGACCTCCGAGATATGGGCTTGTCCAATCGTCACTGGGCGCCTAGGGGTGAAGCGGAACTCCTGCTGGGGAATCGGGCATTGCAGTCCGTTGAACCAGAAGGACGTTTCAAGGGTAGAGACACAATATTCTCCCTTGCCACCATACCCCACCCTAGTGAAGTGGGGCCCCGTGGGTTCGATCTCAAGGGTGCAGCCCTGTGTACGGTTGAACCCGCATTCCGCTGTTTCACTCCGCCGTAAGGGGTGGGGGCAGATTGTGATTGCCCCTCACTGTTTGCAGCCTGCAAGCGGCACCCCGTACACTGTGCCGTCTCGGGAGATGGCTGTGTCGTGTGCCATAATATATTTGAGGGAGGTGTTTTCCCTTATTACTCCAATGTTTTCGATGTGGAACAGCGGAAATGGCCCAGGCCCCGGGGTGACCACTGGGATCAGGTGGACCATCCCGAGTCCCGTTGCCTCACTGACCTCACAGTCGGGAATCACAGGGTGCACCCGGGTCATTCCCTTCAGGGTTCGGCTCTCAAGTGTCACAGAGCGTCCTGCGAGTGAGGCCAGTTTGGTGCTATCGATCCAGTCGGGCACCTCCCCCCTTTGTATCTGATCCAGGTTGTGTCAGATCTGAGCTACAATCCACAGGCCATACGCATAGCACAGCTGCCCCTCCTGAATGTGAGCCGTATTCTCCCTTTCCCGATCAATAAGGTGGGTGATGGTGTGGGCATGTGTCTCCAGGACTGCAATGTGGTCGATCTAAAGGTGTGCTCCCTCTTCCCCCAGAAATGCCTGTTCTTCCTGGTATGTGAGGGATCTCGCTAATAGGTCTCTCATCACCCCTTTTAGCTGTTCGATTTTCTCGTTAAGGCCCTGGATATCTAGAGAGTTTACCACGGATGTTCCTGTGTTGAGTCCTGTGAGGGTGTCACTGATAATGTCCCGTCTGTGTCGTTGTGTGTTGTGTATGTCGGTTCGATAGTGGGTTACCCCCATGGCATCTATAGCCCTCTCTATCATCTCTGTTCCCATCATGGTGTATAGGCTGCGTACCTGTGCTGTGCAATATTCCGGTTCCCGGATTCCCGATATATTGACCAGCACAGGCACGACCTCGTGTCAGATGTTATCATAAAGGGCTTCCCCCTCCTCCCATAATACCAGTCCCCCCGCGGGCCCCGGCCTCAGAGAGGGGCATGGTAGTATCTCGGGAGTCGTAGTTCTTGGTGGTGTGGTTGGGGGGGCCGACAAACACAAATATAGAGAAATCACGGCGGCATTGGTCGGTTCATAGTAACCGCAAATGGATAGGTCCCGCATCGCGAATGCATTGAAAGCCGGGGCCGAAGTGGGGTCGTCTGGCATAGCACACATCGTTCCGAACATCCACCCCCCCCCAGGTCCATAGCCTATGCACGTCGTAGGCAGGTTGGTCGTGGGTCGCGTTCCGACGTGCAGAGTAGGCAGATTGTCTGTATGTCCGGGAGGACCTCCAGCCAGGCGTTAAAAAATGTGTCGACCTCGTCAGGATTATCCCTCGCAGGGAAGCAGATGGCACTGGATGAGATAAAGGCAACGCCATGGCCGTAGAATTTGTCTGAAGCTCTGGAGGAATAGGGTACAAGTCCTATGGCGAAGAGGAGGAGGTGGAAGATGGTGCACCGGTGGGACATGATCTGTGAAAGAAAAGAGAAAGGGAGAGAGAGAGACATCTCGTCAGGGTGTATGATCAGTAAACGTACATGCGTTCTGCGGACCCTCCCCCCTCCCCGCCCCCCAGCCTCCCCCAGACCACTGTGCTGTCAGGGGAGAAAATGTTAAAATCTCGTCAGGCGTGTCGGGGGAGTGCGGGTGAGCAGGGGAATAAGTCTGTGGTGGCTGCCAGTCAGGTGGCTGGGCCGATGTTCCGGCCACTCCACACATTGGCCCCGTGTGGTTAGGGACGGGCACCACAGACTAAGTCTTTGTCGTCCGTCCAGTCGGGTCCTGGGGGAAAGGTTTATGTTGGGACCAATGTTTCTACCTGCCCTTCCCCTTCATATCGATGCAGGCGCCTGTGTCGCTGGTGAGGATGATCTCGTGCGGCCCCAGCCACCAAGGGGCGAAGCCGGGCCGGTCGGGGACGGCCCGGACCAGGAATTTGTCCGCAACGCCCGGGAGGGGTTGGGGAGGCGGTTGTTGCTGCTGTTTCGTTTGGTCCCTGATGTCCTGTTGATCGCGGGCGGTCTGTCTGAGGGCCCGCAACTGCGAGTCTAGCTGTCTGATGTAATGGGCCATCCTATCCCTAAGTGGGGCCATGTCCTCACCCCCTTCGATGACAGTCTCGGGTAGTCGCATGGCCCTGCCCGTCATGAGTTCGAAGGGAGTGAAGCCAGTGGAATGGCCTGGGGTGGCTCTGAGGCGCATCAGAATGCAGGGCAGGATGTCCACCCAGCCCTGACCGGTCTCGGCGATCGCCACTTTAGGGGTCCAGTTCATGCGTTCGACCATGCCCGAACTCTGGGGGTGGAAGGGGACATGGAAGCGCTGCCTGATACCCAGGAGGCGGCCGGCCAGTTTCATCGCGCGTCCCGTGAAATGTGGTCCCTGGTCTGAGTCAATCTGGAGGGGGACCCCCCATCGTGGAAAGATGTCGAATGCCAGGATTCTGGCCACAGTAGCTGATGTGCAGTCCCGTGTCGGGAAAGCCTCTACCCAGCGCGTGAAGTGTTCAACTATGACCAGGCAGTACTTCTTGCCGCGGCTGGCGGGCAAGGGTCCTGTGAAATCGACCTGGAGGTTCTCCCAGGGCCCCTTGGGCCGTGGTTGGGGGGCCATAGGAATGCGCAAGGGCCTCCCTGGGTTATGTTGGGCGCAGACAATTCTCCGGCGGCAGTGCTTGGCCACGTCGCGGCCAAGTCCCGGGCCACCACCAGTCGGTCTGCAGCCTCGCGTGGGTCCCCTCCCTGCCTGCGTGGTCGGGCTTGTGATGTAGTTGTATCAGGGTTGTTCTGATTGTTGCGGGGGCCACTACCTGGCCGTCGCGGCGCCATACCCTATCGGGGTCGGGGATCGCGCCCCTTGCCCTCCAGTCCTCCCTTTCCTCGGGCTGAGCGCCATTCTGGACGTCCAGGACGTTGATGTCCCGGACTTCATTCACAGGCACAGCGTGTACGGGGGGTAGAGGGGCACCTGCGGCGGCCTTGGCGGCCTGGTCGGCCCAATGGTTCCCTAACTGTTCGGCGGTGGTGGCCCGCTGGTGCGCCTTGATTTTTACAACGGCCGCGAGCAGGGGATGGCGCGCTGCCGTCACTAAGTTACGGACTGTGTTCTCGTGTTTTATCTGGCCGCCGCCGGCCGTGACAAAACCCCGGCGGCTCCATGCTGTCATGTAGTAATGGACTACCCCAAAGGCGTACTGGCTGTCGGTGAAAATATTCACCCACTTGCCCGCTCCCATGCGGAGCGCTGCCGTGAGGGCGACCAGCTCCGCGACTTGGGCTGAGGTATCGCCGTCTAATGTCCCCTGTTCTCGGGTGGCCCCCGTGTCGTCGACCACTGACCAACCCGTCCGGTAGGACCCCTCAACCAACTGGCGTGAGCCGTCAACGTATCGGACCAGGTCAGGGTCCGAGATAGGACTATCGGCAATGTAATCCTCCTCAGCCGAATCCATGACGGCCTGGCAGTGGTGGGGTTCCCCTACAGTTATAATCGCGTCCGCGGGGTTCATTCCCCCCCTAACTATTCTAATGGATTGGTCCCGGGGGAGGAGGACTGCCTCCCAGGTTGCCCTACGGTCGTCAGAGACGGTTCAGAGGCGTCCCGAATCCAGGAGCTCCACTATAGTATTTCCGGTGTGCAGGATGATCTGACCGTACATGGTGACCGGCTCACACACCCGGACCACCCACGCGGTGCAGTAAAGTGCGGCCACGCAGCGGTGCATCCCCCTCACGACCGGGGACTCCTTAGTAGAGTATACCCTACGGGCTTCATGCGGTCCCCGGAGAGTTGGGTGACCACAGCGCTATAGAACCCCCCTTCCAGGCTATAAAAGACGTGAAAGGGCTTCGAGAGGTCGGGAAGGCGCAGGGCCGGGGAACTGAGGAGGTGGGCTTTTAGGTTGGAGTAGGCATCGTCTTGCTCGGGGCCCCACTCCAGCCTCTCTGCCCCGTGCCTACCCCCCTTCACCAGGCGCTGGATGGGCTCAGCGATGGTGGTGAAATGCGCTATGAAGGCACGGCAGTAGTTGAAAAGGCCCATAACGCGGCGGATACCCCTGACCGTGTGCGGCAGTGGTATGTCGGCGATGGCCGACTTACGATCGGGAGGCAGTGTCCTGTTACCCTGGCTAATGTCGTGGCCCAGGTATCGGACTGTGGCCAGGCTGATCTGGGCCTTTGTGGGGCTGATCCAAAAACCTGCCCGGGTGAGGGTGCGCAGGCCGGTGATCAGGGCTCCCAGGTGGGAGTGCGCGTCCGTGGGTGCGATCAGGAGGTCGTCCACATACTGCAAGAGGGTGCTAGAGATAGGGGATAGGTCGCATTCCTCGAGGGTCCGACTCATGACCCTGTGGAAAATGTTGGGACTGTTGTGAAAGCCTTCTGGCAGCCGGGTCCATGTGTATTGCCTGTCTCGTAGTGTGAAGGCAAACTTGTCCTGAGAGTCACGGTGCAGCGGGATGGACCAGAAGCCGTTTGCCACGTCCAGGACCGTAAAGATCCGGTGGGAAGGCTCTAGGCCGTTAAAGATGATGGACGGGCTGGCAACAATGGGGTACTCTTTGGGTGTGACCCGGTTGAGTGTCGTATAATCGATGGTGAGCCGATAGCTCCCATCTGGCTTACAGACTGGCCATATGGGGGAGTTGGTGGTGGACACCGCGGGTCGCAAGACACTGCGGCCGGTCGCAATGATCACTACGGCGTGCAGCACCTCGGGTTTGATCGGGTACTGTCAGTGCGGGGGGTGTACAGGTCCGTGTATCCGCTCGGGAGGGAAACGGACAAGGCCGCAGTCCTGCTTGCTTGTGGCCCAGACCTCCGGGACCAACTGGCAGACTGTTGCGAAGGCGCCGTCTCTGGTCCAGTCCCGGGTGATAGGGACGCAGGGCGTGATTGCAGCGACCGATCTAGTGGGGACCCATCTACCCTCAAGGGCACTTTTATGGGATTTGCGGGACGTTGTAGGAGGCGCTGGTGGAACGTGTCCACCACCGCTCCCAATTCGCCCAGCAGGTCAATGCCCAGGATTGTCTCTTCCGAGTTCGGGCAAACCCAGAAGTGGACAGGGAGTAGAATGTCATCGATCTCCAGAAGGGTGGCCTCGCTACGGCGGGCCACCACTGAGCTTCCCCCCCACCCCCGTGATGGAAATGGAGTGATGGGTGGAAGGGAGGTCGAGGTCGGTGAGGGAGACTGACGCACCTGTATCTATCAAAATGTTGCATCGGCGGCCCCCAAGCGATGCAGAAACCCAGATACGGGGGGGCGGCTCCCTCGGCGGGGGCCGACGCTACTCAGTCGTTACACCGGGCGAGTAGCCATAAGAGCTCAAGCAGATGCCCGCGACTGAGCTGATCCCAGTCAGGGAGGGAAGGCTTCGGGCTAGGGCTGCGGGGTTCGTGGGGTTTTTCCGGCCGTGGGTCGCCGTTGGTTCCGTGCTTGGGGGTTCCTTGTTCGCTGGGGTGTGAGGGGCGCCGACGGTGGGCATGCCGCGGTGGGGAACGGCCCCGGTGCTGAGCCGGGTTGTCCCTGCACTGACCGGGGCTGCCCCCTGCCAAGTTGGGGTCTCCGAGGCGTCGGAAGGAGAGCGCTTGTCGTGACCGTCTGTCTGCAGTGGTAGCAAACGAGCGGCCCGGGTGTCGACAGTGCCGCAACGGTGGCCGGGGCTTGGTTATTGAGGGACATGGCCCAATTCTCGAGCTCCGTGAAAGAGACGTATGGTACCAGGCCTGTCCGGAGAACAGCCTGGTGTGTGGGGCCTAACCAGTCCTTATATAGTTGAATAAATGCGGGGTTCTGCCGGTCAGCATCGGGGATCCCGCTATGCGCCTGAAAGGCCTCGAACTTACGGGCCCCATATTCCTGAGCACCCTCGCCGGGTTTCTGGGTGACGGCCACAATGGCGTTCTAGTCGACCGGCGTGTGGCCGAGAGCCTCGCTGACATCGGCCTTAAAGTCCGCAAGGGCGGCCTCCTGTTCGTGATGGCTGTCACTGAGGTTGGCACACCAGGACCCATTCTGGTGCGCAGGTCGGAGCCTGGACCACAGGTTCTCCGGGAGCTTGGTCCGGACCAGACCGGCCACATCGCTATTGTGGAGGTTGTGGCAGATCTGCATTTCACTAGGCCGCTGCCAAAATTCAGCATTGTTGTGGCGGGGCTTGAGGGTGGGGTGCCTGTCCAGGGAGTTTCATGGAATCACCCGGGGTTAAGGGGACGTATGTCATTTTAAGGCGGGGGTTGTGGGTTTGGGACGCTGGTTTCCCCTTCTCCCCACCTCCGGGGGTATTTTCAACTTTAACCGGGGCGGGGCGAGCTAGACTCGTGTGTGATTCCCGGGGGCCTGTGTTGTCCACGAGCCCCTCCCAGTCCCAGGTGGGGGACGGCGGGGCGCATGGAGGCTCAGATAATGTCGGTAGGATCGTACGGTTGGCAAGCGCCTGGGCTTCGATGTGTTCTGAGGTCTGTTTCTGCTTATCTTGCACGTATAGTTGGACCTTGCTAGCGAGCCTAACATGTGCCTGAAGCACAAGGATGCAGGCTTTCTCGTATCTATCCCTTTTCTGATGGACCCACCACTCCTGCTGGGCATCCAGCGGGTCGGCGGGCTGCCAGCCCGACCAGAGCACAGCCTTGATGACCTTTTCATTCTCGTCGGGTATGAAACGAGTAAGGGAGCCTTCTGGCCCCCATTCGAAATCGCCTGCCGTGCAGCCAGCCATGTTGGGGGGGGTGGGGGAGCGCAGCAGGCTTAATGGAAAGAAGACTTAGAAATGACAACACTACCAGTGTGGGAGCGCAAGAGATTTAACTGGCGCTAACTTATTCACCTCCCAGTCGGGGAGCCCACTCACTGAAATCAGGCCCTAGCCCCCGGGTCGATGAAGGCAGGTGTGGGTCAGGTACAAACGGGGCGCGTGTGTATACCCAATTGCGTGACCCCGGGTTACTGTGAGTCTCACTCTCACTGCCTAATGCCCAACGACCGTGCCCAGCGAACACCGGGCGTGAACCAGGGGCCCGTGTGCAAGGGGGGGGGGGGGGAATGGCGTGAGCGCAGACCACTAAAAAAAACAAAAATGAAATAAAAAGGGTGCGGCGCGGGCCTGTACTGGGGCGCGCAACCTAAAAAATAAATCCCCGTGAGTCTTTCTCTCACTGTCTGAAGTTCAGCGGCCGTGCGTACCCGCCAGCACCGGGCGTGAACCAGGGGCCCGTGTGCGGGGGGGGTGGGGCGTGAACTCAGACCTCTCCACGCTAATCCCACAGAGGCCACCACCCGGGACTGCGGAGGCAATGGGCGAAAGCCTGGCCCAGAGGCTCCGCTCGTCGGGCTGGTTTGGAGGACTTCCTGTCTTGTCACACGCGTAGGCCTTCCAGACCCTACCGCGGACTCAAGGAATGGCACCAAAATAAAAGCCGGGCTCAACGTACAATGGGATCCCCTAAACTCCCACTGCAGAGGTTATGCAGGAAGGCTTTGTTTGTCTGTGTTTTACACAGGGGGTCAATCTGTTGAGATCTCGTGCCTAAAGTTATCGGTCCAGGGAAATTCAGTCCATCAGTTACTAGAACCCGTCAACAATAAATGACAGTAAACGAAAATCAAAACGGTCTCATGCACACCTTTACCAGTGCTTCGCGATCCCAATCGCCTACCCGCGGAGGACCACTCACACACGCACACACACACACGCTCTTACAGAGTACTCTATCGTTACCTGACTGCCGGAACCACTCTGTTCACAGGTTCGGATAATGGCCGGCAGTGGAGTCCCTTGCGGGGCTCTGGGGAACTTTTACAGGAGAGGTAAAAGAGTAAAGATACTCACCCAGAGCCTTCGCAGAGATCCAGCAGCCATCGTTATCCTGGACGAGCCCCCAATTGTTAGCACGGATGAAATGATCTCAGTCCAAGCCCAGAGTGCAGTTCGACAATCGGTAATTTATTAAAGTGTTTAACGCCGGCGGAGACCAACCGAGGTCCGAATCTCGATCGCTCTCCCGTTCCCCGCGCGATGTTACAAGTTATATACTTCATGAGTCAGGATATAGGAGATTGGGTATGAATGAGTGTGAATGGTGGCAATCATGGCTGAGATATGTGTGAATTTCAAGCAATGAGTGTGAATGGTGGCAATCATGGCTGGAGTATGTGTGAATGTCAAGCTTCCTGCCGTCCTCGGAGAGTCGGCAGCATACACAAAAGGTGTGCTAGAACATAGAAGAATACAGCGCAGTACAGGCCCTTCAGCCCTCGATGTTGCGCCGATCAAAGCCCACCTAAACTACACTAACCCACTATCCTCCATATACCTATCCAATGCCCGCTTAAATACACATAAAGAGGGAGAGTCCACTACTGCTACAGGCAGGGCATTCCATGAACTTACGACTCGCTGAGTGAAGAACCTACCCCTAACATCAGTCCTATATCTACCCCCCCTTAATTTAAAGCTATGCCCCCTTGTAATAGTTGACTCCATACGTGGAAAAAGGTTCTCACTGTCAACCCTATCTAACCTCCTAATCATCTTGTACACCTCTATCAAATCACCCCTACACCTTCTTTTCTCCAATGAAAACAACCCCAAGTGCCTCAGCCTTTCCTCATAGGATTTTCCTACCATACCAGGCAACATCCTGGTAAACTCCCTCTGCACCCGTTCCAGTGCCTCCACATCCTTCCTATAGTAAGGCGACCAAAACTGCACACAATATTCCAGATGTGGCCGCACCAGAGTCTTATACAACTGCAGCTGTTCTTCTTTACGTAAATGGGTCCGGGTGCTATATGCTTGTCTCTCCGTGAGGGCTGGAGGCTAGCACCCCGATTTGTTACTTCCAAAGTATCTGTTAGATTCATCCTGGTCGTTTGGTGTTTGCCTTTTGTGTAGGACTGTTTGCATGATCAGGTTATGGGTGTGTGTCAGTTGGAACCTTGACGAGATTATAAAGTGGGTTTCAATCTGTGAGTCATCACCATTGTCTGGAGTCCTGACTAGTGTCTGGTCCGGTGTGTATTCGGATCTGTCTTTGGGCCCCCTTCTCCTGATCATGTGGTCGGGCTGGCAGCTGCTGTTGTAGAATGAATACTGTTTGCTTTAAAATCGATACTGCTGGCTCTCCCGATGTGGGCCTTGCTCCATGGTAAACACGGGGCGGTTTATCTCTATCTAAATCCAATCTTAATCGGGTAATAGTCAAGCTGAGTTCTGATGCTTCACTTACTTACGTGAAGAGTATCATTATATTTCCAAAATATAGTGAAATTTAAATTATTGCTTCTGTACTTGATTATCGGTGAGATGTCCTAATTATGTCAAATTAATGTTAGCATTTAGTAATTTAAACACAACTCTTTATTTTGTTCATTTATAAACGTGCCTGTTTGATATACATGCATATATTCATTCTTTTTTTAGCGTAACCGCAGAACAAAGGTGTGGCATGCAACATAAATGAAGGCAAAATACGTTAAAGCAATTTACTTATATATGATACAAATGTAACGGGCTTCAAAGACATGATCAAAGGAATTTCCAATTATATAGGAATCACATCTATTCTGGCTTCACACGGAGGGAAAGTCCATCCTTATCACTTGCTTAGAGTTTGCCTTTATTTACAGTAAGTTCCTAACTTGAGAAATGGATGCAATGTGGCATTTAGCTAAAACGTCGCTAGCTTCTAAAAAACCCATATGCGGTTTCAAACAAACATATCAGGCTGATAAAATTTTGAAAATTCCTTTCGATGAGCTCATGTCAACGATATAAAATGCAAAACTAACTCCCATTCTTATGAGCAACTTCTTTTCAATTGCAGAATTATCTAACATTCATGCAGAACCTTTAACTTTAAACTGCAGCTGTTTCCCCAATTCCAAACGACACCAATTTCTATGGTATCATGTCTAAAGCATAAATGTTTATTTTGTTTATTCATCAATTTTGAATAATGTACAGAGAAATTTACTACCTCCAGGAAGCGTTCCTTTCAAAGGTCTGTCAACAATAAATAATTTTAGCTGCCGAAATACTCGGATCTTATACAATGCCAAGACTTCAAAAGTAGGCACGTTGAGCCACACCACTAGTCTGGAGTGCATTCCATCCAAAACTCTGCCAATTCTATAAGTCAGCATTTCCCATGAATAAAACACGTCACTTCCACATTCTTGGATACTATGTACAATTTGCTATGGCTAAACCCCATTTTTCGACAGTGAAGTGAAACCAAAGCATCCAGAGAAAACACACGCTCGTAACAGTCCCTGTTCCTGTGATCCACGAAGCCATCTTTTTTATACATTATTTCATTTTCAGTGTCTTACAAGAAATTGCTCCAAAACGATCAAAAGGGAAAAAAAACGGTTAACCAGGCAGAACTGTCAAGGGCTGCGTAATTTAAAACAGAAAGAATGGGCAAATTGCACACAGAGAGTCTAACGGAAGTCGGATAGAACCTGAGTATCTGGCGCTGTGAAGCAGCAGTACAAACCAAAGAGCGACCCTGCTCACGCTAAACGAGGTCGTTAAATTCTTGAATAGAAACACTGAAACCAATGTTCCACTTGTTCAAATGGAAACACAAAACTTATATGCCACTGCTGTGCCTTCAGAAAACAAAAATCATAAATAAATATTATCAATCTGTGAATTGTGCACCTCACGTCACACTACCGCTTTTACAGATTGAAATGGCTATGCACATCCATAGTTGTTATCCAACCTTATCAATGCCATCAGTGTAGCCATTTCTCTGGCTTCTTTGAGAAAGTGCTGTTCTTTCAAGAAGTATTACACCCAAAATCATATTTTTCAAAGATAATTTTTAGTAGGTCTGCCTGGCACATCACATGGAAGTTCACAAGGTATGGGTCAGCAATACACAATAGAACTAAGTGAAATTGAGAAAACATGCGAAGAATGCTGTCTGCTATAATTTGATATTCTTCACATGTCATTGATTTGAAATTTAATTAGGATGCAAACGTGAGAACATACAGAAGCGGTCTTGTATGTGGCATGACCATGGAATTGACATTCTGTCATCTAACCTATGGTACATGTTACATTATCCAATTTCAAATGTTTGAGTATTTTACTGAAGAAACTTATCGGATATATGAGCCCCTTCTTTAACTGAACTCTGAATTTAGCCTGGGTGCCCGCATAAATAAACGGATTAATGCACGAACTCAATAACTGAAGCATAAATCCCGTTTCTTGGAGAATAAATATGGAATTCGTAAAATCAGAAGCAGATGGATATGTCAGTTTTGCAATTCGTACATAGCAGATCGTTAGAAAGCATAACAAATATAACAGGATGAAACTACCCGACACAGTGAAAAGTAAAACAATGGATTTTCTCCTCTTTTCCACCTCTGGATCGCTCCGATTTTCCACAGTGCTCTGGGCCCGGAGTTTCCTGCGGGTTCTATTAGCTGCCAGAATGTGTCTGACGGTCAGTGCATTGAGCAGGACTATCAGAATAAAAGGCAGACATGGTGTCAAAATAATTCGAATCCAGTCGTATGCAGCCCATGCAAGTGATGTATAAACAATGGCCTTTATTCCGCAGAGCCAGGGTGTATTGTCAATTACGTAGACCGGTTCATATGCAAAATATGAAACCGTGTTTATGAGAAAGCTCGTAACAGACACTATTCCTGTGATCCACGCAGCCATCGTTTTCGTACAATATTTCATTTTCAGTGTCTTACAAGAAATTGCTACAAATCGATCAAAAGTGAAAAAAACGGTTAACCAGGCAGAACTGTCAAGGGCTGCATAATTTAAAACAGAACGAAGGCTACATATTGGAGTGATGAACAAGAAACTATAAGGAAAATAAATTCCAGCAACACGGTTTAGTATTACAGCCGTCAACATCACCAGGAGATCCGTCATGCCCATAGACACCAAATAAAACGTGATGCATTGAGATAGCCCGCATCTTCCTCGAGAAAGTATAACGACCACTGCACAGTTAGCTTCCAGAGAGAGAGAGTGAAAGAGAAAGCACGTAAGAACATGCATTCATTAATAAGAGGAAATGGCTCAGTGGCGTTGTAATTGATAAGTAATCAAGAGACTAGCATAAGGTTCTTGATTCCGAAATTTCAATTTTGCCATTCAGTTTTTCTTACCATTCAACAATATTCATAAAATCCCACCTGATTCCCTAACGGTCTTTATGGAAAGATTGCTTCCTCTGTAAATTAATCGGCCGTACATATGACACCAGATGCATGGCAATGTTTCAATAATGAAAACTCTATCTGCAGAAGTAATAAATCGTTACCCTGAAATAAGCCGAGCTAGATTGTGTCGACTATACCAAGAACAACGAGAATAAAAGAAAGAAAACAGTTCGATGGAATACATTACGGTAATGATGAGAAAAATTGGTCCCATTGAAGAGAAGGAATGATTCTTGTTATGTGCAAAAACATCACTGTTAAAATTTGAGTCTTTATGTAGATAACCAATGGCTCATTGAGCAGCTAACTGAGTACAATTCTTTACCTGGAATCCCGATTGTTGCGAGTACTGGGTAGTAAATTGCAAACAGCAGACCTCTCAGTATTTCATGCATTTTTGAACACGTCTGTAAATCATTGCAAATTAGTTTCACTTATACCTGATGCTTCACTCAAGGGGACTAATTAGTTTGTTCATTCTTTTACAACTGGTACAGTCAAACTAACATGTTATTTACTGCAGATGCGATTTTCTGATTTGATGGAAAGGAATCAGTTTGCTTTTCATGGGACGTGGCTCTGAAAAGCTTTGCAGAGAATTCAGAATTGGCCTAGTAACATCTATGCAGCTTGAATGCCAGTTAAATGTACTGACATGTCTCGATTAGAAATTAATATTTCTGGTAAATACACACCTCAGGTCAAACTTTCAGCATTATTCTGACTGCGATCTTGCTTATCAGGCACGGCACGTTTTCGAATTTCCTTGGAAATGTGCACTGACTTGAGAAAATCTGTGCATCTCAGCGTGTTCTGTTTTCTAGGTTCAATCAAGTCCTGTTAGATTCTACGATTCAACACTACGATTATAGGACAAGCCAAACAGAGAACAGCCAGGGAATTACTACAGGCATGGCACTCATGCACAAATTCTATCAACAAGCACATCGACCTGGACCCAATATACTGGCCACTGCAGTGGACGGATGGAACTGCCAACTGGAAGCGGCAGAGACAAACCAGTTTAAGTGCCCGAGGAAACATCACAGAAGCGCTTCACCGGAGGCTCTCAAGCACTAAAGATTCACCTAGACAGGGGGCGATATGTCTGCAACACAAATTCCCAGCTCGGCGAGCAGAACCACAACTTTATTCCGTTGCTTACATAATGTCCAGAATTCCCTGATTCATTTCTTTGTCAAATGAAGCGAAGTAATGCCACATGATACTAGAATATTAAGATCTGCATTACCTATATCGTAGTCAGGATCCTGTGATATCAGATTAATCGATAAACATTCATATAACTGATCAGAAGTGAACTAAACCAGTGATGAAATGCCCGTTTCCTTATTAATCACTCAAATAATGATCTTACCGAATAGAAGATTTAGTTTGCATTATGGTTTCCCAAACTTATTCTTCTTTTTGCATGTTATATGTTAGTTTAAAATAGAAAATTAGCTCAATCATGGGATATACTGGATTAGTGGTGCTGGAAGAGCACTGCAGTTCAGGCAGCATCCAACGAGCAGCGAAATCGACGTTTCGGGCAAAAGCCCTTCATCAGGAATAAAGGCAGTGAGCATGAAGCATGGAGAGATAAGCTAGAGGAGAGTGGGGGTGGGGAGAGAGTAGCATAGAGTCTTCAGAGCAGAGGAAATGACCTGGGAGTTGCAGTGGTAGAGGGACTCCCTGAGATTCTTGTAGGGAGAGGAGGAAAACTTCTTCAAGGCAGGCATCCTTGCAAGAGGATTCGCAGTCGGGTTAAAATCAATGAGGTAAAAACAATGACTGCAGATGCTGGAAAGCAAATACTGGATTAGTGGTGCTGGAAGAGCAAGACCACACCTCCCCCTCTTATACCGCCTTGCCTGTTCTTACTGAAAGATCTGAACCCTGGAACCTACAACATCTAATCCTCACCTTGCTCTATTCATATCTCCGAAATGGCCACAGCATCGAAGTCTCAGGTACCTATCCATGCTGCAAGCTCACCTACATTATTTCGGATACTTCTGGCGTTGAAGTAGACACACTTTAAACCACTTCGCTGTCTGTCAGCCCATTCCTGTGACCCTGAAATCCTGTCCCTATCCTTCCTACTCTTATCCTCCTGTGCACTACAGCTACACCTCCGGTTCCCATCCCCCTGCTGAGCTAGTTTAAACTCACCCGAATAGCACCAGCAAATTTCCCACCCAGGATATTAGTACGCTCGAGTTCAAGTGAAGACCCTCCTGTTTGTGCAAGTCCCACCTTCCCCAGAATGAGTCCCAATTATCCAAAAACGTGAAGCCCTCCCTCCTACACCATCCTTGCAGCCACATGTTTAGTTGATATCTCTCCATATTCCTTGCCTCGCTATCACATGGCACGGGTAAGAATCCAGGGATAACAGCTCTGATTGTTCTAGTTCTCAGCTTCCACCCTAGCTCCCTGAAATTCTTCCTTCCATCCCTATCCCTGTTTCTACCTATGTCGTTGGTACCTACATGGAAAACGACTTGAGGCTGGTCGCCCTCTCCTTTCAGGACCCCAAAGATACAATCTGAGTCATCACAGACACTGGCACCTGGGAGGCAACACACCAACTGCGATTCTCGTTCACTCCCAACAAACCTTTTATGTAAACCTCTAATTATTCAATCACCAATGACTGACACTCTCCTCCTTTCCCTCCTTCAATTCTGTGCAAGAGGACAGGCTCTGTGCCAGAGACCTGGGTCCCACTGTTTGCCCCGGTAAGTCGTCCCCCTCGACAATATCCAAAACGGCATACATGTTTTTCAGGGGAATGACCACAGAGGATCCCTCCATTGATTGTTTTTCCCCTTTCGAACAGTCACCCAGCTTTCTTCTTGCGTGGGAGTAACTACTTCCCTGTAACTCCTATCTATCACAACCTCTGCCTCCCGAATAATCCGAAGTTCATCCAGCTCCCTCTCCAGTTCTCCAGCGCGGTCTTGGGGAACCGAGCATTGGGCGCACTTCCTGCAGATGTACTTGGATGGAACACTATTGGTGTCCCTGATCTCAAACATCATGCAGGAGGAATATCGCTCTCCCTGCACTACCATCCCTGCTAGTTCCCTCGTCACAAAGTAAAAAAAAAGTGTTGCTTACCTGATATGTCCCTTGTTTTTAAGGTTAGAGGAGGTGGTTGGGATGGCAGCACTACAAAGGTAGGGTCTCAGGTTGAGAAGACACTAACTTATATTGCAGTAGGGAAATGAAAATAAGAAGTCCCTCCTTTCCTAGAAACCTCTGTTTTCTGACATAAAATTTAAAAGCACAAATCAGTGACTCACCACTCCCAGCAGGCCCTTGGTGCAAGCTGCTGGCCTTCGAGTTGCTTCTGCCGTTGCCGCTGCCGCTGTAAAACAGAAATAGAGGACTCCCGCGCTCGTGGTACGTTTTGAAAGTCTGAAATCAGTGACTCACTGCTCCCGGCAGGCCCCTGGTTCAAGCTGCTGGCCTTCGCGTTGTTGCTGTCACTGCCGCTGAAAAACAGAAATGAAGTGTTGAGGGTATATACTGAGAAATATTTCAGGTAACACAGCAAAAAAAAAAGCTTTATTTGAATGAATAAATTATTGTGAAAGGGTATAAAAATCATAATCCTTAATGGGCAGACATTCTACTAAGTTCAGCGAATAATTATGCCTAAAATTGTGAATTCTTAAAGTTACAACAATGACATGCAGTTATGAAGTAATATTCATTATGTCACTCATGAAGACACAATATTCCAAAAAGGGCCTGTGCTGGTTTTATAAAACAGACGTAGTACTTCTGCAGCAGATAAACATACCGTAAATTGTGTTAAAATACAGCAATTGAATGGAAGAGATCAAAGCTTTCAAGATAATCCAGTGGCCGGATAGAAATGCATTAGGAGCACGGAAGAATATTGGCAGAAAAGAAGCACAATAACATCATAAAATGCAAAGTTTTATCAGGAATTCCCATACCCGGGGGAGCAGCATTTTAATCCGTTTATTTATGCGGGCACCCAGGCTAAATTCAGAGTTCAGTTAAGTGCATTTTTATCAGTAGCTCTTAGAATGCTATCCACGACAGAAAGGTTTGCCCCATTTATACCTGGTGATAGGCTCCGGAGAGATTATATTTATTTATTTTCTTAAGGTTTGAATCAAGTATGAGTCAAATTGCCATGGTAATGATCTACATGCATTAATTCAATGGAATGTTCTAATCTGTGGGAAGGGGAGGGGGGGACCTGCCTCGCGTTATGGTGTTAATTAGCCTAATTGGCATATCGAGCAGCATCCAAGGAGCAGGAGAATCGACGTTTCGGGCATAAGCCCCTCTTCAGGAGCAGATTCCTGACCTGCTGCGTTTTTCCAGGAACACATTTTCAGCTCAGATCTCCAGCATCTGCAGTCCTCACTTTCGCCTACTTGGCATATCGACTCAACACAGATCCTCCTAAGAGCATCTCACGTCCATCTCTGTCCCTGTAACAGAGCATTTCCAAGTGATAACTCACCTAGCCCACACATCACTGGAAAATATCAGCAATATAGCATGGTCAAACCATCTAACCTGCGCATCTTTAAATTGTGGGAGGGAACCGGAGCAGCTGGGGGTAAGCCATGCCGAAACGACGAGAATAAGTGAGCTTTTTCCAGAATGTCACCTGGAAGGGGAGTCTAACCCGCGTCCCTGGCGCTGCCAGGGTGCAGTGCTAATCATTGAGTGATCATTCCACCCTTAATAGCGGAATTTTAGAAGATGGTCTGATTGCATTTATTATGGCAGTGCCCAACACGTCAACCAGAGTCACAAATCAAGTTTTCGTCACCCAGTGCAGCTGTACCAATGCTCAAGGAGCATGACGTCATCCATCATCCAGAATAAAACAGCCACTTCATTGGCACCACATACGAAAAACATGCGCTGCATGCACTTGTGAAAGCTCCCGAGACAGCGAATTCGACCTCATGACTACTTCTATCTCAAAGGACAAGCATAGCAGATATATGGGAAAGCATCTGCAAGTACTCATCCAAGACATTCACCATCCGACTTGTACATCGTTTAGTACTATTTCTTCTTCATTTGGTGAAAACGCTGAACTACATTGCCCATCCAGTGCAACACGTGGAATGCAGGAGATCAAGATGGCAGTTCACCATTACGTTCTTCAGGAAAACTCGCAACTTTCAATAAATGCTGACCTAACTAGCGACCTCAGCGACCTCAGCATACTGTGAAAGCCTCGACAGTCACACTCAGTATTGAAATGTTCATTTCAGTTTTATCAATTGGATAAATTCAATTGCGATGCATTCACTAACGGAAATTTTAATTTAATCAATAACATTATGCTGTTCACAAAGTTTCATATGCTGCATTCAATTTGGGAAGGGTTAGTTCAGTAGTGATAAAGTCAATGCTTATGAACAGATTTGAAATATAAGAATGGTTATATTCATTAAAGATAGGGCTTATCTTTGCGGAAGCGCTCAGCTCTGCCAATTAATGTAGTCTATGCTGTCAAATTCCGCACAAACTAACAATAATGCACGAATTCTTTATGTTTGAAATCATTAGATCTAAGAAATTCTTGCATAACATCATTGACGATGGCTGTTTGCACTGCAGAACTTTGGAACGAAAACCAAATTAATGCTGTATGGACAGCATTTATTGCAAGAGGAAATCTGAAACAGACAAAGAAATAATGGAGAAATGAAGCAGAGTTGAAGAACAGTTATATCAAACTTAGAAAATTAACATTGTATTTCTCCCCACAGAATCTCTGAAAATTGTAAGGATTCTCCAACAATTTCCGTTCCTGCTTTTGTTCATATTTCCATTACCTGAAGTAATTTGATATTTGTGAAAGGAGATCCATGCTTGCTGATTAGCTTTCTTCTTGAACTCGCTTTGGAAGGATTTCTCTCGTACCCCTGAGGACTGTGTTCGAATTTACCTATTGCCACGGCGTGCGTTTGTAGTATGTTGGGGGAAATACAACAGTTTAATTAAGTTGAGATGGAGTCGTTTGGATTTTTCCAATCAGTTAAGCTATTCTAAATTCTGTCTTCTTTTGTTCGTGTTTTATTTATATTCGTTAAGCATTTCTGTTTTTATTTGAGCCAAGTGGTTTGGCCAACTGACTCACTCCTGGAGTGTCCAATTTATATCTGCTTAAACAAACAGAAAAAAATTACGGTCTGGCTTTCCTTCTCACACTGTTTTGAGTTGGTCTGGCCCGCTCCATAACAGATTGAGGGTTCTTGGTGGGATTTATTGTTCAATTTCATTTTGGGATTAGGATTGTTGGACTCAAATGCAGCGAGTTGTAAGTGTTGGAGTCTTTTATTCTGTGTGTTGAACTCACTTAGTTAAACAATGCTTCGTGTAATAATGGTTCTTCAACTCCCTAAGAGTTTTTTGGGTATGGAAGACGTGACTATGGGGGTTATACAGACGGTGAACAAGGCAAAGCTCCTGGAATTTGGCAGAAAAGCTGAAGTTGGAGTTACATTTTTCTGTGAGAAACGGAAAGACAATTATAGCAATTTCTCGGCATTTAACTTCACTGGAAATGCTTGAAATTATTCGAGCTAAATGAAATACAATTGAAATGTAAGCAGCTTGAGTTCGAGGCAAATGAAACAGAAAATGATAAGAAACCGTTTGATGTACAATTAAATGCATTAAATACACGGGAGAAAGACATGGATAGAACAAGTCGCATTAGTCTGACAAAAAATAAAGGACGAGAAGGGCATGGACCAAGTACAGGCAACATGATATTTCTGAAATCATTTGCATGATCATATTTATATCATATGGTTATATCATATGGTTTCATCCCTCTGTTTTTACAGGCTCATCATATGAGACGGGTCTTTCGATAATTTTGTTTTTATCTTTGAATATCACAAAAAAACTTCCATATGCATGACAGCCAACATTTTCAGATCTATTATTGATAATTATTTTAAATTCAAACAATAATAAAAATAAACACCCTGACATAAGAAGGAAATGCACACAGACATAAATTCACACACAAAGAGAGTCACCATAAGTAAAGAATCACAAGTGTACACGTAAACACAGACATCGTTAGATGTAAATGGACACACTAATACAGATACATATACACGGACACAGTCACATATACATCTTACTGACGCGAAGCCGTGCACTTTGGACACAGACCTTCAGCTCAAATTGGCTATGCTGGCCAGGTTTTATAAACTGAACTCGTCTCGTTAGTCACTGTTTTGCCGAAATCACTGCAGACCCTTCCTATCCATGTACATACGTAAAGGTTTTTTAATGTTGCATTTTCTCCTCCACTTATTTTTACAGCTGGCTTCATGCACACACCTCGATCTGTGTTAAAACAGAAAATCGCTGCTTAAGTTGTTTCAATGCTTTCCCCCCTTATCTTCAATGTGTGTCCTCCAGTTTTGGTTTCCCTACCCTAGAGAGAACACTTCCATCATTCACCTTATCTGTGCCACTCGTGAATTTATAATCATGAAAAAAGTCAACCTTCAAACTCCTACCATCCAGGGAGAGAAAAATTCCAAACTATTTATGCTGTCCTTATCACACAAAACTTCCAGTCTTGGTAACATCCTTGAAAATATTTTTGCACAATTGCCAGTATCTTAACGTCCTTCCTATAGCATGGCGAGCAATAATCGCAGAATTCCAGGTTGATCCTACCGATATCTTTCATGACGTCCCAACTGGTGTATTCAATGATTTCAATGATGAAGGGATGCATGCCAAACGCCTTGTTCACCACCCCGTCTTTCGAGGAATTATGTTGCCGTGACCCATGTACTCTCTGATCAACAACGTTCGGGAGAAATTACAATTAACTGTGTAAATCTACCTCTGTGTTGTCTTACCAAAAATCAACACCTCGCATTTGTCTAATTTGTACTCAATTTTCCTTTTCTCGGCCAGCTGACCCAGTTGATAAAGATCCCGTTGTCGTGTTAGAAAACATTCTAAATTATTCGTTGGACCAAGAATTCGGTGTCATGCACAAACTTGCATACAATCCCTCAATATTCCCATCTAAATCGTTTGTAAAAATGATGAACAACAATGGATCCAAAGGCAATTATTGTGGTACACTGCTGTTCACAGATATCAAGTCAAAACAATAACCCTCAATCTCCGTCCTGCGTCTTCTACAATGTCAATTTCGCATGCAATTAGTTGGGGATCCTCGGAATCCATGTAAGACAAACCTTCATTTTGAACAGAGCGGTGAGAAGTGAGGGCGGAGAGAAACGAGGGCTGCCGAATACTTCAGCCTTTCTCACTTATGAAGGGACTTACCGCGACAGTCGGACCTCCACTTTGAACAGAGCTGCGAGGAGAGAATGCATAGAGAAATGAGGTCTGTCGGGAATTTTTAAGTAGGTGAGATCTAAACCCGAAACTGTACACTATAGTGCCACCATTCAATCCACCCCCTCTAAACATGCTTAGGTTCTGTAAACTCAGTAAGTTTTCAGGTTTTCTGAGTTACTTTCCTTTTCTTGTTTAGCTTCCTTGTTTAGTTTTTTGTGGGCTTTCAGGTTAGTGGGGAATGGCTGAGTGCAGTTGTTCCTGCTGCAGAATGTGGCAGGTGAGAGACACGATACATGTCTCTGCTGACCACATCTGCAGGAAGTGCACCCTACTCCTGCTCCTCGGAAACAGAATTAGGGAACTAGGGCTGGAGCTGAATGAACTACGGATCATCCGGCAGGCTGTGGGAGAAAATGAGAGGGCGTACACGATGGTGGTCAATCCTCAGCTGCAGAATAAGGACAGATGGGTTACAGTCAGGGGGAGGAAGGGGGAGCAAAAGATGGAGCAGGGACCCCCTGTCGCCATTCCCCTCAGTAATATATATACCGTTTTCGATACTGCAGGTGGGATCGCGTAGAAGGGGAAAGCCATAGTTTTCAGATGTTTGGCACTGAGCCGGGCACTGAGGCTCAGTAGGGAAGGAAGGATAATAGAAAAGCGGTCGTGGTAGGGGAGTCAATCTTTGGAAGGATTGTCAAGAGTTTTTGTGATCATGAACGGGTCTCCAGGAAGGTATGCTGCCTCCCAGATGCAAGGTGCCAGGATGTCACCGAATGGGTTTACAGAATTCCTAAGGGGAGGGTGAAAAGCCAAGAATCGAAATACATATTGGCACCAAAGATATAGCCAGGAAAGGAATTGAGGATTTAGAAAGTGACTACAGAGAGCTAGGTTGAAAGCTGAAGAGCAGGACGAGTAGAGTAGTTTTCTCAGGATTGCTACCGGTGCCACGAGATAGTGAGGCAAGGAAAAGGCAGCGGGTGCTGCTTAACTCGTAACTGTGCAGCTGGTGCATGAAGGAGGGCTTCAGATACTTAGACCATTAGGATTCCTTGTGGGGAAGTTGGGACCTGTACATGAAGGACCGGTTATACCTGAATTGGAGGTGCACAAGTGTCCTGGTTCGCAGAGTTGCGTGTGTTATTCGAGAGAGTTTCAACTAGTTTGACAGGGGACGGGGGTCGGGGGGCGGGGGATGGTGGGTGGGAACCAGAGCTACATATCTGAGAGGGGGGATACTTAGATATGGGGAAGTGACAGGGTGTAGTGAATCCATGGGGAAGTTTTGTCATGCGATGGAACAAAGGGGTCCATTGAAGTTTGTCTGTTTTAATGCAAGAGTGTCCGAACTAAGAGTGATGATGTTACAGCATGAATCAGTACTTGGAACTGTGATGTACCGTCCATAACGGAGACATGGGTTTCACAGGGACAGGAATGTTTGCTCGACATTCCAGGCTTTAGAACGTTTAAGAAGAACAGGGAGGGTGGAAAAAGAACAGAGGTGTAACATTGCGAATCAGAGAGTGCATCAAAGCTACAGAAACGGAGGATGTTGAGGAAGGTTTGTCTACACAGTCAGTATGTTTGGAAGGATTAGGGAGAACCCAAAGGCATTTGACTCATACGTGAGGAATAAGATAATGGTCCAGGAGAAGATACAGCCGGTCAGGGATAGCATAGGGAATTTGTGCGTGGAGACTGAACTGATAGGGGAAGCCTGAAATAGCTTTTTGCTTCAGTTTTCACTAAGAACAAAGAACACAGTGAACAACAGACAATTTGGCCCTCGATGTTGCACCGATGTTCTCAGCTCATGCCCCTATATTATCCCAAAATCATAAGACCATAAGAGCATTAGAGCATAGAAGTGGAAGTAAGGCCATTCGGCCCATCGAGTCCACTCCGCCATTCAATGATGGTTGATGGGCATTTCAACTCCACTTACCCGAATTCTCCCTGTAGCCCTGTGCTATTGTCCAAGTCCCCCTGCAACCTGTTACATTCTTCCACACTGTCCACTCCTCCACCGACTTTCGTGTCGTCTGCAAACTTATTAATCCATCCACGTCTGCCTGAGTCGAAGTCATTTATAAAAATGCCAAACAGCAGAGGTCCCAAAACAGGTCCTTGTCGCACACCACTAGTAACCAGAATCCAAGCTGAATATTTTCCATTAATCACTACACACTGCCTTCTTTCAGAAAGCCAGTTTCTAAACCAAACTGCTAAACCTGCCTCAGTCCCATATCTCTACATTTTCTCCAAAAGCTTACCATGTGGAATCTTACCAATGGATTACTGAAGTTCATGTATACCACGTCAAATGCCCTACACTCATCTACATGCTTCGTCACATAGAACATAGACATAGAACATAGAACAGTACAGCACAGAACAGGCCCTTCAGCACACGATGTTGTGCTGACCATTGATCCTCATATATGCACCCTCAAATTTCTGTGACCATATGCATGTCCAGCTGCCTCTTGAATGCCCCCAGGAACCTTGCTTCCACAACTGCTGCTGGCAATGCATTCCATGCTCTCACAACTCTCTGTGCAAAGAATCCGCCTCTGATATCCCGTCTATACTTTCCTCCAACCAGCTTAAATCCATGACCTCTCGTGTTAGCCATTTCTGCCCTGGGAAATAGTCTCTGGCTATCGACTGTATCTTCACCTCTCATTATCTTGTATAACTCAACTAGGTCCCCTCCTCCTCCTTTTCATCAATGAAAAACTTCCAAGCTCAGTCAACCTCTCCTCATAAGGTAAGCCCTCCAGTCAGGCAGCATCCTGGTAAATTTCCTCTGAACCCGCTCCAAAGCATTCACATCTTTCCTATAATAGGGCGACTAGAACTGGACGCAGTATTCCAAGTGCGGTCTAACCAAAGTTTTATAGAGCTGCAACAAGATGTTAGGGGTAGATTCTTTACTCAGCGGGTTGTGAGTTCATGGAATGCCCTGCCTGTATCAGTGGTGGACTCTCCATCTTTATGGTCATTCAAGCGGACATTGGATAAGCATATGGAGGTTATTGGGCTAGTGTAGGTTAGGTAGCCTTCGGTCGGCGCAACATCGAGGGCCGAAGGGCCTGTACTGCGCTGTATTTTTCTATGTTCTATGTTCTATAAGATCTCACGAGCCTTAAACTCAGTGCCCCTGTTAATGAAAGCCAAAACACCATATGCCTTCTTAACAACCCTGTCCACTTGAGTGGCCATTTCAAGAGATCAATGCGCCTGCACACCACGATCCCTCTGTTCCTCCACACTGCCAAGAATCCTACCCTTAATACTGTACTCAGCTTTCAAATTCGACCTGCCAAAATGCATCACCTGGCATTTATCCAGGTTGAACTCCATCCACTACCTCTCAGCCCATCTCAGCATCCTAACAATTCTCTATACTGTCAACGACACCTCCAACCTTTGTGTCATCTGCAAACTTGCTGACTCACCCTTCAATCCCCTCATCCAAGTCATTAATAAAATTTACAAACGTTAGACGCCCAAGGACAGAGCCCTGTGGAACACCACTCACCACAGACTTCCAGGCAGAATATTTTCCTTCTACTACCACTCACTGCCTTCTGTTGGCCAGCCAATTCTGTATCCAGACAGCTAAGTTCCCTTGTATCCCATTCCTCCTGACCTTCTGAGTGAGCCTACCATGGGGAACCTTATCAAATGCCTTACTGAAGTCCATATACTCCACATCCACAGCTCGACCCTCACCAACTTTTCCAGTCATACCCTCAAACAACTCGATAAGGTTTGTGAGTCATGACCTGCCCCTCACAAAACCGTGTTGACTGTATTTAATCAAGCCATGCTCTCTCAGATGGTCATAAATCCTATCCCTCAGAATCCTTTCTAACAACTTGCAGACGACAGACGTTAGACTTACTGGCCTGGAACTGCCGGAGCTTTCCCTATTTCCTTTCTTGAAGAGAGGAATTACATTTGCCTCTCTTCAGTCCTCAGATATGACTCCAGTGGAGAGCGAGGATGCAAAGATCTTCGCAAGTGGCGAAGCAATTGCATTTCTCGTTTCCCAAAGCAGCCTAGGACAAATATGGTCCGGGTCTGGCGACTTGCCCATCTTAATGTTGGACAAAATTTCCAGCACATCAGCTTCCTCTATCTCTATCCATTCCAGCATGCACACCTGCTCTTCAAAGGTTTCATTCACTACAAAGTTCGTTTCTTTCGTAAAGACATAAGCAAAAAACTCATTTAGAGCTTCCCATACCTCCTCAGACTCCACACACAAATTCCCTATGCTATCCCTGATCTGCCCTACTCTTTTTTTGACCATTCTCTTATTCGTCAAGTAAGTGTAAAATGCCTTTGTGTTCTTCCTAATCCGTTCTGCCAAGCCTTACTTGTGCCCCCTCCTGGCTCTCCTCAGACTTTTTGAGCTCCTTCCTCGCCTGCCTGTAATCCTCTAGAACTGAGCTTGACGCTCGATTCCCTACCTAATCTAAGCTACCTTCTTCCTTTTGACGAGAAGCTCCACCGCTCTGATCATCCGAGGTTTCTTCATCTTACCCATTCTTGCCTGTCTCAGAGGGACATCCTTATTCAAAACTCGCAAGCACTGTCCCTTAAACACTCTCCACATGTCTATAGTCCTTTACCATGGAACAATTGCTCCCATTCCATGATTGCTAACTCATGTCGAATCGCATCATAGTTTCCTCTTCCCCAATTAAATATCCACCCATTTTGCCAAATCCTCTCCTTCTCCATAGCTATGTAGAATGTGAGGCAGTTGTGGTCACTATCACCAAAATGCTCTACCACCACAAGATCTGATACATGCCCGGCTCATTTCGGAGCACCAAGTCCAAAATGACCTCTCCCCTTGTCGGCCTGTCAACGTACTTGGTAAGGAAACCCTCATGAACACACTTTACAAAAACAGTTCAATTTGAATCGTCTGGTCATAAGAGCTTGCAATCAATATTGGGAAAGTTAAAGTCACCCATTACAACAACCCTGCTACGTTCACAATTCTTCAAAGCCTGTCGACCTATGCTTTCTTCAATCTCACTGCTGCTATTGGGGGGGGGCGTGTAGTAAACTAGGAGAAAGTGAGGACTGCAGATGCTGGAGATCAGAGCTGAAAATGTGTTGCTGGAAAAGCGCAGCAGGTCAGGCAGCATACACAGAGCAGGAGAATTGACTTATCGATCATGAGCCCTTCTTCGGGCTCATTCCCAAAACGTCGATTCTCCTGCTTCTTGGATGCTCCCTGACCTGCTGCGCTTTTCCAGCAACACATTGTCAGGCCTGCAGTCAACACCTAATGAGGTGACTTCTCCCTTGCTGTTCCTAATTTCCACCCATACTGACTCAGTCGGCAAATCTTCCTCGACATTAGAAGCTTCTTGGAGCTGTGATACCCTCTCTGATTAGTAGTGCTATTCTCCATCCTCTTTTTCCCCCTCCCAATTCTGTTTAAATGCTCTAAACCCTGGAACATCCAGCAACCATTCCTGCCCCGAGAAACCCATGTCTCTGTTATGGCCAAACATCATAGCACCGGGTACTGATCCATGCTCTACGTTCATCACTTTTATTCCGGATAGTCCTTGCGTTCAAGCAAACATTTTAATTGATCCGTTGGTTCCTTCCCAAGAAAATTCTTCCCACTAGCTGGTCTACCTCATGCTGTTGCCTCATCTGTATCAACTCTCACCTCCTGTATACAGCTAAGGTTCCCACCAGCCATACTAGTTTCAACCGTCTCCAACTACTCGAGCAAACCTTCCACCCAGGGCACTGGTGCCTTCCAGTTCAGATGCAACACGTCCTTCTTGTACAGGTCCCCACCTTCCCCAGAAGGTATCCCAATTATCTACATATCTGAAGGCCTCCCTCCTACACAAGCTGTGCAGCCACTTGTTAAGCTGCACCCGCTCGCTGTTCCTCGCCTCGCTATCTCGTGGCACCGGTAGTAAAGTAGACAACACTACTCTGTTCGTCCAGTTTTGCAGCTTCCATCCTAACTCCCTGAAATCACTTTTTATATCCTCAATCCTTTTTCTGGCTTTATCATTAGTGGCAATATGTAACAGGGTATCTGGCTGTACACAGTCCCCTTTTAGAACCTTATACACCCGATCGGAGACGTCCCAGACCCTAGCACTGGGGAGGCAAAATACCTTCCGGGAATCCCGATCCTGAACACAAATTCTCCTGTCGATTCCCCTAACTATCGTTTCCCCTACCATGAGTAATTTTCTATTCTGCCCCCATCCCTTCTTTGCCACAGTGTCAGGCTCAGTGCCAGAGAACTGACTACTATGGCTTTCCTCTGGTAGGTCATACCCCCCAGCAGTATCCAAAATGGTATACTTATTATTCAGGGGAATGTCCACAGTGAATCTCTGCAGTGTCTGTCAGCCCCCTTTCCTCCCCTTAACTGTAACCCATCTATCCTTATCCTGAGCCTTAGGAGTGACCAACTCCCGGTTACTCCTCTCAGGTACCCCCTCAGCCTCCTGAATGATCCGTAGTTCATCCAGCTCCACCTCCAATTCCCTAACAGGGTTTTCAAGGCGCTGGACTTGGGTGCACTTCCCACAGATGTAGCCAGCAGAGACGTATGCCATGTCTCCCACCTGCCACATTCTGCAAGAGGAAGAAGCAACTGCCTTAGCATCCATAACCCACTTATCTGCACACACACTCAGTACTAAAGTTGAAAGCTAAGTTCAACTTGCTATAAAATTAATAACAAGCTTATATTAAATAGCGGAAGTTTAGAATGAACCTTAGCTTATCAACTAGTATAGAGGACGAGGGCGGGTGGGAGGCACTCCAGTTGTAGAGTCTCGGGTTTAGCCGCCTTGCTGAAAAGAAAGGGGACCTTGTTATGAATGAGAACTTTGCAGAGCTTGGAAGCATGCTTGAACAGATCTAGATTGTTGAAGTTGATGTGCTGGAAATTTTGACGAACACTAAGATTGAAAATTCGCCAAGGCCGGACCAGATGTATCCTAGGTTGCTCCGGCAAGCAAGAAAGGAGGTTTCTAAGCCGTTGATGAAGACCTTTGTTTCCTCACTCTCCACGGTCGTCGTACCAAAAGACTGGAGGGAGGCAAATGTTGTTCCTCTTTCAAGAATGGGAGTAGGGAAAGCCCTGGAAATTACAAACCATCAGTCTTACACCTGGAAAGAATTCTGAGGGATAGTACTTATGACTATTGGAAAATAATAGCGTGATGAAAGGCAGTGAGCATGGCTTTCTGTCGGGCAGGTCATGCCTAACAAATCTTATTGAGTTATTTGAGGAGATACCAAGAACGGTCGATGAAGTTCGAGCAGTGAACATTGTGTATATAAGCTTCAGCAAGGCATTTGACAAGGTTTCCAATGGTAGGCTCAGGAGGTATGCGATACAGGGAGATTTGGCTGTCTGGAGTCAGGACTGGTTGGTTGACAGCAGGCAGACAGTAGTTGCAGATGGAAAGCATTCTGCCTGGAGGTCAGTGGTGAGTGTTTTCCCACAGACGTCTGTTCTTGGAACTCTGCTGTTTGTAGTTTTTAATAAATGACTTGGATGACGAGTTTGAAGGGTGTGTAAGTATATTTGCTTATAACATAAAGATTGAAGGTGCCGTTGACAGTATGGAGGGCTACTGCAGGCTGCAGCACGACATAGAACTGGGCTGTGAAATGGCAGACGGAGTTCAAACTGGATAGATGCGAATTGATGAATTTTGGAAGGTAGAACTTGAATGCTGAATATAGGATTAGACACAGGATTCTTGGCAGTGTGGAGGAACAGAGGGATTTGGGTGTGCCAGCACATAGGTCCCTCAAAGTTGCCACCCAAGTGGATTTGTTGTTCAGAAAGCATATGGTGTTTTGGCTTTCATTAACAAGGGGATCGAGTTTAACAGCCGCAAGGTTTTGCTGCAGCTCCATAAGACCTTGGTGAGATCGCACGTATAATATTGTGCCCAGTTCTGATCGCCCCATTACAGGTAAAATACGGATACTTTGGAGAGGGTGCAAAGAAAGTTTAGTGGGTTGCTGCCTGGACTGGAGGGCTTGTCTTACTAACAGAGGTTGGCTACGATTGACTGAGATTGAGGGCAAAATCCTTCACCCAGAGAGTGGTGGGCGTTGGAATGCTCTGCCCCAGTCGGCTGTGAAGTCCAAGCCTTTGGATACTTTCAAGAAAGAGTTGGACAGAGCTCTTAAGGATAGTGGAATCAACGGTTATGGGGATAAAGCAGAAACAAGATACTGATTGACGGTGATTAGCCATGATCATAATGAATGGTGGTGCTGGCTCGAAGGGCAGAATGGCCTACACCTGCACCTATTGTCTGTTGGCTATTGTCTTTCACCTCGGAATTTTCTCTCTGGAAAGAAGGAGGAACAGACGTGACCAGATCGATGTCGACAAGCTAATGAGAAGCATGGATAGAATAATAGTCACTGACCTTTCCCCAGGGAAGCATTGACTGGCACAAGTGGTTGTCGTTTTTAGATATTAGGAGAAAGGAATATTGGAGTCGTCAGAGGAATGTCCTTTACTCAGAGATTTGTAAATGCATGGAATGCTTTGCCAGTAATTGTGGTGGAAGCAGAGTCATGAGGAAATTTAAGCTACTGCTGGACATGCAGATGGACAGCAGTGAGTTAAGGGTTGTGTACGTATGTTAGGTTACTTTATTTTAGATGAGGAATAATCCTCTGTACAACATCGTGGGCCGAAAGGCCTGTTTAAGTTGTATTCTGTATTTTCATGTTCTATGTGCTCATTATGCGGTACATTGTCAAATGGCGAACTGAAGCCCATGTGTAAAAGGTCTATCGCTCTGCCTTCATTAATCGTTTTCATCATTTTTAATAAAAATCAGTAAATGAGTCGCACAAAGCAGTCCTGACAATCCCCAACCATTCATTTTCTGTCCAATTGCACCTATCTGTTAGAATCCCCTCCTCCAACTTACTCAACAATGTCACGTGGCTCACTGATCTTTGAATAAGTTAAGATTCAAATACTTACAGGGTGGAAACAGGCCCTTCGGCCCAAGTGCACACAGATTCTCCAAACAACAACCCACCCACATCCATTCCCCTGTTCACTGGATACTACAGGAAATTTAGCGTATCCAATTCACCGAGTATGCACAGTGGGAGGAAACCCACACAGACACGGAGAGAATTTGGAAAACTCACGCACGCAGTTGCCTGAGTCAGGCATTGAACCCAGGACTCTCGCGTGGTGAAGCAGCAGTGCTAACCATTGTGCTCACTGCAGTTCAGCAGCTTTCCTTGCAACAACATAGGCAAGACTAGGGTGGAGGACCTGTTTGGGCATTACGAAGCACTAGGCAGGAAATTGAAGCACAGGTCCTCAAGGGTCATAATCTCCGGATTACTGCCCGAGCCACGTGCCAATTGGCATAGGGACAAGAAAATTAGGCAAGTAAACACGTGGCTAAGGGATTGGTGTGGGAAAGAAGGATTCCACTTCATGGGGCATTAGCATCAGTTTTGGAACGGGGGGATCTGTACCGTTGGGATGGTCTCCACCTGAACCGATCAGGTACCACTGTTCTAGCGAAGAGGATACATAGGGTGGTCAGTAGGACTTTAAACTTCTGAGTTGGGGGGAAGGGAAAGTGAAAGCGACAGGGAGTATGGAGGTAAATGGAAAGATAAGCAGCAGGATAGCATGCTTCCAGGCGGATTTAAAATTGAGGCAGACTGAGAATGCAGAAAAAAGCAAGGATAATTTAGGACATATGACTTCCAACATCTCTAATGATAAGGAAGTTAGCATTAAGGCACTTTACCTGAATGCTCGTAGCATTCATAACTAAGCCGGTGAACTAATGGCACAGATAATAGTGAATGATTGTGATGTAGTAGGCATCACAGAGACTTGGTTACAGGGGGGTCAGGATTGGCAGTTAAACCTCCATGGTTTTTCAACTTATCGAAAAGACAGAGTGGTGGGCAGAGGGGATGGGGTTGCCTTGTTAGTTAAGAACAAAATTAAATCTATGGTATTGAATGACATAGCGTCGGATGATGTGGAGTCTGTGTGGGTGGAATTGAGGAACTACAAAGGCAAAAAACCCATAATTGGAGTTGTGTACAGACCTCCTAACAGTGGTCAGGACCAGGGATGCAACATGTACCAGGAAATAGAGAAGGCAAGTCAGAAAGGCAAGGTTACATTGATCATGGGTGACTTCAATATGCAGGTGGACTGGGTAAATAATGTTGCTAGTGGATCTAAAGAAAGGGAATTCATGGAATGCTTACAGGATGGCTTTTTGGAACAGCTTGTCATGGAGCCCACAAGAGAGCAGTCTATTCTGGACCTAGTGCTTTGCAATGAACCAGACTCTATAAAAGATCTTAAAGTAAGGGAACCCTTAGGAAGTAGCGACCATAATATGGTAGAGTTCAGTCTGGAGTTTGAAAGGGAGAAGGCAAAATCTGATGTAATGGTGTTACAGTTGAATAAAGGTAATTATGAAGGCATGAGAGAGGAACTGACTAAAATAGACTGGAAGCAGAGGCTAACCGGGAAGACACTAGAGCAAAAATTGCAGGAGTTTGTAGCTATAATTGAGGACACTGTACAGAGGTTCATTCCCAAGAAAAGAAAAATTAACCGGGGAGGGATTAGACAACCTTGGCTGACAAAGAAAGTCAGGAAATGTATTAAAGAAAAAGAGAGATCCTATAAAGTGGCTAAGAACAGTGGGAAATCAGAAGATTGGGAAGGATACAAAAGCAAACAGAGGATAACAAAGAGTGTAATAAGAAAGGAGAGGATCAAATATGAAGGTAGGCTAGCCAGTAATATTAGAAATAATAGTAAAAGTTTCTTTCAGTACATAAGAAACAAACGACAGGCAAATGTAGACATTGGGCCACTTCAAACTGATGCAGGTAGCCTAGTGATGGGAGATAAGGAAATAGCAGGAGAACTTAACAAGTACTTTGCGTCAGTTTTCACAGTGGAAGACATGAGTAATATCCCAAAAATTAAAGGGTGTCACGGGGCTGAGTTGAGTATGGTTGCCATTACGAAAGAGATAGTGCTAGAAAAGTTAAAAAGTCTTAAAATTGATAAATCTCCTGGCCCCGATGGGATACACCCTAGAGTTCTGAGAGAGGTTGCTGAGGAAATAGCAGAGGCATTGGTTGAGATCTTTCAAGAGTCACTGGAGTCAGGAAAGGTCCCGGATGATTGGAAGATGGCTGTAGTAACCCACTTGTTCAAGAAAGGATCAAGGCAAAAGATGGAAAATTATAGGCCAATCAGCTTAAACTCGGTTGTTGGTAAAATTCTAGAATCCATCATTAAGGATGAGGTTTCTAAATTCTTGGAAGAGCAGAGTCTGATTAGAACAAGTCAACATGGATTTAGTAAAGGGAGGTCATGCCTGACAAACCCGTTGGAATTTTTTGAAGAGGTAACAAGTCGGTTAGACCAGGGAAACCCAGTGGATGTGGTCTATCTACACTTTCAAAAGGCCTTTGATAAGGTGCCACACGGGAGGCTGCTGAGCAAGGTGAGGGCCCATGGTGTTCGAGGTGAGCTGCTGGGATGGATTGAGGATTGGCTGTCTAACAGAAGGCAGAGAGTTGGGATAAAAGGTTCTTTTTCAGAATGGCAGCCGGTGACGAGCGGTGTCCCGCAGGGTTCGGTGCTGGGGCCACAGCTGTTCGCATTATATATTAATGATTTGGATGAGGGAACCGGGGGCATTCTAGCGAAGTTTGCCGATGATACGAAGTTAGGTGGACAGGCAGGTAGTACTGAGGAAGTGGGGAGGCTACAGAAGGATCTAGACAGGTTGGGAGAGTGGTCCAGGAAATGGCTGATGGAATTTAACGTGAGCAAGTGCGAGGTCTTGCACTTTGGCAAAAAGAATAAAAGCATGGACTACTTTCTAAATGGTGAGAAAATTAATAAAGCCAAAGCACAAAGGGATCTGGGAGTGCTAGTCGAGGATTCTCTTAAGGTAAACATGCAGGTTGAGTCTGTGATTAAGAAAGCGAATGCAATGTTGTCTCTTATCTCAAGAGGGTTGGAATATAAAAGCAGAGATGTACTACTAAGACTTTATAAAGCTCTGGTTAGGCCCCATTTGGAGTACTGTGTCCAGTTTTGGTCCCCACACCTCAGGAAGGACATACTGGCACAGGAACGTGTCCAGCGGAGATTCACACGGATGATCCCTGGAATGACAGGTCTAGCATATGAGGAACGGCTGAGGATACTGGGATTGTATTCGTTGGAGTTTAGAAGATCAAGGGGAGATCTAATAGAGACGTACAAAATAATACATGGCTTTGAAAAGGTGGATGCTAGGAAATTGTTTCTGCTAGGCGAGGAGACTAGGACCCGTGGACACAGCCTTAGAATTAGAGGGGGTCATTTCAGAACAGAAATGCGGAGACATTTCTTCAGCCAGCGAGTGGTGGGCCTGTGGAATTCATTGCCACGGAGTGCAGTGGAAGCCGGGACGCTAAATGTCTTCAAGGCCGAGATTGATAGGTTCTTGTTGTCTAGAGGAATTAAGGGCTACGGGGAGAATGCTGGTAAGTGGAGCTGAAATGCGCATCAGCCATGATTGAATGGCGGAGTGGACTCCATAGTCTGAATGGCCTTACTTCCACTCCTATGTCTTATGGTCTTATGGTCTTAACATTTCTTAAATAATTGCACATTACCCAATCTTCAATCTTCTGGCACTTTAACATAGCAGTTGATAATAGAAATGTCAGTTGATATTACATACACTCACTCCAACCAGTCGAAGTCCCCACCATCTTATAGAAGACCATCATTATCCAGTACCTAATAAATCACCTGCAACGTGCCTCTATGACGATCGCTCAGTGGTTTGGAGGGTCATAATCATGAAGTCTATCTCGAGGCTGGTTAAAGGCCCACATCAACTCTGGTTTCCCAACCTACCTCGATCCTCTACACTTTATCTACCAACGCAAATGTACTCTGTGCAACATTAAACTTCGCAACGACAGGGAAATTCTGATCTGCAAACGAGTTGTCTCGGTTTTGAAAACCTCTCACTGGCCACGGGATATTTTACCTGCGAGTGGCTTCTCCCAAACAGCTTTTTGAAGTTCCTGCCGAATACCATTAAAATTGAGCAGCGAAATCAACGTTTCGGGCAAACGCCCTTCATCAGGAATAAAGGCAGTGAGCCTGAAGCATGGAGAGATACGCTAGAGGAGGGTGGGGGTGGGGAGAGAGTAGCATAGAGTACAATGGGTGAGTGGGGGAGGAGATGAAGGTGATAGGTCAAGGAGGAGAGGGTGGAGTGGATAGGTGGAAAAGAAGATAGGCAGGTCGGACAAGTCAAGGAGACAGTAACTGAAGAGCTTCAGAGCAGAGGAAATGACCTGGGAGTTGCAGTGGGAGAGGGACTCCCTGAGATTCTTGTAGAGAGAGAAGGAAAACTTCTTCAAGGCAGGCATCCCTGCATGAGGATTCGCAGTCGGGTTAAAATCAACAAGGTAAAAACAATGACTGCAGATGCTGAAAATCAAATACTGGATTAGTGGTGCTGGAAGAGCACAGCAGTTCAGGCAGCATCCAACGAGCAGCGAAATCAACGTTTCGGGCAAAAGCCCTTCATCAGGAATAAAGGCAGTGAGCCTGAAGCATGGAGAGATAAGCTAGAGGAGGTTGGGGGTGCTCTCTCTACAAGAATCTCAGGGAGTCCCTCTCCCACTGCAACTCCCAGGTCATTTCCTCTGCTCTGAAGCTCTTCAGTTACTGTCTCCTTGACTTCTCCGACCTGCCTATCTTCTTTTCCACCTATCCACTCCACCCTCTCCTCCTTGACCTATCACCTTCATCTCCTCCCCCACTCACCCATTGTATTCTATGCTACTCTCACCCCACCCCCACCCTCCTCTAGCTTATCTCTCCATGCTTCAGGCTCACTGCCTTTATTACTGATGAAGGACTTTTGCCCGAAACGTTGATTTCGCTGCTCGTTGGATGCTGCCTGAACTGCTGTGCTCTTCCAGCACCACTAATCCAGTATTTGGTTTTCAGCATCTCCAGTCATTATTTTTACCATTAAAATTGAACCTGCCACAATTTAGAACATCAACGTGTGGACGAGGCATATCCCTTTCCCTCTTTATTTTTAAACTGATAAAATTATCGTCACTTATGCCAAAGTATTGACAATCTCTTCATCTCTTCCGGAAGTATCTCCCAAGAAAACGTTGAGTATCTTTTTCTTGTAGGGTCATCTACATATCGATTCAGAAAGTTTTCCAGTACACACTGAAACAACTTAGCCTATCTAACTATTAACTCTGCCACCGTCTGATTCCATGTTTGAAAGTTAAATTCCCTACTCTTTCATGCTACTACTGTTAAAACTATGTGCAATCTCCCTGAATACTTGTTTTTCAATTTCCCACTATTAGGAGAGCGTTGAGGAGCTATATATAATTCCAAGACTTAGATTAACTTCTTTTTTCTTCGTAGTTCCCCCAATATATATTCACATGATGATCCCTCAGAAGTATATTCTCGAAGCACTGCGGCTTATATTTGCCCAAATAAAAACACCACTTTGCCTGTTCTGTTGCAGTGGCTTCTCTCCTTCCATTGCATCTGTACCCTGGAAAATTAAGCTGATAGCCCTGATCGTCCCGCAGTCGTGTTTCTGTAATATCTATGATATCCCAGTCCCATGTTCTCAAACATTCTCCGAGGTCATTTGCCTTGCACCTCAAGTCCGAACAAGGGCATTTTAATTCATGCCACGTCTCTCATTCCTTGTTGTGCTCTCGCCTGTCTTCTCTATTTAAATTGCTCTCTTTAACTTCTTCAAAAGCAACTGCACAAGTCAAAATGTTTACATTTTCTTGGGGCTTCACTTGAATATATTCCACAACCCCGTTAAGAAGCAAATTAGCATGGCAGCACACATTTCAATATTTGCAGATTTATGAACATACACACATCTATTAATAATTAAACTCAGACACTAAACATGATGGAATTCATTCAAGGATTCGTACACACGCAGGCGTGGCCATGTGAAGGAAACACAGATGTTCGTGGCACAAGGATGCCACTATTAACTCGGAAAGACGTATATAGATAGCGAGAAAACGGGATCGCTCAGGTTTTGTGACACGTGGCTCTTTGAACCTTTGCTGTCATAGTGAAATGTCTTTAAAGTTGTATAATTTTTAACCAATTAACTCAAATGACAGATGAGATAATAATGTCCAATAAACTATGAATAAAAGCTGTGTATTTTGCAACTGAGAAAATATGTACTGTCCTAAGGAAGTGCATATATCGAAATAATAAAACACAGAGATTTTTACACAGAAATAACAATTTTAAAAAATATGCTTCTGCTAGGAAAGCAGCTAACAAAGTAATAGTTCAAGGAAATGGAATAGGGTGCTAATATATAATGATACACTTTATTTTCACAGATTCCACGGGTTTGGCTGAATTTGCGACGATGGGGATGATAATAGAAACATCTGGACACATAATTCCTCAAGCATCACGCTCTTCCAATTTAACATTTTCAAAGGATCTCCCATCGCTCTGTTAAACCTGTAAATATTCAAAATATTCGTGCTTTAAAGTGAACGAATTAAGTTTGATTGTCTCTTCTGTTTAATTAAATGTAAACTCACACATTAGTACTGCTGATCTCAAACGTTCACTTTATTGCTTTCTCCCTGGTTTTCAGCTCAAGCAATTCGATTGATTTCGGACGAATGCAAATGTTCCTCTGTTGTTTCCTATTGTCTCCGAATTCTGAAGCTAAATCCTGTCGTTTTTGGGGCAGTACCAATAAACTAACGTTCGGTTATGATTCCAAATCTGAAACTGAGATAACATAGAAATACATATTTTGGTAATTATAGCGTTAACGTATTTCTGTCAAGTAACCTTGCAGCAATTTCAATTCATTATAATGTTTTGTCCTGTTTGTTATGATATAATATTATTGTCGTCCTTTAAATTGAAAGCTTGGCTTCTCTTTCTGGTGGTTGTTCCTGCTTTATGCATTGAAGATCTTCGAGTATATGTGATGTTGTGGCAGCTATAATCTCACTGGTACGAATTTAAAAATAGCAATTCCATACAAAATTTCCCTCTGAAGACATTAAGGCATGTTGGGTAAAATAGCACTAATACCGAATTTGCTGATTGCCTTTCTCCAAACTCCACTTCCCTTCACCCCACCGCCACCCCACTCCCCCCACCCCGCCAAACACACACACACACACACACACACATACAGATATTGTATTTGTCCCCGTTTGCCATCCAGTGCTCGCTGGTTCTGACAATCACGAATGCAAAACAAAACGTTGAGTGCCTCAAGTGTGCTGTGGGGGAACTTTACGATTCCCTTCTGCCCCACAAAATGCTACGTAGCAAAATCACAATTCCATCAGATTTCGAGCTTCTCACACAGGAACTAGAGTGGACCATTCATGCCCTCCAGAATATAATGCGTGAAAACGAGAAGGACATCCAGTCAATCCATCGTGGGCAGCACGGTGGTACTGCTGCCTCACAGTGCCAGAGACCCGGGTTCAGAGCCTGCCTCAAGCGACTTTCTGTGTGGAGTTTGCACATTCTACCCGTGTCTGCGTGGGTTTTCTCCGGGTGCTCCGGCCTCCTCCCACAGTCCAAAGTTGTGCAGATCAGGTGAATTGGCCATGCTAAATTGCCTGTAGTGTTAGGTGTAGGGGTTCGGGTGGATAGCGGGTCAGTGTGGACCTGTTGTGCTGAAGGGCCTGTTTCCACACTGTCAGTAATCTAATCAATCGAGTTTCTGAAAAACGAACACAATAGAACATAGAACATAGAACATAGAACATAGAACAATACAGCACCGAACAGGCCCTTCGGCCAACGATGTTGTGCCGAACTTCTATCCTAGATTAAGCACCCATCCATGTACCTATCCAAATGCCGCTTAAAGGTCGCCAATGATTCTGACTCTACCACTCCCACGGGCAGCGCATTCCATGCCCCCACCACTCTCTGGGTAAAGAACCCACCCCTGACATCTCCCCTATACCTTCCACCCTTCACCTTAAATTTATATCCCCTTGTAACACTCTGTTGTACCCGGGGAAAATTTTTCTGACTGTCTACTCTATCTATACCTCTGATCATCTTATAAACCTCTATCAAGTCACCCCTCATCCTTTGCCGTTCCAACGAGAAAAGGCCGAGAACTCTCAACCTATCCTCGTACGACCTACTCTCCATTCCAGGCAACATCCTGGTAAATCTTCTCTGCACCCTCTCCAAAGCTTCCACGTCTTTCCTAAAGTGAGGCGTCCAGAACTGCACACAGTACTCCAACTGTGGCCTAACCAAAGTCCTGTACAGCTGCAACATCACTTCACCACTCTTGAATTCAATCCCTCTGCTAATGAACGATAATACTCCATAGGCCTTCTTACAAACTCTATCCACCTGAGTGGCAACCTTCAAAGATCTATGTACATAGACCCCAAGATCCCTCTGTTCCTCCACCTGACCAAGAACCCTACCATTAACCCTGTATTCCGCATTCTTATTTGATTTTCCAAAATGGACAACCTCACACTTGGCAGGGTTGAACTCCATCTGCCACTCCTCAGCCCAGCTCTGCATCATATCTAAGTCCCTCTGCAGCCGACAACAGCCCTCCTCACTGTCCACAACTCCACCTATCTTTGTATCATCTGCAAATTTACTGACCCATCCTTCGACTCCCTCATCTAAGTCATTAATAAAAATTACAGACAGCAGAGGACCCAGAACTGATCCCTGCGGAACTTCACTTGTAACTGGACTCCATGCTGAATATTTACCATCTACCACCACTCTCTGCCTTCGACCGGTTAGCCAGTTTTCTATCCAATTGGCCAAATTTCCCTCTATCCCATGCCTCCTGACTTTCTGCATAAGCCTACCATGGGGAACCTTATCAAATGCCTTACTAAAATCCATGTACACTACATCCACTGCTCGACCCTCATCCACATGCTTGGTCACCTCCTCGATGAATTCAAAGAGACTTGTAAGGCAAGACCTACCCTTCACAAATCCGTGCTGGCTGTCCCTAATCAAGCAGTGTCTTTCCAAATACTCGTAAATCCTATCCCTCAGTACCCTTCCCATTACTTTGCCTACCACAGAAGTAAGACTAACTGGACTGTAATTCCCGGGGTTATCCCTATTCCCTTTTTTGAACATGGGCACAACATTCGCTACTCTCCAGTCCCCTGGTACCACCCCAGTTGCCAGTGAAGACGAGAAGATCATTGCCAACGGTACTGCAATTTCCTCTCTTGCTTCCCACATAATCCTAGGATATATCCCGTCAGGCCTGGGGGACTTGTCTATCCTCAAGTTGTTCAAAATGTCCAACACATCTTCCTTCCTAACAGGTATCTCTTCTAGCTTATCAGTCCGTTTCACACTCTCCTCTTCAACAATACGGTCCCTCTCGTTCGTAAATACTGAAGAGAAGTACTTGTTCAAGACCTCTCCTATCTCTTCCGACTCAATACACAGTCTCCCACCACTCTCCTTGATCGGACCTACCCTCGTTCTCGTCATTCTCAGATTTCTCACATACGCATAGAATGCCTTGGGGTTATCCTTGATCCTATCCGCCAAGGATTTTTCATGCCCTCTCTTAGCTCTCCTAATCCCTTTCTTCAGGTCCCTTCTGGCTATCCTGTATCCCTCCACTGCTCTGTCTGAACCCTGTTTCCTCAACCTTATGTAAGCCTCCTTCTTCCTCTTTACTAGACATTCAACCTCCCTCGTCAACCAAGGCTGCCTCACACGACCATTTCTTTCCTGCCTGATCGGTACATACATATCAAGGACACGTCGTATCTGCTCCTTGAAAAAGTCCCACATTTCCACCACATCCTTCCCTGACAGCCTATGCTCCCAACGTATGCTCCTCAAATCCTGTCTTACAGCATCGTAATTTCCCTTCCCCCAATTGTAAAAACTTCCTTGTTGTGCACACCTATCTCTCTCCATAACCAAGGTGAAAGTCACAGAATTGTGGTCACCATCACCAAAATGTTCACCCACTAACAAGCCCACCACTTGTCCCGGTTCATTACCGAGTACCAAATCCAATATGGCCTCCCCTCTGGTTGGACAATCTACATACTGCGTTAGAAAAGCTTCCTGGACACACTGCACAAACACCGCCCCATCCAATCTACTTGATCTAAAGAGCTTCCAATCAATATTTGGGAAGTTGAAGTTGCCCATGACTACGACCCTGTGGCTTCTGCACCTTTCCAAAATCTGTTTCCCAATCTGTTTCTCCACATCTCTGCTGCTATTGGGGGGCCTATAATAAACACCCAACAAGGTGACTGCACCTTTCCTATTTCTGACTTCAGCCCATACTACCTCCAGAGGCAGATCCCCCTCAAACTTCCTTTCTGCAGCCGTTATACCATTTCTAATTAGCAATGCCACCCCCCTCCTTTTTTACCACCCTCCCTAATCTTACTGAAACATCTGTAACAACGTCGCGTTTAGCCACTGAAATCTCTTCCAGATCAGATACTTAATTACCTTTTGTCGCCAATACATTTGATCTGAAAGGGAGCACAGAGCGAGAGAAGGGCAGGATCTTAGAATAACTTATATCACCAGGGAATAAATGGCATTGAACAAACTTTTTGGACTGAAAGCAAATCATCAGAATTCATTATTAAGGAGTTAATACCAGGACATTTGCAAGGGCAAAACAGCCACCCATCACAGTCAGCATAATTTTATGAAAGGTAAATCGTGCTTGAATAATATTCGTGACTTCGTCAAATTTGTTGTAAGCAAGTTGTACCAATGCTATTGTGCAGATATTGTGAAACTGGACTTCTGAAAATCATTGGATAAGTTATCCACAAAAGATTCATACGCATGCTAATACATCACATGGCATTAAGGCAATTTCTTAGCTTGGATGGACGATTGGCAAAACCACAAAATACAGACACACATAATTTGTATTCTGTTTGGCGAGATTCGTGTACTAAATTGTTCAATGTTGAGGCCCCCACCAGTAGTAACCTATTTTAATGACTTGGAAAACAGCATAGAAAGTACTATTGCCTAAGTTTCATGTGGCACTAAAATAGGAGTAGATGCAAGTTTTGAAGAATAAGTAAGTGGATCTAATAAGGGCAATAGATTGATTAGGTGCATTGGCCGGCGTTTCATAGTGAAATTATGTGTAATGAATCAGGTGATCCATTTTGCTTGGAGAAATAGAAAAGCAAATTATTATCGAAATAGACAGAAATTTCAGATTCCTTTGATGTGGAGGTATGTGGTTGCCCCTTGAATGAATTGCCGAAAAAACAAACTTATATGCCGGCAGAGACGGTAATACGGATGGCAAGTGAAATGTTTTTACTTATTTCAAAAGCTTTGGAACATATATGTAGGTAAGGTCTGCAGCTTATTTACAAAGTAGGAGTGAACCCGGAACAGGAATACTGTGAACAGGTTTCGTGTCCTTACTTCAGGGGGTTGCAGATGCAGTAGACAATTCAGATAACATTCTCTATATTGATTCCAAATACATGCAGTTTGTCCAGGGAAGAGAAATTGAGCAGTTTGGAGCTGCACCCTCTGGAATTCAGAAGAATGGGGGGATTTTCAATCGAGGTATATGAGATCCTGATGCGGTTGAAAATTTCGATGTAAAGTGAAAGGTATCTCTTGTGGGTGAAGTAGGGCAAGAGTTCATAGTTTTAGAATGGAGTGCAGCAGATTTGAAACAGCTGTAGAAGTCACTACTCTAACGTCCAGAGTATGCTGAGACATTGTGTGGATGAATGATCTTGCAGAATTTACAATGAAAAGGAGCTGAGGCCAGGATGTTACTCGTCATGACCGTAACAAATGGGGTAGGAGGTTTGAGTACTTGAATTGCTCAGTGTTGTTCTTCCTTATTATGTTATGCTTTTACGTAATATTCAGTCTTTCATAAGTTCTACAAAGTGTAAGGTTAGGACAGATTATCAAATAGAACGCAGACATTGTGAATAAAGCAATTTTTATGAGTTCGATAAAGCATAACGGTAGCGATTGCAACTGGTCAGACAGTTGGGCCAAATGGAATATGAGTTCCCTGATTGAGGCAGTTAATCAGGTCCAATTAACGAGCCCTGGCTGACAGATGAATGGAGAAATATCAGACGTTCTGTCAGTTTAAAACCTCACTTTGAATAAGGCAGTAACCAAGGCACGAATTCTCTATCTATAAAGAAAGGGTGTCTTGCTGTTGAGTTTCCTGTCTTTGTGGAGTTGTTGAAGGGGGTTGCCATAGGGGATGCCTGCACTATTATTCGGTTCCCTTTCTGTCCACTGACGGAAATCTACCTACCTTCTTTAAGTGGAGGTGGGTCTAACGCCCGGGAAGTCCTCTCAATAACCCCCTCTGCCTCCAGAATAACCGAAGTTCATCCAGTTCCATATCCCGAACGCAGTTTTCGAGGAGCTGGCGTTTGGTGTGCTTTCCACAGATGCAGTCAGCAGGGACAGTCCTGATAAATCTTACCTCCCACGTTCTGCGGGATGAACAAACAACTTCCCGAACATTCATTCCCAATATTCCAAAATTCCAACATGTATCTTGAAAATCGAATTAAATCTAGTCACCTTACCAACCAGTGCACAGAACCTTTTTTTTGGTTCGAGGAGGATGGGTGCGAGACGCTCACCAAGTTAGTCTTGGCAAAGAGTTTTGTGCTCTCTCCGTGTAAAAGAAATCATTCCTTATACAGGATATGGACCGGACCGTGGCTCAGTGGTAAGCACTGCTGCTTCACAGTGTCAAAACATCCGTTTGATTCCAACCTCTGGCGAATTCTGTGTAGAGTTAACATATTCTCCCCGTGTCTGTGGGTTTCCTCCAGGTGATCTGGTTTACCAACACAGTCCAAAAATGTGCAGGTTAGGTGAATTGGCCATGTTAAATTTCCCATTGTGTTTAGCAAGGTGCAGGTCAGGCGAATTAGTTGGCGAAGCGTAGACTCATTGGGTAGGAGTGCGAGTGGGATACACTTGGGATTGTCAGTGTGGACTTCCTGATGGCCTGTTTCCACACTGTTGGGTTCTGATTCTATGCAGAATTGGGTGGCACGGTGGCTCAGTGGTTAGAACTGCTGCATCACAGCACCAGCGCCCCAGGCTCAATCCTCGGCGACTGTCTGTGTGGAGTTTGCAAATTCTCCCTGTGTCTGCGTGGGCTTCCTCCGGGTGCTCCGAGCTCCTCCCATAGTCCAAGGATGTGCGGTTTAGGTGAATTGGCTATGCTATATTAACCGTAGTGTTAGATGCATTAGTCAGAGAGAAATGGGTCTGAGTGGGTTACTATTCGAAGGGTCGCTGTGGAATTGTTGGGCTGAAGGCCCTGTTTCCAAGGTGTGGGGAATCTAATATAATCGAATACTTACACAGCAGTCATCAGAATTTTCATTTTCTCTAATTTTCCAGCCTTCAGGTCTTTACTTTCTCTTAAAAAAGATCATTGCATTTCTCTGCACTGGAATGTAAAAGGTCCTCACGCCATTTTCTGTGACTCAGCATCAAAAACAACAAAGTTAAATATCACACAACATCCGGCTATAGTCCAACAGGTTTACTTGGAAGCACTAGCTTTTGGAGCGCTAGTCCTTCATTAGGTGGTTGTCGAGTATAAGATGTAAGGACTCAGAATACATGACAAAAGTTTACAGTGTGATTTAACTCAAATTATATACCTCATACGCTGCAGGCAAAAATATCCTGAGGCATGGTTCATTGATGCGACCGAGCAAAGGCTATGGCACCGGACGAATGCACAATGCACAGCAATTAACAGACAGGAATCTCCCTGACAATCGGAGAATACGTCAGCAGAGTGATTTTTAACTTTGTACAGCGCAGACCAACAGCTCCAAATCAATAAACGCAGCACCAGATGTGAGTTATAAAGATAACATGCTCAGGGGAGAGGCATACACGGAAAGAAAATCACCTGAGATATGAATCTGCGGTATACCTGATATTAAATGCTTTATAAGAATGTAGGAATCACGCAGAATTAGGCCAGTATCTTCATTTTTGTGATTTTTTCATATGATGTGGGCATCAAATTTAAGGTTATTTATGCTCATTCTAATTTTTCCTTCTACTACGTGTCTCAGTCAGTTATTCCAGTGGTCAGTAAAGGTTAAAACACATTGTTGTGGGTCAACAGTCACACAGGGACCTGAACAGGAAAGACTAAAACATTGCCTTCACTAAACTACATAAGCAAAGTCGACAGATTGTTTTGAGAAAAAATAATGACTGCTTCATTGTCACCGTGTAAACTTCACTAATTCGCTTCAATACGAATGATTTCGTGCTCTAACTCAAAGAGAGAGCTGTATTATTCACTGTGTTTGAAATAAGTTGGACGTATAGCTGTCACTCTAAAAGGGATTGTCTTTTTTGGTCAGGATTGAAATCTGCTGCATATAGTTGTGTCCATTTACTACACGGAGGGAGTCCAAAATGAGAAAGTACTGGATACATTCTGGGATATTTAACACACATGGTTCCTGTCTCTGACACTGGTGACATGAAGACATCTGAAGGACGCATTGAAATCTACACTTTTGTCTAACCACCGAACTCTTTCTCACAAATCAAGGGCTGCACTAAATATGCGAAATTAGTCGAGACGTGACCTGGAAGGGGACGCTCTAATTTCAGATGCACAGTCATGTTTATTCACAGCCTCACTCAATGAGCGAAAAGATCGAAAATGGAAGTACTGTGCAGAAAAGTCAGAGAAGCTGAGAGAGCTGATGTATGTGCTTATTAGTGTCTTTATTTTAGTGTATCTTTACTACCACGTGCGTCTGTGTATCAGTATTTGTGTGTCGATATTATAGTGTCTATACTGGTATGTGTGTTAGCGAGTTTTGAGAAAATTTGTCGCTCAGGTTGAGGTTTTGGATGTAGGTTTGCTCGCTGAGAGGAAGGTTCATATCCAGACGTTTCGTTACTCTACTAGGTAACATCTACAGTGGGCCTCAGACGAACCAATGCTGAAAATGTCTGCTTTCTATTTATATGTTTCGGTTTCTTTGAGTTGGTGATGTCATTTTCTGTGGTGAGCACTGCCCGCTGATTTCTCAACAACGAACCCAAACCAACAGACAAAACACGTCCAGAAACCCGAGCCACTCTCCCCTACACCAAAGACATCTCGGAAATGACTGCCAGACTACTCAGACCCCTTGGTATCATGGTAGCCCACAAACCCACCAACACACTAAAACTGCAGGTAATGAACTTGAAAGACACGATGCAGAAAATGTCATTTACAAAATACCGTGCGAGGAATGTAACAAACATTGGACAAACAGGCAGAAAACTAGATACCAGGATACATGAACACCAACTAGCCACAAACATACATGACCCTCTCTCACCGGTATCTTCACATATGGAAGATTATGGACACCACTTCGACTGGGACAACGCATCCATCCTAGGACAAGCCAAACAAAGACATGCACGATAATTTCCAGAAACATGGCATTCTAACTGGAACTCTGTAAACAAACAAATCAATTTAGACCATCCTACCATCCTCTGAGAAAAGGAACAGGAAGTGTATTCACCACAGGAAATAACATCACCACAGTAAATGACATCACCAATCCAAAGAACCCAAACATGTAAATATTCATCATTGTGTTGCCTGAGGCCCACTGAAGATATTACCCAGTAGGGTAACGAAACGTCTAGTAGATGTCTGTATGTGTGGCATTCTGAAAAAGTCTTTGTTGTTAAGAGTGATGCAATGACACTTTCTGCAGGCCACTTTATGCACAGTCGACAGAGACTGAAAGTCATCAGCAATTCAATCAGAGAGGGAGAAAGGTAGGGCAGCAGCTCACACCATCATCCAGTCTGACAGCGCCATTCAAATGAACAGCTCCTTCAACATACGCATACACAAACATCTAATGGTAAACATTGGCACACGATGGCAAGTACCGAGAAACACACCTGCAGACAGAAACACAGAGACAAACGAAAAGACATCCACAGACACAAGCACAAACAGACCATACATATACACAAAGACTGAAGCACAGACAGAGACACACACGCAGAAACCAGAGATACACATACGTGAAACATAGATGCTGATACGTGAAACACATTAATGCATGCAGACTCAAAGAAGTACACATATATGCACAGAGACTCGCGAGACTGATCCGTAAAGGCATCCATACAATCACACTGATACATGCATACAGACACACAGAAGCACTTGCATCTGCATACACAGATAAACAGAGTCCCAAACATTCACATTCATAATAACACATACACACAGTGAGATAAAAACGAACAGCAGCACTAGTGCAATGTGGATAATTGTGAGATTAACAATTTTGATTTTTATAAAATTGGAAGGAATTATTTAACTAGTTACAAAGGTGGCAAAGGCAATTGTCAATGAGATTTTGGTGTCCTCGTATTCAGTCGCTGCAATTAAGCAAGGTACATCAGGTCGTAAAGACGATAAACTGCATGTGGACCTTCACAGCGAAAGAATTCGAGTCCAGGAGCAAGAAAGTCTTGCTGCAATGGTACAGAGCATTGGCGAGGCTTCAACTGGAACAGTGTGGGTAATTTGGTCTCCTTTTCTTTGGATAGATGCATGGGTTTCCATGATGTGCAGCAAACTTTCAGCAAATTGAATCATGGGATAATAAGGCTGACTTATGTTGAGAAGTTGATTCGGTTAGGATTGTGTTCACGTGAGTTTAGAAACTGAGCGGCAATCGGACAGCAACCTGTAAAATTCTACAGTGCTCGACAATCAGATCCATGAAGGATGTTTCTTATCGAGAGGAAGTTCTGTAATATAGGTCATGGTTGAATGATAATGGATGAAGCTTTTACTAGGAAGAAGAGGAGAAATTTATTCTTCGAAACAGTGGCAAGCTTATGGAATTCAGTGTCACAAAAAGTAGTTGAGAAAAAAATTTCATCACAGAAGTACACAGATCTCATGTGGCCGAAGGGATCAAGAGATAAGGAGACAGAGTGTGATTAGGGCATTGAACTTGATGATCAGCAATGATCAAAAAGAATGGTTCAGCAAGCTCGAGGAGTTGAATTGCCTGCTGCTGTTCCTTCTATGCTTCCATAGCGATGGCCCCAGTTCGCTATTTAAGATACCACCCTAAGGTTTTACAAAGTCTCCGACCTGAACTGCCTAATCTTCCCATTTAGCCCACCAAAGTTGCTAGTTAGATCACAAAACGGCTCTCTCCTGATAACGAAGACACTGATCCGGATCGCCATCATCTCGTTTCTGCTCAGACGAAGGATCCTCTCCTGTCTGTAACGTCCCAACAACGTTCCAGACTGTGGCTTCTGTTCAAATGGATATATAAACGGCATATCCCATTGTCCAGGATGCGTAAGCAGGTTCAGAGAGTGTGTTGTACATGGACCAGAGTTAATGTGCGAGTCGAGGGGGATACAAGGCTCTCTTCGACCCAATCAGGAGATGGTATCCTTCAGTTACTCAATCGAGATGGCAGAACGGATTCAAAGAACAAATAAAAAAAAATACAATACTGCTAAAATCCTCATAAACCTTTCCCGTACCTATCCAAAGCATTGACATCATTTTGGAATGTGTGGATAAGAACGGAACACATTATGAGTATTGTGGCTTAAATTCGTTTCTGTGAAGTTGGAGCATAAATTGTCTGAACAATAATTCAATAACTTCCACTGAACCAACAATGACATGGGCCTTTTTACCTAATTTGTCAATCTGTGCTGCCACCTTCAGTGCTCCGTGTATTTGCACGCCAAGATTCTTCTTCATGTTAGTATTCCTAAGGTTTTTGATATTCAATGTATAATTTCCACCTGCACTTGCCCTTCCAAAATGCATCACATCATACTTGAATTTTCAGATGAAACTCCATCTGCTATTTTTTCTGCCATTGCCTCCAAATGATCTATGCCCATCTCTATCCTCTGGCAATCCTTCTCACTTTCCTGCAAATCCACCAATTTTGTATTGTCCGCAAGATTACTAATTATATCAGTTATGGAACATAGAACATAGAACAATACAGCGCGGTACAGGCCCATTGGCCCTCGATGTTGCGCCCATCCAAGCCCACCTAACCTACACTAGCCCACTATCCTCCATATGCCTATCCAGTGCCCGTTTAAATGCCCATAAAGAGGGAGAGTCCACCACTGCTACTGACAGGGCATTCCATGAACTCACGACTCGCTGAGTAAAGAATCTACCCCTAACATCTGTACTATACCTACCACACCTTAATTTAAAGCTGTGCCCCCTCGTAATAGCTGACTCCATACGTGGAAAAAGGTTCTCATGGTCAACACTATCTAAACCCCTAATCATCTTGTGCAACTCTATCAAGTCACCCCTAAACCTTCTTTTCTCTAATGAAAACAGCCACAAGTGCCTCAGCCTTTCCTCATACAATCTTCCTACCATACCAGTTAACATCTTGGTAAACCTCTTCTGCACCCGTTCCAGTGCCTCCACATCCTTCCTTTACTATGGCTACCAAAACTGCACACAATACTCCAGAAGCGGCCGCACCAGAGTCTTATACAACTGCAACATGACCTCAGGACTCCAGAACTCAGGTCCTCTACCAATAAAAGCCATTCACCTCACACTTGCCCACATTGAACTCCATTTGCCACCTCTCTGCCCAGCTCTGCAGCTTATCTATATCCCGCTGTAACCTGCCACATCCTTCCTCGCTGTCAACAACTCCACCGACTTTTGTATCATCCGCAAACTTGCTCATCCAACCTTCTAGCCACTCTTCCAGGTCATTTATAAAAATGACAAACAGCAATGGTTCCATAACAGATCGTTGCGGAACACCGCTCGTAACTGCACTCCAAGATGAACCTTTACCATCAACTACTACCCTGTGTCTTCTTCCAGCCAGCCAATTCCTAATCCAAACCTCCAACTCACCCTCAATGCCATACCTCCGTATTTTTTGCAGTAGCCTACCATGGGGAACCTTATCAAACGCCCTACTAAAATCCATATACATCACATTTACCGCTTTACCCTCGACCACCTCCTTTGTCACCTTCTCAAAGAATTCAATAAGTTTTTGTGAGGCACGACCTGCCCTTCACAAAACCATGCTGAATATCCTTGATCACATTATTCCTTTCCAGATGTTCATAAATCCTATCCCTTACAATTCTCTCTAAGACTTTGCCCACAACAGAAGTGTGGCTCACCGGTCTATAGTAACGAGGATTATCCCTACTCCCCTTCTTGAACAAGGGAACCACATTTGCTATCCTCCAGTAATCTGGCACTATTCCTGTACACAACGAGGACATAAAAATCAAGGCCAATGGCTCTGCAATCTCCTCCCTTGCTTCCCAGAGAATCCTAGGATAAATGCCATCGGGCCCAGGGGACTTGTCTATTTTCACCCTTTCCAGAATTTCCAACACCTCTTCCCTACATACCTCAAAGCTATCCGTTCAAATTAATTGTGACTCAGTATTCACATCAGCAACAATGTTCTGTTCCTGAGTGAATACTGACGAAAAGTATTCATTCAGTGTCTCCCCAATCCCTTCAGCCTCCACACGCAGCTTCCCACTACTATCCTTGACTGTATCTATTCCTACCCTAGTCATTCTTTTATTCCTGTCATACCTATAGAAAGCCTTTGGGTTTTCCCTAATCCTACCAACAAAGGACTTATCATGTCCCTTCCTTGCTGCTCTTAGCTCTCTCTTCAGATCCTTCCTGGCTACCTTATACCTCTCAATCGCCCCAATTAAACCTTCATGCCTCATCTTTATAAAGGCCGCTCTCTTCCCTTTAACAAGGGATTCCAATCCCTTATTGAACCACGGCTCCCTCACACGACCCTTTCCTCCCTGCCTGACAGGTACATACTGATCAAGGACACTCAATAGTTGCTCCTTGAAAAAGCTCCACATATTAATTGCGCCCTTGCCTTGAAGCCTACTTTTCCAAGCCACGCATCCTAAGTCGTGCCTCACCGCATCATAATTTCCCTGCCCCCAGTTATAACACTTGCCCTGCAGTGCACACTTATCCCTCTCCATCACTAGCATAAAAGTCACCGAATTTTGGTCACTGTCCCCAAAGTGCTCACTTACCTCCAATTCTAACACCTGGCCTGGTTCGTTAACCAGAAGCAAATCCAGTATGGCCTCACCTCTTGTTGGCCTGACTATATATTGTGTCATCAAACCCTCCTGCATACATTGGACAAACACCGACCCATCGAACGAACTCCAGCTGCATCTTTCCCAGTCAATATCAGGAACGTTAAAGTCCCATAACAACCACCCTATTACTTTCAATCTTCTCCTGAATCATCCTCGCAATCCTTTCTTCTCCCTCTCTAAGACTATTAGGAGGCCTGTAGAAAACCCCTAACAGGGTGACCTCACCTTTCCTATTCCTAACCTCAGCCCAAACTACCTCAGATGGCGAGTCTTCATCCATCGTCCTTTCCGCCGCTGTAGCACTATCTTTGACAAGCAATGGCACACCTCCCCCTCTTTTACTCCGATCTCTGACCCTACTAAAATATTTAACCCCTGGAACCTGCAACAGCTAATCCTGTCCCTGTTCTACCCATGTCTCCCGAATAGCCACAACATCGAAATCCTCGGTACCAACCCATGCTGCAAGTTCACCAATCTTATTTCGTATACTTCTTGCATTGAAGTATGCATACTTCAAGCCCCCTTCCTGTTTATAGGCAGCCTCCTTTGAGATTGATGCCATGTTCCTAACCTCCCTACACTCCAGGTACTGCACCCTAAAGCTACAGTCTAGGTTCCCATGCCCCTGCAGAGTTAGTTAACCCCCTCCCCCAAGAGCACTAGCAACCGCCCCCCCCCCCCCCAAGGATACTGGTGCCCCTCAGTTTCAGATGTAGACCATCCTGTTTATAGAGCTCCCAACTCCCCCAGAAAGAACCCCAGTTATCCAGATACTGGAATCCCTCCCTCCTGCATCATCCCAGTAGCCACGCATTTAACTGTTCTCTCTCCCTATTCCTCGACTCTCTATCACGTGACACGGGGAACAAACCAGAGACAACAACTCTGTTCTAACTCTGAGCTTCCGACCTAGCTCCCTAAAAGCCTGGCTAGCATCCTCAGCCCTCTTCCTACCTATGTCGTTGTTGCCAATGTGGACCACGACTTCGGGCTGCTCCCCCTCCCCCTTAATGACCCGGAAAACATGATCAGAGACGTTACATACCCTTGCATCTGGGAGGCAGCAAACCAAACGTGAGTCTCTCTCGCCCCCACAAAACCGCCTATCTGTGCCCCGAACTATCGAGTCCCCAATAACTATTGCTCTGCTCTTCACCACCCTTCCCTTCTGGACAACGGCGACAGGCTCCGTGCCAGAGGTCTGAACCCGATTTTTTATCCCTGGTAAGTCGTCCCCCCCACAAGTATCCAAAACGGTATACTTGTTCCTGAGGGGAACGGCCGCAGGGGATCCCTGCACTCGTTGCTTCCTCCCAGTCCCCCTCACTGTCACCCATCTGTCTGCAATCTTTGGAGTTACTACTTCCCTATAGCTCCGATCTATAACCCCCTCTGCCTCCCGAATGATCCTCAGTTCATCCAACTCCAGCTCCAGTTCCCTAACACGGTCTTGGAGGAGCTGGAGATGGGTGCACTTCCTGCAAGTGTAATCAGCAGGGACGAGCATGGCATCCCTCACCTCAAACATGTTGCAAGAGGAACATTGCACTGCCTTCACTGCCATCCCTCGAAAAGTAACCTTTTAAAAAATATACTCGTTATGTTTTCTTCCAAAACATTTATCTCGACCACGAATAGTTGAGGTAGCAGCACTCGATATGCAAAACATTCGTCTACTGCCAATTTCTGTCTCTTAAGACTAAGCCAGTTCTGCGTCCATCTTGCCAACTCACTCCGATACCACAATAATTCACCTTCTGTACTAGTCTGCCTTGAGGGATTTTAGGAAAGGTTTTACTGAAATCAGTGTAGACAACGTGAACCGCTTTTTCCTCATTAATCATCTTCGCCACCTCCTCAAAAAAAAACTTGATCAACGAAGCACGACCAACTGCACAAAAACATGGGGCATAGCTTTAAATTAAGGAGGGGTAGATATAGGACTGATGTTCGGGGTAGGTTCTTCACTCAGCGAGTCGTACGTTCATGGGATGTCCTGCCAGTAGCAGTAGTGGACTCTCCCTCTTTATGGGTATTTAAGCGGGCATTGGATAGGTATATGGAGGATAGTGGGTTAGTGTAGGTTAGGTGGGCATTGATCGGCGCAACATCGAGGGCTGAAGGGCCTGTACTGCGCTGTATTCTTCTATGTTCTATGTTCTATGTTCTATTACTCTGTGTCGCTTATAAATCCATTTGCATCTTGGAGAACCTGTTCCCTGAGAACCTGTTCTAATAATTTCCCTAGCTCCGACATGAGCCTTGCAGGCCTGCAGCTTCCTGGGTTCTCCCGACTACGCTTCTTAAACAATGGACAACACTGGACATTTTCCTGTCCTATGCGACAGCACCTGTGGCTTAACAGGACAAAAAAATATCTGCCAAGTTTCCAACTCTCTCTTCCCTTCCATCACTCAATATTGTGTTATAGACCCAATCAGGTGTCTGGAACTTATGGAACTTAATTTACAAATTTACATGGCCGTCAGAGCGTGTTCCTTTGTGACTGAGTGCAAAAAAGATTGATGGAGATAGTGCAGACGAGAGAGGGCGAGTTGTCAGGGGTAGAGATCAGGAGGTACGGAAGGAGAGAACATGATAGAGAGATGAAGTGAGAAGGAGAGGCAGGATAGACGAACAGAAAGAGAAACGAAATGTAGAAAAGGTGGGCGTTGGAGGGTGAGTGTGCGGGGAATGGTGGGAGGGAGAAAGAGAAGATAATGATGGAGAGGAAGGAAACAGAGAGAGGGTATCAGAAGAGGAAGAGAATGCAGAGAGAGATTTAAACTGAATTGAGGAAGACCAGATGTGAGGGAGTGCAGAATGGAGAGAATGTGATGAAGACGAACAGAGTACGAAACACTGAATGAATAGAAAAAAAATGATAGGATGATAGGAGTTGGAGAGAGCGAAATAGAGAGGTAAATTTTGAGTCTGAAGGTGAGAAGAGGTGGAAGGGAGATATGAAAGGAGAATTTTCAATTTGGTCATCAGAGTGAAAGGAAGGACAGAGTGACTTAAACACATCTCCTTCGTTCAGCCTGGTCCGCTCCACTTTCCCAAGGAGCAGAATTACTGTCAAATATCTCTGTCTTCAGTTCAGAATCTTCAGAAAAATGACGAACGACAAAACAGCTAATACTGCTGTTTGGCACTTACAACGACCATTTTTATCAGTTACAAACTGAAGTTACACGTACAGTGAGTGACATAGAACCTTTTCTCATGGGACGCTGAGATGAGAGGAGCACGTGTAACAAGTGGACCAGGTGGAACGACACACATCCTGTTACCAAAGGGACAGGCTGAATTATTCTTGAGAAAAAAGTCGAAATGACAGAATTCTGAATGGACTGATTAATTAGTGATTACGACATATTGGTGAATTTGAGCATTTCAGTACATTCTTCAGCTGTTGCCTGAACTTCTTCTGTGTCACGGCATAAATTGCAGTGTTTGTGCTGCAACTGAGAAGCTGTAGCATGAAGCCCAATTCCAGTGCAAACCAATGTAGATACAAAAACTTATATCCCAAATACCACATCCGGTACCAAAGAGTGTACATCATTAACAATGACCAAAATAGGATGAAATTGGCAGAGATCACAAACAACAATCTGATGGATTTTTTTCGATTTTGCATTTCTGTGTCACGTTGAACGTCCCCATTGGTGTGAGCCCGGAGTCTCCTGCGGGCTCTGCTGGTCACTAAAATGTGCCTGACCGTGAAAACATTGAATGACAGAATCAGGAGAAATGGGAGAGACGGGGTGAGAATGTAATGGAGGAACTCGATTGTGAGCCAGACCCGAGACTCATAAACATCGCTTGGTACGTCACAAAACCAGGGGAGGTTCACAAGCTGATACTTGTCTGAGAGCATAAAATACCAGAAAATGTTCTTCAAAAAGCTCAGCACGGTCACCGTTCCCAGAATCTTAGCTGTTGTTTCGTCACTGAAATATTTACGCTTCAGCTTCTGGCAACAAATCGCCAGAAATCGATCGAAGGTGAAACTGACGGTGAACCACACAGAACAGTCAGTGGCTGCATAAAGCAGGACAGCGTGGATATTGCACACGCGAATGGATGTCAGGAAATAAAACTGTTCCCAAAAAACAATTGGAATTTGTCTCAATATCAGGTCTATGATAATGACCAGTAGATCCGCCACTGCCATGGCCACCAGGAAATGACTGATGCAAAGAGACAATCCACAATCTTTATAAACCAGGACGTAGATCGTCAAAACGTTAACTATGAGGAAAGCAAGCAAACAAATTATATCTTGGTTTGGAGGCAAAATTAGCTGTTTGATTAAGATGTTAAATATTAACATAAGATACTACATTCAGAGATTTATGGAATAAATTGAAGCTGAAATAAGACGTCATAAGTTCTGAATTACTTATAAAAATGTGAGGTAAAATACAAGAAACACTCCCTCTCCAAACAAACAAACATACATCTGTAAGATCAGATCGTTTCCATAAAGTTTTTGTGCCCCTGATAACTGGAAAACAGCCACAATTTTGAGTGCATGATACAGAGGATGAAAATGTTGTCCATTCACTGATCTTACCCATGTCTATTTTGACTCTCTGACAAGGATAAATTGTCCTCATCACGCTGCTTTCAACAAGATGTGAAAGAAATGTTGCAATTCAGATACCTCGTCTTGTTTAATCAATCAAGGGAGACGTACACATGTGGTTGAACACGTGATCAACTGAGATTGACTCCATTCTTCCATTCTCAAGCTCTTCCACTTTTGTTCAGAACTATCACGTTCCATTCGGAAGCCTCTGACAAAACATTCTTGTTCTGAAAAAGAGAAATTTCCCGCAACTCTGGAGGGGAACGACGTCAGCTGTGATTGACCAATCTCCTACACTTCGGAAGTCATCTCTTCACTTTTTTTTCAAAACAATAATAAAGATACACTTGTTGACGTATCCTCTGTTCGTGTCTCCGCATTCAAAGAATGATCCGTTGCCATTTCCACCACCTCCAGCAGGAGAGCACTTGCCCTATGTACAACTTAAATTACACCCTTTACACATTCTACTTCTCCTTCAACACACCAAACTCAACTTTGCATTCATTCCACAGTTGCTGCCTAACTTCACCAGAAGTTTCTGTTTCTGAACAAAGACGTTTGTCAAAGATGATCAAATGCTGTGACCAAAATGCAGCACAACCCGAGTCACACCAGAAAGTGAAAAAACCACAACCTGCAACAAATCATTGTTTCTAAACTGCACAACGCTGCGACCTACCAAACTCCAGATTTCAAAATCATGTTCAGGGAGAGAAACAGAGGGAAATGGATTCATTTTGGAAACAGAACAGGATAACTGTAAAAAGAAGCAGGTTTAGATTATGAAGTGAAAGCGTTTTGGTGGCATGTGACAAGTTCTCGGAGTAAGACCACGCAGAGCCCCTAAGAGCGATGAGAATATGAAAATGGAAGCCTTACTCCACTCGGAATCAGAAGCGGCCACTGGGTAAATGGCAGTTGAGTCAATAGAACACTGTCTGATTGGGCAACAGTCTCCAAAATTGCATCGCAGAAGCTATTCATCAAACCTTGGCGAAAGGCCAGAGCAACAGCAGACCTTTCTTCAAATCTCGAACGTTTTACTCTATATTATCACTCAGTCTATATTCCGGTCACTCCAAGGCGTGGTTCAATGATGTTTGCAGGTGAACATGCCAAGGTTCGCCCCATGTGAACCTGAACGATGACACCCATTTAATATGGCACACCTGACGACTTTCATTCCAAATCGCTGATGAACATGTGATAAAGAAGAGACGAAATAATCACAAGAGCAACAAAGATCTAGGCTCTGCAGTTCTGACACATCCAGTTGTGAATGGAGATGAACTATTGAATAACTCACTGGTGTAAGAGGTTACAAAAATGCTCCCATTCACAACGATGGAAAAGCCCAGCCCAACAGTGCAAAAATCAGGGATGCAATATTAGGACCTTCCTCACGCAGTAGTGTCCAGTGGATGATGAACCACAGATGTCAGTCTTTAACCAAATGGATTCACTACACAGACGTCAAGATACAAGAGAGCTCAGTGGACATGACCATGGTGATGGACCCTGATACATTCCTGCAATCGGACTGAGGGCTTGTGCTTCACAACGAGACGTGTCCCGAGGAACGCCATTTCATTGCATATCCAATCTGATATCTACCTGACAATGTGAAAAATTGTTCAACTCCACACAGTCTCCAACAAGCAGAATACTGACGATTAGATGACTTACCATTCCCTCAGTCCCATCAGGACAGTAAAGTTGGTGGAATTCCGTTTCCATAGAATTGTCAAGCAGCACAGAAATAATCTGCTCAGCGTGGTTTGAAGTAAGTTAATATTTGGAGGTGGGGCTGTTTTAGAAATGTTACGAGATTATGTGTCCACACCAAGGTCCTGCTCCTGCGACTGTTGTGAAATAAAGACCATGAATAATATATCGAGATCAAAGATTTGGCGTCAGTAACATTGACATTGAAGCCAGTTTCAATTCTCAAGAAAAAAATTGCTTCCCCAACATAGTTTATGAAGCAAAGGTAACGTCCTGGCCTGAAAGTGACTCCATACACATAAATATGCTGCCTGAACGGTCGAGCAGTGCAATCAGTTTTATAATCATAAGAGAAAATGTTGGAAAGTCTCAACAGACCTGGCAGTATCTGGAAGGAGAGAAAAGAGCTGCCAGAGCTGCTGAGATTTTCCAGCATTTTCTTTTTTGGTTTCAGATTCTAGCATCCTCAGTGATTTGGTTTTACTCAGTTTTATAACACCGTCCAATGTCTTAAAGGATAAAAAGCAGACAGAATACCACGCACCAGTCGAGACATCCAAACATAAACACAAACCTGACCAAAGGCCTTCCATCCAAAAATCAGAGGCTTGGGAAAACATTTCCAGCCTTCCTCCAAAGACTGCACTGAAATATAAGGAATAGGTAATGCGCACAGTTGAGTCTCTCCATTATATTTCATGTATGAATATCTCTTCAATGCTTCTCCCCCGTACAATATACAGATTTCTTTTTTCATTAGTCATAGGAAAATCTATCACATGAACCGTGTCTGTCCCTTTAGCACACTGAGCTTCTTCCTTCATTCAAAATAAGAACGGCTGATTCTCAATCTCCACGCCTTACTCCTGCTCCATCTTTCCCCTTTACTCACGAGAAATGATAATATATGTTCAGTACCTGAGCCTCCACAACCTTATGTTTTACAGTATGCACCATTCTCTGAGTGCAGACATTCTTACGCATCTCAGTGGCCTCTCTGGATCGAATATTGTAGTCACATAGTTTAGACGTCACAGACCAAAGTATAAGATCATTCTCTGAGCTTTCACTTGTGCTGTCGTTCATTGAGTGCTACTCTATCATGTCCCTTCTTCAAAACGCATTACATCAGATTTATCAAATTTAAGTTGCATCTCCCATTGATCTGCAGATCTGACTATGCCATTTACCATAACATAAGACATAACCTTCTCAGTACTTCCAATCTTCGTGCCCAACACAAACTTTCTCATCACTCTCCCACACTACCCTCCACAATCACATCCACGTCATTTCTGAAAAAGTCAAATTAAAAAGGGACACAGCACTGGTCCATGTAGTAAGCCACTGGTCTCCAGTTACACAATCATCTTTCTACCACTATCCTCTGTATCCTGCTACTCAGTCGATTTTGCATGCAAATTGCCAAGTCACGCTCGATACGCTGAGATTTTAAATCATCAGCTTCCCATGTCAGCCTTTGGCAAACGTCTCGCAGAACAAAATGTTTCGCTCTCATAAAGACACACTGACCGTACCTGATCAAGTCTTGACTCTCCAAATGGTTTTCACTTTAGTTTCCTCAACATTGATGTGAGTACTCCATATTTCCCAGCATTCTCTTCACTACCCGTCCTGTAAAGTGAGACAATTTTAGCTGATCTCCAGTCCTCTGGAGAAAGTTGATTTAAAACTTGGTAACAGCACCTTTTCTTTCTCGTCGCCGACAACAGCTTGGGATAGAACTCATTCAAACCTTGGTATCTCCAGTTTTTAAAATCTCCAACACCTGCTCGCACTCCATATCATTCTGCTGAAGAGCTTCCCAGTCTACCTTCTCGATTTCTGTGTCAAGTCAAACAGAGAAGAACTCATTGCACAATCCAACAACCTTCTGCTTCATGCACAGACTCCCCACTTAGTTTCTAATGGGCACCAATTATTTCCTGGCTATTTTATTCCTCTCAATGCACTTGCAGAATATCTTGAGATTCTCCTAGATCTTACCTGCCAGCACATTTCCATGCACCTGTGTTGGAGAATCATCTCTGAGTGAAGCATTTCCTCCTTTTGGAAGTCTTGAATATTCTGCCACTTATAGTGGCCTCATGCCCACTGAATCGACAGCCTAAGGGACAAAATCTATTTATATCCACGTTATCATACGTTCTATAAATGTTCTGAGTTTCACCTTGCAGAAATCCTTTTTGCTCGTTATTGCAATATTTATATGTAATTCAGGATTTGCTTGTCTATTTCGAAATTTTATATTGTACATTTGCATCTCACTGCACCCAACTTGATACTTTGGACTCATGCTTTATGACTGAGATGTTTGACTGTAAAGCTATAAAACGATTTGTGTACGGAAGTTGTGGTAAATGCACGTTGTTATTTTCAGAATTTCTCAAAGCTCTTTGGGAGCAAAATACTTAACTAGTTCTTCTGACCACACAACACCAACTCAGAAAGAACATGGCCGAGAATTTGGTACATGACATGTTGTTCAACCAAGCTCATGCACTCCCATGAATTCATTGTTCACAATTTGCGAGCGTGTGTGTGCAAATCTGGCGCGAATTACACTATTCTGTTTCAAACATGAGCATGATGCAGTACGATTATCTGAACTTTGAAATGCGCATCCCAGCTCATGGTTCAGTAAGATCTTTCACCTCAAACCTAATCTAATCATTCAAGATGTAAAACAAATGTTCAAAAATTACGTATAAACCTATTATCAAATGAGGCAGTGGGTGAAATTTTTATTCATCAGTGGGAGCTGGATACATTAGCCACAATGATGCACGTACATGGAGCAGGGAAATACGATGGAGTCATAAAAAACCGAGAATTTTCAAAGCAGCCTCGCATCGTCCATGTGTGTCAGATTACATCAATGTATATTTCAATGCAGAGGGGGAGAAAATGCAAACTATCTGAGTGGGAGGGGCTTATTGCTCCCTCTCTTTCTTCGTTACTTCTCACGATAATGTGAGAGCTGCAACCCTGCAGTCACCTTGGCCATTCGTGATGGAATCCTGTCAGCGTTTCTTTGGAATCTCCGCACAGCCTGTCGCAAATGGACTTCAGGTGTATCTAACTGATCCTGGCAGATACTCATTCGGATACTTGAATAGTAATTAGAGCAATCTCTTATTTTTATTTTTGCCACTATGTACAACGTTATTTTGTCAATGTACCTTCGAATTGACATTCTGCAGAGTTTTCATTTGTTTTTGCTTGTCACGAGACGTATGTGTGTCCATCCGATTGTGTACATCTGTCTTGGTGCCCATACACTTGATTTTGTGACTGAATAATATTTAGAAGTTAAATTTCAATTGTATATCTGCAATGTACAAACTGGTTATTATTCATTTTTCCCTAGTTTTTGAATACCTTTGTTATGGGAATAAACTAGCGACTTTTAAGGATTAAAATAAGTCGCCTGACTTTTTCTGAACAGGGGCTCTGACACCACCTGAGATATGTATAAATTAACCATATCACCGATCTGTTTATGATTAGAATTTGTTGTTACCAGTGGAAGGGGTGGGCGATAAAAAGTAAGAATGGCCTGCCAACCCATTCAGAAGAGGGATGAGGAGAAATTCAAAAAAGGTCATTCGCGTCAGAATCCTCCTCCCCATAAGTTGGTGGTGCCTAGGTGTTTGCCTTCTGTCAATTCGGTATTTAACAGACAGGTGAGTCCGGCATAATCGGATACAGAATAGAAAATTGTTTGAGGCCAAAGTCTTAGTGTGCAGTGAAGCAGGGACAAAGTGTCTAATAACTCACTCCCAACCGAAGTATAATGTTGCCATGTTCACTCCGCCCCTCAAATCTGCTGCATAGGAGCAGATAGAGGGTGCTTGCTCCGATTGTGTTGCACACAGGAAGAGAGGAGACTAATCAATCTCTCAATTCTATCGTACATGGCATTTTAAGAATTGGAAAATATTCTTGTAAAATCCATGGTGGGTATTAAAGAGCTCTCTCAATTTTCTTCACAGAGCTTCACTTGTGTGAAACTGCTTTTTTCTTTTTATAATGTTGTAGATCCAGACTCAATGTGGATGCATTCTTAAACCTGACCCTAAGATCGCTGACAAAATGTACTTTTCTCCCTGACTGTAACATTCTTTCTGCAAGTTCCAGGAAAAGAATGACTTTAAGCTAGCCAATAACTGAGAATGAGGACATAAGCAAAAAACAGGAAGAGGTCAATCAACCACACCACATGAGGTCTTCCTGTTGAATATAAGCACTGTTGATGTGCTGTACTGTTCGACTCCTCTTCCATGCCCAATGAATTTTAGCTTCTCGAGTATCAAAACTTCGTCTCCAACATTCTTAAGACGGTCAAAAGAGTTAAAGAAATCCCATAACTATATAGAACAGACAATTCTTCTCATCATTACCGAGGTGAGGAAACAACATGACTCGCACTGACACCATGAATTATTGACATGAAGAAATGAGGTGAACACAAGGGCTCGAGGAAGATTGACTGGCCCAGGTATCAAGGCGGTATTTAACTGGTATAATATCATGCAACTCGAAAAAAGTGAACTGAATGGGAATGAAGTGCAATATCTCCTCATGACAAAAAAGAAGATGTTTGTGGTCCAAAGACTTCCATAAACTCAGTTCTGGGACATCACTGCAGGAGATCCTGAATGCAACTTTATCAGCGAAAGTATCTTCAACTGCTTCATAATGTCTTTTGCCACATCATAAAATCAAAAATTTGGATAGTCATTGAAGATCCATGAGCATGCAGAGTGCTGCACGGTGGCTCAGAGGTTAGCACTGCTGGCGTACAACATCAGGGACACAGCTTCGTTTCCAGCATCCGGTGACTGTCTGCATGAAGTTTGAACATTGTCTCTGTGTCTGAGTGGGTTTCATCCAGTTGCCCCGGTTTCCTCCCACAGTCCGTGAGGTGAGTTGGACATGTCAAATTGTCCATAGTGTTAGGTACTTTAGTCAGAGGGACTTGGATCTCGTTGGGTTGCTATTCAGAGGGATGGTGTGGACTGGTTGGGCCGAAGGGCCTGTTGCCACACTTTTGGGAATCTGATCAAGATTACACAATGTTTAGAACAATTTGTTACCTCTCAGGTGTTGTGACAATTTGTGACCATGTGCAGCCAAATCTGTACAACAATGAAGCTTGAGCTGTTAAAGTGTTGGTAACATACATGCAAAATGAATTCTATATATTCAACATTTCCATAGTCAGAAGAGGAGCTCATTGTGCGCATTCAAACTGCTTTCCCAGGACCACGTGGAAGCCTTTCTTTTGAAGAAAACTATTTGCCAGGAAAATGGACACCCCAGTCAGTCCCTCCTGCCTATTGGAAAGAGAAGCACTCTGGACAGCACATCGAGCTCTTTGACAGGAAATGGGAGGTCTCAGACTCCAATCAGATAACTGAAACTGTCCCACAGGCCTGAAAGAAACAATAATACACCACAGATACTTCCTGATTATCCATGTGGGCCAAGGGGTTGAGAGGTGGCCATGGGCATCCCGCACCTGGTGTCCCTTACACAGAAATAGCAGGAAGTCATTCAAAGGCATTTACGTGAGAACAGCAGCAGGACATTCAATCCCACAAGTCACTTGTACAGTGGCAAGTTGAGGTAATCGATGCTCCAACATGTCAAATACAGCAGAGCTTGCACAGATAGAATTCTTCACGTAGTTCCTCATGTCTCCATTTCCCTTTATAGACAAATTTCACTTTAACATGCTTTTCTAGTGTTGCGCTGCAAAGATAACAGATTTTTTAGTACGATATATCAATAGGAGGCAAATTTCCTCTCCACAATGAACGCAATGGTTCATCTGTGAAGGTGAAACATTGGTGGGAATGGCTAACTCTTCAGAATGAATGATGGATTTGGAGATGCAGGTGTTGGACTGGGGTGTACAAAGTTAAAAATCGCACAACGCCAGTTTATAGTCCAACAGGTTTAATTGGAAGCACACTCGGTTTCGTAGCAATGCTCCTTCACCTGACAATCACCTGATGAAGGAGCGTTGCTCCGAAAGCTAGTGTCCTTGCAATTAAACCTGTTGGACTATAACCTGGTGTTGTGTGATTTTTAACTGTGTTCAGAATGAAGCTATTGTACCTGGAGTCAGGATAGCGAATAATGTGACCTTTATTGCAGAGCCAGACAGCAACTCGAAATTACTGTGTTGAGAGTACCGACAGAGCTTGTTCCTTTCTTTCAATCCACTTGGGACTCCTCAGCGGTACATGGATCAAAAATCGCATAGCTTTGTTAAAACATGGATATGTTGCGTTATCAGGTCCATTGAAAGCATTAGCCTCATGATTCCAAAACAATCATTTCTTATTCTCTCACACCGCGAGAGATTAAATATCCAGTTTCTTCGCATTCTCCTCATGGTACGGTTTTGCTTAAGAACCTTGGAGCAGAAATTAGGGCATTTGGACGACCAACTCTGCTCCGCCACTCGGTCGTATCTCATAGCGTTTTTCTTTCAAAACTTTTTCCCATTTTTTCCACAAATTCCTGGATTTTCTTGGTTATCAAGAACTTATGTCAGTTTCGAACATATTCATCGGGCTGACCTCCACAGCAATCTGTGGCAATGAATTTTGTAGATTCACCACTTCATGGCTGAACAGGTTTCTCTATATTTCGTTCTAAATGGATTCTCCTTCAGTCTAAAGCTGCGCGCTCGGGTCCTTCTCCTTCATTCCATAACCACACTGTTCAGGCCGTATTCTGTAATTTCAGTCAGATCCCTCCCCCGATTCCTTTAAACTCCATTGAATCTCGTCCCAGAGTCCTCATTTTCGAAGTCTTTCATTCCTTGGGTCATTCTCGTGAACATCCTCTGTTCCTGCCTCAGGGTCAGTACATGCTTCCTTCGGAATGGGGCCGAACACTGTTCGTAATACTTTACATGTTGTTTGACTAGCTCCGAAAAAAGCTTCAGAAATGCGTCTCTGCTTTTATATTCTTGTCCTCTCGAGATGAACGTTAACATTATATTTTCCTTCCTAATTATCAACTTAACATGCAAGTTTACCTGAACAGTATTCTGGACGATAACTCCGACGTCCCTTTGCACTCCAATTTATGAATTTTCTCCGCATTTAGAAACATAGTCCACTCCTCTATTCTCCCTACCAAAGTACATAACATCCCACTTTCCCACGTTATGTTTCATCTGCAACTTCTTAACCCACTCTCCGAACCTGAAGAAACATTGGTGCAGCCTCTCTGCCTCCTCAATAATGCCTTCCCCTCCATCTATCCTTGTATCTTTTGAAAACGTAGCCTGAATGATAACAGTTACTTCATCCAGGTAATTAATGCATAAAGTGAACAATTGTGGTCATAACACCAATTCTTGTGGAACACCACTCGTCATGAGCTTCCTTTCTGAGAACGAACATTTTATCTCCAATCTCTGTCTTCAGCCAGACAGCAAACCTTTCATCTATGTTAGTACCTTGCCTCTATCACCAACAACCCTCATCTTGCAGCATTTTATCAAAGATCGTGGGCGGCACGGTGGCACAGTGGTTAGTGCTGCTGCCTCACAGCGCCAGAGACCCGGGTTCCATTCCCACCTCAGGCGACTGACTGTGTGGAGTTTCTCCCCGTTCTCCCCGTGTCTGCGTGGGTTTCCTCCGGGTGCTCCGGTTTCCTCCCACACTCCAAAGATGTGCAGGTCAGGTGAATTGGCCATGATAAATTGCCCGTAGTGTTAGGTAAGTGGTAGATGTAAATGTAGGGGTATGGGTGGGTTACGCTTCGGCGGGGCGGTGTGGACTTGTTGGTTCGAAGGGCCTGTTTCCACACTGTAAGTAATCCAATCTTCTCGAAGTCCAGATAGATGACAACAGCTGGCTCTCCTTTGGCGAACTCGGACAAAGGCTGCCAAAACTTCTTTGCGTTCTCCATGTGGCAAGGACATGATTTCTTATAACGCAGACTAAATCTGTTACACAATTCCCTAAACCCTCTACCCAAAATATTTTCAATTTTTAATCACAATGTTTCCCCTTTTCGGCAATTATTCCGTCTCCAGTTTCTTTATTTTGCTTTAAACATCATGACATCTCTCGTGACTGAGACTGATCTGGAGTTGTGATGATACTAATGGCCTTAAGAGATGGATTTTGAAGAAACAGAGATTGAAAGAGAGGAGATGAGTAATAATGAAGAAGGTGAACAATTTGAATATGGTTGCGTTCTTTATTTTAATGTTGGAATAACAGAAGCTGCCTGAATAGTTGTTCACAACTTCCACACGATCAGGTCTGACATATTGAGCCTTTCCTTTCAGAAGCAGCAGTTGCTGCTGGAGTCTTCAAGGAATTGGGGTTATGAAAAGCTGCCACACAGCTTTTGCTTTGCTTCTACTGATAACTGACATTCACACTTCTGAATATTCTTTCGATGTTTGTTTGATGTTATTTCCTCCTCGAGTGGAGACCTGTATATGACACAATTTGTTTTCCTGCATTTGCGGTTGCCAAGAGTGTATTTACAGGATGTCACCATGTTCTAACAGTTGTTTTTTAGTACTTAGATAATCCATTAGACTGGTAAATGTTCCTATGGAATCAATTTATTTCATTTCTCCATTATTTTGTTTTATGTTACTTATAAATTTCAAACAAAGTGTATTTGTTTCAACGTCTGGAAGTTTGACAAATCAAAATGCATCGCAATGCAACTCTTGACAACTTCCTTCAAAATAAGAAAACGGTGCTGTCTGGCATACTTTCTTCATATCATTTCAGAGGGTTTGATCAGTTGCATAACCGAATGTAGAAGTTCATTTCACAATCTTGTGGATCTCAACGTCACTAAATCAAACACCAGAGTTGAGATCTGGAAATGACCACAATCGTATGAGCGACACAGAGGGAAAGAAATCATCATGAATTGTGGAATTGCTACATAACTGGAATTTATGTGTAGGAAGAGGGAAACACGTAGAAGAAGGGAACAAGGTTTTTTTGTCCTTCTTCCATGGGAAGTGTGCAGCCTTTTTTACGTCAGCCATTAAGACCATCCTGACTTTCTCTTGAACTGAGTGCATTGCTCGGCTGTTCCACAGGGCAATAATGAGGGAGACCCATCTTAGTGTGGATCTGCGTTCACAAGGAGATATTAGCAGGGAAGAACAGTGCATAACATTCGCTAAATGGAATGCGTAAGGCAGATGTCTATTTTACAAAGGTTGAAGTCAGTTTCATGTTCTCTTTTTGGATTTCTCTAATTTCCTTATTCCGATGTGGACTAAAAATTCAGATTATTATCCTAGGCGTCCGTGTTATTAACACAGGTCTGACGACACTGGTAATGCATCCTTATTGGCAAGAAGAAATTTTAATATTTCAGGTATAATTGTTATGGACCAGGTCAGACACCCCAAAACATTTTAAGAAGGTAGCCCAGTAGCTGTCTTCTCCAACTGTTTTAAGGGGATGTAAAGTGAATATTCCAGGTTTGACGCAACTGGTCAAACCACTCGATTTTAAACAAAACAGAATTTATTTACACACGAAAAAAAGAAATCCGAATTTAGAACACCATGACTAACGCAACTTCACAAAGAGCTGTTACGATTGCATGCAATATCCAATAAACACACCTTTTAGGAATAAGATAAATTTAAAAACCGAGTGCTATTGGAAAGAAAATAACAGAAAGTGGGAGATGTTTAGCCTCGTGCTGTTTCTTTGGGTCCTAAGCAAAAGCTAGCGCAAAACCTTTAAAAACCTCTGAACTGAGACAACTGGCCAGTTCCCCTTCATTCTACAACTGTTTAAAAAAAACTGTATGCATTTCCTAATTGTTCAGTTAGGAAGCACCTCTCAGCCATTATTACAGTAGCCAGTTCGGACATTTCAGCACCTCTGGAATTACAACCGCTGTCGAAAAATAAACCAAAGGGAGAACGCACTTGTTCAATGAACAGCTTCGACACAGAACTTTCAGTGTAAGTGGATAGGCAGCCAGAAGAGAGTTGAAACAGTTGAGTCGGTTTTGTCAAGGGCACAGAACCTGCAATGAGACTGAGGTGGGGACTGCCATGTTATGCCAACGATAGAACAAAAGAAAAAGAAAATTTTCAGCCCAGGAATAGGTACTTCGGTCCTCCAAGCATGAGCCGATCCAAATGTACTGTATAAACCTATCGCTCAATTTCTAAACATCTATATCCCTCTGTTCCCCAACTACTCATGCATTTGTACAGACGCATCTTAAATGAATCTGCAATGCCTGCCTCTACCACCTTTGCTGGCAACGCGTTCCAAACGCCCAAAACCCTTTGTGTGAAGTACTTACCACGTATATCCCCCTTAAACTTTCCACCTCTCACCTTGAAAGCGTAACCGCTCGTTGTTGAATCCTTCAGCCTGGTAAAAAGCTTGTCTCTACCCAACCTGTCTATATCCTTAATGATTTTGTAACCCTCAATCAGGTCCCCCCTCAATCTTCTTTTTTTCTAGTGGAAATAAATCAAACCTTCTCAACCTTCCTTCATAGAACATAGAACAATACAGCGCAGAACAGGCTCTTCGACCCTCGATGCTGTGCCAACCTGTGAAATATTCTGAACTCGCCGCCCTACACTATCCTTAAATCATCCATATGTTTAATTAAGGATTGTTTAAATCTCCCTAATGTGGCTGAGTTGACAAAATTAGCAGATAGGGCAATCCATGTCCTTGCCAATCTCTGCTTTAAAAACCTGCCTCTGACATCTGCCTAAATCTATAAATCCTCAATTTGTAGTTATACCACCTCGTACACGTTGAAGTCATCATTCTCAGAGCACCTTCCATACCAGGCAACATCCTCATAAACCTTCCCTGCACCCTCTCCAAAGCGTCCACAGCCTTTTGGTAATGTGGCGACCAGAAGTGCACACAGTATTCTAGATGGGGCCGAACCAACATTGTGTACAATTTTAACATGACCTGTCAGCTCTTATACTCAATACCCCGTCCAATGAAGGCAAATATACTCTATGCCTTCTTGACCACTCTATCCACCTGTGCAGCAATCGTCAGGATACAATGGACTTTCACTTCCAGATCTCTCTGCCCATCAATATTTCCCAAGGCTCTTCCGTTCATGGTATAACTCGCTCTGGAATTAGTCTTGCCTAAATGCATCACCCCACATTTTTCTGGATTGAAAACAATCTGCCTCTTTTCTGACCAACTCTCCAGTCTATCTATATCCTCCTGTATTCTTTGAAAGTCCCTTATACATTCTGCCACTCCACCATCGTTCGTGTCATCTGCAAACTTGCTGATCATATCAACAGTGCCCTCTTCCAGATCGTTTATGTATATTACAAACAACAGTGGCTCCAACACTGATCCCTGTGGAACACCACTGGTCACCTTCCTCCATTTCGAGAAACTCCCTTCAACTGTCGCCTGTTGCTCAACTAGTTCTCTTTCCACCACGCTAGAACACACTGCACAACATAGGACTTCACTTTCTACATTAGCCTACCTTGGGCAAAAACAAAGTGATCGTGTCATAGAGTCATGCAACACAGAAAAAAACCCTTCAGTTGTGATGCTGGAAAGAATCTAGAGACATAAGGCAAATAGAACGGTGCAAGCAGTCTGGTTCCTCAGATATTAACATGGAAGGGATTATATTTCTAAATTAGTAATTGGTAACAGCAACTATTTTATAATTTGGAAGAAATGACGTTTTAATCGGTCCTGACAATATTAACTCCCACTTTACAAAATATAAATACCAACAGCAGCAATTCACTTCAACCTATTTTAATAGACCGACAATTGACTTACCAGGAACACCAACAATAGCCAGCATTGGGTAGTAACCACTTTGAATAACGAAAAGTAAATAATAGATCCGCCATGATAATGATATCTGATCCTGAGAAAGCCAGTAAAGACCTATGGATAAACTGCGGTCTTTTGTCATAACATTCCAGCCGGCTGTTCTCAGATTCTGATCCATTATTGTAACATTCCAGTTTATTATTCTGAGATTCAAATCTAGTTTTGTTCCATTCGTATCCATCGTTCCTCAATTCTGATCTTTCCTCCCCCTCTCTCTCGAGCTGCTGACCCCTGTGTGTGCCAGTAGTGATGCTGTCAATGAGGCTGTCAGATAATACGTTGTAAGAGAGCTTTATTAATGGAAAAGAGAAAACAGTTGGTGACATAATTAGGATCCCTGGCGGCCCGATATTAATCGTGGTGCCGAGACAAACATGTTCAGACAACGCCTTTTTTTAGATTGTGAAATAATGCAGATGGAATATATGAGAATCACTGAGGGAAGAAACGTTGAAAATAATGCAGCGATTGCGTGTAATCATTCATTGCAGCGATACAAAACAATTTTGGGACATAGATATACATCTCTGGCCATAACAGGAGATATACATGTTGCAAATTCTGAACAGTCATTGTTGTGATAATGTAATATTAAGAGAATTTTCCACGTCCATACTCGAGGAGAAAAGTGCTTGAGAAATAAATGTTTAAAACAGACAAACGGTATGGTTGTTAATCGTGAAAGATACCTGACGAAAACAATTCTGATCCTCAATACAGGATCAGAGAAGGTGATGCTGTTGATGTTATTTATGTCAATGATTTGCAATCAAAGGCATTGACTGGACTGCAATGAAAGTGTGAATATGACACTGGTGAAAACACAGGAAACAGAGAGAAATGGGAGACATGGGTGTTCAGACTGGACAGGAGGATAATGAAATTCTCCAGCTGTCAGGTTTGGAATACTACTCATACAAAAAGCAGGTGCAAGCACGCATTTATATGAAGAAATTAGAGAGACAATGTTAAGTAATTGGGGGAATTCCACACCGAATGCAGGGAGAGAATGACTTTCTTGACAATTAATATGACACTTATAATATAAAGAGAAGTGTCTCCTAAAATGTAATCATGGTAGCGAGGTTCATAAATAGAAATGCTGATTAGAAAACCATGGATGTGATGGGAAACCTTTATGAATCATTATTCGATTTTTGTTTCTTGCCCGCTCTCAGTGACCCACACATCACTGAAAACATAGGTGCATACGACTTCGGAGTAATTGTAAGCAATTAAGCCATTCAAACCCGCTCCATCATTTAACACTATCATGGCTCATCTCATCCTGGTCTCAATTTCATTTTCCGACTTGCTCCCCATCGCACATTGTCCCGCTTTGCATTAGAAACGCGTTTATTTCTTTACTGAGTCTGTTCATTGATTTTACCTCCAGTCTACCCGAGGGGGTGACCTCCACAGATGTGCCTTGATGAATAATGTATTCTGTCATCTTTCATCTGAACACAATTGCTGTATCCCTGTAACCAACGTGCCTGGTCAATAAAAACCACAGAAATTAGCTTTTTATACAGTTGAAGTAAAGTAGCTCAGTGATACAGTCAGGCTCAAAAGACCCTGGGAGTTTGCGTCTTCCTTTCCATTCATGAGGCGAGAGTTATGGAGAAATTTCCAGCGCGTTGTCTGCTACTGCAAAAACTTGAGTTATCTTTTTTTTCACTTGAACTATGTTTTCGGGTTTCCTCTTTCTCCCTGAATGGAGATATCAAGCAAAGAAGTTCTACTTTGCTGAATTGGCCATGACTACGGATGCTGAAAGGATGTAGCTGCATTGGAACAGTTAATGAGTAGCAGTCAAAAAACATACGTCATTTTGTGAAATGTTTGGATAGAATTACAGTCACATTAGTTCATTTACATTTGTGTTTCACTGCCATGTAAGAATCAACTCTGTTTTGTAGAAACACTCGCACATCGATTCATTCAATTGAATCTGGGATGATTGCATTTCAACAACAAAAGCTATTGATCTAGTTTATCTTCTTGATATATGTTATTGTATCTAAATCTGGTCCATAACAATTTGTATGCACTTGCTGAGATCAAATTTGCAATTTGAAGTGTGTGTTTCGAGTCATTGGTCTCAAAAACAGTGAGTGGAGTGTTGCCATTCTCTTTTCGGGTGTTGTATTCGTTTGTTTAATAGGGTGTTCCATGCGTAATCATGGATTCTTCAAGTCAAAGAGTTTCCCTGCTATGGCAGAAAATATTTGGTGTAGTTTAGAGATGTGAGATAGACAAAGGTTTTGGGATTATCGGACAAACTGGAAGTAGGGTTTCCTTTGACCATGAGAAAGTGAAAGGCACTTTCTTAATTGCGATTCACAGTTGCTGGAGACGAAACCAGAATCTTTGGAAATTGGTAAAATTCAATTGCAAATGAAACGGTTTCCCGCAGAAGCAGAACAAAAAGAGAGGCAAAATCAAAAGGGAGTGGAATAGTTGCAGCAGAACACAGATCGAAGTGATTAAGAGTGATGATTGAAAACAGTCAAAAGCTCCAGCTACAAAATGGGAAGAGGGAGCGATGAAAGGGAAAGATGAAAGACAAGAAATGGGGATAGAGATAGTGTTTGAGCATCATAAGTTAGTACTGAAAAATGGAAGTTGACTTGAAATGCCAGAGACAAACGTGGAAAATAAATGTAGTGACGAGAATGGTAATGCAGATCTGAGACATCGCAATCAAATGCCTGGTAGTCACCTGCTTAAATATGTCCAAAAGATGCTACTGATTGTGTGAAGGATAGCAATGCATTTTTTCATCTCATTTGAGAAAGTGAATGAACTGTTCCAATGCCCGCTGATCATTTGGTATTCCTGATCCAAACAAAGCTGTTGGGTCGAGCTTGTGAGGTATTTATATCACTACTGAAGGAGGTTTCTGTTCGGTGTTGTAGGAACAGTCGTTTTCCTCATGATCAGCAATTCGCATCTTGAATAATAGAGACTGCTCTGAAGTGCAGAGTTGAGACTGTAAGATGGCAGAGAAATTGCAGGTCATTAGGTGATTGTTCAGAAATGAAAGTTGGGCTTTAGACATCTATTTCAATCCGTGAGGGACAGAATTTGCCGAAAAGAAGAATCCGCACATGGCAAGGGTACAGCGAATCTCATTGAAGATCGCAAAGTGTATTGATAACAGTTTCAAGTGGAAATCCTTGAGGGTCAAACAGAAGTGAAAAAAGCCAGCAGTGTTTCACTTTAATAACATAGGTCACATAAATTCTCAGTGTCAGTGGTTTAGCAAAAATGAACGGAAAGGACAGATGTGGTGAGACTAGGTTACTCCAATGAATTTGACTGAAGTGGAAAAGGGACAGTACTATGGAAGCTAAAAATCTGCAAAATAATATATAACCTGGTCTGAGTTGGTTGAGAAGCAAGTACCAGATAGCTTTATCCAGGAGGAGCAGGTAAATATATAAAAAGATGAATACATAAGGCAGCAGGTCAATCGATGACGGTGAGAGATAAGGAGAAATGTAATTTAGAAGGAGTATTGTAAGAAAAGTTGGCAATATGTGAAATTCGTGGTGAGAAAGGCACTTTGCCATTATATAAGGTAAGATTATTGAGTCCGGTGAAAGGTAATGCAATCATAGCAGCAGTAATCGGCAAATTCTTGATTTAGGAAATACAGCTCATCCTTGGTAATGACATAGCTGGTTCACGGGTAAATGTAGGGTGGGGGAATGGGTCTGGATGGTTTGTTCTTTGGAGGGTTTGTGTGGACTTCTTGGGCCGAAACGTGATGTCTATTGCAGTGGAAACGTCAGAGGAAAATTAGATTCCCTACAGTATGGAAACAGACATTTCGGCCCAACAAGTCCTCACCAACCCGCAAAAGAGCCCATTCCCCCACGCTTTATTTACCCTGCCAACTGCACCCAAAACTGGGGGTAATTTAGTATCGCCAATTCACCTGACCTGCTCATCTTCGGATTGTAGGAGGAAACCGGAGCACCTAGAGGAAACCCACGCAGACACGGGGAGAATGTGCAAACTGCATACATACAGTCGCTTCAGGCAGAGAAATGAACTCAGGTCGCGAACGCTGTGAGTCAGCAATGCTAACCATTGTGCCACCGTGCCATCCTTTAATAGGAAGAGAAATCAACTAGTGCAAATAAGGGGGTTTCCATGCAATTATCGGCAACTACGTTTCATCAAGTGTTTGATGAATTCAAAATCAAGAACACATGAAAGACGAAGTATATACTTTTAGTTTAGACTGAATTACAACAGAAAAAGAAATAAATAAACCAGTTGTATTAAAACGCATTAGGGAAAGATAAATGTTAGTGTATCTCAGAATGTTTATCTTTAAATAAAATGAAGGTTTGTCGAGGAATTGGAAACCATCACGGGTACAGTTCACCAAGATATATCAAGGGTAGCTCATAGAAAGGAGGTGCTGCGGGTGGCAATAATTAACAGGTAGGAGATTATTACACTGTAAGGGAGATTCAAGCCACAGTACAAAAGCGTTTTTTTGTTGATCTGGACTACGAAAGGATGTGTATGAGAATTGCCGGAAATGTGATGCTGGAAATTTATTCTGTCTCATGTAATTGGTAAATCTGAGGGAGTGTTCTACACTGCAAACCAAATACACATTCCCACCCTCGTTATGAGTCTGTATCCTCTGACGAAGTAAGCTCTGCATCTGTCTTGCCAGCTTACCGACTGCCAACGTTCACGCCAGATTGGGGCATCATGGTGGCTCAGTTGCTTCGCAGTGCCAGGAATCCGGATTCAATTCCTGCCTCGGGTGACTGTCTGTGTGGAGTTTGCTCGTTCTCCCAGTGTCTGCTATGGTTTCGTCCCACAGCACAAAATTGTGCCCGCCTGGTGTATTGTTCATACTAAATTGCCCATAGTGTTGGGTGCATTTGTCAAAGGTAAATGTAGGGAGGTGGGTTTCTCCTTGGAGAGTCAGTGTGGACTTGTTGCGCTGCATAGCCTTTCTCTGTACTGTAGGGAATCTAAGCTTATCTTACCACAATTCCATGTGACTTCACCATTTGTACCAGTCAGTCATGATGTACTTTGTGAAATGCTTTTCTGAAGCCAACGTATACAACGTGAGCCACATCTTCTTTCATTTTTCATCTTCATCAACTTCAAAAACCTAATCAACTTAGGAAGGCACGACCACCCCGCACAAAACAATGTTGTCCATCACTAATAGGGATATTTGCTTTCATAAGTATGAAGATCTTGCCGCTGTCGATCTTTTCCAATACTTTGGCTACCACCGACGTGAGGCTCACGGACCTGTACGTTCCAGGATTATCACTTCATCTCTACTTCAACAATGGATAGTATTCACTATTCTCCTTCCTCTGCGACTGCACCTGTGGCCTGACAGAATTTAAATTTGTCTGCCAATGTACCAACAATGTGTTCGATTCACTTCCTCAATACTTTGGAATCGATCCCGCCAGGACCTGGACTTTGTCTGACTTGATTCCCAAGCCACATGAAAGTGAGAACCCGTGCCTTTGTGACTGAGGTTCAGAGAGAGTGAGGGAGAGGCTGGGTAGCGGGAAGAGAGAATGAAAGATAGAATTTAAAATGGAGTTAGGGGGAGAGAGAACATGAGAGAGATAGAGACAATGATGAATAATCAGAAGAGAAAATAAAGACAAATGAAATTTGGGGAAGATGGATGAGGGATGGAAAGAGAGAGCACGTGGGAGATAGAGGGAGGGAGAAGGCGAAAAGTATTTTGGAGAGACAAGAAAGGAAAGAATTAGAGAGAGTGGGGGTCAGAGGAAGAGATATATGGAGAGACTGTTGAATTTTGCTTGAGGGAGTATGGTTGATCGGGAGTGCAGGATGGAAAAGTGTGAAGGAACCGGCAGAGGGAGAAATATTAAAGGAGAATGAGAAAATGTAACGACGACCACAACTGGAGAGACGAGCGAGAGTGGGAAGGTTCAAATCTGGGAGTGAAATGGGTTGGAAGGGAGATTTTAATGGAGAGTTTGCAGTTTGCGACACCAGGAGGAAAGGAAGGACAGAGGAACATAAATCAATCTTCTTAGCTCAGCCTCGTCCCCTCCCCTTTCCCCAAGGAGCAGGAATAGCATTGAATCTATCCCTGTCCAAAACAGCTGCTTCAGCAAAATGACAAACGACAACATAGTTAGTTCTGCTGTTTGACACTTTTTAATAAGCATTCTTATCATAGATAAATTGAAGTTATAGGCACAGTAAGTGGAATGGTGCCTATTCTCATGGGCCTCTGAGATGAGAGTAACTTTGAAACATGCCGGTCTAACCTGGGAGATATGCTTGAACAAACCAGAACTAAACTCATTCTGTTACCAAAGGGGATAGGCTGGTTCATTGTTGAAAGAAAAATCGAAATGAGAGAATTCTGTCTGTATTGATTAATTAGTGTTTATGATGTATTAGTGAATTTGAGCATTTCAGTACACTTTTCAGCTATTGCCTGAATTTTTTCTGTTTCACGACATAAATTGCAATGTTTGTGCTGCTACTGAGAAGCTGTAGTATGAAGCCCAATTCCAGGACAAACCAAAGTAGATTCAAAAGCGTATACCCCAAGTAACACATCCGGTACCATAGAGTGTACCGCATTGATGAAAACCATAATCGGATGAAATTGGCCGAGATCGCAAAAAACAAAGTGCTATTTATTTCGATTTTGCATTTCTGTGTCGCGTTGAACGTCCCCGTTGGTGTGAGCCCGGAGTCTCCTGCGGGCTCTGCTGGTCACTAAAATGTGCCTGACCGTGAAAACATTGAACAACAGAATCAGGAGAAATGGGAGAGACGGGGTGAGAATGTAATGGAGGAACTCGATTGTGACCCAGAACCGAAACTCATAAACATCGCTTGCTACGTCACAAAACCAGGGGAGGTTCACAAGCTGATACTGATCTGAGAGCATAAAATACCAGAAAATGTTCTTCACAAACCTCAGCACGGTCACCGTTCCGAGGACCACACGTGCTGTTTCGTCACTGCAATATTTACTCTTCAGCTTCTTGCAACAAATCATCACAAATCGATAGAAGGTGAAAGTGACAGTGAACCGGACAGAACAGTCAGTGGCTGCATAGAGCAGGACAGCGTGGATATTGCACACGCGAATTGACCACAGGAAATAAAACTGTTCCCAATAAACAATTGCAATTTGTCTCAATATCAGGTCAATGATAATGACCAGTAGATCCGCCACTGACATGGCCACGTGGTAACGGCTGACGCATGGAGACAATCCACAACCTTCAGAAACAAGGACATAGATCGTTACTACGTTAACTGTGAAGAATGAAAGCAAACAAATTAAACATCGGCTTGGGAGGTCAAATTAACAGTTTGATTGAGGATATCATGAGATATTAAAATGAGACAGTGCATTCAGAGAGTTAAGGAAATAATTAGAGCTGCAGTTCTGAATTACTCACAGAAACGTTAGGTAAAACAGGAGATACATTCCCTCTCCAAACAACCAGACACTCGTGTGCAAGAACAGACGATTTCCAGAAATCTTTCAGAAATCTGATCACTTGAAAACAGCCACATTTCACTTGTTCATAGTTCCTCATACGCAAGGTGAAAACATTACCGTCCTGAAGCATTCCCTCTCTGTTCCTTGGAGAAAAATGACGTTTGCAAATTTCTGTTGGAGGGTCCAGATGCTGGTGGATCGTCTGTTGTGAAGACATGTGAATGCAGTTTATAAAACCTTATCTACTCCATAAACAACCTGAGGTGACTTCGAAATTATGTCTCCTTCTTCCTTCAACGGACTGTCTTCCCATACAATCTTAACTTTCGAACAATTAACAGATGTCCGGCCTTTCCAAAATATTGTCAGTGTTAGAATGTAGCTTAAAAATGTTTTGCTGGAAAAGCGCAGCACGTCAGGCAGCATCAAAGGAGAAGGAGAATCGACGTTTCGGGCATAAGCCCTTCTTCAGGAATGCTGATCTTTCTTGAAGAAGGGCTTATGCCCGAAACGTCCATTCTTCTTCGCCTTTGATGCTGCCTGACCTGCTGCGATTTTCCAGCAACACATTTTTAATCTCTGATCTCCAGCATCTGCAGTCCTCACTTTCTCCTACTGTTAGAATGCACCAGAGGATGTTGATTACAGACTCTCTTTCATAAAATGTTTAAGAGAGTGTCATTTCTAAATTGATCCAGATGATGTTGCAGACAATTCACAGGTTCAGTAAAAGATTAGTACTCGAGTATGCAACTCACAAGGAGGAGCAGTAGCATTTTTCTCTCTTTCAGAGAACACAGCGACTTACGATCCAAATCAAACATAATACCATTCTACGCCCCAAACCTGCTCCAGCACACAATAAGATTGTGGCTGATCTGATTGCGTCCTTACCTCCATGTTATAGGATTTTTTCAGTCATTCAACCTCCTGGGTTCCTGTCAATGAACAGATATCACTCAGACACATTTTACTACGGTTTTCTTCAAACACATTCTCGGGATCCATTTTCAATAAATGGAAAAAAGATTCTCCAAACAACACCATATCTCAGCTTCATACTTTTATGCATGTAATTATTTTCGGAAAATCAATATCCAATTGTAATAGTTGTTCTGGTTGTGATACCTGTGCCACTTTTTTTTAAATTGAACCAATGACATTATCTACATATTAAATCTAATAATAAGATATAACTTCTAAGTATTCGCATATCTTGTCCTCAGCTAGTATTTTCCAAGTTATTTGTGGTGTGGTCGGCTCATTATTCTCGAAGTTTCTGTTGCCCTTTGTCTGTTTTTATTCATTACCACCAGCAGTTTCACGCTGTACTGCTCGGTTGGCTACACGGCTGCTTTGTGATGTAGATGGCGGACAACAACGCAGGTTTTATTTCCATAGTGACAGAGGTTACCATGAAGGCCCCAGTTTCTCAGCCTGGCCCCGCAGCCGAGGTCTGATGACCATCAGGTTAAAAAACCATCAGAGATCTCTTTCTAATGAAACACATGGTCCTCTGGCACTGTAATGACTGTGTTTTATTTTAGTCTCGAGATCCTTTGTTTTATCATTTATTTTTCCATTGTATTTTTGGATGTCATTGTCAATCACATTTTCATTTGGTACCATTGTCCAATGCCCCTACACTGCATAATCCAAATCAATCCAACACAAGTCTTGGTCCCAATGTGTTTCACAATTCTGGATGTGTAAACTCAAATGATTCAATGAGTTTGCCTTTAATGTTCTATGGGGAAGAGAGTTTACAAGATTCAAAATGTAACGAATCTGCTCATTTGTTTTTCCCAAATTGAATATAATTTTTCAAAGGAAAAATAGTAAACCTTGCCCCCGCCCTAGAGTTTTTTCAACTTTTAAGGAGGGACATGGTGCTGCTGCTGTCCACAGTTTGATGGAGAATACTTCTGGACGACGACGTGTAAAGTTCTTTTTGTCTCCTTTCGTTTGAAAGGACGTATTTACTTTTGCAAACAGTTCAGTTCGTTTGTTTGATTCCAGTTTGGAGCGTATATCTCCTGTGGACACGTGGAACAGTTTGGGGCACTGGCATCTTCAGGAAAGAGATGTGATATGATTGAGACATAATCGCTTCTGAGAGGATTTAACATGGTGCATACTGTAGCACTGTTCCGCATGTGTGTGCGGCTACATCGAGCCGAAACCTGTCTAAATGTGTAAGGTCTTCTAGTTAAGATGTGGGTAAGGAGGTATTTGGAAAGATCTTCCCCAGAGAGCAGTGACAGCTGAGTTGAACAGATACTTCACTGCATGGAGAGCTAAGCATTTGTAAAATAGGTCTGAGGAACTGAATCATCTACGTGAGTTCTGATTTAGAGATGCCGGTGTTGGGCTTGGGTGTACAAAGCAAAAAATCACACAACACCAGGTTACATTCCAATAGGTTTATTTGGAAGCACTGGATTTCGAGTGCTGCTCTTTCATCAGGTGGTTGTGGAGAAGAAGTTTGTAAAACGGATAATTTATAGCAAAAGTTTCCAATGCGATGTAATTAAAATTATACATTGAAAAAGACCTGTATTGTTTGTTAAGTTTCGCATCTTTTAGAATGACCATGCTGGTTCCAGTTTTATCATACATAAAATGCAAGACTTTCTTTAAAAGATACATTCTCAAGTGAACTTTAACAATAAGTGCCATTTTGGCCCAGATAATATATTGAAGGTTACAGCTTCCTTCTATGAAGCTGTCTGTACGACAATGGTCAAACTGTATCGAATTTTACATAGATTTATGCAGTTAATGATCAAAGTGAAATGTAAATCTGCAAGGACATAGACACTCCACAAATGTATGTGTGTGTGTGTGGTTTTATGTGTGCGTCTGTGTGTGGTGTGGGTGCAGGTGGGGGAATACACATGTGTCTCAGTGAGAGTGTGTGTACATGTGTGAGTGTGAAAGTAAATTAGTCTCAGTCTGTGATAGGGTGCGTGTGGGAGTACATGTGTGAGCCAGTCAGAGAGGGTCTGCGTTAGTGTCGGTGTGTCTGTAGGAGTGTGTGTGTGCAGGAGTCTGTGTGTGTGCACGCGTAGGAGTGTCTGTGTGCGCATCTGTCTGTATGCATGTGTGCACGTGTGTGTGTGTCTGTGGGTGTGTAGTGCAATATATGCACCCTGTCATAGACTTATACCTTAGGTCCCTTTTGAGGCTATCCCCATGGGTACCGAATATGGATAAACCCCAATACCACCCCTCCTCTACGCACACACATGCACACGTGCACGCACACACTCATGCGGATTTTTTTCACCATGAGTAGAGTTAGAAATATTCCATTTGATTTCCTCTATCAAATTTTTGATATGCACTGCGAAAGGCTGGGACCCAAACATGAATCATTGCCGCACAGCATTCGTTTCCCACTCCAAATATAAACACGCGTATTCCTAGTTACTACTGTTTGATGGATGTTACTTTCTCAGTCTATGCTGATGAATTAGCCCCAATCATAAGTGCTTTATTTTTGTGCACACTGCTTCAGACACTGTCAAAATTGATTTTTTTTTGGAACTCAAATGTATTTTATTGACTGTCCTCCCCTTGTCATGCCTACCAGTCAGTTTCTCAGCTATGTTTCCCATTACAGAAATGTACATTGACTTTGTCTATGCCCATTAATATCAACTTCAGTACCTACACCAAATGCATTTATTTACAAATTGCATTTTATTTCCTGTCTGTCATCATAACTATTTTTATGGGAAGATTTCTTGTTTTCCTTTTTCTTCAATGAAGACAGTTTGAACTGGCTGCTTAACCGTTCTGCCATTGCCCTGTTCGACAGTCATGGATTCACATTGTATCGAATCTTGACTTCTACACCTGTTGAACTTAACATAAGGATCGGAGCTGTTACAGTTCATTTTATAACATATGTTGACGCATCCACCAATTCCTGCCTCATATTAGTGCAATCATTGATCTTCTATAGTCATAGAACCGCAGAAGCATAGATTTGCCTGCACCAAAAATGGAACAAATCTGCCTTCATTCCATTTTTCCACATGAGGCTTCTCGTCATGAACGTCATGACATTTCAAATAGATAAAAACAAGGAGTGCAGATGCTGGAAAAGCAGAGTCTAGCTTAAAATGGTGCTGGGAAATCACAGCAGATCAGGCAGCATCCGAGGAGCAGGTTCAAATACTCATCCAAGTACTTTTATTGGTTGTGAGATTGCCCATCATAACTACTATCTCAGGCACTCCGGACTAAAAAACATTTGGGTGAGAACTAATCCTCAAATCCACTCTAAACATAACATTTTTCAATAAAATGGTGCTCCATCCACCCTGTCCATGCCACCCCTAATCTTGTACACCTGGTGTTGTTCGCCCCCTCAGCCTCCTCTGCCGAAAAACAAAACAAACCTCGATTATTAAGCATCTCATCTTTGCCGATGAGCTCCACAGCCGGCAGAAACCTGGTGATTTGCTTTCACACACCAGCCAGTGCAGAAACAACCCTTCTGTAATGGTTCAAACAGAACTGCAGATAGTCTCCATCGGTTCCCTTACCATCCTCCCAAACATCTCCCACATAATCACTTGACTCTCGCAATAAGGAATAAAAGACTAACTAGGGTAGGAATAGGTCCAGTCAAGGATCGTAGTGGGAAGTTGCGTGTGGAGGCAGAAGAGATTGGGGAGATACTGAATGAATACTTTTCGTCAGTATTCACTCAGGAACAGGACATTGTTGCCGATGTGAATACCTAGTCACATTTAATTACAATGGATGGCTTTGAGGTATGTAGGGAAGAGGTGTTGGAAATTCTGGAAAGGGTAAAAAATAGATAAATCCCCTGGGCCTGATGGCATTTATCCTAGGATTCTCTGGTAAGCAAGGGAGGAGATTGCAGAGCCATTGGCCTTGATTTTTATGTCCTCGTTGTCTACAGGAATAGTGCCAGAAGACTGGAGGATAGCAAATGTGGTTCCCTTGTTCAAGAAGGGGAGTAGAGATAACCCTAGCAACTATAGACCGGTGAGTCTCACTTCTGTTGTGGGCAAGGTCTTAGAGAGAATTGTAAGCGATAGGATTTATGAACATCTGGATAGGAATAATGTGATCAAGGATCGTCAGCATGGTTTTGTGAAGGGCAGGTCGTGCCTCACAAACCTCATTGAAATCTTCGAGAAGGTGACAAAGGAGGTGGACGAGGGGAAAGCGGGAGATGTGGTGTATATGGATTTTACTAAAGCGTTTAATAAGGTTCCCCATGGTAGGCACATGTAAAAAAATACAGAGATATGGCATTGAGGGTGAGTTGGAGGTTTGGATTAGGAATTGGCTGGCTGGAAGAAGACAGGGGGTAGTAGTTGATGGTAAAGGTTCATCTTGGAGTGCTGTTACGAGCGGTGTTCTGCAAGGATCTGTTTTGGGACCATTGCTGTTTGTCATTTTCATAAATGACCTGGAGGAGGGGCTAGAAGGTTGGGTGAGCAAGTTTGTGGATGATACGAAAGTCGGTGGAGTTGTTGACAGTCAGGAAGGATGTGTCAGGTTACAGCGGGATATAGATAAGCTGCAGAGCTGGGCAGGCAGGTGGCAAATGGAGTTCAATGTTTCTAAGTGTGAGGTGATTCACTTTGGTAAGAGTAACAAAAAAATTGGGTACTGGGCTTATGGTTGGATACTTGGTAGTGTTGATGAACAGAGGGATCTTGGTGTCCATGTACACAGATCTTTGAAAGTTGCCACCCAGGTAAATAGTGTGGTGAGAAGGCATATGGCGTACTGGCTTTTATTGGTAGAGGAGTTGATTTCCGGAGTCCTGAGGTCATGTTGCAGTTGTATAAGACTCTGGTGCGGCCGCATCTGGAGTATTGAGTGCAGTTTTGGTCGCCATACTATAGGAAGGATGTGGAGGCACTGGAACGGGTGCAGAGGAGGTTTACCAGGATGTTGCCTGGTATGGTTGGAAGATCGTATGAGGAAAGGCTGAGGAATTTGGGGTTGTTTTCATTGGAGAAATAAAGGTTTAGGGGTGACTTGATAGAGGTGTACAAGATGATTAGGAGTTTAGACAGGGTTGCCCATGAGAACCTTTTTCCACTTATGGAGTCAGCTATTACGAGGGGGCATAGCTTTAAATTAAGGGGTGGTAGGTATAGGACAGATGTTAGGGGTAGATTCTTTACTCAGCGAGTTGTGAGTTCATGGAATGCCCTGCCAGTAACAGTGGTGGACTCTCCCTATTTCTGGGCATTTAAACGGGCATTGGATGGGAATATGGCGGAGAGTGGGCTAGTGTAGGATAGGTGGGCTTGGTGCGGTGCAACATCGAGGGCCAAAGGGCCTGTCCTGCGCTTTATTCTGCTATATTCTGCGTTCTATGTTCTAATCTGTGTGTTCATGGTTAGAGGATGTGTATATGTCTATGTGCCTCTCGTCTTTCTTTCGTCATGTGACAATATGTCCAGTCATCTGTAGGCATCTGTGAAGAACCATTCCCTGAGCTTTCAATTGTGCTGTCATTCATTGAGTGCTACCCTGTCTTGATCTTTCTTCCAAAATGCATCACCTCATATTGATCAAATTTACTTTCCGTCTCCCATTCCATCCTATCTAAGTATTCCATTTACATCTTACCTTCCATCTTAACACTATCAGCTCCTCCTATCTTCGTGTCAAACGCAAACTTACTCACATCCATGTCATTTCTGAAAAAGCCAAGTAATACGGGACACAGCTCTGGTCCATATGGAATGACACAGAACACTGGAATCCAATCACACAAACATATTTCTACCACTATCTTCTCTATCCTGCTACCCTGTCGATTTTGGATGCAACTTGCCAAAAAACCTTCGGTACCATGAGTCTTTGTGTCATCAGTTCCCCTTGTCAGCTTTTGACAAATGTCTAGCTGAATAAGAAATATAAATTATCTTGCTGTGATAAAGACACACTGACCGCACCTGATCAAGCCTTGGCTCCCGAAATGCTGATCATTTTTCTCATTCCCTGCTTTCCCCTTTAGGTTCCTAACATTGATGTGCGTGGTCTACATTTCACAGCTTTCTCTTCACCACCCGTCCCGTAAAGTGAGGGGAAAGTGAGGACTGCAGATGCTGGAGACCAGAGTTGAAAAATTTGGTGCTGGAAAAACACAGCAGGGCAAGCATCATCCAAGGAGCAGGAGAATCGACGATTCAGGCATAAGCTCTTCCTGTAAAGTGACACAACATTTGCTGACCAAAGTTGATTTAAAACTTTGTGATAACAACTTTTCTTTCTCGTCTCCTACAACAGCATGGGATACAACTCATGCAAACTTTGATATCTTCAATTTTAAACCAGCACAAAATTTCCAATACCTGCTCGCACACCGTATGGATCTGCTGAAGAGCTTCAATGTCCACCTTCTCGGTTTCTCTGTCTGCATTCTTCCTCTCTCAAGGCACACAGTGAAGAACTCATTCCACAATCCAACAACCTTCTGTGTCACGCACAGACTGGTTTCTAATAGGCATCATTTGTATCGTAGCTATTCTATTCACTTGATACACTTGCAGAATATCTTGGATTGTACCAGATCCTACCCGCCAGCACGTTTTCATACCCCTGTGTTGGAGAACCCTCTTTGAGTGAAGCATTTCCTCCTTACTGAAGGCTTGAATGGCCCGCTACCTATCGTGACATCATGTCCACAAAATGTGGTGTCGACAGCTGGAGAAAAAACTTCTATTTATATCCACGTTGTCATACGTTCTTTAAATTTTCTAATTTCACTGCGATCATCTCTCATTCTTTGAAACGAGAGATCACTGATCAAGTTACTGCGTCAGACAGACTGAAATTTGTTCAGATTAATCAGGTGAACGTCTATTGCAAATTCACTTGGCCAATATGTATCCTTCGATAGGTAGAACAATATTTGTGCAGATTGCTCCAGTCTCAGTATCACCACCACCCTATCCAGCTGGTGCAAGATGGATAAACGTCTGGACTGTGATCCTTTTAAATGAAGGCTAACTATTGTTTTTCTTTGCTATCCGCATACCTTCCTCCCAATACCATTCCTTGTAATTACTTATTTGGGCAATGCTTTATTAGAGACGACTTTGCAGCAATGGAAATATATGTCATCCGTGGTGTGTCCATTAGCTATGCTGTAAGAACCACCGTCAAAAAATTCCGAAGATTAACAATTGTGCTTTCCTTTTCGGAAATTCTTACTGATCTTTCTATTGTGTCTTTATCTTCGAAGTATCTAATATCACGTGCTATCTAATGGATCTGAACAGTTTCCCTCCAGAGAATATCAAGTTAATTGCTTTGTAGCTCACCACACTCTTTATTCATCACTTTGAAAATGATTGGATTCCTTTTGTTCCCTAACAGTTTTCTAAAATGACTCCCTGCCTTTAAAGAAAGTACAGGGATAAATAAAAGAGTAATCAGCAATGCAGATAATATGTTTATTGATGCATTGTCTATGTCTATTTCGATGTTCCGGTATGAAGCACATCTGATCCTTTGACATAACAATGCACAATCCAGTAACATTTTCAAGCCCTACATTGTTATTCATATCATTGCATTTAGCTGTACAAAGATCATGTGAAAACTTGGTTTTCAGAGAAGTTTTCTGATTCTACCTCCATGAAGACAGATGCAAAGTAACTGGTTAGTTTCATTGCTATTGTCCTATCTCTGCAACAAACCTCCTTATCCCTGTCTATAAAGTTTCCACATCTGATTTTGCTTGCCACTTCATTCAATATCGACACAAGCGTTTAGTCAGTTTTTGTGTTTTTGGTTTCCATTCGTATACTCATTTTGATTTCCTTATTAGTTTATTTTTTCTTTTCTTGAACAAAAAAAACAAAGAAAATTTACTGCCCAGGAACAGGCCCTTCAGCTCTCACAGCCTGAGCTGATCCAAACGTACTGTCTAAACCTGTTGGTCCATTCCTAAGCATCGGTACCCCTCTGCTACCCATCTCCTCATGCATTTGTCCAGACATATCTTAAATGAATTAACCGTGCCTGCCTCTCTCACTGCCCACCACCCTCTGTGTGAAGTACTTACAGCGTGTATTCCCCCTTAAATATTCCACCTCTCACTTTGAAAGCATGACCTCTCGTTATTGAATCCTACCCTGGGAAAAAGCTTGTCTCTATCCATCCTGTCTATACCCTTCATGATTTTGAAAACCTCAAACAGGTCCACCGTCAATCTACTTTTTTCTAGTGAAAATAAACCTAGCCTACTCAACCTTTCTTCATATCTAGCAACTTCCAAATCAGGCAACATCCTCCTAAACCTTCTCTGCACCATTTCCAAAGCGTCCACATCCTTTTGGTAACGTGGCGCCCAGAACTGTACACAGTATTCTAAATGCAGCCGGAACAATGTTATGCACAATTTTAACATGACTTCCTAGCTCTTATACTCGATACCCCTTCCAATGAAGGCAAGCATACTATATGTCTTCTTAACCACGCTATCCACCTGCACAGCAACCTTCAGGGTACAATGGACCTGCACTCCCAGATCTCTCTGCCCATCAACTTTTCCCAAGGTTCTTCCATTCATTGTATAATTCGCGCCAGAACTAGACTTGCCTAAATGCATCACCTCACATTTGTCTGGATTTAAAACCACCTGCCACTTTTCCGTCCAACTCTCCAGTCAATCTATATCCTCCCGTATTCTCTGAAGTCCCGTTTGCTTTCGGCTATTCTACCAATCTTTATATCATCTGAAAACTTGCTGATCAAACCAGCAGTGCCCACTTCTAGATCATTTATGTATATTACAAACAACAGTGGCCCCAAAACTGACCCCTGTGTAACACCACTGGTCATCTTTCTCCATTTTGAGAAACTCCCTTCATCTACTGCTCTCTGTCTCCTGTTGCTCAAACAGCTCAACCTAGCTGGAACACCATGCACACCACTTTCTCCGTTCGTCTACAATGGGGAACCTTATCAAACGCCTTACTTAAGTCCATGTTTATGACATCAACAGACCTTCCTTCATCTAAAAACTTGATCACTGCCTCAGATAAATCTATCAAGTTGGTAAGGCACGAAACCCCCCGCACAAACCCATGTTGCCCATCACCGATAAGCTTATTCCTTTCCAAATATAAATATATCTTATCTCTCAGTACCCTCTCCAGCAACTTCCCCACCACTGACGTCAGGCTCACTGGTCTGCAGTTACCCGGAATATCCCTACTACCATTCTTGTATAGGGGGACAGAAATTTCTGATTCGTAATTTCTGAATAATCACCAACGGTCATTTGAGTGGGAGCAGCGGCCGAGTAAAAACGAACCCGGGAGATTACAGCTAAGGTAAGACAGTTTGTTTCAAAATTACTTACCTGTAGCGGGCAGCGAAAGTGAGGTTGGAGCGCATAGCTGGGCGGGAAGGTAAGTGATTAGTATTTGAGTGGGTGTGTTCTAGACCCCAGGTCCTACTTTCGTGGGGCCTCCCTCCCACCCTCCTCGAACCTAACTTTAAAGTCCACAGGTAAGTAACTCAGTGTTATTGACTCAGTGTTCTTGTTTTTTGGAGACAAAGTGTACAGTCATGGCAGCGCAGGCGGTGGAATGTTCCTCCTGCAGGATGTTTGAGGTAGGGGTGACCACCGATACTACTGCCGACTTCGTCTGCAGGAAATGCAGTCAGATCCTGATCCTCACCGAACGAGTTAGGGAACTGGAACTGGAGTTGGATGAACTGAGGATTATTCGAGAGGCTGAGAGGGTGATTGATAGAAGCTACAGGGACATAGTTACGCCGGAGAACAGAGGTATCTGGGTAACAGTTAGAGATGGGAAGGAGAAGAAGCAGGCAGTGCAGGGTTCCCCTGTGGTCGCTCCCCTAAAAAATAAGTATGCAGCGTTGGAAACTGTTGGGGGGGACAGCCTTGGAGGTGTAAGCTGCAGTGAAGGGGTTTGTGGCTCTGAGACTCAGAAGGGAAAGGGGGAGAGGAGGAGAGTGCTAGTTATAGGGGACTCTCTAGTTAGAGGGACGGACAGGCGGTTCTGTGGACATGGGCGAGACTCTCGGATGGTTTGTTGCCTCACGGGTGCGAGGGTCCGAGACGTCTCGGACCGTGTCTTCAGAATCCTTAAGGGGGAGGGTGTGCAGCCAGAAGTCGTGGTACACATTGGCACCAACGACATAGGTAGGAAGAGGGGTGGGGAGGTCATTCAAGAGCTCAAGGAGTTAGGCTGGAAGGTAAAAGCTAGAACAGACAGAGTCTTCATCTCTGGGTTGTTGCTGGTGCCACGTGACAGTGAGGCAAAGAATACAGAGAGAGTGCATTTGAATACGTGGCTGCAAGGATGGTGTAGGAGGGAGGGCTTCAGACATTTGGACAATTGGACTGCATTCTTGGGAAGGTGGGACCTATACAAACAGGACGGGTTGCACCTGAACCAGAAGGGCACCAATGTCCTGGGGGGTAGGTTTGCGAGCACTCTTCGGGGGGGTTTAAACTAATTTGGCAGGGGGATGGGATCCGGACTTGTAGTCCAGCAAGTAAGCTAGCTGTGTGTCAGGATGCCCAAGAGTGTAGGGAGGCTGTGGAGAAGGTAGCACTGACAGGGACTACTTGCGGACACAGAGATGGGCTCAAGTGCGTATACTTCAACGCAAGGAGTATCAGAAATAAGGTGGGTGAACTTAAGGCGTGAATCGGTACCTGGGACTACGATGTTGTGGCCATCACGGAAACATGAATAGAAGAGGGACAGGAATGGCTGTTGGAGGTTCCTGGTTACAGGTGTTTCAGTAAGATGAGGGAGGGTGGTAAAAAAGGAGGGGGGCGGCATTGCTAATTAGAAATGGTATAACGGCTGCAGAAAGGAAGTTTCAGGGGGATCTGCCTCTGGAGGTAGTATGGGCTGAAGTCAGAAATACGAAAGGTGCAGTCACCTTATTGGGTGTTTACTATAGGCCCCCCAATAGCAGCAGAGATGTGGAGAAACAGATTGGGAAACAGATTTTGGAAAGGTGCAGAAGCCACAGGGTCGTAGTCATGGGCAACTTCAACTTCCCAAATATTGATTGGAAGCTCTTTAGATCAAGTAGATTGGATGGGGCGGTGTTTGTGCAGAGTGTCCAGGAAGCTTTTCTAACGCAGTATGTAGAGTGTCCAACCAGAGGGGAGGCCATATTGGATTTGGTACTCGGTAATGAACCCCGATAAGTGGTGCGCTTGTTAGTGGGTGAACATTTTGGTGATGGTGACCACAATTCTGTGACTTTCACCTTGGTTATGGAGAGAGATAGGTGCGCACAACAAGGTAGATTTTACAATTGGGGGAAGGGAAATTACGATGCTGTAAGACAGGATTTGAGGAGCATACGTTGGGAGCATAGGCTGTCAGGGAAGGATGTGGTGGAAATGTGGAACTTTTTCAAAGAGCAGATACGACGTGTCCTTGATATGTATGTACCGATCAGGCAGGAAAGAAATGGTCGTGTGAGGGAGCCTTGGTTGACGAGGGAGGTTGAATGTCTAGTAAAGAGGAAGAAGGAGGCTTACATAAGGTTGAGGAAACAGGGTTCAGGCAGAGCAGTGGAGGGATACAGGATAGCCAGAAGGGACCTGAAGAAAGGGATTAGGAGAGCTAAGAGAGGGCATGAAAAATCCTTGGCGGATAGGATCAAGGATAAAAACAAGGCATTTTATGCGTATGTGAGAAACCTGAGAATGACGAGAACAAGGGTAGGTCCGATCAAGGACAGTAGTGCGAGACTGTGTATAGAGTCGGAAGAGATCGGACAGGTCTTGAACAAGTACTTCTCTTAAGTATTTACGAACGAGAGGGACCGTATTTTTGAAGAGGAGAGTGTGAAACGGACTGTTAAGCTCGAAGAGATACCTGTTAGGAACGAAGATGTGTTGGACATTTTGAACAACTTGAGGATAGACAAGTCCCCCGGGCCTGACGGGATATATCCTAGGATTATGTGGGAAGCAAGAGAGGAAATTGCAGTACCGTTAGCAATGATCTTCTCGTCTTCACTGGCAACGGGGGTGGTCCCAGGGGACTGGAGAGTTGCGAATGTTGTGCCCCTGTTCAAAAAAGGGAATAGGGATAAACTCGGGAATTACAGGCCAGTTAGTCTTATTTCTGTGGTAGGCAAAGTAATGGAAAGGGTACTGAGGGATAGGACTTATGAATATCTGGAAAGACACTGTTTGATTAGGGACAGCCAGCACGGATTTGTGAAGGGTGTCTTGCCTTACAAGTCTTATTGAATTCTTCGAGGAGGTGACCAAGCATGTGGATGAGGGTAGAGCAGTGGATGTAGTGTACATGGATTTTAGTAAGCCATTTGATCAGGTTCCCCATGGTAGGCTTATGCGGAAAGTCAGGAGGCATGGGATAGAGGAAAATTTGGCCAATTGGATAGAGAACTGGCTAACCGGTCGAAATCAGAGTGGTGGTAGATGGTAAATATTCAGCCTGGAGCCCAGTTACAAGTGAAGTTCCGCAAGTATCAGTTCTGGGTCCTCTGCTGTTTGAATTTTTATCATGACTTGGATGAGGGAGTCAAAGGGTGGGTCAGTAAATTTGCAGATGATACGAAGATAGCTGGAGTTGTGGACAGTGAGGAGGGCTGTTGTCGGCTGCAGAGGGACTTAGATATGATGCAGAACTGGGCTGAGGAGTGGCAGATGGAGTTCAACCCTGCCCAGTGTGAGGTTGTCCATTTTGGAAGAACAAATAAGAATGTGGAATACAGGGTTAATGGTAGGGTTCTTAGTCAGGTGGTGGAACAGAGGGATCTTGGGGTCTATGTACATAGATCTTTGAAGGTTGCCACTCAGGTGGCTAGAGTTTGTAAGAAGGCCTATGGAGTATTATCGTTCATTAGCACAGGGATTGAATTCAAGAGTGGTGAAGTGATGTTGCAGCTGTACAGGACTTTGGTTAGGCCACAGTTGGAGTACTGTGTGCAGTTCTGGTCGCCTCACTCTAGGAAAGATGTGGAAGCTTTCGAGAGGGTGCAGAGAAGATTTACCAGGATGTTGCCGGGAATGGAGAGTAGGTCGTACGTGGATAGGTTGAGAGTTCTCGGCCTTTTCTCGTTGGAACGGCGAAGGATGAGGGGTGACTTGATAGAGGTTTATAAGATCAGAGGAATTGATAGAGTAGAGAGTCTGAAACTTTTTCCCCGGGTACAATAGATTGTTACAAGGGGACATAAATTTAAGGTGAAGGGTGGAAGGTATAGGGGAGATGTCAAGGGTGGGTTCTTTACCCAGAGAGTGGTGGGGGCATGGAATGCGCTGCCCGTGGGAGTGGTAGAGTCAGAATCATTGGCGACCTTTAAGCGGCATTTGGATAGGTACATGGATGGGTGCTTAATCTAGGTTGGAAGTTCGGCACAACATCGTGGGCCGAAGGGCCTGTTCTGTGCTGTAGTGTTCTATGTTCTATCTCAGGTTTCTACAATATCTGTCATTTTTTCGAAACCACATTTTTGATTCCACTTATGTTGTTTGCCTTTGTTGAATTTTCCCATTCTGTTCCAAGCATTAACATGATGCAGGAAGATTATCTGACCTTCGAAGTGCATATTACCGAAAGTCTTGCCCTGGTCTTCCACAGGTCACGTTCGAGATTCCACAGCTCATGCTTCGGAATGACCTTTACCTCCGACTTAATCTGATCATTCAATGTGTGAAGCAATTGCTTAAGAATTCCGTGGCGCATTTAAGACTGATATCAAAGTATGCAGTGGGTTCAAATTTTACTCATCATTGGGAACTGGGTACACCATCCGCAACGATGCAAGTACACGTCTCAGGGAAATATGAAAGAGTCATTAAAAGCAGAGAATGTTCAAAGCCGTTGGAGTCAGATGACATCATTGTATATTTCAACTCCGAGGGAGAGGAAACGTAATCTGTCTGAGATGCAAAGGCCAATTGCTCCGTCTCGTTCTTCGTTACTTCTCACGGAAATGTGAGATCTGAAACCGTTCAGTCACCAGTACCACTCGTGGAGGAGTCCTGTCAATGATACGTTGGAATCTTCCTACTACCTGTAGCAAATCGATCTCATATAACTGCTCCAGGGGAAATAACTAATTCAGATATTTGAATAATGCTTAAAGCAATCTCGTATTTTTATTTTCGCCACAATTCACAAAGCAACTTTATCAATGTTCTTTCGAGGTGACATTCTGCAGCATTTACATTTGTTTTTGCATGTCTTGAATCGTGTGTGTCTATCCATTTATGTACACCTGTCTTTGTGCCCATGCACTTGGCTTTGTGTCTCAGTAATAATCAGAACGTAACTATTCAATTGCATGTTTGCAATGTCCAAACTGTGTATTATTCGTTTGTCCAGACTTTTTCAATAACTTTGTTTTGGAAATGTACTAGTTTTTGTTATGGATTAAATTCAGACGCCTAACTTTTTCTAAACCGGGACTCTGACGCCAGCTGAGACATAGAACATAGAACATAGAACATAGAACAATACAGAACAGAACAGACCCTTCGGCCCACGATGTTGTGCCGAGCTTCTAACCTATATTAAGTACCCATCCATGTACCTCTCCAAATGCCGCTTAAAGGTCGCCAATGATTCTGACTCTACCACTCCCACGGGCAGCGCATTCCATGCCCCCACCACTCTCTGGGTAAAGAACAATCCCCTATCATCTCCCCTATACCTTCCACCCTTCACCTTAAATTTATGTCCCGTTGTAACACTCTGTTGTACCCGGGGAAAAAGTTTCTGACTGTCTACTCTATCTATTCCTCTGATTATCTTATAAACCTCTATCAAGTCACCCCTCATCCTTCGCCGTTCCAACGAGAAAAGGCCGAGAACTCTCAACCTATCCTCGTATGACCTACTCTCCATTCCCGGCAACATCCTGGTAAATCTTCTCTGCACCCTCTCCAAAGCTTCCACATCTTTCCTAAAGTGAGGCGACCAGAACTGCACACAGTACTCCAACTGTGGCCTAACCAAAGTCCTGTACAGCTGCAACATCACTTCACCACTCTTGAATTCAATCCCTGTGCTAATGAACGATAATACTCCATAGGCCTTCTTACAAACTCTATCCACCTGATTGGCAACCTTCAAAGATCTATGTACATAGACCCCAAGATCCCTCTGTTCCTCCACCTGACTAAGAACCCTACCATTAACCCTGTATTCCACATTCTTATTTGTTCTTCCAAAATGGACAACCTCACACTTGGCAGGGTTGAACTCCATCTGCCACTCCTCAGCCCAGCTCTGCATCATATCTAAGTCCCTCTGCAGCCGACAACAGCCCTCCTCACTGTCCACAACTCCAGCTATCTTCGTATCATCTGCAAATTTACTGACCCACCCTTCGACTCCCTCATCTAAGTCATTAATAAAAATTACAAACAGCAGAGAACCCAGAACTGATCCCTGCGGAACTCCACTTGTAACTGGGCTCCAGGCTGAATATTTACCATCTACCACCACTATCTGACTTCGACCGGTTAGCCAGTTTCCTATCCAATTGGCCAAATTTCCCTCTATCCCATGCCTCCTGACTTTCTGCATAAGCCTACCATGGGGAACCTTATCAAATGCCTTACTACAATCCATGTACACTACATCCACTGCTCTACCCTCATCCACATGCTTGGTCACCTCCTCGAAGAATTCAATAAGACTTGTAAGGCAAGACCTACCCTTCACAAATCCGTGCTGGCTGTCCCTAATCAAGCAGTGGCTTTCCAGATACTCGTAAATCCTATCCCTCAGTACCCTTCCCATTACTTTGCCTACCACAGAAGTAAGACTAACTGGCGTGTAATTCCCGGGGTTATCCCTATTCCCTTTTTTGAACAGGGGCACAACATTCGCTACTCTCCAGTCCCCTGGTACCACCCCCGTTGCCAGTGAAGACGAGAAGATCATTGCCAACGGTACTGCAATTTCCTCTCTTGCTTCCCACATAATCCTAGGATATATCCCGTCAGGCCCGGGGGACTTGTCTATCCTCAAGTTGTTCAAAATGTCCAACACATCTTCCTTCCTAACAGGTATCTCTTTTAGCTTATCAGTCCGTTTCACACTCTCCTTGTCAACAATACGGTCCCTCTCGTTCGTAAATACTGAAGAGAAGTACTTGTTCAACACCTCTCCTATCTCTTCCGACTCAATACACAGTCTCCCACCACTCTCCTTGATCGGACCTACCCTCGTTCTCGTCATTCTCAGGTTTCTCACATACGCATAGAATGCCTTGGGGTTATCCTTGATCCTATCCGCCAAGGATTTTTCATGCCCTCTCTTAGCTCTCCTAATCCCTTTCTTCAGGTTCCTTCTGGCTATCCTGTATCCCTCCACTGCTCTGCCTGAACCCTGTTTCCTCAACCTTATGTAAGCCTCCTTCTTCCTCTTTACTAGACATTCAACCTCCCTCGTCAACCAAGGCTCCCTCACACGACCATTTCTTTCCTGCCTGATCGGTACATACATATCAAGGACACGTCGTATCTGCTCCTTGAAAATGTTCCACATTTCCACCACATCCTTCCCTGACAGCCTATGCTCCCAACGTATGCTCCTCAAATCCTGTCTTACAGCATCGTAATTTCCCTTCCCCCAATTGTAAAATCTACCTTGTTGTGCGCACCTATCTCTCTCCATAACCAAGGTGAAAGTCACAGAATTGTGGTCACCATCACCAAAATGTTCACCCACTAACAAGCCCACCACTTGTCGGGGTTCATAACCGAGTACCAAATCCAATATGGCCTCCCCTCTGGTTGGACACTCTACATACTGCGTTAGAAAAGCTTCCTGGACACTCTGCACAAACACCGCCCCATCCAATCTACTTGATCTAAAGAGCTTCCAATCAATATTTGGGAAGTTGAAGTTGCCCATGACTGCGACCCTGTGGCTTCTGCACCTTTCCAAAATCTGTTTCCCAATCTGTTTCTCCACATCTCTGCTGCTATTGGGGGGCCTATAATAAACACCCAACAAGGTGACTGCACCTTTCCTATTTCTGACTTCAGCCCATACTACCTCCAGAGGCAGATCCCCCTGAAACTTCCTTTCTGCAGCCGTTATACCATTTCTAATTAGCAATGCCACCCCCCTCCTTTTTTACCACCCTCCCTAATCTTACCGAAACATCTGTAACCAGGAACCTCCAGTAGCCATTCCTGTCCCTCATCTATCCATGTTTCCGTGATGGCCACAACATCATAATCCCAGGTACCGATCCACGCCTTAAGTTCACCCACCTTATTTCTGATACTCCTTGCGTTGAAGTATACGCACTTGAGCCCATCTCTGTGTCCGCAAGTAGTCCCTGTCAGTGCTACCTTCTCCACAGCCTCCCTACAGTCTTGGGCATCCTGACACACAGCTAGCTTACTTGCTGGACTACAAGTCCGGATCCGATCCCCCTGCCAAATTAGTTTAAACCCCCCTGAAGAGTGCTAGCAAACCTACCCCCAGGATATTGGTGCCCTTCTGTGTAAATTTACAATGTCACCAATCTTCTTATAATTAGAATTTGTTGTTTCCAGAGGAGGGGATGGAATCGGAAAAGAAAGTCCGCCAACCCATTCAAAACAGCAATTAGGAGAAATTCAAATAAAGTCCATTCGCGTCAGAATTCTCCCTCTGATAAGTTGGTGGTGCCTGGGTGTTTGCATTCCGTCAATTAGATATTTGACAGACCGGTAAGTTAAGCAGTGTGATGCAGAATGGAAAGTTGTCTGAGGCCACGGTCTTTGTATCCAGTGAAGCAGGGACAAATTGGCTCATGACCCACTCCCGCACCTCAGTCTGATGTTACCATGTTCAATTCTGCCCCACAAATCTGCTACAAAGGAGCAGATCGAGGCCGTTTGCTCCAAGGTCTTTGCACACAGGAAGCGAGGACAACATTCAATCCCTCAATGCTATCGTACAGGGCATGTTACAGATTGGAAAATATTATTGAAAAATCCAGGCTGGGTACAACAGAGCTTTCTCAGTTATCTTCACAGAGATTCACCTGTCTGCAACTTCTACTTCGTTTTTGATCATGTTATAGATTCAGATTCAATGTGGATGCAGTCTTGCACCTCACCCTGAGATCTCTCACAAAATTCTCTTTTCTGCCTGACTGTTACATTCCTTTAAAAATGTTCCTGGAAAACAATGACCGTTAACTTGTCAAAAACTGAACATGAAAACATAAAAAAAGGAAGCGGTCAAACAAGCCCACAAACCTACCTTCCGGTAGAATACAATCATAGTTTATGTGTTGTACCCTTCAGTGCTTCTTTCATGCCCAACGCGTTTTATCTTCTGAAGGGTCAAAAGTTCTTCCACAACATTCTTCAGAGGGTCAAAGGGTAAAAGGACATTCCTAAGTATATGGAAGAAAGAATTTCTGATGTGAGAAGACAACACGACTCGCACAGACACCATGAACCACTGACATGAAGACATGAGGTGATAGTAAGGTCTCGAGTAAGAGTCACTGGCCCTGGTATTAACGTGATATTTATCTGGTGTAATATCATACAACTCGAACAAAGGTGAATTGAATGCGAATTAACGGGAATGTTTCCTATAAGGTGGTTGTTGTCTAAAAAAGTCTAGAATCTCAATCCCGGGACTCCACTGCAGCTACAAGAGACTTGGAAGAGCCGAGTCGGGTTCGTCAAAGGCACAGAACCTGCAATGAGGCTGCGGTGGATACCGCCATGTTCTGCTGGTGCTGCTGGAAAGGATCTGGAGACATAAATCAGAACAGTCTGAATAGAATCAAGGACTCTGCGAGCCGTCTGGTTCCTCAGATATTGGTGATGGAGGGGTTTATAATTATATACCAGCAATTAGTAATAGCAACGTTTTTAAAAGAATTGGAACGAATGACACTTCTAATTGGAACTGACGATATTTTCTCCCACCTTTACAAAATGTAAATGTCAGGAGCAACAATCAGTTCAAATTGTTTTAATAGACAGACACATTGACTTACCAGGAATACCAACAATCTTATGTGTCTCTATTAAGTCACCTCTCAACCTTCTTCTCTCCAACGAAAACAGCCTCAAGTCCCTCAACCTTTCCTCATAAGACCTCCTCGCCATACCAGGCAGCATCCTAGTAAATCTCGTCTGCACCCTTCCCAAAGCTTTCACATCCATCTTATAATGTGGTGACAAGAACTGTATTAATACACCAAGTGCGGCAGCACCAGAGTTTTGTACAGCTCCAGCATAACCTCTTGGTTCCGGAACTAGATCCCTCTCTTAATAAAAGCTAAAACACTGTTTGTCTTCTTAACAACCCTGTCAACCTGGGTGGCAACTTTCAAAGATCTGTGCACATGGACGCCTAGATCTCTTTGCTCATCTGCACGACCAAGAATCTTAACATTAGCCCAGTACTTTGCATTCTGGTTACTCCGACCCAAGTGAATCAGCTCACACTTGTCCGCTTTAAACTTCATTTGCTACCGTTCAGCCCAGCTCTGCAGATTATCTATGTCTCTTTGTAACCTACATGATCCTTCGTCACGACCCATAACTCCATCGACCTTAATGTCGTCTGCAAATTTACTAACCTATCCTTCTACACCCTCATCCAGGACATTTATAAAAATGACGAACAGCAGTGGACCTAATAGCGACCCTTGCGGTACACCACTGGTAATTGGACTTCAGGATGAACATTTTCCCGAAACCTTTTAGAAAACCTTTCTTTTAGCATGCCAATTACTGATCCAAACAATTATATCTCCCACAATTCCATTCCTCCGCATTTTTACAACAGCCTACTGTGGGGAAACTTGCTGAGCGCATTTCTGAAATCCAGATAGACCATATCAACCGGTTTAATCTCATCTACCTGGTTGGTCACTTTCTCCAAGAAATCAATAAGGTTTGTGTGGCACGACCTAACCTTCACAAAACCGTGCTGATTATCCCGAATCAAATTATTATTTTCTAGATGATTATAAATCCTATCTCATAAACCTTTCCCAACACTTTACCAACAACTGGTCTATAATTACCAGGGTTGTCTCTACTCCCCTTCTTGAATGTGGGGGGGAGGGGGGCACATTTGATATGCTCCACTCTTCTGGCATTATTCCTGTAGACAACGACGATTTAAAGATCAATGTCAAAGCCTTGGCAATCTCCTCACTGGCTTCCCAGAGGATCCTAGGATAAATCCCTTCCGGCCCAAGTGCCTTATCTATTTTCGCACTCTGCAGGATTTCTAATACCTCTTCCTTGTGAACCTCAATCACACCTGGTCTCGTAGCCTGTATCTCCGTATTCTCCTCGACAACATTGTCGATTTCTAGAGATAGTTTGTCGAAAAATATTCATTTAGTGCTTCCCCATCTCCTCTGAAACCAAACACAACTTCCCACTACTATCCTTGATTGGCCCTAATCTTATTCTCGTCATTCTTTTCTTCTATAAATACTTATAGAAAGCCTTAGGGTTTACCCTGATCCTATCCGCCAACCACTTCTCATCTCTCCTCCTGGCTCTTCTGAGCGCTCTCTTTAGGTCTTTCCTGGCTATCTTGTAATCCTTAAGTGCCCTAACTGAGCCTTCATATCTCTTCCTAACATAAGCTTTATTCGTCCTCTTGACCACAGATTCCGCTTCCTTCGTAATCCACAGCTCCCGGGCTCGACAGCTTCCTCCCTGCCTGACAGGTACATGCTTATGTAGGACACTCACGAGCTTTTCCTTGAATAAGCTCCATATTTCTAAAGTGCCCATCCCCTGCAGTTTCTATCACCAACCTATACTTCATAAATCCTGCCTAATCGCATCGTAATTGCCTTTCCCTCAGCTGTTACTCTTGCCCAGTGTTATACACCTACCCCTTTCTATACTAAAGTAAACATAACAGAATTGTGATCGCTATCAACAAAGTGCTCACCTACTTCCAAGTCTAACACCTGGCCGGCTCGTTACGCAGTACCAACTCTAATGTTTCTTCACCCCTTATTGGCATGTCTACATACTGTCAGAAAGCCCTCCTGCACACACTGGACAAAAACTGACACATCTATAGTACTCGTGCTATCGTGTCCCCAGTCAATATTTGGAAAGCTGAAGGCCCCCATCGAGAATCATCTTTGTTCTTCTTTCTTCTACATCTCGGGAACTATTCGGAGGCCTATAAAAAACTCCCAACAGGGTGACATCTCCCTTCCTGTTTCGAACCTCAGCCCATACTACCTCAGTTGACGAGTCCACTATTATCGTCTCTGAAACTGCAAAACTGTCCTTGACCAACAATTCCACAATTCACCCACCTTCTCTGTCTTACTGACACATCTAAATCCTGGAACCTGCAACAACCATTCCTGTCCCTACTCTATCCAAGTCTCCGAAATGGCCACAACATCGAAGTCCCAGGTACCAAACCATGCTGCAAGTTCATCCACCTTAATCCGGATGCTCCTGGCGTTGAAGTCGACACACTTCAAACCTATTTCCTGTTTGCTGGCGCCATGTTGCGTCCCTGAAACTTGATTTTGGACCTCCCTCCTCTCAACCTTTTCTCTACTCGAACTACAATTCTGGTTCCCATCCACCTGCTGGATTAATTTAAACCCACCCCAATTGCCTTAGCGAATTCCCCTCTCCCACCCAGGATATTGGTGCCCCTCTGGTTCAGATGAAGACCATCCAGCTTGTAGAGGTCCCACCTAACCCAGAAAGTGCCCCAATTATCCAAGAATCCAAAACCATCACGCCTGCATCATCCCTGTAGCCACCTGTTCAATTCCTCTCTCCCCCTATTTCTCGCCTCACTCGCACGTGGCACGGGCAACAAACCAGCGATAACAATTCTGTTCGTCCTATCTCTAAGCTTCCATACTAGCTCCCTGAATTTCTGTCTTAAATCCCCATCTCTCTTCCTACCTATGTCGTTGGTGCCTATGTGGACTACAACTTGGGGTTGCTCCCCCTCACCCTTAAGGATACCAAAAACACGATCAAAGACATCACGAACCCTGGCACCTGGGAGGCATCACACTGACCGTGATTCTCTCTCGTCCCCACAGAACCTCCTTTCTGTCCCCCTAACTATGGAGGCCTCAATCACTACTACTCTGCTCCTCTTCCCCCTTCGCTTCTGAGCCGCAGGGATCGACTCTGTGCCCCACTACTTTCCCCTGGTAAGTCATCCCCCTCAACAGTGTCAAAACGGTATACTGATTGTTGAGGGGAATGGCCACAGGGGATCCTGCACTGCCTGCCGGTTCTGATTCCGTCCCCTGGCTGTAACCCATCTGGCATTTTCTTGTACCTGAGGAGTGACTACCTCCCTGCAACTCCTCTCAATAACCCCCTCTGCTACCCGAATGATCCGAAGGTCATCCAGCTCCAGAACCAGTTACCTAACGCAGTGGTCAATTTAGCACAGTCCATTTACAAAACCTGCACACCTTTGGATTGTAGGAGCAAACTGGAGCACCCAGAAAAAAACATGCACAGAATTGGGAATAGTGCGCAAACACCAAGCAGCCTGTCGCCTGAGGCAGAAATTGAGCTCAGGTTCCTGCTATTCTGAGGCAGCAGTTTGAACCACTGAGCCACCATGCCGCCGCCAAATTCTAGGGGACATCAATGAGGACAAATAAAGGGGTTTGAATGCAATTATCAGAAACGATATTACATAAAATATTTGATGAAAAGAAAGGCAAGAACATGTGAAAGACAAAACGTATACTTTTAGTTCAGAGTCGTTGGATGAATTACAACTGGAAAGGGAATAACTGAACGAGCTGGAGAAAAATGCTTTCGGGGAAGAAAAACGCTAGTGTATCTCAGAACTTTATCATTTTGAATAAAATGAAGGTTTGTCGAGAAATTGGCGATCATCACATAGGCAGGCGAATGAAGTGGGCACTGTTCATCAAGATGCATCACGGCGGGGTCCAGAAAGTAGGTGTTGCGGATTGCAATAATTAACAAGTAGGAAATGATTTCGAGTTAAGGGAAATTCAAGCCACAGCACAAAATCGTTTTTTGTTGGTCTGGATGCTGACGGATGTGTATGAGTATTGCTGGAAATGTGCCACGTGCTGTGTAATTGCTAAACATAGAATATAAAATACACAACAGTAAAGCACAGAACAGGCCCTTCAGCCCACGATGTTGTGCCGACCACTGATCCTCATGTATGCACCCTCGAATTTCTGTGACAATATGCATGTCCAGTAGTCTCTTAAATGTTCCCAAAGAAGAAGAGAACAATGATGGAGAAAGATGAAAGGAAGGACATAGAGAAAGAGTTTCAAAGGAAGAGATGTATGGAGAGAGTGATGAAATTTGGATTCAGCGACTGTGATAGGGACTGCAGGGTGGACAGCGTGTGAAGAAAACGGGCAGAGGGATAAATATTAAAGGGGAATGAGAAAATTTCACGACGATCACAGCTGGAGAGAGTGAGAGAGACAAAGAAGGTTCAAATGTGGGACAGAGGTTGGTTTGGAAGTGAGATTTTAATGGAGAGCTTGCAATTTGCGAAACCAGGGGGAAAGAAAGAGCAGAGTTACTGAAATCGATCTGCTCAGCACAGCCTGGTCACTTTCCCTACCCCAAGGGGCAGGACGAGTGCCGAATCTGTCTCTCTCCAGTTTAGCTTCTTCAGAAAAAAGACAAATGACCCAATGCCAAGTTCTGGTGTTTCACACTTTTTAATGAGCATTTATATCATTTACAAATACGAGTTCAAAGGTGCAGAAAGTCAAATCGTGCCTTTTCTCATTGGCCTCTGACATGAGAATGACATTGAAATGTGCCCGTGGAACCATGTGATTTGCTTGGACAAGCCAGAACGATGCTAATCCTTTTACCAAAGGGACAGGCTGCATTATTCTTGAGAAATAAATCGAAATAAGAGAATTCTGAATGGATTGATTAACTAGTGATTACGATTTAATGGTGAATTTGAACATTTCAGTACATTCTTCAGCTGTTGCCTGAAATTCTTCTGTGTGACGGCATAAATTGCAGTGTTTGTGCTGCAACTGAGAAGCTGTAGCATGAAGCCCAATTCCAGAACAAACCAATGTAAATACAAAAACCTATATCCCAAGTACCACATGCGATACCATAGAGTATAGAGCATTGATGAGAACCACAATAGGATGAAATTGGCCGAGATTACAAACAATAATGTGATAGATTTTTTTCGATTTTGCATTTCTGTGTCGCGTTGAATATCCCCATTGTTGTGAGCCCGGAGTCTCCTGCGGACTCTGCTGGTCACTAAAATGTGCCTGACCGTGAAAACATTGAACAACAGAATCAGGAGAAATGGGAGAGACGGGGTGAGAATGTGATGGAGGAACTCGACTGTGACCCAGACCCGAGACTCATAAACATCGCTTGGGACATGACAAAACCAGGGGAGGTTCACAAGCCGATACTGATCTGAGAGCATAAAATACCAGAAAATGTTCTTCAAAAAGCTCAGCACAGTCACCGTTCCGAGGACCATACGTGCTGTTTCGTCACTGCAATATTTACTCTTCAGCCTTTCGCAACAAATCGCCAGAAATCGATCGAAGGTGAAAGTGACAGTGAACCAGACAGAACAGTCAGTGGCTGCATAGAGCAGGACAGCGTGGATATTGCACACGCGTATTGACCACAGGAAATAAAACTGTTCCCAATAAACAATTGGAATTTGTCTCAATATCAGGTCAATGATAATGACCAGTAGATCCGCCACTGCCATGGCCACTAGGTAACGGCTGACGCATGGAGACAATCCACAATCTTTATAACCCAGGACATAGATCGTTACTACGTTAACTGTGAGGAAGGAAAGCAAACAAATTAAACATCGGCTTGGAGGTCAAATTAACAGCTTGATTGAGGATCTCGTGAGATATTAAAATGAGACAGTGCATTCAGAAATTTATGGAAATAATTAAAGCTGCAGTTCTGAATTACTAACAGAAACATGAGGTAAAACACGAGAAACACTCCATCTCCAAACAAGCAGACACTCATGGATAAGAACAGACGATTTCCAGAAATTTTGCAGAGATCTGATCACTTGAAAACAGACACATTTCACTTGTTTACAGATCCTAATTCGCAAGGTGAAAACATTATAGTACTGAAGTGTTCTCTCCCTGTTACTTGAAGAAAATGACGTTTGGAAATTTCTATTTGAGGGGCAAAATGCTGGTCGATCGTCTGCTGTGAGAACGTGTGAATGCAGTTTAAAAAATGTTAATTACTCCGTATACAGCCTGAGGTGACTTCCAACCAATGTCTCCTTCTTCCTTCAACGGATTGCCTTCCCTCACAATCTTAACTTTCGAAGAATTAACAGACGTCTGGCCTTTACAAAATATTGCCAGTGTTAGAATGTACCAGAGGATGTTGATTACTAATCCTCAGTTATAAAATGTTTTAGAGAGTGTCATTTCTAAATTGATTCAAATGATGTTGCAAAGAATTCGCAGATTCAGGAAAAGATCACTACCCGTGTATGCAACTCACAAGGAGGAGCAGTGTCATTTTTCTCTCTTTGAGAGAATACAGCGACTTACGATCCAAATCAAACATAAGACCATTCTGCCCCTCAAACCTGCTCCAGCACACAATAAGATTGTGGATGATCTGATTGCGTCCTTGCCTCCATGTTATAGGAATGTTTCAGTCATTCAACCTCCTGGGTTCCTGTCACTGAATAAATATCACACACTTTTTCCAACGGTTTTCTTCAAGCACATTCTCGGGAGTCATTTTCAATACATTAAAAACGGATTCTCCAAACAACACATTATATCAGCCTCATACTTTTATGCATTGAATTATTTTCGGAAAATCAATATCCAATTGTTATCGTTGTTCTGTGTGTGATACCCGTGCCACTTTTTTAAATTTTTTATTGAATCAATGACACCATCCGAATATTGTATTTAATAATAACATAGAACTTCTATGTATTCCCTTATTTTGTATTCAGCTATTATTTTCCAAGTTATTTGTTTTGTGGCCTGATCATTGTTCTCGAAGTTTCTGTTGCCCTTTGTCTATTTTTATTCATTACCACTCGTAGTTTCACGCTCTACTGCTCGGTTGGCTACACGGCTGCTTTGTGATGTAGATGGCGGACAACAAGGCAGGTTCTATTTCCGTAGTGACAGAGGTTACCATGAAGGCCCCAGTTTTTCAGCCTGGCCCCGCAGCCGAGGTCTGATGTCCATCAAGTTAAACAACCATCACAGATCTCTTTGTAATGAAACACATGGTCCTCTGGCACTGTAACGGCTGTGTTTTTTTAAGTCTCGAGTTCCTCTGTTTTATCATTTATTTTCCCATTGTATTTTTGGATGATCTGGTCAATCACATTTTCATTTGTTACCATTGTCCTTTGCCCCTGCACTGCATATTCCAAATCACTCCAACACAAGTCTTGGACCCAATGTGTTTGACAAATCTGGCTGTGTACTCAAATTATTGAATGAGTTTGCTTTTAACGCTCTATGGGGAAGAGAGTTCAAAAGAATCAAAATGTAACGAATCTCCTCATTCGTTTTTCCCTAAATTGAGTAGGATTTTTCAAAGTAGTAAACCTTGCCTCCTCCCTAGTTTTGTTCAACTTTTAAGGAGGCACATGGTGCTGCTGCTGTCCACAGTTTGATGGAGAATACTTCTGGACGACTACGTGTAAAGTTCTTTTTATCTCCTTTCGTTTGAAAGGACGTATTTACTTTTGCAAACAGTTCAGTTCGTTTGTTTGATTCCAGGATGGAGCGTATATCTGCTGTTGGAACAGTTTGGGGAACTGGCATTTTCAGGAAAGAGATGTGATCTGATTGAGACATAATCGCTTCTGAGAGGATTTAACATGGTGGATACTAGAGCACTGTTCTGCATGTGTGTGCAGCGACATCGAACGGAAACCTGTCTAAATGTGTAAGGTCTTCTAGTTACGATGTGGGTAAGGAGGTATTTGGAAATATCTTCCTCAGAGAGCAGTGAGAGCGGAGTTGAACAGATACTTCACTGCATGGAGAGCTAAGCATTTGTAAAATAGTCTGAGGAACTGAATCATCTGGGTGAGTTCTGATTTAGAAATGCCGATTTTGTGCTGGGGTGTACAAGGTTAAAAATCACACAACACCAGGTTACATTCCAACAGGTTTATTTGGAAGCACTAGATTTCGAGTGCTGCTCTTTCATCAGGTGGTTGTGGAGAATATGATTGTAAGACACAGAATTTGTCGCAAAAGGTTCCAGTGTGATGTAACTAAAATTATACAATGAAAAAGACCTGTATTGTTTGTTAAGTTTCGCAAATTTTGGAATGACCATGCTGGTTTCAGTTTTTTTCAAATGTAAAACGCAAGACTTTCTTTAAAAGTTACATTCTCAAGTGAAGTTTCACAATAGGTGCCATTTTGGCCCAGATAATATATTGAGGGTTGACAGCTTCCCTGTGTGAAGCTGCCTGCGTCCAATGGTCAGACTGTGTCTAATCCATAAAAGGGATTAACAGAATTTTAGATGGATTTATGCTGTTAATGATCAAAGTGAAATGTAATTCTGCAAGGAGGAAGCTCACTCCACAAACGTATGTGTGTGTGTGCATCTGTGTGTGTGTGTGCGTGTGCGTGTCTGTGTGTGTGTGGCGGGGGAGGGGGGCTGCTGGTGGGGGAATGGATATGCGTCTCAGTGAGAGTGTGAAAGTAAATGAGCCTATGTCTGTGATAAGGTGCGTGTGGCAGTGCCTGTGTGAGCCAGTAAGAGAGGGTCTGCGTTAGTGTGGTCTGTCTGTAGGAGCGTTTGCACGCGCAGGACTGTCTGCGTGTGCGTCTGTCTGCATGTATGTGCACATGTCTCTGTGTGTGTGTGTGTCTGTGTGTGCAGTGCAATATACACACCCTCTCACAGACTTGTACCTGTTGTGTGACATGAGCCTAGGTCCATTTTGAGGCTGTCCCCCTGGGTACCGAACATGGATAAACCTCACTACCACCCCACCTCTACGCATAAACATACACACACACAGACACACACACACAGATTTTTCAGCGTGAGCAGAGTTAGAATTATTGCATTTCATTCCCTCTATCAAATTTTTTGATATGCACTGCGAATAGTTGGGGCCCAAATATGAATCATTGCCGCACAGCATTAGCTTCCCACTCCAAATATAAGCACGCATAGTCCTCGTCACTATTGTTCGATGGATGTTACTTTCTCAGTCCTTGCCGATGAATTAGCCCCAATCTTAAGTGCTTTATTTTTGTGCACAGTGCTTCAGACACCATCAATTTTTTTTTGGAACTCAAATGCATTTTATTGACTGTCCTCCCCTTGTTATGTCTACCAGTCAGTTTCTCAGCTATGTTTCCCATTACAGAAATCTACATTGACTTTGTCTTTGCCCATTAATTTAAACTTCAGTACCTCCACAAAATGCATTTATTTGCAAACTGCGTTTTATTTCCTGTCTCTCATCATAACTATTTTTATGGGAAGATTTCTTGTTTTCCTTTTTCTTCAATGAAGACCGTTTGAACTGGCTGCTTAACATTTGCCATTGCCCTGTTCTTCAGTCATGGATTCACATTGTATCGAATCTTGACTTCGACAGTTGTTGAACTTGGCATAAGTTTCGGAGCTGTTACAGTTCATTTTATAACAGTTGTTGACGCATCCACCAATCTTCTATACTCATAGAATCGCAGAAGCATATATTCACAGGCACCAAATTGGAACAAATCTGCCTTCATTCCACTTTTGCACATGAGGCTTCTGGTCATGATTATCATGACATTTCAAATAGGTAAAAACAAGGAATTCAGATGCTGGAAACCAGAGTCGAAATAACAGTGGTGCTGGAAAAGCACAGCAGGTCAGGCAGCATCCGAGGACCAGGTTCAAGTACTCATCCAAGAACTTTTAATGGTTGTGAGATTGCCCATCATAACTACTATCTCAGGGATTCCGGAATCAAAACGTGTATGGGTAAAAAATAATCCTCAAATCCACTCTGACCATAAAACTTTTCATTTTAAAATGCTGCTCCATCTTCCTTCTCCATGCCACCCTTAATCTTATACACCTGGTGTCGTTCGCCCCCTCAGCCTCCTCTGCCGAAAAACAAAATAAACCTCGATTATTAAGCATCTCATCTTTGTCAATGAGCTCCACTCCCGGCAGAAACCTGGTGATTTGCTTCCACACACCGGCCAGTGCAGTAACAACCATTCTGTAATGGTTCAAACAGAACTGCAGTCAGCCTCCCATCGGTTCCGTAACCATTCTCCCAAACATCTCCAACATAATCGCCTGACTCTCGCAGTCTGTGTGCTCCTGGTTAGAGGCTGTGCATATGTCTATGCACTTCTAGTCCTTCTTCAGTCTTGTAACAATCTGTCCATATACCTTTAGGCATCTGTGCAGAACCATGCTCTGAGCTTTCAATTGTACTGTCATTCATTGAGTGCTACCCTGTCTTGTTCTTTCTTCAAAACGTATCACCTCATATTTATCAAATTTAATTTCCGTCTCCCATTGATCATCCAATCTAAGTATTCCATTTACATCTTACCTTCCATCTTAACACCATCAGCTCCTCCAATCTTCATGTCAAACGCAAACTTACATATGAATCCCTCCCCACCGCCCCGCCCAAGCCACCCCCGCCCCCCTCCACACACACACACACACACACACACACACACACACACACACACACACACACACACACACACACACACACAGTCCTCCACATACACATCCATGTCATTTCTAGAAAAGACAAATAATATGGGACACAACTCTGGTCCATGTGGAATGACACAGAACACTGGAATCCAATCAAACAAACAGATTTCTACCACTATATTCTCTCTCCTGCTACCATGTCGATTTTGGATTCAACTTGCCAAGTCACCCTCGATACTGAGTCTTTACGTCATGAGATCCCCATGTCAGCCTTTGGAAAATGTCTAACTGGATAAGAAATATAAATTATCTCGCTGTTATAAAGACACACTGACTGTACCTGATCAAGCCTTACTTCTCGAAATGGTGATCATTTTTCTAATTTCATGTTTTCTCCTTTAGGTTCCTAACATTGATGGGCGTGGTCTATATTTCCCAGCTTTACCTTCACCACCCGTCCTGTAAAGTGACGCAACATTAGTTGACCAAAGTTGATTTAAAACTTTGTGAAAACAACTTTTCTTTCTCGTCGCCTACAACAGCATAAGATAGAACTCATGCAAACTTTGAAATCTTCAATTTTAAACCAGCACAAAATCTCTAATACCTGTTCACACACCGTACGGATCTGCTGAAGAACTTCATGGTCCACCTTCTCGATTTCTCTGTCTGCATCCTTCTTCTCTCAAGTCACACAGGGAAGAACTCATTCCACAAGCCAACAATCTTCTGCGTCACGCACAGACTGCCCACTTTTTTTCTAATGGGCATCAATGTATCCTGGTTATTCTATTCACTTGATACACTTGCAGAATATCTTGGAATGTTCGTGATCTTACCCGCCAGCACTTTTTCATGCCCCTGTTTTGGAGAACCCTCTCTGAGTGAAGCATTTCCTCCTTACTGAAGGCTTGAATGATCAGTTGTTTATCGTGACATCATGCCCACAAAATGTGGAGTCGACAGCTGGAGAAAAAACTTCTATTCATATCCACGTTGTCATACGTTCTTTAAATTTTCTAAGTTTCACTGCGATCATCTCTCATTCTTTGAAACTAGAGATCACAGATCAAGTTACTGCGTCAGACAGGCTGAAATTTGTACAGATTAATCAGGTGAATGTCCATTGCAATTTCACTTGGCCAATATGTATCCTTCGATAGGTGGAACAATATTTGTGCAGATTGCTCCAGTCTATGTATCACCACCGCTCTATCTAGCTGGTGCAGGACTGCTAAATGTCTGGACTGTGATCCTTTTAAATGAACTGTTGTTTTTCTATGCTATCCGAATACCTTCCTCCTAATACCATTCCTTGTAATTACTTATTTGGTCTATGCTTTATTAGAGACGACTTTCCAGCAATGGCAATATATGTCATCCGTGGTGTGTCCATTAGCTATGCTGCAAGAAACACCATCGAAAACTTCTGAAGATTAAGAATTGTGATTTCCTTTTCGGAAATTAGTACTGATCTGTTCTATTGTGTCTTTACCTTCGAAATGTCTAATATCACGCACTATATAATGGATCTGAACAGATTCCCTCCAGAGAATATCAAGTTAATTGCGTGTAGCTCACTACACTCTTTCTTCATCACTTTGAAAATGATTGGATTCATTTCGCACCCTAACAGTTTTCCAGTATGGCTTCCTGCTTCGAAAGAAAGTACAGGGACAAATAAAAGAGTAATTAGCAATGCAGTTATTATGTTTATAGATGCATTGTCTATGTCTATTTCTACGTTCCGGTATGAAGCACATCTGATCCTTTGACATAACAATACACAATCCCGTTACATTTTCAAGTCCTACACTGTTATTGATATCATTGAATTTCTCTGTTTAATTACACAAAGATCATGTGAACACTTCGTTATCAGGGAAGACAGATACAAAGTAACTGGTTAGTTTCACTGCTATTGTCCTGTCTCTGCAACATCTCTCCTTACCCCTGTCTATGTAGTTTCCGTATCTGATTTTGCTTGCCACTTATTTCAATATCGATACAAGCGTTTAGTCAGTTTCTGTGTTTTTGGTTTCCATTCGTGTACTCATTTTGATTTCCTCATTAGTTTATTTTTCTTTCTTTTCTAGAGCAAAGAACAAAGAACATTTACAGCCCAGGAACAGGCAGTTCAGCCCTCCCAACCTGAGCTGATCCAAGTGTAATGTGTCAACCTGTCAGTCCATTCTTAAGCATCGGTATCCATTTGCTGCCCACGTCCTCATGCATTTGTCCAGGCGTTTCTTAAATGAATCTCCCGTGCCTGCCTCTACCACCTCTGCTGGCATCGTGATCCAAACGCCCACCACCCTCTGTGTAAAGTACTTACCGCGGGTATCCCCCTTAAACATTCCACCTCTCACTTTGAAAGCATGACCTCTCGTTATTGAATCCTCCCCTGGGAATAAGCTTGTCTCTATCCATCCTGCATATACCCTTCGTGAATTTGTCAACCTCAATTAAGTCCACTGTCAATCTCATTTTTCTACTGGAAATAAACCTAACCTACCCAACCTCTCTTCATAGCCAGCACCTTCCATACCAGGCAACATCCTCGTAAACCTTCTCTGCACCCTCTCCAAAGCGTCCTCTTTCTTTTGGTAACGTAGCGCCCAGAACTGCACACAGTATTCTAAATGCAGCCAAACTAATGCCTTGTAAAATTTTAACATGACTTCCCAGCTCTTATACTCATTACCCCGTCCGATGAAGGCAAGCCAACTATATGCCTTCTGGACCACTCTATCCACCTATGCAGCAAACTTTAGGGTACAATGGACCTGCATCCCCAGATCTATCTGGCCATCAACGTTTCCCAAGGCTCTTCCATTCATTGTATAATTCGCTCCCGAATTAGGCTTGTCTAAATGCATCACCTCACATTTGCCTTGATTGAAAGCCATCTGTCACTTTTCCGTCCAACTCTCCAGTCTATCTATATCTTGCTGTATTCTCTGACAGTCCCGTTTGCTTTCTGCTTCTCCACCAAACTGCAAACTTGCTGATCGTACCAACAGTGCCCTCTTCTAGATCGTTTTTGTATATTATAAACAACAGTGGCCCCAATACTGACCCCTGTGGAGCACCACTGGTCACCTTTCTCCATTTCGATAGAATCCATTAAACCACTGCTCTCTGTCTACTGTCGCTCAACCAGTTCTTTATCCACCTAGATAGAACACCCTGCAGAACACGAGACTTCACTTTCTACATTAGTCTATAATGGGGAACCTTATCAAACGCCTCGCTAGATTCCATGCATGTGACAACCTTACTTCATCTAACAAGTTGGCCACTGCCGCAGAGAACTCTATCAAGTTGGTAAGGTACGATTCCCGCCGCACAAAATCATGTTGCCCGTCACCGATAAGCTCATTCCTTTCGAAATATAAGCAAACCTTGTCCCTCAGTACCCTCTCCAGCAACTTCCCCACCACTGACATCAGGCTCACCGGTCTGCAGTTACCCGGAATATCCCTACTACCATTCTTGTATAGGGAGACAGAAATTTCTGATTCGGAAATTTCTCAATATTCTCAGGTTTCAGCAATATCTGTCAATTTTCGAAACCACACTTTTTGATTTGACTTATGTTGTTTGCCTTTGTTGAATTTTCCCATTCTGTTCCAAGCATTAACATGATGCAGGAAGATTATCTGACCTTCGAAGTGCATATTACCGAAAGTCTTGCCTTGGTCTTCCACAGGTCACGTACCTAGATTCGACAGCTCTAGTTTCACAAAGGCCTTTACCTCCGGCCTAATCTGATCATTCAATGTGTGAAGCAATTGGTTTAAAATTGCATGGCACATATTGTTATCAAATTGTGGTGTGGGTGCAAATTTTACTCATCATTGGGAACGGGGTACAACAGCCGCAACAACGCAAGTACACGTCGCAGGGAAATACGAGGGAGTCATTAAAATCCTAGAATGTTCAAAGATGTGGGAGTCGGATAACATCATTGTATATTTCAACTCAGGGGAAAAGGAAACGTAAACTGTCTGAGAGCAAAGGCCAATTGCTCCGTCTCGTTCTTCAATACCTCTCACGGCAAATTGAGAGCTGAAACATGTCAACGATTCGTTGGAATTACCCACTACTTAATCAATGTTCTTTCGAGTTAACGTTCTGCAGAGTTGCCATTTGTTTTTTGCTTCTCTTGAGACGTGTGTGTGTCTATCCATTTGAGTACATCGGCGTTTGTATGCATGCACTTGGTTTTGTGTCTCAGTAATAATTCGAATTCAATTGCATATTTGCAATGTCCAAACTGCTTGTTATTCATTTGTCCAGAGCTTTTCTATAACTTTGTTTTGGGAATGCACTCTACTTTTTTTACGAATTAAATTAAGATGCCTGACTTTTTTTGAACAGGGGCTCTGTCGTCAGCTGAGACATACATAAATTAATATATCACCAATCTGCTTATAATTCAATTTATTTGCTTCCAGTGGAGGGGATGGAATAGGAAAAGAAACATTGGTCCGCCAACCCATTCAAAACAGGAATTAGGTGAAATTCAAATAGAGGCCACTCGTGTCAGAATTCTCCTTCTGATAAGATGGTGGTGCCTGAAAATTTGGGTGTTTGCATTCCGTCAATTAGGCATTTGACAGACAGGTGAGTCAAGCATAATGGGATACAGAATGGAAAGTTGTTTGAGGCCACGGTCTTAGTATCCAGTGACACAGGGACAAAGTGTCTAATGACCCATTCCCGCACATCAGTCTGATGTTTCCATATCCAATTCTGCCCCTCACATCTGCAACATAGGAGCAGATGGAGGCCCATTGCTCCGAATACGTTGCACACAGGAAGAAAGGAGAACAGTCAACCCCTCAATGCAATCTTACATGGCATGTTACGGATTGGAAAATATTCTTGAAAAATCCAGGCTGGGTATGAAAGAGCTCTCTCAATTCGCTTTGCAGAGATTGACTTAGCTGCAACTTGCATTTTGTTTTTGATCATGTTGCAGATCCAGATTCAATTTGGATGCAGCCTTCCACCTCACCCTGAGATCGCTCACAAAATTCTCTTTTCTGCCTGACTGTTACATTCCTTTTTAAAAATTCAAGGAATACAATATCCGTTAACTATCCAAAAACTGAATATGGGAACATATTTTTAAAAAAAGGAAGCTGCCAATCAACCCACAAACCTGCCTTCCTGTTTAATACGATCATAATTTATGTGCTGTACCCTTCAACTCTTCTTTCCTGCCCAATGCGTTTCAGCTTCTGACGAGTCAAAATTTCGTCCACAACATTTTTAGGAGGATAAAATAATTAAAGAACATCCCTACCTATGTGAAACAAGCAATTCGTGATGATCATTTTCGACGTGAGAAGACAACATGACTCGCCAGACACCGTGAACGACTGACATGGTGAACACAAGGGCTCGAGTAAGAGCGACGGGCCCTCGTATCAAGGTGGTGCTTAACTGGTATAATCGCATAAAACTCCAACAAAGCTGAATTGAATGGGAATTAAAGAGAATGTATCCACTAAGATGTTTGTGGCCTAAAGACTTCCATAATTTCAGTCCCGGGACATCACAGCAGCAGTTCCTCAGTGCAGCATTATCAGTACAAGTATCTTCAACTGTTTCATCAATATTTTTCATCCCATCATAAAGTCAGAAGTTGGGATAGTCATTGACGATGACATGATGTTTACAACAATTTGTCACACCTTAGGTATCAGGGCAACCTATGACCATGTGCAGCTAAACCTGCACAACATTAAACCTTGAGCTGTTAACGTGTTGGTAACATACATGCAAATTGAATTCTATACATTCAAAATTTCTACAGTAAGAAGAGGAGCTCATTGAGTGTTTCAATCTGCTTTCTCAGGACCACGTGGAAACTATTCTTCCAATGAAAACTATTGCTCAAGAAAGTGGGTAGCCCAGTCAGTCCCTCGTACCCATTTGGAAAGAGAAGGAATCTGGACATCAGATCGAGCTGTTTAACAGGAAGAGGTAACATACGGAAATTACGTAACTGAAATTGTCCCACGGGCCAAAAAGAAGCCATACTACCCCACAGAAACTCCTGGAAAATTGGTGGGGTGGAGAAGGGGGTGTGGTGGTTCCCCACCTGTTGTCCCTTACACAGAAAGAGCGGGATGTCTTTCAAACACATTTAGACCGGAACAGGAGGAGGACATTCAAACCCGCAAGTCACTTGTGCAGTGGAAAGTGGAGGTCCTTGATGCTCCAACATGACAAATCGAGCAAAGCTTGCACAGATAGACTGCTTCACGTAGTTCCTCAAAGCTCCATTACCCATTATAGACAGATTGCACTTCAACAAGCTTTTCTCGTAGTGAGCAGCAAAGATAAAGATGTTTAGTATGACATATTTCGGAGGAATTTTTCTTTATGAAGTTTTTAATTTAATGGAGGTAAGACGCTGTTGGAAATGGCTAATGAAGGTATTGTGCCATGAGGCAGGATTATGAGTAATGTGACCTTCATTGCAGAGCCACACACCAATTGCACATTTCTCTTTGAGAGTTCAGGCAGAGCTTGTACCTCTCTTTCAATCCACTTGGGGATATAAAACGTCCTAGCGTTTATATTCTTGTCATCTCAAGATGAATGCCATCATTGCATTGGAGTTCTTCATTACCAAATTTACATGCAAGTTTACCTGAACAGTATCCTGGACTGGGACTGCAAGTCCCTTTGCATTCCGATTTCTGAATTTTCTCTCCATTTAGAAAATAGGCCATGTTTCTATTCTACCAAACAAAATACATAACATTCCACTTTCCCACATTGTTTTTCATCTACTCTTCTTGGCCCACTCTCCTCACCTGTCTATATATTCCTGCAAGTTCCTTGCCCCTTGAATATTGCTTTCCCCTCCAACTATCTTTGCATCAATTGAAAACGTAGCCTGAATGCCGTCATTTCCTTCATTCATATAATTAATGAATAAAGTGAAAAATTGTGGTCATAACACTGATCTTTGTCGATCAACGCTCGTCATAGCTTCCAAGAAGGAAGGAAAGCTTTATCCCCCTTCTGCCAGATAGTAAACCTTTCATCCATGCTAGTGACTTTCCTGTCACACCAAGGGCCCTTATCTTGTTCAGCTCCTCCTTTGCAGCATCTCATCAAAGATTTTCTCCAAGTCCAGATAGATAACACTTATTGGCTCTCCTTTGTCGAATTCAGACAAAGGCTGCGAAAATTCCTTTTCGCTCTCCCCGGAGCAAAGAGATGATTCCTTATAACACAGACTCAATCTGTACACAATTGCCTAACTGCTGTTGTGGTTCTGTTCGCCGAGCTGGGAATTTGTGTAGCAGACGTTTCGTCCCCTGTCTCGGTGACATCCTCAGTGCTTGGGAGCCTCCTGTGAAGCGCTTCTGTGATGTTTCCTTCTGCATTTATAGTGATTTTCACCTGCTGCTTCCGGTTGTCAGTTCAGGAGGAAACATCACAGAAGCACTTCACAGGAGACTCCCAAGCACTGAGGATGTCACCTAGACAGGGGACGAAACATCTGAAACACAAATTCGCAGATCGGCGAACAGAACCACAACAACGAGCAGCCGAGCTATAAATCTTCTCCCAAACTTTGCCTAAATACTCGACAAACAAATATTCTCAGTGTTTATCACGACATTTCGCTTTTCGTCAATTATCCCGTCTCCAGATCCTTTACTTTGTTTAAAACTTCATTACATCTCGAGTGACTGAGACTGATCTGGAGTTGCGATGATACTATGTTTATAAAAGATGTATTTTGAAGAAACAGAGATTGAAACAGAGGAGAGGACAAGTATTTAAGAAGGTAAACGCATTGTGAAGGCTTGGGTTCTGTTTTCTTTTAAATGGAAAAATAGAAGCAGCCTGAATCGTTGTGACCAACCTCCACAAAACCAGATCATATATTTTTGGCTTTATCTTTCAGCAGCGGCAACTGATAGCTGGAGTCTTCAAGCAATTTGGGTTATGAAAAGCTGCCACATATCCTTCACTTTGCTCCAAATGATAGCTGACATTCTCACTCTCAGAATATTATTTCAATGTTCGTTTGATGTTCTTTCACCTCGAGTGTAGACCTGTATGACAGACGATCTATCTTCCTGCATTTGCGGTTGCCAAGGGTGTAATTATGTGATGTCACTATGTTCGAACAGTTGCTGTTTAGTAGTTAGATAATCTGTTAGACTGATACGTTTTCCCATGGAATCAATTTATTTCATTTGTTCTTTATTTTGTTATATTTTAAGTACAGTTTCCAGCTGAAATGCGTTTATTTCAAGGTTTGGTATTTTGACAAATGTAATTACATCGGAAATCGACACTTAGCAACTTCCTCCAAAATAAAAAAAATGGTGCTCTCGGGCATATGCACTTCATGTCATTTGAAAGGGTTTGGTCTGTTGTATAATACAATGTAAAAGTTCATTTCACAATTTTCTGTATTTCAACATCATAAATCAAACACCAGAGTGGAGATCTAGAGATAACTATATTCCTGGGAGTTACACAGAGGGAAAGAAAACCTCATTAAATATGGAATTGCCACATTACGGCGCGATGGCACAGTTGTTAGCACTGTTGGCTCACGTCACCTGGGTCCCAGGGTCGATTTCAGCCTTGGGCGACTGTCTATGTGGAGTTGGCAACTTCTCCCCGTGTCTGTGTGGGTTTTCCCCAGGTAGTCCGGTTTCCTTCTACAGTCCAAAGATGTGCAGGTCAGGTGAATTCGCCATCTCCGTAACCAACTCATCCCACACGGACTCCAGACCAGCTTTAAACCAGCAGAGTTAGGACCCGAACAGAACAAACAGTACAGACTACAGATTCAAAAACACCAGCAACAGTTCTCCTTCAAGATCCTCCGCTCCACGCTTGCAGCAATGCGCCGGCACCTAACCTCGCTACAGTCAGCACTGCCTCAGCTGAGGGCCACACTCTCTCAAGCTTGCAAAGGACCCACTCTGTACTACATTCTCAGGAGAATTCATACTCTCAACAAACAGTAATTCAACTCCACCTCAAACATCAAAAATTGTAAGTACAACAAACTTTTATCTACCCACCTCCATAACCAACGCACCTCAAACATTCCAGAAGATTCCGCCAGCCTCTGGAACTATTTAGACTCCATTAGCCATGCGGCTGGAGCAGCTGCCACCCCCAGGCTGATGGATGATGTCACTTCCGCCCCCATCATGGCTACTCCCACAGCCACTTCCGCCCCTCACAATTCATCACACATCACACGTGACGTCACTTCTGCCCTTCACATCATCGCTGATGTCACACACTCAGTGACGTCTGCCACCCCAACTGCCATGTATGCCACCACTTCCGCTCACACCAACGTCACTCACCTGCATTCTGCTGACCCGCCCCCCACATATTCCACTGTCACCATACCCGGCCCCCAGAACCCTGAGGGGAGCACGACCCCTGCTCATGACTCCACCCCCATTCCTCCACCATCACATCCATTCAAGTTACTGGCTCCATCCCCCACTCCCAGCTCCACACCCACACGAGATTCCAACTCACAGACCTATGAAGTTTTCAGCATCCCCCCAGACCTTCCCCTCATTGAGGATGAACGATCAGTCCTCAGCAAAGGATTCACCTTCATCCCCCTCCGTCCACACATCAATGAATTTAATACACGCTGTGTCGTCGAACACTTCTTCCGCCGCCTCCGCCTCCGAGCTTACTTTCACAATCTTCTCTCCCGCCCACCTTCCGAGAATCCCTTCGCGCACCTCCAACACACTGCATCCACCTGGACACCCCGCACTGGCCTATTACCCGCCCTCGCCCTCTTCATTTCAAATTGCCACCGGGACATTAACCACCTCCACCCGTCTACTCCCCTCCCCCAATCCAACCACTCACGCAGAGCCCTCCAATCCCTCTGCTCCAATCTCAAGCTCACCATCAAGCCAGCAGATAAAGGGGGCGCAGTGGTCGTCTGGCGCACTGACCTCTACACCGCTGAAGCCAAACGCTAATTTGAGGACACCTCTTCCTATCGCCCCCTAGACCATGACCCCACCCCCTCATTACCAAACCATCATCTCCCAGACCATAAAGAACCTCATCACCTCAGCAGATCTCCCACCCACTGCTTCCAATCTCATAGTCCAGGAACCCCGCACTGCCTGGTTCTACCTTCTTCCCAAGATCCAAAAGCCTGACCACCCTAGCCGATCCATTGTCTCAGCATGCTCCTGCCCCACTGAACTCATCTCTACCTACCTTGACACTGTCCTATCCCCCAGAGTCCAGGAACTCCCCACAGACGTTCGAGACACCAAGCACGCCCTCCACCTCCGCCAACACTTCCGTTTCCACGGCCCCCAACGCCTCATCTTCACCATGGATATCCAATCCCTCTATACTTCCATCCGCCATGACCAGGGCCTCCAAGCCGTCTGTTTTTTTCCTCTCCCGACGTCCCCAACGGCACCCTTCCATCGTCACTCTCATTCGTTTGGCCGAACTGGTCCTCATCATTAACAATTTCTCCTTTGAATCCACCCACTTCCTCCAGACCAAAGGGGTAGCCATGGGCACACGTATGGGCCCCAGCTATGCCTGTGTCTTTGTTGGCTGCATAGAACAGTCGATCTTCCCTAATTACACGGGCACCACGCCCCATCTCTTCCTCCACTACATTGGTGACTGCATTGGCGCCACCTCATGCTCCTGCGAAGAGGTTGAGCAATTCATCAACTTCACCAACACATTCCACCCTAACCTTAAATTTACCTGGACCATCTCTGACACATCCCTCCCCTTCCTGAACCTCTCCATCTCCATTAATGACGACCTACTTGATACTGACATTTTTTTAAAAACCCACCGACTCCCACAGGTACCTGGATTACACCTCTTCCCAACCTACCTCTTGCAAAAATGTCATCCCGTATTCCCAATTCCTCCCCCTCCATCGTATCTGCTCCCAGGAGGGCCAGTTCCACCACAGAACACACCAGATGGCCTCCTTCTTAGAGACTGCAATTTCCCTTCCCACGTGGTTAAAGATACCTTCCAATGCCTCTCGTCCACATCCCGCACCTCCGCCCTCAGATCCCTCCCCTCCAACCATAACAAGGACAGAACGCCCCTGGTTCTCACCTTCCACCCTACCAACCTTCGCATAAACCAAATCATCCGCCGAAATTTCCGCCACATCCAAACAGACCCTACCACCAGGGATATATTGCCCTCCCCACCCCTTTCCGCCTTCAGCAAAGACCATTCCCTCCGTGACTACCTGGTCAGGTCCATGCACCCCTACAACCCACTCTCCCATCCTGGCACCTTCCCCTTCCACCGAAGTAACTGCAAACCCTGCGCCCACACTTCATCCCTCACCTCCATCCAAGGTCCTAAAGGAGCCTTCCACATTCATCAAAGATTTACCTGTATATTCACTAATATCATTTACTGCATTCATTGCTCCCGATGCTGTCTCGTCTACAGTGGGGAGACTGGACGCCTCCTAGCACAGCGCTTTAGGGAACATCTCCGGAACACCCGCACCAATCAACCACACCGCCCTGTGGCTCAACATTTCAACTACCCCTCCCAGTCTGCCGAGGACATGGACGTCCTGGGCCTCCTTCACCGCCGCTCCCTCACCACCAGACGCCTGGAGGAAGAATGCCTCATCTTCCGCCTCGGAACACTTCAACCCCAGGGCATCAATGTGGACTTCAACAGTTTCCTCATTTCCCCTTCCCCCACCTTACCCTAGTTCCAAACTTCTAGCTAAGCACTATCCCCATGACTTGTCCTACCTGCCTATCTTCTTTTCCACCTATTTACTCCACCCTCCTTCCTGACCTATCACCTTCATCCCCACCCCACTCACCCATTGTACTCTATGCTACTTTCTATACACTCCAATCCTCCTCTAGTTTATCTTTCCACGCTTCAGGCTCTTTGCCTTTATTCCTGATGAAGGGCTTTTGCCCGAAACGTCGATTTAGCTGCTGCTCGGATTCTGCCTGAACTGCTGTGCACTTCCAGCACCACTAATTCAAAATCTGGTTTCCAGCATCTGCAGTCTTTTTTTTACGTCAATGACCCATAGTGTTAGGTGCATTAGTTAGTGGTTAGTGGGTCTGGGTGGTTACTCTTCAGAGGGTCGGTGTGGACTTGTCGGCCGAAGGGCCTGTTTCCGCACTGTACAGAGTCGAATCTAATCTACTCACTGAATGGAATGCATTTGTACTAAGAGGGAAACAGGTAGTGTAAGGGGACTCGTTTTTATTTTGTCCTCTTTCCATGGTATGTGTGTATTCCTGTAAAAACTGCCATTTGGACCCCCTTGACTTTCCCAGGAACCGGGTGCCTTGTTCAGCTCTTCCACGGGACAATAACAGGGAAGATACATTTGCTGTGTGCCTGCATTCACCAGCAGACCTTACCAGGGAAGGGTGGTTGCATAACATTCAGTGAAGGGAATGAGTGAGGCAAATGTCAGTTTCATTGGCTCTTCATAGATTTGACCAATTTCCTCAATCAGATGTGACAAAAACCCTACATTATTATCCCAGGAGTCCATGTTAATATCAAAGTTCCGCTCACCATGAAAATGTCTCCCCATCTTCAGGAAGTAACTTTAATGTTCAAGTGTAATTGTTGTGGACAAGGCCAGACATTTAAGAAGGTAACCCAGAATCTAACTTCTCCAGTTGTTTTAAGCAGATGTAAAGTTAATATTCCAGGAGCGACATCGCGGGTCAAACCATTCGATTTTAAACAAAACCGAATTTATTTACATCCGAACAAATGAAATCTGAATTTAGAATAAAATAAATATTTGAAGACCTAACTGACACGCAAACACAACTTCAGAAAGAGCTATTAAGATTTCCCGCAAAATCTCAAAAACACACCCGTTAGAATAAGGTAAACTCAAACATAGGTTCTTATGGGAAAGAAAATAACAGAGAGAGGGAGAGTTTTATCGTGGAGCTGTTTCTTTGGTTCCTCAGCAAAAGCTAACACAAAACTTTAACATCTCTGAACTGTGAGAACTGGCCACTTCTCCTTCATTGTTCAAGTGTTAAAAGAAATCCCTGAATGTTTTCAATAGTTGTTCTGTTAGACAATATTACAATAGCCAGTTCAGGACTTTCAGCACCTCTTCATTTTTGATAGCTCTCGAAAAATAAACCAAAGGTAAAATCCAATTACTAAAGGAACATTTTCGTCACAGTATTTTCATTGTAATTGGAAACACAGCCAGAAGAGACTTGGAAGAGTTGAGTCGGGTTTGTCAAAGGCTCAGAACCTGCAATGAGGCTGAGGAGGAGAGCGCTATGTTCCGCTGGTGCTGCTGGAAAGGAACTGGAGACATAAGGCAGAGCAGGCCGAATACAATCAAAAACTCTGCGACCATTCTGGTTCCTCAGATATTGATGATGGAGGGGTTTATAATTATATTCTAGTAATTAGTAATGGCAACATTCTTTTTTAATTTGGAATGAATGACACTTCTAATTGGAACTGACGATATTATCTCCAATCTTCACAAAATGTAAATATCAGGAGCAGCAATCAGTTCAACTTGTTTTAATAGACAGACAAATTGACTTACCAGGAACAGCAACAATGGCAAGGATTGGGTAGTAACCACTTTGAATAACAAAAAGTAAATAATACATCCGCCATGACAATGACATCTGATCCTGAGAAAGCCAGTAAAGACCTTCAGATAAACCCCGGTGATAAACTGCACCATTCCGGTCGGCTGTTCTCAACTTCTGATTCTTTGTAGGAACATTGCAGTCGATTATTCTGTAAATCCATTCCATTTTTGGAAAATTCGGATTCTTCGTTCCTCAATTCTGATCTCTCCTGCCCCTCTCTCTCGATCTGCTGAGCCCTGTTAGTGTCGGAGGTGATGCTGCCTCTGGGACTGTCAGGTAATACATTGAAAGGGACCTTTATTAATAGAAGAACGAAAGCAGTTAGTGACATAACTAGGATCCGTGGAGGCCCAATATTAATCATGGTGACAAAACAAACATTTTCAGCCAACGCTTTTCAATTTAACATTTTTTTTCAAGTGCGAAATAGTGTATAAATGTCAGGTGGAATATATAAGTATCACTGACAGAAGGAACATTACAAATAGGCAGCGATTGCGTATAGTCATTCATTGCAGTGAATCCAAATGACGTTGGGACATAGATGTGCATCTCTGTCCATAACGGGCGATATACATTCTGTAATTTCTGATCAGGCATTGTAGTGATAGCGTAATATTAAGCGAAATTTCAACGTTCATGCTCGAGGGAAAATAAATCAATGTTTAAAACAGAAAAACGGTATGGTTATTAATAGAGAAAGATACTGATGAACACAATGTTGATGATTAACGCAGAATCAGAGATGGCGGTACTGTTAATGTTATCTATGTCAATGGTTTGTGATCTATTAACGTAGATTGGACTGCAATGGAAGTGTGAATATGACACATCGTGACAATACAGCAAACAGAGAGGAATGGGGAAATGGCTGTTCAGACTGTTCAGGAGGATAATGAAATTGTCCCGCCATCAGGATTGGAAGACTACTCACACAAAAAGCAGATTCAACAACACCTCTGCTATGAAGAATGAATAGAGGTAATATTAAGTAATTGGGCCAATTCCACACAGAATGCAGTGTGAAAATGACATTCTGGGCAAACTAATATATTTCTGATAATATAAAGACGTATGACTCCTAAAATGTAATCATGGTATCGATGTTCACAAATAGAAATGCAAATTAGAAAACCATGGAACTGCTGGGAAACCTTTATAAATCATTATTTTATCCCGGTCTCTTGCTCTCTCTCAATGACACAAACGCCATTTTGGACATAGGCGCAGAGGACTAAGGAGCAGGTGTGGGTAATTATGCTTTTCCTGCTCGCTTCACCATATATCACGATCATGGCTCATCTTATCCTGGTTTCAATTTCATTTTCCAACCTGCTCCCCAATGCACTTTATCCCGCTTTCCATCAGCAACGCGTTTCTTTAGTTATTGAGTCGGTTGATTGATTTTGCCTCAAGCCGACGTGATGGAGTGAACTCCAAATATTGCATTTAAGGGGAATTTGTTCTGTCATCGTTCGTCTGAAAACAAATGTTGTAACTCTGCTACAGAGTTATCTGGTCAATAAAAAGCAGATTAATTAGCTTTTTTTGTAATTGGATCAAATTAGCAAAATCGATGACACAGGTGAGGTGCCAGAAGACTGGGCTTTGGCTAACGTGGTGCCACTGTTTAAGAAAGGTGGTAGTATAGACCAGTCAGCCTGAGTGATAGGATGTATATGTATTTGGAAGAGAAAGGTCTGATTATGTATAGTCAACATGGCGTTGTGCGTGGGAAATCATCTCTCACAAACTTGATTGAGCTTTCTTAATTTATTTTAGGAGCTGGGGTGATTTCCTCGAATTCGAGGGTGAGCAATTACTGTTTTATATGCTGTTGCATTGTATTGGAACTTTGGAAAAAATTCAAAACAACAGCAGTTTTAAAAGGGAGAAGAACAGACAAAGGAAGCACATGGTGAGGTCAGTGCAGAAGAGAGAGAGATAGAGAGAGAGATAGAGAGAGAGAGAACCTGAGTAGTTACTTCCTTTGATGTTTGAATTCAAGTATCGCTGGACATCGGAGTGCTTCTGGGAAAATTAACAAACAGTAAAATACACCACTAATCATGGAGCAACTGTTGGCCGAAGTTCACAGCACAGAATCAGATTAGTTAATCGTTGTGATAGGTGTGGCCTAAAGAGAATCTGCAGAAGTGAGTAGAGTGGGTTCTTTCTTGGAGATTTGTTTAGGAGATATGTCTCTTGATTTACCTTAAAATGTAAGCCATAACTATTAATTTAAACTCGGACAGTGTTTGTAGAGGAATAATATAATAGAGAAGCAAAGAGGCTCTTCTGCAGCTGTACAGAGCCCTGGTGAGACCGCAGCTGGAATATTGTGTGCAGTTTGAGTCTCCAAATTTGAGGAAAGACATTCTGGCTATTGATGGAGCGCAGCGTAGTTTCACTAGGTCAATTCCGGGAATGGCAGAACTATCTTACAAAGAAAGATTGGAGCGACTGGGCTTGTATATACCCTTGAATTTAGAAGACTGAGAGGGGATCTGATTGAGATGTATAAGATTATTAAAGGATTGGAACACTCTGGAGGAAGGAAGCTTGTTTCTGCTGATGGGTGAGTCCCGAACCAGAGGAGACAGTTTAAAAATAAGGGGTAGGCCATTTCGAACACAGTTGAGGAGAAACTTCTTGAGGAGTGTGTTTAAACTAGTATGGCAGGAGGGGTGGGAACCTGAGCTCTATACTGGAGGTGAGAGTTGATTCAGATGAGGCAATAGCAAGAGGTAGACCAGCTATTGGGAAGGATTTTCCTGGCAAGGAACCAAGGGATCAGTTAAAGTGTGTTTGCTTTAACGCAAAGAGTATCAGGAATAAAAGTGACGAACTTAGAGCATGGATCAGTACCTGGTGCTATGATGTTGTGGCCATAACAGAGACATGGGTTTCTCAGGGGCAGGAATGGTTGCTGGATGTTCCAGGGTTTAGAGCATTTACAAAGAATAGGGAGGGTGGGGGAAGAGGAGGGGGTGCAGCACTATTAATCAGAGAAGGTATTACAGCTACAGAAGCTTCCATTGTCGGGGAAGATCTGCCTACCGAGTCAGTATGGGTGGAAATTAGGAAAAGCAAGGGAGCAGTAACCTCTTTAGGGGTTTACTACAGGCCCCCCAATAGCAGCAGGGAGATGGAAGAAAGCATAGCTCGGCAGATATTGGAAAAGTGTGGACGTAGTAGGGTTGTTGTAATGGGTGACTTTAACTTTACCAATATTGATTGGAACCTCCTTCGAGCAGAAGAGTTGAATGGAGCTGTTTTGCAAGGTGTGTTCAGGAGTGTTTCCTAACTCAATATGTTGACAGGCCGACGAGGGGAGAGGCCATTCGAGACTGAGTGACCAGAAACGAGCAGGGGCAGGTATCAGATCTTGTGATGGGAGAGCATTTTGCTGACAGTGACCACAACTGCCATACATTCGACATAACTCTGGAGAAGGAGAGGGTTAGGCAACTTGGGAGGATATTTAATTGGAGAAGAGGAAACTATGATGCCATTAGATATGAGTTAAGAAGCATGGATTGGGTGAAATTGTTCCATGGTAAAGGCACTATAGACAAGTGGAGACTGTTTAAGGAACAGTTGTTGCAAGTGATGAATAAAGATGTCCCTCTGAGACAGGCAAGAAGTGGTAAGATAAAGGACCCTTGGATGACGAGAGCGGGGGAGCTTCTCGTCAAAAGGAAGTAGGTAGCGTACATAAGGTGGAGGAAGCTAGGGTCAAGCTCAGCTCTACAGAATTACAGGCAGGCGAGGAAGAAGCCTAAAAATGGACTCAGGAGAGCCAGGAGCGGGCACGAGAAAGGCTTGGCAGAACGGATTAGCGAGAACACAAAGGCTTTTTACACTTACAGGAGGAATAAGAGAATGGTCAAAGAAAGAGTAGGGCCGATCAGGATAGCATCGGAAATTTGTGTGTGGAGTCTAAGGAGGTAGGGGAAGCCCGAAATTAGTTTTTTGCTTCTGTCTTTACGAAAGAAACTAACTTTGTAGTGAATGAAGCCTTTGAAGAGCAGGTGTGCATGCTGAAATGGATGGAGATAGAGGATGCTGATGTGCTGAAAATTTTGTCAAACATTTAGATTGACAAGTCGCCAGGCCCGGATCAGATTTGTCCTCGGCTACTTTGGGAAACGAGAAATGCAATTGCTTCGCCACTTGTGAAGATCTTTGCATCCTCGCTCTCCACTGGAGTCGTACCTGAGGACTGGAGAGAGGAAAATGTAATTCCTCTCTTCAAGAAAGGAAATAGGGAAATCCCCGGCAATTACAGATGAGTAAGTCTCACTTCTGTCATCTGCAAGGTGTTAGAAAGGATTCTGACAGATAGAATTTAAGACCATCTGGAAGAGCATGGCTTAATTAAATGCAGTCACCACGGCTTTGTGAGGGGCAGGTCATGCCTCACAAACCTCACAAACCTTACTGAGTTCTTTGAGGATGTGACTAGAAAAGTTGATGAGGGTAGAGCTGTGGATGTGGTGTGTATGCACTTCAGCAAGGCATTCGATAAGGTTCCCCATAGTAGGCTCAGTCAGAAGGGCAGGAGGAATGGGATTCAGGGGAACATATCTGTCTGGATACAGAAAAGGCTGGCCAACAGAAGACAGCGGGTGGTCGGAGAAGGAAAATATTCTGCCTGGAAGACTGTGGTGAGTGGTGTTCCACAGGGCTCTGTCCTTGGGACTCTACTGTTTGTAAATTTTATAAATGACTTGGATGAGGGTATTGAAGGATGGGTCAGCACGTTTGCAGACGACACAAAGGTTGGAGGTGTCGCTGACAGTATAGCGGACTGTTGTCGGCTGCAGCGAGACATTGACTGGATGCAGAGATGGGCTGAAAGTTAGCAGATAGAGTTCAACCTGGATAAATGCGAGATGATGCATTTTGGCAGGTCGAATTTGAAAGCTGAGTACAGGATTAAGGATAGGATTCTTAGTAGTGTGGAGGAACAGAGGGATCTTGGGGTACAGATAAATAGATCCCTTAAAATGGCCACCCAAGTGGACAGGGTTGTTAAGAAAGCATATGGCGTTTTGGCTTTCATTAAGAGGGAGATTGAGTTTAAGAGTCGTGAGATCTTGTTGCAAATCCATAAAGCTTTGGTTCGACTGCACTTGGAATACTGCGTTCAGTTCTGGTCGCTGTATTATAGGAAAGATGTGGATGCTTTGGAGAGGGTTCAGAGGAGGTTTACCAGGATGCTGCCTGGCCTGGAGGGCTTATCTTCTCAGGAGAGGTTGACTGTTCTCGGACTTTTTTCATTGGAGAAATGGAGGAGAAGCGGGAACCTAATTGAGGTATACAAGATAATGAGAGGCATAGATAGAGTCGATAGCCAGTGACAATTTCCCAGGGCAGAAATTACTAACACGAGGGGTCATAGTTTTAAGCTGGCTGGAGGAAAATATAGAGGGGATGTCAGAGGCGGGTTCTTTACACAGAGAGTTGTGAGAGCATGGAATGCGTTGCCGGCAGCAGTTGTGCAGGCAGGGTCATTGGGGACATTTAAGAGGCAACTCGACATGCATATGTTCACAGAAATTTGAGGGTGCGTCCGTGAGGATCAACGGTCGGCACAACATCGTGGGCTGAAGGGCCTGTTCTGTGCTGTAATGTTCTATGTTCTTCACCCAGAGAGTGGTGAGTGTGTGGAATGCTCTGCCCCAGAAGGCTATGGAGGCCAAGTCTCTGGATAATTTCAACAAAGAGTTGGATAGAGCTCTTAAGGATAGCGGAATCAAATTTTATGGGGATAAGGCAGGAACAGGATACTGATTGAGAATGATCAGCCATGATCATAATGAATGGTTGTGCTGGCTCGAAGGGCAGAATGGCCAACTCCTGCACCTATTGACTAATGTCTATTGTCTAATATCTATTTGTTGCGGATTATATCTGCGATAAATGCAATTGGCTGAGAATCTTATCAGATTGAATTGGTCGGTTGGAGAGACAGTTAGAAGCAATGAGGAATTTGCAACAGCAACAGTATGTGATGGATGGCAGTTATGGGAAGGGGGAAAGTCTCAGATACAGTCACATAGATGGATTAACTCCAGGAAAGGTAAGAGAGATAGGCAGCTAGTGCAGGGGTCTGTTGTGGAGATACCCATTTCAAACAGGTATGTTGTATTGGAAAATGTAGGGGGTGGTGGATTCTCAGGAGAACGCAACACGAACAGCCAAGTTTCTGCTATTGAGACTGATGCTAATGCAATGAGGGGTACGTCGGATTCCAAAAGATCAATTGTATTAGGGGATTTTCCAGTCCAAAGTACAGACAAACGTTTCGAAAGCCAGCAGCGAAAAAGCAGGATGGTGTGTTGCTCAGCTGGTGCGTTGCTTATCTGGTGTCAGGATCAAGGATGTCACAGAGAGGATGCAGAATGTTCTCACGGGGGAGAGGGGCCAGCAAGAGGTCATTGTTCACATAGGAAACAAGGACATATGAAGGGAAAAGGTTGAGATTCTGAAGGGAGATTACACAGATTAGGCAGGAACTTAAAAAGGAGGTCCTCGGGAGTAGTAATATCTGAATTCCTCCCATTGCTACGAGCTAGTGAGGGAAGGAGTAGGAGGATAGAACAGATGAATGCATGGCTGAGGAGTTGGTGTATGGGTGAACAACTCACATTTTCGGATCATTGGAATCTGTTTTAGAGTAGAAGTGACCTGCACAAGAAGGAGGGATTGAACCAAAATTGGAAGGGAACTAATATACTGGCAAGGAAATTTGCTAGAGCTGCACGGGACGATTTAAATTACTAAGGTGAAGTGGGGCGGGGGGCGGGGGCGAGGCTGATGGTGGGACCCAGGGAGATAGTGAAGAAAGAGATCAATCTGAGACTGATGCAGTTGAGAACAGGAAGCAAGTCAAACAGTCAGGGTAGGCAGGGACACTGTAGGACTAATAAGTTTAACTGCACTTATTTCAATGCAAGGGATCTAACAGGGAAGGCAGATAAACTCAGGGCATGGTCAGGAACATGGGACTGGGGTATCATAGCAATTACAGAAACATGGCTCAGGGATGGGCAAGACTGGCAGCTTAATGTTCCAGGATACAAATGCGACAGGAAGGATAGAAAGGGAGGCAAGAGACGAGAGGGAGTGCCATTTTGTTAAGAGATAGCATGACAGCTCTGCTGAGGGAGGATATTTCTGGAAATACATCCAGGGAAGTTATTTGGGTGCAACTCAGAAATAAGAAAGGAATGATAACCTTATTGGGATTGTATTATAGACCCCCTAATTGTCAGAGGGAATTGCAAGGTTTGTTATGGTTTGTAGCTCAGGTTGTGGTTTATGGTTTAGGTTTGCTCACTGAGTCACAGGTTTCATATCCAGACGATTCATTACCTGGCTAGGTGACATCATCAGTGGCGACCTCCATATGAAGCGAAGCTGTTGTCTCCTGCTTTCTATTTATATCATTCTCCTGGATAAGGTTCCTGGGGTTTGTGGTGATGTCATTTCCTGTTCGTTTACAATGGGGTTGATAGATGGCATCTAGATCTATGTGTTTGTTTATGGCGTTGTGGTTGGAGTGCCAGGCCTCCAGGAATTCTCTGGCATATCTTTGCTTAGCCTGTCCCAGGATAGATGTGTCGTCCCAGTCGAAATGGTGTTGGTTTTGTCCATGGGTTACACTGAGTCTTATAAGTTTGTTAGTTTTTGTTTGAGAGTGTTGGTGGGTTTGTGTGCTACTTGGATTCTGAGGGGTCTTAGTAGTCTGGCTGTCATTTCTGAAACTTCTTTGATGTATGGTAAGGTGGTTAGGGTTTCTGGCTGTGTTTGGTCTGCTTGTCGTGGTTTGTTCTTGAGGAATCTGTGCACTGTATTTTTTGAGTATCCGTTCTTCTTGAATACTTTGTATAGGCGTTTCTCCTCTGTTTTCCGAAGTTCCTCTGTGCTACAGTGTGTGGTGGCTCGTTGGCATAGTGTTCTGATACAGCTTTGTTTGTGTGTGTTGGGATGGTTGCTGGTGTAGTTAAGTATTTGGTCAGTGTTTGTCGGTTTTCTGTATATGCCGGTTTGTAGTTCTCCGTTGTCCTTTTTTTCGACTGTGACGTCCAGGCATGTGAATTTTTTGACGGTTTCTTCCTCCTTGGTGAACTTTATGCCTGTGAGGGTGTTGCTGATCATGTTAAATGTCTCTTCTATTTTGTTGCGTTTTGTGATGACAAATGTGTCATCTACGTAGCGGACCCAGGTTTTAGGTTTGATGGTTGGTAGGGCTGTTTGTTCAAGTCTTTGTATTACTGCTTCTGTTATGAATCCTGATAGCGGAGATCCCATGGGTGTGCCGTTGGTTTGTTTGTAGATTATGTTGTTGAAGGTGAAGTCGGTGGTGAGGCACAGGTCCACTAGCTTCATGATGTTTTCGTTGGTAATGTGATTGATGCTGGTTGGGGTGTGTGTGTTGGTCTCTTCTAAAAGTGCGTTAAGTGTTTCCTTTGCCAGGTCGATGTTGCTGGAGGGGAACACTGCTGTTACGTCGAATGAGATCATTGCTTCATCTTCCTCTAGTTTGGTGTTTTTGATGGTTTTTAGGAATTCCTGGGTGGAGTGGATGGAGTGCTGCGAGTCTTCTACTAGGTATTTCAGTCTTGCATGTAGTTCTTTGCCAGTCTGTAAGTTGGTGCTTCGGGTAGTGCGACTATGGGCCTGAGGGGCGCTCCTGGTTTATGGATCGTGGAATCGTGGGGCGTTGGACCCGTCGGGTTTCATTTTCTGGAATTCTGTCTTGTTTAAATGACCAGAATTGTGTAATTTTCTTAGGAGATATGTAATTTTGTTTCCTAGTTGTGGGGTCGGGTCTAGCGCCACCTGTTGGTAGGTGTTGGTGTCTGCGAGTAGTGCATTGGCTTTCTCTTTGTAGTCCCTTCTGTTCAGGATGACTGTGAGCCGACCTTTGTCTGCAGGTAATATAACGATGTTTTTTGTCTTTTTCAGGTTTTCTAGAGTTTTCTTTTCTTTTGTGTTCAGTTTGTTTCCTTCCCTCTTTCGGCTCAGAGTAGGTGCAACTGTCTGTCTGATAGTTTGTTGTGTTTCTTCCGTGAGATTGTTGTCCTTCAATGTGGTTTCTAATGGCACTAGGAAATCCTTCTTGTCAGCGTCTCGATAGTTGAAAGCTAATCCTTTTACTAGTACCGCTTTTTCTGTATCTGATTAGGCCCGGTCTGATAAGTTCTTTATCCATGCCCCTGTGTTATCGGATTTGTCTTTTTTTTGTGAGTTTGTCAAGTTTTTTCTTCAGGTCCCGACTTTTCTTTATCTGTGTTTGTCGTTGTTTGGTGTTTATTGCTCGTTCTACTGCGTCTGTCCATTCTTCATTTGTTGCTTGTTTGAATAACGGTTTTTGGCGTGCTATTTCCCGGTTATGTTTTCAGAGTCTGTGGAGGGCGTCATTGATTAGTTCTTGGAGCATTCTGCGGCGTTTGGTTCTGTTAAACTTCTGGTTGAGTTGTTTTTATCGGCGGTTTATACTGGAGACATTTTGGCAGTAACTGTTTTCTTAAACATTCATGCAGGAAGTACAGCTGTTCGCGCTTGGAACTCTCTCGTATGGCATTCCTTTCCCATCTTTGGGAAAGTTGTAGCGTGTTGCGCCCATAGGTTTTTACAAGGTTTGTGAAGGTTTGTCGCTCAGGTTGAGGTTTAGGGTGTAGCCTGCTCGCTGAGCTATAGGTTTGATATCCAGCCGTTTCATTACCTGGCTAGGTAGCATAATCACACACACACCAACCACCATCAATCACATTACCAACGCAAACATTATGAAGCAAGTGGACCTGTGCCTCACCGCCCACTTCACTTTCAACAAAATAGTCTACAAACAAACCTACAGCACACCATGGGATCTCAGCTATCAGGATTCATAGCAGAAGCAGTAATGCAAAGACTAGATCTAACAGCCCTACCAACCATCAAACCTGCCTGAAGATGGGAAAGGAATGCCACTATTCCAACGAGCCACCACACTGCAGCACAGACGAACTTCGGAAAGCAGAACAGAAATACCTACACAAAGTATTCAAGAAGAACATATACTCAAACATACTGTGCGCAGATTCCTCAAGAACATACCACGACAAGCAGACCAAACACAGGCAGAACCCCTAACCACCTTACCACACATCAAAGAAGTTTCAGATATGACAGCCATATTACTAAGACCCCTCGAAATCCTATTGAAAAAAAACACACCAAAACTCTCAAACAAAAACCAACAAACTTAAAAGACCCAGTACAACCCATGAACAAAACCAACGTCATTTACAAAATGCCATGCAAGGATGCCACAAACACTACGTAGGACAAACAGGAAGAAAGTTAGCCACCAGGATACATGAACACCAGCTAGCCACAAAAATACACGACCCTCTCTTTCTCGTAGCCCTACGCACGGATGAAAAAAAAACATTTCGTGTGGGACAACACACCTATCCTGGGACAGACTAAGCAAAGGCATGCAAGAGAATTCTTAGAGGCCTGGCACTCCAACCACAATGCCTTAAACAAACACATAGATCAGGATGCTATCTATCAAACTCATAGAAAACGAACAGGAAATGACATCACCACAAACCCCAGGAGCCCCATCCAGGAGAAAATATAAATAGAAAGCAGGAGGCAACAGCTTCGCTTCACTTGGAGTTCGCCACTGATGATGTTACCTAGCCAGGTACTGAAACGTCTGGATATCAAACCTACAACTCAGCGAGCAAACCTACACCCTGTGGTACAGGCTACTAGACTAGGTGGGATTGAGGTTCACAAGGAAGAGGTATTAGAAATCCAGAAGAGTGTGAAAATAGACAACACCCCTGGGCCGGATGGGATTTATCCTAGGATCCCCTGGAAAGCCAGGGAGCAGTTTGCCGAGCCTTTGGCATTGATCTTTAAATGGTCATTGCCGACAGGAATAGTGCCAGGAGACGAGAGGATAGCAAATGAGGTTCCCCTGTTCAAGAAGGGCAGTAGAGACAACCCAGGTAATTATAGACCAGAGAGCCTTACTTCAGTTGTTGGTAAAGTGTTGGAAAAGGGAATAAGAGATAGAATTTATAATAATCTCGAAAAGAATAATTTGTTTAGGGTGAGTCAGCACGGTTTTGTGAATTGTAGGTTGTGCCACACAAACCTTATTGAGTTATTTGAGAAAGTGACCAAACGGGTAGATGAGAGTAAACCGGTTGATGTGGTGTATATGGATTTTATCAAGACTTTCGATAAGGTTCCCCGCAACCATCTATTGTACAAAATGCGGAAGAATGAGTTTGACGGAGATATAGCAATTTGGATCAGTAATTGGCTTGCTGAAAGAAGACAGAGGGTGGTGATTGATGGGTAATGTTCATCCTGGAATCCAGCTACCAGTGGTGTACTGCAAGAGTCAGTTTTGTGTCTGCTGCTGTCCGTCATTTTTATAAGCGTCCAAGCTGAGGGCGTAGAAGGGTGGGTTAGTAACTTTGCAGACGACACTAAGGTCGGTGGAGTTGTGGAGAGTGACGAAGGATGTTGTAGGTTACAGAGAGACAAAGATAAGCTGCAGAGCTGGGCTGAGAGGTGCCAAATGGAGATTAATGCTGACAAGTATGAGGTGATTCACTTTGGTCGGAGTAACCGGAATGCAAATTACTGGGCTAATGGTAAGATTCTTGATAGTGTAGATGAGCAGAAAGAAAGATGCCACCCAGGCTGACAGGGTTGTTAAGAAGGCATACAGTGTTTTCGCTTTTATTAATAAAGTGACCGAGTTCTGGAACCATGAGGTTATGCTGCAGCTGTACAAAATTCTGGCACGGCCACACGTGTAGTATTGTGTACAGTTCTGGTCACCGCATTATAAGAAAAATGTGGAAGTTTTGGAAAGGGTCCAGAGGAGATTTACTAGGATGTTGCCTGGTATGGAAGGAATGTCTTATGAGGAAAGGCTGAGGGACTTGACGCTGTTTTCGCTAGAGAGAAGAAGGTTGAGAGGATACTTAATAGAGACATATAAGATAATCAGAGGGTTAAATAGGGTGGAAATGTGTTGCTGAAAAAGCGCAGCATGTCAGGCAGCATCCAAGGAGCAGGAGAATCGACGTTTCGGGCATGACTCCTTCATCAGGAAGGTTCATGCCCGAAACGTCGATTTTCCTGCTCCTTGGATGCTGCCTGACCTGCTGCGCTTTTCCAGGGACACATTTTCAGCTCTGATCTCCAGCATCTGCAGTCCTCACTTTCTCCGGTTATATAGAGTGGACAGGGAGAGCCTTTTTCCAAGAATGGTGACGGTGAGCACGAGGGCGCATAGCTTTAAATTGAGGGGTGATCGATATAGGACAAATGTCAGAGGTAGTTTCTTCACTCAGAGAGTAGTAAGGGTAAAGCATGGTTTGCCTGCAACGGTGGATAGGCCAACGTTAAGGACACTTAAGTCGTCATTGGACAGGCATATGGACGTACAAGGAATAGTGTAGATTTGATGGGCTTCAGATTGATGTGATTGGTCGGCGCAACATCGAGGGCCGATGGGTTTGTGCTGCTCTGTAATGTTCTATGTTCTGTTGAATCCTTCACCCTGGAAAAAGAAAGGAGAGCTGATATCGTTCCAGGGCAGAATGTTGAGCGACCCAGAGGGGTACAAAGTTAACAGTCACACAACACCAGGTTATAGTCAATAGGTTTCTTTGGAAGCACTAGCATTCGGAACGCTGCTCCTTCATCAGGTGTCTGTGGAAAGTTAAGATCATAAGACACAGAACTTAAAGCAAAACTTTACAGTGTGATGTAACTGAAATTACATGTTGAAAAATACCTGGATTGTTTGTTAGGTCTCTCATCTATTGGAATGATCATGTTGGTTTCAGTTCTTTCATATGTAAATCCCCAAGCCTTATTTTAAAATTTACATTCTCAGATGATCTTTAACAATAGATGCCATGTTGGTCCAGATAATGCATTGAAGGGGTGAGGTGCCCTGTGAGTTTGTCTGTGCCACAATGTTCAGACTGATTCTCATCTAAGAAAAGGGATTTACAGAATCTTACATGGATTCATGCAGTTTTTGAGCAAAGTAAAATGTAATTCTGTAAGTACAAATCTACCCCACAAACTTGTCTGAGAATGTGGGTGTCTGTTTGGGCGAGGAGGTTAAGAGTGTCTGTGACAGAGAGAGGAAGAGAGAGCGACAGAGTGTGTGTGTGTGTGTGTGTGTGTGTGTGTGTGTGTGTGTGTGTGTGTGTGTGTGTGTGTGTGTGTGTGTGTGTGTGTGTGTGTGTGTGTTCGAACAAGACATCTTCTGTATGAAGTACCTCCAACCAATCCTATACACCAGGTGTATTGACAACATTTCCTTACTCTGGACCATAGCCAGGAGTCACTGAAACAACGAATCCATGTGAGATCCTGTAAATCCGCATTTGAAGATTAGATAAAGACTGAATATTGGGGGACAGACAGCCTCACACAGGGTGCTTAGCTCACATCTTCAATGCATTACCTGGGCCGACATGGCACCAATTTTTAAAAAGTTCACTTGAGAATGTAACGTTAAGGAGGTTCTGAGATTTACATATGAAAACATTGAAATAAACATGTTCATTCTAAAAGATGAGAGATTTACCAACCAATCCAGGTATTTTTCAATATATAATTTCCGTTACCTCACACTGTATACTTTCGTCATAAATTCTGTGTCCTACGATCCTTTACTCCACAACCACCTGAAGAAGGAGCAGCGCTCAAAAGCTAGTGTTTCCAAATAAACGTGTTGGACTATAATCTGGTGTTTTGATATTTTTAACTTTGTATAACGGTCCAACGGCGTCACCTCTACATCATGACCCGGAAAGAACTTTTCCCGTGTGCTTGTGCTGTTGTCATGTCCAGGACTGAGCCATGTTCGCTCTAACAATTCAGATTTGTTGACGAGTTTTTATATTCTGCACAAATGTCAAATTAATTGCCTTTTGTGCGACATTTCGGAACCTTTACCTTTCCTGTTTGAACTTTGAGCATTCCCTCGCTGGAGACAGGGTAGTCTGGGAAAGGGATGGGTCATGTGCCAGGAGCAGGTCTTTAACCTGAACACAGTCTGTCGGGGGTCACACTGAGAGGGATAATTGGGACTCATTTCTCTTCCCGCACAGCTGAGTGCTGCTGATATTAGCCTGGAGGTGTTTAACAAATAGCCCTGAGTCACTCTCTTCCTTGGTTTTGACATGGATGAACTGGTCTTTTGTCAATCTGTCTAACCTCAGGAAGTACAATGAACGCAGGAAAATAAGACCATTAGACCATAAGACATAGGAGAGGTAGGAAGGCCATTCGGCCCTTCGGGTCCACTCTGCCATTCAATCATGGTTGATGGGCATTTCAACTCCACTTACCCGCATTCTCCCCGTAGCCCTTAATTCCTTGTGACATCAAGAATTTATCAAATTCTGCCTTGAAGACATTTAGCGTCCCACCATCCACTGTACTCTGCGGCAAAGGATTCCACAGGCCCACCACTCTCTGGCTGAAGAAATGTCTCCGCATTTCTGTTCTGAATTTACCCCGTCTAATTCTAAGGCTGTGTCCACTGGTCCTAGTCTCCTCTCCTAACGGAAACAATTTCCTAGCGTGCACCCTTTCCAAGCCATGTATTATCTTGAAAGTTTCTATTAGATCTCCCCTTAATCTTCTAAACTCCAATGAATACAATCCCAGGATCCTCAGCCGTTCCTCATATGTTAGACCTACCATTCCAGGTGTCATCCGTGTGAATCTCCGCTGGACACGGTCCAGTGCCAGTTTGTCCTTCCTGAGGTGTGGGGACCAAAACTGGACACAGTACTCCAAAATGGGGCCTAACCAGAGCTTTATAAAGTCTCAGTAGCACAATGGTGCTTTTATATTCCAACTCGCTTGAGATAATTGACAACATTGCATTCGCTTTCTTAATCACGGACTCAACCTATATGTTTAACTTTAGAGGATCCTCAACTAGCACTCCCAGATCCCTCTGTACATTGGCTTTACGAATTTTCTCACCGTTTAGATAATAGTCCATGCTTGTATTCTTTATTCCACAGTGCAAGACCTCGCATTTACTCACATTGAATTCCAGCAGCCATTTCCTGGACCACTCTTCCAAACTGTCTAGATCCTTCTGCAGTACTACCTGCCTGTCCACCTAACTTTGTATCATCAGCAAACTTCGCTAGAATGCCCCCAGTCCCTTCATCCAGATCATTAATATATAATGTGAACAGCTGCGGCCCCAACACTGAACCCTGCGGGACACCGCTTGTCACCGGCTGCCATTCTGAAAAAGAACCTTTTATCCCAACTCTCTGCCTTCTCTCAGACTGCCAATCCTCAATCCATACCAGTAGCTCACCTCGAACACCATGGGCCCTCACCTTGCTCAGCAGCCTCCGTGTGGCACCTTATCAAAGGCCTATTGGACGTCTAGGTAGACCACATCCACTGGTTTTCCCCAGTCTAATCTACTAGTCACCTCTTCAAAGATCTCCAACAGGTTTGTCAGGCACGACCTGCCCTTAGTAAATCCATGTTGACTTGTTTTAACCCGACCCTGCTCTTCCAAGAATTTAGAAACCTCACCCTTAATGATGGATTCTAGAATTTTACCAACAACCGAGGTTAGGCTAATTGGCCTATAATTTCCCATCTTTTGTCTTGATGCTTTCTTGAACAAGGGGGTTACAACAGTGATCTTCCAATCACCCGGGACTTTCCCTGACTCCAGTGACTCTTGAAAGATCTCAACCAATGCCTCCGCTATTTCCTCAGCCACTTCCCTCATAACTCTAGGATGTAGCCCATCGGGGGCAGGAGATTTATCAATTTTAAGACCTTTCAGCTTTTCTAGCACTTTCTCTTTTGTAATGGCAACCATACTCAACTCACCCCCCTGACTCCCTTTAATTGTCGGGATATTACTCATGTCTTCCCCGTGAAGACTGATGCAAAGTACTTATTAAGTTCTCCTGCTATTTCCTTATCTCCCATCAGTAGACTTCCAGCATCAGTTTGAAGTGGCCCAATGTCTACTCTTGCCTGTCGTTTCTTATGTATTGAAAGAAACTTTTACTATCATTTCTAATATTACTGGCTAGCCTACCTTCATATTTGATCCTCTCCTTCCTTATTTCTCTCTTTGTTATCCTCTGTTTGTTTTTGTAGCCTTCCCAATCTTCTAATTTCCCAGTGCACTTGGCCACTTTATAGGATCTCTCTTTTCTATGATAGATTTCCTGACTTCCTTTGTCAGCCATGGCTGTCAAATCCCTCCCCAGATAATCTTTCTCTTCTTGGGGATGAACCTCTGTACCGTGTCCTCAATTTTACCCACAAACTCCTGCCATTTTTGCTCTGCTGTCTTCCCTGCTCGGCTCTACTTCCAGTCTATTTTCGTCAGTTCCTCACTCATGGCCTCATAATTACCTTTATTTAACTGTAACACCATTACATCTGATTTTACCTTCTCTCTTTCAAATTGCAGGCTGAACTCTACCATATTATGATTGTTGCTTCCTAAGTGTTCCCTTACTTTAAGATATTTTATAAAGTCTTTGTCATTACATAGCACTAGGTCCAGAATAGCCTGCTGCCTAGTGGGCTCCATGACAAACTGTTCCAAAAAGCCATCCAGTAAGCAGTCCATGAATTCCCTTTCTTTGGATCCACTGGCAAGATTAATTACCTAGCCCACCTGCATATTGAAGTCTCCCATGATCACCGTGACCTTGCCTTTCTGACATGCCTTCTCTCTTTCACGATACATGTTGCGTGCCTGCTCCTGACAACTGTCAGGAGGTCTGTACACAACTCCAATTATGGTCTTTTTGCCTTTGTCGTTCCTCAATTCCACCCATACAGACTCCACATCATCCGACACTATGTCAGTCAGTGCCATAGATTTAATTTTGTTCTTAACTAACAAGAAAACCCGACCCTCTGCCCACCTCCCTGTCTTTTCGATAAGTTGAAAACCCTTGGATGTTTAACTGCCAGTCCTGACCCCCAGTAACCACGTCTCTGTGATGCCGACCACATCATAATCATTCACGATGATCTGTGCCATTAGTTCATCTGCTTTGTTACGAATGCTACAAGCATTCAGGTAAAGTGCCTTAATGCTAACTTTCTTATCATTAGAGATATTGGAAGTCATAATATGTCCCAAGTTATCCTTCCTTTTTGTTGCATTCCCAGTCTGTCTCAATTTTAAATCCGCCTGGACACATGACATCCAGCCGCTTATCTTTCCATTTAACTCCATACTCCCTGTCGCTTTCACTTTCCCATCCCCCCAACTCAGAAGTTTAAAGTCCTACTGTCCACCCTCTTTATCCTCTTCGCTAGAACATTGGTACCTGATCGGTTGAGGTGGAGACCGTCCCAACGGTACAGTTTCCCCTGGTTCCAAAACTGATGCCAATGCCCCATGAAATGGAATCCCTCTTTCCCACACCAATCCCTTAGCCACGTGTTTACTTCCCTAATTTTCTTACCCTATGCTAATTGGCACGTGGCTCGAGCAGTAATCCAGAGATTATGACCCTTGAGGACCTGTACTTCAATTTCCTTCCTAGTGCTCGATAATCCCCAAACAGATCCTCCACGCTAGCATTGCCTTTGCTGTTAGTCCCAACGTGGGACACAACAGCTGGATCCTCCCCCTCCCGCTCCAATATCCTTTCAAGCTGGTCAGAGATGTCCCGCACCCTGGCACCGGTAGGCAACACACCATGCGAGACTACGAATCCGGCTTGCAAAGTATACAATTGCCCCCCTAATTATAGAATCCCCTATAATAACTATTTGTCTTTGGTTGGTTTCAAACGGTGATCTGCTTTCTCACACCAACCGAAGGGAGTGCAGGTGCTGGAGATGTGGAGCACAGCGATGTGTGGTTCTCATTAATTTTGAATGAAAGGAAAACAGCAGCTTTAGCTTTCCAGGAAGCAGAGAGAGGGAGAGAGGGAAAGTGACAGAGAGTGAGAGAGAAAGCGAGTGGGAGATATAGAGAAATAGAGGGAGGGAGAGGATGGGAGAGAGAGTTAGGGAGAGAGGGTAGAGGGGGAGGGAGGCAAAGTGTGGGTGAGAGGGAGTGGGAGACAGAAAGGGAGAGGGAGGGGTGGGAGAGAAAGGGGGAGAGCGGGAGAGGGAGACAGATGGTGGCGAAGGGAGGGTGTGTTCCCAAGGAAAGCTCAGCTGTCAACCAGGTTTTAGACACGAGAGACTGAGGTAACTCAAAGTAAGCAATCAGACTCCAGACACTGACATCTATGGATTCATATTTCAGAACAAACAGCTACTCAGTGATGGCCTGTGGACTCGCAGTTGCACTTTTGGGGCTGCATTACAGGCCTCCCAACAGTGAGCATGAGGTAGAAGAAGATTATATTAGCTTACTTACAGGGTATTAACAGGCCCTTCGGGCAAACATCAACCCTCCGAACAGCAACCCACTCAGACCCATTCCTCTGCACTTACCCATTCTCCAAACACTACAGGTAATTTAGCATAGCCAATTCACCTACACTGCACTTTTTTGCACTATGGGAGGAACCCGGAACACCAAAAGGAAACACACGCAGACACGAGGATAACGTGCAAATTCCACACAGACTTTTGCCTGAGTTGGGAATTAACACGAATTTCTAGCGCTGTGAAGCAGCAGTGTTACCCACTGTCCCGCCCACAAGAACAAATAGATAAACAGATTATGGAAAGATGTAGAGGCACAGGTTGGTGCTGATGGGAACTTTTAATTTCCCCAACGTTGACTGGGATACACTTAATTTTCAGAGGTCTGGATGAGGTAGAATTTGGAAGAAGTGCCCAGGAGAGTTTTCTAGATCAGTACGGGATAGTCGGACGAGGGAAATGGCCATATTGGACCTGATACTGGGGAACGAGGAAGAACAATTGACAGAAGTTGCGGGGCGAGGGAGGGAATTCTTTGGGAACAGTGACCATAATTCTAGAATACTCATAGATAAAGAAGTGAGTGGTCATCAGGGAAGTGTACGAAACTGGGCCAAGGTGAATTATATCAAAATTAGGCAGGAGCTCGGAAGTGTGGATTGGACACAGCTATTTGAAGGAAAGTCCACATTTAAGACGTGGCAGGCTTTCAAAGACAGGCTAAAGATAATGCAGGATAGAAATGTCCCGTTAAAGGCAAAGGATAGAAAGGGCAAGATTTGTGAACCGTGGATGACAGGAGAAACTGTACGACGAGCCAGTGGAAAAGAAAAGCGTAGATAAGGTCTTTGCAGCTAAGAACAGAACGGGCCGAGGAGCAATATCAGTTTAGAGGGATCATGAAATAGCTTTAACGAGAAGAATTAAGGAAAATTCCAAAGCATTTTATTCTTGTAAAAGAAGCAAGCGGGTAAATTGTGAAATGATAGATCTACTAAAGGATAATGAAGGAAAGTTGTGTGCCGAACCTGAGAGAATAGGTGAAATTCTGAATGATTACTTGGCATCAGTATTCACTGAGGAGAGAAACATGATGAATGTTGAGATTAGAGATAATAGTTTGATGAGCCTGGATCACGTTGACATAAGAAGGGAAGATGTATTGGGTAGGCTAGTGGTTGTTAAAGTGGGCAAATCTCCAGGACTGGATGGGATATATCCCAGGTTGTTGAGGGACGCGAGAGAGAAATTGCTGGGGCCCTGACACATACTTTTGTGGCATACTTAAATATAGGTGAGGTGCCAGAGGACGGGAGGTTAGCTTATGTTGTCCCCTGTACAAGAAGAGTAGTAGAGATATTCCAGGTAACTACAGACCAGTGAGCTTGACGTCAGTGCAGGGAAAGTTGATAGAGAAGGTACTAAGAGATAGGATCTATTTATATTTAGGAAATAATGAGCTTATCAGTAATAGGCAACGTGCTTTATTGCAGGGGAAATCGTGCTTTACCAACCTATTAAAGTTCTTCGAGGAATTGACCAGATGAAGGAAGGGCTGTTGATGTCATAGATATGGACTTTAGTAAGGCGTTTGATATGGTCCCCATTTTTAGACTAATGGAGAAAGTTAAGTCACATGGTGCACAGGGTGCTCAAGCGAGATGGATAAAGAACTGTTTGAGCAACAGGAGACAGAGACTAGGAGTTGAAGGGAGTTTCTCGAAATAGAGAAAGGTTGCCAGTGGTGGTCCACATGGATCAGTGTTGGGCCACTGTTTTCATAATGTACATAAGTGATCAGGAAGTGGGCACTTTTGGTATGATCAGCAAGTTTGCAGATGACACGAAGAGTGGTGGAGTAGCATAAAGCATAAGGGACTGTTAGAGAATACAGGAGGATAGACATAGACTAGTGAGTTACGCACAAAAGTAGCAGGTGGGTTTAAATCCAGACAAATGTGAAGTTGAGGCCTTTAGGTAAGACTACTTCTCGAGCGAATTATACAATGAATGGATGCGCCTCGGGAAAAGTTGATGGGCAGAGAGATCCAGAAGTGTAGATCCATTGTACCCTGAGGTTTGCTGCATAGATGGATAGAGTGGTCCAGACGACATATAGTATGCTTGCTTTATTGGACGGGGCATTGAGTTTAAGAGCTTACAAGTCATGTTAAAATTGTACAAGGCATTGGTTCAGCCGCATTTAGAATACTGTGCATAGTTCTGATCGCCACATTACCAAAAGGATGTGGACACTTTGGAGAGAATGCAGTGAAGATTTACGAGGATGTTGCGTGTTGTGGAAGGTGCTAGCTATAAAGAGAAGTTGAGTAGGTTAGGTTTATTTCCATGAGAAAAAAGGAGATTGAGGGGGAACCTGATTGAGCTTTACAAATTCATGAAGTGTATAGACAAAGTGGATAAAAATAAGTTCTTTTTTCAAGGGAGAAGGATTCAATAATGAGAGGTCACACTTTCATGATGAAAGGTGGAAGGTTTAAGGGGCATTCATAGGGCAAGTACTTCACACAGAGGGTGGTGAGTGTTTGGAATGCTTTGCCAGCAAAGGTGGTAGAAGCAAGCATGGAAGATACATTTAAGATGCGTCTGAACAAATGCATGAGTTGGTGGGGAGCAGAGGGATACAGATGTTTAGAAATGAACTGACAGGTTGAGACAGTACATTGGGATCATCCCGGGCTTGTAGGGTGGAAGGGTCTGTTCCTGGGCTGTAAATTTTCCTTGTTCATTCTTTTTTCTATTCGCCTCCTTCCAATCCTCCAGTGCGACTGCAGTGAGGAGGCAAAAGTCTTCGCCAGCGGTTTAACAATCTCCTTTCGTGCTTTCCAGAGCAGCTTAGGATAATTCTTGTCTGGCCCGAGGGACTTATCTTTCTTAATGTTGGCCAAAATGACCAGCACATCAACTTCATCAATCTTGCTCTGGTCAAGCCTGCATCCCAGCTGTTCAATGTTTTCATTCACAACAAAGTCCCTTTCTTTAGCGAACACCCAAACAAAAAAATAATTTAGGGCTTCCACTCTCTGCTCAGACTCAAAGCTTAAGCTCCCACCGCTATCCCTGATCTGCCCTTCATTTCTGAAGAAGGGCTTATGCCCAGAACGTTTACTTTCCTGCTCCTCGGATGCTGCCTGGCCTGTTGTGTTTTTCCAGCACCACATTTCTGGACCCGAAATTCTCCCTGATCATTCTCTTATTCCTCATGTATGAGTAAAATGCCTTGGAATTCTCGCTAATTCTCTTGCCAAGCCTTTACTACGTCCCTCCTGGCTTTTATCAGTGCATTTCTCAGCTCCATTCTAGAAAGGCTGTAATCCTCTACAGCTGTGCTCGATACTTGCTTCCTGCAACTTATGCAAGCTGCCTTCTTCCTTTCGACGAGAAGCTCCTCTTTTCTCGTCATGCAAGGTTCCTTAATCTTGGCCTTTCTTACCTGTTTCAGAGGAACAAATACGTGCAACACTCGCGCAACTGCTCCGTTTATGCTGTGCACTTTCTGTGAAACAATTGCAGCACTGAAGATGTCACTTTCAAATGGGACAAAACATCTGGAAACCACCTTCTTAGCCGGACGAATATACCCACAGCAACTGCAACGGCACCCCAACTACAAATATTTACACAGACCTTAAATACATAACACGACAGTGCTGACGTATACATCTCAATGCAGAGGAGCTGCATGCGATGGCCTAGTGGCATTATTCAAGGCTCAGGAAATGTTTGCTGATATTGCAGTCAAATCTGGCTATGGCAGATAGTAGGCTTTGAGTTCAATATAAATGTGGATTTAAAAATCTAATGACAACAATGAAACTGACGTTGATTGTCAGCGATAGAATTAAAAATATCTGATTCACTAATATTCTGTAGGGAAGAAAACTTGATTGGCCTACTTGTTAAGTCCAGACCCTCCACACTCTGGTTTGCTCTCAACTACATTCTGGATATTTAGAGATGACCAGTAAATTCTGGCCGATCCAAAGACGCCCATATCCTCGGAATGAACTTTCAGGAAAAGGGACACTTGAAGCCATTTCTCAATTTGCCCACCAAATTCCTCCTTTGTGGCTGAATCTCAACACAATCCATGACAGGACTTGAAAACTGCAAACAAAATTCTGGTTTGAAACGACCTGTCAATCAAAGAAACAGAAGAAGAACATTAACAACAAGGGACTCTGCCATGGTACCATGTCAGACAGATCCAGTGGTTGAGCATGTCAGCTGAAAGCTCGTAATCACTTCAAAATTATTATTAACAGTACCAATGGTTTTATTAACTTATGCACAAAGTATAGTCAAGAAGTGGAAATACCTTGCACCTGAAGTACTATTAGGTTACCTATAAACTAGTAATGAGAAGAGAAAAGATATTTTGTGATCAAGGTTTAGATAATAAGATAATTTGTTTTGTAATCGGAATTATCCTAGCATTTATACAGTGATAGCAATGTACAACACGGAAACACACCCTTCAGTGCAACTCGTTCATGCCATCTAGATATCCTAAATTAATCTAGTTCCATTTGCCAGATGTCAGAGACAGGTTCTTTACTCAGAGAGTGGTAAGGTCGTGGAATGCCCTTCCTGCCATTGTAGTTAACTCAGCCACGTTAGAGAGATTTAAACAATCCTTGGATAAGCAAATGGATGATGATGGGATAGTGTAGGGAGGCGAGCTGTGAATAGTTCACAGGTCGGTGCAACATCGAGGGGCGAAGGACCTGTTGTGTGCTGCATTGTTCTACGTTCTATCGGGCACTGTGCTGAGTTGTCTGCTGCTCCAAGGTGCTCGACACGCTTTTTTTATTCATAGCTTCAAAAATTTCAAACCCTCATGTCCGTTGTAATATTTCGTATCCCATGAAAAATGGTTTTGTTCAGGTTCTCGACAATTTCCATCATTGCATTGATTAACAATGCTCACAAATCCCATCCAAAAACGATACATTTTCCACGGTAAGAGGAAAAGAAACGCAATATTGAGATTTCATCCTGTTTGTTCAGACTATTACTAATGGCATACTCCATGGAGGCTAATTGTGAGTCTAGAGGATTACACTCTTCTATTAATAAGGGACTGCTCTCAACCTGTTATTCAACACGGCCAAAACAGATACGAAAACAGATAGAGAACGAAGAGAATCTGATATTGACAGCATATGCATTACAACGATGGATCTGAATCTGAGAACCCGAGATTGGAACGCTACAACAATGGGCAAGAGTTATTATTGGTCACTGTTCTATCTTACATATTATGACTGGCTGAAATTCGAACAGCGGGTTCAATATGTACTTGAAGTAATTCAAGCAGGTTACTATCCTATCCTCGCTATCGTTGGAGTTCCCGGTAGGTTTCTTTATATCATTATTAATTCTGTATACCATGGTTCATTCATTAAGTTCCTATGACTAGAAAATTATGCCCATATTTATTTTCACATTGAGTCACGTTCTGCATTCTCTAACGATTTATTACATTCCTCTACCTTGCCCATCCCAGATACTGAGTTAATGTGTTCGCATGTTGCTCACTCTGTTTGCTTCTTTCTGAGCTGAGCAGAGTGACATTGCTTTTTTGGGGTCATTCAAAATTTAAAACACTCTCGTATCTCAATTCAAAACACTGACTTATTGCATTTTATATTACTTATTCCCAAATATTCCTCAATGCAAATAAATAGTAGAACATAGAACACTACAGCGCAGTACAGGCCCTTCGGCCCTCGATGTTGAGCCGACCTGTGGAACAAATCCGATGCCCAGCCAGACCATACCATACCATTTTCATCGTTACGTTTACCCAGCGAACATTTAAATGCCCTTAAGTTGCAAACAATGCATTCCGCGCCGTTACTCTGACATCTAATGATACTACCATTCACATCTTTCTTATGTTTATCAAAACTCAATTTAAAGCTATGCCCCCTTTGCTAGGCAACTTCCTTCGAGGGAAATGGTTTTCACTGTGCACCTTCTCTAACCATCTGATTATCATATGTGTCTATTATATGCCTCTCAAACATGTTCAACTGAAAACAGCCTAGGTCCCTCAGCCTTTCCTCATAAGACCTTCCAGCCATACCAGGCAACATGCCAGTAAATATATTCTAAACCCTTTCAAAAGCTTCCAAATCCTTCTTGTAATGCGGTGACCAGAACTTTAATCTTTGCACCAAGTTCGGCTGGACAAAGTTTTGTGCAGCTGCATCTTTATCCTGTGGCTCCGAAACTCAATCCCTCTACCATTAAAAGGTAACACATCGCGTGCCATCTTAACAATGTTATCAGCCTGCGTTATAGCTTTAACAGACCTATGCTTTTGGACGCCGTTATCTCTCTGCTAATCTGCACGACCAAGAACCTTACCATTAGCCCAACCCTCTTTACTCCTGTTGCTCTTTCCAAAGTGAATCAGCTCACTCTTTTCCGCATTAAAATCCATTTGCCACATCTCAGCCCACCTCTGGAGCTTACCTATGCCCCTCTCTAACCAGCAACATTATTCAGTACTATTCATAACTCTCCCGATCTTCGCATTATCTGCAAATTTACTGATTCATCCTTCTACACCCGCATCTCGGTAAATAATAAAATTGACAATCAGCAGTGGCCTACAACAGATATTTGCAATACACCACTCGTAACTGAACTGGAGGAAGATTTCCTATCAACCATACCCTCTGGCTTCTTTCAGATAGTCAATTTCTGATCAAAACAGCAATATCGCACTCAACCCCATGCCTCCACATTTTGTTCAATAACTTTTGTTTTATTATTAAATCTAGATTTGACTCTTCCATGTTATCCAGGCCATCTTTCAGATCGTTTCTTCCTAAACCAGAAGATAGCCTTAATATTTCCACTAGCATTCAAACTTAGACGAAATACGGTTCATCCTTCAGGAATCTGCTCAAAGATCACCATTGTTTTGTGGTCAACAGGAGTTCAATTATTTTCAACCATCACATATTCCGACACTATAATAGTTTATCCAGATCACCGTGTATTTCATTCCCTCAGTAACGTATTAATGTTGGACATAGAACACTTCAGCATCTCAGGAATTCTGAAAGGTGCTGAATACTGAGTTGACATTAATTCAGCTATGTATGAAGAAATATCATCGTCAATCAAGAATTGCAAAAATGATTTCATCTTTATTGCATGAAGCAACCAAAATCGGACCCTTCAAATGAACCCGGTAAGCTTCACAACTCAACTTGGCTATTGTCTGACAAAGTTAAAAATCATGTAACACAAGGTTATAGTTTAACAGGTTTAGTTGGATGCAGAAGCTTTAGATCTGAAAGTTTGTACTTCCAAATAAATCTGTTCGATTCGAACCTGGTGTTGCGGGAATTTCAACATTGTCCATCCAAGTTCAATATTGGTACCTTAAATATTATCAGGTTCATGATGGAACTTGTCCCCGATTTCAGTGATGCCTCTGGATATTGTCAGCGTTCAATCTTGATAAAATGTGGATCTGCAGAGTTCTGGTAAAGGGGAGTTCTGGTTTGTAATTCTCAAACAGAGTTTCACCCTTCAAGCCTTAGATGCAATATATTGATGATTCTTTAGAATCCTTCCATCCAAAGTATTTATTATTCTTTTAGGGTCTTTGAAACTGCAGCATGTTTCATTGCCAGAAGAAGCTTCTTCGTTCCTTGTTGCATTTGTCCTCAACTAATTTGTTTGAAGATACAGTTTTACTCTATTTAACTTCTTCAATGCAGCTGAAGGGCAATCAGTTGTTCATTAATGCAGCAAATCAGCCACGCATGAAGGAGTTGGCAAGTCAATTTCATTTTCGCAATTCCGACGTTTTTCCAAGACATGATTAATTGCTTTCAATCACTCTATCAGGATGTGCATTTTCCACTTAAAAGCTTATTTTGTACTGATGTATTGCTGGCACATTCTGTCTGTGACAATTTATCTTTGGTTCAGTCATTCAATTCGTGAGTAGTTATGGAAGCTTTAGCTTCTGTACTACCACAAGTTGTATTCGCTCTCTGATGCTCCGCTCGAGTTAAGGTCATTATAAAACTCATGTGGTTGACTCTATAGGATTAACTTAAATTATCTTACTGAGTCTGACACCACGGAGACGGGCCTTTTGCACAAACTGGCTCATGCAAATCAAAATGGCCATTGATGCTAACCTCATATCTATGCACTTGGCCTGTATCCTCCTATCGATTTCCTATCCTTGCATTTGTTCAAATGAATTTAAAAGCTGTTACTGTACCCGCCTCAAAAACTTCCAATGGCAGCACATTTTATATGCATACCAGCCTCTGTGCAAAAATGTTGTCCCGCAGGTTCACTTTTATTCATTCCCCTCTAACATTAAACTGATGTTGTCTAGTCCTGTATTTCCCAACCCTGGCCTTTCATGCTCTGTTATGACAGATATCCCCTTGTCTACGGTACGCTAAATAAAAAATCTCCTGGCTTGTCTCCCTATAACTTATGCCTGAGTCAGGGAAATATCCTTGTACATTTTTTCTACACTGTTTCCAGTTTAATGACATATTTCCGATAGCAAGGTGACCAAAACGGAACACAATGCTGCAAGTTCGGATTGAATTACGTCCTGTACAGCTGCAAAATAACATCAGAAATTCTATGTTCGTGTCCTGACTGATGACGTCCTGTGTGCCAATAGCCTTTATCACTGCCCTGTCCACCTGTGACTCCACTTTCAGAGAACTGTGAACCTGAATTCGAGGGTCCCTCTATTGAATTACTCTCTGTAAGGCACTACCTTTCACCATGATCTCCTAACTTGATTCGACTTTCCAAAACGCAACACCTCATTCTTACCAATATTATACTCCATTTGTCACGTTTCAGACCAATTCCCCAGCTGATTATGATCCTGGTATACTTTCTGACAACCTGCACTCTCCGTGATTACGTCTATTTTATTGTCATCTGCAAATTTACTAATTTTACCTTGTACATTGTCATCCAAATTATTGATAGAATTACCAAAGACCATTGGGGAAGCACCAATCCCTGAGGAATTCGAATAGTAACACTTTCCAAGTCCATCAAGAATCTTTCCAATATTTCCCTCTGTTTTCTACAATCAAGACAATTGTGTGTCCAAGTTGCCAGCTCCCCGGAATTACATGCCATCGAACCTTCTGGAGAAGCCTGTCGTGTGCAATCTAATCAAAGAACTTGCTGAATTCAATATAGACTCCGTCTGTCGCCCTGCCCTGTTAAGCATGGTTTAAACTGTCCTGCTGACTGGAGTAGGGGCTACAACGTTGGGTGAGCAAGTTTGCGGATGATACGAAAGTCGGGAGAGTTGTTGACAGTGAGGAAGGACGTGGCAGGTTACAGCGCAATGTAGATAAGCTGCAGAGCTGGGCAGAAAGGTGGCAAATGGAGTTAAATGTGAAGTGATTCACTTTGGTACGAGCAACAAGAAGATGGGGTACTGGGCTAATGGTCGGATACTTGGTAGTGTGGATGAGCAGAGGGATCTTGGTGTCCATGTACACAGATCTCTGAAAGTTGCCACCCAGGTAAATAGTGCTGTGAAGAAGGCATATGGTGTACTGGCTTTTATTGGTCGAGGAATTGGGTTCCGGAGTCTTGAGGTCATGTTGCAGTTTTATAAGACCCTGGTGCGGCCGCATCTGGAGTATTGTGTGAATTTTGGTCGCCATACGATAGGAAGGTTGTGGAGGCACTGGAACGGGTGCAGAGGAGGCACCAGGGTGTTGTCTGGTATGGTTGGAAGATCGTATGAGGAAAGGCTGAGGCACTTGGGGCTGTTTTCATTGGAGAAAAGAAGGTTTGGGGTGACTTGATAGAGGTGTACAAGATGATTAAGGGTTTAGATAGGGTTGACCATGAGAACCTTTTTCCACGTATGGAGTCAGCTATTACGAGGGGGCATAGCTTTACATTAAGGGGTGGTATGTATAGGACAGTTGTTAGGGGTAGACACTTTACTCAGCGAGTCGTGAGTTCATGGAATGCCCTGCCCGAAGCAGTGATGGACTCTCCCTCTTTATGGGCATTTAAACGGGCATTTGATGGGGATATGGAGGATCGTGGGCTAGTGTAGGTTATGTGGGCTTGGATCGGTGCAACATCGAGTGCCAAAGGGTCTGTACTGCGCTGTATTTTTCGATGTTCTGTGTTCCATGTTCTAAAACCAGCAACACAGAAGAGATTTATCCCGTGCTGCAATCTGTTAAAAATATCGAGTTGCCAAGAACTATGTAAAGTAAAATTAACAACTTTATTTCTTAAAGCATAACAGAAAAAATTACTTACCACTATTTACAATTTCTTTCTCTGACCTATTTTTACGTTCCATTCTCTAATACTTTTCCAATAAAACTCACAATTAAGATTTACAAAGCAACAATTCTTATCACAAAATCAAAACAGCTGTAGGTTTTTGTCTTCGGATCGAACTATGTCTTTGTTTCTCCTTGTTAGGACTTTCTGCGTTACCGGTTACTAATCGAAAAGGAAGTTTAAAGAGAGAGTTTTTTCAGACTAGGATGCTAGGATGTAACATTTCTCCTGTTGGCTGTCCAATGCTCCCCCGGTCCTATACCCCAGAGCATTGGATTGTGCCATTAGTCTTTAAGATTGTCAATATACTCAAATTAAACTTGATTGGAAGTTGTTACTTTCTTTGCGGTATAACTGAAACTGATTGGACGAATTCGAATTTCTGTCTGACCCAATGGAAACGAGCTAATCGCGTTGATTGACGAAGTGTGACATGCATTATAGTCTTAGTGAGAACACTTGGGGCTTTGCCCGGTACATCTTCTGCTTTACTCTTTCTTAAAGGACACCCACATCTTCAGAACCTACTTAGTGACTTCATGAAAGAACACTGACAAATTTGTGAGTCATAATCTCCCACGTCCAAAACCATGTTGAAAATTCATTTTCAAACCCTATGTTTCCAAATGCATGTATACCTAACCTTTCAGAATCTTCTCACTGAACTTACTGATCTATCATTCCCAGGCTTTTGTATACAGCCTTTCTTGAATTAAAGCACAACATTCGCTACCCTCATATTTTCTGGTACCTCACCCATAACTGATTATGATGCAGACAAGCCCCGAACTGTCGTCTCCAGGCTCTTGTTGGGTTCGAAAACATATCTGATTAGGATCAGGAGATCTTTATACCTTTATTTTTACTAATAAATCCAATTCCTCCTGTTATGTAGACAATACCCACGATCCCAAGACTCCATATCATTCTGTCATTCTACACTTAATGGAAACATTAAATCAGGAACAGTAAGACATTGAATGGGTTTGTTAATTCTACTTATTGCAAACAGGACATAACCAATTAATCTTCTATGATATTTGCTCAAAATCACAGTGTAGATGTAATGAAACTGCTCGGTTGAAGCGTGGATGGTAAAGATCACAATCATACAGTGTTATTGTTCAGATGTTGTTAGAATCTGTGTTCAATGCCTTGAATTACTTCTAAATATCATTATTTTTGTACCGTGTCAGGTGAAGGCAATTCATGACATTGGGGAATTTAGTCAGGTTAATGATGGAGAGTCCACACAACCTCTCATGTGGAAATGTACGTACATAAATTTACTTCATTGCTTGTACTGATATGCTGATCGCAATCGAGTTTTCTTTGAGCAGATGTCGACTCCAATTAATGACTTAATTGCCCATCAGCATTTGTAACAACACTTGGCTCTCCGTCATGAATAACACTTGGTCATTGTCTGCTACATAAGATAAACATGCAGAGCATTACAAGTAATGTGTTAGCGTGGACAGAAAACTGGTTATCTCACAGAAAGGTATGTATAGGGTCAAACGGTTGATTTTTTGGTTTGCTGGTGTGTCTCAGTGGTGAGCATTCGTAACACAATTGTCTACAATTCACATGAGTGATTTCGAGTTGCGACCAAATGCAGGTGTGTCCAAGTTCGTAGAAGACACTAAAATGAGCAGTAGATCAAAATGTGCAGAGTACTCTGAAAGTATGCAGAGGTTTTACATAGATTAAGTCAACGCACAAAGGTCTGGCAGTTGAAACAGAAACTTATGGAATGGGATGTAATCCATTCTTGGGTAGAAAATAGCAGCGAAATGGTCTATTATTGTTGCAGTTAATAATTGCAGCATGCTGACATGCAGAGGGACCTGGGTGTCCATGTGTATGAATCACAAAAATTTGGTTTGCTGGTGTAGCACGTAATTACGAATGCAAACAGAATATGGTCGTTCAATACTAAAGGGACGGAGATGAAAAATAAGGAGCTTTTGCAACAACTGGACAGGATGCTAGTGAGGGCACACCTCATGTGGGTAGTTTTGGGTTCCTTACTTGTGAAGTCATATCTTGGAATTGGAGGAGGTGTGGAGAATATTCACGAGATTGATTCCAGAATAGATGGGGTCGGCTTATGGTGAGGAATTGATTAAACGTGGCGCACACACATTAGAATTTAGATGAATGGGGTATCCTGTCGTAAATGATGCACAGTATGCAATGTGTTCTCACCAGGATCTTGTGTAGTACCTCACACCCCTTATACGATATTTCCCTGACAATATGAATCAACATTTGAACATTCTTATGCTCAAGAAGGATTCAATGTTTTTCATCAGAATTATTCCTAACCTTCTGAGATTTTCCAGCAATCCTTGATTTTTTTTGCACATATCCTGCTCTTTATGGGAAAGACGTTTGAATGAGAAATATGTTACTCTCTTCTTTCAAAACAGTAGTCGAGAAGTGGTAATTATATTCTTCCTGCTTCCATGTAGCAGTAGTGAGGCAGTGAACGACCCCTGTTGCGTCATGAGACGACCCAGAGGGACTGAATGGACTGATGATCTTCCTGTCAGTCAATGTGGCATTTTTCAAATTCCTCCTTTGAAATAAAACTAGTTTCAATCCAGGTTAAGACACAGGCCGATTCTAAAAATGCCACACACCTGAAATATATTGTCAGACTTGAGATGTCACTTCTGCTATACTGGTAAAACGTATCTCACGACAGTGAGTTGAAAGAAACTCTCTGATTTCCATATTAATCATTCTCCATTCAAACGACTAAAGGTTTCACAGCCATCTCAGGTTTCATCAATATATTCGCATCAGTTGTTTGACTTGTAATTGTAAATTCCACTTTCCAGAGTTAGATATTTTTTCTGCTTCTCTTCACCTGCATGATACTCCATCTGTTGTCTCAACAAATTGTAATTTTAGGTATGTTGGCAATGTTGGCAAATAATTGGTTATCAGCTTGTCTTAGGTTCAGATTTCAGAACAAATGAGTCAGTTTTCTTTTTAACCAAACGAAAAGTAAGTTGTTTTATTACCAAAATAAAGAACAGGAACACAGAAACAAAGATAAGGGGTAAGCTAGTTAGATTTACGACATGTGCATTAATATTTTTATTTTGAGGAACACATGCATGCGTGTGCATGCACACAAACCCACATTCAAATTCGCACAGACACACACTCAGACTCATGTACATACTCACACAGAAGCACTCTCACGCAGAGGCAGTTGATACGTACGCATGGCTAAACATTCATATGGACACGTTCATATGCACGGACACAAATGATAGACACGCGTGTACGCATTCACACTGAGATACAAACATATCCCACTCACTCACATACACAGACACTCACAAAGGCAAAATAAACACAACGGACAAATGCACACACAAGTGGAGAAACATCCACATGCATTAACGCATAAAAATACAGACAAACATTCAAAAAAGGACAGTCGGACAGGGCACACGCAAGGCAGTCTCGTGCATACATGGATTCAGGCATAGATATCCACACAAACAAATTGATGCATTCGCACACACATACTGCCGCCTACTTATTGAAACACATAGACATTATATATACAAAAATACATATTGTAAACACACACACAGACTACCAGGCATAAAACAATCTCACACCATAGTGAAAAAATATTCTGTTGAGAATCAAAAGTTTGGAACTTGCAGAATGTCACATTTAAATAATTTTGCCTAAGTTTCCGAAAACTCATGGAATAGGTCGAACAAAAACGGAACTGAAATTATCCAGAACATTCCATAATTGTAATATATTTGAATACCCATAAGTCAGTTAAACAAGGTAAGTGACAAGCTGCACTATAAAGAGATCCCGTCCAGTGAGGAGCAGACATTCCTTCATAATGTGAACACGTGATTAAGAGGTCTTCCCACAACACCCCGCGTGTGTATGTTCATGTCGTTGCCTGTAGCATATTGATTACTATTTGGCCCAAATGACATACATCTCCAACATCTTCAGTGAACTCAGCCAGAATAATTCAGGACAGCAATAGTTTTGGTTTTACTTTCTATATTTGGAAATGTAAAGCAGTGAACCCTGTTGGTTCTCGAGTGATCTAGAAATGATGCCTTCTTTTTGATACGTGTCTTTGTATTCTGAAGGGAGTGATCTTTGGTTTTCCATTAAGTTTATTGAATTAATTAAGTTCTTCATGTTTGTTATTTCAGCTCGAACTGCTTCAATTCATCACTGAATACACAGAAACATTTTAAAATATTGATCCTCAATCAAACTGATATCGTTGTCTCCAGTCTGATGTATATAACGTATTTGTTTATCTTTCTAACAGTTAATGTAATAACGATCTTCATCCTGCTTAACACAAATTGTGGATTGTCTCCATGTGTTAGTCGTTATCTGGTGGCCATGGCACTGGCAGATCTACTGGTCATTATCCTCGATCTGATCATGAGACACATTCCGATTGTTTATCAGGAACAGTTTTATTTCTTGAGATCCATCCCCATATGTAATATCCACGCCGTCCTGCTTTATGCAGTCACTGACTGTTCTGTCTGGTTCACGGTCACTTTCACCTTTGATCGATTTGTCGCCATTTGTTGCCAGAAGCTGAAGAGTAATTATTGCACTGAGAAAATGGCGGCTGTTATTTTGGGAACAGTGACTGTTCTAAGCTGTTTAAAGAACATTTTCTGGTACTTTATGCTCACACCTCGGTATTGGCTGGTGAACAACCCCTGGTTTTGTGAAATATCAAGTGGTGTTTTTGACTCTCGGGTCTGGATCACTGTCGAGTTCATCCACCACATTGCAACACCCGGCCTTCCTTTTCTACTCATTCTGTTGCTTAATATTTTCACAGTCAGACATATTTTTGTGACCAGTAGAGTTCGCAGACGACTCCGCCATCATGACAACAGAGTGCGATCCAGAGACCCAGAGATGGACAATCGAAAGAAATCTATCATTTTACTGTTCGTTATCTCGTCAAATTTCATTGTCTTATGGTCAATGTTAATGTTTTATTCCATCTGGAATCGGATGTATAATTTTGGATATGAATCGATATATCTACATTGGTTTGTTCAGGAATTAGGCTTCATGCTGCAGCTCCTCAGTAGCTGCACAAACACCGCAATTTATGCTGTGACACAGACTAAGTTCAGACATCAGCTAAAGAACGTGCTGAAATATCCCTTTGCTCAAATTCACAAAACGATCAAACTCACTCATTGATGAATTGGTCAGAAGTTTAAAAATTTCATTTTATAATTTCAGCAGTCCATTGTCCTCCTTCCTACATTAACAGACCGAGAAAGAAGCCTTTTGTGATGAATTTGCAATGTGCTTGATACTGTTGTTTGGCGCTATTTGTGGCGTGATTTGTCGCCAAGGAACAGAAGTCGGATCAATCCTGATGCTGTCTTGATTTTTGTTCTCTTTACATAATAGACAGCTATATGGGTGTTTCCCTTATTTGTGTTGTTTCCAATGGCCTGGCTCAATTACCGTCTGCTTCGAAATCAACTCCAATACTGACCATAATCTCACAGAGACACTCGTATATAAAAGGAACCGAAGCCTGTCCATCAAAATTCGCCCGCAATCCGATTGGACAGAATATGATCTCTAGTCTGCATCTCTGAATTTAAGATCGCCATTGACCTTGCTATCATCATTACCTCATGATTATTTATTATTGGTACCACCTTCCATCACACTACTTGTTGACTGTATCTGAAGCTCGAATGCTCTGTGAATGCAAACCATGACGTACAGTAATCTCTGCAAACACTCACATCGCATTGGTGCAGGCAGTGAATAGCAATACATTCCAGCGATGTGGCATTTTGAAAGTGGGAGGGTATCATATCAATTGGCAATATTTAATTACCATGCATTTTGCATAAGCAAAAGTAAGTCAAATAGATTTCATTTTAACAAAGTCACATTAGTACCTTTCTTCACATCTATTCTGCCACAAAGTTCTTAAAAGTTGTGATGGTGATTATCTCTTTGACCAATGTTACTTTCATTGGCATATTTACCTCCTTTCTGCCCCACTTTCTCCTTGAAATTATGCTAGCACATTTGTTATATTTAAATCCGCTGAAACTCTTTGGAAGTCGATGAATCTTGGAGATTATAATCAATGGACTGATGATCAGAGGTGCCATTTCTTTAGAGAGCATAAAGTGTCGGCTTTTGATCCAGGAAACCTGTGGGCCAATACTTCCACAAGGCGTGTTTTTATTTTCTTTTTCCATGATTTTTGGCATTGTTTTCAGTGCATTACCGCTTACACATTCTAATGATCAATTTTATATGTGATGATAACTACGTTCTTTTTGTTTGAAAATAAAAGAAATAAACCATTAAAGCTTTCCAACATTTCATTAATTTTCAGTATCCATTTCCCAGAGTCAATGTGTAAAAGACCAACCCAGGACAGTTTCTCTTTTTTTCTTCACAAGCTTGGCATGTGGACTCTTCCTGTCAGTGGTCATGTCATTCGTTAACTTTGAAGGCAAGTTACAGAACTGAGGTATGCAAGAGACTGATCAGTGTTGCGGGTGAACAATTATGTGGAATCATGAATAATGGCATACAGCAAACCACAAAGTGACAATACTGTAGACGAATCGAAGACTTGAACTCTTCCTTTCGCAGAACATTGAAGAACAATGCTGCAAATGTATCGAAACCTAGATTCCTCCAGAGACAGAATAATTTCAAAGACCAGACTTTTAAAAAATGATGATTACCTTTTTTTTCATTCTGAAATGTGAAAATGTATAAAGTCCCAGAATTCAGAAAATGCTTTCCATAGAACATTTAAATTCTTATGAGTTTATGTCGCTCTTTAGCGCTCTGACACTCTCTATTCGAGAAGAATTATAATTGGCGATGTGTGTTGAAAACAATGAGCGCTCCAGCTACACAATGTTTCTTCAAATCACCAATGAAAGCTTGCTTTAAGGGTTTAGGGATGACCACAGTTTGATTTTGCATACGGTTTGTGGTTCAATACCGCTCAGAAATGGATCTTCGATCATTCCAAAAGTAACTATCAAACAAATGGACTCGCTATGTACTTACTAGAAATCTAAAGAGAAAACCGAAAGAACTGCGGATGCTGGGAATCAAGAACAAACAATTATGGAGAAAACATCAACCGGTCTGTCCATACTTTTGGGAAGAAATCAGAGTTTACGTTTCACTTTAATGACCCTTCTTCAGAAATCATGGCAGCTCAGAAAATATTGCTTTTCATGCAGACAGTCTCCATGTCTCCACAAGGACATGTCACGGGATTTTCATTTGAACAATAAAACTCATTAAGGACAGTTACTGCTCGAAGCATTAACACACTGATATCGTGTTCATGGTCATTATGCTGTAGTATTGCAAGATAGAATCTCCACATGCATTTCAGCGATTATACTTGAAGCATTAAAATTTGGACGTAATGTTAAGACCAAGCTTACACTTTCGAAACTATATAGCAGATGACCACACTTGTTTTAATGACGATTGCTCTCACTGGTCAGAATCAAATTGATAATCAGCGACCAGGCTGCTTCTTTGAAACGCGATGTTGATTTAAAAATGTCATTAAAACTTTGCCTACAAAAGCAACGTAACAGTAATGAGAATTGACATCGACCAAGATTGTAAGATTGATAGCAATCTCATGATGAAAAGTGAAAGTATGTGATCGCAGGTAAAGTTTACTGAGACACAACAAGTGACTGAAGTACACAACATACATCTCTGAGGTCAGACACTTTGCTATCCAGGGCCTATGCATCTTCTTCAAAATGTAGAGAAATAATTGAGAAGGATGTTTTAAATTTGAATGAAGTTATGAAAATAGCGGTCAACTGACAGTCCAGAGCTTTCAGTTCTAAGAATTGTCAAAAAATAGGTTGTGGAGGGAGTTATGCACTGAATTCCAGAACGTGAGGTCGATCCAGGCACATTCATAAGTACATTATATACTCCTTTACATTTGCATGGTTTGATTCTGAAAACCTTCAAACTCTCACCTCAACGAGCTGTTTCTGTTTTACCTTTTTAATCTGACACTGCAGCGGCAGAGGATTGTGGGAGGTGTAGGCTCAGTTTCCATGACCTTTTTCCAGAATACTTTCTCCTGTAATAGAGTTAAATGACATTGATGTTTAAAGTATTGAGTAAATTCGCAGAAATGCCAAATAGGTTCATCACTAACCATTCAACTCATCATGCCTAAACCGTCTGTTTGAATGAGTGACTCACTGAATAACATTCTTATGGTTTCCCATGTTTCTCCTGAACTCGGTCCCTCAGCACGACATTATGCTCCACCTCTGCTGCTTTATCTCATACCTGCAATGGTGGCTCTCTTTCCCCACTGACAAGTTTTCCTCGTGGTGCTCTGTTTCGCACCTTGTAATCGTCATCTGTTATCTGTTCACTAAGTTTTGTGAATGAATGAATGAATGAATTGTTGATCTCGCTGCTGAATGAAAATGCAATCATTAAGCACTTCCCCGCTTTCGTGTGCCAGTATGGGATAGCCCTTCTTGTTTTATAGAACGATTTTTTTTCAAACTGCAAGGAGAAAAAAAGCAAAGTCACATGGCCAGTGAGAAACAATTTCTCCTGACACTGATGTAAACAAGTCCGGTTGTTAAACAGGAGGGAATTTCTTTGGGAACTCTTGTACAACGGAAAGTGAAGAGTCAAGAAGATAGTAAACGTAGTTGATAGATGGGTTCAGTAGATTTCAACTCAATTGAAACCAGTAGATTTCAACTCAATTAACTTAACCAGACGGACACTACGACATAGACTGTTAATGCTGCTCAAATGGAATTGAAAGAAGACTTTATCAAAAAATCAAAATGTCCCAGTTTATAAAAGATTTGAAATCGCTGTGTAACCTCGCCCTCCGGGAAAACGGGGTTGTCTCTGCTTACGGCTACAAGTGAATGGAACTAGTCGTTTTCTTGATGTTCTTGTCACTAAATTTCACTTTGAATGTACTCAGTGAAAATTGCAGTCTGGTGACAAAGACGAACATTCCAATTCATTCCTATGTCAATGTTAGTTGAATTTGAACAAAACAAATCGAAGAGGGTCATAGCTCCGGTCCAGGCAGCCAGAATCAATGGAATCCCTGAAACTAATTTGTCAATGCACAGGTTTACTGAAGAAGGAAATCAGGAGGGCAAAAAGGGGCATGGGAAAACGTTGTCTCCGAAGATATGGGTGTATCCAAATAGGTTATTTCAGTGTGTGAAAGGAAAGAGAAAACTTATAGAGTGAATAGGACCTCTCAAGAACCAAATTGGGCGTGTCTGCGTGGATCCTTAGTAGACGGGCAAGGTACTCAATGAATGCTTTTCCTCGGTGTTTACCGTAAAGAATGAAATGAAGACTTGAACCCATCGGGAAGATAGAGGTAATATTTGCAGAGAGTCGATATAAGAGTAGAGGAGGTATTGGCCGTATGAGAATGTATGAAGTTGGATAAATCTCCAGTTCCTGACCTGAAATATCCAAGAACACTCGGAGAGGCTAGGGATGAAATTACAGGCCCGCAGATGATATTTTTGTGTCATTGCTGGCCATCGTCGAGGTCCCACAAGACTGTGCGGTCGTGAATGTTGCTCCCTTATTCAGAAAGGGCTGCAAAGAAAAGTTCAAAACTGTGGAAAAGGTATTATAAGAGAAAGGCGAAAGGGTCATCAGCTTCTTTTGAAAACTGGTCATCAAGATTGTCAAGACTCGATGGTGATTCTGGGATCGGAGCCAGTGCTTTGCTTCCCTGCTGTTCAGATTGTCAAAAACAAATTATGTGTTCACAGTAACAAGTGATTCTGCCTTTTCATTGCGGCGTGGCTTAATGGCATGGACATTAACTTAGTGCAAATATCGTTCATTCCGAGCCAAAGTCTACTAAAACTGAAAAGCAAAAATGATACGACATTTTCGATTTTGTTTAAAAAGAACTGATCTGTGATGTTATGGCGGCATGTTGGGACAATGGTTAAAAATGACACCTCCCTACCCTTAGCATCCAAGTTCCATTCCACCCTTGATTTAATGTCTGTGTGGAGTTTGCACATTCTCGTCTTGCCTGTGGGAGTATCGCTGATGCGCCCTGGTTTCTTCCCACCGTCCAAAGATGTGCAGGTGGATTCGGTGTATATGGTCTTCAGTAAGGCATTTGACAAGGTTCCACACAGTATGCTCAATCGTGAAGTCGGGAGGTATGGGATGCAGGGAAATTTGTCAGTCTGGATTCAGAATTGAGAGAGTGGTTGAACATGTGAAGTATTCTGCCTGGAGGTCAGTGGTGAGTGGTGCCCCGCAGGGCGGTGTTCTTGGGCATCTGCTCTTTGTAGGTTTTATAAATGACTTGAATGAGAGAGTTGAGGTGTGGGTTAGGAAATTTGCCGATGACACAAAGTTTGGAGGTAACATTAAAAGTATAAGGGCTATTGAAGGCGGCAGCACGATATGGAGAGGATTCAGAACTGGGCTGAGAAATGGCAGATGGAGTTCATCCTGGGTAAATGTGAAGTGAGAGCATCTGAGGTGCAGGAAAATCGATATTTCGGGCAACAACTCTTTATCAGGAATATTCCTGATGAAGGGGATTTTTTTCCGAAACTTCGATTTTCGTGCTCCTAGGTTGCTGCCTGACCTGCTCTGCTTTTCCAGAACCACTGTTGTCTAAACTCTGGTTTCCACCATCTGCAGTCCTCATTTTTGCCTAAATATGAAGTGATACATTTTGGAAGGTCGAACTTGAATTCTCAATCTAGGATTACAGACAGGATTCCTGGCAGTGTGGAGGAACAGAAGTATCTTGGTGTTCAAGTGCATAGATCCCTCAAAGTTGCCACCAAAGTGGATAAGGTAGTTAAGAAAGCATATGATGTTTTGGCTTGTATTAATGGGGGGCTGGGGTCATGATTTCAGAGCCACGAGGTTTTGCTGCAGCTCTGCAAGTCCCTGGTGAGACCACACTTGGAATATTGTGTTAAGTTCTCGTCACCCCCTTATTGGAAATATACGGAGGCTTTGACGAGGGTGCAAAGAAGGTTTGCCAGGATGCTGCCTGGACTGGAAGACGTGTCTTCCGAAGGAAGTTTGACTAAGCTCGGACCATTCCTTGGAGAGAAGGAGGAAGCGAGGAGATCGAGGTAATCAAAGTAACGAGAGAAAGTGATGGAGTCGATGGCCAGAGAATTCTCCCCAGGGCAGGATTGAATAGCACGAGGCGTCATAGTTTTAAGGTGTTTGGAGGAAGGTTTAGAGAATATTTCAGAGGTAGGTTCTTTACACAGAGAGTTCCCCACCACCACCCACTCCCCCATCCCCACCGTTTCAAGAAATTGTGGGTTGTCAGTTTAATTACTGATCACAATGATACAAGGTATTTTTTTGTAAAATGGTGCTGTCAAAGTACTCGTTTGGAATCGTAACATATTCAGTGAATTGCAGGAGTCATGTTACTTACTCAGCTTGTGTGAGATGAACGCGTCGTTGTTCCAACTAGCCATGAAAGCAGAACACCTTCAATTTTAAAAACAAAAACAAATTCCTCAAAGAAATCACAAATTTCATAAAACGAAACGAATGGAAGCATCTTATAAAAGTTTGAAAGAATAAATTATGGCTGATGCCTGTTCCAATTGAACTATTTCTCCTAAGTGACAAAAAAAACGCTATGTATATTCCTGGAACTGAGGGAGGTTCAAACGATTGGATATAATCACACAGTCTCCAGGGAAAATAAACATTTGCCTGGCATGAGGAAGTGTGCATGATACATGAAGAAAGAAGAAAATGCACACTTTAGGATTATGTTCAGACATGGAGTCCATAGCAAAGTAAAACAGCTGAAGAGTCTTCAAACTGTTGAAAAAAACAGAGAAACAAATCAAAAGTCTAAACACTGCACGTGTAATTCATAAAGATAACATTCAGTGTACACAGGTCCTATTCAATATCTGTAAGTTCGCGAGAATTGGTCTATTTTATCAAATGATTCGACTGTGTGCATAATGCTGCATCAGCATGTCGCCTGTCAAAATGCTACAAGTTGATGCAAACATCGTTTTGAAATTTCAGGGGCTTGTTGCCCTCAGAATAGTTAAATATATTACGTTCAAATACATTTAAATTCGGTAATGTTTTGACTGGACAGATTGACTTTTTGTCCAGGCATTTACCCTCAGAACTATGAGGAATATATCATCATGATGACTATCAGTGTTGGCAGATCCGGTGCTCAGAATGAAATCCAATTTGCACAGGCTAAACCGGTTACATCACTGGAGTAATTCTGAGCATAACACTGCATCCAAGCCCTTGACACCATCAGAAGAGGTGACAAAGACCTTAACTATATACGCACATATTGTTCAAAGAACACAAGTTGAATATACATCTGATGAAGTTTAAGATTGGCTATTGACTAAGTGGTGACAGGTTATGCATGGTCTTAAAATAGTCTACAGCTCTTTCTTCAGTTTCAATCATCTTACAGAAACGTTTTTCATTTGTCCCCTCGTCGGGATTATGCAATTCAGTTTCATTATTTTTTAAAAAAGCAAAAGCCCTTCATTCCAGCATCTGCAGTCATTGTTTTTACATAGTTGATTTTAACTCTACCCTAAATGTTTATATTTAGAAAAGAATGGGCTATCAGTGATAGGCAACATGGTTTTGTGCAGGAGAAATCGTGCCTTACGAACCAATTAAAGTCCTTCGAGGAAGTGACCAGATGAAGGAAGGGCTGTTGATGTCATAGATATGGACTTTAGTAAAGGGTTGGATATGGTTCCCATTTTTAGACTAATGGAGAAAGTTAAGTCACATGGTGTGCACGGTCTTCTAGCATTTGGATAAAGAACTGGTTGAGCAACAAGAGACAGAGAGTAGTCGTTGAAGCGAGTTTCTCGAAAGGGAGAAAGGTTACCAGTGGTGATCCACAGGGATCAGTGTTGGGACACTGTTTTCATAATAAAACCAAATGATCAGGAAGTGGGCATTGTTGGTATGATCAACAAGTTTGCAGATGACACGAACAGTGGTCGAGTAGCAGAAAACATAAGGGACTGGCAGAGAATACAGGAGGATAATCATAGACTGGTGAGTTAGGCCCAAAAGTGGCAGGTGGATTTCAATCCAGACAAATGTGAGGTGAACCATCTCTCCAGCGAATTATGCAATGAATGGATGAGCCTCTGGAAAAGTTGATTGGCAGAGATATCTAGGAGTGCAGGTCTATTGTACTCTGAGGTTTGCTGCATAGATGGAAAGAGTGGTCCAGAAGACATATAGTATGCTTGCTTTATTAGACGGGATATTGAGTTTAAGAGCTTGCAAGTCATTTTAAAATTGCACAAGACATTGGTTCAGCCGCATGTAGAGTATTGTGCATAGTTCTGGTCGTCACATTATGACAAAGATGTGGACGCTTTGGAGAGGGTGCAGCGAAGGTATACGGGGATGTTGCGTGGCGTGAAGTTGCTTGCTATGAAGAGAGGTTGAGTAGGTTAGGTTTATTTTCATTAGGAAAAAGGAGGTTGAGGGGTGAACCTGATTGAGCTTTACAAAATCATAAAGTACATAGACAAGGTGGATAAAGATAAGAATTTTTTTCCGAGGGAGAAGGACTCAAGAACGAGAGGTCACGCTTTCAAGGTAAGAGGTGGAAGGTTTAATGGGCATACACTCGGCAAGTACTTCACACAGAGGATGGTGGGTGTTTTGAATGCTTTGCCAGCAAACGTGGAACAGGCAGGAATGGTAGATTCATTTAAGATGCGTCTGAACAAATGCATGAGTTTTTTTTAGATTAGATTACGTACAGTGTGGAAACAGGCCCTTCGGCCCAACAAGTCCACACCGCCCCGCCGAAGTGCAACCCACCCATACCCCTACATCTACCCCATACCTAACACTACGGGCAATTTACCATGGCCAATTCACCTGACCTGCACATCTGGGGACCAGAGGGATACAGATGTTTAGGAATGGACTGACAGGTTTAGACAGTATATTGGGATCAGCCTTGGCTTGTAGGGCGGAAGGACCTGATCGTGGGCTGAAAATTTTCTTTGTTCATTCTTTGTTCTGTTCGCCTCCTTCCAAAAGTCCAGTATGACTCCCGGGGAGAGTGAGGAGGCAAAGCACATCGCCACGGGCTTACCAACCTATTTTCGCGCTTCCCGGAGCAGCTTAGGATAATTCTTCTCTGTCCCGAGGGAATTATCTTTCTCCATGATGGCCAAAATTACCAGCACACCAATTTCATCAATCTTGATCTGGTCAAGCCTGCATCCCAGCTGTTCAATGTTTTCACTCACAACAAAGTGCCTTTCCATAGTGACCACCGAAACAAAAAAAAAATAATTTAGGGCTGCCACTATCTGCTCAGACTCAAAGCTTAAGTTCCCTCCGCTATCCCTGATCGTCCCTACATTCTCCCTGATCATTCTCTTTTTCCTCATGTATAAGTAAACTGCCTTGGTGTTCTCCCTAATTCTCTTGCCAAGCCTTTTCTGTGCCCCTCCTGACTTTCACCAGTCCATTTCTAAGCTCCATTCTAATAAGCCTGTAATCCTCTAAAGCTGTGCTCGATACTTGCTTCCTCCAAATTACTCAAGTTGCCTTCTTCCTTTTGACGAGAAGCTCCTCTGTTCTCGTCATGCAAGGTTCCTTAATCTTGCCTCTTCTTACCAGTTTCAAAGGAACAATTTCGTGCAACACTCGCGCAACTGCTCCTTAAATAGTCTCCACATTTATGCTGTGCACTTTCTGTGGAACATTTGCACCATTGAGGATGTCACTTAAGAATAGGATAAAACATCCGAATGCCACCTTCCCAGCCGGATGGACATGCCCATAGCAACTGCAACCAGCACCCCAGCGACAAATATTTACACAGACCTTAAATACATAACACGACAGTGCTGACGTATGCATCTCAATGCAGAGGAGCTGCATGCGATGGCCTAGTGGCATTATTCAAGGCTCAGGAAATGTTTGCTGATATTACAGTCAAATCTGGCTATGGCAGATAGTAGGCTTTGAGTTCAATATAAATGTGGATTTAAAAATCTAATGACAACAATGAAACTGACGTTGATTGTCAGCGATAGAATTAAAAATATCTGATTCACTAATATTCTGTAGGGAAAAAAACTTGATTGGCCGACATGTTAAGTCCAGACCCTCCACACTCTGGTTTGCTCTCAACTACATTCTGGATATTTAGAGATGACCAGTGAATTCTGGCCGATCCAAAGACGCCCAAATCCTCGGAATGAACTTTCAGGAAAAGGGACACTAGAAGCCATTTCTCAATTTGCCCACCAAATTCCTCCTTTGTGGCTGAATCTCAACACAATCCATGACAGGACTTGAAAACTGCAAACAAAATTCTGTTTTAAAACGACCTGTCAATCAAAGAAACAGAAGAAGAACATGAACATGAACTCTGCCCTGGTACGATGTCAGAAAGATCCAGTTGTTGAGCATGTCAGTTTAAAGCTCGTAATCACTTCAAAATTATTATTAACAGTACCAATGGTTTTATTAATTTATGCACAAAGTATAGTCAAGAAGTGGAAATACCTTGCACCTGAAGTACAATTACGTTAGCTATAAGCTAGTTATGAGAAGAGAAAAGATATTTTGTGATCAAGGTTTAGATAATAAGATAATTTGTTTTATTTTGTAATCTGAATTATCCTAGCATTTATACAGTGATAGCAATGTACAGCACGGAAACGCACCCTTCAGTGCAACTCGTTCATGCCATCTAGATATCCTAAATTAATCGAGTTCCATTTGCCAGATGTCAGAGACAGGTTCTTTACTCAGAGAGTGGTAAGGTCGTGGAATGCCATTCCTGCCATTGTAGTTAACTCAGCCACTTTAGAGAGATTTAAACAATCCGTGGATAAGCGCATGGATGATGATGGGATAGTGTAGGGAGGCGAGCTGTGAATAGTTCACAGGTCGGTGCAACATCGAGGGGCGAAAGACCTGTTGTGTGCTGTATTGTTCTACGTTCTATCGGGCACTGTGCTGAGTTGTCTGCTGTTCCAAGGTGCTCGACGCGCTATTTTTATTCATAGCTTCAAAAATTTCAAACCCTCATGTCCGTTGTAATATTTCGTATCCCATGAAAAATGGTTTTGTTCAGGTTCTCGACAATTTCCATCATTGCATTGACTAACAATGCTCATAATTCCCATCCAAAAACGATACATTTTCCATAGTAAGAGGAAAAGAAGTGCAATATTGAAATATAAGTGATTTCATCCTGTTTGTTCAGAGACTATTATTAATGGCATACTCCACGGAGGCTAATTGTGAGTCTAGAGGATTACACTCTTCTATTAATAAGGGACTGCTCTCAACCTGTTATTCAACACGGCCAAAACAGACACGAATACAGATAGATAACGAAGAGAATCTGATATTGACAGCATATGCATTACAACGATGGATCTGAATCTGAGGACCCGAGATTGGAACGCTACAACAATGGGCAAGAGTTATTATTGGTCACTGTTCTATCTTACATATTATGACTGGCTGAAATTCGAACAGCGGGTTCAATATGTACTTGAAGTAATTCAAGCAGGTTACTATCCTATCCTCGCTATCGTTGGAGTTCCCGGTAGGTTTCTTTATATCATTATTTACTCTGTATACCATGGTTCATTCATTAATTTCCTATGACTAGAAAACTATGCACATATTTATTTTCACATCGAGTCACGTTTTGCATTCTCTAATGATTTATTACATTGATCTACCGTGCCAATCCCAGACACTGAGTTAATGTGTTCGCATGTTGCTGACTCCGTTAGTTTATTTCTGAGCTGAGCAGAGTAACATTGCTTTTTTTGGGTCATTCAAAATTTAAAACACTCTCGTATCTCAATTCAAAACACTGACTTATTGCATTTTATATTACTTATTCCCAAATATTCCTCAATGCAAATAGATAGTAGAACATAGAACACTACAGCGCCGTACAGGCCCTTCGGCCTTCGATGTTGAGCCGACCTGTGGAACAAATCCGACGCCCAGCCAGACCATACCATACTATTTTCATCGTTACGTTTACCCAGCGAACATTTAAATGCCCTTAAGTTGCAAACAATGCATTCCGCGCCCTTATTACTCTGACATCTAATGATACTACCATTGAAATCTTTCTTATGTTTATCAAAACTCAATTTAAGGCTATGCCCCCTTTACTAGGCAACGTCATTCGAGGGAAATACTTTTCACTGTGCACCTCCTCGAACCCTCTGAGTATCTTATGTGTCTACTATAAGCCTCTCAAACCTGTTAAACTGAAAACAGCCTCAGGTCCCTCAGCCTTTCCTCATAAGACCTTCCAGCCATACCAGGCAACATGCCAGTAAATATATTCTAAACCCTTTCAAACGCTTCCACATCCTTCTTGTAATGCGGTGACCATAATTTTAATCTTTACTCCAAGTGAGGCCGTACAAAATTTTGTGCAGCTCCATCTTGATCCTGTGGCTCCAAAACTCAATCCCTCTACCATTTAAAGGTAACACATCGCATGCCATCTTAACAACGTTATCAAGCTGCGTTGTAACTTTAACAGACCTATGCTTTTTATCTCTCTGCTAATCTGCAATACCAAGAACCTTACCATTAGCCCAGCCCTCTTTATTCCTGTTGCTCTTTCCAAAGTGAATCAGCTCACTCTTTTCCGCATTAAAATCCATTTGCCACATCTCAGCCCACCTCTGCAGGTTACCTATGCCCCTCTCTAACCAGCAACATTATTCAGTACTATTCATAACTCTACCGATTTTCGCATTATCTGCAAATTTACTGATTCATCCTTCTACACCCGCATCTTGGTAAATAATAAAATTGACAATCAGCAGTGGCCTACAACAGATATTTGCGATACACCACTCGTAACTGAACTGAAGGAAGATTTCCTATCAACCACACCCTCTGGCTTCTTTCAGATAGTCAATTTCTGATCAAAACGGCAAAATCGCACTCAACCCCATGCCTCCGCATTTTGTTCAATAACTTTTGTTTTATTATTAAATCCAGACTTGACTCTTCCATGTTATCCAGGCCATCTTTCAGATCGTTTCTTCCTAAACCAGAAGATAGCCTTAATATTTCCACTAGCCATCAAACTCAGACGAAATACTGTTCATCCTTCAGGACTCTGCTCAAAGATCACCATTGTTTTGTGGTCAACAGGAGTTCAATTATTTTCAACCATCACATATTCCTACACCATAATAGTTTATCCAGATCACCGTGTATTTCATTCCCTCAGTAACGTATTAATGTTGGACATAGAACCCTTCAGCATCTCAGGAATTCTGAATGATGCTGAGTACTGAGTTGACATTAATTCAGCTATGTCTGAAGAAATATCATAGTCAATCAAGAATTGCAAAAATGATTTCATCTTTATTGCAAGCAGCAACCAAAATCAGACCCTTCAAATGAACCCGGTAAACTTTACAACTCAACTTCGCTATTGTCTGACAAAGTTAAAAATCACATTACACAAGGTTATAGTTTAACAGGTTTAGTTGGATGCAGAAGCTTTAGATCTGAAAGCTTGTACTTCCAAATAAATCTGTTCGATTCTAACCTGGTGTTGCGGGAATTTCAACATTGTCCAGCCAAGTTCAATATTGGTACCTTAAATATTATCAGGTTCATGAAGGAACTTGTCGCCGATTCTTCCAGTGATGTCTCTGGATATTGTCAGCGTTCAATCTTGATAAAATGTGGTTCTGCAGAGTTCTGGTAAAAGAGAGTTCTGGTTTGCAATTCTCAAACAGGGTTTCACCCTTCAAGTCTTCGATGCAAAATATTGATGATTCTTTAGAGTCCTTCCATCCAAACTATTTATTATTCATTTGGGGTCATTGAAACTGCAGCATGTTTCATTGTCATAAGAAGCTTTTCGTACCTTGTTGCATTTGTCCTCAACTAATTTGTTTGAAGATACAGTTTTACTCTATTTCACTTCTTCAATGCAGCTGAAGGGCAATCAGTTGTTCATTAATGCAGCAAATCAGCCACGCATGAAGCAGTTGGCAAGTCAATTTCATTTTCGGAGTTCCGACGTTTTTCCAAGACATGATTAATTGCTTTCAATCACTCTATCAGGATGTGTATTTTCCGCATAAAAGCTTATTTCGTACTGATGTATTGCTGACACATTCTGTCTGTGACAATTTATCTTTGGTTCAGTCATTCAATTCATAAGTAGTTATGGAAGCTTTGGCTTCTGTAATACCACAAGTAGTATTCCCTCTCTGATGCTCCGCTCGAGTTAAGGTCATTATAAAACTCATGTGTTTGAGTCTATAGGATGAACTTAAATTATCTTACTGAGTCTGACACCACGGAGACGGGCCTTTTGCACAAACTGGCTCATGCAAATCAAAATGGCCATTGATGCTAACCTCATATCTATGCACTTGGCCTGTATCCTCCTATTCCTCTCCTTTCCTTGCATTTGTTCAAATGAATTTAAAAGCTGTTAATGTACCCGCCTCAAAAACTTCCAATGGAAGCTCATTTTATATGCATACCAGCCTCTGTGCAAAAACGTTGTCTTGCAGGTTCACTTTTATTCATTCCCCTCTAACATTAAACTGATGTTGTCTAGTCCTGTATTTCCCAACCCTGGCCCTTCATGCTCTGTTATGTCAGATATCCCCTCGACTCCAGTACACTAAATAAAAAAATCTCCTGGCTTGTCTCCCTATAACTCATGCCTGAGTCAGGGAAATATCCTTGTACATTTTTTCTACACTGTTTCCAGTTTAATGACATATTTCCGATAGCAAGGTGACCAAAACGGAACACAATGCTGCAAGTTCGGATTGAATGACGTCCTGTACAGCTGCAAAATAACGTCAGAACTTCTATGTTCGTGTCCTGACTGATGGAGTCCAGTGTGCCAATAGCCTTTATCACTGCCCTGTCCACCTGTGACTCCACTTTCAGAGAACTGTGAACCTGAATTCGAGGGTCCCTCGATTGAATTACTCTCTGTAAGGCACTACCTTTCACCATGATCTCCGATCTTGATTCGACTTTCCAAAACGCAACACCTCATGCTTACCAATATTATACTTCATTTGTCATGTTTCATCCCACTTCCCCAGCTGATTATGATCCTAGTATACTTTCTGACAACCTGCACTCTCTGTGATTACTTCTATTTTATTGTCATCTGCAAATTTACTAATTATACCTTGTACATTGTCATCCAAATTATTGATAGAATTACCAAAGACCATTGGGGAAGCACCAATCCCTGAGGCATTCGAATAGTAACACTTTCCAAGTCCAACATGAATCTTTCCAATATTTCCCTCTGTTTTCTACAATCAAGACAATTGTGCATCAAAGTTGCCAGCTCCCCGGAATTACATGCCATCGAGCCTTCCAGAGAAGCCTGTCGTGTGCAATCTCATCAAAGAACTTCCTGAATTCAATATAGACTCCGTCTGCCGCCCTGCCCTGTTAAGCATGGTTTAAACTGTCCTGATTACTGGAGGAGGGGCTAGAACGTTGGGTGAGCAAGTTTGCGGATGATGTGAAAGTCGGTAGAGTTGTTGACAGTGAGGAAGGATGTGGTAGGTTACAGCGCTCTGTAGATAAGCTGCAGAGCTGGGCAGAAAGGTGGCAAATGGAGTTCAATGTGAAGTGATTCACTTTGGTAAGTGGAACAAGAAGATGGGGTACTGGCTTAATGGTCGGATGCTTGGTAGTGTGGATGAGCAGAGGGATCTTGGTGTCCATGTACACAGATCTCTGAAAGTTGCCACCCAGGTAAATAGTGCTGTGAAGAAGGCATATGGTGAACTGGCTTTTATTGGTCGAGGATTTGGGTTATGGAGACCTGAGGTCAAGTTGCAGTTGTATAATATTCTGGTGCGGCATCATCTGGAGTATTGTGTGCAGTTTTGGTCGCCATACTATAGGAAGGTTGTGGAGGCACTGGAACGGGTGCAGAGGAAGCTTACCAGGATGTTGCCTGGTATGGTAGGAAGATCGTATGAGGAAAGGCTAAGGCACTTGGGACTTTTCTCATTGGAGAAAAGAAGGTTTAGGGGTGACTTGATGGAGGTGTACAAGATGATTAGGGGTTTAGATAGGGTTGACCATGAGTAACTTTTTCAACGTATGGAGTCAGCTGTTACGAGGGGGCATAGCTTTACATTAAGGGGTGGTATGTATAGGACAGATGTTAGGGGTAGACACTTTACTCAGCGAGTTGTGAGTTCATGGAATGCCCTGCCTGTTGCAGTGACGGACTCTTCCTCTTTTTGGGCATTTAAAGGGGCATTTGATGGGGATATGGAGGATCGTGGGCTAGTATAGGTTATGTGGGCTTGGATCGGTGCAACATCGAGGGCCAAAGGGCCTGTACTGCGCTGTATTTTTCGATGTTCTATGTTCCATGTTCTAAAACCAGCAACACAGAAGAGATTTATCCCGTGCTGCAATCTGTTAAAAATATCGAGTTGCCAAGAACTATGTAAAGTAAAATTAACAACTTTATTTCTTAAAGCAAAACAGAAAGAATTACTTACCACTATTTACAATTTCTTTCTCTGACCTCTTTTTACGTTCCATTCTCTAATACTTTTCCAATAAAACTCACAATTAAGATTTACAAAACAACAATTCTTATCACAAAATCAAAACAGCTGTAGGTTTTTGTCTTCGGATCGAACTACGTCTTTGTTTCTCCTTGTTAGGACTTTCTGCGTTACCGGTTACGAATCGAAAAGGTAGTTTAAAGAGAGAGTTTTTTCAGACTAGGATGCTAGGATGTAACATTTCTCCTGTCGGCTGTCCAATGCTCCCCCAGTCTTATACCCCAGAGCATTGGATTGTGCCATTAGTCTTTAAGATTGTCAATATACTCAAATCAAACTTGATTGGAAGTTGTTACTTTCTTCGGGTATAATTGAAACTGATTGGACGAATTCGAATTTCTGTCTGACCCAATGGAAACGAGCTAATCGCGTTGATTGACGAAGTGTGACATGCATTGTTGTCTTATTGAGAACACTTGGGGTTTGCCCGGTACATCTGCAGCTTTTAACTTTCTTAATGTACACCCACATCTTCAGAACCTACTTCGTGACTTCGTGAAAGAACACTGACAAATTTGTGAGTCATAATCTCCCACTTCCAAAACCATGTTGAAAATTCATTTTGAAACCCAATGTTTCCAAATGCATGTATACCTTACCTCTCAGAATCTTCTCACTTAACTTACTGATCTATCGTTCACAGGCTTTTGTATACAGCCTTTCTTGAATTAAAGCACAACATTCGCTACCCGCATGTTTTCTGGTACCTCACTCATAACTGATTATGATGCAGACATATCAGACCAAGCCCCGAACTGTCGTCTCCAGGCTCTTGTTGGGTTCGAAAACATATCTGATTAGGATCAGGAGATCTTTATACCTTCATTTTTACTAGTAAATCCAACGCCTCCTGTTATGTAGACAATACCCACGATCCCAAGACTCCATATCATTCTGTCATTCTACACCTAATGGAAACACTAAATCAGGAACGGTAAGACATTGAATGGGTTTGTTACTTCTACTTATTGCAAACAGGACATAACCAATTAATCTTCTACGATATTAGCTCAAAATCACAGTGTAGATGTCATGAAACTGGTCGGTTAGAGCGTGGATGGTAGGAAAGATCACAATCATACAGTGTTATTGTTCAGATGTTGTTAGAATCTGTGTTCAATGCCTTGAATTACTTCTAAATATCATTATTTTTGTACCGTGTCAGGTGAAGGCAATTCATGACATTGGGGAATTTAGTCTGGTGAATGATGGAGAGTCCACACAACCTCTCGTGTGGAAATGTACAAACATAAATTTACTTCATTGCTTGTTCTGATATGCTGAGTTCATGAATTCTCAATCGAGTTTTCTTTGAGCAGCTGTCGATCCAATTATTGACTTAATTGCCCATCAGCATTTGAAACAACACTTGGCACTACTGCATGAATAAAACTTGGTCATTGTCTGCTACATAACATAAAAATGCAGAGCATTACAAGTAATGTATTAGCGTGGACAGAAGACTGGTTATCTCACAGAAAGCTATGTATAGTGTCAAACGGTTGATTTTCTGGTTTGCTGGTGTGTCTCAGTGGTGAGCATTCGTAACACAATTGTCTACAATTCACATGAGTGATTTCGAGTTGCGACCAAATGCAGGTGTGTCCAAGTTCGTAGATGACACTAAAATGAGCAGTAGATCAAAGTGTGCAGAGTACTCTGAAAGTATGCAGAGGTTTTAGATAGATTAAGTCAACGCACAAAGGTCTGGCAGTTGAAACAGAAACTTAGGAAATGCGATGTAATCCATTCGGGGGTAGAAAATAGCAGCAAAATGGACTATTATTGTTGCAGTTAACAATTGCAGCATGCTGACATGCAGAGGGACCTGGGTGTCCGTGTGTATGAATCACAAACGTTTGGTTTGCTGGTGCAGCACGTAATTACGAATGCAAACAGAATATGGTCGTTCAATACTAAAGGGACGGAGATGAAAAATAAGGAGCTTTTGCAACAACTGGACAGGATGCTAGTGAGGGCACACCTCATGTGGGTAGTTTTGGTTTCCTTTCTTGTGAAGTCATGTCTTGGAATTGGAGGAGGTGTGGAGAATGTACACGAGATTGATTCCAGAATAGATGGGGTCGGCTTATGGTGAGGAATTGATTAAACGTGGAGCACACACATTAGAATTTCGATGAATGGGGTATCCTGTCGTAAATTATGCACAGGATGCAATGCGTTCTCACCAGGATCTTGTGTAGCACCTCACACCCCTTACACGATATTTCCCTGACAATATGAATCAACATTTGAACATTCTTATGCTCAAGAAGGATTCATTGATTTTTCATCAGAATTATTCCTAACCTTCTGAGATTTTCCAGCAATCCTTGATTTTTGTTGCACATATCCTGCTCTTTATGGGAAAGACGTTTGAATGAGAAATATGTTATTCTCTTCTTTCAAAACAGTAGTCGAGAAGTGGTAATTATATTCTTCCTGCTTCCATGTAGCAGTAGTGAGGCAGTGAACGACCCCTGTTGCGTCATGAGACGACCCAGAGGGACTGAATGGACTGATGATCTTCCTGTCAGTCAACGTGGCATTTTTCAAATTCCTCCTTTGAAATAAAACTACTTTCAATCCAGGTTAAGACACAGGCCGATTCTAAAAATGCCACACACCTGAAATGTATTGTCAGACTTGAGATGTCACTTCTGCTATACTGGTAAAACGTATCTCACGACAGTGAGTTGAAAGAAACTCTCTGATTTCCATATTAATCATTCTCCATTCAAACGACTAACGGTTTTACAGGCATCTCAGGTTTCATCAATATATTCGCATCAGTTGTTTGACTTGTAATTGTAAATTCCACTTTCCAGAGTTAGATATTTTTTCTGCTTCTCTTCACCTGCGTGATACTCCATCTGTTGTCTCAACAAATTGTAATTTTAGTTATGCTGGCAATGTTGGCAAATAATTGGTTATCAGCTTGTCTTAGGTTCAGATTTCAGAACAAATGAGTCAGATTTCTTTTTAACCAAACTAAAAGTAAGTTGTTTTATTACCAAAACAAAGAACATGAACACAGAAACAAAGATAAGGGGTAAGCTAGTTAGATTTATGACATGTGCATTAATATTTCTATTTTGAGGAGCACATGCATGCGTGTGCATGCACACAAACCCACATTCATATTCGCCAGGACACACACTCAGACTCATGTACATACTCACACAGAAGCACTCTCACACAGAGGCAGTTGATACGTATGCATGGCGAAACATTCATATGGACACGTTCATATGCACGGTCACAAATGACAGACACGCGTGTATGCATTCACACTGAGATACAAACATATCCCACTCACTCACATACACAGATACTCACAAAGGCAAAATAAACACAACAGACAAATACACACACAAATGGAGAAACATCCACATGCATTAACGCATAAAAATACAGACAAACATTCAAAAAAGGACAGTCGGACAGGGCACACGCAAGGCATTCTCGTGCGTACATGGATTCAGGCATAGATATCCACATAAACAAATTGACGCATTCGCACACACATACTGCCGCCTACTTATCGAAACACACAGACATTATATATATAAAAATACATATTGTAAACACACACAGAGACTACCAGGCATAAAACAATCTCACACCATCGTGAAAAAATATTCTGTTGAGAATCAAAAGTTTGGAACTTGCAGAATGTCACATTTAAATAATTTTGCCTAAGTTTCTGAAAAGTCAAGGAATAGGTCGAACCAAAACGGAACTGAAATTATCCAGAAGATTCAATAATTGTAATATATTTGAATACCCACAAGTCAGTTGAACAAGGTAAGTGACAAGCTGCACTATAAAGAGATCCCGTCCAGTGAGGAGCAGACATTCCTTCATAATGTGAACACGTGATTAAGAGGTCTTCCCACAACACCTCGTGTGTGTATGTTTATGTCGTTGCCTGTAGCGTATTGATTACTATTTGGTCCAAATGACATAAATCTCCAACATCTTCAGTGAACTACGCCAGAATAATTCAGGACAGCAAAAGTTTGGTTTTACTTTCTATATTTGGAAATGTAATGCAGTGAACCCTGTTGGTTCTCGAGTGATCTAGAAATGATGCCTTCTTTTTGATACGTGTCTTTGTATTACGACGGGTTTTCCATTATGTTTATTGAAATAATTAAGTTCTTCACGTTTGTTATTTCAGCTCGAACTGCTTCAATTAATCACTGAATCCACGGAAACATTTTAAAATATTGATCCTCAATCAAACTGATATCGTTGTCTCCAGGCAGATGTATATAACGTATTTGTTTATCTTTCTCACAGTTAATGTAATAACGATCTTCATCCTGCTTAACACAAATTGTGGATTGTCTCCATGTGTTAGTCGTTATCTGGTGGCCATGGCAGTGGCATATCTACTGGTCATTATCCTCGATCTGATCATGAGACACATTCCGATTGTTTATCAGGAACAGTTTTATTTCTTGAGATCCATCCCCGTATGTAATATCCACGCCGTCCTGCTTTATGCAGTCACTGACTGTTCTGTCTGGTTCACGGTCACTTTCACCTTTGATCGATTTGTCGCCATTTGTTGCCAGAAGCTGAAGAGTCATTATTGCACTGAAAAAATGGCGGCTGTGATTTTGGGAACAGTGACTGTGCTGAGCTGTTTAAAGAACATTTTCTGGTACTATATGCTCACACCTCGGTATTGGCTGGTGAACAACCCCTGGTTTTGTTATATATCAAGTGGTGTTTTTGACTCTCGGGTCTGGATCACTGTCGAGTTCATCCACCACATTGCAACACCCGGCCTCCCTTTTCTACTCATTCTGTTACTTAATATTTTCACAGTCAGACATATTTTTGTGACCAGTAGAGTTCGCAGAAGACTCCGCCATCATGACAACAGAGTGGGATCCAGAGACCCAGAGATGGACAATCGAAAGAAATCTATCATTTTACTGTTCGTTATCTCGTCAAATTTCATTGTCTTATGGTCAATGTTAATGTTTTATTCCATCTGGAATCGGATGTATAATTTTGGATATGAATCGATATATCTACATTGGTTTGTTCAGGAATTAGGCTTCATGCTGCAGCTCCTCAGTTGCTGTACAAACACTGCAATTTATGCTGTGACACAGACTAAGTTCAGACATCAGCTAAAGAACGTGCTGAAATATCCCTTTGCTCAAATTAACAAAACGATCAAATTCACTCATTGATGAATTGGTCAGAAGTTTAAAATTGTCATTTTATAATTTCAGCAGTCCAGTGTCCTCCTTGCTACATTAACCGACCGAGAAAGAAGCCTTTTGTGATGAAATTGCAATGTACTTGACACTGTTGTTTGGCGATATTTGTGGCGGGATTTGTCGCCAAGGAACAGAAGTTGGATCAATCCTGATGCTGTCTTGATTTTTTTTCTTTTTCCCCAACAGCCAGCTATATGGTTGTTTCCCTTATTTGTGTTGTTTCCAATGGCCTGGCTCAATTATCGTCTGCTTCGAAATCAACTCCAATACTGACCATAATCTCACAGAGACACTCGTATACAAAAGTAACCGAAGCCTGTCCATCAAACTTCGCCCTCACTCCGATTGTACAGAATATGATCTCAAGTCAGCATCTCTGAATTTAAGATTGCCATTGACCTTGCTATCATCTTTACCTCATGATTATTTATTATCAGTACCACCTTCCATCAAAGTACTTGTTGACTGTATCTGAAGCTCTAATGCTCTGTGAATGCAAACCATGACGTACAGTAATCTCTGCAAACACTCACATCGCATTGGTGCAGGCAGGGAATAGCAATACATACCAGCGATGTGGCATTTTGAAAGTGGGAGGGTATCATATCAACTGGCAATATTTAATTACCATGAATGTTGCATAAGCAAAAGTAAGTCAAATAGATTTCACTTTTAACGAAGTCACATTAGTACCTTCCTTCACATCTATTCTGCCACAAAGTCCTTAAAAGTTGTGATGGTGATTATCTCTTTGACCAATGTTACTTTCATTGGCATATTTTCCTCCTTTCTGCCGCACTTTCTCCTTGACATTATGCTTGCACGTTTGTTATATTTAAATCCACTGAAACTCTTTTGAAGTCGATGAATCTTGGAGATTATAATCAATGGACTGATGATCAGAGGTGCCATTTCTTTTGAGAGCATAAAGTGTCGGCTTTTGATCCCGGATACCTGTGGGCCAATACTTCCACAAGGCGTGTTTTTATTTTCTCTTTTCCATGATTTTTGGCATTGTTTTAAGTGCATTACCGCTTACACATTCTAATGATCAATTATGTATATGATGTTAACTAAGTTCTTTTTGTTTGAAAATTAAAAAAATAAACCATTAAAGCTTTCCAACATTTCATTAATTTTCAGTATCCATTTCCCAGAGTCAATGTGTAAAAGACCAACCCGGGACAGTTTCTCTTTTTTTCTTCTCAAATTTGGCATGTGGGCTCTTCCTGTCAGTGGTCATGTTATTAGTTAACTTTGAAGGCAACTTACAGAACTGAGGTATGCAAGAGAGTGATCAGTGTTGCGATTGAAAAATTCTGTGGAATCATGAATAATGTCATACAGCAAACCACCAAGTGACAATACTGTAGACGAATCAAAGACTTGAACTCTTCCTTTCGCTGAACATTGAAGAACAATGCTGCAAATGTATCGAAAACTGGATTCCTCCAGAGACAGAACAATTTCAAAGACCAGACTTTTAAAAAATGAAGATTACATTTTATCTTTTTTTTCAATCTGAAATGTGAAAAGGTATAAAGTCCCAGAATTCAGAAAATGCTTTCCGTAGAACATTTAAATTCTTATGAGTTTATGTCGTTCCTTAGCGCCATGACACTCTCTGTTCGAGAAGAAGTAGAATTGGCGATATGTGTTGGAAACAATGAGAGCTCCAGCTACACAACGTCTCTTCAGATCACCACTGAAAGCTTGCTTTAAGGGTTTATGGATGACCACAGTTTGATTTTGCATAGGGTTTGTGTTTTAATACCGCTCAGAAATTGATTTTCGATCATTCCTAAAGTAACTATCAAACAAATGGACTCGCCAAGTACTTACTAGAAATATAAAGAGAAAACACGAAAGAACTGAGGATGCTGGGAACCAAGAACAAAAGATTATGGAGGACACATCAACCGGTCTGTCCGTACTTCTGGGAAGAAATCAGAGTTTACGTTTCACTTTAATGACCCTTCTTCAGAAATCATGGCAGCTCAGAAAATATTGCTTTTCATGCAGACAGTCTCCATGTCTTCACAAGGACATGCCACGGGATTTGCATTTGAAGAATAAAACTCATTAAGGACAGTTACTGCTCGAAGCATTAACACACTGATATCGTGTTCATGGTCATTATGCTGTAGTATTGCAAGATAGAATCTCCACATGCATTACAGCGATTATAATTGAAGCATTAAAATTTGGACGTAATGTTAAGACCAAGCTTACACTTTCGAAACTATATAGCAGATGACCATACTTGTTTTAATGACGATTGCTCTCACTGGTCAGAGTGCAAATTGATAATCAGCGACCAGGCTGCTTATTTGAAACGCGATGTTGATTTAAAGGTGTTATTAAAACTTTGCCTACAAATGCAACGTAACAATAATGAGAATTGACATCGACCAAGATTGTAAGATTGATAGCAATCTCATTATGAAAAGTGAAAGTATGTGATCGCAGGTAAAGTTTACTGAGACAAAACAAGTGACTGAAATACACAACACACATCTCTGGCGTCAGACACTTTGCTATCCAGGGCCTATGCATCTTCTTCAAAATGTAGAGAAATAATTGAGAAGGATGTTTTAAATTTGAATGAAGTTATGAAAATAGCGGTCAACTGACAGTCCAGAGCTTTCAGTTCTAAGAATGGTCTAAAAATAGGTTGTGGAGGGAATGAATTCCAGAACGTGTGGTCGATCCAGACACATTCATAAGTACATTATATACTCCTTTACATTTGGATGGTTTGATTCTGAAAACCTTCAAACTCTCACCTCAAAGAGCTGTTTCTGTTTTACCTTTTTAATCTGACACTGCAGCGTCAGAGGATTGTGGGGGGTGTAGGCTCAGTTTCCATGACCTTTTTCCAGAATACTTTCTCCTGTAATAGCGTTAAATGACATTGACGTTTAACGTATTGAGTAAATTCGCAGAAATGCCAAATACGTACATCACTAACCATTCAATTCATCATGTCTGAACCGCCTGTTTGAATGAGTGACTCACTGAGTTCCATTCTTATGCTTTCCCATGTTTCTCCTGAACTCGGTCCCTCAGCACTACATTATGCTCCACCGCTGCTGCTTTATCTCATACCTGCAATGGTGGCACTCTTTCCCCACTGATAAGTTTTCCTGGTGGTGCTCTGTTTCGCACCTTGTAATCGTCATCTGTTATCTGTTTACTAAGTTTTGTGAATGAATGAATGAATTGTTGATCTCGCTGCTGAATGAAAATGCAATTATTAAGCACTTCCCTGCTTTCGTGTGCCAGTATATGTTAGCCATTATTGTTTTGTCGAACGATTTTTTTTTTCAAACTGCAAGGAGAAAAAAAGCAAAGTCACATGGTCAGTGAGAAACAATTTCTCCTGACACTGATGTCAACAAGTCCGGTTGTTAAACAGGAGGGAACTTGTTTGGCAACTCTTGCACAACGGAAAGTGAAGAGTGAAGAAGATAGTAAATGTTGTTGGTAGATGGGTTCAGCATACTCTGCAAACACCAGTAGATTTCAACTCAATTAAATAAACCACTCGGACACGACTACATCGACTGTTAATGCTGCTCAAATAGAATTGAAAGAAGATTACTATTGCGCAAATCACCATTCGATCCATCTTGTTGGATTTGGACTTTAGCACGTGTAAATATAAAATACTGCCAATAACTGAAGATAATGTCGATGTATTGAACAAATAAAGATATGAAGCAATAGCAGCTACAGTTTTGAAAGATGTTGGAAGAACGATGTGTTAACTTAGGGTGTCTTACCTCTCTTGTGCATTGGTTAGGGTTGCCATCTTTATCAAAAAAATCAAAATGTCCCAGTTTATAAAAGGTTTGAAATTGCTGTGTTACCTCGCCCTCCGGGAAAACGGGCTTGTCTCTGCTTACTGCTACAAGTGAATGGAACTAGTCGTTTTTCTTGATGTTCTTGTCACTAAATTTCACTTTGAATGTACTCAGTGAAAATTGCAGTCTGGTGACAAAGACGAACATTCTAATTTATTGCTATGTCAATTTTCGTTTAATTTGAACAAAAAAATTCGAAGAGGGTCATAGCTCAGTTCTAGGCAGCCAGAATCAATGGAATCCCTGAAACTAATTTGGCAATACACAGGTCTACTGAAGAAGGAAATCAGGAGGGCAAAAAGGGGCATGGGAAAGCGTTGTCTCCGAAGATTTGGGTGTATCCAAATAGGTTATTTCAGTGTGTTAAATGAAACAGAAAAATTATGGAGTGAATAGGACCTCTCAAGGTATTCAAAGTAACGAGAGACAGGGATGGAGTCGATGGCCAGAGAATTCTCCCCAGGGCAGGATTGAAGAGCACGAAACGTCATAGTTTTAAGGTGTTACGAGGAAGGTTTAGAGAATACTTTAGAGGTAGGTTCTTTACACAGAGAGTTGTGAGTACATGCAATGTGCTGCCAGTGGCGGTGGTGGAAGCAGAGTCCCTAGCGTCATTTAAGCGGCAGCTGGACATGTACATGGATAGCAGCGAATTAAGGGGTGCGTAGGTAAGGTTATTTTATTTTATATTCCGAATAATCTTCAGCATAATATTGTGGGCCGAAGGGCCTGTTTTGTGATGGGCTTTTCTACATTCTGTGTTCTAACCTCGATCAATCTTCAACTTATTTATTCCAAAAAGACCAAATGAATAACGCCAGTCTTCTTTCATGAGTGGTTGGGAAAGCAGTACTTACATAATATTGCACCACGTTATTTTCAAGTAGTTTTGGCAAAACATTGTGTTGACTTCGCAGAAAAGAATAATCAACTTTGAGTTTCAATGGTTTCATGGAAACACCTTTAGCAAGGCAACAGGAAAATTCGGAATCTGCATGCTACCAAATACGATGGTATTTGGCACTATCATTGAGAGTGAATACGGAATGTGAAACCAATACTTTTAGTTTTTCAGTTGTTTGGCTTCCTCCCCACCCCCACCCACCGTTTCAAGAAATTGTGCGTTGTCAGTTTAATTACTGATCACAAAGATACAAGGTATTGTTGTAAATTGGTGCTGTGAAAGTACTCGTTTGGAATAGAAACATATTCAGTGAATTGCAGGAGTCATACGACTTAAACAGCTTGTGTGCGATGAACGCATCATTGCTCCAACTAGTCATGAAAGCTGAACACCTTCAATTTTAAAAACAAAAACAAATTCCTCAAAGAAATCACAAATTTCATAAAACGAAACAAACGGAAGCATTTTATAAAAGTTTGAATGAATAAATTATGACTGATGCCTGTTCCAATTGAACTATTTCTCCGAAGTGACAAAAAAAAGCTATGTATATTCCTGGAACTGAGGGAGTTTCAAACGATTGGATATAATCACACAGTTTCCAGGTAAAATAAACGTTTGCCTGGCATGAGGAAGTGTGCATGATACATGAAGAAAGAAGAAAATGCGCACTTTAGGATTATGTTCAGACATGGAGTCCATAGCAAAGTAAAACAGCTGAAGAGTCTTCAAACAGTTGAAAAAAAACAGAGAAAAAAAGTCGAAACACTACACGTGTAATTCATAAGGATAACATTCAGTGTACACAGGTCCTATTCAATATCTGTAAGTTCGCGAGAATTGGTCTATTTTTAAAATAATTCGACTGTGTGCACAATGCTGCATTAGCATGTCGCCAGTCAAAATGCTACAAGTTGATGCAAACATCGTTTTGAAATTTCAGGGGCTTCTGCCCTCAGAATAGTTAAATATATTAAGTTCAAATACATTTAAATTCGGTAATGTTTTGACTGGACAGATTGACTTTGGGTCCAGACATTTACCCACAGAACTATGAGGAATATGTCATCATGATGACGATCAGTGTTGGCAGATCCGGTGCTCAGAATGAAATCCAATTTGCACAGGCTAAACTGGTTACATCGCTGGAGCAATTCTGAGCATAACACTGCACCCAAGCCTTTGACACCATCAGAACGGGTGACCAAGACCTTAACTATATACGCACATATTGTTCAAAGATCACAAGTTGAATATACATCTGATGAAGTTTAAGATTGGCTATTGACTAAGTGGTGTCAGGTTATGCATGGTCTTAAAATAGTCTACAGCTCTTTCTTCAGTTTCAATCATCTTACAGAAACGTTTTTCATTTGTCCCCTCGTCGGGATAATGCAATTCAGTTTCATTATTTTTTTAAAAAGCAGAAGATCAGATATCTCCAGGATAAAAACTATGAATTATGGAAATGCACCTTAATGAGTCATTGCCATGTCTATTTAATATTTTGTAACTTTTGATTTCACCCATGAGCTTTCCTTCATGTGCAGCATGGAAACAATAATGTTTTTTTTTCTCCTTTTTCCATCTTTTACTTTTTTGCTCAAATCGCGCTTGCTTCACCAAGTATATTCATCTGCTGAAAATACCTAGCAGGATATTAAAGGTATGTTTACAAAAATGACACGGGAGCAGCATTGTTTCAAGGAAAATTGTTGTCTTAATCTAATTTAGAACATAGAACATAGAACAATACAGCACAGAACACGCCATTCGGCCCTCGATGCTGCGCCGACCTGTGAACTATTCTCAGCTCATCCCTCGACACTATCCCAAAATCATCCACGTTTTTATATCAGGATCGTTTATAACTCACTAATGTGGCTGAGTTGACGACATTAGCAGGTACTGCATTCCACGCCCTGAATATTCTCTGCATAAAGAACCTGCCTCTGACATCTGCCTTAAATCTACCACCCCTTTCTGCTCACCCACCGCCCCCCTCCCGTACAAGCTGACGTCATCATCCGAGGAAAAAGAATTTCATTGTCTACCCTATCCATTCGTGTGATCATCTTGTATGTCTTTCTCAAATCCCATCTCAACCTTCCACTTGCCAATGAGAACAGGTTCAAATATCTCAGTCTTACCTCATAAGACCTTCCCTCCAAACCAGGCAACATCCTGGTAAATCTCCTCTGCACCTTTTCCAATGCTTCCGTATTCGTTGCGAAATATGGGGTCCAGAACTGTGCACAATATTCCAATTGTGGTCGCACCAGAGTTTTGTATAGTTGCAGTATGATTTTGCAACTCCAGAACTCAATCCCTCCACGAATGAAACCTAACTCACCACATGCCTTCTTCTTATTGGTTGACAACTTTCAGGGATCTATGTATATTGACTCCAAGATCTCTCTGCACATCCACAATACCGAGAATATTTCAATTGACCCAGTACTCTGCCTTCCTGTTATTCTCTAAAAGTGCATCACCTCATATCTAGCTGCATTTCACTCCATTTGCCATCTTTGAGCCTAATTCTTCAGTTTATCCAAGTCCCCCTGCAACCCGTGACATTCTTCCGCACTGTCCACTACTCCACCGACTTTCGTGTCGTCTGCAAATTTACTAATCCATCCATCTATGCCTGTGTCTAAGTCATCTATAAAAATGACAAACAGCAGTGTTCCCAAATCAGATCCTTATGGCACACCACTAATAACCGGACTCCAGGCTGAATATTTTCCATCAACCACCACTCACTGCCTTCTTTCAGAAAGCCAGTTTCTAATCCAAACGGCGAAATCACCCTCAATCTCCTGTCTCTGCATTTTCTCCAACAGCTTACTATGTGGAACTTTTTCAACGGTTTTACTGAAGTCCACGTATATCACGTCAACTGCCCTAACTTCATCTGCATGCTTGGTTACGTTATCAAAAAACTCAATGAGATTTGTGAGACACGACCTGCCCTTGATGAAACCATGCTGAATATCTGAAATCAAATTGTTGCTTGCTAGATGATTATAAATCTTATCTCATCATCCGTTCCAAAACCATTCCAACAACACAAGTAAGGCTCACTGGTCTATAATTTACCTGCATCATCTCTATTTCTCGTCTTGTACAAAGGCACAACATTTGCAATCCTCCAGTCCACTAGTACTTAACCTGTAGACAATGACGATTCAAATATCAAAGCCAAAGGCTCTGCTATCTCCTCGCTATCTTCCCAGAGAATCCTCGGATAAATCCCATCCGGCCCGTGAACTTGTCTACGTTCACGGCTTCTAGAATTGATAACACTTTTGCATAACTAACCTCAATCCTTTCTATTCTAATATCTAGAACCTCATTCTTCTCCTCTACATTATTCTTCTTTTCCTGATTGAAAACCTATGAGAAATGTTGGGTTAGCACCTCTCCGATCCACACAGGGTCCACACGTAACTTCCCACTTCTGTCTTTGTTTGGCCCTTTTCCTACCCTAATCATCACTTTATTCCTCACATTCATATTGAAAGCTTTCGGGTTCAGCTTTATTCAATTTGCTTATGACTGCTCGTGTCCTCTCGTTGCTCTTCTTAACTCTCTCTTCAAATCCTTCCTCGCTGATATCTAACTCTCCATCGCCTCAATTGAACCATCTAGTCACATCAACACATAAGCCTCCTTCTTCATCGTGACAAGAGATGCAATTTCTGTTGTAAACAACAGTTCCCTTACCTTATCGATTCTGCTCTGCCTGACAGGGACATACCTATCAAGGGCAGGCAATACCTGTCCCTTAAACAAGCTCCACATTTACATTGTCGGAATCCCCTGCATTTTGCTTCCCCATTCTATGCATGTAATTCCTGCCTAATCGCAGTATAATTGCCCTTGCCCCATTGACAAGTCTTGAACTGTGGCATGTAAATATCCCTTTCCATCATAACCTAAACGTAACTGAATTATGATCAATCTCTCCAAAGTGCTCACCTACAACTGGGCAACACCTGGTCTGGTTCATTACCAAGCACCAGATCCAATGTGGCCTCCTCTCTTTTCAGCCCTTCGACATACTGTGTCAGGAAACCCTCCTGTACACATTGGACGAAAACTGATCCATCCGACGTGCTAGAGTTCCAGTCAATGTTAGGGAAGTTAAAGTCCTCCATAATGACCATCCTGTTCCTTTCACTCCTACCGATAATAATTTTGCTACTCCTCTTTTCCACCTCCCTGGAACTCTGCGGGGGGTCTATAAAAAACTCGAAGCGGTGTGACCTCTCCTCTCCTGTTTCTAACCTCAGCGCACACTACCTCAGTACACGAGTCGACAGCTAATGTTCTCTCAGCCACCGTTCTACTATCCTTGACTAATAAGGCCACGCCTCCTCCTCTTTTGCCGCCTTCTCTGTTCTTAATGAAAGATCTAAACCCTGGAACCTGAAATATCCATTCCTCACCTTGCTCTATCCATGTCTCCGAAATGGCCACAACGTCGAAGTCTCAGGTACCTATCCATGGTGCCTTATTTCGGATACTTATGGCGTTGACATAGACGCACTTCAAACCACTTCGCTGTCTGCCAGCCCATTCTTGTGACCCTGAAATCCTGTCCCCGTCCTTCCTACTCTCATCCTCCTGTGCACTGCAACTACACCTCCAGTTCCCATCCCCCTGCTGAGCTATTTTCAGCCCAACCGAATAGCACCAGCAAATTTCACACCCAGGATATTATTACCCGTCTGGTTTAAGTGAAGACCGTCCTGTTTGGAAAAGTCCTACATTCCCCAGAATGAGCCCCGATTATCCAAGAGCCTGAAACCCTTCCTCCTGCACTATCCTTGCAACCACTTGTTCAGCTGATATCTCTCCATATTTCTTGTCTTGCTATCATGTGGCACGGTCAACAAACCAGAGATAACAACTCTGTGTGTTCTAGCTCTCAGCTTCCATCCTAGCTCCCTGATATTCCGCCTTACATCCCTATGTCTCTTTATAACTATGTCGTTGGTACCTATATACATATCAGCAAATTAACATTAGAGTCAATAGTCTAAACTACGTTAGTTATATTCACCAAGTGGCTGTCAATGATTTTCGGTGTTGAGGAGTTCTGGGTGGTGGTTGTGGACAGATCTTGCAGATCTGTCACAGTTTCTATTGTATTGGAGCCCCGGTTTCTCGATAAGCAGAATGATAGGGGAACTCCAATGAGTGCCATAGGATCGCAAGTATGAATGCTGAGTTCCGTAATTGTTGTTTCAACATTTCTGAGCACATTCAGCACTTGTCTAAATAATCAATATTAAAATGTCATCCAAGTGACTCGGTATTAACCACATAAAAGTTATTTCCACCGACGATCAAAGTTAGACAGTTACACCCCAGGCAAATCTGACAACCCCTCATGCTATTTATGTGTATTCTTTCACTTAATGTCAGTTGTTCTGTATCATATTTAAATTACCCTTGACGACTAATCCTTAATTTTCGGGTTTCAGGAATTTGTTTGTGAGTCGAACACTACAGAGGTAATATTGGAACTGAACACAGCTTTCTTTAGATCAAAGGTGGAATGCTTCGTGCAGTCTGGTGATCACACAAGGGGACGAATGGGATTGGAATGGCGAGTGTGCAAAATAGATTATTCATCATTTTGGTTGCGTGGCATATTTCAGCTACGAAGGAAAGCTGGATAAACTCAGGTTTTTTCTGTCGGGGAACTTGATGTGCTGTGGGTGTGGCTTCAAATTTATGGGTGTCATGTTTAAACATGGGACCATTTTGCCAGAGTGGCGAGGAGAGAAGCAGAGGTGTCGCGAGGGCTGCCGGGAAGTGTGAGTTTTCCCGATTTAAATAGGACTTACCTCGGGAGTCGGGCCTCCATTTGCCGAGAGATGCGAGGGAGGAACGAAGGACTTCTGGGAAATCATATATTTGTGTGATTGCGATACCTGAAACACTGCTCGGGTAGTGTTTCCCACCCATCCTCCTCCTCTAACAAAAAATTGACCTGTGCGCAGATTGGTAAGGTAACGAATTTTTCTTTTATTCCTTAATTTTTGAACAGTCTGTCTGAGAATGTAGAATAGTGGGAATGGAGGTTAGGGCAGTTGGACGTTCCTTCTGCAGAATGTGGGAGGTCAGGGTCACCACTAATGTCCCTGCTGACTACATCTGCGGGAAGTGCACCCAACTCTAGCTCCTCGAAAACCGCGTTAGGGAACTGGAGCTGGATCTGGATGAAGTTCAGATCATTCGGGAGGCAGATGGTGTTATTAAGAGGAGTTACAGGAAGTAGTCACTCCTAAGGTTCAAGAAAATGGCAAATGGGTTACAGTCAGGCGACGGAAAGGGAACCGATAGGCAGTGCAGGGATCCCCTGTGGCCATTCCCCTCAACAATAAGTATACCGTTTTGGATACTGTTGGGGGGGTCGACTTACGAGGGGAAAGCAGTGGGGTACAGGGCTCTGACACAGAATTTGTCCCTGATGCTCAAAAGAGAAAGGGGAAGAGGAGCAGAGCAGTAGTCATTGGGGACTCCACAGTTAGGGGGAGGACAGGAGTTTCTGTAGGAACGAGATAGACTCACGATTGATGTGTTGCCTCCCAGGTGCCAGGGTTCGTGATGTCTCTGGTCGCGTTTTTGGGATCCCTAAGGGGGAGGGAGAGCAGCCCACATCCTGGTGCACATAGGCACCAACGACATAGTTAGGAAGACAGATGGGGATTTAAGGCAGAAATTCAGGGAGCTCGGATGGAAGTTTAGAGCTAGGAGGAACAGAGTTATTGTCTCTGATTTGTTGCCCTGCCACATGCTAGTGAGGCAAGGAATAGGGAGAGAGAGGAGTTGAATACGTGTCTACAGGGATGGTGCAGGAAGGACGGTATTGGATACTTGGATAATTGGGGCTCTTTCTGGGGTAGGTGCAACCGCTACAAGCAGGGTCGTCTTCAACTGAACCAGAGGCGTACTGAAATCCTGAGGGGTGGGTGGGGGGATATCACTAAGGCTATTGGGGTGGGTTTAAACTAATCCAGCAGGGGGAATGGGAACCAAAATTGTAGTTCGAGTATAGAAAAGGTTGAGAATAGGGAGGTCCAAAATCAAGTTTCAGGGACGCAAGACGGCATCGGCAAGCAAGAAGTCGGTTTGACGTTTGTCTACTTCAACGCCAGGAACATCCACAATGAGGTGGGTGAACTTGCAGCATGGGTTGGTACGTGAGACTTTGATGTTGTGCTCATTTCGGAGACATGGTTAGAGCAGGGATAGGAATGATTGTTGCAGAATCCAGGATTTAGATGTTTCAGTAAGAACATAGAATATGGTAAAAGAGGGGAGGTGTGGCGTTGTTGGTCGAGGACAGTATTACAGTTGCAGAAAGGAAGCTTGGGGACTCATCAGCTGAGGTAGTATGGGCTGAGGTTAGAAACAGGAAAGGAGAGGTCACCCTGTTGGGAGTTTTTTTATAGGCCTCCGAATAGTTCCAGAGATGTAGCGGAAAGGATAGCAAAGATAATTATCGATCGGAGTGAGAAAGACAGGGTAGTTTCCATGGGGGACTTCAACTTTCCAAATATTGACTGGGAACTCTATAGTATGAATACTATAGATGGGTTGGTTTCTGTGCAGTGTGTGCAGAAGGGCTTTCTGACACAGTATGTAGACAGGCCAAAAAGGGGCGAAGTCACATTCGATTTGGTACTGGGTAATGAGCCCGGCCAGGTGTTAGACTTGGAAGTAGGTGAGCACTTTGGCGATAGCGATCACAATTCTGTTATGTTTACTTTAGTGATAGAAAGGGATAGGTGTATATGACTGGGCAAGAGTCACAGCTGAGGGAAAGGCAATTACGATGCGATGAGGTAAGATTTAAGAAGCATAGAAAGGGGAAGGAAAGTGCAGGAGATAGGCATATTAGATACGTGGAGCTCATTCAAGAAAAAGCTACTGTAAGTATACACTTGTCAGGCAGGGAGGAAGCTGTAGAGCGCGGGAGCCGTGGTTTACGAAGGAAGTGGAATCTCTGGTAAAAAGGAGGAAGGAGTCTAACGTTAGGATGAGATGTGAAGGCTCAGTTAGGGCGCTTGAGGGTTAAAAGGTAGCCTGGAAAGATCGAAAGAGAAAGCTCAGAAGAGCCAGGTGGAGACATGAGAAGTTGTTGGCGGATAGTATCAGGGTAAACCCTAACGCTTTCTAAATGTATTTAAGGAATAAAAGAATGACAAGAGTAAGATTAGGACCAATCAAGGTTAGTAGTGGGAAGTCGTGTGTGGAGACAGAGTAGATAGTGGAAGCACTAAATGAATAATTTTCAACAGTATTCACTCTAGAAAACGACGATGTTGTTGAAGAGATTACTGAGATACAGGCTACTAGACTGGGTGTGATTTCGGTTCACAAGGAAGAGGTATTAAAAATCCTGCAGTGTGAAAATAGATAATTCCGCTGGGCCAGATGGGGTTTATCCTAGGATCCACTTCAAAGCCAGGGAGGCGATTGCTGAGCCTTTGGCATTGATCTTGAAATCGTCATTGTCTACAGGAATAGTACCAGAAGACTGGAGGATAGCAAATGTGGTTCCCCTGTTCAAGAAGGGGAGTAGAGACAACCCTGGTAATTATAGACCAGTGAGCCTCATTTCAGTTGTTGGTAACGTGTTGGAAAAGTTTACAATGGATCGGATTTGTAATCGTCTAGAAAAGAATAATTTGATTAGGAATAGTCAGCACGGTTTTGTGAAGGGTATTTCCTGTCTCACAAACCTTATTGAGTTCTTTGCGAAGGTGACCAAACAGGTAGATGAGAGGAAACCAGTTGATGTTGTGTATATGGATTTCAGCAAGGCGTTCGATAAGGTTCCCCACAGTAGGCTATTGTACAAAATGCAGAGGAATGCGAATGTGGGAGATATAGCAGTTTGGATCAGTCAGTGGCTTGCTGAAAGAAGACAGAGCGTGATGGTTGATGGGAAATATTTATCCTGGAGTCCAGTGACTCGTGGTATACCGCAAGGGTCGGTGTTGGGTCCACTGCTGTTCATCATTGTTTAAACGACCTGGATGAGGGCGTAGAAACGTGGGTTAGTAAATTTGCAGACGACACTTAGGTCGGTGGAGTTGTGGATAGTGACGAAGGATGTTATAGCTTACAGAGAGCCATAGATAAGCTGCAAAGCTGGACTGAGAGGTGGCAAATGTTGTTTAATGCGGACAAGCGTGAGGTGATTCACTTTTGTCGGAGTAACAGGAATTCAAAGTACTGGGCTAGTGGTAAGATTCTTGGTAGTGTAGATGAGCAAAGAGATCTCGGTGTCCAGGTCTACAGATCCTTGAAAGTTGCCACCCAGGTTGACAGTGTTGTTAAGAAGGCATACAGTGTTTTAGCTTTTATTGATCGAGGGATTGAGTTGCAGAACCATGAGGTTATGGTACAGCTGTACAAAACTCTGGTGCAGCCGCAGTTGGATTATTGTGGAGAGTTCTGGTCACTGTATTTTAAGAAGGAAGTGGAAGCTTTGGAAAGAGTGCAGAGGAGATTTACTGGGTTTATCCCTGGTATGAAGGGAAGGTTTTAAGAGGAAAGGATGAGGAACTTGAGGCTGTTTTCGTGAGAGCGAAGAAGGTTGAGAGGTGACTTAATGGAAGCATAAAAGATAATCAGAGGGTTAGATAGGGTGGACAGGGAGAGCTTTTTCCAAGTATGGTGACAGCGAGCACGAGGGGACATACCTTTAAATTGAGGGATGATAGATATAGGACAGATGTCAGAGGTAGGTTCTTCACTCAGAGAGTAGCAAGGGCATGGAATGCTTTGCCTGCAATGGTAGTAGATTCGCCAACTTTAAGTACATTTAAGTCGTCACTGGACAGCATATGGACGTACATGGATTTGTGTAGGTTAGATGGGCTTCAGATGAGTATGACAGGGCGGCGCAACATCGAGGGCCGAAAGGCCTGTATTGCACTGTAATGTTCTATGGTCATCCCCATGGCCGCTGCTCTCTACTCTGCCATCCACTGAAAGATGTGATTGTGGATGCGTGGATTCCTGAGCAATGGCTCTCTGGTGATCAACGACAGTCCTGACAGAGGGTAGGTCAAGCGGGAGTCGACCATATCCCAGACTGTGATTAGGTTATTGTGAAAAGCAGGTAGCATACTGAGGGCGACCCACAGTGGATAAATAGGAGCTGCATGTCGTAGCTGATGTTAAGCACCTAGCAGTAAAAGGATGTTGCGAGGTCTCAACACCTAGGAGGATGTTCGACGTAAACGTATCGCTGCAAGGCCAAAATTGGAAGATTGGGAACCTCTCCCGTATTCCATTGCATCTACTTGTCTCAAAGATACTAAGCAATTCGCCCGAGATATCAGTGACAAAAACAGGAGGATGGACAAAAGGGCCCCGTCGGAGTTACAGCTTGGTCGTCACCAGCTGGTTCATGACCAGCATTCCTCTGATGAACGAAACCATTTAGAGCAGCGCTGTCCAGCTGCTAAGGCAAGACAAAACTTTGGTTTCCTGCTCCTGCCAATTCGCCAGCCAGGATTCCACCCTCGTTCCCCAAAGCCTTATCTTCACCATGGACATCTAGCCCCTCTTTGCCTCTATCAGCCTCCAAACACTCCGTTTCTTTCTGTCACGGCGAACCAATGTGTACCCTTCCACTGACATTCTCATTCGATTGGCTGAACTGGTCCTCACCCTCAACAATTTTGCTTTCCAGTTATATCACTTCATCCAGACCAAAGGGGTAGCCTTGGGTACCACATGGGCCCAGCAATGCCTGCATATTTGTCGAATGCATGGAACAGTCTATTTGCAGAACCGACATTTGCATCATTCCCCATCTTCTCCTTCACTACATCGATGACTGTATCAGCGCTACTCGTGCCCCCACAAGGAAGTTGAATGGTTCATAAACTTTACAAGCACCTTCCACTCTGTCCTCAAGTTAACCTGGAACATCTCGGATATCTCCCTCCCCTTTTTAGACTTGTTCATGTCCATCTGTGGCAATTGACTCCACACAAATGTGTGCTACATACCCACTGACTCCAACAGCTACCGGGACTACACTTCTTCCCGCCCTGCCTCGTGTTAGATACGCTCTCCTTAATTCCCAATTTCTCTGTCTCCACCACATCTAGTCTCAGGGGGGTCAATTCCAACATAGAACAGCTCAGATAGCATCTTATTTCAAAGACAACAATTACCCCTCCAACATGGTCGACAATGTCCTCCAGAGCATCTCCTCCACTTCCTGCAGCTCGGCCCTAGAGCCCCACCCTTCCATCGGCAACCCAGTCACTGGACATAACCAACCTAGTCCTCACCTTCCACCCCATCAACCTTCTGATATATTGCAGCATTTCCGACATTTTCTCCACCTCCAAACAGACCCGCCACGTGACATACACTTCCCTTCCCACCCCTATCTGTATTCCAGAGACACCATTCTCTCTGTGTTGCTCTGTCCAGATCCTCGTCCCCACCAACCCACCCTCCAATCCCAGAACATTCCCCGCATGAAGCGCAAAGACTGTGCCCACGCCACCCAACAAACCTCCATCCAAGTCCCCAAAGGATCCTTCCACATCCGACAACTATTTACCTGTACTTGAACACACTCCAACTACTACATCAGTTGCATCCAATTTAGTCTCCTCTTAGCACCAACTTATGCATCATTTATGAGAAAATCTCTGGGACACCCGCACTAAAGAACCCCACCGCGCGATCATGCAGGTTATCAATAAAACTGAATTCACAAAAGCAGAGACGACGTCCTTGGGACATCAAATCGTTCGTGGATGTTTGTCCCACGAAATGCAACGATGAAAGCCATTGAGGAACATTCACGACCAACCTCGAAGAAAGAGGTGCTTCCATTCTTCAGACTCAGCGGATTCTGTCAGAAGATTTTCCCAAACCTCAGCAGTGTAGTGACACCGTTAACCAATTTGCTGAAGGACAACACAAAGATTCGGTGGACAGAACCATGCCAGAAGGCATTCGACTATTTGAAATCGATATTTAGCTACAAACCGGTTTTAGAAACCTTTTGGAGTCGTCATCACTGCGAGTGACATTGGAGCTCGAACCATACTCCTACAGTAAGGTAAGGGTGGGATTGGACTGCCAATTGGTTAGCATTTGAAGAAGATCAACATCCTCCAAAGGAAATACTGCACGATCAGAAAAAAGCTATTGAGTTTGGTACTGGTCTTACAACATTTTAATGTGTATGTCATGAACGATGTGTTGGAGATCATAATCTGCTTACATTCTTAGAATGCTTCAAAAACCAGGATATGAGACTATTTCGTTGAAGTCTAATGTTATAGACTTTTACTTTGCAGATCATACATGTTGCGGGCTGCGAGAATGTAATCGCAGATGTGTTATCGTCGAATTAACTGATAAAGTTCAGATGAGATTTGTTTGAATTTAATGTGATGTACATACAGGTATGTAGGAAGACGTTAAGGTGAACGTGCATTTAAGTTAACTGTGTGTTAGGATAATATGCTAATACTAGAAAACAAATGAAGCCATCTTTTCATTATGATGGTTTGTTTCTTTTCTTAAGGGTGGATGTGCAATGAAGATGTGTGTGTACTCTACTTTTAACATAGTTAAAAGTTAACGCAACTGCCTAACAGCACCAAGTGCTCTCAATAAGCTAAGAGTGTAACATTTGTTTGAAAGCTAGGTTAGCTGGTTGCCTAGAGACGAAAATCAGATTCGAATTTGGCCAATCACTTTAAATTGTACCCCGAAATATACCGAATTTTAATCAAGTTTAAATTTAGTACATTGTTAATATTAGAAGCCAATGACACAATCCGATGCTTTAGGCGTACAAGACCAGGGAAAATTGAGCCGTTGGGAAGAGATCTGCCACTTCTCCTACATGTAGAGACTGCCCGAAAATAGCTTTCTTAAAGGTGCCTTTATCGATCAGTGACCTGTGAAATAGAATTCCCTAAGAAGACTAAAATCTCTAGAGGAAGATACCAAGGGAAGATTCGACGGCTGCTTGTTTTGAAATTTGATGCGTTTGGTCAACCTTAATCGGTGTTTTTTTTTTCTTAGACTCGTATTATAAAAGGGCAATGGAAAAGATAGTTTCGGGAAAAGAGCTTAAAATAATTATTACTTAATTATTCTCTGCTATATTTTAACAAGTAATGTTGTTAATGTTTACTTTAAATAGTTCTGGGTCTCTTGAATTTTCACAGATTAATGCACGGGAGAAACCGTTTCTGTATTGCTGGTGAAAATATAACAAGTGTCTGAGAAATTCGGTTCATTATCATCTCTCGTGAGATCGCGCTGAATAATCTTTGCTGACATTCTCGCTGTCGTGCACATTCTAGAGTAAGGTACAGGCATTACTGTGGTCCAACACAAAGTAGGTAAATGGTAAGTATGTCAGAATTAAGTGTCTCTGAATATTATCCTGCCCGTCAGGTACAGAAATTCCCGTAGCATAGCAGTTTCCTTCGCCACTTTTCTTCATTCCAATTTGAAAATTGTACTTTTTGAAGATGTGGTAAAAAATGATTACGAAAGGTCATTGCAGGGTCAAAAGACTGGTGTCATTCATCTACATAAATTTGGATGTGAAGATAATAAGAATGCTTAGCAGATGACACGCTAAATTCAGTGTAGTAAATGACACTGAAGAAAGTTGTCCCGTGCAGAACGGGACATTTATCAGATGAGTTTATGGGCCAAAGAGTGGCAGAGGGAGTTTAATTTAGATGAATATGAAGTGATGCATTTTGGTAGGAAAATCAGAGCATAACTTGGACAGTTAATGGTAAGACTCTGAGGACTGTTGCCAAACAAAGAGACCTACAGGTACAGAGACGCATAACTCTTCTTAAAATAGAGTTCAAGGTGGTGGAGAATGCGTTTAGTGTAATTGTCTTCATTGGTCAGTGAATTGAGTTGGGACATCATGTTGTGGCTGTTCAAGATTGCTTTGGCCTTTTTTGGAATAAAGCATAAAGTTCTAGTCCCCGCTCTATAACAAGATTTTATTAAGCTTGAGAAACTGCAGGGAAATATTTCCAAGACCGTTGGTGGACTTGGAGTTTTTGAGCTGTAGCGAGAGGCTGAGTAGATTTGTACTATTCCCTGGAATGTCGTAGATCAACAGCTGTAAGTTTCGATGTTTATAAAACCATGAGGGCACTAGTTAGGATGAATAGACAAATTCAATTCCCCATGGTAGAGGAGCCAAAAACTGAAAGGTATAGGTTTAAAATGAGAGGAAATTTTAAAAAGAGACCTGAGGTGCATCTTTCTCACAAACAGGGTGTTGCGCGAATGGAATCAACTGCGAGAGGAAGTTGTGGAGGTAGTACAATTATTACATGCAAAAGGCATCGAGGTCGCTATAAGAATGGGAATAGGAAGGGATCAGATGGATATGGACCAAATCATGGCAAATGGGATGAGATTAGAACAGGGTAATTCGTCTGTGTGGCAGTTGAAATTAAAGTCGAGAGTATGTTGCTTGGATAGCACAACAGGTCAGGCAGAATCCAAGGAGCAGGAGAATCGACCTTATGGGCATAAGCTCTTGATCAGGAATGACTCATTGCTGATGAAGGGCTTATGCCTGAAACGACAATTCCCCTGCTCCTTGGATGCTGCCTGATCTGCTGTGCTTTCCAAGCTTTACGCTCTCAAATCTGATCTCCAGCATTTGGGGTCCTCAATTTCTCTGATTTGAAAATTAATGCTCTGTTTTCGTGCTGTATAATTCCATGACTGTGACACTGCTGACAGACGCACGGCAAGCATGATATTTCTGCTGTTGATATACTTCTCTCTCTCATGTGCAGAATCAAGAAAATGATAACCCAAACCGAATTGAATCTTAAGCTCCACACTTGTCCTTGGAATCTGGATAAATGCAGAAGGGGCTGTGAAGACAAAAATAGAATTACCGAAGACTCATACTGGCCTGAAGAATAACCTAATGTCTCTCCACATGTACTGCCATGCCAGTTCACTTTCATATCTGTATTCGCAGTTTATTTCGGTTTTCAGTACCTGCAGTACTCTGTTTTCCTTCCCATACAATTTTAGACTGACCTCGAGATGTGCTTCTTGTTAATTAGGACAGCATGAATGCCATCTTTCTCCAAACCATATGTCAACCAGCTCAATCATTTAGTTCTGCTCGTTGAAATGTACACAGACCCCAGTCAGGAGTTGTTACGCTTATCTGATTGGCCGTATAAGGCAGTCGGAATATTATTTCATCCCTTCTCCAGAGGCCTGTCTTCAAAACATGTTTCCATGATGCTGCACCTTATATGTTATAACTTATGATAGGAACAACTCAAGACATTTCTATACGAAGGAAAGGCGAGTGGCTGCCAACCTAAATGATTTGTTCAGTGTGCAGGTTTAGAGGTGGAAACTCTTTTATGACTGATTGAACGTAAAACATCAGTCTTCAATTGTTATTCCAGTGAAAGAATTGCCTAAATTAAATCAGATATATTTCCCATTAGCTCCATTCTTTCGTGGATTGCTCGTTCCCAAAGTCGGAATCAAGGTTTGGGCGAATTGTTCAAAAATATCACGTGAACGACTGGATTCTCTTCACGACCAATTTTCGATCAGCAGTACAGATGCTCTGTGAATCTTTTCAGAAACTTTCTTGTTCTGCACCCTCGGCAATTGGGTGCAGTGCATCCACCAAACCGCATTTCCTTTACAGACATAGAACTAATTGTCATTTACTTTGCTGTTGCTGCCTCCCTCATCGAGAAACTATTGTGCTTTGGAAATCTGTCAACTCATATCAATGACGAGGAACTTGAATAATTTTTGAAATGAATGGGAAATCTATGTAGGTTACAGTGCGCCTGACAGCAAAGGAAATATTGTTTAGATGCAGTCCTTCACTCAAATGTGGCATCAATGAAGAAAGATAGTTTGAACAACTTGAAAAATATGACGTTCAAATTTGCCGTTAAAACCTGAACATTTTTCCCATCAAAAAATTTTATTTTTATGACTCAGAGTTATACATGTGTCCAAGTGGAATACAAAACCGACAAGAAATACAAAAAGAGAAACAAAATTAGCACTTGCTCTTTCGAGAGAGCGCCCTCTTTGTGAACAGAGACTGTGAACTTACTGGTGACCTCAAAGACACTGTTCTTTATTCTTGCCAGGTAGAAGGTGGAATGGCTGTGGGAGCGGACTTGAAAACATTCCCAAATCAAGCCCGTTTAATTGAACCAATGAGTTGGAGAACCGCTCCACTAGAGGTCGCCAATTTGAAGCAGCATCAATGAAGGCATGACTGCAACTAATATTGCAGAGTTACACCATTGCTTTCAAATCAGCATGCCCGATGAAGCAAATAAGGATCTCAGCATGACATAAGGTAGAAATGGGATTCTAACTATTCCCATAAGCACCTGTCTGGATAAATTGCAAATCTCAGGAATTTACGGAATGGTTCATTTCACTGGAAGAAGAAGGGGAAGTTTTGGTTTCTAATTTCAGCAGAAATAACCATTAATGCAAGGGGTGAGAGTTGAGAGCCAGTGTCAAAAGCCGACAATGATGCACTTTGGAAGGATGATAAAGAACCGAAACTGGTGGTCAGGGGAGAGCGTAATATTGAAAATTCAATCTTAAACTGAAGGAATAGCTGTCATGTCGGGTGTTACCAGGGTGTCAACACTGCTCGACAAAATGCATAATAGCCTCTCCATGCGTCATTATGGAATACACTAGAAACGTTTTTACAATTGTCCACAAGCAGATAATGCATCCAAGATTGCATAATCATATCCTGGTGTCACAATAAAGGCTAACGGGCATATTATGGATGGATGTTTAATTGTACAAAAATATTTACTTGCAGAAGAATAGCGTGGAAACACAAGAGAAAACGCAAAGCTAAAGGGTACACGTTCGAGACAAAAATCGCCATACCTTTGAAAGGACAGACTTTGAAGCTAACTGGTATCAATTAAGAGTAGGCAATCCTTAATGATCAGCGGTAGACATTTAAGTGAGAGTTTCAGAAAGTTTAGTGGAAGTTCATTCCATCACAATTAAAGAGTGAATTAGAATGATGAGCCACCTATGTGTAACAAAAGCAGCCAACAGAGTTCGCATACAGCAAAACAAAAATACATTGAAAACTGTGAAAGGTATAAATAAGCCAGTTTTTTTTATTATTATTTTAGTAACCACCAATGATGGTTTAAATCCCGAGTCTTGAGGATAAAAACAGGCTTTGGAAGTAAATTTCCAATATTTCCCAAATGAAACAAGACAAAGAAAATACCAATGGTCTCAAGCTACAGCATGGTATTACACTGAGAACATATGTTCCCTCATCGGGGTACGTTGAGGTCAAAAATTAAACACAGTGGTACATTGACGTCAGAAATTAGAACACTAGGACGTGGTGTAATTGCCATCACTGAGACATTGTTTATGTATTAGCAGAAGGAGCAGCTTAATATTCCAGGACATGGGGTGCTTAGCAAAGACTGGAAACAAGGAAAATTGAACACAGTATCGTAATACTGATTTGAGAGTAAAATGCAGCAGTAAGAAGGGATGACGTTATCTGAATTCCTCAAATAAAGTCATAACAGTAAAAAGAGTAAAAGAAACAGGTGAAATCACATTGCTAATCATGTACTGTGAACGCCCTAACAGTCCGAAAGTAATTGAAGAAAAGATATGTGGAACAATTTCAATGAAATGAGATAGTACTAGACTATCGGCAGAAGGGATTTTCAACTTGGCGAACATTAACTGGGGTAATCACGCTGTGAAAGATTTAGAGGACGAAGAACTCCACAAATTGATCGAGGAGATTTTTAAAGCAATGCAAAAAAGAGTATATGTTCCTGGATTGAACTTTAGGTAATGAGCCGATTAGTTTGTTGAAATATCTGTTGGGGACGGGGACATTTTGCTGACAGTGATCATAACATCTTTAGATTCAAGGTTGTTTCGGAAAAGTATAAGCATGAACTTGAAATCAAAATTCTAAACTGGAGGAAGGGAAAATTTAATAAAGTCAAATATTACTTGACCAAAGCTATTTTAATGCAAATATTTGTCAGAGCAGAGGGAGGCGCTTAGGAAGCATATAGGGAGCTTACGGTCCAACATGCTCACTCAAGGTAAAGGGCGGGCCAAAAAAAACCCAGTGAATCCCGGCGAGCAAACGTTAGACAGAATTTGTTAAAGATTAAAAGTAAGAACTTATGTCAGATGAAAGATCTCAGTAAAAGAGAAACACCAGGTGGTTACAGCATGTTTAAGAGGAAACGTAAATAGTCAAATATGAAAGAAAAAGGAGACATGAAAGATAAAACGTGTGTATGAATTATTGACATTGTAATAACATGGTGAGCATACCACAGATGAACTTGAAGAGCTGGTAAAGCCAATGGCCAGTACAGTTAATGATTACCTCAAGACATTGGAAATGGTGGAAAATCCCTAACCTCAAGCGGCTCCCATTACACTAGGATTGACACAAAGACGATGGGGACAGACGATGCTCTTCAAGTTGTGCAAACATTTGGCAATCCTTTAGGAATCTATGGCATTTTTTCCATGAACAATCTGATGTCTGATGCCAGATAAGTTTCAAAGCTCCAGTCGGAGAAAGGACAATCGATGTTGGTTTGGCATCAATGTACATATTACATAAACTAAACAGAAAAAACAGCCTGCCCCTTAATGACATACCAGCTGAGAATTCCAACGTCCTGAAGCGTGGAGAAGCTGTTGTTCATGGATCAGGCTGAGTGACCATTAATCAAAGAATAGTAGATTAAGTGAAAGTCATTCACATATGTGAATGGTGTGGTCATATGGTGCGATTTGTTTATTCCTAGGTCGGCAAATTAACCATGCACTTAAAAGTGAGTGCGCATTGAAAATATTATTCTATGCAAAATAGGGCTGAATAGGTAATTTGGCTCCCTGAGGGAATTTTAAAGAATGATCTCGCATTTTGCAACTTTCAAATAATTTAAACAAAATATTTACTGGATATTTCATCCCATTCTTTAACTCAGCTCTCACTTTACTTTGAGTCCCTGCATAAATAAATGGATTTATGCAAGAACTCAAAAACTGAAGCATGTACCCAGTTTCCTCAAATACAAATGTTGATTCATTGGAAACAGAACCTGAAAAGTAAGTATGCTTTGCAATTCGAACATACAGAGCCATTATAAAATATAAAGAATATAAAACGATGAAACTCCCTGAAATGGCAAAGAGTAGCACAATCGACTTTCTTCTCTTCTCCATCTCTGGGTCACTCTGATTCTGTACAGTGCTCTGGGCACGGAGTCTCCTGCGGGATCGATTGGCCCCCAGAATGTGTCTGACAGTCAGAGCATTGAGTAGTAAAATCAGAATGAATGGGAGGTAAGGGGTTAAGATACAACGAATCAGATCATATGCAGCCCACGCAGGTAAAGTATAAAATTCTAACTTCATGCTGCAGAACCAGGGTACATTATCAATTATGTATCTGGGTTCATATACAAAGTACACAAAGACGTCTTTTATGCAAGAGAGTGTGGACACGATTGTGATTACCCTGGCTGCCGTTTTCTGAGTACAATATTTAACTTTCAGTTTTTGGCAACAAATAGCCACAAATCTATCAAAGGTAAAGACAACTGTTAGCCAGGCAGAGCTGTCTATAGCTGCGTAACTTAAGGCAGAACGTACACTGCATATATGTGTGATAAACAGGAAACTGTTTGGAAAATAAATCCCAGCAATTCTGTTCAATATCACAGTCAGAACAATGGCTAAAAAATCAGTAACCGCCATGCCCACAAGATAACAAGTGATACATCTGGAGAGACCACAGCTTCTTCGACACAGGATCGCAATTACTGCCAAGTTAGCTGAAATAATGCGTGAGATGGAATAAGTCAGCGACATAGTAATAAAATAAGTACTTCATACATTTTAGTACATAGTTTCCGTTTCCAAAACAATTATGCCTTTTACCATGTTTTGTGAAAATTTTAAGCATTTCAGACGTGATTCCCATTTGGAGATTGAGCATTAAGCGACAGACTTCTGACTCTGAAATGGAAATGAGGCAGATCAATAATCCAGAAATTGAAGATTATTGATCGACAGCTAACATCGAAGGTTATGCAATTAATGACTATCAAAAGAAATGGGGCAAAATCAAACAATCCTAAAAATGCAACAGCAAGAATTAAAGACAGTGAAGTTGACCAAAGTTTCCTGCTTTGGCTAATGACAGAATAGTACCTGGAACTCCAACTGCTGCAAGTACAGGATAGTAAATCGCAAACACCAAGCCACTTGGTATTCCATGCATTTTTATCAGAATATCGAACTGCAATCTGCATTTCACTGACAAATTGTCTAATTTATACCTTCCGACTGTCTCTGGGGAGCTAATCAGATGTTATGATGTTGCATGAATCAAATCTATGCAACAGACACATCAATGCAACTACTGCTCAGTTGTTGTGTATGTAGTAATGGGATGGTACTTCCTTCTTTCAACCGGATCCATTTGCAAAGGGAAGTATTTACATTTCTTTGCATAAACAAAGACTGGCTAGACTTTAACCTCATGCGAATGCATCAGTGCTCACTTCTGATTCAGCTAAGGAACACACATATTTCCTGTTCGAAGTAGGAAGCTAAGCTCACACGCCTCTCTGTGTCATCATTAACCCAATGTGACGACGCTGGCACTTGAACACAATAATGGTGACCCTTGTTTTTCTTTTCTAGAAATTTCATCGAAGCTGGGGTGCTGATAAATCTGGAAGTGGTAACAGATGCTGCCAAAGTCAACAATCAGAGGTTTCTCTTCAAACACTTGTACAATGGAAAGGGCGTGGCCGGTTCAAAACGTTTATTTTTTTAAAATCTAGCTTGGTTAAGTTTTAGCAAGAAGTTAAACACTGCTAGGGACCGAGCGAAGCAGCTACAGTGAAAAGAGTTGCCATGCAGCAAGGGAAGTCTGACTTGAGCGTTATCTCTGTTAACTCACCTGCCTGAAAGAAGGTGTGTTTGAATTTGCCTTTTGTCAGGGAGTGTGTTTATGTGATGTTTCATGGATTAGAACAGCTTCTGGTTGGGTTATCAAATACGTTACGTTCTTCTAACTTCTCCTTTCTTGCTGTTTTATCGTCAGTATTAAATAAATTCTGTTTTGTTTAAAGCTGTGTGGGTTGACGAACTCAATCAGTCCCGGAATATTCAGTTTACATCTGCCTTTGAAATAAAAAAGACATAAATAGGGTCTGGGTTACCTTCTTAAATTGTTTTCAGAGGCTCTAGCATGGGCTATAAAAGCCTGTGTATTCGTGATAGGCTGGTACAGTTAATGGCAGTTACGCTCAGTGTTTTGCGAAATTAACTAATTATTATATTCTCAGCCGACCAGTCTGATCGTTGCCATACTGCTCATTGTGGACCTGTCCTTTCAACATATTTACATTAAATGTCGATGGCTTCTGTTTGCAGTCGGGAAATTCTAATTGATCCAATCAGGATCATTTCATTTTCATTCCCTGTGCTTAGTTCGATGTTGCCTTGGTTAAGTTCAATTTTTTTATCATGTGCGTCTGACAGTCCAGCTTCCTGGTAACATTCAGTTTGCCCACTTGCATTTCAGTGTGATCATGTGCTTGTCAGTAATGTTAAGCGGAAGTATGCTGTTTTCAGTTCTTTTCCACACAGTTAAACTTGACATGGTTAAAGAAAAATACTGCGGTTCCTGCAAATCTGAGGCAAGCTCAGAGAAACCCAACAGGTTTGATAGCGTCTGCAGAGACAGAAACGGGGGTAACGTTTCACCTCGAGGAGAACACAGTTCTGAAAAACTCTCAAAGAGAATTGCAAACGGTAACTGTTGGACTGGACCGAGAAGGATTTCTTTTAGTTTAAGAATGATATTCAAAGTTGAAAAATCAATCAAAAAGTGATTGGATTTTTTGTGCACAATAGAGGAATACTTGATCATTTTCCACTTGACTGGAGTCTGCACAACAGCATTGTTTCTAACAGGCAGAGATTGGATTGCAAAACACTAACTGAACAATGAATCACTTCAAAGAGCAGGCAGGTTGGGTAGTGGGAGGCATAGTATTTAAAATAGAAAATAATGGGACAATAAGATCACGAGTTCCCAGATGACAACAGAGATAGGATTTCACAACGAATAGAAAAAATGCAGTGCTTATGAAAATTGCAAAACACATAGATCAAATGAATGCTATCATATTTACTGATGTTGTTGGGCTAAGGTGAAAAGGTAACGAGAAATAAAGAGGAACAATGAAAAAGGACGAGCAATTTGCATAAATTGAAAACGTAGACTCATGCTTAGACAGAGAAGCAGAACGAGAGCGGTTCAAGGAGGAAGAGAGAAAATAAGATCCTCAAAAAAGAGGAGTTGCTAAAGGAATATCCTGCAGCAGTCTTTGCATGTTAAAGGGATGCTGCTCTGACCATGGACAGAGAGGAAATTAACTGTCTTGCTCGGAAGTACTCAAAATTAACAAGGAAGACATGGGTGGATGCTGGTTCTTAAAGTTCAGACGCCCTCAGGAGGAGATGAGATGTATGTAAGGAAATTGAAGGCAGTGCGGGTGAAAATTGCGCGTGAAGGGGGGTACGCTCCATAAATTTTAGCTCTCCTGAGCCTCGGGAGAAACGGCAAAATTCTCGTGAATTTCAAATATTACCGCCTCTTTAAGAAAGACTTACACAATATTCTGACCAATTACAGACCAGTCAGTTTAACTTCGTTTTTGAGGATAATTCAAAAAGCAATTTTTCGGAATAGAATAGAATGTTTGTAAAGATGAGGCGTGAAGGTTCAATAGGGGCGATTGAGAGTTATAAGGTAGCCCGGAAGGACCTGAAGAGAGAGCTAAGAGCAGCAAGGAGGGGACATGAAAGGTCCTTAGTTGGTAGGATTAGGGAAAACCCTAAGGCTTTCTATAGGTATGTTAGGAATAAAAGAATGACTAGGGAAGGAATAGGTCCAATCAAGGATAGTAATGGGAAATTGCGTGTGGAGGCTGAAGAGATTGGGGAGGCGCTGAATGAATACTTTTCGTCAGTATTCACTCAGGAACAGGACATTGTTGTCGATATGAATACTGAGGCACGAATAAGTAGAATGGATGGCTTTGAGATATGTAGAGAAGTGGTGTTGGAAATTCTGGCAAGGGTGAAAATAGATAAGTCCCCTGGGCCTGATGGCATTTATCCTAGGATTCTCTGGGAAGCAAGGGAGGAGATTGCAGAACCATTGGCCTTGATTTTTGTGTCCTCTTTGTCGACAGGAGTAGTGCCGGAGGACTGGAGGCTAGCAAACGTGATTCCCTTGTTCAAGATGGGGAGTAGGGATAATCCTAGTAACTATAGGCCAGTGAGTCTCACTTCTGTTGTGGGCAAAGTCTTAGAGAGAATTGTAAGGGATAGGATTTATGCACATCTGGATAAGAATAATGTGATCAAGGATAGTCAGCATGGTTTTGTGAAGGGCAGGTCGTGCCTCACAAACCTTATTGAATTCTTTGAGAAGGTGACTAAGGAGGTAGATGAGGGGAAAGCGGTAGATGTGGTATATATGGATTTTAGTAAGGCGTTTGATAAGGTCCCACATGATAGGCAACTGCAGAAAATACAGAGATATGGCATTGAGGGTGAGTTGGAGGTTTGGATTAGGAATTGGCTCTCTGGAAGAAGACAGAGGGTAGTAGTTGATGGCAAAGGTTCATCTTGGAGTGCCGTCACTAGCGGTGTTCCGCAAGGATCTGTTTTGGGACCATTGCTGTTTGTCATTTTTATAAATGACCTGGAGGAAGGGTTAGAAGGTTGGGTGAGCAAGTTTGCGGATGATACGAAAGTCGGAGGAGTTGTAGACAGTGAGGAAGGATATGGCAGGTTACAGCGGGATATAGAGAAGCTGCAGAGCTGGGCAGAAAGGTGGCAAATGGAGTTCAATGTAGCTAAGTGTGAAGTGATTCACTTTGGTAAGAGTAATAAAAAGATGGATTACTGGGCTAATGGTAGACTACTTGGTAGTGTGGAAGAGCAGAGGGATCTTGGTGTCCATGTACACAGATCTCTGAAAGTTGCCACCCAGGTAAATAGAGCAGTGAAGAAGGCATATGGCGTACTGGCTTTTATTGGTAGAGGAATTGAGTTCCTGAGTCCTGAGGTCATGCTGCAGTTGTATAAGACTCTGGTGCGGCCGCATCTGGAATATTGTGTGCAGTTTTGGTCGCCATACTATAGGAAGGATGTGGAGGCACCGGAACGGGTGCAGAGGAAGTTTACCAGGATGTTGCCTGGTATGGTAGGAAGATCCTATGAGGAAAGGCTGAGGCACTTGGGGTTGTTTTCATTGGAGAAAAGAAGGTTTAGGGGTGACTTGATAGAGGTGTACAAGATGATTAGGGGGTTAGATAGGGTTGACAGTGAGAACCTTTTTCCACGTATGGAGTCAGCTATTACAAGGGGGCATAGCTTTAAATTAAGGGGGGGTAGATATAGGACTGATGTTAGGGGTAGGTCAGCGAGTCGTAAGTTCATGGAATGCCCTGCCAGTAGCAGTAGTGGACTCTCCCTCTTTATGTGTATTTAAGCGGGCATTGGATAGGTATATGGAGGATAGTGAGTTAGTGTAGGTTAGGTGGGCTTTGATCGGCGCAACATCGAGGGCCGAAGGGCCTGTACTGCGCTGTATTCTTCTATGTTCTATGTTCTATGTTAAGGTCCAGGCGAGACTCCCCTCCAAACATTTATAAGAATGTTGCCTCGACCCGAACTTCTTTAGTTGTTTTAGACTGATGCATAGTGGATACTCCAGGAGTGATGCACTTGGTAAAACCACTTGACTTCAAATACAAAGTAATTTACTTACTCACCATCGAATAACACACAAGAAAAAGACAACAGAATTAAGAATAACACCTACTTGAGAGCCAAACCAAACAACATCCCCGCAAATTAACAAAGAAGCTGTTCCAATTTACTGCAACATCCACACAAACACACCCCTATGTGTTACACTCAAACAGATGTTCTTCCAGGAGAGGGAGTTAGCAGCCAGAATCAGAGCAGCACGCTGGCTCAGTGGTTACCTCTGCTGCCTCAAAGCACCAAGGAACCTGATTCGATTCCAGACTTGGGTGTCTGTGTGGTGTTTGTGCCTTCTCCCCGTGACTGCGTGGGTTTCCTCCTCGTGCTCCAGTTTCCTACTGCAGGCCTGGTTAATTGGCCATAATGTCATGTCCATTATTCAGAAGAAAAAGGGTGTGTATGTTTTACGCTTTGTAGGGTCGATGTGTTCCTGTTGGGCCAAATGACCTGTTTCCGCTCTGTAGGGAATCTAGTCTGAAGAATCAGCCAGGGATCATTTGCTGAAGCATGGAGCCTCTTCTCTACTGCAGATGTGTCCTTAGATCCTGAACCATGCTAGAAAAATCCATTAACTGGGAGAACCATTCCACTGCCCTTCTATTTTATAACTGTCTATTCAAAATTCCTAAAGACTTCCACTGTCGGCTGACACTGTATCTGTTGTCTATTCTGGACAAGACAGAAACTTTGCCTTTTGCAAACCCTTGTAAGAAAAAGAAAGGATGGCATAACATTGTCAAAGGGGTGTCATCCTCATAAGAATTAGGAGTCGCATCTGAAAATAAGCATTGATTAGGAAGAGTCACCACTAATTTGTAAAGGAGTAACTGTGTTACACTAATGTTCTGAAATATTCTTCTGAAGTAATGCCAGAAATGTTCGATGAGATTTATGAGGGTAATGTTGTCCCCGTGGTGTACTTAGATTTCGAAATGGCGTTTGATCACAGCCACACAAGAGTAAAATTATCTGCACGATATGAAACTAACAGTAGCAATGTAGAAGCAACATTAGTTTCGTTATGGCAAAAATAATAATGGTTAATGGACTTTTTGGGCCAGAGCAAATTTTTTAGTGATCTTGTCTGGGCTTCAAACTTGAGATTCTTGTATTCTTGATAGATATTAATCAATTGTATCTTTCTAATCAATGGATAATTTCAACATTTGGCTGATACGAAAAATGAAAGAATTGCAGGCTATGAATATGCAAGTGTGGGACTTGAAAATTTGGTTGAATGGGTGGACAGCAGGGAGACAAGTTTCAATGCAGAATAATATCAAGAGATGCACTGTGGTGTGAAGAGCTTTGGACGACAGCTTACAGACTGCTTTCAATACTTCAGGTTTTGCAGAAACAGCTGAGCCTGATGTACGCATCAAAATGACATTAAAGATAATTGTGGATAACTGTTAGACATTCTCCGATCTCATAACCGGGGTGCAGAGTACAAGAATGAGGAGTTGGTGTTAAATTTGAACACAACATGTGTTAGAACTCAGCTGAAGTATTGTGCATAACTACTGGCACCACATTACAGGAATGCACGATGGAGACAGAAGAGTTTCAAATTAGGAAATTTCATCCATGTGCATATATTGAATAAGTCGGCAGTGTATTCCTGTGGGGTGGTTGGAATAGTTAGAGAGAAGCTTTTCTTGCTCATTAAACGAGGAAAACAGAAATGATATGGTTTTACAACTACGTGTAGAAGAAGCGAGGAACATGAGAGAAAAATACAGCATGAAGTTACGGAGTAGAATGCACTGCCTGTTGGAAGCACGTTCAGTTGATATTTTAAGAGAGAATTGTATTTATATATGTTCGCAATTAATTCGCTCAGGCATGCGGAAAAGGCAAGAAAGTAACATTAAATAAGGATGATCTTTTCAGAGATGCGTGCAAACAAAAAGGGGCCGAACTGTTTCCTTTAGCGGTGTATTATTCAGTGATTCTGGGATTTTGTGAATCCAAGCATAACTACATGAACATATTTAAATGACATTAAGTAACCTTTATGAATGCAAATGCTGAACGACTCATAAATTTCACTTTGGTCTCGTAGACAAACGCATACTGAACGGAGAAGCAAAAGCATACACGTGATGGAAAAGTAAGAATAGAAACAGAGTTCCGTTGTGTTTACTTTCAATATCTTCCTTGTTAGTTTTTGCTGATCAGAATTTTTCTCCACGACCTGCATTTTTAAATTACTTCAACTGGGTTTGAAGAGGCAAGCGCGACCGTCATCAGTTACATTCGCTCTGTGGGTCATTCAGATCAAAGCCATAAGATGGAACATGTACAAACTGAAAGATAAGATGCTTTTCTTCAGACTTAAAGGTGGTGACTGCAGAGAACTGCGTGAGTGATTTTTGTCATTTTCAGACCGCTTGTTTCGCTCCTGGTCCTATCTTGTTCACAGGTAAATTGATTCAAGTACATGGAAGTAGTTCCATAATTGATGGCAGGCAGAGAACCTGTCACGAACAGGTGGCCACGAGTGCACCCGCATCAGCTTTAAACATCCCGTTAGTGCCAGTTTGTCTGCACATTGCTAGAACTAATCACTGCAGAAACACAGATGATGAAAGGTATAAAATTATTTTCTTCCAATACATGAAGCCACCCTCGTAAATTATTGACTATCCAGACAGTTCTGTCTCATTGCAGCCTACGGTTTTGAAAAAGAAAACATTAAAATAAAAGAAAATACGGTCCTTACATTTACGACCCTTGAGAATATGAAAGGACGCTACATAATGTGATGGGGTGCAGGTCTCTTGCTCAGAGTCTGTCCCTGTTGCTCAGAAGAGAAGGGGGTGATGAGCAGAGCATTAGTCACTTGGGAATCCATATTTCGGACGAGAGATACGAAGTTCTGTGGGAACGACAGAGACTCAACTATGTTGTTCTGCTTCCTAGGTGCCACGGTTTGTGAAGTATTTGATGGCGTTTCCGAGATCCTTGAGGGGAGGGGAACAGCCCGAAGTCGTCTTCCACATAGGTACTAACGACAGAGGTAGGAAAGTTGATCGGTATTTAAAGCAGAAATTCAGAGAGCTCGGGTGGAAGCTTAGAGATCGAGCAAACAGAGTTGTTATCTCTGGTTTGTTGCCCGTGCCACCTCTATAAATAGGATGGTCTCCACCTGAACAAGAGGGATATTAATATCAGGGCGTGTGGAATTTCCTGGTGCTATTCGGGAGGGTTGAGACGAATACAGCAGGGGAGGTGGTAACCTAACGTGTAGTTCCAATGTCCAGGCGGTTGAGACTAGTGAAGTCACAAATATGGTTCAAGGTCGCAAGAGTTCTCTGGCAAGCAGAAAGGTGGATTGAAGTGTGTCAACTTCCACATCAGGAGCACCGGATAGAAATAGGTGAACTTACAGCATGGTTGCATCTGGGACTTCAATATTGTGCCCATTTTGGAAACATGGGTAGAGCAGGGACAGGAATGGTTGTTGCAGGTTCCGGGATTTCGATGTTTCAGTGAGAACAGAGAAGATGGTAAATGAGGGGGAGGTGTGTCACGATTCGTCAAGGACAATATTACGGTATCTGAAAAAGCTTTTGAAAAAATATCTGAGGAGGTAGGTTGGGCTGAGTTTAGAAACAGGAAAGAAGAGGTTATCCATTTACGAGCAACCTAAAGGCCTCTGCATTGTTCCAGAGACGTAGTGAAAAGGATAGCAAAGATAATTCTGAATACGAGTGAGTAACAGCGTAGTTGTAATGGGGGGCTTTAGGTTTCCAAACATTGACTGGAAATATGATAGTTTGAGAACTTTCGATGTGTCAATTTTTGTGCAAAGTGTGCAAAACGGTTTCCTGACGCAGTATATAAACAAGCTAACAAGGCACGAAGCCACATTGGATTTGATATTGAGTAAAGAACCTGGACAGGTGTTAGTTTTTGAGATGGGTGAGCACTTCGGTGATAGTGACCACGACGCAGTTATGTTTACTTTAGCAATGAAAACTGAAGCGTACATAACGCAGGACAAGAGTTATTGCTAGGGGAAATGTAATTATGATACATTTAGACAAGATGTAGGTTGCATATGATAGTTAATGAAGCTGCATGAGGTGGCCACAATTGAAATGTGGATCTTACTCAAGGAACAGCTACTGCAGATCTTTAATACGAATGTACCTGTCAGACAGGGAGGAAGTGATCGAGTGAGGGAGCCGTGGTTTACTAAAGAAGTTGAATCTCTTGTCAAGAGGAAGAAGAAGACTTCTGTTAACATGAGGCGTGAATGTTCATTTCGTCCTCTTGAAAGTTGCCAGTTAGACAGGAAATACCTGAAGAGAGAGTTCAGATGAGCGAGGAGCGGCCATCAGAATGTTTTGGCAGGTAGGGTCAAAGAAGATTCTAAAGCTTTCTATTCGTATATCAGGAATAAAAGAAAGACTAGAGAAAGTTAAGGGCAAATCAAAGGGAGTGGTGGTAAGTTGTGTATGGAGTCCGAGGAGATCAGGATATGTTAAAAATATTTGTCAGCAGTTTGCCTAGGGGAATACTGAAATGCAGACTACTAGACTGGACGGAATTGATGTTTGAAAGGAGGAGGTGTTAGGATTTCTGGAAAATGTGAAGATAGATGCATGCCCAGGGCCAGATGATATTTACCCTAGGATTCCCTGGGCAACCAGGGAGGAGATTGCAGAGCCTTTGGCTTTGATATTTATGTCGTCATTTTCTACAAGAATAGTGCCAGAAGACTGGAGGATAGCAAATATTGTCTCCTTGTTCAAGAAGGGGAGTACAAACAAGCATGGTAATGATAGATTACGGAGCCTTGCTTCGATTCTAGATATAGTGTTGGAGAAGGTTCTAAGAAATAGCATATATAATCATCCATGAAGGATTCAATTGTTTAAGGATAATCAATGCGGTTTTGTGAAGAGTAGGTCGTGCCTCACAAACCTTACTAATTTCTTTGAGATGGTTTCCAAACAGATGGATGAGAGCAAAGCAGTTGTTGTGGTGTATATGGATTTCAGTAAGGCTTTTGATAGGGTTCCTCATGGTCGGCTATTGCAAAACATACGGAGGCATGGAATGGAAGTTAATGTGGCGGTTTCGATCAGAAGTTGGCTTGCTGAAAGAAGACAGAGACTGGTGGTTGATGGAAGTATGTATCCTCCTATTCAGTTACAAGTGGTGTACCACAAAGATTAGTTTTGGGGACACTGCTGTTTATCATTTTTATAAATGACCCGGATGAGGGCGTAGGACTGTGAGTTAATAAGTTCGTGGATGACACTAAATTCGGTGGAGTTGTGGATCGTGCTGGACGATGTTGCAGGTTACAGAGGGACATAGATAAGCTGCACAGCTGGGCTGAAAGGTGGCAAATGGAGTTCAATGCGGAAAGATGTGAGGTGATTCACTTTGGAAGAAGCAACAGGCATCAAGAGTACTTGGCTAATGGTAAGATTCGTGCTGAAGACGATGAGCAGGGAGATCTCAGTGACCATGTACATAGTTTGAGAAGGTTGTGAAGAAGGCAGACGGTCTGTTAGCTTTTTACTTGTCGAGGAATTGAGTTTCGGAGCCACGAGGTAATGCTGCAGCTGAACAAAACTCTTGCGCGGTTGCACTTGGAATATTGTACACAGTTCTGGCCACCAAATTATAGGAAGGACATGAAAGCATTTGAAAAGTTCAGAGGAGATATACAAGGATGTTGCCTGGTATGGAGGGGAGGTCTTATGAGGAATGGCCGAGGGACTTGAAGCTGCGTTTCGTTCGAGAGAAGAACGTTGAGTGGTGAGTTATTTGAGACATACAAGATAATCAGAATGTTGGTCAGTTTGTACGAGCCTTTTTGCGTGGATGGTGATGTATAGCACGAGGGAACATCACTTTAAATATAGGAATGATAGATATAAGACAGATGTTAGTCGTTTCTTTACTCAGAGAGTAGTAGGAGCGCGGATCGAACTGTCTGCAACAGTAGGAGACACGCCAAATTTAAGGACATTAAAATGGTCATCGGATAGACTTATGGATGAAAATGGAATAGTGTTGGTTAAATGGGATTCAAATCGGTTCCATACATCAGCGCAACATCGAGGGCCGAATGCTTCTGATGTCACTGCATTGTTCAATGTTTTATCTTCGAAAATATGTTTATATACAACATTTGGACCTTGCACCTTAGCTGTTCCAAGTGGACTGGAAAATTCTAAGAAGCCAGCCGAGGGCAACGCTCTCAATCATGAATGAACAGTAAATGCTTCGATGGACACAGATTCCATGAAGATGATTCCACTTTTCAGGTAAATAGAAATAATTGTAAAAATAATATGTCACAATTTCACGTGAAAATATTCTGTATCGCACCTGTCCATACACATTTACTTTTGCATTGGGAACGCAATTAGTTGAAATATAAAAAATGCTCAAAACAGACACACTATCTGGGCCCACCTACGGCTATAAGTGTTTCCTGAACTGTTGAGTATATCCTTTACATCTCAATCTTGGAGACGATTGTTCTGGCAGAAAATGTGTGCTTGTTTTATGAAGAAGTGTGCATGAACTAATTATGCTCAGACGGGTGTTACAACCACGGACAGTAAGCTGGTGAATCTTACTTCAACAGAGTGATTACAATCTGGTCAAGATCAATCTGCAGAAATTCAATGTAACTGCTTTGAATTGGCTTCATCTGACGAATGGAATATATTCAGTCGCGCTATCCAGCAAAATACTAATCATGCCGACTTAGACATATCAAGGCTGACTTTATGCTTGCCCAAGCGTATTTCTGCAATTGAAGCTTTCTGTTCTGGACTTAACGATTCTGCATTGAAGGCAGTATGTTTGACATGGAATTGGATCTCTCAATACTGAATATAATTGCAGCCAAGTTTGTAATGAATGTACTTCGTACAATATCGTTTTTGTTATTATTATTAAGAATATTATGCTTATTAATAATAATATTTATAAACTTTAGTTCTGAAGGAGACATGACTAGATTTTGGTATTTATTCTTTCAATGTGATTTGATTTTGGCAGGAGTCAGGAAATATTTTCTCTTTGAACTGAGTTATAACAACATATTGAAGAAATTAAGCGACGTCAGCTAAATGACTGGATAACAGTAACGACTTGCAATTTAATGTTCATGAGATCAGAAGGTGACACTAACATCAACCGAAATTAGGCTCATTCAGTGGCAAAGGTTCGATGTCACAGAAAGGCAGTTTACTTTACTTCATCCAATTACCTTCAGAAGTGAATAGATTTCTCAACGTCTGTTATTAGGCCTAGTAGACAGAGTTGGGAAAAGCCACGTTTCTTTCTGTATCCATTGAGAAAGTCCTGGAGTTGCTCTGAATGCCCGTGTCTCGAAAAGAGATACAAGCAAAGGGAATGATAAGTTGGCGAATAAGCATAAATTCATCAGAAGGGCACGATAAGTTGAGTCAGAAATTTTAAAGTGAAGGTCAACTTGGTGATAAGGGGATCTGACTGTCTGTGAAGAACATGACTGGGGAAAGGGTTGAATCTTCACTGTGCTAAATGCAAACTTTGATGCCAATACTTTGTCAGATTCTTCTGTATATTTTAAATGAGTGCCTAATTACATAAACATAAACATACCAATATCTATCAGGATAGGTTTAAATTCTGAGACCTGACTTGGATGGTAATACTGTCAGCTGAGACCGAAGCAATTGGACCTGTCCACACAAAGCTACAACTGCTGATCATGAATGGGAATAGCAGCAAGAAATGTTGTGACAGTAATCCTGTCCGCTGTTAAATCAGCAAAACGAGCATGAAACTCTGCAGAATACATGAAACTATAATTAAATTAATCAGTTTATTTTGAATTTAAATACAGTGAACTATATGCAAGCACACCAAAAGTAACTGTTCTATTCTGTCAACAATGAACTTAAAATAACTTTCTTTAACGTTCAGGTAAACTGTTGGGGACATTTGGCACAAAATACCACAATGATTTATAACCAATGCAATGAATAATGATACGAACGGGAAACGTGTTTGTGCATTCCAGTGAGATGTGAAATAGGCAAAGAACTGCAGGTGCTGAAGATCAGGGTCGCAGAGTGTGGTGCTGGTAAAACAAAGCTGGTCAAGCAGTATCCCAGGAGCAGGGGATGGAATGTTTCGAACATGAGCTCTTCAGCAGGAAGAAAGTCATGATCGAAACGTGCATTCTCCTGCTCCTCGGATGCTGCCTGACAGGCTGTGCTTTTCCAGCACCATATTCTTCGACAACGAAGTGTTCAGTAACCATGTCAATTTTTGAAACAATGGACTGGAAGGAAAGAATGATGGGGACGATTTGTAATTTCGAGCTGTGATGAATGCGATATTCAGATTTGATGTTGGATCGGGAGAGGAAAAATGCAATTGTGTGGCATTACGAAATAACAATGGAAAAGCCAAAGTGCTATTATTTTTCATTAACCATTGTGATTATGCTGCCACATTAACAAACTTATTCTGGGCATTTTTTTTTCCAAGAGTGATCGTAAGTGTGGAGATGACAATTTGTCTGGCAAAGCATATTTTGAACAATGACATGGGAATGGTCAGTTCTGCCAATTCAGGTTTTGTATTGTTCTCGAATTGTCTTAATGTTTGCCTGCATTCAAAATAAACTGCTGGCAACAGAGGATCAGCTGCACTGAAAAGGAGATCCATGCTTCCTGATTAGCATTCTTCCTGAACTCTCTTTGGAAGTTGTTCTCTCGTACCCCTGAGTCCTAGTGTTCGAATTTACCTATTGCCACGGGGTGCGTTTGTAGCTTGTTGGGGGAAATACAACAGCTTCATTAAGTTGAGATGGAGTCGTTTGGATTTTTCCAATCAGTTAAGCTATTTTAAATTCTGTTTTCTTTTGTTCGTGTTTTATTTATATTCGTTAAACATTTCTATTTCGTTTAGAGCCAAGTGGTTTGACCAACTGACTCACTCCTGGAGTATCCAATTTATATCTGCTTAAACAAATAGAAAAAAATTAAGGTCTGGGTTTCCTTCTCACAATGTTTGGAGGGGGCCTGGCCCACTCCATAACAGTTTGAAGGTTCTTTGTGGGATTTATTGTTCAGTTTCATTTTGGGATTAGGATTGTTGGACTCAAATGCAGCGAGTGATATGTGTTGGAGTCTTTTATTCTGTGTGTTGAACTCACTTAGTTTAACAGTACTTCGTGTAATAATGGCTCTTCAGCGCGAGGGACCCAGGTTGTGTTCGAGCTTCAGGCAACTGGTTGTGCACGTTTTCCACATTCTCCCGGTGTCTGCTTGGGGTTCCTTTGGTTGCTTCAGCTTTCTCCCACGGTCCAAAAATGTGCAGGTTAATTGTCCATAGTGTTCGGAGGTGTGTAGGTTAGATACATTAGTCAGGGGAAATGTAGAGTTCCACAGTAGGAGAATGGGTCTGGATGGGATACTCTTCGTAGTCTTGAGACAAATACCTTGCAACTGTTTGACAATGAAAAATATCGTCAGTGTATCGTCAACCAGGTTATAATTAAGCCATAATGAGCTGAACGTTGGCACTTAAAACGTGACCTAATACCTGATTAGGAGCTGCCGGTTTTCTGGGTATGGAAGAAGTGACGATGGGGGATATACAGAAGGTGAACAAGGCAAAGCTCCTGGAATTTGGCAGAAAAGCTGAAGTTGGAGTTACATTTTTCTGTGAGAAACAGAAAGACAATTATAGCAATTGCTTGGTATTTAACTTCTCTGGAAATGCTTGAAATCTTTCGAGCTAAATGAAATACAATTGAAATGTAAGCAGCTTGAGTTCGAGGCAAATGAAACAGAAAACGCTATGAAACCGTTTGATGTGCAATTAAGTACACTAAATACACGGGTGAAAGACATGGAGAGAACAAGTCGCATTAGTCTGACAAAAAATAAAGGACGAGAACGGCATGGGCCAAGTACAGGCAACATGATATTTCTGAAATCTTTTGCATGATCATATTTCTGTTAATCACCTGTAGCATTGACACACCCCCACCACCATCACCACATCATCCAAACGAGACGCGTGATAAAAATTAATTCAGGTTATATCATATGGTTTCATCCCTCTGTTCTTAAAGGCTCATCCGATGAGTCGGGTCTTTCGATAATTTTGTTTTTATCTTTGAATAACACACAAAAAACTTCTATATGCATGACAGCCAATATTTTCAGATGTTTTATTGATAATTATTTTAAATTCAAACAATGATAAAAATAAACACCCTGATATAAGAAGGAAATGCACACAGATACAAATTCACAAGAAAGATAGTCAACAACACAGACATCGTTAGATGGAAATGGACACACTAATACAGATACATATCCACGGACACAATCACATATACATCTTACTGACGCATAACCATGCACTTTGGACACAGACCTTCAGCTCAAATTGGCCATGCTGGCCAGGTTTTATAAGCTGAACGAGTCTCGTTTGTCAGTGTTTTGCCGAAATAACTGCAGACCCTTCCTATCCGTGTACATGCATAAAGGTCTTTTTTAATGTTGCATTTTCCCCTCCACCTCCACTCATTTTTACAGCTGGCTTCATGCACACACCTCGCTCTGTGTTAAAACAGAAAATCGCCGTTCAAGTTGTTTCAATGCTTTTCCCCCTTATCTTCAATATATGTCCTCAAGTTTTGGTTTCCCTACCCGAGAGAGAACACTTTCATCATTCACTTTATCTGTGCCACTCATGAATTTATAATCATGAAAAAAGTCAACCTTCAAACTCCTACCATCCAGGGAGAGAAAAGTTCCAAACTATCTATGCTGTCCTTATTACACAATCCTTCCAGTCTTGGTAACATCCTTGAAAATATTTTTGCACAATTGCCAGTATCGTAAAGTCCTTCCTACAGCATGGCGAGCAATAATCGCAGAATTCCAAGGTTGATCCCACCGATATCTTTCATGATGTCCCAACTGGGGTATTCAATGATTTCAATGATGAAGGGATGCATGCCAAACGCCCTATTCACCACCCCGTCTAATTACTGTGCCACTTTCGAGGAACTATGTTACCATGACCCATGAACTCTCTGATCAACAAAGTTCGCAAGAAATTACAATTAACCGTGTAAATCTACCTCTGCATTGTCTTACCAAAAATCAACACCTCGCAGTTATCTGACTTATATTCAATTTTCCATTTCTCTCCCAGCTGACCCAGTTGATAAGAATCATGTTGTCGTGTTAGGAAACATTCTTAACTAGTCCTTTGTGGGCTTTCAGATGAGTGAGGTATGGCTGATAGGGCAGTTGTTCCTCCTGCAGAATGTGGCAGGTGAGAGACACGATACATGTCTCTGCTGACCACATCTGCAGGAGGTGCACCCTATTCCAGCTCCTCGAAAACAGAATTAGGGAACTACGGCTGGAGCTGCATGAACTACGGATCATCCGGCAGGCTGAGGGAGAAAATGACAGGACGTACACGATGGTGGTCAATCCTCAGCTGCAGAATAAGGACAGATGGGTTATAGTCAGGGGGAGGAAAGGGGACCAAAATATAGAGCAGGGATCCCCTGTGGCTATTCCCCTCAGTAATATGTATGCTGTTTTGGATACTGCGGGTGGGGATCGCGTACAAGGGCAAAGCCATAGTTTTTAGGTATCTGGCACTGAGCCTGGCACTGAGGCTCAGTAGGGAAGGGAGGAGAATAGAAAAGCGCTCGTGGTAGGGGACTCAATCTTTGGAAGGATTGACAAGAGATTTTGTGATCAGGAACGGGTCTCCAGGAAGGTATGCTGCCTCCCAGATGCAAGGTGCCAGGCTGTCACCGAATGGGTTTACAGAATTCCTAAGGGGAGGGTGAAAAGCCAAAAATCGTAATACTTATTGGCACCAAAGATATAGCCAGGAAAGGAATTGAGGATTTAGAAAGTGACTACAGAGAGCTAGGTTGAAAGCTGAGGAGCAGGACGAGTAGAGTAGTTTTCTCAGGATTGCTACCGGTGCCACGAGATAGTGAGGCAAGGAAAAGGCAGCGGGTGCTGCTTAACTCGTAACTGTGCAGCTGGTGCATGAAGGAGGGCTTCAGATACTTAGACCATTAGGATTCCTTGTGGGAAAGTTGGGACCTGTACATGAAGGACCGGTTCCACCTGAATTGGAGGTGCACAAGTGTCCTGGTTCGCAGATTTGCTCGTGTTATTCGAGAGAGTTTCAACTAGTTTGACAGGGGACGGGGGTCGGGGGGCGGGGGATGGTGGGTGGGAACCAGAGCTACAGATCTGAGAGGGGGGATACTTAGATATGGGGAAGTGACAGGATGTAGTGAATCCATGGGGAAGGTTTGTCATGCGATGGAACAAAGGGGTCCATTGAAGTTTGTCTGTTTTAATGCAAGAGTGTCCGAACTAAGAGTGATGATCTTACAGCATGAATCAGTACTTGGAACTGTGATGTACCGGCCATAACGGAGACATGGGTTTCACAGGGACAGGAATGTTTGCTCGACATTCCAGGCTTTAGAACGTTTAAGAAGAACAGGAAGATTGGGAAAAGAACAGAGGTGTAACATTGCTAATCAGAGAGAGCATCAAAGCTACAGAAACGAAGGATGTTGAGGAACGTTTGTCTACTCAGTCAGTATGTTTGGAAGGATTTGGGAGAACCCAAAGGCATTTGACTCATACGTGAGGAATAAGATAATGATCCAGGAGAAGATATAGCCGGTCAGGGATAGCATAGGGAATTTGTGCGTGGATCCTGAACTGATAGGGGAACCCGAAATAGCTTTTTGCTTCGGTTTTCACTAAGAACAAAGAACAACACAGCGAAGAACAGGCACTTCGACCCTCGATGTTGCACCGACCTGTGAACTATTCTCAGCTCGTCCCCCTATATTAGCCCAAAATCATAAGACCATAAGAGAATAATAGCATAGGAGTGCAGGTAAGGCCATTCGGCCCATCGAGTCCACTCCTCCATTCAATCATGGCTGATGGGCATTTCACTCCACTTACTCACATTCTCCCCGTAGCCTTGTGCTTATCTAAGCTCATCCATGTGCTTATCTAACGATTGTTTAAATCTCCCTAATGTGGCTGAGTTGTCTACATTAGCAGGTAGCGCATTCCACAGTCTTACTACTCTCTGCATAAAGAACCTGCCTCTGACATCTGTCATAAATTTATCACCCCTCAATTTGTAGTTATGCCTCCCGTACAAGCTGACGTCATCATCCTAGGAAAAAGACTTGCACTGTCTATCCTATCTTATCCTCTGACATCCTGTATATCTCTATCAATTCCCCTCTTAGCCTTCTTCTTGCCAATGAGAACAGGTTAAAGTTACTCAACCGTTGCTCATAAAACCTTCCCTCCAGACCAGGCAACATCCCGGTAATCTCTTCTGCACCTTTTCCAATGCTTCCACATCCTTCCCGAAATATGGGGACCAGAACTGTACACAATATTCCAAGTGTGGTCGCACCAGTGTTTTGAATAGTTACAGCATGATATTGTGGCTCCGGAACTCAATCCCTCTATGAATGAAACATAACACACCATATGCCTTCTTCACAGCTCTATCCACCTGGGTGGCAACTTTCAGGGAACTATGTATATGAACTCCAAGATCCCTCTGCACATCGACACAACCAAGAATGTTTACATTGACCCAGTACTCTGCCTTCCTGTTCTTCTTCCCATAGTACATTACCTGATATTTAGCTGCATTGAATTCCATTTGCAACCTCTCAGCCTAATTCTGAAATTTGTCCAAGTCCCCCTGCGACCTGTAACATTCTTCCAAAGTGTCCACTACTCCACCGACTTTCGTGTCGTCTGCAAATTTACTAATCCATCCACCTCTGCCTGAATCTAAGTCATTTATAAAAATGACAAACAGCAGTGGTCCCAAAACAGATCCTTGTAGCACACCACTAGTAACCAGAATCTACTCTGAATATTTTCCAACAATCACTACACACTGCCTTCTTTCAGAAAGCCAGGTTCTAAACCAAACTGCTAAACCTGCCTCAGTCCCATGTCTCTACAGTTTCTCCAACAGCTTACCATGTGGAATCTTATCAACGGCTTTACTGAAGTCCATGTATACCACGTCAAATGTCCTACCCTCATCTATATGCTTTATCACATAGAACATAGAACAGTACAGCACAGAACAGGCCCTTCAGCCCACGATGTTGTACCGACCATTGATCCTCATATATGCACCCTCAAATTTCTTTGACCATATGCATGTCCAGCTGTCTATTAAATGTCCCAATGACCTTGCTTCCACAACTGCTGCTGGCAACGCATTCCATGCTCTCACAACTCTCTGTGTAAAGAACCCGCCTCTGACATCCCCTCTATACTTTCCTCCAACCAGCTTAAAACGATGAACCCTCGTGTTAGCATTTTCTGCCCTGGGAAATAGTCTCTGGCTATCGACTCTATCTATACCTCTCATGATCTTGAATATCTCAATTAGATCTCCTCTCCTCCTCTTTTTCTTAAATGAAAAATATCCGAGCTCAGTCAACCTCTCATCATAAGGTAAGCCCTCCAGTCAGGCAGCATCCTGGTAAATATCTTCTGAATCCTCTCCAAAGCATCCATATCTTTCATATAATAGGGCGACCAGAACTGGACGCAGTATTCCAAGTGCGGTCTTACCAAAGTTTTATAGAGCTACAACAAGATCACCATATGCTTTCTTATCAACTCTGTCCACTTGGGTGGCCATTTTAAGGGATCTATGTACCTGCACACCAAGATCCCTCTGTGCCTTCACACTGCCAAGAATCCTATCCTTAATGATGTACTCAGCTTTCAAATTCGACTTGTCAAAATGCATCACCTCACATTTATCCAGGTTGAACTCCATCTGCCACCTCTCAGCCCATCTCTGCATCCTGTCAATGTCCTGCTGCAGCATACAACAGCTCTCTATACTGTCAACGACACCTCCAAACTTTGTGGCGTCTGCAAGCTTGCTGACCAACCCTTCAATCCCCTCATTCAAGTCATTAATAAAAATTGCAAACAGTAGAGGCCCAAGGACATAGCCCTGCAGAACACCACTCACCACTGACTTCCAGGCAGAATATTTTCCGTCTACAACCACTCTCTGTCTTCTGTTGGCCAGCCAATTCTGTTTACAGACAGGTAAGTTTCCCTTTATCCCATTCCTCCTGACCATCTGAGTGAGCCGACCATGGGCAACCTTATCAAATGCCTTGCTGAAGTCCATGTGCACCACATCCACAGCTCGACCCTCATCAACTTTCCCAGTCATATCCTCAAAGAACTCGATAAGGTTTCTGAGGCATGACCTGCCCCTCACAAAACCGTGTTGACTGTATTTAATCAAGCCATGCTCTTCCAGATGATCATTAATCTTTTCGCTCAGAATCCTTTCTTACACCTTGCAGACGACAGACGTGAGACTTCCTGGTCTGGAACTACTGGGGATTTCCCTATTTCCTTTCTTGAAGAGAGGAATTACATTTGCCTCTCTCTAGTCCTCAGGTACAACTCCAGTGGAGAGCGAGGATGCAAAGATCTTCGCAAGTGGCGAAGCAATTGCATTTCTCGTTTCCCAAAGCAGCCTAGGACAAATCTTGTCCGGGCCTGGCGACTTGTCAATCTTAATGTTGGACAAAATTTTCAGCATATCAGCTTCCTCTATCTCTATCCATTCCAGCATGCACACCTGCTCTTCAAAGGTTTCATTCACTATAAAGTTCGTTTCTTTCGTAAAGACAGAATCAAAATATTCATTTAGGGCTTCCAGTACCTCCTCAGAACTTCCTCAGAACACAACTTCCCTATGCTATCCATGATCGGCCCTAATCTTTCTTTGACCATTCTCTTATTTCTCACATCCGTGTGAAATGCCTTTGAGTTCTCCCTAATCCGTTCTGCCAAGCCTTCCTCGTGCCCGAGAAGCTCCACCGCTCTCATCATCCAAGGTTCCTTCATCTTACCCCTTCTTGCCTGCCTCAGAGGAGCATCTTTATTCATCACTCGCAACCACTGTTCCTTAAACACTCTCCACATGTCTATAGTCCTTTACCATGGAACAATTGCTCCCAGTCCATGCTTCCTAACTCATGTCGAATCGCATCATAGTTTCCTCTTCTCCAATTAAATATCTTCCCATTTTGCCTAATCCTCTCCTTCGCCATAGTTATGTAGAATGTGAGGCAGTTGTGGTCACTATCACCAAAATGCTCTCCCACCACAAGATCTGATACCTGCCCAGGCTCGTTTCCGAGCACCAAGTCTAGAATGGCCTCTCCCCTTGTCGGCCTGTCAACGTACTTGGTTAGAAAAACCCTCATGAACACACCTTACAAAAACAGTTCAATTCGAATCTTCTGCTCAAAGGAGGTTCCAATCAATACTGGGAAAGTTAAAGTCACCCATTACAACAACCCTGCTACGTCCATACTTTTCCAAAACCTGTCGACTTATGCTTTCTTCAATCTCCCGACTGGTATTGGGAGGCCTGTAGTAAACTAGGAGAAAGCGAGGATTGCAGATGCTGGAGATCAGAGCTGAAAATGTGTTGCTGCAGAAGTGCAGCAGGTCAGGCAACATACAAGGAGCAGGAGAATAGACGTTTTGGGCATGAGCCCGAAGAACTGCTCATGCCCGAAACGTTGATTCACCTACTTCTTGGATGCTGCCTGAACTGCTGCGCTTTTCCAGCAACACATTTTCAGGCCTGTAGTGAACCCCTATTGAGGTGACAACTCCCTTGCTCTTCCTAATTTCCACCCATATTAACTCTGTATACAAATCTTCCTCGACAATGGAAGCTTCTGTAGCTGTGATACCCTCTCTGATTAGTAGTGCTCCACTCCCTCCTCTCTTTACCTCCTCCCTATTCTTTTTAAATGCTCTAAACCCTGGAACATCCAGCAACCATTCCTGCCCCGAGAAACCCATGTCTCTGCTATGGCCACAACATCATAGCACCAGCTACTGATCCATGCTCTAAGTTCATCACTATTATTCTGGCTACTCCTTGCGTTAAAGTAAGCACTTTAACTGATCCCTTGGTTCCTTCCCAAGAAAATTCTTCCCACTAGCTGGTCTACCTCTTGCTGTTGCCTCATCTGCATCAACTCTCGCCTCCTGTATACGCTCAGGTTCCCACCCTCAGCCAGACTAGTTTAAACCCTCTCCAACTACTCAAGCAAACCTTCCACCCAGGGCACTGGTCCCTTCCAGTTCAGTTGCAACCTGACCTTCTTGTAAAGGTCCCACCTTCCCCAGAAGGCATCCCAATTATCTACATAGCTGAAGCACTCCTTCCTACACCAGCTGTGCAGCCACGTGTTAAGCTGCGCCCGCTCCCTGTTCCTCGCCTCGCTATCTCATGGCATCGGTAATAAGATAGAGAACATTACTCTGTTCATCCTGCTTGCAGCTTCCATCCTAACTCCCTGAAATCACTTTTTATATCCTCAATCCTTTTTCTGTCTTTATCATTAGTGCCAATATGTAACACGATTTCTGACTTTTCACCCTCCCCTTTTAGAACCTTATACACACAATTGGAGACATCCCGGACCCTGGCACCGGGGAGGCAAAATACCTTCCGGGAATCCCGATCCTGACCACAAAATCTCCTGTCGTTTCCCCTAACTATCGTGTCCCCTACCATGAGTAATTTTCTATTTTGCCCCTTCCCTTCTTTGCCACAGTGTCAGAATCAGTGCCAGAGAACTGACTGCTATGGCTTTCCTCTGGAACGTAATACCTCCCCCCCCCCCAGCAGTATCCAAAACGGTATACTTATTGCTGAGGGGAATATCCACAGTGGATCTCTGCACTGTCTGTCAGTCCCCTTTCCTCTCCTTAACTGTAACCCATCTATCCTTGTCCTGCGCCTTAGGAGTGACCAACTCCCGGTTACTCCTCTCAAGTACCCCCTCAGCCTCCTGAATGATCCGTAGTTCATCCAGCTCCAGCTCCAATTCCCTAAAGCGGTTTTCAAGGAGCTAGAGTTTGATGCACTTCCCGCAGATGGAGCCAGCGGAGATGTGTGCCATGTCTCCCACCTGCCACATTCTGCAGGAGGAGCGAGCAACTGCCCTAGCATCCATAACACACTTATCTGAACACTCACTCAGTACTAAAGGAGAAAACTAAGGTCAAATTGCTATAACATTAATAACAAACTTACATTCAATAGCGGAAGTTTAGAAAGAACCTTAGTTTATTTACTAGGTTAGAGAAGGAGGGCGGGTGGGAGGCACTACAGTTGTCAAGTCTCGGGTTTAGCCGCCTGTATATAAAAATATAAAAGGAAAGGGACCTTGTTATGAATGAGAACTTTGCGGAGCTTGGAAGCAGGCTTGAACAGATCAAAATTGATGAAGTTGATGTGCTGGAAATTTTGACGAACATCAAGATTGATAAGTCGTCAAGGCCGGACCAGATGTATCCTAGGTTGCTCCGGCAAGCAAGAAAGGAGGTTTCTAAGCCGTTGATGAAGACCTTTGTTTCCTCACTCTCCACGGTAGTCGTAGCAAAAGATTGGAGGGAGGCAAATGTTGTTCCTTTTTCAAGAATGGGAGTAGGGAAATCCCTGGCAATTACAGACCATCAGTCTTACATCCGTTGTCGACAAGGTTTTGGAAAGAATTCTGAGGGATAGGACTTATGACTATTTGGAAAATAATAGCGTGATGAAAGGCAGTGAGAATGGCTTTCTGTGGGGCAGGTCATGTCTAATAAATCTTATTGAGTTATTATTTGAAGAGATAACGAGAACGGTCGATGAAGTTCGAGCAGTGAACATGGTGTATAGAAGCTTCAGCAAGGCATTTGATAAGATTTCCAATGGTAGGCTCAGGGGGTATGTGATACAGGGAGATTTGGTTGTCTGGATTCAGGACTGGTTGGCTGACAGAAGGCAGACAGTAGTTGTAGATTGAAAGTATTCTGCCTGGAGGTCAGTGGTGAGAGTTGTCCCGCAGAGGTCTGTTCTTGGGCTTCTGCTCTTAGTAGTTTTTATAAATGACTTGGATGAGGAGTTTGAAGTGTGTAATAGTATATTTGCTGATGACACAAAGATTGAAGGTGCCATTGACAGTATGGAGGGCTACTGCAGGCTGCAGTACGACATAGACATCAGGCAGAACCGAGCTGAGAAATGGCAGACGGAGTTCAAACTGGATAAATGCGATGTGATGCATTTTGAAAGGTCGAACTCGAACGCTGAATATAGGATTAGGGACAGGTTTCTTGGCAGTGTGGAGGAACAGAGGGATTTGGTGTGCAAGTTCATAGGTCCCTCAAAGTTGCCACCCAAGTGGATCGGGTGGTTCATAAAGCATATGGTGTTTTGGCTCTCATCAACAGGGGGATCGAGTTTAACAGCCGCAAGGTTTTGCTGCAGCTCCACAAAACCCTGGTGAGATCACGCTTATAACATTATGCCTAGTTCTGATCGCCCCATTACATGAAAAATACGGAGGCTTTCGAGAGATTACAAAGAAATATTAGTGGGTTGCTGCCTGGACTGGAGGGCTTGTCTTACGAACAGAGGTTGGCTATGATTGACTGAGATTGAGCAGAAAATCCTTCACCCAGAGGGCGGTGGGTGTATGGAATGCTGTGCCTTAGAAGGCTGTGAGGCTAAGCCTCTGGATACTTTCAAGAAAGAGTTGGACAGAGCTCTTAAGGATAGTGGAATCACCGGTTATGGGGATAAGGCAGGAACAAGATACTGATTGACAGTGATCAGCCATGATCATAATGAATGGTGGTGATGGCTCGAAGAGCAGAATGGCTTACTCCTGCACCTATTGACTATTGGCTATTGTCTTTCAGCTCGGAATTTTCTCTCTGAAAAGAAGGAGGAACAGACGTGACCTAATCGAGGTAGACAAGCTAATGAGAAGCACGGATAGAATAATAGTCACAGACCTTTCCCCAGGGAAGCATTGACTGGCACAAGTGGTTGTCGTTTTAAGATATTGGGAGAAAGGTATAGTGGAGACATCAGAGGAATGTCCTTTACGCAGAGAGTTGTAAATACATGGAATGCTTTGCCAGCAATTGTGGTGGAAGCAGAGTCATGAGGAAATTTAAGCTACTGCTGGACATGCAGATGGACAGCGGTGAGTTAAGGGTTGTGTACGTATGTTAGGTTACTTTATTTTAGATGAGGAATAATCCTCGGTACAACATCGTGGGCCGAAAGGCCTGTTCTAAGTTGTAGTATGTATTTTCATGTTCTATGTGCTCATTATGCGGTACATTGTCAAATGGCGAACTGAAGCCCATGTTTAAAGGTCTATCGCTCTGCCTTCATGAATCTTTTTGACCACTTTTAATGAAAATAAATTTATGAGTCGCACACAACAGTCCTGACAATCCCCAACCAGTCATTTTCTTTCCATTTGCACCTCTCTGTTAGAATCCCCTCCTCCAGCTTTCTCGAAACTGTCATGTGGCTCACTGATCTTTGAATGCATTAAGATTCGAATACTTACAGCATGGAAATAGGCCCTTCGGCCCAAGTTCACACAGACCCTCCGAACAGCAACCCACCCAGACCCATTCCCCTGTTTACTGGACACTACAGGCAATTTAGCGTGTCCAATTCAACTAGCCTGCACAGTGGAAGGAAACCCACACAGACACGGAGAGAATTTGGAAACCCCACGCAGATAGCTGCCTGAGTCAGGAATTGAATCCGGGATTCTGGCGCTGTGAAGCAGCAATGCTAACCATTGTGCCCAATGCAGTTCAATAGATAATAGACAATAGACAATAGACAATAGATGCAGGAGTAGGCCATTCTGCCCTTCGAGCCTGCACCGCCATTCAATATGATCATGGCTGATCATTCCTAATCAGTATCCTGTTCCAGCCTTATCTCCATACCCCTTGACTCCACTATCTTTAAGAGCTCTATCCAATTCTTTCTTAAAAGAATCCAGAGACTGGGCCTCCACTGCCCTCTGGGGCAGAGCATTCCACACAGCCACCACTCTCTGGGTGAAGTAGTTTCTCCTCATCTCTGTCCTAAATGGTCTACCCCGTATTTTTAAGTTGTGTCCTCTGGTTCGGCACTCCCCCATCAACGGAAATATGTTCCCTCCTGCCAGAGTGTCCAGTCCTTTCATAATCCTATACGTTTCAATCAGATCCCCTCTCAGTCTTCTAAACTCAACGGTATACAAGCCCAGTCGCTTCAGTCTTTCCGTGTAAGGCAATCCTGCCATTCCAGGAATTGACCTCGTGAACCTACGCTGCACTCCCTCAATAGCCAGAATGTCTTTCCTCAAATTTGGAGACCAGAACTGTACACAGTACTCCAGGTGTGGTCTCACCAGGGCCCTGTACAGCTGCAGAAGCACCTCTTTGCTTCTATACTCAATCCCTCTTGTTATGAAGGCCAGCATGCTATTAGCCTTCTTCACGACCTGCTGTACCTGCATGCTTGCCTTCATTGACTGGTGGACAAGAACACCCAGATCTCTCTGAACAGCCCCTTTACCTAATTTGATACCATTGAGGTAGTAATCTGCCTTCCTGTTCTTGCCACCAAAGTGGATAACCAGACATTTATCCACATTAAACTACATCTGCCATGTATCTGCCCACTCACCTAACTTGTCCAGGTCACCCTGTAATCCCCTAACATCCTCATCACATTTCACCCTACCACCTAGCTTTGTGTCATCAGCAAATTTGCTAATGTTATTGCTGATACCATCTTCTATATCATTTACATATATTGTAAAAAGCTGCGGTCCCAGCACGGATCCCTGCGGTACCCCACTGGTCACTGCCTGCCATTTCGAAATGGAGCCGTTAATCACTACCCTTTGTTTCCTATTAGCCAACCAATTCTCTATCCAATCTAGTACTTTGCCCCCAATCCCGTGCGCCCTAATTTTACTCACTAACCTCTTGTGTGGGACTTTATCAAAAGCTTTCTGAAAGTCCAGGTACACTACATCCACTGGATCTCCCTCGTCCATCTTCCGAGTTACATCCTCAAAAAATTCAAGAAGATTAGTCAAGCATGATTTCCCCTTCATAAATCCATTCTGACTCTGTCCTATCCTGTTACTATTATCCAGATGTGCCGTAATTTCATCCTTTATAATAGACTCCAGCATCTTTCCCACCACTGAGGTCAGACTAACTGGTCTATAATTTCCTGCTTTCTCCCGCCCACCCTTCTTAAAAAGTGGCACAACATTAGCCGCCCTCCAATCCTCAGGAACCAACCCCGATTCAATTGAACTCTGGAAAATAATCACCAGCGCATCCACGATTTCCCGAGCCACCTCCTTCAGTACCCTGGGATGCAGGCCATCAGGTCCCGGAGACTTATCAACCTTCAGACCTAACAGTCTCTCCAACACCAAATCCTGGCAAATAGAAATTCCCTTAAGTTCAGATCCTTCAGCCACTGTTACCTCAGGGAGATTGCTTGTGTCTTCCCCAGTGAACACAGATCTGAAGTACCCATTTAATTCCTCTGCCATTTCTTCGTTCCCAGTAATATATTCCCCTGCTTCTGTCTTCAAGGGCCCAATTTTTGTCCTAACCATTTTTTTGCCTTGGACATACCTAAAAAAGCTTTTACTATCCTCCTTTATATTCTTGGCCAGTTTACCTTCGTACCTCATTTTTTCTCTGCGTATTTCCTTCTTACTAATCCTCTGTTGTTCTTTAAAAGCTTCCCAGTCCTCCGTTTTCCCGCTTATCTTCGCTAAGTTATACTTTTTCTCTTTTAACCTTATATGTTTCTTTACTTCCCTTGTCAGCCACGGCCGCCCATGTCTCCTCCTGGGATCTTTCTTCCTTTTAGGAATGAACTGATCCTGCATCTTCTGCATTATACACAGAAATATCCGCCATTGTTCCTCCACGGTCTTCCCTGTTAAGGTATTGAACCATTGAACTTTGGCCAGTTGCTCCCTCATAGCTCCATATTTCCCTTTATTCAACTGAAATATTGTCACTTCAGATTGTACCCACTCCCTCTCAAATTGCAGATTGAAGCTTATTGTATTATGGTCACTACTTCCCAATGGCTCCTTCACTTCGAGGTCACTGACCAATTCTGGTTCGTTACACAATACCAGATCCAGAATCGCCTTATCCCTGGTCGGCTCCAGCACCAGCTGCTCTAAAAATCCATCTCTGAGGCACTCCACAAAGTCTCTTTCTTGAGGCTTTCCTTGCAAAATTTCTTAAATAATTGCACATTACCGCATCTTCAATCTTCTGGCACTTTACACATAGCAGTTGGTTATACAAATATCAGTTGATATTACATACACTCCCTCCAACAAGTCGAAGTCCCCACCTTCTTATAGAAGACCATCGTTGTCCAGTACCGAATAAATCGCCTGCAAAGTGCCTTAATGACGATCGCTCAGTGGTTTGGACGTTATAATCATGAATTGTATCTCGAGGCTGGTTAAAGGCCCACATCAACTCTGGTCTCCCAACCTACCTCGATCCCTTATACTTTATCTACCAACGCAAAAGTACTCTGTGCAGCATTAAACTTCGCAACGAGAGGGAATTTCTGATCTGCAAACGCGTTGTCTCGGTTTTGAAAACCTCTGACTGGCCACATGATATTTCACCTGCGAGTGGCTTCTCCCAAACAGCTTTTGGAAGTTCCTGCCGAATACCATTAAAATTGAACCTGCCACAATTTAGAACATCAACTTGTGGACGAGGCATATCCCTTTCCCTCATTATTTTTAAACTGGTATAATTATTGTCACTTGTCCAAAAGTATTGACGATTTCTTCGTCTCTTCCTGACTTATTTTCCAAGAGAACATTGAGTATTTTTTTCTCCTCAGGTCATCTACATATTGATTGAGAAAGTTTTCCAGTACACACTGAAACAAGTTAGCCCTATCTAAGCCATTAACTCTGCCACAGTCTGTTTCCACGTTTGAAAGTTAAATTCCCTACTCTTACATGTTACTGCTGTTAAAACTGTGTGCAATCTCCATAAATATTTGTTTTTCAATTTCCCACTAACTATTTGGAGAGCGTTGAGGAGCTATATATAATTCTATGACTTAGATTAACTTCTTTATTCTTCGTAGTTCCCCCAATATATGTTCACACGATGATCCCCCAGAAGTTTATTCTCAAAGCACTGCGGCTTCTATTTGCCCAAATAAAAACAACGCTTCGCCTGTTCTGTTCCATTGGCTTCTCTCCTTCCACAGCATCTGTTCCCTGGAAAATTAAGCTGACAGCCCTGATCGTCCCTCAGTCGTGTTTCTGTAATATCTGTGACATCCCACTCCCATGTTCCCAACCATTCTCCGAGGACATTTGCCTTGCACCTCAAGTCCGAACAAGGGCAGTTTAATTGATACTACGTCTCTCATTCCCTGTTGTGTTCTTGCCTGTCTTCTCTATTTTAATTGCTCTCTTTAACTTCTTCAAAAGCAACTGTATAAGTCAATACGTTTACATTTTCTTGGTCTTCACAGTGTATATATTCCACATCAGTTAAAAAGCAAAATAACAAGGCAGCACACATTTCAATAGCTGCAGATTTATGAATATTCACACATCTATTAATAATTGAACTCAGGCACTAAACATGATGAAATTCATTCAAGGATTCGGACACACGCTAGCGATGAGGAAACACAGATATTCGAGGCACAAGGATGACCCTATTAACGCAGAAAGACTTTTATGGATAGCGAGAAAACGGGAAGGGGAAGCAGGAGAGGCTCATGAAGAAATCTACAAACATTACAGGACAAAGACAAACAGTAAAGTCAATGTTATTTTAAGGGACACATTGGAAAACAACGGTTTGCAGTATGTTTAAAGAACCAGAAATTAGATGAAGCATTGCTCTTGAAGAGAAAAAATGATGTTCTTCACGTACCAATGATGACGTTCACAGTGATGAACCAAGATGAAAGTTGACTGATATTAGTTCTTACTCAATGATGGCTCAGGTTTTGTGACACGTGGCTCTTAGAACCTATACCGTAAGAGTGAAATGTCTTTAAAGTTGTATAATTTGTTACCAATTACCTCAAATGATGAATGAGATAATAATGTCCAATAAACTATGAATACAAGCTGTGTATTTTGCAACTGGGAAAATATGTACTGTCCAAAGGAAGCGCATGTATCGAAATAATAAAACACAGAGATTTTTACACAGAAATAACAATTTAAAAAATTATACTTCCGCTAGGAAAGAAGCTAACAAAGTAATGGTTCAAGGAAATGTAATAGGGTGCAAATATATCATTATACACTTTATTTTCACAGATTCCACGATTTTGGCTGAATTGGCGATGATGGGGATGATAATAGAAACATCTGGACACATAATTCCTCAAGCATCATGCTCTTCCAATTTAACATTTTCAAAGGATCTCCCATCGCTCTGTTAAACCTGTGAATATTCAAAATATTTGTGCTTTAAAGTGAACGAATTAAATTTGATTGCCTCTTCTGTTTAATTAAATGTAAACTCACACATTAGTACTGCTGATCTCAAACGTTCACTTTATTGCTTTCTCCCTGGTTTTCAGCTCAAGCAATTCGATTGATTTCGGACGAATGCAAATGTTCCTCTGTTGTTTCCAATTGTCTCTGAATTCTGAAGCTAAATCCTGTCGTCTTGGGGGCAGTACCAATAAACTAACGTTCAGTTATGATTCCAAATCTGAAACTAAGATAACATAGAATTACAGATATTGAAAGCTTTTAGGTAATTATAGCGGTAATGTATTTCTGTCAAGTAACTTTGCAGTAATTTGAATTCAATTCATTGTAATGTTTTGTCCTGTTTGTTATGATTTAACATTATTGTCTTCCTTTAAATTGAAAGCTTGGTTTCTCTTTCTGGTGGTTGTTCAAGGTCTATGCATTGAAGATCTTCGAGTATATGTGACGTTGTGGCAGCTATAATCTCAATTCTACTAATTTAAAAATAATAATTCCATACAAAATTTCCCTCTGAATATATTAAGGCATGTTGGGTAAAATAGCACTAATACCGAATTCGCTGATTTCCTTTCTCCAAATTCCACTGATGACATTCTTCTCACGCCCATGCCCCTCACCTGCCCCCCCCCCCAAACCACATCAAACACACACACACACACAAATACACACAAATACACACACACACACACACAAATACACACACACACACACACACACACACACACACACACACACACACACACACAGATATTGAACTTGACCCCGTTTTCCAGCCAGTGCTAGCTGGTTCTGACAATCACGGATGCAAAACAAAACGTTGAGTGCTTCACGTGTGCTGTGGGGGAACTTTACAATTCCCTTCCGGCCCACAGAATGCTACGTGGCAAAATCATAATTTCATCAGATTTCGAGCCTCTCACACAGGAACCAGAGTGGACCATTCATGCCCTCGAGAATATAATGAGAAAACACGATAAGGACATCCAGTCAACTGAGTTTCTGTAAAACGATCGCAATGCGGTCGTTTAGCCACTGAAATCTCTTCCAGGTCAGTCAGATCAGGTCCTTACTTCCCCTTTGTCGCCAATACATGGGATATGGAAGGGAGCACAGAGCGAGACAAGGGCATGATCTTAGAATAACTTATATCACCAGGGAATAAATGGCATTGAACAAACTATTTGGACTGAAGGCAAATCATCAGAATTCATTATTAAGGAGTTAGTAACAGGACATTTGCAAGTGCAAAATAACAACCCATCGCAGTCAGCATAATTTTATGAAAGTAAATCGTGCTTCAATAATTTTCGTGAGTTCGTTGAATTTGTTGTAAGCAAGTTGTGCCAATGCTATTGTGCAGATTTTGTGAAACTGGACTTCCGAAAATCATTGGATAAGTTATCCACAAAAGTTTCATACGCATGCTAATACATCACATGACGTTAAGGCAATTTCTTAGCTTGGATGGACGATTGGCTAAACCACAAAATACAGACACACATAATTTTTATTCTGGTTGGCGAGATTGGTGTACTAAATTGTTCAGTGTTGACTCCCCCACCAGTAGTAACCTATTTTAATGACTTGGAAAACAGCACAGAAAGTACTATTGCCTAAGTTTCATGTGGCACTAAAATAGGAGTAGATGCACGTTTTGAAGAATAAGTAAGTGGATCTAACAAGGGCAATAGATTGATTAGGAAAATTGGTCTGCGTTTCATAGTGAAATTGTGCGTTATGAATCAGGTGAGCCAATTTGCTTGGAGAAATAGAAAAGAAAATTATTATCGAAATAGACAGAAATTTCAGATTCGTTTGGTGTGGAGATATATGGTTGCCCCTTGAATGAATTGCCGAAAAAAAGACTATACGTCGGCGGGGACGGTAATAAGGATGGCAAATGAAATGTTTGTAATTATTTCAAAAGCAATGGAGCATATGTGAAGGTAAGGGCTGCTGCATATGTACAAAATAGGAGTGAACCCGGAACAGGAATACTGTGAATAGGTTTCGTGCCCTTACTTCAGGGGGGATGCAGATGCAGATGCAGTGGAGGCAATTCAGATAGCATTCTCTTTCTTGATTCCAAATATATTCAGTTTGTCCAGGGGAGTGAAATTGAGCAGTTTGGAGCTGTACCCTCCAGAATTCAGAAGAACGGGGGGATTTGCAATCAAGGTATATGAGATCCTGATGCGGTTGAAAATCTCGATGTAAAGTGAAAGGTATACCTTGTGGGTGAAGTAGGGCAAGAGTTCATAGTTTCAGAGTGGAGTGCAGCAGATTTAAAACAGCTGTAGAATTCACTACTCTAACGTCCAGAGTATGCTGAGACATTGTGTGGATGAATGATCATGTAGAATTGACAATGAAAAGGAGCTGAGGCCAGGATGATACTAGTCATGACCGTAACAAATGGGGTAGGAGGCTTGAGTACTTGAATTGCTCAGTGTTGTTCTTCCTTATTATGTTATGCTTTTACGTAATATTCAGTCTTCCATAAGTTCTACAAAGTGTAATGTTAGGACAGATTATCAAATAGAACGCAGACATCGTGAATAAAGCAACCTTTATGACTTCAATAAAGCATAACGGTAGCGTTTGCAACTGGTCAGACAGTTGGGCCGCATGGAATATGAGTTCCCTGATTGGGGCAGTTAATCAGGTCCAATTAATGAGCCCTGGATGACAGATGAAAGGAGAAATGTCAGACGTTCTGTCAGTTTAAAACCTCACTTTGAATAAGGCAGTACTCAAGGCACGAATTCTCCATCTACAAAGAAAGGGTGTCTTGCTGTTGAGTTTCCCGTCTTTGTGGAGTTGTTGAAGGGGATGGTCATAGGGGATGCATGCACTATTTGTCGGTTCCCTTTCTGTCCACTGACGGTAATCTACCTACCTTCTTTAAGCTGAAGTGGGTCTAAAGTCCGGGAACTCCTCTCAATAACCCCCTCTGCCTCCCGAATGATCCGAAGTTCATCCAGTTCCATATCCCTAATGCTGTTTTCGAGGAGCTGACGTTTGGTGTGCTTTCCACAGATGCAGTCAGCAGGGACAGTACTGATAAATCTTACCTCCCATATTCTGCAGGATGCAGATTCAACTTCCCTAACCTCCATACTCCCTATTCCAAATTTCCAACAAGTATCCTGAAAATCTACTAAAATCTGTTCACCTTACCAACCAGTGCAGAGAACCTTTTTCTTTTGGTTAGAGGAGGGGGATGGGTGCGAGACGCTATTCAGGTTAGTCTTGGCAAAATTTTTGGTGCCCTGTCCGTGTTAAGGAAATCATTCCTTATAAAGGATATGGAGAGAACTGTGGCTGAGTGGTTAGCACTGCTGCTTCACAGTGTCAAAACCCCGGTTTGATTCCAACCTGAGGCGATTTCTGTGTGGAGTTTACATATTCTCCTGTGTCTGTGTGTTTCCTCCAGGTGCTCCGGTTTACCAACACAGTCCAAAAATGTGCAGATTAGGTGAATTGGCCATACTAAATTTCCCATTGTGTTCAGCGAGGTGCACGTCAGGGGAATTAGTTGGCGAAACGTAGACTCATCGGGTAGGGGTGCGAATACGGGTGGGATACACTTGGGATTGTCAGTGTGGATATCCTGATGGCCTGTTTCCACACCGTTGGGTTCTGATTCTATGCTCAATTGGGCGGCACTGTGGCTCAATGGTTAGCACTGCTGCCTCACAGCACCAGCGCCCCAGACTCAATTTTAGCCTCGGGCCACTCTCTGTGTGGAGTTTGCACATTCTCCCCGTGTCTGCGTGAGTTTCTTCCGGGTGCTCCGATTTCCTTCCACAGTCCAATTTAGGTGAATTGGCTATGCTAAATTGCCCGTAGTGTTAGGTGCATTGGTCAGAACGAAATGGGTCTGATTGGATTGCTATTTGAAGGGTCGCGGTGGAATTGTTGTGCCGAAGGTCCTGTTTCCAAGCTGTGGGGAATCTAATCTTATCTAATACTTACACAGCAGTGATCAGAATGTTCCTTTTCCCTCACTTCCCAGCCTCCAGGTCTTTACTTTCTCTTTTAAAAAAATCATTGCATTTCTCTGCACTGGAATGTAAAAGGTTCTCACGCCATTTTCTATAAGTCAGCATCAAATACAACAAAGATAAAAATCACATAACAGCAGGCTATAGTCCAAAAGGTTTATTTGGAAGCACTAGCTTTGGGTCAGAATTGAAATCTGCTACTTGTATTGTTGTTTAAAAATATGTTGCTGGAAAATCGCAGCAGGTCAGGCAGTATAGAAGGAACAGGAGAATCGACGTTTCGGGCATAAGCCCTTCCTCAGCTTATCCCAATTCCTGATGAAAAGCTTATGCCCAAAGGCCGATTCTCCTGTTCCTTTGATGCTGCCTGACCTGCTGCTCTTTTCCAGCAACACAATGTTAAGCTCTGATCTCTAGCATCTGCAGTCCTCACTTTCTCCTGCATGTACAGTTGTGTCCAGTTACTATACGGAGGGAGTCCACAATGAGAAAGTACTGGATACATTCTGGGACATTTAACACACATGGTTCATGTCTCTGACATTGGTGGCATGAAGACATATGAAGGACGCATTGAAATGTGCATTTTTTGTCTAACCACCGAACTCTTTCTCATAAATCAAGGGCTGCTGTAAATGTGCGAAATCAGCCGAGTAGTGACCTCGAAGGGGACGCTCTAATTTCAGATGCACAGTCATGTTTATTCGCAGCTTCACTCAATGAGCAAAAAGATTGAAAATGGAAGATCTGTGCAGAAAAGTCAGAGAAGCTGACAGAGCTGATGTATGTGCTTATTAGTGTCTTTATTTTAGTGTATCTTTATTACAACGTGCGTCTGTGTATCAGTATTTGTGTGTCGGTATTATAGTGTCTATGCTGGTATGTGTGTTAGAGAGTTTTGAGAAAATTTGTCGCTCAGGTTGAGGTTTTGGATGCAGGTTTGCTCCCTGAGCGGATGGTTCATATCCAGACGTTTCGTTACTCTACGAGGTAACATCTTCAGTGGGCCTCAGACGAAGCAATGCTGAAAATTTCTGCTTTCTATTTATATGGTTGGGTTTCTTTGAGTCGGTGATGTCATTTCCTGTGGTGAACACTGCCCGCTGATTTCTCAACAACGAACCCAAACCAGCAATCAAAACACATCCAGAAGCCCTAGCCACTATCCCCTACATCAAAGACATCTCGGAAATGACTGCCAGACTACTCAGACCCCTTGGTATCATGGTAGCCCACAAACCGACCAACACACTAAAAATGCAGATAATGAACTTAAAAGACACAATACAGAAAATGTCATTTACAAAATACCGTAACAAACATTGAACAGACAGAAAACTTGCTACTAGGATACATGAACACCAACTAGCCACAAAAAGACATCGCACTCTCTCACCAATACCCTCACATATGGAAGATGATGAACACCACTTTGACTGGGACAACACATCCACCCTAGGACAAGCCAAACAAAGACATGCACGAGAATTTCCAGAAACATGACATTCGAACTGCAACTCTGGCACAAATTAATTTACACCATTCTACCATCCTCTTCACCACAGGAAATAACATCACCACAGGAAATAACATCGCCAATCCAAAGAACCCAAACACATCAATAAAAAGCAGGAATATTCAGCATTGCGTTGCCTGAGGCCCACTGAAGATATTACCTAGTAGGGTAACGAAACGTCTGGTAGATGTATATATGTGTGTGGCATTCTGAAAATGTCTCTGCAGTTAAGAGTGATGCAATGCCACTTTCTGCAGGCCTCTGCACGCCACTGCACAGTCGACAGATACTGAAAATCATCAGCAATTCAATCAGAGAGGGGGAAAGGTAGAGCTGCAGCTCACATCATCCAAACCAACAGCACCTTCATCATTCGCAGACACACACATCTAATGGTAAACATTGGCACACAAAGGCAAGTACCCAGAAACACACGTGCAGACACAAACCCAGAGACAAACGAAAAGACATCCACAGACACAAGCACAAACAGACCATACATATACACAAAGACTGAAGCACAGACAGAGACACACACGCAGAAACGCACAAAGATACACATACGTGAAATTTAGATGCTGTATACGTGAAACACAGTCATGCATGCAGACTCAAAGAAGCACAAATATATGCACAGAGACTCGCGAGACTGATCTGTAAAGGCAACCATCCAATCACGCAGATACATGCATACGGACACAGAGAAGCACTTGCATATGCACACACAGATAAACAAAGAGTCCCAAACACTCACATACATAACAACACATACACACAGTGAGCAAAAAACGGACAGCAGAACCAGTGCAATATGGATAATTGTGAGATTATCAATTTTGTTAGAAAAAAATCGGGAGGAAGATTATTATTTAAATAGTTACAAAGTTAGAAAAGGCAACGATCAATGAGACTTTGGTGTCCTCGTATACAGTCGCTGCAATTAAGCAAGGTTCATCAGGTCGTAAAGACGTTAAACTGCATGTGGGTCTTCATAGCGAAACAATTCGAGTACTGGAGCAAAAATGTCTTGCTGCAATGGTACAGAGCATTGGCGAGGCTTCAACTGGAACATTGTGGGTAATTTGGTCTCCTTTTCTTTGGAAAGGCGTATGGATTTATATGACGTGCAGCAAACTTCCAGCAAATTGAATCATGGGATGATAAGGCTGACTTATGTTGAGGGGTTGGTTCGGTTACGATTGTGTTCACGTGAGTTTAGAAACTGAGCGGCAATCGTACAGCAACCTGTAAAATTCTACAGTGCTCGACAATCAGATCCATGAAGGACGTTTCTTATCGAGAGGACGTTCTGTAGCATAGGTCATGGTTGAATGATAATGTCTGAAGCTTTTAGTAGGAAGAAGAGGAGAAATCTTTTCTTCGAAACAGTGGCAAGCTTATGGAATTCAGTGTCACAATAGTAGTTGAGGAAAAAAATTCATCACAGAAATATATGTATCTCATGTGGCTGAAGGGATCAAGAGATATGGAGACAGAGTGTGATTAGGGCATTGGACTTGATGATCAGCAATGATCATAAAGAATGGCTCAGCAAGCTCGAGGAGTTGAATGGCCTGCTGCTGTTCCTTCTATGCTTCCATTGCGATGGCCCCAGTTCGCTATTTAAGATACCACCCTAAGGTCTTTCAAAGTGTCCGACCTGATCTTCCTAACCTTCCCATTTGGCCCACCAAAGTTGCTATTTAGATCACAAAACGGCTCTCTCCTAATAACTAAAACATTGATCCGGCTCGCCGCCATCTCCTTTCTGCTCAGACGAAGGATCCTCTCCAGTCTGTAACATCCAACAACATTCCAGACTGTGGCTTCTGTTCAAATGGACAGATAAACGGCATATCCCATTGTCCATGATGTGTAAACAGGTTCAGAGAGTGTGTTGTACATGGCTCAGAGTTAATAAGCGAGTCGAGGGGAATACAAGGCTCTCCTCGACCCAATCAGAAGATGGTATCCTTCAGTTATTCAACCGAAATGGCAGAACGGATTCAAAGAACAAACAAAAAAAACAATACTGCACAGCAACAGCGGCTTCAGGCTTCCAAGCCTGTGCCGACACATTTTCCTTTCCCATACTAAGACATTCTTGATTGACATGAACCATATCTCTCTTTCAGTTCCTATTCATGTGTTTGTTCAGGTGCTTCTTGAATGCTGCCATTGTGTCTCCTTCCACCACTTCCTCTGGCTGTGCGTTCCAGAAACTCTACATATTTTGTGTGAAGATCTAACCACTCACATCTCTTTTAAACTTCTCCCCTGCATATTAAACCTGTGCCCCCATCTTATTTCACCCCTCCAACCTGGGAAAACAACCTCATAATTTCCACCATATCCATGCTACTCACAAACTTATAACTTCTATCAGGTCGCCCTTCAACCTCCTGCCTTCAGGTGATAAAAACACAGTCTATTCAAACTTTCTTCGAAGCTAAAATCCCCCATAATAGCTAACATCCTAATAAACCTTTCCTGTACCTATCCAAAGCATTGACATCACTTTGGAATGTGTGGATAAGAACGGAACACATTATGAGAATTGTGGCCTAAATACATTTCTATAAAGTGGGAGCATAAATTGTCTGAACAATAATTCAATGACTTCCACTGAAGCCAACAATGACATGGGCCTTTTAACCTAATTTACCAATCAGTGCTGCCACCTTCAGTGATCCGTGTATCTGCACGCCAAGATTCCTCTTCATGTTAGTATTCCTATGGTTTCTGACATTCAATGTATAATTTCCATCTGCACTTGCCCTTCCAAACTGCATCACATCACGTTTGCATTTTCAGATGAAACTCCATCTGCCATTTTTCTGCCATTGCCTCCGACTGATCTATACCCCTCTCTATCCTCTGGGAATCCTTCTCACTATCCTGCAACTCCACCAATTTTGTATTGTCCTCAATACTACTAATTATACCAGTTATGTTTTGCTCCAAAACATTTATCGAGGACAACGAATAGTTGAGGTAGGAGCACTCGATTTGCAAAACATTCGTCTACTGCCAATTTCTGTCTCTTAAGACTAAGCTAGTTCTGCGTCCATCTTGGCAACTCACTCCGATAACACATGGATTCACCTTCAGTACTAGTCTGCCTTGAGGGACATTAGGAAAGGTTTTACTAAAATCAGTGTAGACAACGTGAACCGCTTCTTTCTCATCAATCATCTTCACCACCTCCACAAAATAAAACTCGATCAGCTTAATGAAGCATGACTAACTGGCACAAAAACATTGCTCTGTGTCGCGTGGAAGTCCATTTGCATCTTAGAGAACCTGTTCCCTAAGAACCTGTTCTAATAATTTCCAAACCTCCGACATGAGGCTTTCAGGCCTGCAATTTCCTGGGTTCTCCCGACTACGCTTCTTAAACAATGGACAATGGACAACACTTTGACCATTTTCCTGTCCTATGCGACAGTACCTGTGGCTTAACAGGACAAAAAGATATCTGCCAAGTTTCCAACTCTCGCTTCCCTTCCCTCACTCAATTTTGTGTTCTAGACCCAATCAGGTGTCTGGAACTTATCCAACTTAATTAACAAATTTACATGGCCGTCAGAGCGTGTTCCTTTGCGACTGAGTGTAAAAACGATTGATGGAGAGAGTGCAGACGAGAGAGGGAGAAGGAGACAACGTGATAGAGAGGTGTAGTGAGAAGAAGAGGCAGGACAGACGAACAGAAAGAGAAGTGAAATATGGAAAAGGTGGGCGTGGGAGGGTGAGCGTGCGGGGAATGGAAGGAGGGAGAAAGAGAAGAATAATGATGGAGAGAATGGAGAGGAAGGAAACAGAGAGAGGGTATCAGAAGACGAGGAGTACGGAGAGAGCGATTTAAACTGAATTGAGGAAGACCAAATGTCAGGGAGTGCAGAATGGAGAGAATGTGATGAAGACCAACAGAGTAAGAAACACTGAATGAATAGAAAAAAAAATGAGAGGACGATAGGAGGTGGAGAGAGCGAAATAGAGAGGTAGATTTTGAGTGTGAGGGTGAGAAGAGGTGGAAGGGAGATATGAAAGGAGAATTTTCTGTTTGGTCACCAGAGTGAAAGGAAAGACAGAATGACTTAAACACATCTCCTTCGTTCAGCCTGGCCCCCTCCCCTTTCCCAAGGAGCAGGATTATTGTCGAATATCTCTCTCTTCAGTTCAGAATCTTCAGAAAAATGACGAACGACAAAACAGCTAATACTGCTGTATGGCACTTATAATGGCAATTTTTTTCCGTAACAAACTGAAGTTACAGGTACAGTGAGTGAAACAGTGCCTTTTCTCATGGGACGCTGAGATGAGAGGAGCATTGAAACGTTCACGTGTCACAAGTGGACCAGGTGGAACGACACACATCCTGTTACCAAAGGGACAGGCTGAATTATTCATGAGAAAAAAAATCGAAATGAGAGAATTCTGAATGGACTGATTAATTAGTGATCACGACATATTGGTGAATTTGAGCATTTCAGTACATTCTTCAGCTGTTGCCTGAATTTCTTCTGTGTCACGGCATAAATTGCAGTGTTTGTGCTGCAACTGAGAAGCTGTAGCATGAAGCCCAATTCCAGAACAAACCAATGTAGATTCAAAAACGTATATCCCAAATACCACATCCGGTACCATAGAGTGTACAGCATTAACAATGACCAAAATAGGATGAAATTGGCAGAGATCACAAACAACAATCTGATAGACTTTTTTCTATTTTGCATTTCTGTGTCACGTTGAACATCCCCATTGGTGTGAGCCCGGAGTCTCCTGCGGGCTCTGCTGGTCACTAAAATGTGCCTGACCGTGAAAACATTGAACGACAGAATCAGGAGAAATGGGAGAGACGGGGTGAGAATGTAATGGAGGAACTCGATTGTGAGCCAGACCCGAGACTCATAAACATCGCTTGGGACATGACAAAACCAGGGGAGGTTCACAAGCCGATACTTGTCTGAGAGCATAAAGTACCAGAAAATGTTCTTCAAAAAGCTCAGCACGGTCACCGTTCCCAGAATCTTAGCTGTTGTTTCGTCACTGAAATATTTACGCTTCAGATTCTGGCAACAAATCGCCAGAAATCGATCGAAGGTGAAACTGACGGTAAACCAGACAGAACAGTCAGTGGCTGCATAAAGCAGGACAGCGTGGATATTGCACACACGGATGGGTGTCAGGAAATAAAACTGTTCCCAAAAAACAATTGGAATTTGTCTCGATATCAGGTCAATGATAATTACCAGTAGATCCGCCACTGCCATGGTCACCAGGAAATGACTGATGCATGGAGACAATCCACAATCTTTATAAACCAGGACGTAGATCGTCAAAACGTTAACTATGAGGAAAGAAAGCAAACAAATTATATCTCGGTTTGGAGGCAAAATTAGCTGTTTGATTAAGATGTTAAACATTAACATAAGATACTGCTTTCAGAGATTTATGGAATAAATTAGAGCTGAAATAAGAAGTGATAAGCTCTGAATTACTTCCAAAAATGTGAGGTAAAACACAAGAAACAGTCCCTCTCCAAACAAACAAACATACATCTGTAAGATCAGATAGTTTCCATAAAGTTCTTGTGCCCCTGATCAGTGGGAAACAGCCACACTTTAGAGTGCACGATACAGAGGGTGAAAATGTTGGCGTCCTGAAGGGTTGCCTTCCTGTTCCTTGAAGTCATTCGGAGGTTGGAAATTTCTGTTAGTATTTTAAAATCATGGTCGATCCTCTGTCATGAAAACATGTGAATGCCTAAAAGTATGTATTTTCACCTCGTGCTGCGTGAGTGTCTTGTGTCCCCTTCTTGGTTGAACAGGCTCTCTTCCCTCGGGAACTTGTATTTCAAACAATTATGAAACGACTGGACTTTCAAAAATAGCCTCAGTGTAAGAATGTTCCAGAGAATTGTGGTGACAGAGTGTTATCGAGTGTTCTGGAGGATGTCGTGTTAAACATTGTTCCAGATGATGTTGCAGAGAATTCGTAGGTTTGGGGAAGGACTGATACTATTGTATGTAACACACATAGAGACGCTGAGTCGTTTTTCTCTTTCAGAGAACATAGCGACATAATTTCAGGTTCCATCATATGACAATTTGACCATTCAAAACCTGCTCCAGTACACAATAAGATTGTGGCTGGTCTGATTGTGTCCTGAGCTCCATTCATAGGAATTTTCAGTGTTTGAACCTCTTGGGTTCTCGTCACTGAACAGATGGCACTCGGACACTTGATATACCAATTTTTTCAGGCATAACCCCGGGATCCATTTTTAGGAAACGGAAAAGTGATTCTCCAATAACACATTACCTCAGCTTCATACGTCTTGGCATTTAAGAGCATTTTTACACATAATCTTGCAAAGATACACTTCTTAAATGGATATTAATACCTAATTATAAGTAGTACATCTGGTAATTGCACACGTGTCGTCTTATTTCATTTAACCAATGGCATCATCTGCATATTGCTTCTAATTTTACTGTATGGTTTCTACACCTTAAAAATGTTGTTCTTCGCTGTTATTTTGCAAATTATCTGTCTTTTGGCTTCTTCATTGTTTTCAAAGTTTCTGTTGCCCTTTGCTTTTGGTTTATATTCACCACCACTAGGAGTTTCAAGTTCTACCACTAGCTTGGATGGCAGCTGTTTTGTGATGCCTAGGGAGGACAAGAGGGCAGGTTCTATTCCCACAGTGACCGAGGTTACCATGAAGGTCCCGTTTTGTCAACCTCGCCCCTCAGCCTGGGTGTGATGACGGTCAGGTTGAACCACTACGAATCGTCTCTCGCTAACGAGTCTCATGGTATTCTGGGACTGTATCGGCTTTATTCTTTCACTCTAAAAGTTGTGTGTTTCTGTCTATAATCATTTATTATCCTGTTGCATTTTTTGGATATTCTGCTCATCTGCATTTTCATGTTGCTCCATTGTCAGCATACCTCTGTTCTCTCCGTGACAACACTTGGCCCATTGTTATTCAAAATATGACTGGGTATACATCAAAGTATTCAATGTTCTATGCTGATGAGATTCAAAAGTCCCACAACAGTCTGAAAAAAGAAAATAAGTCTCGTCAATTTTTGTAAATGATTGAAAATGATTTTTCAAAAGAAAAACAATAAACTGTATCCCCGTGCTTTTCTTCCAATCAACTTGCAAGGACGAACGTGTTGCTGCAATTGTCCCCATTCTGATTGAGAACGCATCTGGAGGACTGTATATGAAGTCTTTTTTTTCTGTATCCTTACCTCTGAAAGGACGTAATTACTTTTATAAGTTCAGCTCGTTTGTCTGATTCCAGGATGAATTGTTTATCCTCTGCGGAGATGCTGAGCAGTTTGGGGCATCAGAGTTTTCAGGAATGGGATGTGGTCTGATTGGGAGACAACCGACTCTGACAGGACTTGATCAGATGGATACTGAAGCACTCTTCCTCTTGTGGGTTAGTCCCGATTTGGCAGAAGACATTCAAAAATCTGGGGTCTCCCATTTAAGAAGGAGATAACGACACATCTGGGAAATTATTACACAGAGAGCATTGACAGCTGCCTTTGAAAGATATTTCTTTGAATAGAGAACAAATCATTTGTGGGACAGGTCTGAGAGGCTGAATGGTCTATTTCGGTTCATAATTGTTATATCCTTCTGTCACAAAAGCAGTTACTTTGTTGTGAGGGACAATGTTTTAAAATGGCAGGCCTCCCATCTACCGTTAAGGTAAGAATGTTCCTTTCTCTTTAATTTTGCCCTGCCTGTGGTCCTCTTATCTCCTGGGACCATGGCAGACTAGGTTTTAAAAAGGTTCAAGTCTGAGTTACAATGATCTTTTCTAGATGAGAGAGTAAATATTTAATGGAGAGAGAGATAAAAACAATGTTCAGAGACTATCAGATCAACTGTTCTATGTTGGAATTGTGCAACAGGCACGAAAGGCCAAACGGCCATCAGCTGCTATCCCTGATTTGTACTTCAAAGACCTGGTAACACACTCAATCCTATTAGGCTTCTAAGTAATCAGGAAGATCCCATTCAGCAAGTCAGGGACTTTGCATTTAGACCAGAGAAGACCATTCTGTCCTTCTAAGCATTAAGACAGGAATGGAATGATATTGTTTAACTTTTTGATTACACTTCACAGCAGTGTACGAGGCAATTCAAGCTTTCTAGGCCACTGCACAGGAACGGACAACCCTGGTTAACTAACCGGAAATAGAAGACGCTTATTTTGTTCATAAACCAATGACTTGTTGCCTTCGGAAAAACAAATGTTGACCTGTCCTATTGCGACCAGATTGGTAATGGAACTACAAACAGAAACAGGGACCACTCCAGCACTAGTCAGAGGAGGGTCAGGGAGAAATTCTCAATGTGCCATTCAAGTGGGAATTAACATTCCGATTAGTTTGTGTTGGGAATTTTTCTCATTATATTGAGGCTGTCAGTTTTCGATTCTGACATGCATGTCGATAAACAAAAAGTGCAGTGAAGATATCAGAGTGAGATAAGCAACGATCTTATTTATTGGTGGAGTGTTAAAACATCACATTTTGCCTGAAAGTCGAGAAGGGCTTTAACCCAAAACGTCGATGAAGGGATTTTTGCCTAAAACGAAGATTTTCCTGCTCCTGGGATGCTGCCTGACCTGCTGTGCTTTCACAGCACCACTTTAATCTCGACCCACATTCGTACGTTCTGAGGTCCTCATTAACCTATTAAGTTTGCTCCCACAGGAGCAGTACAAGGCCATTCCAAGTGTTCGGTGAAGATGGGAAAAGGCACTTGTAAAAATTAGGTTGTGTCGGGAAGGGCACCCTCACGCCACGTTGCAGGATTTACCTTTCTGCAACTTCTGCTCCAGATGTTGGGCAGGCTGCAGAATCAGATTCATGAATCAATCGTATTTATCACACATAGTTGGCTCAACCATTTCGACTGACTTTCCTGAATGCAACATTGTGCAACACAGCTTCCAGGAAATAACCATTGCTTTCCAAACGAAACACAACAAATAAGAACTCAAGTAAATGTCCTCCCCCTCAAGTCTGCCCTGCCATTCAATGAGATCATGGCTGACCTACTCCAGAGCTCAAATCCACATTTACACCAAATCCTTGAATCCCACAGTTCAATAATAGTTACAAATTCAATTCAATAAATTCCTTCATTGATCCACACGTGTCAGCTCTCTGCGTTAGGGAATTATAGACACTCATTAACCATGAAGAGAAAGTACTGTTTTTTATATGAGTTTTAACTGTGTGTCCTTTCTTCTGAAATAATGTTCCCTTGATCGAACCCCCATCCAGGAGTGGAAACACCTTCTCACAATTTGATTTGTCAAGTCCCCTCTTAATCTTGTTTCAATATTATAAATCCTCATTTATTTATACTCTAATACCTAGCCACTTAGACGCTATTGATAAGTTAACATTATCATTCATCAACCGAATGAATCACACTAATTGTTTGCTGAACCAGCATGCGAACTTTGCATTGCAAAAAACAAAAACACCTCGGTCCCTTTTAGCTTCATTACTTTAGGAGTTTTGCTCCAAATAATAGTAGTCTCCACTTCCTACCTGATTCTTCTGCCGAAATGCATGATTTCACAAGTTCTCACAATAAACGACATTTCTCAGTTACTGCCCATTCACTGACTTAATCTCTCTCTCTCATGTGAATTACTTATTGTAACATGCCCCCTCACCGATCTTGTGTCATCCACAAAATCGAATATATCAGGCATTATTCACCTTCCTTCAAACCATCAGTATCGATAATAAATAGTTGATATTTCTGTTGTTTCAGTGGATTTTTTTTTTAAATCAGATAAAACTAGTTAGTACTTACTGTCAATCTTCTGTGTAAACCAATCCTCGTTCCATGTTAACACATTATCGGCCATGCTGTGAATTCCTATCTTGTCTCATAAACTTTATTTGTAGAAGGTTATCGAACACATCTGGAAACCCAATTGCACTGTCTATTAGATCCCCTTTATCAAGTCTGCTTGTTATCTCCTCAGGGAACTCCATTTATATTTGCATCACTTGACAGGACAGAATATGATTTCCTTTTCACTGAACCATGTTGAATCTGATTGCTTAGCTGTAGTAAATATCATGCAATGCCTTCCTTAATACTGAAATCTAGCAGTGTCACGACAATACAGCTTAGGCCTTTAGCCCAACAGGTTCCTGATTTCAGTATCTTCTTGAAGACAGAAATCACATAAGAGTTTTTGCAGTTTTACTGTAACATTCAGGACATCCAAACTGTTCTGGATCATTTCAAACAATGTTACTCGCGACTCTGCAATCGCATTTTCTAAAACCATTTCAGAGTTGCTCCTGACTTCTCAACGCTTCCTCTCATTCTGTCAAAGGCCGAATTATTTATGCTTGAGAACGTTCAAGAATCTCCCTCCTATTAACATCTTGTTTATAGTTTTGAAATATTTACAGTGCCTTCCACTGTGAGGATCGATGTAAGATATCAGTTTACATTATTTGCAATTTCTCCACTCCCGAAACTAATTCTGCAGAAGCATTTTCCAGGTGTCCCACAGAAACTTGATTATTTTTTCGTCCAAGTGTCAGAAACACATCTTGAACTTTTATACGTATACATACAAGGAATGCTCTTGCTGATTGGTTTTATGTTCCTGTCCGATTAACTTGCACTATGATTCTGAACATTTTGGTCTCGGTTGATATCGTCCACTTCTGGGTCGTCAAGAAACATCCACAATCTGTCCTACACTTTACGTTGTTTTTCGATACTCTCCTTGACTGTCTTTGTGTATTGTGAATGGTTCATCTTCGTATTAAGGCCTACTTTTTGACCAGAATCCATCATTGCTGAACTTTATCAATTGCTTGCTTAAAACTCTGTCCATTCACTGATCTTACCCATGTCTATTTTGACTCTCCTACAAGGATAAATTGTCCTCATCACGCTGCTTTCAATAAGATGTGAAACAAATGTTGCAATTCAGATACCTCGTCTTGTTTAATCAATCATGGGAGACTTACACATGTGGTTGAACACGTGATCAACTGAGATTGACTCCATTCTTCCATTCTCTAGCTCTTCCACTTTTGTTCAAAACTATCACATTCCAATCGGAAGCCTCTGACAAAACCTCCTTGTTCTGCAAAAGAGAAATTTCCCGCTAATCCAGTGGGCAGGAACTTCAGCTGTGATTGACCAATTTCCTAAACTTCGGAAGTCATCTCTTCACTTTTTTTTTCAAAACAATAATAAAGATACACTTGTTGACGTATCGTCTGCCCGAGTCTCCGCATTCAAAGAATGATCCGTTGCCACTTCCACCACCTCCAGCAGGAGAGCACCATCAAACACACATTTACATCCCGTCCAGTTAAACGGGCTATTTCCTCGAAGAAAACCTTCATCATCACTAACACTCCTTCAGTGTCCCCTCGCACCTTTCGCTACACTTGCAGAAGTGGCAGTAATTGCCCATTCCCCTCTTCCTTTCTCACTGGCCAAGGCCCCAAAGCAGAACTTACAGGTTAACTAGCTTTTCACTTGTAATCTTTCAACCCAATCTGCTATCATTTCAGCTCATAAGGCAATCTCTTTACATTAGCGAGACGTAAAGGGGACTCAAATAATGCGGTTGTGAACATTTCCATTTCTGTAGGAGTCACTGACTTTCCAATCGATTGCCATTTCAGTAAATCAACTTAAACCCTGAGCCTGCTGCATTGAGCTCACGAGTCACAGAGCGAGCTTGAATATCTCTTCGCTTTCTGCTTTGTCACTTTACAACATGTAGGAGTCAACATTTTATTCCATGATTTCAGAATCTGACTGCATTATGTATGCTCTCCATAATCAATACATTCTCCCTCCCGTGCCCCGCTGACCTTGTTTATTTTTTGTATTGTATGCAATGCGCTGAATATCACCCACTTTCCCTATATGCAACTTAAATTACACGCTTTGTACATTCTACTTCTCTTTCATCATAATTACTAAACCATTTGTTTCTGTGCCGGGCCTCCACAACCTAAGTTCCGGCCTTCAACATTCCGCCCCTGTTATTTACAACTTTCATTTCCCAATCCCATTCACTTTGGTAGATGTATCACATTGGATTTAAAATATTAACTCTGTTTCTCTGTCCATGCAAATACTGCCAGAACTGATAACTTTCTTTGGAAATGACCCTGCACAAAGCAATATTCAATCAAATAAAGGAACGCTGAATGGTGGAAATCTCAGATAAAAGAGAAGTGCTGTTGAAACTGGAGAGCTCTGACAAAGGGCCATTGGACACCAAATTCAACTTTGCATTCATTCCACAGTTGCTGCCTAACTTCACCAGAAGTTTCTGTTTCTGAACAAAGACATGTGTCAAAGATGATCAAATGCTGTGACCAAATTGCAATACAACCCGAGTCACACCAGGAAGTGAAAAAACCACAAGCTGCAACAAATCATTATGTTTCTGAACTGCACAACGCTGCGACCAACCAAACTCCAGATTTCAAAATCATATTCAGGGAGAGAAACAGAGGGAAATAGATTCATTTTGGAAACAGAACAGGATAACTGTAAAAAGAAACAGGTTTAGATGGTGAAGTGAAAGCGTTTTGGTGGCATGTGACAAATTGGAGGATTAACACCACGCAGAGCCCCTAAGAGGGATGAGAATATGAAAATGGAAGCCTTACTCCACGAGGAATCAGAAGCGGTCACTGGGTAAATGGCGGATGAGTCAATAGAACACGGTCTGATTGGGCAACAGGCTCCAAACTTGTATTGCAGATGCTATTCATCAAACCTTGGCTATAGGCCAGAGCAACAGCAGACCTTTCTTCAAATCTCGAACGTTTTGCTCTGTATTATCCCTCAGTCTATATTTCGGTCACTCCAAGGCGTGGTTCAATTATGTTTGCAGGTGAACATGCCAAGGTTCGCACCATGTGAATTTGAACGATGACACCCGTTTAATATGGCACACCTGACGACTTCCATTCCAAATAGCTGATGAACATGTGATAAAGAAGAGACGAAATAATCACAAGAGCAACAACTATCTAGGCTCTGCAGTTCTGACACATCCAGTTGTGAATGGAGATGAACTATTGAATAACTCACTGCAGTAGGAGTTTATAAAAATGCTCCCATTCACAACGATGGAAAAGCCCAGCCCAACAGTGCAAAAATCAGGGATGAAATATTAGAACCTTCCTCACGCAGTAGTGTACAGTGAATGATGAACCACAGATGTCAGTCTTTAAACAAATAGATTCACTACACAGACGTCAAGATACAAGAGAGCTCAGTGGACATGACCATGGTGATGGACCCTGATACATTCCTGCAATCGGACTGAGGGCTTGTGCTTCACAACGAGACGTGTCCCGAGGAACGCCATTTCATTGCAGATCCAATCTGATATCTACCTGACAATGTGAAAATTGTTCAACTCCACACAGTCTCCGACAAGCAGAATACTGACAATTAGATGACTTACCATTCCCTCAGTCCCATCAGGACAGTAAAGTTGGTGGAATTCCGTTTCCATAGAATTGTCAAGCTGCACAGAAATAATCTGCTCAGCGTGGTTTGAAGTAAGTTAATATTTGGAGGTGGGGCTGTTTGGAAATGTTACGAGATTACGTGTCCACACCAAGGTCCTGCTCCTGCGGCTGTTGTAAAATAAAGACAATAAATAATATATTGAGATCAAACATTTGGCGTCAGTAACATTGACATTGAGGCCAATTTCAATTCTAAAGAAAAAAATTGCTTCCCCAACATAGTTTATGAAGCAAAGGGAACGTCCTGGCCTGAAAGTGACTCCATACACATCAATATGCTGCCTGAACGGTCGAGCAAGACACTCAGTTTTACAATCAAAACAGAAAATGTTGGAAAGTCTCAGCAGGTCTGGCAGTATCTGGAAGGAGAGAAAAGAGCTGCCAGAGCTGCTGATACTTCCCATCATTTTCTCTTTTGGTTTCAGATTCCAGCATCCTCAGTGATTTGCTTTTACTCAGTTTTCTAACACCGTAATATGTCTTAAAGGATAAAAAACAGACAGAACACCAGGCACCAGTCGAGACATCCAAACATAAACACGAACCCTACCAAAGGCCTTCCATCCAAAAATCAGAGGCTTGGGAAAACATTTCCAGCCTTCCTCCAAAGACTGCACTGAAATATAAGGAATAGACGATGCGCACAGTTGAGTCTCTCCATTATATTTCATGTCTGAATATCTCTTCAATGCTTTTCCCCCGTACAATATACAGATTTCTTTTTTAGTCATAGAAAAATCTACCACACGAACCGTGTCTGTCCCTTTAGTACACTGAGCTTCTTCCTTCATTCAAAATAAGAATGGCTGATTCTCAATCTCCACGCCATACTCCTGCTCCATCTTTACCCTTTACTCACGAGAAATGATAATATATGCTCAGCACCTTAGCCTCCATACCTTACGTTTTACAGCATGCACCATTCTCTGAGTGCAGACATTCTTACGCATCTCAGTGGCCTCTCTGGATCGAATATTGTAGTCACATAGTTTAGACGTCACAGACCAAAGTATAAGATCCTTCTCTGAGCTTTCACTTGTGCTGTCGTTCATTGAGTGCTAAACTGTCATGTCCCTTCTTCAAAACGCATTACCTCAGATTTATCAAATTTAAGTTGCACCTACCATTGATTTGCCGATCTGACTTTGCCATTTACCATAACATAAGACATAACCTTCTCAGTACTTCCAATATTCGTGCCCAACATAAACTTACTCATCACCCTCCCACACTACCCTCCACAATCACATCCACGTCATTTCTGAAAAAGTCAAAGTAAAAAGGTACACAGCACTGGTCCATGTGGTAAGCCACTGGTCTCCAGTTACACAATCATCTTTCTACCACTATCCTCTGTATCCTGCTACTCAGTCGATTTTGGATGCTAGTTGCCAAGTCACGCTCGATACGCTGAGATTTTAGTTCCTCAGCTTCCCATGTCAGCCTTTGGCAAACATCTAGCCGAAAAAAAATGTTTCGCTCTCATAAAGACAAACTGACTACCTGATCAAATCTTGACTCTCCAAATGGTTTTCACTTTTCTCCTTCCATATTTTCTCCTTTACTTTCCTCACCATTGATGTGAGTGCTCCATATTTCTCAGCATTCTCTTCACTGCCCGTCCTGTAAAGTGAGACAACTTTGGGTGATCTCCAGTCCTCTGACCAAAATTGATTTAAAACTTGGTAACAGCACCTTTTCTTTCTCGTCTCCTACAACAGCTTGGGATAGAACTCATGCAAACCTTGGTATCTTCAATTTCCAGATTCCGGAAGAAGGGCTGATGCCCGAAACGTCGATTCTCCTGCTCCTTGGATGCTGCCTGACCTGCTGCGCTTTTCCAGCAACACATTTTCAGCTCTATCTCCAATTTTAAACAACCCAAAAATCGCCAACACCTGCTCGCACTCCATATCATTCTGCTGAAGTGCTTCGCAGCCTACCTTCTCGATTTCTGCGTCAGTCAAACAGAGAAGAACTCATTGCACAATCCAACAACCTTCTGCTTCATGCACAGACTCCCCACTTAGTTTCTAATGGGCACCAATTGATTCCTGGCGATTTTATTCCTCTCAATGCACTTGCAGAATATCCTGAGATTCTCCCAGATCTTACCTGCCAGCACATTTCCATGCACCTGTGTTGGACAATCATCTCTGAGTGAAGCATTTCCTCCTATGGAAGTCTTGAATATCCTGTCACTTATAGTGACCTCATGTCCACTGAATGTGGAGTCGACAGCCTAAGGGACAAAATCTATTTATATCCACGTTATCATACGTTCTATAAATGTTCTGAGTTACACTTTGCAGAAAACTTTTTTGTTAGTTATTGCAGTATTTCTGTGTAATACAGGCTTTGTTTGTCTGTTACGAAATTTTATATTGTACATTCGCATCTCACTGCACCCAACTTGATACTTTGGACTCATGCTTTATGACTGAGATGTTTGACTGTAAATCTAAAAACCGATTTGTATACGGAAGTTGTGGTAAATGCACGTCGTTATTATCACAATTTCTCAAAGCTCTTTGGGAGCAAAATACTTAACTAGTTCTTCTGACCACACAACACCAACTCAGAAAGAACATGGCCGCGAATTTGGTACATGACATGTTGTTCAACCAAGCTCATGCACTCTCATGAATTCATTTTTCACAATTTGCGAGCGTGTGTGTGCAAATCTGGTGCGAATTGCACTATTCTGTTTCAAACATGAGCATGGTGCAGTAAGATGATCTGACCTTTGAAGTGCGCAGCATCGAAGTTTTGCCCTCGTCTACCACAGTCCATGTACCGTGATTTCACAGCTCATGGTTCAGTAAGATCTTTCACCTCAAACGTAATCTAATCATTCAAGATGTAAAAGAAATGTTCAAAAATTACGTATAAGCCTATTATCAAATGATGCAGTGGGTGCAATTTTTATTCATCAGTGGGAACTGGATACATTAGCCACAATGATGCACGTACATGGAGCAGGGATATACGATGGAGTCATAAAAAACCGAGAATTTTCAAAGCAGCCTCGCATCGTCCATGTGTGTCAGATAACATCAATGTATATTTCAATTCAGAGGGGGTAAAAATGCAAACTATCTGAGAGGGAGAGGCCTATTGCTCCCTCTCTTTCTTCGTTACTTCTCACGATACTGTGAGAGCTGAAACCCTGCAGTCACCTTGGCCATTCGTGATGGAATCCTGTCAGCGTTTCTTTGGAATCTCCCCACAGCCTGTCGCAAATGGACTTCAGGTGTATCTAACTGATCCTGGCAGATACTCATTCGGATACTTGAATAGTAATTAGAGCAATCTCTTATTTTGATTTTTGCCACTCTTGTCAACGTTATTTTGTCAATGTACCTTCGAGTTGACATTCTGCAGAGTTTCCATTTGTTTTTGCTTGTCTTGAGACGTGTGTGTGTCCATCCAATTGTGTACACCTGTCTTGGTGCCCATACACTTGATTTTATGTCTGAGTAATATTTAGAAGGTAAATATTCAATTGTATATTTACAATGTACAAACTGGTTATTATTCATTTTTCCCTAGTTTTTGAATACCTTTGTTTTGGGAATAAACTAGCGACTTTTAAGGATTAAAATAAGTCGCCTGACTTTTTCTGAACAGGGGCTCTGACGACACCTGAGATATGTATAAATTAACCATATCACCGATCTGTTTATGATTAGAATTTGTTGTTACCAGTGAAAGGGGTGGGCGATAAAAAGTAAGAATGGCCTGCCAACGCATTCAGAAGAGGGATTAGGAGAAATTCAAAAAAGGTCATTTGCGTCAGAATCCTCCTCCCCATAAGTTGGTGGTGCCTAGGTGTTTGCCTTCTGTCAATAAGGTATTTAACAGACAGGTGAGTCAGGCATAATCGGATACAGAATAGAATATTGTTTGAGACCACAGTCTTCGTATGCAGTGAAGCAGGGACAAAGTGCCTAATAACTCAGTCCTAAACCTCAATATAATGTTGCCATGTTCACTCCGCCCCTCAAATCTGCTGCATAAGTGCTTGCTCTGAGTGTGATGCACACAGGAAGAGAGGAGACTAATCAATCTCTCAATGCTATCGTACATGGAATTTTACGAATTGGAAAATATTCTTGGAAAATCCATGCTGGGTAGGAAAGAGCTCTCTCAATTCTCTTCACAGAGCTTCACTTGCGTGCAACGTGTATTTTATTTTTAGTAATATTGTAGATTCAGACTCAATGTGGATGCAACCTAACACCTCATCCTGAGATCGCTCACAAAATTTACTTTTCTCCCTGACTGTAACATTCTTTCTCAAAGTTCCAGGAAAAGAATGATTTTTAGCTAGCTAATAACTGAGAATGAGGACACAAAAAAACAGGAAGAGGTCAATCAACCACACCACAAAAGGTCTTACTGTTGAATATAATCACTGTTGATGTGCTGTACTTTTGAACTCCTCTTTCATGCCCAATGCATTTTAGCTTCTGGAGTATCAAAACTTCGTCTCCAACATTCTTAAGAGGGTCAAAGAGTTAAAGGACTCCCATAACTATGTAGAACAGATAATTCTTCTCATCATTACCGAGGTGAGGAAACAACATGACTGACACTGACACCATGAATTATTGACATGAAGAAATGAGGTGAGCACAAGGGCTCGAGGAAGAGTGACCGGCCCAGGTATCAAGGCGGTATTTAGCTGGTATAATATCATGCAACTCGAACAAAGGTGAACTGAATGGGTATGAAGTGCAGTGTCTCCTCTAATAATGAGTCATTACACAAAAGAAGATGTTTGTGGTCCAAAGACTTCCATAAACTCAGTTCTGGGACATCACTGCAGGAGATCCTCAATGTAACATCATCAGCGAAAGTATCTTCAACTGCTTCATCAATGTCTTTTACCACATCATAAAATCAAACGTTTGGATAGTCATTGAAGATCCATGAGCATGCAGAGGGCTGCACGGTGGCTCAGAGGTTAGCACTGCTGCCTCACAACATCAGTGTCCCAGTTTCGATTCCAGCCTCCCGTGACAGTCTGCATGAAGTTTGCACATTGTCTCTGTGTCTGAGTGGGTTTCATCCAGTTGCCCCGGTTTCCTCCCACAGTCCGTGAGGTGAGTTGGACATGTTAAATAGCCCATAGTGTTAGGTACTTTAGTCAGAGGGACTTGGATCTCGTTGGGTTGTTCTTCAGAGGGATGGTGTGGACTGGTTGGGCCGAAGGGCCTGTTTCCACTCTTTTGGGAATCTAATCAAGATTACACAATGTTTAGAATAATTTGTTATGCCTCCGGTATTGTAACAATTTGAGACCATATGCAGCCAAATCTTTGCAACATTGAAGCTTGAGCTGTTAAAGTGTTGGTAACATACATGCAAAAGGAATTCTATATATTCAATATTTCCATAGTAAGAAGAGGAGCTCATTGAGCGCATTGAAACTGCTTTCTCAGGACCACGTGGAAGCCTTTCTTTTGAAGAAAACTATTTGCAAAAAAATGGACACCCCAGTCAGTCCCTCCTGCCGACTGGAAAGAGAAGCACTCTGGACAGCACATCGAGCTTTTTGACAGGAAATGGGAGGTCTCAGACTGCAATCAGATAACTGAACCTGTCCCACAGGCCTGAACGAAACAATAATACACCACAGAAACTTCCTGATTATCCATGTGGGCCAGGGGTTGAGAGGTGGCCTTGGCATTCCGCACCTGGTGTCCCTTACACGGAAATAGCAGGAAGTCATTCAAAGACATTTACGTGAGAACAGCAGCAGGACATTCAATCCCACAAGTCACTTGTACAGTGGCAAGTTGAAGTAATCGATGCTCCAACATGTCAAATACAGCAGAGCTTGCACAGATAGAATTCTCCACGTAGTTCCTCATGGCTCCATTACCCTTTATAGACAAATTGCACTTTAACATGCTTTTCTAGTGTTGCTCTGCAAAGATAACAGATTTGTTTAGTACGATATATCTAGGAGGCAAATTTCCTCTCTGAGTTGAACGCAATGGTTTCTCTTTGAAAGTGAGACATTGGTGGGAATGGCTAACTGTTCAGAATGAAACTATTGTAGCTTGAGTCAGGATAGCGAATAATGTGACCTTTATTGCAGAGCCAGACACCAAACGGAAATTACTGTGTTGACAGTAGCTAACTTCTCCAACTATTTTAAGGGGATGTAAAGTGAATATTCCAGGTTTGGTGCAACTGGTCAAACCACTCGATTTTAAACAAAACAGAATTTATTTACACACGAAAAAAAGAAATCCGAATTTAGAACACCATGACTAACGCAACTTCACAAAGAGCTGTTACGATTGCATGCAATATCCAATAAACACACCTTTTAGGAATAAGATAAATTCAAAAACCGAGTGCTATTGGAAAGAAAATAACAGAAAGTGGGGAGATATTTAGCCTCGGGCTGTTTCTTTGGGTCTTAAGTAAAAGCTAGCACAAAACTTAAAAAAAATTCTGAACTGAGAGAAATGGCCACTTCCACTTCATTCTACAACTGTTAAAAAAAAACTGAATGCTTTCGCTAATTGTTCAGTTAGACAGTAACTCTCAGACATTTTTATAGCAGCCAGGTCAGACATTTCAGCACCTCCGCATTTACGATCCCTCTCTTAAAATAAACCAAAGGCAGAATAGGAGAAAGTGAGGACTGCAGATGCTGGAGATCAGAGCTGACAAATGTGTTGCTGGAAAAGCGCAGCAGGTCAGGCAGCATCAAAAGGGCAGGAGAATCGACGTTTCGGGCATAAGCCCTTCTTCAGGAATGAGGAGGGTGTGCCAAGCAAGCTAAGATAAAAGGTAGGGAGGAGGAAAAAGCTTATTCTATCCATCCTGTCTTTACCCTTCATGATTTTGTAATCCCCAATCAGGTCCCCCCTCCATCTCTTTCTTTCTAAATAAAATAAACCTAAAATACTCAACCTTTCTTCATAGAAAATTGAACATAGAACACAGAACAATACAGTGCAGAACAGGCCCTTCAGCCCTCGATGTTGCGCCGACCTGTGAACTATTCTCTGCTCGTCCCCCTACACTATCCCAAAATCATCCATGTGTTTATGTAAGGATTGATTAAATCTCCAAATGTGGCTGAGTTGACGACATTAGTAGGTAGGGCATTCCACGCCCTTACCACTCTTTGCATAAAGAACCTGCCTCTGAAATCTGTCTTAAATCTATCACCCTTCAATTTGTATTTGTGCCCCCAGTGCATGCTGACGTCATCATCCTCGGAAAAAGACTAGAATAGCGAGCATCTTCCATACAAGGCAACATCCTCGTCAACCTACTCTGCACCCTCTCCAAAAAATCCACATCCTTTGGGTGACGTGGCGACCAGAACTCTATACAGTGTTCTAAATGCGGCTGAACCAATGTCTTGTAAAATTTTAACATTACTTGCCAGCTCTTATACTCAATACCGCGTCCAATGAAGGCAAGCATACTATATGCCTTCTTGCCCACTTTATCAACCTGTGCAGCAACCTTCAGGATACAGTGGACCTGTACTCCCAGATCTCTCTGCCCATCAACGTTTCCCAAGGCTCTTCCTTTCAGAGTGTAAGTCGCTATGGAATTAGTGTTGCCTGAATGCATCACCCCACATTTTTTTCTGGATTGAAAACCATCTGCCCCTTTTCCGCCCAACTCTCCAGTTTATCTTTATCCTCCTGTATTCTTTGACAGTCCCTTATGCTTTCTGCTACGCCAACAAACTTCGTGTCATCTGCAAACTTGCTGGTCACACCAACAGTGCCCTCTTCCAGATCATTTATGTATATTACAAACAACAGTGACCCCAACACTGACCCATGTGGAATATCACTGGTCACCTTTCTCCATTTCGAGAAACACCGTTGAACTACTAATATCTGTGTCTCCTATTGTACAACCAGTCCTTTAACCACCGAGCTAGAACACCCTGCACACCATGTGACTTCGCTTTCTCGATTAGTCTGCCATAGGGAAATGCAAAGTTATCGCGTCATAGAGTTATGCAGCACGGAAACAAACCCTTCAGCTGTGATGCTAGAAAGGATCTAGAGACATAAGGCCGTGCAGGGTAAATTGAATCATGAACGGTGCAAGCAGTCTGGTTCCTCAGCTATTGATCATGGAAGGGATTATATTTGTATATTAGTAATTGTTAACAGCAACTATTTTATAATTTGGAATGAATGACGTTTTTAATCGGTCCTGACAATATTAACTCCCAACTTTACAAAATATAAATACCAACAGCAGCAATTCAGTTCAACCTGTTTTAATAGACCGACAATTGACTTACCAGGAACACCAACAATAGCCAGCATTGGGTAGTAACCACTTTGAATAACCAAAAGTATATAATAGATCCGCCATGATAGTGATATCTGATCCTGAGAAAGCCAGTAAAGACCTATGGATAAACTGCGGTCTCTTGTCGCAACATTCCAGCCGGCTGTTCTCAGATTCTGATCCATTATTGTAACATTCCAGTCTATTATTCTGAGAATCAAATCTAGTTTTGTTCCATTCGGATCCATCGTTCCACAATTCTGATCTTTCCTCCCCCTCTCTCTCGAGCTGCTGACCCCTGTGTGTGTCAGTAGTGATGCTGCCAATGAGGCTGTCAGATAATACGTTGTAAGAGAGCTTTATTAATGGAAGAAACAAAACAGTTGGTGACATAATTAGGATCCCTTGCGGCCCGATATTAATCGTGGTGCTGATACAAACATGTTCAGTCAACGCCTTTTAAATTCAACACTTTCTTTTACAATGTGAAATAATGCAGATGGAATATATGAGAATCACTGAGGGAAGAAACGTTGAAAATAATGCAGCGATTGCGTGTCATCATTCATTGCAGCGATACCAAACAATGTTGGGACATAGATATGCATCTCTGGCCATAACAGGAGATATACATTCTGTAAAGTCTGAACAATCATTATAGTGATAATGTAATATTCAGGGAATTTTCCACTTTCATCCTTGAGGGAAAATGTGCTTGAGAAATCAAGGTTTAAAACAGACAAACGGTATGGTTGTTAATCGTGAAAGATACCTGACGAAAACAATTCTGATCCTCAATGCAGGATCAGAGAAGGTGATGCTGTTAATGTTATTTATGTCAACGATTTTCAATCAAAGGCATTGACTGGACTGCAATGAAAGTGTGAATATGACACTGGTGAAAACACAGGAAACAGAGAGAAATGGGAGACATGGGTGTTCAGACTGGACAGGAGGAGAATGAAATTCTCCAGCTGTCAGGTTTGGAATACTACTCATACAACAAGCAGGTGCAAGCACACATTTATATGAAGAAATTAGAGAGACAATGTTAAGTAACTGGGGCAATTCCACACCGAATGCAGGGAGAGAATGACATTCTGGGCAAACTAATACGACACTGATAATATAAAGAGAAGTGTCTCCTAAATTGTAATCAGGGTATCGAGGTTCATAAATCGAAATGCTGATTAGAAAACCATGGATGTGCTAGGAAACCTTTATGAATCATTATTCAGTTCTCGTCTCTTGCCGTTTCTCAGTGACCTTCACATCACCGCGAACATCGGCGCACACGACTTCGAAGCAGTTGTAAACAATTGAGCCATTCACGCCCGCACCATCATTTAACACTATCATGGCTCATCTTATCTTGGTCTCAATTTCATTTTCCTACCCGCTCCCCATCGCACATTATCCCGCTTTCCACCAGCAACGCGTTTCTTTCTTGATTGAATCCGTTCATTGATTTTGCCTCCAGTCTAGCCGAAGGGTTGACCTCCACAGATGTGCCTTGATGAATAATTTGTTCTGTCATCTTTCATCTGAAAACAATCGTTGCAATCCGGTTACCGACTTGCCTGCTCAATGAAAACCAGAGAAATAAGCTTTTTTTGAAGTTGGAATAAAATAGCTCAGTGCTACAGTCAGGCTCATGCAGACCCTGGGAATTTGCGTCTTCCTTTCCTTTGATGAAGCGAGAGTTTTGGAGAATCCTCCAGCGCGTTGTCTGTTACTGCAAAAACTTGAGTTCTTTTTTTTTGTTTGGTTTGTGTTTTCGGGTTTGCTCTTTCTCCCTGAATGGAGATATCAAGCAAAGAAGTACTATTTTACTGAACTCGCCATGACTACGGATGTTGAAAGGATGTGGCTACATTGGAACAGCGAATGATTAGCAGTCAAAGAAAAACGTGTCATTTGTGAAATGTTTAGGTTGAATTACAATCACGTTAGTTCAGTTACCTTTGTGATTTAACTGCAATTTAAGAATCAACTATGTTTATATGAAACACTAAAACATCAATTAATTCAAGTGGATCTTGCAATTGTTGCATTACAATAAAAATATCTATTGGTCTAGTTTATCTCCTTGATATATGTTATTGTATCTAAATCTGGTCCATAACAAATTGCAAGCTCTTGTCGGGATCAAATTTGCAATTTGAAGTGTGTGTTTAGAGTCATTGGATCAGAAACAGTGAGTGGTGAGTGTTGCCATTCTCTTTTCGGGTGCTGCATTAGTTTGTTTAATAGGGTGTTCCTTGTGTAATCATGCACCCTGCAGAGGCAAAGAGTTTCCCTGCAATGGAAGAAGATAGTTGGGGTAGTCTACAGATGTGAGTTAGACAAAGGTTTTGGGATAATCAGACACACTGGAAGTGGGGTTGCCTTTGACCATGAGAAAGTGAAAGGCAGTTTCTTAAATACGGTTCACAGTTGTTGGAAACGAAAACGGAATCTTTGGAATTTAGAAGTTGTGGGAGTCAGATTGATAAGGGAAGGTAACTAATTTATTTCCCAATCCTTTTCTTTAATAGTCACTTCGGGAGTTAGAATAGTGGGAATGGAGTTTAGGGCAGTGGAATGTTCCTCCTGCAGAATGTGGGAAGACACGCGTCCCTGCTGACTACGTCTGTGGGAAGTGCACCCAACACCAGCTCCTGGAAAACCGCGTTAGGGAACTAAAGCTGGAGTTGGATGAACATCGGATCATTCAGGAGGCAGAGGAGTTATTGACAGGACTTACAGATAGGTAGTCACTCCCCAGATAAAAGAATAAGACAGATGGGTGACAGTTAGGGGACAGAAAGGGAACCGGCAGGCAGTGCAGGTATCCCCTGTGGCCTTCCCCTCAACAATAAGTATACCGTTTTGGATACTGTTGGGAGGGATGACTTACCAGGAGAAAACAGTGGGGCACCTGTTGCTCAGAAGAGAAAAGGGAAGAGGAGCAGAGCGGTAGTAGGGTGTAGGTTTGCTCGCTGAGCTGTAAGTTTGATATCCAGATGTTTCATTACCTGGCTAGGTAACATCATCAGTGGCGACCTCCAAGTGAATCGAAGCTGTTGTCTCCTGATTTCTACTTATATCTTTCTCCTGAATGGGGTTCTACAGGAATGGTGCCTGAGGACTGGAGGATAGCAAATTTGGTTCCCTTGTTCAAAAAGTGTAGTAGAGGCAACCCTGAAAATTACAGACCAGTGAGTCTCAATTCAGTTGTTGGTAAAGTGTTGGAAAAGGTTGTAAGACCTTTTGTTGTAAGATTTATAACCATCTAGAAAAGAATATCTGATCAGGGACAGTCAGCACGGATTCGTGAAGGGTTGATCGTGCTTAATGAATCTTACTGACTTTTTTGACAAAGTGACCAAACAGGTAGTTGCGAGTAAACCTGTTGATGTGGTGTATATGGATTTCAGCAAGGCGTTCGATAAGGTTCCCCACATTAGGCTATTATACAAAATGCGGAGGAATGGGATTGTTGGAGACACAGCAGTTTGAATCAGTAATTGGCTTGCTGAAAGAAAACAGAGGGTTGTAGTTGATGGAACATGTTCATCTTGGTGTCCAGTTACTAGCGGCATACCGCAAGGGTCAGTGTTGGGTCCACTGCTGTTCGTCATTTTTATAAATGACCTGAATGAGGGCTTAGAAGGGTAGGTTAGTAAATTTGCGGATGACACTAAGGTCGGTGGAGTTGTGGATAGTGACGAAGGATTTAATAGGTTTCAGAGAAACATAGATAGGATGCAGAGCTGGGCTGAGAGGTGGCAAATGGAGTTTAATGTGGACAAGTGTGAGGTATAAACTTTGGGCGGTGTAATCGGAATGCAAAGCACTGGGCTAATGGTAAGATTCTTGGGAGTACAGCTGAGCAGAGAGATCTTGGTGTCCATGTACACAGATCCCTGAAAGTTCCCACCCAGATTGATAGGGTTGTTAAGAAGGCATACAGTGTTTAGCTTTTATTAATAGAGGGATTGAGTTCCGGAACCAGGAGGTTAAGCTGCAGCTGTACAAAGCTCTGGTACAGCCACACGTGGAGTATTGTATACAGTTCTGGTCACCGCATTATAAGAAGGATGTGGAAGCTTTGGAAAGGGTGCAGATGAGATTTACTAGGATGTTGCCTGGTATGGAAGGAATGTCTTAGAAGGAAAGGCTGAGGGCCTTGAGGCTGTTCTCGTTAGAGAGAAGAAGGTTGAGAGGTGACTTAATGGACCCATACAAGATAATCAGAGGGTTAGATAGGGTGGACAGGGAGAGCCTTTTTTTCCAAGTATGGGGACGGCAAACACGAGGGGACACAACTTTAAAGTGAGGGGAGATAGGTATAAGACAGATGTCAGAGATAGTTTCTTTACTCAGAGAGTAGTAAGGGTATGGATTGTTTTGCCTGCAATGGTAGTAGATTCGCCAACGTTAAACATATTTAAATCATCATTGGACAGACATATGGACGTACATGGAATAGTGTAGGTTAGATGGGCTTCAGATTAGTATGACATGGCGGCGCAACATCAAGGGCCGAAGGGCCTGTACTGCGCTGTAATGTTCTATGTTCTAGGCTAACATTCAATTGCAAATGAAGCGGTTTCAATTAGAAGCAAAATAAAAAGAGAGGCAAAAGCAAAAGAGAGTGGAATAATTGCAGCAGAACAAACTTCGAAGCAATTAAGACAGCTTTAAGCAGAACAGTAAATGAAACATTGTGATTGATGATTGAAAACAGTCAAAGTTCTAGCTACAAAATGGAATAGGGAATTAAGAAAGGGAAAAATGAAAGCCAGAAAGCGGGGCCGAGATAGTTTTTGAGCATCATAAGTTAGTACTGATAAGTGGAAGCTGACTTGAAATGCTGACGATAAACGTGGAAAATAAATGTAGTGACGAGAAGAGTAATGCAGATCTGAGACATCGCAGTCAAATGCCTGTTTAAATATGTCCAAGAGTTGTCACTGTTTGTGTGAAGGATAGCGATTGTTTTTTTTTCATTTCATTTGAGAAAGTGACTGGTGAGTTCCAATGCCCGCTGACCATTTGGTATTCCTGATCCAAACAAAGCTGTTGGGTCGAGCTTGTGAGGTATTTGTATCACTACTGAAGGAGGCATCTGTTCGGTCTTGTAGGAACAGTCGTTTTCCTCGTGATCAGCAATTCGCATCTTTAATAACAGAGACTGCTCTGAAGTGCAGAGTTGAGACTATAAGATGGCAGAGAAATCGCAGGTCATTAGGTGATTGTTGAGAAATGAAAGTTGGGCTTTAGACATCGATTTCAATCCGTGAGGGACAGAATTTGCTGAAAAGAAGAATCCGCACATGGAAAGGGTACAGCGAATCTCATTGAAGATCGCAAAGTTTATTGATAACAGTTTAAGGTAGAAATCCATGAAGTTGAAACAGAAGTGAAAAACGCCTGCAGTGTTTCACTTGAATAAAATAGCTCACATGAAGTCCCATTGTTGGTGGTTAGGTAAAAATGAACTGAAAGGACAGATGTGGTGGGACTAGGTTACGCCAATGAATTTTATTGAAGTGAAAAAAGGAACAGCACTATGGAAGCTAAAAACCTGCAAAAGAATGTATAACCTGGTCTGAGTTGGATGAGAAGCAAGTACCAGATAGCTTTATCCAGGAGGAGCAGGTAAATATATAAAAAGATGAATACATAAGGCAGCAAGTCAATCAATGACGGTGATAGATAAGGAGATATGTAATTTAGAAGGAGTATTGGAAGAAAAGTTGGCAATATGTGAAATTCGTGGTGAGAAAGGCACTTTGACGTTATGTAAGGTAAGATTATTGAGTCCGATGAAAGGTAATATAATCATAGCAGCAGTAATCGGCAAATTCTTGATTTAGGAAATACAGCTCATCCTTGGTAATGACATAGTTGCTTCACGGGTAAATGTAGGGTGGGGGAATGGGTCTGGATGGTTTGTTCTTTGGAGGGTTTGTGTGGACTTGTTGGGCCGAAGCGTGATGTCTATTGCAGTGGAAACGTCAGAGGAAAATTAGATTCCCTACAGTATGGAAACAGACATTTCGGCCCAACACGTCCTCACCAACCCGCAAAAGAGCAAATCACCCAGATTCATTCCCCCACCATATATTTACCCTGCCTACTGCACCCAAAACTGAGGGTAATTTAGTATGGCCAATTCACCTGACCTGCTTATTTTCGGATTGTAGGAGGAAACCGGAGCACCGAGAGGGAACCCACGCAGACACGGGGAGAATGTGCAAACTGCATACATACAGTCGCTTCAGGCAGAGAAATGAACTCAGGTCGCGAACGCTGTGAGTCAGCAATGCTAACCATTGTGCCACCGTGCCATCCTTTAATAGGAAGAGAAATCAACTAGTGCAAATAAGGGGGTTTCCATGCAATTATCGGCAACTACGTTTCATCAAATGTTTGATGAAGAGAAAAACAAGAACATGTGAAAGAAAAAGTGTGTACTTTTAGTTCAGAGTAGCTGACTGAATTACAACAGGAAAAAAAGCAGTTGTATTAAAACGCATAAAACGGGGAAGATAAATGTTAGTGTATCTCAGAATGTTACTATCTTTAAATAAAATGAAGGTTTGTCGAGGAATTGGAAACCATCACGGGCACAGTTCACCAAGATGCATCAACAGTGGCTCGTGGAAAGGAGGTGCAGTGGGTACCAATAATTAACAGGTAGGAGATTATTACACTGTAAGGGAGTTTAAAGCCACAGTACAAAAGCGTTTTTTTGTTGGTCTGGACTGCGAAAGGATGTGTATGAGAATTGCCAGAAATGTGATGCCAGAAATGTGATGAGCCTTAGGTAATTTGTAAATCTTAGGGAGTGCTCTACACTGCAAACTAAATACATATTCCCACATTTGTTATGAGTCTGTATACTCTGACGAAGTAAGCTCTGCATCTGTCTTGCCAGCTTACCGACTGCCAACGTTCACGCCAGATTGGGGCATCATGGTGGCTCAGTGGTTAGCACTGTTACATCGCCGTGTCAGGGATCTGGATTCAATTCCAGCCTCGGGTGACTGTCTGTGTGGAGTTTGCTCGTTCTCCCAGTGTCTGTGATTGTTTCTTCCCACAGCACAAAATTGTGCCCGCCTGGTGTATTGTTCATGCTAAATTGCCCATAGTGTTGGTTGCACTTGTCAGGGGTAAATGTAGGGAGGTGGGTTTCTCTTTGGAGAGTCAGAATGGACTTGTTGCGCTGCATAGCCTTTCTCTATACTGTAGGGAATCTAAGCTTATCTTACCTCAATTCCATGTGACTTCACAATTTGTACCAGTCAGTCACGGTGTACCTTGTGAAATGCTTTACTGAAGACAATGTATACAATGTGAGCGACGTTTTTTTTTAATCTTTATTCATCTTCATCACCTTCAAAAAACCTAATCAAGTTAGGAAGGCACGACCACCCCGCACAAAACAATGTTGTCCATCACGAATAGGGTTATTTGCTTTCATAAGTAAGCTGTCGCTGTCAATCTTTCCCAATACTTTGCCGACCATCGACGTGAGGCTCACGGACTTGTACATTCCAGGATTATCACTTCATCTCTACTTCAACAATGGAAGCATTCACTATTCTCCTTCCTCTGCGACTGCACCTGTGGCCTGACAGAATTCAAATGTGTCTGCCAATGTACCGACAATGTGTTCGATTCACTTCCTCAATACTTTGGAATAGATCCCGTCAGGACCAGGACTTTGTCTGACTTGATTCCCAAGCCACATGAAAATGAGAGCCCGTGCCTTTGTGACTGAGGTTCAGAGAGAGTGAGGGAGAGGCTGGGTAGCGGGAAGAGAGATTGAGAGATAGAATTTAACACGGAGTTAGGGAGAGAGAGAACATGAGAGAGATAGAGAGAATGATGGAAAATCAGGAGAGAACAGAAAGACAAACTAAATTTGGGAAAGGTGGATGAGTTCGGAAAAGAGAGAGCACGTGGAAGATAGAGGGAGGGAGAAGGCGAAAACGATTATGGACATACAAGAAAGGAAAGGATGAGAGAGATTGGGGGTCAGAGGCAGAGACGTATTAAGAGACTGATGACATTTTGCTTGAGGGAGTATGGTTGAAAGGGAGTGCAGGATGGAAGATTGTGCAGAAAACCGGCAGAAGGAGAAATATTAAAGGAGAATGAGAAAATGTAACGACGATCACAACTGGAGAGACGAGAGAGAGTGGGAAGGTTCAAATCTGGGAGTGAGATGGGTTGGAAGGGAGATTTTAATGGAGAGTTTGCAGTTTGCGACACCAGGAGGAAAGGAAGGACAGAGTGACATAAATCAATCTTCTTAGCTCAGCCTCGTCCCCTCCCCTTTCCCCAAGGAGCTGGAATAGAACCGAATCTATCCCTCTCCAGTTCAACTGCTTCAGCAAAATGACAAACGATAACATAGTTAGTTCTGCTGTTTGACACTTTTTAATGAGCATTCTTATCATTGATAAATTGAAGTTATAGGCACAGTAAGTGGAATGATGCCTTTTCTCATGGGCTTCTCAAATGAGAGTAACATTGAAACATGCCAGTCTAACCTGGGTGATATACTTGAACAACCCAGAACTAAACTCATTCTGTTACCAAAGGGGATAGGCTGGTTCATTGTTGAAAGAAAAATCGAAATGAGAGAATTCTGAATGCGTTGATTAGTTAGTGTTTACGATTTGTTGGTGAATTTGAGTATTTCAATATCGTCTTCAGCTGTTGCCTGAATTTCTTCTGTGTCACGGCATAAATTGCAGTGTTTGTGCTGCAACTGAGAAGCTGAAGCATGAAGCCCAATTCCAGTACAAACGAATGGAGATTCAAAAACGTATACCCCAAGTACCACATCCGGTACGATAGTGAGTACATCGTTAACAATGACCATAATACGATGAAATTGGCCGAGATCACAAACAATAATGTGATAGATTTTTTCGATTTTGCATTTCTGTGTCACGTTGAAAGTCCCCATTGGTGTGAGCTCGGAGTCTCCTGCGGGCTCTGCTGGTCACTAAAATGTGCCTGACCGTGAAAACATTGAACGACAGAATCAGGAGAAATGGGATAGATGGGGTGAGAACGTAATGGAGGAACTCGATTGTGAGCCAGACCCGAGATTCATAAACATCGCTTGGGACATGACAAAACCAGGGGAGGTTCACAAGCCGATACTTGTCTGAGAGCATAAAATGGCAGAAAATGTTCTTCAAAAAGCTCAGCACAGTCACCGTTCCCAGAACCATCGGTGTTGTTTTCTCAGTGCAATATTTGCTCTTCAGCTTCTGGCAACAAATGGCCACAAATCGATCGAAGGTGAAAGTGACAGTGAACCAAACAGAGCAGTCAGTGGCTGCATAAAGCAGGACAGCCTGGATATTGCACATGTGGATGGACCACAGGAAATATATCTGCTGCCAATAAACAATTGGAATTTGTCTCAATATCAGGTCAATGATAATGACCAGGAGATCCGCCACTGCCATGGCCACTTGGTAACGAGTGATGCATGGAGATAATCCACAATCTTTATAACCCAGGACGTAAATCGTCTCTATGTTAACTGTGAGGAAGACAAAGAAACAATTATACATTGGCTTGGAGTCAAAATTCACAGTTTGATTCACCATCTAGTGAGATAGCAAAATGAAACACTGCGTTCAGAGATTTATGGAAATAATTAGAACTGAGATAAGAAGCGGCAAGTTCTGAATTATTGACAAAAATGTGAGGTAAAACTCGAGAAACACTCACTCTCCAAACAAACAGACATACATCCATAAAAAACAGATGGTTTCCAGACAGTTTGTAGACATCTGACCACTCAAAAACAGCCACACTGTTTACAGATCCTAATATGCACGGTGAAAACTTCACCGTCCCGAAGTTTTCCCTCCCTGTTCCTTGAAGACAAATAAAGTTTGGAAATTTCTGTTTTTAGGTATAAATGATGATCGATCGTCTGTTGTGAATGCAGTTAAAAATAAATTATTCACTCAATACATAGCCTGAGATGACTTCGAACCAGTGTCTCCTTCTTCCTTCAATGGGCGATCTTCCCTCACAATATTATCTTTCGAATAATTAACAGACGTCCAGCCTTTCCAAAATATTTTCAGTGTTAGAATGTACCAGACGGTGTCGATTATAGACTCTCGGTAATACAATGTTTTAGAGAGTGTCATTTCTAAATTGATCCATATGATGTTACAGAGAATTCACAGGTTCAGGGAACGACCAGAACTCCAATATGCAATACACAAGAAGGAGCAGTGTTGTTTTATTTTAATCTTTTGGACAACACAGCGAATTACGATCCAGTTCAGTCATAAGACCGTTCTGCCTCTCAAACCTGCTCCAGCACACAATAAGGTTATGGCTGACCTGATTGCGTCCTGACCTCGATGTTATAAGAATTTTCAGTCATTCAACCTCCTGGGTTCCTGTCACTGAACAGACATCACTCGAACACTTTTTTTTCGAAGGTTTTATTCAAGTACATTCTCAGGAGCCATTTTCAAGAAATGGAAAACGGATTTTCCAAGCAACACATTATCTGAGCTTCATACTTTTATGCATGTATAATCATTTCATACGTAATCTAAGAAAAATACACTTGTTTTAGGGATATCAATAACCAATTACAATAGTTGTTCTGGTTGTGATACTTGTGTCACCATTTTTTAAACGAATGACATCATCTGCATTTTGCATCTCATAGTAACATGTACCTTCTATACATTCACAGATTTTGTCCTTAGCTGTTATTTTGCAAGTTATTTGTCTTGTGGCCTGCTCATTGTTCTCGAAGTTTCTGTTGCCCTTTGTCTATTTTTATTTATTAACACTAGCAGTTTCACATTCTCCCGCTCGGTTGGATAGATGGTTATTTTGTGATGCAGATGGAGGCCATCAAGGCAAGTTCCATTTCCACAGTGACAGAGGTTACCATGAAGGTTCCGGTTTCTCAACCTCGCCCCGCAATCGATATGTGATGACCGTCAGGTTAACCCACCAAAAGGGGTCTCTGTCTAATATGAGCCTCATGATCCTCTGGCACTGTAACGATTGTATTGCTTCACGCTCAGATTTACACAATATAAAAGTTCATTTCACAATTTTCTGTATCTCAACATCACTAAATTAAACACCAGAGGGGAGATCTGCAGATGTCTACAGTATTGGGAGAGACACAGCGTGAAAGAAATCCGCACGAAATACGGATTTGCCACATCACTGAATGTAATGTATTTGTAGGAAGAGGGAAAGAGGTAGAGGAAGTGGACTAGCTTTATTTTTTGTCATTCTTCCATGGGATGTGTGTAATCCTGTTTAGGCCAGCCATTTACACCATCCTGACTTTCTCTTGAACAGAGCGTCTTGCTCGGCTGTTCCACGGAAAAATAACGAGGAAGACACATTTTCTGTTGGTCTGCAATCACAAGGAGACGTTACGAGGAAAGTACAGTGCGTAGCATTCACTGAAGGGAATGAGTAAAGCAGATTTTGTTTTTCACAAATATCAATGGCAGTTTCGTGGGCTCTTTTTAGATTTCTCCAATATCCTCAATCCGAAAAGGACTAGCAACCAGATTATTATCCTGGGCGTCCACGTTTACTTTCAAAGTTATGGTCACCATGGAAATGTTTCCCCATCGGCAATAAGAAAAGTTATTATTTAATGAATAATTGCTATGGACCAACCAGACATCCAAAAACCTTGTAAGAAGGTAGCCCAGAACCTACCTTCTCCAGTTGAATTCAGCAGATGTAAGATGAATATTCCAGTAGCAACGCAGCTGGTCAAACCACTCATTTTTAAATAAAACAGAATTTATTTACACATGAACAAGAGAAATCTGATGTTAGAATAACTTAACTATTTGAAAACCCAATCGACAAGGAAACGCAACTTCACAAGGAGCTGTTAAGTTTTCCTGCAATACCCCATAAATACACGCCTGAGGATTAAGGTAAATTCAAACATAATATCTTAAAGGAAAGAAAATAATAGCGATGAGAGAAAGGATTAGTATGGAGCTGTTTATTTCGGTCTTCAGCTAAATCTTTAAACATTTCTTTGAACAGAGAGAACTGGGAACTTTGCTTTCATTAAACAAGTGTTTAAAAAAAACACATGGCAGCTTCTGCTAATTACATAGAACATAGAACAGTACAGCACAGAACAGGCCCTTCAGCCCACGATGTTGTGCCGACCTCATGTATGTGCCCTCAAATTTCTGTGACCATATGCATGTCCAGCAGTCTCTTAAACATCCCCAATGACCTCGCTTCCACAACTGCTGCTGGCAACGCATTCCATGCTCTCACAACTCTCTGTGTAAAGAACCCGCCTCTGACATCCCCTCTATACTTTCCTCCAACCAGCTTAAAACTATGACCCCCGTGTTAGCCATTTTTGCCCTGGGAAATAGTCTGTGGCTATCGACTCTGTCTATGCCTCCCATCATGTTGTATACCTCCATTACGTCCCCTCTCCTCCTCCTTTTCTCCAATGAAAAAAGTCAGAGCTCAGTCAACCTCTCCTCATAAGATAAGCCCTCCAGTCCAGGCAGCATCCTGGTAAACCTCCTCTGAACCTTCTCCAAAGCATCCACATCTTTCCTATAATAGAGCGACCAGAACTGGACGCAGAATTCCAAGTGCGGTCTAACCAAAGTTTTATAGAGCTGCAACAAGATCTCATGACTCTTAAACTCAATCCCCCTGTTAATGAAAGCCAAAACACCATGTGCTTTCTTAACAACTCTGTCCACTTGGGTGGCCATTTTAAGGGGTCTAGGTACCTGCACACCAAGATCCCTCTGTTCCTCCGCACTGCCAAGAATCATATCCTTAATCCTCTACTCAGCTTTCAAATTCGACCTTCCAAACTGCATCACCTCGCATTTATCCAGGTTGAACTCCATCTGCCACCTTTCAGCCTATCTCTGCATCCTGTCAATGTCCCGCTTCAGCCTACAACAGCCCTCCATACTGTCAACGACCTTTAACCTTTGTGTCGTCTGCAAACTTGCTGACTCATCCTTCAATCCCTCATCCAAGTCATTAATAAAAATTACAAACAGTAGAGGCCCAAGGACAGAGCCCTGTGGAACACCATTCACCACAGACTTCCAGGCAGAATATTTTCCTTCCACTACCACTCGCTGCCTTCTGTTGGCCAGCCAATTCTGTATCCAGACAGATATGTTCCCCTGAATCCCATTCCTCCTGACCTTCTGAATGTGCCTGCCATGGGGAACCTTCTCAAATGCCTTCCTGAAGTCCATATCCACCACATCCACAGCTCGACCCTCATCAACCTTTCTAGTCACATCCTCAAAGAACTCGATAAGGTTTGTGAGGCATGACCTGCCCCTCACAAAGCTGTGAGGACTGCATTTAATCAAGCCATGCTCTTCCAGATGGTCATAAATCCTATCCCTCAGAATCCTTTCTAACACTTTGCAGACGACAGATGTGAGACTTACTGGTCTGTAATTGCCAGGGATTTCTCTATTTCCTTTCTTGAACACAGGAATTACATTTGCCTCGCTCCAGTCCTCAGGTACGACTCCAGTGGAGAGCGACGATGCAAAGATCTTTGCAAGTGGCGAAGAAATTGCATTTCTCGTTTCCCAAAGAAGCCGAGGACAAATCTGGTCCGAGCCTGGCGACTTGTCAATCTTAATGTTTGACAAAATTTTCAGCACATCAGCTTCCTCTATCTCTATCCATTTCAGCATGCACACCTGCTCTTCAAAGGTTTCATTCACTACACAATTCGTTTCTTTCGTAAAGACAGAAGTGAAGAACTCATTTAGGGCTTCCCCTACCTCCTCAGACTCCACACACAAATTCCCTATGCTATCCCTGATCGGCCCTACTCTTTCTTTGACCATTCTCTTATTCCTCACATAAGTGTAAAATGTCTTTGTGTTCTTTCTAATCCGTTCTGCCAAGCCTTTCTCGTGCCCCCTCCTGGGTCTCCTCAGTCCATTTTTAAGCTCCTTCCTCGCCTGCCTGTAATCCTGTAGAGCTGAGCTTGACCCTAGCTTCCTCCACCTTACGTAAGCTACCTTTTTCATTTTGATGAGAAGCTCCACCACTCTCGTCATCCAAGGTTCCTTTATCTTACCACTTCTTGCCTGTCTCAGAGGGACATATTTATTCATCACTTGCAACAACTGTTCCTTAAACAGTCTCCACTTGTCTATAGTGCCTTTACCATGGAACAATTGCTCCCAGTCCATGTTTCTTACTCATGTCTAATCACATCATGGTTTCCTCTTTCCCAATTAAATATCCTCCCATCTTGCCTAATCCTCTCCTTCGCCATAGCTATGTAGAATGTGAGGCAGTTGTGGTCAGTATCACCAAAATGCTCTCCCACCACAAGATCTGATACCTGCCCCGGCTCGTTTCCGAGCACCAAGTCTAGAGTGGCCTCTCCCCTCGTCGGCCTGTCAACGTACTGAGTTAGTAAGCACTCCTTAACACACCTTACAAGAACAACTCCATTCAAATCTTCTGCTCGAAGGAGGTTCCAATCAATATTGGGAAAGTTAAAGTCACCCATTACAACAACCCTGCTCCGTCCACACTTTTCCAAAATCTGCCGACCTATGGTTTCTTCCATCTCCCTGCTGCTATTGGGGGGCCTGTAGTAAACCCCTAACGAAGTGACTGCTCCCTTGCTGTTCCTAATTTCCAAACATACTGACTTGGTAGGCAGATCTTCCTCGACAGTGGAAGCTTCTGTAGCTGTGATCCCACTCTGATTAGTAGTGCTACACCCCCTCCTCTTCCCCCCCCCCCCAATATTATTTTTAAATGCTCTAAACCCTGGAACATCCAGCAACCATTCCTGTCCCTGAGAAACCCACGTCTCTGTTATGGCCACAACATCATAGCACCAGGTACTGATCCATGCTCTAAGTTCATCACTTTTATTCCTGATACTCCTTGCGTTAAAGCAAACACACTTTAACTGATCCCTTGGTTCCTTCCCAGGAAAATCCTTCCCACTAGCTGGTCTACCTCTTGCTATTGCCTCATCTGCATCAACTCTTACCTCTGGTATACAGCTCAGGAACCCACCCCCCTACCATACTAGTTTAAACCCTCTCGAACTACTCGAGCAAAACTTCCACCCAGGACATTGGTCCCCTTCCAGTTCAGATGCAACTCGTCCTTCTTGTACAGGTCCCACCTTCCCCAGAAGGTGCTTTCCTTCCCGGATGCCCCCCTGGTCCTCGTCACTTTCTCCGCTGCTCCCGCTCTTTCTTAGCTGCAGTCTTCCGGGTTCGTCTTGCCTCCGCTGCTGCTCGCACTCAAAATGGTGCTCAGTTAGGCAGCACCTCTAAGCTATTATTAAAGTCGCCAATTCAGATGTTTCAGCACACCTGCATTTACGACCCCTCTCGAAAAATACACCAAAGGCAGAATAACCTTGTTAAGGGAAGAGCTTCGTCGCTGTATTTTCAATGTAAGTGGAAACGCAGCCAGAAGAGATTTGAAGCAGTTTAGTCGGATTTGTCAAAAACACATGACCTGCAATGAGACTGAAGTGGAGACTGCCATGTTATGCTGGTGATGTTAGAAAGGATCTGGAGACATAAAACTGTGCAAGGATAAATAGAATCATGAACTTAGCGAGCAGCCTGCTTCCCCAGATGTTGATGATGGAGGGGTTTATAATTATATAACAGTGAGTAGTAATTTGCAACTTTTTTTAAAAATTGGAAAGGAGGACATTTTAATTGGAACTGATGGTATTATATCCCATCAAGACAAAATGTAAATGTCATGAGCAGTAATTCAGTTCACTTTGTTTTAATAGACAGACTAATTGACTTACTGGGAACACCAACAATAGCAAGGATTGCGTAGTCACCATTTTGAATAACCAAAAGTAAATAATGGATCCACCATGATAATGATATCTGATCCTGAGAAAACCAGGAAAGAGCATCGGATAAACTCTGTTATTCCTTTTCAAAATTCCAGTCGGTTGTTCTCAAATTCTGATCCATTGTTGTAACATTCCAGTGTATTTTTCGGAGAATCCAATCCATTTTTGTTACATTCGGGATCTTCGTTCCTCAATTCTGACCTTTTCTACCCCTCTCTCTCGCGACCTGATGACCTCTGTTAGTGTCGGAGGTGATGCTGTCACTGAGGCTGTCAGATAATACATTGAAAAGGATTTGTATTAATAGAAGAGGGAAAACAGTTCGTGGCATGATTAGGATCCGTGGACGCCCGATATTAATGATGGTGACGAAACAAACATGTTCAGTCAACGCCTTTCAATTCAACGCTTTTTTGTTTCAAATGAGGAAAGCTGCAGAAATATTAGGTGGAATATATGAGGATCAATCAGGGAAGGAACGTTGGAAATAGTGCAGTGATTGTGTAAAATATTTCATTGCGTGATACCAAACGATGTTGAGACGTAAATGTGCATCTCTGTCCACGACAGGAGATATACATTCTGTAATATCTGAACTGTCATTGTACTGTTCGTGCAATATTCAGAGAATTTTCAACGTCGATGCTCACGGGGAAATGTGCTTAAGAAATCGAGATTTAAAACACACAAACTGTATCGTCAGGATCAGATAAGGCGGTGCTGTTAATGTTGCTCATGTCAATGACTTGTGATGAATCGACATTGATTGGAGTTCAACGAAAGTGTGAATGTGACATTGGTGAAAAAACAGAAGACAGAGAGAAATGGGGGACATGGGTGCTCAGAGTGGACAGGAGGATAATGAAATTCGCCAGGCCATCAGCTTTGGAACACTACTCATACGAAAACCAGATTCAAGGACACATTTACTCTGAAGAAATTAGAAAAACAAAGTTAAGTAATTGGGGCAAATCCACACAGAATGCAGGGAGAGAAGATATTCTGAGAAAACTAATATATCACTGATAATATAAAGAGATATGTCTGCTGAAATGTAATCATGGTATTCAAGTTCATAAAGAGGAATGCAGATTATAAAACCATGGAAGTGCTTGAAAACTCTTATTAATAATTATTTGATTTTCGGCTCTTGCCCTCTCTATGATGCACGCATCATTCTGAATATAGGAGCATAGGACTTAGGAGCAGGTATAGGCAATTAAGCTCTTCAAATCCGCTCCACCATTCAACACGATCGTGGCTCATCTTATCCTGGTCTCAATTTCATTTTCCTACCTGCTCCCCATCGCACTTTATCCCGCTTTCTATCAGCAACGCCTTTCTTCCTTTATTGTGTCTGTTGATGGATTTTGCCTCCAGTCTACCCTCGGGGGTGACCTCCACAGATGTGCCTTGGAGAAGAGTTTGTTCTGTCATCTTTCGTCTGTAAACAATTATTGGAACCCTGTTACCGAGTTTCCTGGTCAATGTAAATCAGAGCAATTAGCTTTTTTTTTAATAATTGGATCAAAGTAGCACAATTACTGGAGTCAGGCTCACACAGACACTGGGAGTTAGCGTCTTCCTTTCGTTTGATGAAGCTAAAGTTCTGGAGAAATTTCCAGCTCTCTCGCTGCGCATGCAAAAAATCTTCTGTTCTCTATTTTTTGCAGAGTTTGTGTTTTCGGTTTTGCTGTTTCTCCGTGAATGGAGATATCACGGAAGAAGGAGACACTGATTCGAAGTCAACTCAGGCTATGTACTGAGTAAATAACTTATTTTTTAACTGCATTCACATGTCTCACAACAGACAATCGATCACCATTTAGACCCACAAACAGATATTTCCAAACTTCATTTGTCTTCCAGGAACAGGGACGATAACGTTTTCACTGTGCATTCTGGGAACTGTAAACAAGTCAAGTGTGGCTGTTTTTGAGTGGTCAGATGTCTGCAAACTTCCTGGAAATCATCTGTTCTTATACATGGGCTTCATTTAGATGCAAAAGAGAAAGAGAGGCAAAAGCAGAAGTGTGTGGAAAAATTGCAGCAGGACAGAGATTGAAGCAATTGTGACAGCTTTAATCTGAAAAGCAAATGAAACATTTTGCGTTATGATTGAAAGCAGGTAAAAACAATGAGTGCAGATGCTGGAAACCAGAGTCTAGATTCGAGTGGTGCTGGAAAAGCACCGCATTTCAGGCAGCGTCCGAGGAGTAGGTAAGTTTCGGGCAAAAGCCCTTCATCAGGAATAAAGGCAGAGAACCTGAAGGGTGGAGAGATAAATGAGCGGAGGGTTTGGGTGGGGAGAAAGTAACATAGAGTACAAGAGGTGAGTGGGGGAGGGATAAAGGTGATAGGTCGGGGGTGGGGGGGAGGAGGGAGTGGATAGGTGGAAAAGAAGATAGGCAGGTAGTCATGGGGACAGTGCTGAGCTGGAAGTTTGGAACTGGGGTGAGGTGGGGTAGGGGAAATGAGGAAAAAAACAGCAAAAGGCTCTAGCAACAGTTAAGAAAGGGAGAAATTCAAACAAGAAAGGGGGACAGAGAGAATTTTTGAATATTGGTATTTAGGGCTGATAAGTGGAAGTTGACTTGAAATGATGGAGATAAACGAGGAAAATAACTGTAGTGACGAGAACTGTAACGCAGAGCAAACAGCTCACAGTCAAAGGGCTGGTTGTCATCTGTTTATAAATGTCCAAGCGTTGCCGTGGATTGGTGTGAAGAATGTCGATGCAGTTATTTCATTTCATTTGAGAAAGTGACGAAAGAAATCCAATGTGCGTTAACAATGTGGAGATTCTTGATTCAAAAACAAGTTGGTAGATAGAGCTTGTGATGTAATTGTGTCACAATCAAATGTTTGAACTTTTTGGTCTTATAGAGATGGGTATTTTGCTGTTAATCAGAAATTCGCAACCTGAAAAATAGAGACCTCGTTGAAGTGCAGCGTTAGCACTGTAACATGGTAGCAGAATTGGCAGATAAACTGTTGGAGGAAAGGTTTTGGAAAGGATTATAAGAGTTAAGATTTATAATCATCTAGCAAGGAACAATTTGAATTGCTTTCCGATAGTCAACGTGGTTTCAAGCGCAGATCGTGTCTCACAAACCTCACTGAGTTTTTTGAGAAGGTAACCAAACATGTAGATTAGTGTAGGGCAGTTGACGTGGTATACATGGAATTCAGTGAAGCCTTTGATAAGGTTCCACATGGTAGGCTGTTGGAGAAAATGCAGGGGCATGGAATTGAAGATGATTTAGCAGTTTGGATTAGAAACTGGATTTCTTAAAGAAGGCAGTGAGTGGTCGTTCATGGAAAATATTCAGCCTGGAGTCTCTTTACTAGCGGTGTGATACATGGATCTGTTTTGGGACCACTGCTGTTTGTCGTTCTTATAAATTATTTAGACACAGGCATAGGTGGATGGATTAGTAAATTTGCAGACGACACTAAAGTCGGTGGAGTAGTGGACAGTGTGGAAGAATGTAACAGGTTGCAGGGGAACTTGTACAAACTGCAGAATTGGGTTCACAGGCCTCACATTGAAGTTCAATGCAGCTAAATGTGAGGTGATTCACTTTGGGAAGAATAGCAGGAAGACAGAGTACTGGGTCAATGGAAAGATTCTTGTTAGTGTGGATGTGCAGAGGGATCTTGGAGTCCATGTACATCGATCCCTGAAAGTTGCCACCCAGGTGGATAGTACTGTTAAGAAGGCACATGGTGTGTTAGGTTTCAGTCGTAGAGGGATTGAGTTCCGGAGCCGCAATATCATGCTGCAAATATACAATACGCGAGTGCGGCCACACCTGGAATATTGTGTACAGTTCTGGTCGCAATTTCTCGGGAAGGTTGCGAACGCATTGGAAAAGTTGCATAGGAGATTTACCAGGATGTTTACTGGTCGGGAGGGAAGGTCTTATGAGGAAAGGCTGAGAAACTTAGGTCTGTTCTCATTGGAAAAAAGAAGGCTAAGAGGAGATTTGTTAGAGACATACAAGATAATCAGAGGATTCGATTGGGTAGACAGTGAAAGTGTTTTTCCTAGGATGATTGGGTCAGCTTGTACGAGGGGGCATAACTACAAATTGAGGGGTGATGCATTTAAGACAGATGTCAGAGGCAGGTTCTTTACTCAGAGAGTGGGAAGGGCGTGGAATGCCCTACCTGCCAGTGTAGTCAACGCAACCACATTAGGGAAATTTAAACAATCATTAGATAAACACATGGATGATGACGGAATACTGTAGGGGGACGAGCTGAGATTAGTTCACAGGTCGGCGCAACATTGAGGGCCGAAGGGCCTGTTCTGCGCTGTATTGCTGTATGTTTTGTACTCTATTAGGTGGTAATTCAGAAATAAAAGTTGGACTTTTGACATCCATTTCAATCCGTGGGGGACAGAAATTGCTGAAAAGAAGAATCCCCACGTAGCAATGGTACAGAGAATCTCACTGAAGATCGTAAAGATAATTTATTACAGGTTAAGATGGAAATCCACGAAAGTCGAAGTGAACTGGAAAAGGCCTGTAGTGGTTCACTGGAATAAAATAGGTCACATGAAGTCAAAGTGTTAGTGGTTTACCAAAAGTGAACTGAGAACAGATGTGGAGGAATTTGGATACGCCAATGAGTTTTATTGAATTGGAAAGTGAAAGCACTATGGAAGCTAAAAATCTGCAAAAGAATATAACCTGGTCGGAGTTGGTTGAGAAGCAAGCACCGGATCTCTTTAAATAATTTAAATACATGAATAAGCTTTACTCATGTGTGCCAGGAGGAGCAGGTAAAAATATTAAAAGTTGAACACATAAGGCAGGAAGACAATCTATGACGGTGAGAGATAAGGAGGCAGGTAATTCAGGAGTATTGCCAGAAAATTTGTTAAGATGTGAAATTCGTGGTGAGAAGGGCAGTCTTCCATTATGTAAGGTAAGGTTGTCAGGTCCGGTGAAAGTTGATGAAATCGTATCAGGGGTAATCGGCAAATTCTTGGTTTAGGAAATACAGTTTATCCCTGGTAATGACATAGCTGCTTCACAGGTGGCAGGAATGTCTGTAGTAGTGGGAACATCAGAGGAAAATCAGGCAGCTGAGCTGTTACAGGAAGTACATCATGGGCTATTTCCTGACTGTGGGAATTGGATCGCAAAGTCATTGTTTGAAACAGATTTTAGATTAGATTCCCTACAGTATGCAAACAGGTGCTTTCGCCAAACAAGTCCATACCAACCCTCCGAAGAGTAACCCACACAGACCATTCCCCTACCATATATTTACCCTGACTAATGCACTCGACTGTGGGCAATTTGGTAAGTCCAAATCATCTGATCTGCACATCTTTGGTTGGTAGGAGGAAACCCACGCAGACATGGGGAGAATATGCAAACAACATACAGGCAGTTGTCTGAAGAGGAAATTGACTTCAGGTACCTGACCCGCTGAAAGCACTAAGGAACCGTGTCACGTTTATTAGGAGAAATCAACGAGTACAAATAATGGGGTTTAAATTCAATTATCAGAAACTACGCCCCATCAAATGTTTGAGGAAAAGAAAAGCAAGAACAGATGAAAGACAAAGTGTATACTTTTAGTTCAGAGCAGCTAGCTGAAATACAACAGGAAAAGGAATAACTAAGTCCGTTGTATTAAAATGCATTAGGGAAAGAAATTCGTTAGCCAATCTCAGAAGATGCGGTGGCACAGTGGTTAGCACTGCTGCCTCACAGTACCAGAGACACAGGTTCAATTCCCGCCTTAGGTGACTGAATGTGTGGAGTTTGCACGTTCTCCCTGTGTCTGCGTGGGTGTGCTCCGGTTTTTATCCCACAGTCCAAAGATGTGCAGGTCAGGTGAATTGGCCATGCTAAATTGCCCATAGTGTTAGGTAAGGGGTAGATGTAGATGTAGGGGTATGGGTGGGTTACGCTTCGGTGGGGCGGTGTGGGCTTGTTGGGCGGAAGGGCCTGTTTCCACACTGTAAGTAATGTAATCTAATATTACCATCTTTAAATAAAATGAATGTTTGTCGAGGAATTGGAGATCATCACATGGTCAGGCGAATAAAATGGGCACAGATCATCAAGATACATCACGGGCAGCTTACATAAAGGAGGTGTTGCGGGGAGCAATGATTCACAATTAAGAGATTATTTTGGAGTAAGGGAAATTCATGCCACAGTATAAAAGCGTTTTGTGTTTGTCTGGCCAGCAGAAGGATGTTTTTCAGTATTCAGGAAATGTGACCACTGTCAGGTAATTGGCAAACCTTCGGTAGTGTTCTTCGCTGCAAACTAAATAAACAACTCTGTTTTTGTTACAAGTCTGTATCCTATAACAAAGTTAGCTCTGTACCTGTCTGGCCAGCTTTCCAACAGCCACCGTTCCACCTTCTAGAGCATCATGGTGGCTCAGTGGTTAGCACTGTCGCCTCACAGCCCTAGATACCTTGGTTCGATTCCAGCCTCGCATGACTTTCTGTGTGGAATTTGCACATTCACCCAGTGTCTGCGTGGGTTTCCTCCCACAGTCCAAAGATGTGCCGTTCAGGTGAAGTGGTGGTGGTAAATTGCCCATCGTGTTAGGTCCATTCATAATGGGGTGGGTTACGCTTCAGAAGGATGGTGTGAACGTTTTGCGGCCGAATGGCCTTTTTCCATACTGTAGGGAATCAAATCTAATCTTACCCCAATACCATGTGACCTCACCGTTTGTACCAGTCTATCACGATGTCCCTCGCAAAAGGGACTGAAGTTCACAATGTGAGCCAATGTTTGCTCATCAGTCATTTTCGTCAACTCTTCAAAAAACTTAATCAAATCAGGAAGGCACGACTATCACCCAAAGAAACATGCTGTCCATCGCTAATAGGTATATTTGCTTTTATAAGCGTAAAGATCATGCCACTGACAATCTTTTCCGATACTTTAGCTACAACCGACGTGAGGCTCACAGGGTTGTAATTGCCAATGATCCAGCAATTTGTTCACTTCCCTTCCTCAATATTTTGGAATAGATCCCATTTGTACGGGGAATTTGTCTACCTTGATTTCCAAGCCACGTGAAATTGAAAGCGTGTGCTTTTATGCCTGAGGTTCAGAGAGAGTGAGGGGCAGGTTGAGAAGCGGGAAGAGAGAGTGACAGAAGGAAATCGATGTGGAGTTAGGGAGAGAGGGAACTTGAGAGGGAGGGGGAGAGGGAAGACGGCGATGGAAAGTCAGGATCGAACCTTAAAACAAACAAAATTTGGGAATGGTAGGTGAGGGCTGGAGAGAGCGAGAGCACGAGAGATAGAGAGAGTGTGAAGGAGAGAACAATGAACGAGAAACAAGAAAGAAAGGAAAGAAAGAAAGTGTTTCAAGGAAGAGTTGTATAGAGAGAGTAATGAAATTTGGATTGAGGGACTGTGATAGGGACTGCAGGGTGGACAGAAAACGGGCAGAGGGAGAAACATTAAAGGGGAATGAGAAAATGCAACAACGATCACAGCTGGAGAGAGTGAGAGAGACAGAGAAGGTTTATATCTGGGAGTGAGATGGGTTATAAGGAAGATTTTAATGGAGAGCTTGCAGTTTGCGACACCAGGGGGAAAGGAAGGACAGAGTTACTTGAATTCAAGTCCTTAGCTGAACCTGATCCCTTCCCCTTCCCCAAGGAGCAGGAGTAGCACCCAATCTATCCCTTCCAGTTCGGCTGCTTCAGCAAAATGACAAACGACAACATGATAAGGTTCCCCATGGTAGGCTTATGCGGAAAGTCAGGAGGCATGAGATAGAGGGAAATTTGGCCAATTGGATAGAAAACTGGCTAACCGGTCGAAGTCAGAGAGTGGTAGTAGATGGTAAATATTCAGCATGGAGTCCAGTTACAAGTGGAGTTCCGCAGGGATCAGTTCTGGGTCCTCTGCTGTTTGTAATTTTTATTAATGACTTAGATGAGGGAGTCGAAGGGTGGGTCAGTAAATTTGCAGATGATACAAAGATAGGTGGAGTTGTGGACAGTGAGGAGGGCTGTTGTCGGCTGCAGAGGGACTTAGATATGATGCAGAGCTGGGCTGAGGAGTGGCAGATGGAGTTCAACCCTGCCAAGTGTGAAGTTGTCCATTTTGGAAGAACAAATAAGAATGCGGAATACAGGGTTAATGGTAGGGTTCTTGGTCAGGTGGAGGAACAGAGGGATCTTGGGGTCTATGTACATAGATCTTTGAAGGTTGCCACTCAGGTGGATAGAGTTTGTAAGAAGGCCTATGGAGTATTATCGTTCATTAGCAGAGGGATTGAATTCAAGAGTCGTGAGGTGATGTTGCAGCTGTACAGGACTTTGGTTCTGCCACATTTGGAGTACTGTGTGCAGTTCTGGTCGCCTCACTTTAGGAAAGATGTGGAAGCTTTGGAGAGGGTGCAGAGAAGATTTACCAGGATGTTGCCTGGAATGGAGAGTAGGTCGTACGAGGATAGGTTGAGAGTTCTCGGCCTTTTCTCGTTGGAACGGCGAAGGATGAGGGGTGACTTGACAGAGGTTTATAAGATGATCAGAGGAATAGATAGAGTAGACAGTCAGAAACTTTTTCCCCGGGTACAACAGAGTGTTACAAGGGGACATAAATTTAAGGTGAAGGGTGGAAGGTATAGGGGAGATTTCAGGGGTGGGTTCTTCACCCAGAGAGTGGTGGGGGCATGGAATGCGCTGCCCGTGGGAGTGGTAGAGTCAGATTCATTGGCGACCTTTAAGCGGCATTTGGATAGGTACATGGATGGGTGCTTAATCTAGGATAGAAGTTCGGCACAACATCGTGGGCCGAAGGGCCTGTTCTGTGCTGTATTGTTCTATGTTCTATGACTAGTTCTGCTTTTCGGACATTTTTAATCAGTGTTGTTATTATTGACAAATTGAAGTTACAGGTACAGTAAGTGGAATGGTGCCTTTTCTCATTGGCCTCTGAGTTGAGAGTAACATTGAAACATTCCCGTGTAACCTATGTGATATGCTTGAGCAAGCCAGAACTACGCTCATTCTGTTACCAAAGGGGATAGGCTGGTTCATTGTTGAAAGAAAAATTGAAATGAGAGAATTCTGAATGGATTGATTAAATGGTGTTTACGACTTATTGGTGAATTTGAGCATTTCAGTACACTATTCAGCTCGTGCCTGAATTTCTTCTGTGTCACGGCATAAATTGCAGTGTTTGTGCTGCAACTGAGAAGCTGTAGCATGAAGCCCAATTCCAGAACAAACCAATGTAGATACAAAAACCTATATCCCAAATACCACATCCGGTACCATAGAGTGTACAGCATTGATGAGAACCATAATAGGATGAAATTGGCCGAGATCACAAACAATAATGTGATAGATTTTTTTCGATTTTGCATTTCTGTGTCGCGTTGAACGTCCCCATTGCTGTGAGCCCGGAGTCTCCTACGGGCTCTGCTGGTCACTAAAATGTGCCTGACCGTGAAAACATTGAACGACAGAATCAGGAGAAATGGGAGAGACGGGGTGAGAATGTAATGGAGGAACTCGACTGTGACCCAGACCCGAGACTCATAAACATCGCTTGGGACATGACAAAACCAGGGGAGGTTCACAAGGTGATACTGATCTGAGAGCATAAAATACCAGAAAATGTTCTTCAAAAAGCTCAGCACAGTCACCGTTCCGAGGACCATACGTGCTGTTTCGTCACTGCAATATTTACTCTTCAGCTTCTGGCAACAAATCGCCAGAAATCGATCGAAGGTGAAAGTGACAGTGAACCAGACAGAACAGTCAGTGGCTGCATAGAGCAGGACAGCGTGGACATTGCACACGCGAATGGACCACAGGAAATAAAACTGTTCCCAATAAACAATTGGAATTTGTCTCAATATCAGGTCAATGATAATGACCAGTAGATCCGCCACTGCCATGGCCACCAGGTAATGTCTGATGCATGGAGACAATCCACAATCTTTATAAACCAGGACATACATCGTTACTACATTAACTGTGAGGAAGGAAAGCAAACAAATTAAACATCAGCTGGGAGGCAAAATTAACAGTTTGATTGAGGACCTAGTGAGATATTAAAGTGAGACAGTGCATTCAGAGATTTATGAAAATAATTAAAGTTGCAGTTCTGAATTACTCACAGAAACGTGAGGTAAAACACGACATAAACTCCCTCTCCAAACAACAAGACACTCATGTATAAGAACAGATGATTTCCAGAAATTTTGCAGAGATCTGATCACTTGAAAACAGACACATTTCACTTGTTTTCAGATCCTAATATGCATGGTGAAAACATTCCGGCAGATGTCAGAGGTAGTTTTTTTTAACTCAGAGTGTATGGAATACAATAAGGGTATGGAATGCTTTGCCTGCAATGGTTGTAGATTCGCCAACTTTCAGGACATTTAAGTCGTCATTGGACAGGCATATGGACGTACATGGAATAGTGTAGGTGAGATGGGCTTCAGATTGGTATGACATGGCGGCGCAACACCGAGGGCCAAAGGGCCTGTACTGCGCTGGAATGTTCTAAAAAAAAGTTCTATTCCCGTCCTAAAACGTTCCATCCCTGTTCCTTGAAGAAAAATGACGTTTGGAAATTTCTTTTTGACGATCTAGATGCTGGTCGATCGTCTGTTGTGAAGAGATGTGAATGCAGTTTTAAAAACTTTATTTACTCCATAAACAGCCTGAGGTGACTTCGAACCAATGTCCCCTTCTTCCTTCAACGGATTGTCTTCCCTCACAATCTTAACTTTCATACAATTGACAGACGTCCGGCCTTTACAAAATATTGTCAGTGTTAGAATGTACCAGAGGATGTTGATTACTAATTCTCCGTTATAAAATGTTGAAGAGAGTGTCATTTCTAAATTGATCCAGATGATGTTGCAGAGAATTCACAGGTTCAGTAAAAGACCAGTAGTCGAGTATGCAACTCACAAGGAGGAGCAGTATCATTTTTCTCTCTTTCAAAGAATACGGCGATTTACGATCCAAATCAAACATAAGACCATTCTACCCCTCAAACATGCTCCAGCACACAATAAGATTGTGGCTGATCTGATTGCGTCCTTACCTCCATGTTATAGGAATGTTTCAGTCATTCAACCTCCTGGGTTCCTGTCACTGAATAGATATCACTCAGACACATTTTCCAACGGTTTTCTTCAAGCACATTCTCGGGAGCCATTTTCAATAAATGGAAAATGGATTCTCCAATATCTCAGCTTCATACTTTTATGCATGTAATTATTTTCGGAAAATCAATATCCAATTGTAATAGTTGTGTGATACCAGTGCCACTTTTTTTAATTGAACCAATGACATCATCTGCATATTACATCTAATAGTAACATATAACTTCTAAGTATTTGCTTATTTTGTCCTCAGCTGTTATTTTCCAATTTATTTGTCTTGCAGCCTGCTCATTGTTCTCGAATTTCTGTTGCTCTTTGTCTATTTTTATTTATTACCGCTAGAGTTTCACACTCTCCCACTCGGTTGGCTACACGGCCAGTTTGTGATGCAGATGGAGGCCAACAAGGCAGGTTCTATTTCCGCAGTAACGGAGGTTACCATGAAGCTAACGAGTAGCTTTCTAGTGCTGCTCTTTCATGAGATGGTTGTGGAGAATAAGATTGTAAGACACAGAATTTATAGCAAAAGTTTCCAGTGTGATGTAACGAAAATCATCTCTTTAGATTGACCTATATTGTTTGTTAAGTCTCTCGTCTTTTAGAATGACCATGCTGGTTTCAGTTTTTTCATGTGGAAATCGTAATACTTGCTTTAAAAGTTACATTTTCAAGTGAACTTTAAAAATAGGTACCATGTTGGCCCAGGTAATGTATTGAGGTGACAGCTTCCCTCTGTGAGGCTGTCTGTGACCCAATGGTCAGACGGATTGTCATCTCAAAAAAACGGATTTACAGAATCTTACATGGATTCATGCAGTTGTTGAGCATTCTGCAAGTACAAATTCACCCCACAAACGTATATGAGTGTGTGTCTGTGTGTGTTCGGGGGGGTGGGGGGGTATGTATATGTGTATGTGGGTGTCTGTGTGTGGAGGGGTGATGTATGTCTGTGTGTGGGGGGTGTGTGTACATGTGTTTGTGTGGGGGGTGGCTATGTGTCTCAGTGGGAGTGTGTGTATGTGTGTGAGTGTGAGACTAAATGAGTGTTTGTGAGAGTATGCATGTCTTAGTGCATGTGTGAGCCGATGACAGAGGATCTGCGATAGTGTGTGTGTCTGTGGGAGTATGTGTTGTTTAGGAGTGTGTGTGTATGTGTGTAGGAGTGTCTCTGTGTGTGCGTGTGTTTGTGTGTAGTGCACTACACGCACCGTCTGACAGACCTTTACCTGTAGTGTGACATGAATACCCATGGATACCGAATATGGGTAACTCCCCACTACCACCCCACCCCTAAAACCCGCACGCACACTCATACACACACACGCACACATTCATGTACATACATACACACACACACACATGCACACAGTTTTGCACCCTGAGCAGAGTTAGAAATATTGTATTTGATTCCCTCTATCAAATTTTTGACATGCATTGTGACTAGCTGGGTCCCAAGCATCAATCATTGCCACACAGCATTAGCTTCCTACTCCAAATATAAACACGCATAGTCCTAGTCACAATTGTTTGACAAATATTACTTTCTCAGTCTATGCCCAATCTAAAGTGATTTGGTTTTGTGCACAAGGCTTTGGACACTGTCAAAACTGTATTTTTTTTTTGGAAAATCAAAAGCATTTTATTGACTGTCCTCCCCTTGTTATGTCTATCAGTCAGTTTCTCAGCTATGTTTCCCATGACAGAAATGGACATTAACTTTGTCTACGCCCATTAGTTTCAAATTCAGCACTCCCGCCAAATGCAATTATTTACAAATTGCATTTAATTTCCTGTCTCTCACCATACTTATTTTTATGGAAAGATTACTTGTTTTACTTTTCCTTCAGTGAAAACAGGCTGAAGTAGCTGCTTAACAGTTCTGCCATTGCCCTGTTCTTCAGTCATGGATTCACATTGTATCGAATCTTGACTTGTACAGCTGTTGAACTTGGCATAAGTTTCGGAGCTGTTACAGTTCATTTTATAACAGTTGTTGACGCATCCACCAATTCCTGCCTCATATTAGTAAAATCATTCCATAGTCATATAATCGCAGAAGCTTAGATTCTCCAGCACCAAAAATACCAACAAATCTGCCTTCAACAGATCTGCCTCCATTCCACTTTTCCACATGAGGCTGATCGTCATGAATGTCATGACACTTCAAGTACTCATCCAACTACTTTTAATGGTTGTGAGATTGCCATTCATAACTAACATCTCAGGCATTCCGGACTCAGAAAGCGTGTTGGTGAAAAATAATCGTCAAATCCTCTCTGAACATCAAACTTTTCATTTTGAAATTATGCTCCATTCACCCTGTCCATGACACCCCTAATCTCATACAGCTGAAGTTGTTCGCTCCCTCAGCCCCCACTGCCGAAGAGCAAAACAAACCTCGATTATCCAGCGTCTCTTCTTTGCCGATGAGCTCCACTCCAGGCAGAAACCTGGTGAATTGCCTCTGCACACCCCCCAGTGCAGTAACAACCGTTCGGTAGTGTGCCAAACAGAAATGCAGACAGCGTCCCATCGGTAATCTAACAATCTTCCAATACATCTCCCACATAACCTCCTGACACTCGCAATCTGTCTGTTCCTGGTGAAAGGCTGTGTATATGTCCATGGTCCTCTATTCCTTCTGAAGTATTGTAACAATCTGTCTAGTTATCTTTCGGCATCTTTGAAGAACCATTCTCTAAGCTTTCAATTGTGCTATCATTCATTGTGTGCTCCCCTATCTTGTTCTTTCTTCCAAAATGCATCACCCCATATTTACCAAATTATATTTCCGTCCACTACCTAACTATCCTACCTAACTATTCCATTTGCATCTTACTGTAACATATGACCTTCCTTCTTAATACCATCAGCCCTTCCAATCTTCGTGTCAAACACAAATTTATTTATCAATCTCCCTCACATCCTCCACATTCACATCCATAACATTTCTGAAAAAAGACAAATAATAAGGGACACAGCACTCGTCCATGTCGTGCAACAGAATACTGATCTTCAATCACAAAAACAGCTTTCTCCCACTATCCTACTACGTCACTTACCCACACTTCGCAACTGCCTTCAAAATAAGACAATGGTGCTATGTGGTATTTGATCTTCATATTATTTGAGAGGGTTTGGTCTGTAGCATTATACAATGTAAAAGTTCATTTCACAATTTTTTGTATCTCAACATCACGACATCAAACACCAGAGTGCAGATCTGGAGATAAATACAGTCGTGGGAGTGATACAGAGCGGATAGGTATCCGCATGATATATGGAATTGCCACATTACTGAATGGAACGTATTTGTAGGAAGAGGGAAACAAGTAGAGGAAGGGGACTAACATTTTTCGTGCTCCCTCCATTGGATGTGTTTATCCCTATTTAAGCCAGCCATTTGGACCACCCTGAGTTTCTCACGAACCGAGTGCCTTGCTCAGCTATTCTACGAGACAATGACGAAAAGACACTTTTGTTGTGTGTCTGCATTCACAAGCAAACACTACCAGGGAAGGATGGTTGCATAAGATTCAGTAAAGAGAAAGAACAAGGCAGATGTCTTTTCTTACAAAGGTTGATGTCAGTTGGTTCTTTTTAGATTTCTCCAATTTCCTCAATCTGGTGTGGACGAAAACCCTACATTATTATCCTGGGCGTCCATGTCAATATCAAAGTTCCGCTCACCATGGAAATGTCTCCCAATCTGCAGGAAGAAAATTTAATGTTTCAAGTGTAATTGTTGTGGACAAGGCCAGACATTTAAGAAGGTAACCCAGAATCTAACTTCTCCACTTGTTTTAAGCAGATGTAAAGTTAATGTTCCAGGAACGACATCGCGGGTCAAACCATTCGAATTTTAAACAAAACAGAATTTATTTACATCCGAACAAATGAAATCTGAATTTAGAATAACATGAATATTTGAAAACCCAGCTGACACAAAAACACAACTTTAGAAAGAGCTGTTAGAATTTCCTGCAAAATTCTATAAACACACCCCTTAGAATAAGGTAAACTCAAACATAGGTTCTTATGGGAAAGAAAATAACAGAGAGAGGGAGAGTTTTAGCATGGAACTGTTGCTTTGGGTCCTCAGCAAAAGCTAACACAAAACTTTAAAATCTCTGAACTGTGAGAACTTCTCCTTCATTGTACAAGTGTTGAAAAAAAACCCTGAATGCTTTCGCTAATCGTTCCGTTAGGCAGCACCTCTGAGTCATTATTGAAGTAGCCAGTTCAGACCTTTCAGCACCTCTACGTTTACAACCCTCTCGAAAAATTAACCAAAAGCAGAATTCACTTGTTAAATGAACATTTTCGTCACAGTATTTTCATTGTAATTGGAAACACAGCCAGAAGAGACTTGGAAGAGTTGAGTCGGGTTTGCCAAAGGCAGAGAACCTGCAAAGAGGCTGAGGTAGAGAGCGCTATGTTCCGCTGGTGCTGTTGGAAAGGAACTGGAGACATAAGGCAGAGCAGACCGAATACAATCAAGAACTCTGCGAGCCGTCTGGTTCCTCAGATATTGATGATGGAGGGGTTTATAATCAGATACTAGTAATTAATAATGACAACATTTTTTTTTAATTTGGAATGAATGACACTTCTAATTGGAACTGACGATATTATCTCCAATCTTTACAAAATGTAAATGTCAGGAGCAGCAATCAGTTCAACTTGTTTTAATAGACAGACACATTGACTTACCAGGGACACCAACAATAGCAAGGATTGGGTAGTAACCACTTTGAATAACAAAAAGTAAATAATACATCCGCCATGATAATGATATCTGATCCTGAGAAAGCCAGTAAAGACCTTCAGATAAACCCCGGTGATAAACTGCACCATTCCGGTCGGCTGTTCTCAACTTCTGATTCTTTGTTGTAACATTGCAGTCGATTATTCTGTAAATCCATTCCATTTTTGGTAAATTCGGATCCTTCGTTCCTCAATTCTGATCTCTCCTGCCCCTCTCTCTTGATCTGCTGACCCTGTTAGTGTCGGAGGTGATGCTGCCACAGACGCTGTCAGATAATACGTTTAAAAGGACCTTTATTAATAGAAGAAGGAAAGCAGTTAATGACATAACTAGGATCCGTGGAGGCCCGATATTAATCATGGTGACAAAACAAACATGTTCAGTCAACATCTTTCAATTCAACACATTTTTTTCAAATGCGAAATAGTGCAGAAATGTCAAGTGGAATAAATAAGGATCACTGACAGAAGGAACATTGAAAATAGTGCAGCGATTGCGTATAGTCATTCATTGCAGTGAATCCAAATGACTTTGGGACATAGATGTGCATCTCTGTCCATAACGGGCGATATACATTCTGTAAATTCTGATCAGTCATTGTAGTGATAGCGTAATGTTAAGGGAAATTTCAAAGTTCATACTGGAGGGAGAAGAAACCAATGTTTACAACTGACAAACGTTATGGTTGTTAATAGAGAAAAATACGTGATGAACACAATTTTGATCAGTAATACAGGATCAGAGAGGATGGTGCTGTTGATGTTATCTATGTCAGTGGTTTGTGATCTGTGAACGTTGACTGGATTGCAATGGAAGTGTGAATATGACACATGGTGACAATACAGAAGACAGAGAGAAATGGGGAGATGGCTGTTCAGACTGTTCAGGAGGATAATTAAATCGTCCAGCCATCACTCATACAAAAAGCAGATTTAACAACACATCTGCTATGAAGAATGAATAGAGGTAGTGTTAAGTAATTGGGCCAATTCCACACAGAATGCGGGGAGCAAATGACATTCTAAGCAAACTAATATATTTCTGATAATATAAAGAGATATGTCTGCTAAAATGTAATGATGGTATCGAGGTTCACAAATAGAAATGCAGATTAGAAAACAATGGAACTGCTGGGAAACCTTTATAAATCATTATTTTATTCCCGTCTCTTGCTCTCTCTCAGTGACCCACACACCATTATGGACCTAGGCGCATAGGACGTAGGAGCAGGTGTGGGCAATTAAGCCCTTCAAACTCACTCCCCCATTTAACATGATCATGGCTAATCTTCTCCTGGTCTCAATTTCATTTTCCAACCTGCTCCCCCACTCACTTTATCCCGCTTTCCATCAGCAACGTGTTTCTTTCTTTATTGAGTCTGTTGATTGATTTTGCATCTCGTCTACGTGATGGAGTGAGCTCCACAGGTTGCATTTAAGGTGAATTTGTTCTGTCACCGTTCATCTCAAAACAATTTTTGAAACCCTGCTACCGAGTTGTCTGGTCAATGGAAAGCAGAGCGATTAGATGTTTTCTTTTGTAATTGGTTCAAAGTAGCACAATCGATAGTCACATGTAAGATGCCAGAAGACTGGAAGTTGGCCAACGTGGTGCCACTGTTGAAGAAGAGTGATAAGGCCAGGCCAGGGAACTATAGACCAGTCAGCCTGAGGGAAAGGATTTACATGTATTTGGAAAGGCAAGGACTGATTAGGGATAGTCAACATGGCTTTGTGCGTGGGAAATCATGACTCACAAAATTGATTGAGCTTTTTGAAAAAGTATCAAAGAGGAACAATGAGGGTAGAGCCGTAGATGTGATCTATATGGACTTCAGTAAAGCGTTCGACAAGTTTCCTCATGGGAGACAGGTTATCAAGATTGCATCTCATGACATAAATGGGAGAGCTAGCAATTTGGATATAGAATCGGCTCAAACGTAGAAGACAGATGGTGGTGGTGGAGCGTTGTCTTTCAGACTGGAGACCTGTGACCAGTGGAGTGCCACTAGGATCAAGTGCTGGGTCCACTACCATTTGTCATTTACATAAATGATTTGGATGTGAGCATAAGAGGTACAGTTAGTAAGTTTGCAGATGACACCAAAAATTGGAGGTGTAGTGGACAGCAAAGAAGGTTACCTCAGATTACAACAGGATCTGGACCAGATCGATCAATGGGCTGAGAAGTGGCAGATGGAGTTTAATACAGATAAATGCGAGGTGCTGCATTTTGGGGAAATGCAGGGTTAATAACGTAATGATAAGGTCCGAGGGATTGTTGCTGAACAAAAGGCACCTTGGAGTATAGGTTCATAGCTCCTTAAAAGTGGAGTCGCAGGTAGATAGGCTAGTGAAGAAGGCGTTTTGTATGCTTTCCTTTATTGGTCAAAGTATTAAGTACAGGAGTTGTGAGGTCATGTTGTGGCTGTACAGGACATTGGTTAGGCCACTGTTGGGATACTGTGTGCATTCTGGTCTCCTTCTTATCGGAAAGATGTTCATTGAGTAATAGCGTCATAGAGATGTATAGCATGGAAACAGACCCTTTGGCCCAACCCGTCCATGCTGACCAGATATCCCAAACCAATCTAGTCCCACCTGCCAGCACCTGGCCCATATCCCACCAAACCCTTCCTATTTATATCCATCCAAATGCCTCTTAAATGTTGCAATTGTACCAGCCTCCACCGCATCCTCTGGTAGCTCATTCCATACACGTACTACCCTCTGTGTGAAAACGTTGCCCCCAGGTCTCTTTTGTATTTTTCCTCTGGCTTGTCCTTACCACTCTCCTTAAAGAGTGGCACTACATTAGCCAAAACCCAGTCTTCCGGCATGTCACCTGTGACTATCGATGATGCAAATATCTCAGCAAGAGTCCCAGCAATTCACTTCGCTAGCTTCCCACAGAGTTCTAGGGTGCACCTGTACGTCTGTATGTATCTTGAACTAGAGAATCCCCGAACACAATTGATCTTTTGGAATCCAACGTACCCCTCATTGCATTAGAGTCAGTCTCAATTCCAGAAACTTGACTGTTCGTGCTACGTTCCCCTAGAATCCATCACCCACAACATTTTCCAAAACAGCATACCTGTTTGAAAGGGGTATATCCATAAAAGACTCCTGCACTCGCTGCCTATCTTTCTTACCTTTCCTGGAGTTAACCCATCTATGTGACTGTATCTGAGACATCCCCCCCCCCCTTCCTATAACTGCCATCCATCACATACTGTTGCTGTTGCAATTTCCTCATTACTTCTAACCGTCTCTCCAAATGATCCATTCGATCTGATAAGATTCGCAGTCAATCGCATTTATGGCTAATATAATCCTGAAGAAGGGCTTACGCCTGAAACATCGATTGTCTTGCTCCTTTGATGCTGCCTGACCTGCTGCGCTTTTCCAGCAACACATTTTTCAGCATCTGATCTCCAGCATCTGCAGTCCTCACTTTCTCATAATCCGCAAGAAGTACATATTATTCCTCTACAAACACTGCCCCAGTTTAAATTAATAGTTATGGCTTATATTTTAAGTTAAATCAAGAGATAAAACTCCAAAAACATATAATCAAGAAAGAACCCACTCTACTCACTACTGCAGATTCTCTGTAGGCCACACTTAAAACAACGATTCACTAATCTGATTCTGTGCTGTGAACTTCGCCCAACAGTTCCTCCATGATCAGTTGTAAATTTCACTGTTTGTTAATTTTCCCAGATGCACTTCGATATCCAGCAATACTTGAATTCAAACATCAAAGGAAATAACTGTGCAGGTTTTCTCTCTCTCTTCCGCACTGACCTCACCATGTGCTTCCTTTGTCTGTTCTTCTCCCTTTTAAAACCGCTGTTGTTTTGAGGCTTTTTTCCCGAAGTTCCAAAACAATGCAACAGCTTCAAACAGTAATTGTTGCTCCTGGAATTCGAGCAAATCACCTCCAACACCTAAAATACTTCAAAAAAGGAGCAGCTGCTACAGCCAGAAATTGTTTCTGTCCTCCATCTTGGGTGAAATTTGAAAGGGTTCAGAGAAGATTTACAAGGATATTGCCAGGGTTGGAGGATTTGAGCTATAGGGAGAAGCTGAACAGACTGGGGCTGTTTTCCCTGGAGCGTCGGAGGCTGAGGGGTGACTTTCTATAGGTTTATAAAATAATGAGAGACATGGATAGGATAAATAGACAAGGTCTTTTTCCCCTGGGGTCGGGGAATCCAGAGCTAGAGGGCATAGGTTTAGTGTGAGAGGGGAAAGATATAAAAGGGACCTAAGGAGCAACGTTTTCACACAGAATGAGCTGCCAGAGGAAATGGTGAAGGCTGATACAATTGCAACATTTAAAAGGCATTTGGATGGGTAAACGAATAGGAGGGGTTTGGAGGGCCGGGTGCTTGGAGGTTGGACTAGATTGGTTTGGGATATCTGGTCAGCATAGATGGGTTGAACCAAAGGGTCTGTTTCCATGCTGACATCTCTTTGACTCTATGACTCCAAATGTTGGTGTCAGGCTCACACTGAGCCACGGTCTTTGCATCTTCTTTTTGTTTGGCGAAGCTAGAGGTTTGGAAAAAGATCCAGCTCTTTCTCTGCTACAGCAATATATATATAAATCTGTTCTCTATTTACTGCTGGGTTTGTGTTTTTGGGTTTGCCCTTTCTCCCAGAATAGAGATATCAAGCGATAGCTAATGTTGTCCCACTTGTGAAGAAAGGAGGGAGAGAGAAAATAGGGAATTATAGACCAGTTAATCTGATGTCAGTGGTGGGAAAGATACTGGAGTCAATTATAAAAAATAAAATTTCGACTCATTTGTATAGCAGAAACAGGACAGCTCAGAGTCAGCATGGAATTACAAAGGGGAAATCGTGCTTGACTAATTTTCTGGAATTTTTTGAGGATCTAACTATGAAGATGGATAAGGGAGACCCAGTGGATGTCGTGTACCTCAACTTTCAGAAAGCCTTTGATAAAGTCCCAAATAGGAGATTAGTGAGCAAAATTAGGGCACGTGGTGTTGGGGGCAAAATACTGACTTGGATTGAAAATTGGCTGTTTAATAGGAAGCAAAGAGTAGTGATAAATGGGTCCCTTTTGGAAAGGCAGGTAGTGACTATTGGGGTACAACAAGGTTCGGTGCTGGGACTACAGCTACTAGAATATACATGCTGGCCTTTATAACAAGAGGAGCTGGAAATGTATTGCTGGATAAGCGCAGCAGGTCAGGCAGAATCCAAGAAGCAGGAGAATCGATGTTTCGGGCATGAGCCCTTCTTCAGGAATGAGGAAAGTGGAGAAATCTGAGTTCATCCCTTGTGGTTGGAGGCTTCCCAGGCAGAAGATGAGGCGCTCTTCCTCCAGCCGTCATGTTGCTATGGTCTGGCGATGGAGGAGTCCAAGGACCTGCATGTCCTTGGTGGAGTGGGAGGGGGAGTTGAAGTGTTGAGCTACAGGGTGTTTGGGTTGGTTGGTCCGGGTGTCCCAGAGGTGTTCTCTGAAACGTTCTGCAAGTTGGCGGCCTGTCTCCCCAATATAGAGGAGGCCACATCGGATGCAGCGGATGCAGTAAATGATGTGTGTGGAGGTGCAGGTGAATTTGTGGTGGATATAGAAGGATCCCTTGGGGCCTTGGAGGGAAGTAAGGGGGGAGGTGTGGGCGCAAGTTTTGCATTTCTTGCAGTTGCAGGGGAAGGTGTCAGGAGTGGAGGTTGGGTTGGTGAGGGGGGTGTGGACCTGACGAGGGAGTCACAGAGGGAGTGGTCTTTTTGGAACGCTGGAGGTGGCGGAAATGACGATGAATGATACGATGTATATGGAGGTTGGTGGGTGGTAGGTGAGGACCAGTGGGGTTCTGCCCTGGTGGCGAGTGTCGCTGAACAAAGAGACCTTGGAGTGGATGTTCATAACTCCTTGAAAGTGGAGTCACAGGTAGATAGAACAGTGAAGAAGGTGTTTGGTATCCTTTCCTTTATTGATCAGAGCATTGAGTACAGGGGTTGGGAGGTCATGTTGCGGCTGTGCAGGACATTGGTTAGGCCACTGTTGGAATATTGTGCACAATCCTGGTCTTCTTCTTATCGGAAAGATGTTGTGAAACTTGAAAGGGTTCAGAAAAGATTTACAAGGATGTTGCCAGGGTTGGAGGATTTGAGCTACAGGGAGAGGCTGAACAGGCTGGGGCTGTTTTCCCTGGAGCGTCGGAGGCTGAGGGGTGACCTTATAGAGGTTTACAAAATTATGAAGGGCATGGATAGGATAAATAGACAAAGTCTTTTCCCTGTGGTCGGTGAGTCCAGAACTGGAGGGTATAGGTTTAGGGTGAGAGGGGAAACATATAAAAGAAACCTAAGGGGCAACGTTTTCACGCAGAGGGTGATACATGTATGGAATGATCTGCCAGAGGAAGTGATGGAGGCTGATAGAATTGCAATATTTAAAAGGCATTTGGATGGGTATATGAATAGGAAGGGTTTGGAGGGATATGGGCCGGGTGCTGGCAGGTGGGACTAGATTGGGTTGGGATATCTCGTCGGCACAAACAAGTTGGACTGAAGGGTCTGTTTCCATTCTGTACATCTCTAAGACTCTCTGACACTAATCTGTTCAGACAGGCTATGACAATATGGGTCCAATGGGATTTAAAACTGCAACATCTGGCCCAGAGGCAGGGACTCTGCCATTGCCTCTCCTAAAGCTCTTTCATTTCTTCTTCAGTGAAGGAACACGCTTCTCATCTCAATTGAGCTCCAGCATGAAGAGTGAGGCTGGAGAATGCACAAAGAAATGCAGAGAGGCGTGCAGGAGGTGCGCATGGATTCAGGGTGCGGTGAAATTAACATCCGTGTGTTTGGTTTGTCAGTGTCAGGTCGCCCACACAGGCAGGAAGTCTGTTTGTGCTGATCATGTGAAACTGGCCGCTTGTTCCATTCTCACACCACACAACTTCCCGCTTCTCTGCTGCCTGCTTGAAACTTCCATGCAGAGAATAAATCTGGCGGAAACATCCGTTAGTACAGAGGCCCACAGACCCGCAGTGCAGTCAGATTTTAACATGGACTTGTTTAAAGTTTCCATTTCAGGAACAACTGGCACACTTTGTGGAGCTCCACACACCAGGCCTGATGTTACAATCTGTTTATTATACCACCCCTCATCAGAGTAATAGTTCACCAACTGCTCTGCCTGAATTTAATCCCTGCTTCCATCCTGCCTGACAGTTGTATATCCAGGGACGTTCAGCTGCTATGTTCACGATTGTGATCAATGGATCAGGATATCCAGTTCTTTCGGAACTGCTGCACTCCCTCTCCACTGAAAGAATAATGTGCTGCTACTATCCCACTTTCCAAAGAGAAGAACCTTTCACTTCACCCTTTTTTACCCATCTTGCCAACCTAATTGATCTCTCCATCATCTGACGACGCTGTCAATTTGCAAAGCTTATGCTGTCCCCTTGATTTCGTTCTAGTGGAGAGGTTGTAAAGGCAGAGGTGGGGAAGTGCCCAGTTTCCAATGGCAGGGCAGTGGCCTGTTCTCCCGGTTCAGGTTTGTTTTCGCCGGAGAAGTCACACGCTGCATCCAAGCTTCAAAAAAGGGATTCCTCGGACTCAACCCCTGAGATGTCTCTCTGGAAACTGCCATCTCCTGCCTATGAGAGGGGCTGCATTTGTTGGAACGCTTCCTGTAGTAGCAGTTACTGTATCGGCATAGTTACGTTTTCCATAGTTACTCTAAACTACTCTTTCTTTTCTTCAGGTTTCACCTGCAGTGTGTAAATAAATCCTGGTTTGCTTCACGCCGGGTGTTGTGACCGGCTGCACCCCACCTGGAACATCCACTCCACATCTCCCTTTGAGTCTCATCTACCTACTGAGCAGGGTCTAACCTGGTCTGTAACACAGTGCTGGCCTTCCCTCAGCCCTGTCTCTGCCATCGCTATGATATCCCAGTCCCATGTTCCCAACCATGCCCTGAGTTCTTCTGCCTTGAAACAAACACAGTTGACTTTATCCATCTTACCTCGTTGTCTCCCTTTGCACTTGCCCACTCTGACTATTTGACTTGCTCCTGTTCCCAAGCCACAGGCTGATCTCTTTCCTCACCAGCTTTTCCCACTGCCCCCTCCACCTCACAAGTGTAAAGTCTCCATTTATTAGGGTAAATAGACAAAAGATTTTCCCGGGGGTGGTGTAGTCCAGAACTAGAGGGGCATAAGCTTAAGGAGAGAGGGGAAAGATTTAAAAGGGGCCTAAGGGACAACATTTTCATACAGAAGGTGGTGCGTGTATGGAATGAGCTGCCAGAGGAAGTGGTGGACACTGGTTCACTTACAGCATTTAAAAGGCACCTGGATGGGTACAGGGGAACCTTGGATTATCCGAATCTCAGATTAGCTGGCAAGTTCACAAGGTCCTAAAGCTCTGCTGAACTGTGTTATCCGGCATTCAATTAACTGAACGAAATCTTCCCCACCCATGACCATCAGATAATCGAGGTTCCTCTGTATACAAATAGGAAGGGTTTAGAGGGATGTGAGCTAAATGCTGGCAAATGAGACTAGAATGGGTTGGGATATCTGGTCAGCATGGATCGGTTGGGCCAAAGGGTCTGTTTCCATGCTGTACACCACTCTGACTCTAAGTGCTGTGATCATTAAGGAAACTGAGACTTTTGTCTATTCTACTGAAAATATTTCATTCAAAGGACCAGAAGAAATTGGAGTGGAAGTAAGGCCATTCGGCCCATCAAGTCCACTCCACCATTCAAGGCTGATGGACATTTCAACTCCACTTATCCTCACTCTCCCCGTATCCCTTAATTCCTTGCAAGATCAAGAATTTATCAATCTCTGTCTTGAAGACATTTAACGCCCCGACCTCCACTGCGCTCTGTGGCAATGAATTCCACAGGCCCACCACTCTCTGGCTGAAGAAATGTCTCCTCATTTCCATTCTAAATTGACCCCCTCTAATTCTAAGGCTGTGACCACAGGTCCTCGTCTCCCCATCTGATGAAAACAGCTTCCCAGCATCCACCCTTTCTAAGCCATGCATTATCTTGTAAGTTTCTATTAGATCTCCCCTCAACCTTCTAAACTCTAATGAATACAATCCCAGGATCCTCAGTCATTCATCGAATGTTCAGCCGACCATTCCAGGGATCATCCGTGTGAATCTCTGCTGATGCGCTCCAGTGCCAGTCTGTCCTTCCTGAGGTGTGGGGACCAAAACTGGACACAGTATTCTAAATGGAGCCGAACTAGAGCTTTATAAAATCTCAGAAGCACATTGCTGCCTTTACATTCCAACCCTCAAGATAAATGACAATATTCCATTTGCTTTCTTAACCATGGACTCAACCTGCAAGTCACCTTTAGAGAATCCTGGACTAGCATTCCCAGATCCCTTTGTACTTTGGCTTTATGAATTTTCTCACTGTTTAGAAAATAGCCCTGTATTTTTTTCTTCCAGTTTGCAAGACCTTGCTCATGTTGAATTTCATCAGCCATTTCTTGGACCACTCTCCAAAACTGTCTAAATCTTTCTGCAGTCTCCCCACCTCCTAAGAACTACCTACCTGTCCAACTAACTTCGTATCATTGGCGAACTTTACCAGAATGCTCCCAGTCCCTTCATCTACATCATTCATATATGAACTGTCATGCAGACGCTTTTCCTGTCTATTCTGATTGAGGATTAATCAATATTTTTATTTCAATCATTTCTTGCATCGGCTCTTCGGCTGAAGTTTTTGTTTTCAATCTGAGTGTTATGAAGGTGTAGGTGTGCAGTGTACCTTTAAGAGACAGAGAGAGAGGGGGGGAAACTGGCAGGGACCTGGAGGGGAACAGAGTGTGCTGAAAACTTTAAAAACGTAACATCTGGTTAGGAAAGAAATAGCTGGAGCCGAATTGATATGTCACACGACAAATTCAAATTCAACCAGTTTAAATTATACCCCCAAAACCAATCAAATTTGAATTTTACTGTTTTGATGACATCAAAACAGTAAGACTGTCTGGTTTTGGGGTATAAAATCAGGATATTTTGGACAGTTAGCCGGACTGACAATGAGTACCAACAGACTGCACCCACAGAACCGCTCTCGGAAAGATACCTTTTCATCTGAAATCTGTGAAGCAGAAATTCCCAGTAAAATACAGAGGAAGGTACCGAGGGAACAGCGACAGCTCACTGGTTTGGAAATTCGGGGTTTTTTTGTTTAACTTAAACCACGCCTACACCGCCCTACCTACCCCGCCCCCCCCACACTCCCCCCCCCCCCCCCCCCCCCACCACCACCACCCCCAACAGATTATCGGATCAGTATCCTGCCATAGAGTGAGAGGGAGATCATCGATCAGACAGAGATTGACAGTGTAGATGTTTCACGCTACTTGGAGTTGAAGAATCAATTTTTTTTTGCTGTAACCAGCAGAATTTGGGAGAGTTCTCTGTCACTCAGACTTTACCAGGTAACGAGGCGAGGTGAGCTCTTCCTCTGGGTGTCTGGTTTAAATCAGCAGAAGGGCTTTACCCTGTGTTGGAACGATTCGGACGAGTGTCTCTGACTAGGCCAGCACTTCCTGCCCATCCCTAATCAGTTCGTGGGTCTGGAGTCACATCGAGGCCAGTACAGGTAAGGGTGCCCATTAAGGACATTAGTTTCTTCTCTAATCTTTCACAGGACGAGGGCGTCACTGGCTGGGCAGCATTTATTGCCCCGTCCCTAATTGCCCCAGAGGGCAGTTGAGAGTCAACCACGTTGCTGTGGACCTGGAGTCACATGCAGGCCAGACCAGGTCAGGATGGCAGTTTTCCTCCCAAAAGGACATGAGCGAACCAGATGGTTTTTTCCAACAATTACAGTAATGATAGAGAACATAGAACATAGATACGTACAGCACAGAACAGGCCCTTTGGCCCATGATGTTGTGCCGAGATTTAATCCTAATGTAAAATATAGTAACTTAACCGACACACCCCTCAACTCACTGCTATCCATGTGCATGTCCAGCAGTCGCTTAACTGTCCCCAATGACTCTGTTTCCCCCACCACTGCTGGCAATGCATTCCATACATTCACAACTCTCTGTGTAAAGAACTACCTCTGATGTCTCCTTTATACCTTCCTCCTAATATCTTCAAAGTATTACTTCTCATTCCAGTCAATCCTGCCCTGGGGAAAAGTCTCTGCCTATTGACTCTGTCTATTCCTCTCATTATTTTGTTCACCTTGATCAGGTCTCCTCTCTTCCTCCTTCTCTCCAGAGAGATAAGTCCGAGCTTAGTCAACCTTTCTTCATAAGGCAAGCCCTCCAGTCCAGGCAGCATCCTGGTAAACCTTCTTTGCACCCTGTCCAAAGCCTCTGTATCTTTCCTACAGTAGGGCGACCAGAACTGAACATAATATTCCAAGCGTGGTCTCACCAGGGACTTGTAGAACTGTAGCAAAACCTTGCACTCTTAAACTTGATCCCCCGTTAATGAAAGCCAAAACACCAAATGCTTTCTTACTTGGGTGGCAACTTTGAGGGATCTATGTACTTGCACACCCAGATCCCTCTGTTCCTCCACACTGCTAAGAATCCTGTCTTTAATCCTATATTCAGCATTCGAGTTTGACCTTCCAAAATGCATCACTTCGCATTTATCCAGGTTGAACTCCATCTGCCATTTCTCAGCCCAGCTCTGCATCCTGTCTATGTCGCGCTGCAGCCTGCAGTAGCCCTCTATACTATCGAGGACACCGCCAACCTTTGTATCATCTGCAAATTTACTAACCTACCCCTCAACCTCCTCATCCAAGTCATTTATAAAAACTATAAAGAGCAGAGGCCCAAGAACAGAGCCCTGCGGAACCCCACTCAATACTGTCCTCCAGGCAGAATTCTTTCCACCTACAACCACTCTCTGCCTTCTGTCAGCCAGCCAATTCCAGATAGCTAAATCTCCCTGTATCCCATACTTCCTGGCTTACCATAGGGAAAGTGAGGACTGCAGATGCTGGAGATCAGAGCTTAAAATGCGTTGCTGGAAAAGCGCAGCAGGTCAGGCAGCATCAAAGGAGCAGGAGAATCGATGTTTCGGGCATAAGCCCTTCTCCTTCTCCCTTGACACTGCCTGACCTGATGCACCTTACCATGGGGAACTCTATCAAATGCCTTGTTGAAATCCATATACACCGCATCCACTGCTCAACCGTTGTCGACTTGACACCTCCTCAAAGAATTCAATGAGATTTGTGAGGCATGATCTGCCCCTCACAAAGCCATGCTGACTGCCTTTAATCACACTATGCTTTGCCAAATAGTCATAAATCCTATCCCTCAGAATTGTTTCCACAACTTTGCTGACCACAGACGCGAGACTGACTGGTCTGTAATTGCCAGGGATTTCCCTATTACCCTTCTTGAGAAGTGGAACAACATTCACTTCCTTCCAATCCTCCGGTTTGACTCCCGTGGAGAGTGAGGAGGCAAATATCCTCGCCAGCGGCTTAGCGACCTCCTTTCTCGCTTCCCAGAGCATCCTGGGATAAATCTGGTCTGGCTCTGGGAACTTATCAGTCTTAATATTTTCTAAATTTTCTAGCAATTTTGATCTGGTAAAGGCTGTATCCCAGCTCCCCTAAGTTTTCATTTACAACAAGTTCACTTTCATTGGTGAATACCGAAGCAAAAACACTCATTTAGGACTACCCCTATCTGCTCAGACTCCACGCACAAGTTCCCTCCACTATCCCTGATCAGCCCTACCTTCTCCCTGATCATTTTCTTATTCCTCACGTATGATTAAAATGCCTTTGGGTTCTCCCTAATCCTTCTTGCCAAGCCTTTTTCGTGCCCTCTCTTGGCTCTCCTCAGTCCATTTCTGAGCTCCTTTCTAGCAAGCCTGTAATCCTCTAAAGCTGTGCTAGATCCTGACTCCCTCCACCTTACATAAGCTGCCTTCTTCCTTTTGATGAGAAGCTCCGCTGTTATCATCACCCCAAGTCTCCTTAATCTTACCCCTTCTTTCCTGTATCAGAGGAACAAATGTGTGCATCACTCACAGCAACTGCTCCTTAAACAGTCTCCATATGTCTGCTGTATCTTTTCTGTGGAAGAATTGCTCCCAGTCTGTACTTCCCAACTCCTGTCTGATAGCATCATAATTTCCTTTTCCCCAATTAAATATCTTCCCTCGGTAACTGCTCCTTTCACTCTCCAAGGCTTTGGTCAATGTGAGGCAGTTGTGATCACTTTCACCAAAGTGTTCTCCCACCGTGAGATCTGAGACCTGTCCTGGCTCATTGCCGAGCACCAAATCCAAAATAGCATCTCCCCTCGTTGGTCTGTCTATATCCCGAGTAAAGAAACCCTCCTGAACACACATGACAAAAACGGCTCCATCCAAAACATTTGTACTTATGAGGTTCCAGTCAATATTGGGAAAGTTGAAATCACCCATAACAACAACTCTGCTACTTCTCCATTTTTCCAGAATCTGCCCACCTATGTGATCCTCAATTTCTCTACTGCTATTAGGTGGTCTGTAGTAAACCCCCAATGCGGTGACTGCTCCCTTGCTGTTCGTACAGGTCCCACCTTCCTCAGAAGGTATCCCAATGGTCTAGGTATCTTAAGCCCTCCCTCCTGCACCAGCCTCGCAGCCACATGTTAAGCTGCACTCGCTGCCTGTTCCTCATCTCACTATCTCGTGGCATCAGTAGCAAACCTGAGATCACTACTCTACTCACCCTGCTCTTCAGCTTCCAACCTAACTCTCTGTAGTCACTTTGCAGATCCTCAATCCCTTTCCTGGTTATATCATTGGTGCCAATATGTACCACGATTTCTGGCTGCTCACCCTCCCCTTTCAGAACCTTGTAAACCCAATCAGCAACATCCCAGACACTGGCTCCGGGGAAGCAACATACCTTACTGGAGTCCCGTTCCTGACCACAAAATCTCCTGTCAACCCGTCTAACTATTGAGTCCCTTACCATTGGCGCTTTTCTATTTCCCCCCCCCATTCCCTTGTGAGCCACAGTGCCAGGATCAGTGCCAGAGACCTGACAACTATGGCTTTCCCCCTGGTAGACTGTCCCACCAGCAGTATCCAAAATGGCCACAGGGAATCCCTGCTCTGACCGTTGGTTCCCTTTCCTCCCCCTGACATTTACCCAACTGTGCTTATCCTGTTTCTGGGGAGTGACCACTTCCTTGTACATCCTCCCAATTTCCCCCTCAGCCTCCCGGATGATCTGTAGTTCATCCAGCTCCAGCTCCACTTCCCTAACTCGGTTTTCAAGGAGCTGGGTTTGGGTGCATTTCCTGCAGATGCAGTCGGCAGAGACATGTGAAGTGTCTCTCACCTGCCACATTCAGCAGGAGGAACATGCAACTGCCCTAACATCCATATCCCGCTGCTCTGAAAGCCCACTTAAAAACTCCTCAGAAGTCCTTCGCAGCTCTCGGCAAAATGAGATCTTTAATTCCAGGCACTTATTGAACATGCACACGGACACAGACACATATACCCACACAGAGACACGCACACCCACACAGACACATACACCCACACAGAGACATGCACACACACACAGACACATATACCCACACAGAGACATGCACACCCACACAGACACATACACCCACACAGAGACATACACACACACACAGACACATACACCCACACAGAGACATACACCCACACAGACACATACACCCACACAGACACATATACCCACACAGAGACATGCACACCCACACAGACACATACACCCACACAGAGACATACACACACACAGACACATACACCCACACAGAGACATACACCCACACAGACACATACACACCCACACAGACACATACACCCACAGAGACACATACACACACACACAGACACATATACCCACAAAGACACATGCACACCCACACAGACACATACACCCATACAAACACATGCACACAACCACACACACATGGACACTCACACAGGCACATACACCCACACAGACACATGCACAGCCACACAGACACATACACCCACACAGACACATACATGCACAGACACATGCACACACACAGACGCATGCACACACAGATACATGCACACCCACACAGACACATGCACACACCCACACACACACATGGACACTCACACAGGCACAGACACCCACACAGACACATACACCCATCCAAACACAGTCACACACACACACACACAGATACCCACACAGACACATACACCCATAGAGACACAGACACACCCACACAGACACACACACACACACACACAAACACACGGACACCCACACAGACACGGACACCCACACAGACACATACACATACACAGACACATGCACACACACAGACACAGACACACGCACACAGACACATACATGCACAGAGGCACATGCACCCACACAGACACATGTACACACAGACACATACACTCACACAGATACATGCACACCCACACAGACACATACACACTCATACAGTCACATGCACACCCACACAGACACATACACCCATAAAGATACATGCACAAACGCACACACACACACACACACACACACACACACACTTGGACACCCACCCAGACACATACACGTACACAGACACATACACCCACACAGACACATGCACACCCACACAGACACATGCACACCCACACAGACACAGACACACCCACACAGACACATACACTCACACAGACACATACAACCACACAGACACATGCACACCCACACAGACACATACACCCACACAGACACATGCACACCCACACAGACACATACACCCACACAAACACATACACACCCACACAGACACATGCACACCCACACAGACACAGACACACTCACACAGACACATGCACACACACACAGACACATACACTCACACAGACACATACACCCACACAGACACATGCACACCCACACAGACACATACACCCACACAAACACATGCACACCCACACAGACACATACACCCACACAAACACATGCACACACCCACACACACATGGACACTCACACAGGCACATACACCCACACAGACACATGCACACCCACACAGACACATACATGCACAGACACATGCACACTCACAGACGCATGCACACACAGATACATGCACACCCACACAGACGCATGCACACACAGATACATGCACACCCACACAGACACATGCACACACCCACACACACACATGGACACTCACACAGGCACAGACACCCATCCAAACACAGTCACACACACACACAGATACCCACACAGACACATGCACACCCACACAGACACATACACCCATACAGACACAGACACACCCACACAGACACCCACACACAGACACACACACACACACAGACACATGCACCCACACAGACACAGACATAGACACACCCACATAGATACATACACACACACAAACACACACAGACACGGACACCCACACAGACACATACACATACACAGACACATGCACACCCACAGACACAGACACACCCACACAGACACATACATGCACAGAGGCACATGCACCCACGCAGACACATGCACAGACACAGACACATGTACACACAGACACATACACTCACACAGATACATGCACACCCACACAGACACATACACTCACACAGATACATGCACACCCACACAGACACATACACACTCACACAGATACATGCACACCCACACAGACACATACACACCCACACAGACACAGACACACCCACACAGACACATGCACACACACACAGACACATACACACCCACACAGACACATGCACACCCACACAGATACATACACACTCACACAGACACATACACCCATACAGATACATGCACAAACACACACACACACACACACACACACACACACACACACACACACACACATGGACACCCACCCAGACACATACACGTACACAGACACATACACCCACACAGATACATGCTCACAAACACACACACACAGACACCCACACAAACACATACACCTACACAGGCACATACACACCCACAGACACATACACCCAACACAGACACATGTACTCCCACACAGACACATACATGCACTGACACATACACACACAGACACATACACACCCACACAGACACATACACCCACACAGACACATACACCCATACAGACACAGACACACCCACACAGACACATGCACACACACACACACACACGCACACACACACACACGGACACCCACACAGACACATACACCCACACAGACACATACACATACACAGACACATGCCCACACACAGATGCAGGCACATGCACACAGACATGTACACCCACACAGACACATACATGCACAGAGGCACATGCACACACACAGACACATACACACACACAGAGACATACACACCCACAGACAGATACACACCCACACAGACACATCCACCCACACAGATACATGCACACCCACACAGACACATACACCCACACAGACACAGACACACCCACACAGACACATACACCCACACAGACACAGACACACCCACACAGTCACATGCATACACACAGACACATGCACACCCACACAGACACATGCACACCCACACAGATAAATACACACCCACACAGACACATACACCCACACAGATACATGCTCACACATACACACACACGGACACCCACACAGACACATACATGCACACAGACACATGCACACACACAGACACAGGCACACCCACACAGACACATACACTCCCACACAGACACATACACACACAGAGGCACATGCATGCACACAGACACATGCACACCCACCCGGACACATGCACACACACAGACACATACACTCCCACACAGACGCGTACACCCACACAGACACATACACACCCACATAGACACATGCACACACAGAGACACATACTCCCACACAGACACATGCACACCCACTCGGACACATGCACACACATAGACACACAGACACACAGAGGAACATGCACACATACACCCACCACAGACACATGCACTCCCACACAGACGCATACACCCACACAGACACATACACTCCTACACAGACATATACACCCACACAGACACATGCACGCACACGGACACATACACTCCTACACAGACACATACACCCACACAGACACATGCACGCACACAGACACATACACTCCTACACAGACACATACACCCACACAGACACATGCACGCACACAGACACATGCACACACACAGACACACACACACACACAGACACATACACACCAACACAGACGCATGCACACACAGACACATGCACACCCACACAGACACATACACACCCACACAGACACATACACACTGACAAATACACCCACACAGACACATACACCCACACAGCTATATGCACTCAAACACAGACACACTGAGTTATGTACCCATACAGACACATGCACACACAGAGACACAGACACATGCACACCCACACAGACAGACGCACACATAGACACACACACACACATACATGCACACAGACACACACACAGATGCACACAGACACACACAGACATAGGCAGATACACAGACACACACATGCACACACAGACACACACATGCACACATAGACACACACATGCACACACACACATACACACATACACACATACATATGCAGTAAGTCTAAGGGGTGAGATGTCACCACTTTTTAGAAAACCTTAAGTTACCTTGAGAATGTGACTTGAAAGGGATTTATGTATTAATGAACTGAACCTGCAACCCATTCTGAAAGTTGAAAGACGTAACAGCAATATATCATTTTAATTGCATGACATTATGATCTTCTACTATAAATTCTGTGTCGTATAATCCTACCCCACTTGCTACCTGGTGAAGCAGCAGTGCTCTGAAAGCCAGTGCTTCCAAATAAACCCGATACACTCTAACCTGGCATTGTGTGAATTTTAACAAGATCCAAACACTCCGTCCAATCAAGACGGAATTCTGGACAACACCAAGAACATAAGCATAGACAAGGATGAAGCAATGCCCTCAATTGATGTCACGGCAGTGCTCACTTCAATTCCCTAAGCCAGGGAGACAATAGCCAGCCTCCTGGACAAACAGAACAGATGACATGATGGGGAACCCATCAAACAAGGGCTGCATACTCAAACTACTGGATCTGTGCTTCAACAACCAAACACATGAACAGATCAATGGGACACCTAGGGGCTCACCAGCCTCAGGGCTCAAAGCAGAAGCAGTGATGCAAAAACAGCCATCCCACAATTCCAACCCAAACTCTGGATCAGACGCATGGACGATGCTTTGTTATCATTAAGAGAACAGAAATCGAGAACACGCACCGGATGATCAACACCAGACTCACAGGGATCAGATTTACGAGAGAGGAGGGAACCAACAGTCAATTCCTGTTCCTTGATGTGATGGTACAAAGCACACAGAATGGTGAGTGCACTGCTAAAATGTAGAGGAAAGCCACAGACACCGACCAGGTCCTCAACTACAACAGCAACCAGCCGAACACACACACAAGAGAAGCTGCATTGGGACCCTGTTCTAAAGGGCTCCAACACATTGCAGCACTCCGATCTACGAAGAGAAGGAAAAGGACACCCTCTAGAGTCTTCGCCAAGAACAGATATCCCCCGCAACTTCATCCACAGATGCCATAAGACCATAAGACATAGGAGTGGAAGTAAGGCCATTCGGCCCATCAAGTCCACTCCGCCATTAAATCATGGCTGCTGGGCACTTCAACTCCACTTACCCATATTCTCCCCGTAGCCCTTAATTCCTTGTGACATCAAGAATTTATCAATTTCTGCCTTGAAGACATTTAGCCTCCCGGCCTCCACTGCACTCCGCGGCAATGAATTCCATAGGCCCACGATTGTCTGGCTGAAGAAATGTCTCCGCATTTCTGTTCTGAATTTACCCCCTCTAATTCTAAGGCTGTGTCCACGGGTCCTAGTCTCCTCACCTAATGGAAACAATTTCCTAGCATCCACCCTTTTCCAAGCCATGTATTATCTTATACGTCTCTATTAAGTCTCCCCTTAATCTTCTAAACTCCAATGAATACAATCCCAAGATCACAGCCGTTCCTCATATGTTAGACCAACAATTCCAGGGATCATCCATGAGAATCTCCGCTGGACACGTTCCAGTGCCAGTATGTCCTTCCTGAGGTGTGGGGACCAAAACTGGACACAGTACTCCAAACGGGGCCTAACCAGAGCTTTATAAAGTCTCAGTAGCACAATGGTGCTTTTATATTCCAACCCTCTTGAGATAAGTGACAACATTGCATTCGCTTTCTTAATCACGGACTCCACCTGCATGTTGACCTTTAGAGAATCCTCGACTAGCAATCCCAGATCCCTTTGTACTTTGGCTTTACGAATTTTCTCACCGTTTAGAAAGTAGTCTGCGCTTTTATTCTTTTTGCCAAAATGCAAGACCTCGCATTTATTCACGATGAATTCCATCAGCCATTTCCTGGACCACTCTCCCAAACTGTCTCGAACCTTCTGCAGCCTCCCCACTTCCTCAGTACTACCTGCCTGTCCACCTAACTTCGTATCATCGGCAAACTTCGCTAGAATGCCCCAGTCCCTTCATCCAGATCATTAATATATAATGCGAACAGCTGTGGCCCCAACACTGAACCCTGCGGGACACCGCTCGTCACCAGCTGCCATTCTGAAAAAGAACCTTTTATCCCAACTCTCTGCCTTCTGTCAGACAGCCAATCCTCAATCCATCCCAGCAGCTCACCTCGAACACCATGGGCCCTCACCTTGCTCAGCAGCCTCCCGTGTGGCACCTTATCAAAGGCCTTTTGAAAGTCTAGATAGACCACATCCACTGGGTTTCCCTGGTCTAACCTACTTGTTACCTCTTCAAAAAATTCCAACAGGTTTGTCAGGCATGACCTCCCTTTACTAAATCCATGTTGACTTGTTCTAATTAGACTCTGCTCTTCCAAGAATTTAGAAACCTCATCCTTAATGATGGATTCTAGAATTTTACCAACAACCGAGGTTAAGCTGATTGGCCTATAATTTTCCATCTTTTGCCTTGATCCTTTCTTGAACAAGGGGGTTACTACAGCCATCTTCCAATCATCCGGGACTTTCCGTGACTCCAGTGACTCTTGAAAGATCTCAACCAATGCCTCCACTATTTCCTCAGCCACCTCTCTCAGAACTCTAGGATGTATCCCATCGGGGCCAGGAGATTTATCAATTTTAAGACTTTTTAGCTTTTCTAGCACTATCTCTTTCGTAATGGCAACCATACTCAACTCAGCCTCCTGACTCCCTTTAATTGTTGGGATATTACTCCTGTCTTCCACTGTGAAAACTGATGCAAAGTACTTGTTAAGTTCTCCTGCTATTTCCTTATCTCCCATCACTCGGCTTCCAGCATCAGTTTGAAGTGGCCCAATGTCTACTTTTGTCTGTCGTTTGTTTCTTATGTATTGAAAGAAACTTTTACTATCGTTTTTAATATTACTGGCTAGCCTACCTTCATATTTGATCCTCTCCTTTCTTATTACTCTCTTTGTTATCCTCTGTTTTTGTAACCTTCCCAATCTTCTGATTTCCCACTGCTCTTGGCCACTTTATAGGATCTCTCTTTTTCTTTAATACATTTCCTGACTTCCTTTGTCAGCCATGGCTGTCTAATCCCTCCCTGGATAATCTTTCTTTTCTTGGGGATGAACCTCTGTACAGTGTCCTTAATTATACCCACAAACTCCTGCCATTTTTGCTCTACTGTCTTCCCCGCAAGCCTCTGCTTCCAGTCTATTTTTGTCAGTTCCTCTCTCATGCCCTCATAATTACCTTTATTTAACTGTAACTCCATTACATCTGATTTTGCCTTCTCTCTTTCAAACTCCAGACTGAACTCTACCATATTATGATCGCTGCTTCCTAAGGGTTCCCTTACTTTAAGATCTTTTATAAAGTCTGGTTCATTGCAACGCACTGGGTCCAGAATAGCCTGCTCCCTTGTGGGCTCCATGACAAGCTGTTCCAAAAAGCCATCCTGTAAGCTTTCTTTGGATCCACTGGCAACATTATTTACCCAGTCCACCTGCATATTGAAATCTCCCATGATCACCGTGACCTTGCCTTTCTGACATGCCTTCTCTATTTTCCGGTATATGTTGCGTGCCTGCTCCTGACCACTGTTAGGAGGTCTGTACACAACTCCAATTATGGTTTTTTTGCCTTTGTGGTTCCTCAATTCCACCCACACAGAAGATGCCGAACAGACAGACAACGCAACAATGCCACAACCTAACTCATTAACCATGCTACTTTATATAAAAAATGGCTCATCACTGACAGCTAGATTTCTGCCCCCCGGCAGGATTCATCACAGCCCAGAAACCGACAATCACACTCAGACAACAGCTCACCCAGAAAAAAGACCCGATACCCATCACGTGCCAGACTGATATAATTTACAGGATTTCATGCAGAGACTGCATGAAACCCAGACAGGCAGAGAACTAGCAACCTGCATCCACAAACACCAACCAGCCACTAAACGCCACGACCGGCTGTCCCTAGTAGCCACACACAGAGATGACAAGGACCACAAATTCAACTGGGACAACACAACAATTATGGGACAAACCAAAGAGCCAGAGAATTTCTAGGAGCCTGGCACTCAGCCACAGACTCCATCAACAAGCACATTGTTCTTGACCCAATACACTGGCCACTACCACAAACTACTGAAAGCGGCAACCACAAGCAGCAGGAAGGCAACCAAATAAATTCCAGATGGCTCAGTACAGCAGCACTCCAAAGGAGGCTAAAAAAACACTGAAGATGTCACCAAGACAGGGAACAAAACATCTGCAAATCAGCTTCCCACCTTGGCAATCATACCCACAACCACAGCAACAAAATAAAATTCCATTCAGAATCGGTATTCCTGAATTCAATTTTGGCAACTTCACACGGGGGTATGTCCACAGTAATCCTGTTGGGAACATTGGGTGTGTGTTCTTAAACTCTTCGGACCTGAAGTTAGTCATTTGAAGACGCACAGTAAAGTTGATAAATCAACACTGAAACATGACACCTTTTTGAAAGAGAGCCTGGTTAACCAGAACAGACTGGTCGATAAGTTAAACAAAAAACAGTTCTTCAGCATCCAAACCGTTACAGGTAACTTGTGTGGGTAAGTAAGGAGTGTCTGGTAAGTTACGGAGAATTACGATAAGAAGTTTCATGAACTAGACAGTTCTTTGCACATTGGTAGCTATAACAGGGACCTTTAATGAATAGAAATCTGCAGAAATTAAACGTTACACCAGTGCTAGCTGTGTGTAAAGAGCCTACTCAGTTTAAATGAGAACAATTCATCTTCGAATGGCCCAACAAGTTATATTGGGTTGTGGGAGTCCAGAACTAGAGGGCATAGGTTTAGGGTGAGAGGGGAAAGATATAAAAGAGACCTAAGGGGCAACGTTTTCACGCAGAGGGTGGTACATGTATGGAATGAGCTGCCAGAGGAAGTGGTGGAGGCTGGTACAATTACAACACTTAAGAGGCATTTGAATGGGTGTATGAATAGGAAGGATTTGGAGGGATATGGGCTGGGTGCTGGCAGGTGGGACTAAATTGGATTAGGATATCTGGTCAGCATGGACGGGTTGGACCGAAGGGTCTGTTTCCGTGCTGTACATCTCTATGACTCTATGTGAATTCCAGCCAATCAGCTTTGTAAGTTTGCTTTGAGATGGTAATGAACATACCTGCAATGCGGGTTTGGATCCATTAACTTTACATTCCAGAGCTGTACAAAATACTGAATTAACAGGTTTGACTGACTAGAATGACCTGAGTGTGGAGTGAATGGGAATTATTGACATCCAATTAATTTCCTAGTTCCTGATAGTTGCACGGTGAAACACTGTCTACAGTGAGTGTTTTTTACAGAAACACTGACCAAGTGGATTGTGTCCTGTGTGGCTAAACAGAAGATTATAAGCTGTACTTGTGGCTTTGCTCACTGAGCTGGTTAGTTTGTACACAGATGTTTGGTCACCCTGCTGGGCAACTTCATCAGTGCAACATCTTGTCTGGTGTTGTTGTTGTAATACCCCATCCTTTATCAGACCAAAGGGGTAGGTAGCTGTGGGCACTTCTATGGGCCCCAGCTACACCCGCCTCTTTGGTGGGTATGTGGAACAGTCCATCTCCCGCAGCGAGACCGGCACCACTTCCCACCTTTTCCTCCGCTACGTCGATGACTGCATTGTACTGCCCCCGAGGAGGTTGAACAGTTCACCAACTTCACCAGCACATTTCCACCCCGAGGTTGAACCCAAAGCGAGTCCCGATTGTTGGTCCCTTATCAGCCAGTCAGACACAGGCCTCTCTCTGACATCCCTTTCCGAAGCAAAATGCAAATGCAGAATGATCAAAATGCCAGCTTGAAGTTGTGCTCACCCTCACTGGGACTGCACTGCCCATACTCAGGCAAGTCCCTCCACATCCTCCACTACTATATAGAGAAAGGCACTTTCCAATTGTTGGTGCTGGATTAATCATATTATAAACTCAGGTGAAAAACATCTCGACAGAAGAGAATAAGAAAACATTTGCATGAATGATATTTGTTATAATTGGGAATTCTAAACTCTCTCATAGCAACATATTTGATGTTGCTCAATCAGAAAAGTCATGAAAGAAACCATTCAGGAAGTTCCACGTTACCCTGTGAAGTCCTCTGAGAATCTCGTCTGACTAACTTTCCACAGATATAGGACCACTTCACCTGTCCATGTCCCAGTGCAGACTGTGTCATCCACCCCTGATAAATTCCCACCTACCTTTGTGTCAACTCCTAACCTGCTGGGAATACATTGGCCTCCCCACCATCCAAGTCATTGCATGGAATATGTGGCTCAGCACAGATCCTTGAGGCACTAGTTATGGGTCATTACTCTGAGAATGCCCCATTGATCTCACCTTTCCCTGATATTGCTCAGTCAATACTTTATCTATGCTCAGATAGTGTACTCAATACCTTAGGCACGTTTCTTCTGAGGATGCCTGATGTCTAGTACTGATGGATATCCAAAAACATTTGTACAAAGTATCCAGGAGAGTTTTCCAGAGCAGTATGTCAATCGTCTGACGAGGGAAAGGGCCATATTGGACCTGGTGTTGGGGAATGAGCCAGGACAGGTGGTAGAAGTTGCAGTGGGGGATTTCTTTGGGAACAGTGACCACAATTCTGTAAGTTTTAGAATGCTCATAGATAAAGATGAGAGTGCTCCTAAGGGAAGAGTGCTAAACTGGGCCAAGGCCAATGGTATCACAATTAGGCAGGAGCTCGGAAATGTGGATTGGACACAGTTATTTGAAAGGAATTCCACATTTGAGATGTGGGAGGCTTTCAAAGATAGGTTAAACATAGTGCAGGATAGGCATGTCCCATTGAAGGCAAAGGATAGGAAGGGCAAGATTCGTGAACCATGGATGACAGGAGAAATTGTACAACTAGCCAAGAGGAAAAGGGAAGTGTACATAAGGTCCAGGCAGCTAAGAACAGAATGGGCCCTGGAGGAATATCACAAGTCTTAAACAAGGAATCACGTGTGTCAAAAGGGGTCATGAAATAGCTTTAATGAGCAGAATTAAGGAAAATCGCAAAGCATTTGATTCTTTTATAAGAAGCAAGGGGGTAACTAGAGAAAAGATTGGTCCACTAAAAGATAATGAAGGAAGGCTGTGTGTCGAACCTGAGAGAATGGGTGAGATTCTGAATGATTACTTGGCATCAGTGTTCAATGAGGAGAGCAACATGATGAATCTTGAGATTAAAGATAGAAGTTTGATTAGTATGGATCACGTTGGCATAAGTAGGGAAGATGTGTTGGGTAGGCTAGAGGTTATTAAGGTGGACAAATCCCCAGGACTGGATGGGATCTATCCCAGTTGCTGAGGGAGGTGAGAGAGGAAATAGCTGGGGCCCTGACAGATATCTTTGTGGCATCCTTAAATACAGGTGAGGTGCCAGAGGACTGGAAGGTTGCTCATGTTGTCCCCCTGGACAAGAAGGGTAATAAGGACATTCTGGGAACTACAGACCAGTGAGCCTGATGTCGGTGGTGGGGAAGTTGCTGGAGAAGGTACTGAGGAATAGGATTTATTTATATTTAGAAAAGAATGAGGTTATCAGTGATAGGCAACATGGTTTTGTGCGGGGGAGATCGTGCCTTACCAACTTAATAGAGTTCTTCGAGGAAGTGACCAAGTTGATAGATGAAGGAAGGGCTGTTGGTGTCATACACATGGACTTTAGTAAGGCATTTGATAAAGTTCCCCATAGTAAACTAATGGAGAAAGTGAAGTCACATGGTTTGGAGGGTGTTCTAGCTAGGTGAATAAAGAACTGGTTGAGCAACAGGACATAGAGAGTAGTAGTTTAAGGGAGTTGCTAATTAGAAATGGTATAACGGCTGCAGAAAGGAAGTTTGAGGTGGATCTGCCTCTGGAGGTAGTATGGGCTGAAGTCAGAAATAGGAAAGGTGCAGTCACATTGTTGGGTGTTTACTATAGGCCCCCCAATAGCAGCAGAGATGTGGAGAAACAGATTGGGAAACAGATTTTGGAAAGGTGCAGAAGCAACAGGGTCATAGTCATGGGCGACTTCAACTTCCCAAATATTGATTGGAAGTTCCTTAGATCAAGTAGATTGGATGGGGGTGGTGTTTCTGCAGTGTGCCCAGGAAGCTTTTCTAACTCAGTAAGTAGATTGTCCGACCAGAGGGGAGGCCATATTGGATTTGGTACTCGGTAATGAACCGGGACAAGTGATGGGCTTGTTAGTGGGTGAGCATTTTGGTGATGGTGACCACAATTCTGTGACTTTCACCTTGGTTATGGAGAGAGATAGGTGCGTGCAACAGGGTAGGTTTTACAATTGGGGGAAGGGTAAATATGATGCTGCAAGACAGGATCCGAGGAGCATAAGTTGGGAGCATATGCTGTCAGGGAAGGATGTCATGGAAATGTGGAACTTTTTCAAGGAACAGATACGACTTGTCCTTGACATGTACGTACCTGTCAGGCAGGAAAGAGATGGTCGTGTGAGGGAACCTTGGTTGATGAGGAAGATTGAATGTCGAGTAAAGAGGAAGAAGGAGGCTTACATAAGGTTGAGGAAACAGGGTTCAGACAGAGCAGTGGAGGGATACAGGATAGCCCCAGGAAGGAGCTGAAGAAAGGGATTAGGAGAGCTAAGAGAGGGCATGAAAAATCCTTGGCGGATAGGATCAAGGATAACCCCAAGGCATTTCATGCGTATGTGAGAAACATGAGAATGACGAGAACGAGAGTAGGTCCGATCAAGGACAGTAGTGAGAGATTGTGTATTGAGTCGGAAGAGATAGGAGAGGTCTTGAATGAGTACTTTTCTTCAGTATTTACAAATGAGAGGGACCGTATTGTTGAAGAGGAGAGTATGAAACAGACTGGTAAGCTTGAAGAGATACTTGTTAGGAAGGAAAATGTGTTGGGCATTTTGAAAAACTTGAGGATAGACAAGTCCCCCCGGGCCTGACGGGATATATCCTAGGATTATGTGGGAAGCAAGAGAGGAAATTGCAGAACTGTTGGCAATGATCTTTTCGTCTTCACTGTCAATGGGAGTGGTACCAGGGGACTGGAGAGTGGCGAATGTTGTGCCCCTGTTCAAAAAAGGGAATAGGGATAACCCCGGTAATTACACGCCAGTTAGTCTTACTTTGGTGGTAGGCAAAGTAATGGAAAGGGTACTGAGGGATAGGATTTATGAGTATCTGGAAAGACACTGCTTGATTAGGGACAGCCAGCATGGATTTGTGAGGGGTAGTCTTGCCTTACAAGTCTTAGTGAATTCTTTGAGGAGGTGACCAAGCACGTGGATGAGGTTAGAGCAGTAGATGTAGTGTACATGGATTTTAGTAAGGCATTTCATAAGGTTCCCCATGGTAGGCTTATGCAAAAGTCAGGAGGCATGGGATAGTGGGAAGTTTGGCCAGTTGGATAGAGAACTGGCTAACCAGTCGAAGTCAGAGAGTGGTGGCAGATGGTAAATATTCAGCCTGGAGCCCAGTTACAAGTGGAGTTCCGCAGAGATCAGTTCTTGGTCCTCTGCTGTTTGTAATTTTTATTAATGACTTGGAAGAGGGAGTTGAAGGGTGGGTCAGTAAATTTGCAGATGATACGAAGATTGGTGTAGTTGTGGATAGTGAGGAGGGCTGTTGTCGGCTGCAAAGGGACTTAGATATGATGCAGAGCAGGGCTGAGGAGTGGCAGATGGAGTTCAACCCTGCCAAGTGTGAGGTTGTCCATTTTGGAAGGACAAATAAGAATGTGGAATACAAGGTTAACGGTAGGGTTCTTAGTAAGGTGGAGGAGAAGAGGGATCTTGGGGTCTATGTTCATAGATCTTTGAAAGTTGCCACTCAGGTGGATAGAGCTTGTAAGAAGGCCTACGGTGTATTAGCGTTCATTAGCAGAGGGATTGAATTCAAGAGTCGTGAGGTGATGTTGCAGCTGTACAGGATCTTGGTAAGGCCACATTTGGAGTACTGTATGCAGTTCTGGTCGCCTCACCTTAGGAAAGATGTGGAAGCTTTGGAGAGGGTGCTGAGGAGATTTACCAGGATGTTGTCTGGAATGGAGAATAGGTCATACGAGGATAGTTTGAGAGTGCTAGGCCTTTTCTCATTGGAATGGCGAAGGATGAGGGGTGACTTGATAGAGGTTTATAAGTTGATCAGAGGAATAGATAGAGTAGACAGTCAGAGACATTTTCCCTGGGTACAACAGAGTGTTACAAGGGGACATAAATTTAAGGTGAAGGATGGAAGGTATAGGGGAGATGTCAGGGGTAGGTTCTTTACCGAGAGAGTGGTGGGGGCATGGAATGCGCTGCCTGTGGGAGTGGCAGAGTCAGAATCATTGGCGACCTTTAAGCGGCAATTGGATAGGTGCTTAAGCTAGGACAAGTGTTTGGCACAACATCGTGGGCCGAAGGGCCTGTTCTGTGCTGTATTGTTCTATTGGTAAGCTTTTTCCCAGGGTGAGGGATTCAATAACGAGAGGAAACACTTTCAATGTGAGAGGTGGAAAGTTTAAGGGGAGACACGCGGCAAGTACTTCACACAAAGGGTGGCGGGCATTTGGAAAGCACTGCCAGCAGAGGTGGTAGAGGCAAGCACGGCAGATTCATTTAAGATGCGTCTGGACAGATGCATGAGAAGATGGGAGTAGGGGGGTACAGATGCTTAGGAATTGACCGACAAGTTTAGACAGTACATTTGGATCGGCTCAGGCTTGGAGGGACTGTTCCTGGGCTGTAAATTTTCTTTGTTCTTTGTTCTAGATTAGATTAGATTACTTACAGTAGTGGAAACAGGCCCTTCGGCCCAACATGTCCACACCGCCCCACCGGGGCGTAACCCACCCATACCCCTACATCTACATCTACATCTACATCTACCCCTTACCTAACACTACGGGCAATTTAGCATGGCCAATTCACCTGACCTGCACATCTTTGGACTGTGGGAGGAAACCGGAGCACCCGGAGGAAACCCACGCAGATAAGGGGAGAACGTGCAAACTCCACACAGTCAGTCGCCTGAGGCGGGAATTGAACCCGTGTCTCTGGCGCTGTGAGGCAGCAGTGCTAACCACTGTGCCACCGTGCCGCCCACAAATCTATATCGTATCTCCCAGTTTCCCTGCATCTGATCTGTTCACTAACACTGTCAGACATGATTTCCCCTTCATGAAGCCACGTGGACTCAACTTGATATTATTCTTTATTAAGAAATGCTCGAGAGGATAGAACATTGAACAACATAGCACGGGAACAGGCCCTTCAGCCCACAAGGCTGTGTTGAACCTGATGCCAAATTAAACTAGTCCCCTCTGCCTGCCCTTGGTCCATATCCCTCTGTTCCTTGTATTTCCATGTGCTGATCTAAAAGCACCTATCATATCTGCCCCTCCCAGCAGCCCTAGCAGTGCCTTCCAGACTCCTACCACTCTCAGTATTAAAAAACCTGTCCCTCACAACTCCTTTCAACTTCCACACACCTCCCCCCCCCCTCACCTTAACTGCATGACCCCCACTTAGGAGATATTTCAACTCTGCGAAAGAGATTCTCATCGTCAACCCTATCTAAACATCTCTTAATTTTATGGACATCTGTCCATCTCCCCTCAGCAACGGCCACTCCAGAGAAAGCAGCCCAAGTTCTTCCAGCGTCTCTTTATTGCTCAGACCCTCTCATCCAGGCAGCATCCTGCTAAACCTCTTCTGCACCCTCTCCAAAGCCCCCACGTCCTTCTGCAATGTGGTGACCAGAACTGAAGAGCGTGCATTGAAGAGCCGAAAGAAAGTCTCATAAACCTGCAACAAGACATCCTGACACTTGTACCAAATTCCCTGAGCAATAAAGGCACTCCTACTTTCCCACCTATCCACCTGAATGAGGATCCAGTTTGGCCATGGGGAGGTGATGGAGTGGGGGGGGGGGGGTGTAGTGTCTCAGTAAGTCCCAGTGATGACCCACATGTCCCTGTGTGTCTGAAATGTTGTCCCTGTTCCCATCAGCCTCCACTTCCCAGGGTCAGGGCTCCAGTTGCTGCCTGCGGACTACAAATCCCAGAATCCCTGTCGAAGGGACCCTAGCCCCGCCTACCCCGGCGAGTCACAATGCGCCGCTTTGACCAATGGGAAACGAAGAAGACCCGGAAGCATTCTCCCGGCCTGAGGCTCCTCCCCCTTCCCCTGTGTGCAGTGTCTGGGAGCACGCGCCCTCCAGCTCACTCCCCCCCTCCCCCCCTCAATCTGCTGCTGAATTATTGTCCTGCAGCAACTGGGAGGGGAGCAGCTGAATCCAGGAAGGGAGCAGAGTCTTGGTCCAGGACAGGAGACAGTGAGTATCAGCTCCTTCAGGAGAATGGGGAGGGTGTGTATCAGTGTGTAAATAGGGGGAGAGAAGGAGGGAAATCCTATCCCAGGGAATCTCCAGTTGTTCTGTTCTTATTGATTAAATTTAAAAATATAAGCCATAAGTATTAAGTTAGCCTGGAGCAGTGTTTTGTTGAGGAATAAGGCAGTGCTATTTTCTGGGTCTGTAGATTGAAAGAACAAAAATGGCCTTTAATAGAGTGACATGCTCTTCTTGTTGGATGTGGGAGTTCAGGGAGAGTTTACTGACACTGAGGATTATATCTGCAATAAATGCTGTTGATTGTGAATCCTATGAGATTGCTTCTGTCTCTCCAACCGATCAATTCAATAAGGAATTTACAAGAGTAAGGGGCTGGGATGGATGGCCTCTTCGTTAGGCCACTGTTAGAATATTGTGTGTAATTCTGGTCTCCTTCCTATTGGAAAGATGTTGTGAAACTTGAAAGGATTCAGAAAAGATTTACAAAGATGTTGCCAGAGTTGAGGATTTGAGCTAGAGGGAAAGGCTGCATAGGCTGGGGCTGTTTTCCCTGGAGTGTCCATAAGACATAGGAGTGGAAGTAAGGCCATTCGGCCCATTGAGTCCACTCTGCCATTCAATCATGGCTGATGGGCATTTCAACTCCATTTACCTGCATTCTCCCCGTAGCCCTTAATTCCTTGTGACATCAAGAATTTATCAATGTCTGCCTTGAAGACATTTAGCGTCCCGGCCTCCAGTGCACTCTGCGGCAATGAATTCCACAGGCCCACCACTCTCTGGCTGAAGAAATGTCTCCGCATTTCTGTTCTGAATTGACCCCCTCTAATTCTAAGGCTGTGTCCACGGGTCCTAGTCTTCTCGCCTAACGGAAACAATTTCGTAGCGTCCACCCTTTCCAAGCCATGTATTATCTTGTAAGTTTCTATTAGATCTCCCCTTAATCTTTTAAACTCCAATGAATACAATCCTAGGATCCTCAGCCATTCCTCATATGTTAGACCAACCATTCCAGGGATCATCCGTGTGAATCTCCGCTGGACACGCTCCAGTGCCAGTATGTCCTTCCTGAGGTGTGGGGACCAAATCTGGACACAGTACTCCAAATGGGGCCGAACCAGAGCTTTATAAAGTCTCAGTAGCACAACGGTGCTTTTATATTCCAACCCTCTTGAGATAATTGACAACATTGCATTCGCTTTCTTAATCACGGACTTAACTTGCATGTTGACCTTTAGAGAATCCTCAACTAGCAATCCCAGATCGCTTTGTACTTTGGCTTTACAAATTTTCTCACCGTTTAGAAAGTAGTCCATGCTTGTATTCTTTTTTCCAAAGTGCAAGACCTCACATTTGCTCACATTGAATTCCATCAGCCATTTCCTGGACCACTCTTCCCAACTGTTTAGATCCTTCTGCAGCCTCCCCACCTCCTCAGTACTACCTGCCTGTCCACCTAACTTTGTATCATTGGCAAACTTCGCTAGAATGCCCCCAGTCCCTTCATCCAGATCATTAATATATAATGCGAACAGCTGTGGCCCCAGCACCGAACCCTGCGGGACACCGCTCGTCACCGGCTGCCATTCTGAAAAAGAACCTTTTATCCCAACTCTCTGCCTTCTGTTAGACAGCCAATCCTCAATACATCCCAGTAGCTCACCTCGAACACCATGGGCCCTCACCTTGCTCAGCAGCCTCCCGTGTGGCACCTTATCAAAGGCCTTTTGAAAGTCTATATAGACCACATCCACTGGGTTTCCCTGGTCTAACCTACTTGTGACCTCTTCAAAGAATTGTAACAGGTTTGTCAGGCACGACCTGCCCTTACTAAATCCATGTTGACTTGTTCTAATCTGACCCTGCTGAGGTTGAGGGGTGACTTTATAGAGGTTTATAAAATCATGAGGGGCATGGATAGGATAAATAGACAAAGTCTTTTCCCTGGGGTGGGGGAGTCCAGAACTAGAGGGCATAGGTTTAGGGTGAGAGGGGAAAGATATGAGAGAGACCTAAGGGGCAACTTTTGTATGGAATGAGCTGCCAGAGGAAGTGGTGGAGGCTAGTACAATTGCAACATTTAAAACACATCTGGATGGGTATATGAATAGGAAGGGTTTTGGGAGATATGGGCCAAGTGCTGGCAGGTGGGACTAAATTGGGTTGGGATATCTGCTCAGCATGGATGAGGTGGACCGAAGGGTCTGTTTCCGTGCTTTACATCTCTTTGACTGTAGTTCTAATGTTTGCATGTTTCTCCTTTGACAGAATGCTGGACGGTGAAGACTTGCTGACAGAGATCACCAAACGAACATCACGTACAGTCAGTGAGGCATTAATCAGGACCTCGATAAACATAGACAGAGAAATGTCCATTTGTTTTACCTACATCGAAGGTTTAAATGATCAGTCTGGACTGGGAAAGCTCCGAGACACATCCTCCCATCCCCAAGTAAGGGTCTTCCAGCGAACGGACTCTGGGAAATAAACCCTTGAAGGTGGTAGCCAGAGTTGAACAGCATCAAACAGTAGCCAGCACAGAGACACCGTGCTGTGTGGGGATTCACCTTCAACTGATTGTGCAAAACTCCGCTCCACAGCATCACCCCAGAACATGGAGAAACCCTGGAAGTGTGAGGACTGTGGGAAGGGATTCCACTCCCTGTCAACCCTGGAATTTCATCGCCGTGGTCACAGCAGGGAGAGGCCATTCACCTGCTCGGAATGTGGGAAGGATTTCCCCAATTCCTCTGCCCTGCGGAAACACCAGCGTTCTGCAACTGGGGAGAGGCCGTTTGCCTGCTCCGAGTGTGGGAAGAAATTCCATGAATATTTCACCCTGGTGAGACACCAGCGAGCTCACACTGGAGAAAACCCGTCCAGCTGCTCGGAGTGTGGCAAGGTATTCACTCAATTATCCAGCCTGCGTGCACACCAGCGAGTGCACACTGGGGAGAGACCATTCAGCTGCTCTGTGTGTGGGAAAGGATTCATTCAGTTAGCACACCTCCGCAAACATGAGCAAATTCACACCGGGGAGAGACCCTTCAAATGCTCCAACTGTGAGAAACGGTTCCGAGATTCATCTGCCCTCCGTATACACCGACGAGTGCACACTGGGGAGAGGCCGTTCAGCTGCTCTGTGTGTGGGAAAGGATTCATTCAGTCATCACATCTCCGCAAACATGAGCAAACTCACAAGTGAATACAGGAGTGGGATCTGCTGTTGATCAGCAGCAAGCTCTGTGCTACTGGGCAGTAGTTACAAGACCATCCTCATCTGCAATCTCCTTTCCATTTTGTACACCGTCCTGATGTCAAACTACATTGGCTGTTGGTCCAGCATCGCTGAGTCAGAATCCCGGAAATCCCTCTCTCCCAGCATTGTGGGTATTCCCGATACCACAAGGACTGCAGATACAGAGGGCAGCTCAGCATCACCTTCTCAAGAAGGACAGGGAACGCTGACCTGGACAGTGAGACTGGAGCCCAAGCACTGATTTTAAACATAAGGGAGTTACCAATCCACGACTGAGCCATGTTCATTCAGACCGTGGGTGAGGTCACAGGGTCACAGCGTTGCCCACTCTCTCTTACCATTGGACTTCTAGTCAGAGTGACGGTGTTCCAGCCTGGCCCTCGATCTTCCCCACACGGGGCAATGATCCCCAAATCTGTGAGACTGTTCCATGGTGTCAGCAGCACAGGGCCCAGGGCAGTCGTGTTTATACTCCAAGTGAGTCTCCACCCTCCTCACTTCATCTCTCTCCAGCGGAACATCCTTGTGTCCCTCTCTCCCTCCTGAATTTGGCTGGGAATGGGCTCTCTGTCTATCTGTGGGACTGGGTACGGGCCCCCGCCCCGTGTCCCGGGCCCCCCGCCCCCTGCTCCCCCCCGTGTCCCGCCGCCCGCCGCCCCCCCCCCCCCCCCCCCCCCGTGTCCCGGGCCCCCGCCCCGTGTCCCCTTGTCTGTCTCATTCTGCCTGAACCGTTTTCTCTCCCTCTCTAGTGGAGACAGAGCAGAAGAGTCGGACATCGCACAGAGCCGTGGTAATAAGGGACTCCATCGTATGAGGAACTGACCGGGGTTTTTTGGCAGCAGATGGGACTTAGGGATGGTGTGTTGCCTTCCTGGTGCCAGGGTTAAAGATGTCACAGACAGAGTGCAGGAAATCCTCAAGGACGAAGGTGAAGAGCCAGAGGTGGTGGTACAGGTCGGCACAAGTGATGTTGGGAAGAAGAGGAGGAACATACTACAGCGGGACTTCGGAGAACTAGGAAGAAGGCTGAAAAGCAGGACGTCCAAGGTGGTTATCTCCAGTTTGCTTCCAGTTCCTCGGGCTGGTGAGGCCAGAAACAGGGAGATAATGGACTGGAACGTTTGGCTGGGGAACTGGTGCAGGAAGCAAGGATTTAAATTCTTGGATCACTGGGGTATGATTTGTGGTGAGTATAAATTCTACAAGAGAGACGGTTTGCACCTGAATAGGTTAGGGACCAGCATTCTGGCAGGCAGCTTTGCTACTGCAACACAGCTACGTTTAAACTAAGTCGCGGGGGGGGGAGTGGACAAACTGGATGTTTAAGAAGGAAATTGAAGAGTAAGTTAGAACAAGGGAAGTCAAGAAAGACAATTGTATCAATGAGGCAGAAAACTCAGAAAGGGATCATGCTGTAAGGTTGAGTGAAATAGGAGTTGATGGGAAGGGTGAGGGCAAAAACAAATTAAAAATACTATACATGAATGCACGAAGCATTAGACATAAGATGGGTGAGCTTGAGGCTCTTTTGGAAATTGGCAGATACGATATTGTGGGGATAACTGAGACGTGGCTTCAAGTGGACAGGGCCTGGGAAATGAGTATTCAAGGCTACACGTGCTATCCTAAGGACAGACTGATGGGCAGAGGGGGTGGGGTGGCCTTGTTGGTAAGGGAGGATATTCAGTCCCTTGCACGGGGGGACCTAGAGTCAGGGGATGTTGAGTCAGTGTGGATAGAGCTGAGAAATTCTAAGGGTAAAAAGACCCTCGTGGGAGTCATCTACAGGTCCCCAAACAGTAGTCTGGATGTTGGATGTAAGTTGAATCAGGAGCTGAAATTGGCCTGTTGCAAAGATATTACGACAGTTGTTATGGGGGATTTTAACATGCAGGTAGACTGGGAGAATCAGGATTGTATTGGACATCAAGAAAGAGACTTTGTGGAGTGCCTCAGAGATGGATTCTTAGAGCAGCTGGTGCTGGAGCCGACCAGGGAGAAGGCAATTCTGGATCTGGTATTGTGTAACGAACCAGAATTGGTCAGGAACCTCGAAGTGAAGGAACCATTGGGAAGTAGTGACCATAATACAATAAGCTTCAATCTGAAATTTGAGAGGGAGAGGGTACAGTCGGAAGTGACAATATTTCAGTTGAATAAAGGGAACGATGTGCAATACCTTAGCAGGGATGACAGTGGAGGAACAATGGCGGATATTTCTGAGTATAATGCAGAAGTTGCAGGATCAGTTCATTCCAAAAAGGAAGAAAGATCCCAGGAGGAGGCATGGGCGGCCATGGCTGACAAGGGAAGTTAAGAAACATATAAAGTTAAAAGAGAAAAAGTATAACTTAGCGAAGATAAGTGGGAAAACGGAGGACTGGGAAGCTTTTAAAGAGCAACAGAGGATTACTAAGAAGGAAATACGCAGAGAAAAAATGAGGTATGAAGGTAAACTGGCCAATAATATAAAAGAGGATAGTAAAAGCTTTTTAGGTATGTGCAAGGCAAAAAAATGGTTAGGACTAAAATTGGGCCCTTGGAGACAGAAACAGGGGAATATATTACGGGGAACAAAGAAATGGCAGAAGAATTAAATGGGTACTTCAGATCTGTGTTCACTGGGGAAGACACAAGCAATCTCCCTGAGGTAACAGTGGCTGAAGGACCTGAACTTAAGGGAATTTATATTTGGCAGAGATTGGTGTTGGAGAGACTGTTAGGTCTGAAGGTTGATAAGTCTCTGGGGCCTGATGGTCTCCATCCCAGGGGTACTGAAGGAGGTGGCTCGAGAAATCGTGGATGCGTTGGTGATTATTTTCCAGAGTTCGATAGATTCAGGATCAGTTCCTGCGGATTGGAAGGTGGCTAATGTTTAACTACTTTTCAGAAAGGTGGGAGAGAGAAAGCAGGAAATTATAGACCAGTTAGTCTGACCTCAGTGGTGGGAAAGATGCTGGAGTCTATTATAAAGAATGAAATTACGACACATCTGGATAGGAGTAACAGGATAGGTCAGAGTCAGCATGGATTTATGAAGGGGAAATCATGCTTGACTAATCTTCTGGAATTTTTTGAGGATGTAACTCTGAAGATGGACGAGGGAGATCCAGTAGATGTAGTGTACATGGACTTTCAGAAAGCTTTTGATAAAGTCCCACACAGGAGGTTAGTGAGCAAAATTAGGGCACATGGTATTATAAGCAAAGTACTAACTTGGATTGAAAGTTGGTTGGCTGATAGGAAACAAAGAGTAGTGATAAACGGCTGCATTCTCTCTCTCTCTCTCTCCCTCTGCCTGAACCCCTCTCTCCCTCTGCCTGAACCCCTCGGCCTCTCTGTCTCGCTCTCTGTCTGTCTCTGTCTGTCTCTGTCTGTCTGTCTGTCTGTCTCTCTCTCTCTCGCCCCTCTCTCGCCCCAACCCCTCTCGCCCCCTCCCTCTCTCGCCCCCTCCCTCTCGCCCCGCCCCCTCTCGCCCCCGCCCCCTCTCGCCCCCGCCCCCTCTCGCCCCCCGCCCCCCTCTCGCCCCCGCCCCCTCTCGCCCCCCGCCCCCTCTCGCCCCCGCCCTCTCTCGCCCCCCGCCCCCTCTCGCCCCCGCCCTCTCTCGCCCCCCGCCCTCGCTCGCCCCCGCCCTCGCTCGCCCCCTCTGCCCCCGCCCCTCTCTCGCCCCCCCTCTGCCCCCCGCCCCCTCTGCCCCCGCCCCCTCTCGCCCCCGCCCCCTCTCGCCCCCGCCCCCTCTCGCCCCCGGCCCCCTCTCGCCCCCTCTCGCCCCCCTCTCGCCCCCTCTCGCCCCCTCTCGCCCCCTCTCCGCCCCCTCTCGCCCCCTCTCGCCCCTCGCCCCCGCCCCCCTCTCTCGCCCCCGCCCTCGCCCCCGCCCCTCGCCCCCGCCCCCTCTCTCGCCCCCGCCCCCTCTCTCGCCCCCGCCCCCTCTCTCGCCCCCCGCCCCCCTCTCTCGCCCCCCGCCCCCTCTCTCGCCCCCGCCCCCTCTCTCGCCCCCGCCCCCTCTCTCGCCCCCGCCCCCTCTCTCGCCCCCGCCCCCTCTCTCGCCCCCGCCCCCTCTCTCGCCCCCGCCCCCTCTCTCGCCCCCGCCCCCTCTCTCGCCCCCGCCCCCTCTCTCGCCCCCGCCCCCTCTCTCGCCCCCGCCCCCTCTCTCGCCCTCTGCCTGGACCCCTCGGCCTCTCTGTCTCGCTCTCTCTCGCTCTCTACCTGAACCATTCCCTCGCCCTGATGGGAGAGAGAGACAGAGAGGTCTTCTCATCTTCACTGGCAACGGGGGTGGTACCAGGGACTGGAGAGTAGCGAATGTTGTGCCCCTGTTCAAAAAAGGAATAGGGATAACCTCGGGAATTACAGGCCAGTTAGTCTTACTTTGGTGGTAGGCAAAGTAATGGAAAGGGTACTGAGGGATAGGATTTATGAGTATCTGGAAAGACACTGCTTGATTAGGGACAGCCAGCACGGATTTGTGAAGGGTAGTCTTGCCTTACAAGTCTTATTGAATTCTTCGAGGAGGTGACCAAGCATGTGGATGAGGGTAGAGCAGTGGATGTAGTACACATGGATTTTAGTAAGGCATTTGATAAGGTTCCCCATGGTAGGCTTATGCGGAATGTCAGGAGGCATGGGATAGGGGGAAATTTGGCCAATTGGATAGAAAACTGGTTAACCGGTCGAAGTCAGAGAGTGGTGGTAGATGGTAAATATTCAGCCTGGAGCCCAGTTACAAGTGGAGTTCCGCAGGGATCAGTTCTGGGTCCCCTGCGGTTTGTAATGTTTATTAATGACTTGGATGAGGGAGTCAAAGGGTGGGTCAGTAAATTTGCAGATGATACAAAGATAGGTGGAGTTGTGGATAGTGAGGAGGGCATTTGTCATTTGCAGAGGGACTTAGATATGATGCAGAGCTGGGCTGAGGAGTGGCAGATGGAGTTCAACCCTGCCAAGTGTGAGGTTGTCCATTTTGGAAGAACAAATAAGAATGTGGAATACAGGGTTAATGGTAGGGTTCTTGGTCAGGTGGAGGAACAGAGGGATCTTGGGGTCTATGTTCATAGATCTTTGAAAGTTGCCACTCAGGTGGATAGAGTTTGTAAGAAGGCCTATGGAGTATTATCGATCATTAGCAGAGGGATTGAATTCAAGAGTCGTGAAGTGATGTTGCAGCTGTACAGGACTTTGGTTAGGCCACATTTGGAGTACTGTGTGCCATTCTGGTCGCCTCACTTTAGGAAAGATGTGGAAGCTTTGGAGAGGGTGCAGAGAAGATTTACCAGGATGTTGCCTGGAATGGAGAATAGGTCGTTCGTGGATAGGTTGAGAGTTCTCGGCCTTTTCTCGTTGGAACAGCGAAGGATGAGGGGTGACTTGATAGAGGTTTATAAGATGATCAGAGGAATAGACAGAGTAGACAGTCAGAAACTTTTTCCCTGGGTACAACAGA